>NC_083690.1:19377500-20627500 GCF_033118175.1 Dama dama
CATGATGTAAAGCAATCCAAGCCTGTGCCCTGAGACTGGGAACCTGGTGAAGCAGTCATAAGCCTTATCCTCTTACTGCTCTAAGGGATTGTAAGTTACTGATCTCCTCCCCTAGTCCTCCATAAGAGCAGTTTAGGGTGTCTCCAATGGTAAACAATTCATTGTCATAGGCCCACTTTAGGTAATAACAGAAGCAATGACAAAGGAGTGGGTTATCTGGCCCTGTTAGGGGCATTAAAGTGTTTTACTAATAGGCTGCGTGGAGCAATGTTGCCTACAAGGGGGCAGGGTCCTGGTTGTAGGAGTTAGTGTCTCAAGAACAAATTGGTAAGAGACAACAGATAAGATGTTCTATAAAAGTGGAGTGAGATTTGATCCTGGGGTATGTTTGTAACCTTCAGAGAAGAGTGCTAAAGGTTTTGGCCCAAGCGGCCTGCAGGGCCAACTCCCAAAGTGGCAAATATTATCCCCAGAAACCAATTGCCTTTGAAGGGGTGCCAACTTATGGACTTCTGTGTGCCTGTCCCTAGCGGGTTCACTGAGAGATGCTGATGTTGCACATGTTGTAGGAAACATGGAAGATGAAGACCTGAATATCTAAAGGGATTGGATATTACACAGTATTTCCTTCCCAGGGGCCAGCTATTTTCTGATTGTCCCTCCAGAAGATTGTAGAGGCAACACTGGGGACCTGGACGGGGCTCAGGAAAAGAGCATGAAACAGGAGGGAAGGGGGCAGGGCACAACTTTTGAAAGAATGACACAGCACAAAGGCATAACATAAACCAATTAAAATCAGTTGAGTCCAAGATGACAAGTCAGATTCGAGGAAACCTTAATCTCTGATCTGTAAGCTAAATGACACACCCAGAGGTGGCAGGACTGCTCCAAGGCACTGTCAAAAAGATGAGGAGTAGGTGGTTCCCCAATGGTTGAAATGATCCTCCCACTCCTCAGCAATTGAATTCACCTCCCCACTCGCAAAACCTAGCCAGACCACATTCCATGGCCTAAGTACATGGCCTAAGCCCTTGCCCTCTGCAATGGCCCACACCCTGCAGAGTGTGCTTCTCTCTGAATCCTAGCAAATCCACCTCTTACCTATCGCTGTGTCTCACACTGAATTTTTGCAATGAGACATCAGAGCCTGAGCTTCACTAGGTCCTGAAGCCAGGAATCATGGGTTTTGGCTGGGCTCAAGTCCCAGGAGAGAGGAGCCGAAGGATGGGAGGAAAAAGCAGTAGGCAAAACGTGCCGAGGAATCCCCTTCATAGCCTGCCAGAAAATTTGCTAAATACCTGACCTGTGCTCACAGTTTTCATTGGCCTGGTCCTTGGCACAAAGATTAAGGACAGAAGAACCCCCACCAGCTTGGGCAACAGCTACTGGGGCTCAGCAGATAGTGCTTTTGGGACATACTGAGGAGTAACATTTCCAGAATCCCTCAGTTGTGCCCACTGCCATTAGCCTTTTCGCCGAGTGTTCAAGGAAACAAGAAATGAGAGATTGTAGAGGAATTAAAATCTCATGAGGCATATGTCCCTCCAGCCATAAGAGTGAGGACCTCCTACCTAAACTGGAGGTCATCTCAAATCTGAGACTGAGCCCCGTGAGCTTTCTACTGAGTTAGTTTTTCACTGTCCCAATTTCCAGCATGATGGGCTTCTTGTCACTTCCCCTGTGCTGAGTTTTCTTCGCGTTCCACTTCCACCATGGGAGCTTTTGCCAAGTCGGGCTCCTGCTGTGCTTGGCCTTCTCCTTGCGGGGGCCACACTGAGGTTGTTTCAGCCAGGTTAAATCGGAGTCAAGGCAACATAAATGTGTGGGGAGCATGTAATTTCCCCAGTTCTGTCTCATCACAACAAAAATTTGAAGCGACCGATGTTAAAGCCCTCGGCACGTCACAGCTCTCAGACAGTTCATGTTACAGCTCTCAGCTCTCAGACAGACCGTGTTATAGCTCTTGGACAGATCAGTGCTACAGCTCCGTGTTACAGCTCAGTTTTATTTAGAAAATAAAAGGAAAATACATCCTCAAGGTGTGAGGGCGTGCTGACCCAAAAAACACGAAGAGAAGAGAGAAAGAGAGAGAGAGGGAGAAAGAGAGACAGAGAGCACGTGCGAGCATGGGAGAGAGACCCCCTGCCTTTTGACTCCTCTTTTTATATGTTTTTTTCCTCCCCACCCTGGGTCTGCCCTATGTAAATTGGGCTAGCCAGGAGTGCTTTTTGTTCTACCTGAGGTCATCACTCTGGTCCTTGGACCTTCCTTTGTTCTATTTTCACAGGATTTCCCCTTCCTTGTCTTTTAGCCACCGCCATTCTGGACTCTTTTATCCTATTATAACTACCTAACACTTAGTTAACGTCAATCTAAACGTCATTCATTCTTGACTGTGTGTAAAGCTTTTTTCTCAGGGCTCTCTTCATAATCTCTCATCCCTTTTTGGATCCAACTTGTTTCTCCTTTTTCATCCAAATAAAGTTAACCAGCCCAATTTTTCTTTTTCCTCACTAAATTGTAATTCCATCTTTCATATCTTCTTTATTGAAAACTTATCTTTCCTACTGTATCCTGAAAAGCTATGGCATTATTTCTAATAGCCTTAATTTCAAACTTAAATTAGAATGCTCAACTCTTAAAACCTTAATTTTAGTAAAACTAAGACGTAAGCAATTATGCACTGTCTTTACATTGGCATTTTATAAATTGGTGAGCTTAAACATCAGTAATAATTTTTAAAACATTTCTTTTTTATCGATAATATCTTAGGTAATACCATTTTCATAATATTTTCAAATACCTTTAATTTTTCTATCTAGTAATTAGTCTCAGTATTTTTTAAATAAACTTTCATCACATGGCTTAAATCAGCACAGCTTTAGAATCTTGTTACTAAACAACTGGAAAGATCATTTTAAGTAAACATTTCTAAAATATGATTACTTCAAAACTTTTGTCCCAAAGTTTTTAATCTCATTTATATTTACCTTGAATCTTCATCATGTCCAGTTATTTTCTTGCAAGAGATTAGTAAGGTCTTTATTAAACCTAGGTAACATAGAGTATTATACTTAATTTTGATGACTCTTGGTGATTTAGTCACTAAGTCGTGTCTGACTCTGGTGACCTCATGGACTGTAGCCTGCCAGGCTCCTCTGTCCATGGAATTCTCCAGGCAAGAATACTGGAATAGGTTGCAGATTCTTTACTGACTGAGCTACAAGGGAAGCCCATGACATATATTAATTTAGATCCACAAACTTAAACATTAATATCAAGTATCAGCTTAACAGTGAATATTTTCCAATTCACCTGAACCTGAAAGTTATCTTGGCCAGTTTTCTTTAAATGTAGTGATTTTTATTAAAATTAAGTAGAGTTCTTTATAAATTCAATTCTAATGATAGAAGTAGAGATATCTCATATGTATAATGTGTATACAAACATAAGCAAATTGGAGATCTCATGGCTTTGTTGCAGGAAGGGGGATATCTTCCAGGGCCCAAAATTGGCTCTTGTCTAACACTCAGAATTGAATTGTCCAAGGAGACACATGTGTTGACAAAGCAAGAGATTTTTTTGGGAAAGGGCACGCGAGTGGGGAGCAGTAGGTTAAGGGAACCCAGGAGAACAGCTCTGTCACATGGCTCGCAGTCTTGGGTTTTATGGTGATGGGATTAGTTTCCCGGTTATCTTTAGCCAATCATTCTGACTCAGAGTCCTTCCTGGTGGTGCACGCCTTGTTCAGCCAAGATGGATGTCAGAGAGAAGGATTCTGAGAGCTGGTCAGACAAGTGGTGTCTCCTTTTGACCTTTTCCAAACTCTTCCTGTTGGTGGAGACTTACTAATTCCGTGTTCCTTACTAGGACCTCCTGTCATAAAACAACTCATGCAAATGGTTACTATAGTGCCTGGCTAGGGTGGGTGGTTTCAATCAGTGTGCTTCCCCTAACAGCTTTACTAAAAGTTTAAATATGAACCTGAGAACCCGTTTTGATTCCTGGGTCCTGAAGATCTGCTGGAGAAGAGATAGGCTACCCACTACAGTATTCTTGGGCTTCCCTCATGGCTCAGCTGGTAAAGAGTCTACCTGCAAGGCGGGAGTCCTGGGTTCTATCCCTGGGTTGGGAAGATTCCCTGGCGAAAGGAAGGGCTACCCACTCCAGTATTCTGGCCTGGAGAATTCCATGGGCTGTGTAGTCCATGGGGTCGCAAAGAGTCGGACAAGACTGAGCAACTTTCACTCACTAGATATGAACCAGGAAGTACAATATTGATGTAAAGTTACTGATGCTAGTTAACAAACAGTTGGAATACCATAAAGTTGCTTGTTCAGATGATTATGGCTTACTGTCTGTAAAGTTTGGCTGAGGGAACATTCTCAGCAGTTTTGATTTAAAACTGCCACTTTCCCCCCTCCTCATTTTTAGGTTTCCCAGGTCTTGCCTGTTTAATTGGGCTTAGTCGCAGCTCCTAAAGGCCTGTATTCATATTCTGGTATAGACATTTGTGAGACAAAGGCAGTTGCTCAGTTTTTAAAAGAATAGTTTTTTCACCTAAAGTTACTAAAATCAGTGGCAAGATTTTTAATCAAACTGAAATTTAATTTACAAGGTTCTATGTTTTGTAACTTTAAAGTTTGAATCTATCATGTCTTCAAAGATTTGCACAAGGCACTTAGCAAAGACTTTTCTGAGTTTATAAGTTAAACCAAAGCAAAATCACTATTTTTCTTTAATTAACTTTTGTATGTTAGTTCCCTGTTTACTTTTTTTGTATGACTCGGGTAACTATTGGTTTCCCCAGTACATTTAGTTAATATTTCCTTAGTGGCAATCTCTATGCCTTGTTTATCCCACAGTATAATTAAATAAGAATTGTAACCACCTTAAAGAAAATCCATTTAAAAATATCAATTGATATACCTTTATCTAAATTCCACCAACCTCTTTAACTTTAACTCTAGTTTTCCTAAGGACCAATCAACAAGCTTTGATCTTATGGGAGAATTGTAAGGTATAGTTCAGGCCGAGGCAGAAAAAGAGAGATGACCTCAACGGAACTCAGTTCAGTTCAGTTCAGTCGCTCAGTCTTTGCGACCCCATGAATCGTGGCACGCCAGGCCTCCCTGTCCATCACCAACTCCCGGAGTTTACTCAAACTCATGCCCATCGAGTCGGTGATGCCATCCAGCCATCTCATCCTCTGTCATCCCCTTCTCCTCCTGCCCCCAATCCCTCCCAGCATCAGGGTCTTTTCCAATGAGCCAACTCGTCCCATGAGGTGGTCAAAGTATTGGAATTTCAGCTTCAGCATCAGTTCTTCCAATGAACACCCAGGACTTATCTCCTTTAGGATGGACTGGTTGGATCTCCTTGCTTGCACTCCAAGGGACTCTCAAGAGTCTTCTCCAACACCACAGTTCAAAAGCATCAAATTTTTGGCGCTCAGCTTTCTTCACAGTCCAACTCTCACATCCATACACGACCACTAGAAAAACCATAGCCTTGACCAGACGGACCTTTGTTGGCAAAGTAATGTCTCTGCTTTTTAATATGCTATCTAGGCTGGTCATAACTTTCCTTCCAAGGAGTAAGCATCTTTTAATTTCATGGCTGCAGTCATCATCTGCAGTGATTTTGGAGCCCAAAAAAATAAAGTCTGACACTGTTTCCACTGTCTCCCCATCTATTTCCCATGAGGTGATGGGACCAGATGCCATGATCTTAGTTTTCTGAATGTTAAGCTTTAAGCCAACTTTTTCCACTCTCCTCTTTCACTTTCATCAAGAGGCTTTTTAGTTCCTCTTCACTTTCTTCCATAAGGGTGGTGACATCTGCATATCTGAGGTTATTGATATTTCTCCTGGCAACCTTGATTCCAGCTTGTGCTTCTTCCAGCCCATCATTTCTCATGATGTACTCTGCGTATAAGTTAAATAAGCAGGGTGACAATATACAGCCTTGAGGTACTCCTTTTCCTATTTGGAACCAGTCTGTTGTCCCATGTCCAGTTCTAACTGTTGCTTCCTGACCTGCATACAGATTTCTCAAGAGGAAGGTCAGATGGTCTGGTATTCCAGTCTCCTTCAGAATTTTCCACAGTTTATTGTGATCCACACAGTCGAAGGATTTGGCATAGTCAATAAAGCAGAAATAGATGTTTTTCTGGAACTCTTGCTTTTTCGATGATCCAGCAGATATTGGCAATTTGATCTCTGGTTCCTCTGCCTTTTCTAAAACCAGATTGAGCATCTGGAAGTTCTCAGCTCACGTACTGCTGAAGCCTGGCTGGGAGAATTTTGAGCATTACTTACTAGCGTGTGAGATGAGTGCAACCATGTGGTAGTTTGAGCATTCTTTGGGATTGCCTTTCTTAGGGATTGGAATGAAAACTGACCTTTTCCAGTCCTGTGGCCACTGCTGAGTTTTCCAAATTTGCTGGTATATTGAGTGCAGCACTTTCACAGGATCATCTTTCAGGATTTGAAATAGCTCAAATAACTTCCAAGAGGGCATCAGAGGGCAGACACACTAAAACCATAATCACAGAAAACTAGTCAATCTGATCATAGGACCACAGTCTTGTCTAACTCAATGAAACTAAGCCATGCTATGTGGGGCCACCCAAGATGGTTGGGTCATGGTGGAGAGGTCTGACAGAATGTGGTCCACTGGAGAAGGGAATGGCAAACCACTTCAGTATTCTTCCCTTGAGAACCCCATGAACAGTATGAGAAGGCAAAATGATAGGATACTGAAAGAGGAACTCCCCAAGTTGGTAGGTGCCCAATATGCTGCTGGAGATCAGTGGAGAAATAACTCCAGAAAGAATGAAGGGATGGAGCCAAAGCAAAAAAAAAAAAAAAATACCCAGTTGTGGATGGGATTGGTGATAGCATCGGACTGGTCCGATGCTGTAAAGAGCAATATTGCATAGGAACCTGGAATGTTAGGTCCATGAATCAAGGCAAATGGGAAGTGTTCAAACAGGAGATGGCAAGAGTGAATGTTGACATTCTAGGAATCAGCGAACTAAAATGGACTGGAATGGGTGAATTTAACTCAGATGACATTATTATATCTACTACTGTAGGCAGGAATCCCTTAGAAGAAATGGAGTAGCCATCATAATCAAGAAAAGAGTCCAAAATGCAGTACTTGGATGCAATCTCAAAAACGACAGAATTATCTCTGTTTGTTTCCAAGGCAAACCATTCAATATCATGGTAATCCAAGCCTATGCCCCAACCAGTAACACTGAAGAAGCTGAAGTTGAACAGTTCTATGAAGACCTACAACACCTTTTAGAACTAACACCCAAAAAAGATGTCCTTTTCATTATAGGGGACTGGAATGCAAAAGTAGGAAGTCAAGAAACACCTGGAGTAACAGGCAAATTTGGCCTTGGAATATGGAATGAAGCAGGGCAAAGGCTAATAGAGTTTTGCCAAGAGAATGCACTGGTCGTAGCAAACACCCTCTTCCAACAACACAAGAGAAGACTCTACACATGGACATCACCAGATGGTCAATACCAAAATCAGATTGATTATATTCTTTGCAGCCAAAGATGGAGAAGCTCTATACAATCAGCAAAAACAAGACCGGGAGCTGACTGTGGCTCAGATCATGAACTTTTTATTGCCAAATTCAGACTTAAACTGAAGAAAGTAGGGAAAACCACTAGACCATTCAGGTATGACCTAAATCAAATCCCTTATGACTATACAGTGGAAGTGAGAAATAGATTTAAGGGACTAGATCTGAGAGACAGAGAGCCTGATGAACTATGAACGGAGGTTTGTGACATTGTACAGGAGACAGGGATCAAGACCATCTCCATGGAAAAGAAATGCAAAAGGGCAAAATGGTTGTCTGAGGAGGCCTTACAAATAGCTGTGAAAAGAAGAGAAGTGAAAAGCAAAGGAGAAAAGGAAAGATATTCCCATTTGAATGCAGAGTTCCAAAGAATAGCCAGGAGAGATAAGAAAGACTTCCTCAGTGATCAGTGCAAAGAAATCGAGGAAAACAACAGAATGGGAAAGACTAGAGATCTCTTCAAGAAAATTAGAGATATCAAGGGAACATTTCATGCAAAGATGGGCTCGATAAAGGACAGAAATGGTATGGACCTGACAGAAGCAGAAGATACTAAGAAGAGTGGCAAGAATACACAGAAGAACTGTACAAAAAAGATATTCATGACCCAGATAATCACAATGGTGTGATCACTCACCTAGAGTCAGACATCCTGGAATGTGAAGTCAAGTGGGCCTTAGAAAGCATCAAGGGAAGTAGGTCTCCTTTATTTAGGCAAGGAGGGGCGACAGTCAGTCTAATGATCAGGCTGAGGGCAAGAGGGATCAGGGAGGCTTCATATTTAAACGGAGGTTTGTGGAAGGGAAACATTAGTCAGGTGGGATGTTTTGGGTATTCTTGAGATGGCATTTGTAGTTGGGCAGGGGGTGATAAGCCTTCTGGGCAGGGAGTGATAAGTCCCAGATAGATACAACTGGCCTGGAGCATCAGGTTGAGACCTAAAGTTCGGTTTTGTTTTCTCTGATGATTCAGCAAGGGCCTTTGAGACTGTTGTTTTCTTTTCTAGGCCCGAAGACTCCTTCAAGAGTTTAGAAAGCTTTTTCTCTTTGTTCCCTGTTTGTTTTACCTACTTTTATATAAAAGACTCTGAGATCCCCAGATTTGGGTAGAGTTGAGGAAGTCAGGCCCTTTGACCTAACTGTCCAAATATAACTGTTGGTCAGATATCCCAGGTTAAATTTTTCTAACCCTTAAATATATAACTTTGAACTTTAAACAGAACAGACTCGTTTGGCTTTTAATGTTGGGGATCAGTAGGAGGTTACTCTTGGCTCAATTAGGTAGTGTAGTAATATCAAATATTGTTTAATCACATTAAGATCTATTTTATTTATCCCACTTAAAATAACCATCGAAAGAATTTTTTTATTGATTTGAGGTAACTGCTTTAAAAAAAATTTTTTTTTACCTCACTTAAATAGTATTTAGATATTTTTCAAGTTTTTTGTTGATATTCTTCAGTTCTGTTCAGTCGCTTAGTCATGCCTGATTCTTTGTGACCCCATGGACTGCAGCACGATAGGCTTCCATGTCCATCACCAACTTCCAGAACTTGCTCAAACTCATGTCCATCGAGTGGGTGATGCCATCCAACCATCTCATCCTCTATCATTCCCTTCTCCTCCTTCCTTCAATTTTTCCCCAAATCAGGGTCTTTTCTAAGGAGTCAGTTCTTCACATCAGGTGGCCAAAGTATTGGAGCTTCAGCTTCAGCATCAGTCCTTCCAATGAATATTCAGGACTTACTTCCTTTAGGATGGACTGGTTGGATCTCCTTGCAGTCCAAGGGACTCGCAAGAGTCTTCTCCAACACCACAGTTCAAAAGCATCAATTCTTCGGCGCTCAGCTTTCTTTATAGTCCAACTCTCACATCCGTATATAACTACTGAGAAAACTGCAGTTTTAACTAGACGAACCTTTGTTGGCAAAGTAAAGTCTCTGCTTTTTAATATACTGTCTAGGTTGGTCATAGTTTTTCTTCCAAGGAGCAAGCATCTTTTAATGTCATGGCTGCAGTCATCATCTGCAGTGATTTTGGAGCCCAAGAAAATAAAGTCTGTCATTGTTTGCATCGTTTCCCCATCTATTTGCCAAGAAGTGATGGGACTGGATGCCATGATCTTAGTTTTCTGAATGTTGAGCTTTAAGCCAACTTTTTCACTTGCCTATTTCACTTTCATCAAGAGGCTCTTTAGTTCTTCACTTTCTGCCATTATGCTGGTGTCATCTGTATATCTGAGGTTATTGACATTTCTCCTGGCAGTCTTGTTTCCAGCTTGAGCTTCATCCAGCCCGGCATTTCTCATGATGTACTCTGCATATAAGTTAAATAAGCAGGGTGACAATATACAGCCTTGACGTACTCCTTTCCCAATTTGGAGCCAGTCCATTGTTCCATGTCCGGTTCTAACTGTTGCTTCTTGACCTGCATACAGATTTCTCAAGAGGCAGGTAAGGTGGTCTGGTATTCCCATCTCTTTCAGAATTTTCCACAGTTTATTGTGATGCACACAGTCAAAGGCTTTGGCAAAGTCAATAAGGCAGATGTTTTTCTGGAACTCTCTTGCTTTTTGATGATCCAGCAGATGTTAGCAATTTGATCTCTGCTTTCTCTGCCTTTTCTAAATCCAGCTTGAACATCTCAAAGTTCTCAGTTCACATACTGTTTAGGCCTTGCTTGGAGAATTTTGAGCTTTACTTTGCTAGCATATGAGATGAATGCAATTGTGCAGTAGTTTGAGCATTCTTTGACATTGTCTTTCTTTGGGATTGGAATGAAAACTGACCTTTTCCAGTCCTGTGACCACTGCTGAGTTTTCCGAATTTGCTGGCAGATTGAGTGCAGCATTTAACAGCATCATCTTTTAGGACTTGAAATAGCTCAACTAGAATTGCATCACCTCCACTAGCTTTTTTCATAGTGATGCTTCTTAAAGCCCACTTGACTTTGCATTCCAGGATGTCTGGCTCTAGGTGAGTGATCATACCATCATGGTTCTCTGGGTCACTGTATAATCTTATCAGTATCTGTAAGGCCCACTGAGACGAAGGTCACAGTAAAGCTTCCTAAACCAGTTTTTCATTACAAAAAAAAAAAAAAAAGTTATTATTTTAATTTCACTTTTGTTTTATAAATACAACAGAGCAATTGTTTACAATGACAGAGTTCTCAATTTAATAATTTTAGTAGTTTCTCTAATTTTGAAAGGAGTCATCATTTGGCCACCAATAAATTATACCTCCACAGAGATGCAACCAATTGAGATGCAAAAAGTGAGACCTCTTATAGGCCTAAGAGGAACAAACAAACACACAACAGAAAAATATAGAAAGATCAGATAGAACATTTACATCTCAAAGACATGGAGAAATCTGAGCTTCCCCCAGAAGGCCTTGTTTAAGGTTTTAAGGTTTTAACAAGCTGGCTTTTTAATTTTTAACTGTGCACTCATTAAAGAGTCCCCTCAATTTTTAGGGCAAGATTTAATTTCTCCAGTTAACTAGTTACAGGCAAGTATGAGATCTGTTCCTTATGTCTTTCTACAATAGAGTCACCTTGGTGTCTTCCAAAAGAGATATTTCTTGGCAACTTTCAACTGAGCCCCTCCCCACCAGTGCCTTTCAACCAGGTGGGTATTTTCTAGGTGTCTTTCAACCAAGCTCCACTCAGTATCTAGACCCTGGGTGGTATGTTCCATTGTCTTTCAACCAGGTCCCCTCCAGTTCTTCAACTGAGAGGGGGTCACTTACCTACTATACCTCACCAAATAAAACTTCAGGATCTCAACCAATATGAGAGATCCGAGGACCAGGAGAGACTTACTCAAATCTGTCCCAAACTCCCAAGGAAGCAGATGGGCACAAGGGGCCTGTGTTGGTACCATAGGTTTGCCTTCTCATAGAGTTCAAGTGGAGGGGAGAAAGCTGCTCTGGATTCCTTTGTGGTTGCCAAAACTGTCAACTAAAAAAATACACTCAACTTAAAAGTGGGAGTTAGGTTTTATTTGGTGGGAATGTTAGGACTCGAGCCCAGGGGACAGTATCTCTGGTGACCCTGAGAAAGCTGACTCCAAGGAGGTAGGGGAGGAGCCAAGCTATATACAAGTTTGCAGCAAGGGGCAGGTAATCTGAATATGAAAAGATTACTGTTGCTTAAGAGAATACTAAATCTTTCACATGAAGAGATTTAGCGATCTTCAATGTATGGGAAGATGCAAGAATTCAGCCTTGTTTGAAATCATTTCTTTCACATGTATCTAACTATCTGGGACCAATCCTGCTTTGCTATTGTTCACATATGAATTTCTTGTGTACCATAAGAGATGGTAAATGTGGCAGATGGCCACCTCTCATATCCTCCAGCTCCTCAGCACTTACCAAAGAGGAAGTAGCTGCTGGCTTCCAAATAGCTGGCTTTGTTTCACCTGGGCTCAGAAATTTGCATCTGGGAAGGCTTGTTTACTAGAAGACCATAGAGCAGAAAATATTTCATTTCACAATACCATCATTATCAGTCACTGTCAGTTCCTCCATATCTCCAAATTTCTCCTATCCCCAGCATCCCCATCCCATTAAAAGTCATCCCCATAACAGTTCTGATCTGTCTATTTCTAGTTTTCCAATTGCCTTGACCATGATGAATAGCTCTCTAGTGGCCTGTGGTATCTGTCACCCAGCAATCTCTCAATACGTATTTGTGGAATACAATAATTTTGAAACTTGCCTTAAAAGAACACCGTAGGGACTGATGTTACTACTATGAAAAACCTTCCAGAGGGCATGTCACTACAGTTCACTCTAGCTTCCTGGGCCTCCTTTTACAACTTAACAGGCATCACTCAGAATCTGATCCATAGCCTAATCGACAACACAACCCAAACCACAACAAATTGACAGAACTTCAGTTCAGTTCAGTTCAGTTGCTCAGTAGTGTCTGATTCTGTGACCCCATGAACCGCAGCACGCCAGGCCTCCCTGTCCATCACCAACTCCCAGAGTTTACCCAAACTCATGTCCATCTAGTCAGTGGACCATCTCATCCTCTGTCGTCCCCTTCTCCTCCTGCCCTCACTCCTTCCTGGCATCAGGGTCTTTTCAAATGAGTCAGCTCTTCACATGAGGTGGCCAAAGTATTGGAATTTCAGCTTTAGCATCAGTCCTTCCAATGAACACTCAGGACTGATCTCCTCTGGATGGACTGGTTGGATCTCCTTGCAGTCCAAGGGGCTCTCAAGAGTCTTCTCCAACACCACAGTTCAAAAGCATCAATTCTTCAGCAAAACTTAATTTGACTCAATTTTCAACACATTTTATTTATAAAAATGTTAGAAATCGAACATTTTAATAAAATTTTTTTTTTTTTTTTTTTTAGCCTAAGTCAGGCAACATAGGTCCAAGAATGGAATATAGTCACATTCAGACCATTTATAACTCCTGACTATCCTTGGAAATTAAACCTTATGTTACTATCTTTCTCTAGGTTCCTAGGATATTACATTCCAATTGATTGCTGGAGCAGCCTCCCAAATCTATTCACAAAAGGTCACATTCATGTCCAAAATCATGTATTTTCAGATAGAAAAGTAAACAACATACAACTCTCCATCATTCCTATTTTGATAGTATGACTTGCCACATCATGTCTCAGGAGAGATGAATACAACATTTATGACACTGACTTCTGTTTATTTGGGCAAATTCATGACAGGAGCAAATTCTTCCTACTAACTCCTGATGCAAAGACATGACTGAGTGACTAAGCATATTGCTCAATAAATATACTCAAATATCTATTAACCACAAAGCTTAAGAAAGCAACAGCTGAATGTCATTGCCACATAATGTCTGACTCTTTGTCCTATAATATCTCCCCAAATAAATTAAGTGTTGAAGAACTTTCTAAATTTCTTAATATACCATGGTCATGTTTGCCTAGTTTTTTGGGGTTTTTTGTTTGTTTGTTTGTTTCTGAGCCAATAGGTCCATGTTTTCTGGCTCTTGAATTTAAATCTGTGTGCAAGCCCCCATACAGCAAGGGAAGAAAAATTTTTTTTAGAGAGGAAAAGGATATTGGGAGGGTTATAGCAAAAAGAGTCCATGGCTTCAGCTGAGTCCTTGTGAAGAAAGAAGAGTCTTTCTTTTCCCTTTTGGACTCTCATATCACTACAACATGTGAGAGCTCCCCTGTTTCATCTCCTACCTGTGTGTATGCTAAATCACTTCAGTCATGTCTGACTCTTTGTGACCCTGTGGACTGTAGCTCACCAGGCTCCTCTGTCCAAGGATTCTCCAGGCAAGAATACTGGAGTGGGTTGCCATGCCCTCCTGCAGGGGTATCTTCTTGACCCAGGGATGGAACCTGTATCTCATGTCTCCTGCATGTGGGTTCTTTACCACTAGTGCCACCTGGGAAGCCCAAAACCTGGTTTCTTAACTCTATTTAATTGAAGCACTATTCTTCTTTTTTTTTTTTTTAACAATACAAAACCTTCATTCCTATACGGCAACAATCATAGAAGTAATGGTTACTGCCTCTTTGGGAGACAAATGGCCCTCCAGTTTGTCCCAGAGGAATCTGGCAGACTTATCCCATTTGTAATTTGTTTAGTTTCTATACACTCTGAGTTTACAACTTCTGGGATTAAAAATATGATTGTCTCAGCTTACCTAAATATTACTGGTGTAATACATATTATTTCCAAATTAAACAATGCAAAAAGTTTAATTTCCAGAACTTTAATCTTCTTTTATAAATTAGTTTAAAGTCTGTATATCAATCAATTAGTTAATGCATGTGAAATTGATACTCCATGACTGTGTCTCCTAGCTTGACATATCACATCACATATTGATCATTTGATGAGTCTGTAAGGGGCATACTCATTGCATACTTATTGTCAACAGCAATTTACAAAAGCATAACACGGCGCTTAAGATTTTAAATTATACGTAAACCACCTTCTTTGTATATTAATTGTTACAATCAATCTGATATGTAACAATATTTAAAATAAATAGTTTGCTATAATCTCCCTACAGAAAATTTAATTGCTGTGAAATTTAAAAAATTAAATCAGGTTTTATATAAAGAAATAAAGTCTAATCTTATATTTAGATATTTTATTGAAGTATAGATGACTTACAATACTATATTAGTTTCAGCTGTACAGCACAGGTGATTTAACATTTTCATACATTACAAAATAATCTCCATGATACGACTAGTTACAACCTGTCACAACACACAGCTATTACAATGTTATAGACTATATTCTCTATGCTGCACATTTCATCCCTGTGACTCATTTATCTTATAGCTAGAAGTTTGTGCCCCTTAATCCCCTTCAAGTATTTCATTCATCCCCCGCTACTGGCAACTATCTGTTTTCTTTATCAGTGGGTCTTTTTATGTTTGTTATTTTTTGGCCATTTACTTGTTTTTTTACGATTCCACAAGGAAGAGAAATCATATGGTATTTACTTTCTCTGACTACTGTAAGACACCCTAGCTATCTATTTTTCAAAAATGTCAAGATTTCATTATTTTTTATAGGTGAGAGTAATATTCCATGTGTGAGTGTGTGTTTGTGTGTGTATGTGTGTGTGTGTGAATTGTGTGTGTATCCCAGAATAACAGGCAAGTTTGGCCTTGTAGTACAAAATGAAGCTAGGCAAAGTTTAAGAGAATTTTGTCAAGAAAACATGCTACAATCTAGCAAGCACCATTTTCAAAACAACCCAAGAGACTATTCTACACATGGACATCACCAGATGGCCAATACCAAAATCAGAATGATTATGTTCTTTGCATCCAAAGATGGAGAAACTCTATACAGTCAGTAAAACCAAGACCTGAAGCTGACTGTGGCACAGACCATGGCCCTTTATTTCAAAATTCAGGCTTAAATTGAAGAAAGTATTGAAAACCATTAGGCCATTCAGATATGACCTAAGTCAAATCCCTTACGATTACACAGTGGTGTTGATGAATAGAATCAAGGGATTAGATATGGTAGAAAGAGGGCCTGAAGAGCTATGGATGGAGGTTTGCAGCATTGTACAGAGGCAGTGGCAAAACCATCCCAAAGAAAAAGAAATGCAAGAAAGCAAAGTGGTAGTCTAAAGAAACCTTACAAGTAGCTGAGAAGAGAAGTGAAAGGCAAAGGAGAAAGGGAAAGATACACCCAACTGAACGTAGAGTTCCAGAGAATAACATGGAGAGATAAGAAGGTCTTCTTAGATGAACAATGCCAAGAATTAAAGGAAAATAATAGAATAGGAAAGACTAGCAATCTATCTCTTCAAGAAAATTGGAGATATGGAGGGAACATTTCATGCAAGGATAGACATGATAAAGGAGAGAAACAGTATGGACAGAAGCATAAAAGATTAGGAAGAGGTGGCAAAAATACACAGAAGAACTATACAAAAAAGATCTTAATGACCTGGATAACCATGATGGTGTGGTCACTCAACTAGAGCCAGATATCCTGGAGTGTTAAGTCAACTAGGCTTTAGGAAGCATTACTTTGAACAAAGCTAGTAGAGGTGATGGAATTTCAAATGCACTATTTCAAATCCTAAAAGACGGTGTTGTTAAAGTGTTGCACTCAATACATCAGCAAATTTGAAAACTCAGCAATGGCCACAGGACTTGAAAAGATCAGTTTTCATTCCAAACACAAAGAAAGGCAATGCCAGTAAATGTTTAGACTACCATACGCTTGTGCTCATTTCACATGCTAGCAAGTTTAGCATGAACTGAGAACTTACAGACATATAGGTAGGTTTAAAAAAGGCAGAGGAACCAGAGATCAAATTGTCAACATTCATTGGATCATGGAATCCAATGACGGGCTTCCCTGGTGGCTTAGATGGTAAAGAATTCCCCTGCAATGCAGGAGACCCGGGTTCAATCCCTGGGTTGGAAAGATACCCTGGAGAAGGGAACAGCTACCCAATCCAGTATTCTTGCTTGGAGAATTCCATGACAGAGGAGCCTGGTTGGCTACAGTTCATGGGGTTGCAAAGTGTCGGACATGACTGAGTAACTTTCACTTCACTTATTGGATCATGGAAAAAATCAAGGGAATTCCAGAAAAATATCTACTGCTTTAGTAGATAAAGCCTTTCACTATGTGGATCACAACAAACTGTGAAAAATTCTCAAAGAGATTACAGTACTAGACTACCTTACCTGTCTCCTGAGAAAACTGTATGCAGTACAAGAAGCAGCAGTTAGAACTGGGTATGGAACAATCGACTGGTTCAAAATTGGGAAAGGAGTATGACACCCTGCTTATATTGGCACCCTGCTTATCTAACTTCTATTCAGAATACATCATGTGAAATGCTGTGCTGCATGTATTACAAGCTGGAATTAAGATTGCTGGGAGAAATATCAACAACCTCAGATATGAAGATGGTACCATTCCAATGACAGAAGTAAAGAGGAACTAAAAAAAAAAAAAAAAAAAAAACACCTCTTGATGAGGGTAAAAGAGAAGAGTGGGAAGCTAGCTTCAAACTCAACATTAAAAAACTAAGATTATGGCATCTGGTTCCATCACTTCATGCCAAATAGAAGGGGGGAAATTGGAAGTGGTGACAGATTTTACTTTCTTGAACTCCAATATCACTGCGGACAGTGACTGAAGCCATGAAATTAAAAGATGCTTGCTCCTTGGAAGAAAAGCTATGGCAAACCTAGACAGCATATTAAAAAGCAGAGGCATGACTGTGCCAACAAAGGCACACATAGTCAAAGCTATGATTTTTCCAGGAGTCATGTATCGATGTGAGGGTTGGACTGTAAAGAAGGCTGAGTACCGAGGAACTGATGCTTTTGAACTGTGGTGCTGGTGAAGACTCGTGAGAGTCTCTTGGACAGTAAGGAGATCAAACAAGTCAGTTTTAAAGGAAATCAACCCTGAATATTCATTGAAAGGACTGATGCTGAAGCTGAAGTTCCAATACCTTGGCTATCTGATGCACTCATGGAAAAGACCCTGATGCTGGGAAAGATTGAGGGCAAAAGGAGAAGGGAGTGGCAGAGGATGAGATGATTTGATAACATCACCAACTCAGTGGATATAAATTTGAGCAAACTCTGGGAGATAGGCGAGGAAAGAAAAGCCTGGCATGTCCATAGGGTCTCAAAGAATTGGACATGACTTAGTGACTAGATAACAACTATCTCTATTTCTATATCATCTATATATCTATATCTACATATGCACATGAGCTAAGTCGCTTGAGTCATGTTTGACTCTTTGTGACCCTATGGACCATAGCCCACCAAGCTCCTCTGTCTATGGGAGTCTCCAGGCGAGAACACTGGAATGAATAGCTAGTCCCTTCTCCAGGGGATCTTCCTGAGCGAGGAATTGAACCCAGGACAATATATATACGTATTTGTCCATTCATCTCTGGATGGACTTCTGGGTGACTCCTTTGTTTTGGCTATTGCTAATAGTGTTGTAATGTACATATCTTTTCAAATTAGTGTTTTTTCCTTCAGATGACACTCAGAAATATAATTACTAGATAGTACAGTAATTCTATTTAACTTTCTGAGAAACTTCCATACTGTTTTCCATAGTGATTTCACAAATTTACATTCCCATCAACAGTGCATGAGGGTCCCTTTTCTCCACATCCTTGCCAACACTTGTTATTTGTTGTTTTCTGATAATATCCATTCTGACAGGTGTGAGTTGATATTTCATTGTGATTTTGATGTTCATTTCCTAGGTGATTACTGATGTGGAGCATCTTTTTATATATCTATTGATCATCTGTATGTTTTCTTTAAAAATATCTATTCAAGTCATTTGCCCACTTTTAATTATTTTCTTTTTTGTTGTTGAGTTGTATAAGCCCTTTGTATATTTTAGATATCAATCTTTTCAGATTTATCTTTGGCAAATGTATTTTCCCATCCAATAGGCTGTCCATTTGTTTTGTTAAAGGTTTCTTGCAACATGCAAAAGGTTTTTATTTTGATATAATCCCATTTATTTACTTTTTCTTTTGTTGCCCTGGGCCCAAGGATATTCAAATAAATACTACTCAGATCAATGTCAGAGCATACTCTTCTGTTTTCTTCTAGGACTTCTCTGGTTTCAGGCCTTATATTTAAGTCTTAGTTCCATGCTATTTATTTTTGTATATTGCATGAGAAGTTGCTCTAGTTTGATTCTGTGGCACCTACCAGTCCTGTTTTTTCAAACCATGTATTAAACAGATTGTCTTTTCTGCGTTCCATAGTTTTGTCTCTTTTGAAGTGGATTAGTTGACCAAGTAAGTGTGGTTTTGTTTCTGGACTGTATCCTATTCCATTGATCTATGTGTCTGTTTTTGTGCCAGTGTCATATTGTTTTGATTACTATGGCTTTGTAATATGCTTTTAAATCATAGGAGTATGATACTTACAGCTTTGTTCTTTTTTTTTTTTTTTTTTTCAAGATTGTTTTGGCTATCTGGAAAATTTCAGAATTACTTTTTTTTAAGTTCTCATGTTTTGATAAGAATTGCATTAAATCTATGGATTTTGGGGGGAGTCTGGTCATTTTAACAATGTTAATTCTTCCAATCCATGTTCACAGTTTCTTTCTATTTGTTTTTGTTGTCATCAATTTCTTTCATCAATAAACCACAGTTTTCAAGATATAAGTCTTTTACCTCTTTGGTTAGATTTATTCCTACAGGTCTTTTTGATGCAGTTGTAAATAGGATTGTTTTCTTAATCTGTCTTTCTGAGAGTTTGTTATTAGTGGATAGAAATGCAACAGGACCCATAGAATTCAAAGTTGTGTTGCTGAAGGGTCTATTGTATTTGCTTTATGAATTATATATTCTTATGTTGGGTACATATATGTTTATCTTCTTGTTGCATCAATTCCTTAATCATTATGAAAGGATGTCTCTTCTTTGTCTCTTGTTACATGCTTTGTTTTAAAGTCTATTTTGCCTGATATTTGTATGGTTATCCCAGCTTTTTTTTCACTTGCATTTATATAGAAAACATTTTTCCATCCCCTTACTTTCAGTCTGTGTGTGACTTTAGATCTGATGTGAGTCTTCTTGTAGGCAGGATATAATCAGTCTTGTGTTTTTATTTTGCTTTTTTTTAAATCCATTTAGCTACTCTATTCCAGTTGATTGGAATATTAATCCATTCATATTTAAAGTAAGTTTTGCTAGGTATGTACTTATTGACATTTTGTTGTTTTCTGCTTGTTTTTGTAATGACTTTTTTGTTCCTTCTTTTTTTGCTCTATTCCCTTATGATTTGATGTGTTATGTTTGAATTTCTTTCTCTTTTGTGTGTGTACCTATTGCACGTTTTTGGCTTGTGGTTATCAATATATATAAAGTTGATGATCCCTTTAAGTGAGATGCTTTCTAACCACCCTGCATTTTTACTGTTCCCCCATGTTTGTTGTTTTTTATGACATATTTTACATATTTTTCTTTTACATATCTCTTAACTGCTTATTGTGAATATAGATGATTTTATTGCTTATGCCCTTTAACCTTCTTCCTAGCTTTACAAATGGTTTCTGCTCTTGGTGAAGTGACCTAATGTAGGAAACCTATGGGCTCAGCAGCACACTCCCCTCTGGTCGCTAGAGTTATATCTTCTATGGTTCCCCCCTCTGTGAGCCATGTGGGCTCTCCTGTTAAGGCATGGCAAACTACTGTGGGCATGCTGGTAGACAAGGTTGGCCCCTAGACTTGTTGGCTGACATTGTCTGTAACATGTAGTGGTTGCCAACTGGTGGGCAAGGTTGGTTCCTGGTGGTGTTAGCCATGTGACCTAGTGTGTTCCAGGGCTGATCTTGGCACACTGGTGGGTCAACCTGGATCGTGGGATAGCTCCAGGTACCCAACAGTGGCTACCTAGAGCTGGTGTTGGCCTACTGGTGACTGTGGTCATCTTTAGATTTAATTTAACCCTGTAATTCCTCATTATTTGCTATTTATATTCCAGAATTTTTTAAAATGTATTCATTCAATACATTTGCTTTATGCAAGATGCTCTTCTAAGTGCTTTGATAAAGAATTTAAAAGTTATCACTAATTTTTTTTGTTTTATTGAGATAGGATTGAAATATAATAATCACTGTTTTCTTAAAAAAACAAAAAGCAGCAGTTTTTCAAGTCAAACTCCTAACACACTAATATGCATAGCAAAATATTTTGACATAAAATCTGGGATTTTCATTGTAGGAAAGCTTTTGGTAATGGATTTAACTTTTTAAAATAGATGTGAGTTTATAAATATTAATATCTTGTAAGTATTATAATAATGTACACTTTTTATTCCTAGTTATTTTGATATTTTTATTGTCTTTCTTTTCTTGACACATCTTGCTAATTTTATTAATCTTTTCAAAACCCATTTTTGTTTTACTGGTATTCTGTATTGTGTATTTGCTTTCCATTTCATTCATACTTACTCTTGTCTTTATTATTTCTTTTCATGTACATTCCCTTGATATAATTTTCTATTCCTTTTTTTATTTTTTAGCTTATTGAGTTGGAAGATTATGTCCCTACCTTTCAGCCTTCCCCTTTTCTAATATATACATTAAAAATATAAATTTCCCACTAAGCACATTCTTTTGGGGTACAAATTTTGATACAGCATATTTTGTTACCATTAGGTTAAACTATTTTTATTTGCCTTTTTATTGGCTAGTTTCCTGATAGTTGAGATGAGCTTCTCCTCTTGTTAATGATTTCTAGTTTAATTGTGGCCAAACCACATACTCAAACTTTTGAAATTTCTGGTGGTTAGTAAACATTCCAAAGGCAATTAAGAAAATGTAAAGTATATCATTGTTGGGGAAATGTATTATCTATGTGAATTAGGATTCAAATTCTATGAAATCTATCATATTCTACCATTAATTTATAGAAATTCTACTTTTATTTTATTCTAATTAAAACTGAGGCAAGTCTTTTTATAGTCAGTAAACTCACATGTTTTAACATTCAGAAAGAATCATATCATTCATCAATCACATAAGTAATTGGTCTACCTTTCCAATTTTCGTATTCAAACTATATTCTAGTTAGAGATTAACAAGGAGTAAGTTTTTATTTATTTAAATCAACTCTTTTAATCTATAATTTGCCTATAATATAATTCAAACATTTTAAATGAGATTTTAATAAGTTTTAGAACATTTCTATCACCACCATTTCCTTTTGTCCTTTTCTAATCAATATCCACCCACCCCTACCTGGAGCCCCAGGTAGCCATTGATTTTCTGTCACTAGCATTATATTTCTCTTTATTAGGATGTCATAGAAATGGAATAATATAGGAATAATTATATAGGAATAATATAGGAATAAAAATAATATAGGAATAATAATAAAAAATATACCCTTTTGTGTCTGGTTTCTTTTGCTCAGTGTGTTTTTCAGATTTATCTATATTGCTTTGTGTATTTCTTCTTCATTAATTTTTATTGCTGAGTTAGTAGGTTTTTTAAAAATCTATTTCTCAACTTCCCTTGGCTTCAAATCTCACTGCATAAAGCTTTAAATCTCATATAAAGTTTAAAGGTTGTGTTTTATCTTCTTCATAACATGCTAATCTTAGTATCATATTATCAGATTAATTCTGAGCACAAAAACCCACAACTGTTTAATCAAGATCTTCAAGTTGCTAGAATTCAGTCTGAATTTCTGTCTGAATTAAAGCAACTATTGTTTTCACTTTGATACCCCAGAATTTCTATTATTTTATAAAATCCTACAGAAATGTTACATACAGAGAATGCACAACTAGTCATTTATATTTGCTAACATTCCTTAATCCAATGGACAAGAGTGGTTTTTTTAGCACTGATTTTTCCATATATATGTGTGTGTGTGTGTGTGTATTGTATATATATGTCACTGCTAAGTCACTTCAGTCGTGTCTGACTCTGTGTGACCCCATAGACGGCAGCCCACCAGGCTCCCTGGGATTCTCCAGGCAAGAACACTGGAGTGGGTTGCCATTTCCTTCTCCAATGCATGAAAGTGAAAAGTGAAAGTGAAGTCACTCAGTCGTGTCCAACTCTTAGTGACCGCATTGACTGCAGCCTACCTGCCTCCTCCGTCCACGGGATTTTCCAGGCAAGAGTATTGGAGTGGGGTGCCATTTCCTTCTCCATATATATATATATATATATATATATATATATACACACACACATATAAATTTATATAGGTATGTGTGTATGCATGTATGTATATAAATCGTATATCAGGTGAGCCATACTCTAGTGTTCCAAGTATATGAAGCAAAGCTGATATGATCACGTTTGCACTTATGTGGGAAGAATTGCTGGAAGATTATACATCAAGCAATTTTCAATGTTGACATTCAGAGACTGAAATTGTGGTAAGGAATTTGAAGAAATTTTTCTGTTAGTAAAATTGTGTGTTGCCTGAACTTTTACTCCAAATGTGTTTTCTTTTGGGAATTTTAAAAAACTTAAATCATTTTACTTAGGTAAATTTAAAGATTTGACTTAAACAAGAAAATGAAAATTATCCATAAACACTTAAAACCACTCATTTACATGTGCAGATGGATGTCTTGTACACCATTGTATCATATTGGTATAAGAACAGTGCCCAAGAAATAATGAGAACTTAGCAGATATATAGTAAATGAATGAATGAATGGATGGATACTATTATAGAACTGAAGACTCAATGTCAATATGATTTTACTTTTCTAAATTGATATTGTATGATTTTTACTGCAGAAACATTCTGAAAGCATTTTTGATTGGTTTTATCATATCCCATTACATAGAAATAACAGTTTTGTCAACAATATTTAGTTGAATTCTGTTTTTTTATCCAGTTTACCAACCTAGATCTTTTGACTGGGGCATTTCATTCATTACATTTAAAGTAATTATAGATAAAGATGACTTACTATTGTTATATTGTTGTTTCCTTGATATCACAGCTTTCGTGTCCCTCAGTTTATCATTGCTGCCTTCCTCTGTGTTTAGTCGATTTTTTTGTAGTGATATGTTTTGATTTTCATTTCCTTTTGTGTATATTCTGTAGATAATTTATTTATGGTTATCATAGAGATTGTATATAACATTCTAAATTATAACAATTTATTTTAAACTAATAGCAACTTAACTTTATTCACATGCAAAACCCTACTCTCTTCCAGTTCCCTTACACCTTCCTATATTATGTTACTGATTTCACAAAAAACATCTTTACATACTGTGCACCCATTAACATAGTTTATAATTATTTTTTATGCTTTTGTGTTTTACATATGGTGAAAGAATAAAAGGTGAAGCTATGAACCAAAATTATAACAATACTTCTTTTATATTTGTCTGTATATCTATCTCTATTAAATAATTTTATATTTTTGTATTTAAGTTACTCTCTAAAGTTCTTTCATCTCAACTTAAACTCCTCTTAGCATTACTTATAGGGAAAGTCTAGGGGTAATGAAGTTTAGGGTTGGTTGGATGGCCTCACCAATTCAATGGACATGAACTTGGGCAAACTCTGGGAAATAGTAAAGGACAGGGAGGCCTAGCACCCTGCAGTCCATGGGGTCACAAAGAGTTGGACATAACTTAGTGACTAAACAGAAACAACAAATTTTATTGAGCACATACTATGCGCCAGGCACTTTTCCTTCTAAAATAATTAAATAAACTTTACTATATTCTGGGTAGTATTATTCTACCCTTTCCATAGAAGAGAAAACTGAGGCACAGAAAGTAACCTGCTGTCCATGTGGAAAAAAGGCAGACACACGGGAGAATAAAATTTTAAGTCTTCAGTAAGTGACATGAAGGTTATTCGTGGTTTTATGTGATTTAAGAGGAGAGGGTTACAGCAGACCAGGAGTTGGCTGGATCACACGTCCCCCAAACTTCTCTTGGCTCTATAAAGGTTTTAACATGGGATCTCGGACCTTGAGCTACACTCACAGGAACATGACTGTGCTAGTAGACTGACCAAATGAGTGCCCTTTCCTTTGAAGCAGGACCTAACATGTGGCTTATGATCTTAACCAGGAGGGCAAGAGAAGTCCAAACCCAGCCCTGTGGTGGGTAAATGATCAAGGCGATGAAGTGAAGTGGAGCTTCAGGGAGATGACAGACTTAACCTGTCGCACAGCCAACGTCTTCACACAGGCCTGCGGCCTTCAGACGGGAGACCGTCTAGCCTTGATTTTGCCTCGAGTGCCTGAGTGGTGGCTTGCGTCTGTGGGCTGCATCCGAACAGGTTAGTGACCAAAGAGACCTTAGGATGGGCCTAGAGCTAATTGGTCCTGAAATTAGGTGCTTTCTCTTCCCCTAATTTTTTTTCTTCTTAATAGTCTTTCCTTCTGTCAAAGTCCTTTAAATACTAGTTTACTCCTTCTCATTCACTCTTTCCCTTATACTCACACTTATCAAGCACAATGAGATAATTCTCCCTTCCTCTCTCCCTCTCCCTCTCTCTCTCTCTCTCTCTCACACACACACACACACACACACTTTCTCCGACACAGTCTCAGACATTCTTACTTCTTTATAAGATTCATCAGTTATTAACATTTTGCCATATTGTATCCTCTCTCTCCCAGGGAGTCATTTAAAAATCAGTTGTAGACACTGTGACACCCATAAACACCAGATAAATACTGAAATATGTATCTGCTAAGATTCATGACATTTCTTTCATATAACTGCATAAGAAATCTCACTCTGATTCAATATAGTTACCTGATGTACATCCAGAGTCAAAATTCCTCAAACATCCCAATAATGTCCTTTATAGAATTATTTTTGTGCTTAAATCAAAAACCCAGGATTTCCCCTGGCAATCCAATGGTTAAGATCCCATGCTTCCAATGCAGGGGGTCACAGCTTCTAGGAACCAAGATCCCACGGGCCACACTGCACAACCTACTGTTTGGTGTTTTTTTTTTTTAAACAACTGTATAAAATCCAATTGAGGATCATGTGTTGCATTTAGTTGTTGTATCTCCGCAGTCTTCTTTAATATAAAATGTTTCTCTACATTCTATATTGTCTATGTGACAATGCAATGACAGTTTTGAAATGCCTAAGCCAGTGTTGCAGAATATCCCTCAAAATTTGTATTTCTGTCTCCTTCTTTATGATTATATTCAGGATGAACATTCTTAGCACAAGTACTAGAAGGACTTGTGCCTTTCTTGGTGCACCACATTGGGGATACACACAGTTGGTTTGTCCTAACATCAATGACACTGTTTTATCACTTTTAAAAGGTAGTATCCACCTTTGTAAAGGTGCATTTTCCCTTTGTAGTTAGTAAGTAATCTGTCATGTAATATTATGGGACTGTGTGAATATCCTTTCCCAAGCTGTCTTTCACTTTATGACTTGAAAATTCATTGATGAGTCTTGACTGAATTAAATATTTCAACGGTGGTTTTATATTAGGTATTTCTATTTATATCATACCCTTCACACTTATTAGCTGGCATTCTTCTGTAGAGATTTTCCTTTCCCTTTAATGCTTGTCTATGCATTGACCTACATAAACAGTACGAGACTCATGGATTCTTTTTTGAATCAACTTCAGTTCTGTCATGCATGTTCATACAGTAATTCATGTTCTTGTTCATATATTCTCTCTCATATTTCCTCACAAACAGTTGTTTAACCTATCAAGATCAAGAATTAACAGCAATGGCTGAGTGAGTATGGAGATGCCATGCCTCTGTATCGTTAAGAGATGTTCCATGATTTATATCTAATCCTGTTCACACTCTACACACTGTTCCTTGAACCTAGGGTAGGCAAGGCACGAGCTGAGGCTGGAAGGAGACTCGCGGAGTCAGAGGAACTGCAGAAACATTTATTCTCTCCTGGCTGACGCAGCAGCCATAGCACAACCTAACACAACACAACCTCTCTCCTGCCTGGCACAAGCAGCTGTAGCAGCAGACACGCTATTTTCTCTCCTCTCATGGCTGACCCAGCTGGATCTGATCCAGCAGGAATGCTGCTGCTTTTTAAGCTGAACTCCTATCTGCGTGCAGCACTGAACCCCCTGACCAAGCGGGAACCTCGTGACGCGCATGCGCCGTGAAATAAATGCACTCAGCTGCTACGCAGTTATTATTCACAAAGCGTGGGGCGAGAGAGCCTGAGCACACCGTCTTGGCTAATTTGTTCTCTCCCCGCACATGAGAGATCCAAGATACGAGTTGAGGCCTCTGGGATAAAAAGAATGAAAGAAGAGTAGACGTAAAGGATGAAAATTTTAAGAAGATGCATAGTACATGAAAACAGTTCTGAGTCAGGAGTAGCCTAGATGGAGAATGGTCATTTTGAAATAGAGAATAGAGTTGTGTGAGAGAAAGGTGAAGAGTATGCAGTGCTCACTCCAGTGTCAGGATGACGAGAAGAGGGTTTTCCTGGAGAGAGGGCACAGGTGTTAGCAAAACCTGTGCTTTGGGAAGGACACAATTAGAAGAATTTAGACACAATTTAGAAGAATTGTGAAGGAGAAAAAGTCAGTGCACTGTGGAACATAAACAGGCTAGTAATACGGAAGGTGAGTAGTAGGAAGACTCAGAAAAGGTCACCTAGTGGGAAAATTAGAATCCAATAGAAGCACACAAAACTTGAATTAATTGTTGTTGATGGGAGAAGGAAGGGAGGAAAGTTGAAAAGACAGTGTGGTTAACTTAGGGTATGAGGAGCAAAGGAAACAGAAGAAATTCAAGGTGACACAAGAGATGGATAGACAAGGAAGTGAGAGGAGAAAAAATGGGGGCAGAGATGCAGCAGCAGGGACACTGTCCTACTTGTATCTTTCCCAGATCCCATGGATAGTTGTGTAAAGAAGGACTCTACTGGCTAGATCCATCCACAGTAGAAAAGTTTAGGGTAGGCTTTTCAAATTTTTAATGTGCATAGAAATCACTTGGAGATCTTGTTAGAATGCAGATTGAGTTTGTAAGTTTGGGGTGGGGGGTCAGATTCTGTGTCCTAGGTGGTACTGATGCTCTGGACCGTACTTTGCATAACAGAGGCTAGCGGATTTCTATGCAGATAAACCAGGGCTGAAGCCCATGGTTGTGGAGCTGTGAAAGCGAAAGAAAAACAAGCAGTTTCCTTCTCATACCTAGGGGTCATCTACATGCCAGGGACCACCCAGATGAAGGCCAAGGACATTCTCTACCGACTACAAGTGTCTGAAGCCAAAGCCATCGTGACCACAGATACCCTTGCCCCAGAGGTGGATTCTGTGGCACCTGAGTGTCCTTCTCTGAAAACCAAGCTCCTGGTGTCTGACCACAGCCGTGAAGGGTGGCTGGACTTCCGATCGCTGATTAAGTGAGTTTCTGTTCTGACAAGTGTACTTTCTGAAGAATGGCAGAAGGCCACTCACTCCCAAGTGCTGGGAGAGAATCAGCCAGTGGGAGGAAACTCACCAGGTCTGAGCTTCTCTCTCCAGATATGTCACTGATTTGCTAAGCAGTCCTCAGTTAGGTCATTTTCCTCTCTTAGCTGCAAGTGTTTTTATCTATAAAATAGGGAAATTGAGCTTCTATGCCTCTCTCACTAATATATATATATACTAATAATATATACCCTTGTGCAAAGAGATACGTAGAGTCAGAGGGTTATTGTATTTCATTTTCCTTATAGGTGGAGAATCTGAAACATTATTTTTATATAAAAATTAACATTTACAGGAGTTGAATGAAAAGTTAAGATGAATTTTTAAGGTGAAACTTGAGACAGTGAAGAATGAGGCTGTGGCTGACAGGCAGCTTTGGGAGCACTTTCCATCTCTTAGGGTAGGTGCCAAGAGGGACACCTTGAAGGAAAAGTCAGGGAAGTGTTGGAGGTAACAAAGACTCCCTCAAAACTGATTCTGCAAGCCTTCAGGCATTTTTCATATCACACACAAATCATGCTGGATTTGTTTTCTTAAAGTAACTCCACAGTTTTTGAAGTTCTTTACTTCAACCACAAAAGGCAAATATACTAGTGAAATCACATCTTATGCTAGATTACGAAGAAAATTGAATGAAAATCGCTTAAACAGAGAATATTCATTTGAACTCCCCTAAATTGCCCAAAGTCAGTATGGTATCATTCTCCACAACAGCCAGTGCTTCCCCCAGCACTGGGATTACTTGCAGTCTCTCTGATTGAATACTTGCAAGGAAACTTTCATTTACCATCAAAATAGGCTCAAGAAAGAGACCCTCAGTCTAGGAGAAGCTCCCACATATCAAAGCAGCGATATGTGGGATATGAAGGAACCTGGTAGCTCAGCTAGTAAAGAATTCACCTGCAATGCAGGAGACCCCAGTTTGCTTCCTGGGTCAGAAAGGTCCCCTGGAGGAGGACATGGCAACCCACTCCAGTGTTCTTGCCTGGAGAATCCCCATGGACAGAGGAGCCTGGCGGGCTACAGTCCATGGGGTTGTAAAGAGTCGGACATGACTGGGCGACTAAACACAGCACAGATTCTGCCTACCTTAAACCTAGCCCTAACCCCAACCGCCTCAAACTCATGCCAGGGCATATATATGTATCACTTCCATTCTCCCTAGCTTTTTCTTCCCCACCCCTCAACACCAAGTTTATGAGGTTAAATTCCTATAAAGGTAGTCTGTGGGGCTTTTCAGGTGGCTCAGTGGTAAAGAAATCACCTGCAAAGTAGGGGATGTGGGTTAGATTTCTAGGTCAGGACGATCCCTTGGAGAAGGAAGTGGCATCCGACTTCAATATTCTTGCCTGAGAAATCCCATGGACAGAGGAGCCTGGTGGACTGTAGTCCATGGGGTCACAATAATTAGACATGACTGAGCACACATGGGACTTAGCGACTAAACAACAACAAAGCTAGTCTGTGTAAAAAACAAGGTTAGCAATTTGACTAAGAGCACAGTGTATGGGTCAGACTGAGTTTGAACCCTGGCTCTGCAACTTGCTGGCTATGCGTCTTTAGGTAAGTTACATAATCACTCTGAGCCTCCTTTTCCTCATCTGCAAAAGGTGCATAAAAGCATCACTTACCTCTTAGGGTTGTTCTGAATATTGAATGAATTCTTACTTGTAAATCATATAGAGCCTTGTCCAGAATCATAGGAAATACTATTTCAATGTTTGTTAAATTAAGAAATAATCCATCATATTTTCCCCATTTTTTTAAAAGGAAGAAATGTCAGGTCACCTATCTGAGCCTCCCATAAACTTTGTTTGATGCCTAATACTGAGAGTTACAAACCCCATTTTTCTAACTCAAAGCCTCATATTGTTTCTTTTGCTGCCCCAGAGAATGAAAAAGTAAGAAACATGACTTCTTTTGTATTGAATTCCTTTGCAGATCAGCCTCCGCAGATCACATCTGTATTAAGTCAAAGACCCTGGACCCAATGGCCATCTTCTTCACCAGTGGGACCACAGGCTTCCCCAAGATGGCAAAGCACAGCCACGGATTTGCTTTACGATCCTATTTCCCTGCATGGTAGGAAAGAGGGCATCAACTTAGAAGCTGGGCCACAGATATGGGGTGGAGTATGCATGTGTATGTGCTGGGAAAGGAACTCTGGGTGGAATTGACCCCATCCTGTTTATTCTTTTTGCTATCTTTGGTTCAGACCCCTAAGGGTGTGAGTATAGGCTAGGTATAAGTGTTTGCTGACAGAGACCTCTGAATGTCAAAAGAGGAACCTTTGGGTCCTACCTAAGCACCTTCAGAGGAGATGGGTAGAAACAGAAGGCATTCTGAAAACCACACAAATGACAAGCCTCTGTGTCCCTGTCAGTGGCTCCAGGGTTTGGCGGGAAAGATAAAATGCTCCAGCAGTGTGACCTTACGTGACAGATCCTCTCCCTCCTCAACTGCAGACAAACTGGGCATGGAGTTTCCCAATCATGAACTCTTAGGGAAAATAATGTCTGAAACTAAGCCACACTAAGCCACTTCCCTATTGTGGAACAAACATAGAGCTGAAGCTGGGATAACTATTTAATCAATGTTAAACCAAACTCTTCTCCCTCTTCTTCCCCTCTTCCAAATAATAATATTCAGACCAAACCATGTTCTATATATTTTCTAACTTTTCAACCAAACCAGGGGAGGAGAAGGCTTTTTGGAGACAGTTGATATCTGTACTAATGATGAAAACTAAGTAGCAAAACCCTGAGGAATGAGGGTGGAAAGAAGGGGAGGATAGTAGTCACAATAGTATCTGAGGCCAACTGTATTTTGGAGATAGCAGGAAATTGTTGCAGCTGAAGATGTCTGATGTCTTCTGGTGCCTGTCAGACACAGGCTGGATTCTGGCTACCTTGGGGTGCCTATTTGAACCATGGACATCGGGGTCTACAGTCTTTGCTCATCATCTGCCTCAGTTTGACCCTAAGGTCATTATAGAGGTAAGAAGATTAACCTTTCAACATCAACAAACTCCCAGAAGAAAGTCATTTCAAGCTCAAAAGTTGGGCCCAATTGAGAAATATTTTATTTAGCAAAGAAGTCTCTTAACACAACCCTGGCTCTGGGTTTCTTAAAGTGTGAAGCACTAAACCAATTATTGTATCAGAATTACATCAAGATGTAACCTTGAAGAAAACACACATGGCAAACCTTTCCCTAGACCTATGGATCAGACTTTGTGGACTTGGGAACCAGAATATAATTTCTGAGAAATGAAAGCAAGCTCAGGTCTCATGGATCCTGGCTCTACCAGGGCCAGGTAGCTGGAGTGTGAATGTGTGTGTGTGCGTGGGGGTGTGTGGGGGTGTGTGTGTATACTCAATTTAATGACATGTTTAGAAACAGAGGCCTTGGAATATGGCAGAGCTAGTTACTTATCCCATGTTTGACATTTATTAGTGGCACTCTGAGCTTCAGTTTCCTTATCTGTAAAATGGGAGTTTTAGTGGTTGCTATCTCCAAAATTGTTGGGAGTATTAGTGAGATTATGTGTGAAGTGCTTAGCCCTGAAAGTAGCACATAGAAAATAATAAATGGTAGCAGTTGCTGTTAAGTGTACATTATGACAGTAATTGAGGTCACCTGCATGAGCACCTTCTCTGTATTTCTCTTCACCTGAAAATTGTGTCTCCACTCACTCCCCTGCTTTAAATCTCAGAGGCAGACATGCCTCTTCACCTCTCAAAGTCCAGCTCCCACTTGACACCTGCTGCCAGTCTTGTTCTTTTCCCTGCCCTCCGTTTGGAGGCCCTCTCTATTACTCTTAAACTCACTAAACCTTTTCTCCTGTATTTTCAATCTTTCACTTTTCATTGATGCTACTCTCTCAGTCAATAAACATATTCAAAGTTCCTCATCCTAAAAATATCTTCCTTTCACCTTGGTACGCATTGGACCAGCCCCATCTTTCTTTCCTTAATGTCATATTGTTCCATAGAACATTCTCCACTTGCGACAGCCACAGCCTCTTTACCCAGCTTACTCCTGAACATTGTACTCTTCCAAGACCCTGCCCTCAACTTTCCCTCCCTTCCAAGTAATTTCCTTCTCTTCAGTTTCTCCAGCAGGTGCATCTACTCAGGTGGCTCTCAAAATTATCTCCTCTTTTCTCTCCCAGATAGTTTCACCACATCTTTCTGCTGGCTGGTTAGGTCTATCTGATCATCCCTTCAACACCCGAAACTGCCCCTTCCATTTCTCCTTCCCTGATCCTATATCACTATCTGCCTCTCCTTCTTTATTTCCCCCCTTCATTCTACCAGTCTCTGGGGCATAAAGCTGCACAAACGACCTCAGTCTGCTACCTTTCCTCTTCCCCCGCCAGGTCCAACTCTCCTTTCTCTACAAGGGGTGTCCCTAAAGTCTCAGTGTATTTTAGGCTTGAATTATTTCAAAGTATTATCTCTACAAATTTACTCCAAACTGCATTTGAAAGTTTGTTCACTCTATTTTATACTTGTTACTTTCATGAACTTTTAATAGTAAGCTTTTGAATTGACTTATTAATAGTTTCAATCTCTTATTGAAGATGGGAGATAGTGACTAAAATGAAAAGTGTTAAATTAAAAAATTACTATTCAAATTCACAAAACAAAACTTTCCCTCAATCCATTCTCTGACCAACACCTCAACTTAGGCTTTCTTGTGTTCCCCCACTAGTACCTGACACATGCCATGTATTAAATTCATGCTCAATTTATATCTTGAAAGAATTAACAAATGAATAAATGGGCTCCCCTAGAGGAAAGATCAGAATTAAAATGCTAATAACAGATTTGTATTTTAAATCTTCATTGTGAAAATAAAGTTTCTTCTCTCCTCACTTTCTAGACATTGTTCAAATATCCAATTACCCAATGCCTTGCTGCACCCTCTGTATATCGAATGATTTTGCAGCATAATTTCACCAGGTAAGGTAGAAGTGGCTGTGGCTGGTAACAAGAATATTTGGGTACCATTTTAAGTAATCTGATAAACTGAAGTCTGTTTTTAACTATGGTTCTTTGAGGATACTCTGTGTGTGTGTGTGTGTGTGTGTGTGTGTGTGTGTGTGTGTGTGTGTGTGTGTGTGTGTGTATGCTGAGTGTTGGTGGTGATAATTAGCAGCTAATCTTAGTTCTGTACACTAGACTTGGAGAACCAAATGAAACATTCAGTGAACCTTCATCATTTTGTTTATTTTTCAAGCATTTTTGTTGTGAAATAAACATACAGAAAAATGCATAAGATACACATTTACAGATTAATGAGTTGCTGAAAACAAAACATCTATGTAACTACTCACTGAAGTCACAAAAAGAGAATATTGCCAGCCCCCCAAAGCCCTTCTCATGCTTCTCCATCTCCCCTAAAGGAATCTACTGTCTTGGCTTTTATGGCGTTCATTTCCTCATTTTTCCCTTAGTTTACCTCCTAAGGAAATATCCCCAGAAAAATTGTTCTATTTTACTTGCTTTTGAACTTCATGTAATTATACATTGTTCTATACTATCTGGCCTAGTTTTTCACCTTTATGTTTCTAAGATGTGTCTGCATTGTCACCGGATACTGGAGTCAATTTCCATTACTGTAAAATATCACATTTTATAAAAGTACCACATTTTTAATGAATTCTATTAATGGACATTTGGGGGCTATTGATTAATGCTACATCAAATTCTTGTACCTGTATAGTGATGCATAAACACACATTTCTGCAGAACTTCTCTGGGAAAGGAATTGCTAGGTCACACTGACATTGCACCCTACTACTTTGTTTTCCAAAGTATTCAACCATTGTATGCTTCCACTAGGAGGGTAGGAGAATTCCCATTGTTCCATATGTTTGGTAGTATTCAGTTCAGTTCAGTTCAGTTCAGTCACTCTGTTGTGTCTGACTCTTTGCAACCCCATGAATCGCTGCACGCCAGGCCTCTGGTGTCCATCACCAACTCCCGGAGTTTACTCAAGCTCATGTCCATTGAGTCGGTGATGCCATCCATCCATCTCATCCTTTGTCGTCCCCTTCTCCTCCTGCCCCCAATCCCTCCCAGCATCAGGGTCTTTTCCAATGAGTCAACTCTTCGCATCAGGTGGCCAGATTATTGGAGTTTCAGCTTTAGCATCAGTCCTTCCAATGAACACCCAGGACTGATCTCCTTTAGGATAGGCTGGTTGGATCTCCGTGGAGTCCGAGGGACTCTCAAGTGTCTTCTCCAACACCACAGTTCAAAAGCATCAATTCTACTTTCAGCTTTCTTCACAGTCCAACTCTCACATCCATACATGACCACTGGAAAAACCATAACCTTGACTAAGACGGACCTTTGTTGGCAAAGTAATGTCTCTGCTTTTTAATATGCTATCTAGGTTGGTCATAGGTAGTATTAGTTATTGTCAAAGTTTTAAATTTTGCCAACCTAATATGTTTATATTCTCTGGTTTTGTTTTTGCATTTTCACATGTTTGTGGATTATTTTTTAACTAACTTGAAATCTGTTCTTTGAACCTTATGGTCGATTATATAACTCATATAACTTACATAACTCTGAAAGTGAAATGGCTACTTCAAAATCAGAGCTAATATGTTTTAGACATGAGTTAAAATATTAAGGAGTTCAGTTTATTAAGATAACTGAAATACAGCTTGATTTTATTCACGAACCCTCAATCTGGTTGAAGTATGTTTCCAACTTTACTTCAAATCTTATATTACAGTCTCTTCTTGTGACAACCCTGAGAAGGTGACCAAACGTAGTTAAAGTTCAACCAGGGCTTAACTATTGACTCCACTGGACACTCTGCCCATTTTATGTATTTCAGATAAAGCTCAATAAGAATGAGAAACATGCTCTCAATGAAACCAGTCATCCTGCCCATTACTACTGGCTCTGTTTGTACCAAGAGAGAGTGATAAGGGAGTCTGCCACCTCCCTCATCCCTAGAAGCTGTCCCAGCTCAGCATCATGCCAACTGCTACTAAGACCTCAATCACATTTACCCACTTCCTTCAGGGAATCCATCATTTTGTGATAGTTTCTGTGTTATTTATGGACATTGTCATGGAGAAATGGATGAGAGGATTTACACACACAATGTACCTGGCAAACTACTGCAAATGTTCACAGCAGACTTTTCTGTTCAGTCCAGAATTCCTTCAGGGCTGCTACCTGTGATCCTTTTCTTTTCTTACGGAAAGCTCAATCTTCCTGATGTCCTGAGCAATTCATTTCCAACCCCCAATTCGTGTTCTCCAGCCAGAGAATAAACAAAAACTCTTCAATTCATATAAGTCCACTGAAGGCAGTAGAGTTTTATTATCATCCTAGCATAACCTTGGGGTCTTATCCCTCAGTCCTTATGGTTTATGAAATATCCCTTTTAGCTACACAGAATGCTTAGAATGAGTTCTAAGCACACTCCCCACCCCCATTAGATCAACATCCAAATTCAATCCTGGTCTCTGTGATTTAACCTCTTAGACTCACCACTACCACCACTTAGCTTCTTCTAGAGGAGTTAACAGGGACCAAAAGGAAATGAGTGACTTCCACCTGGATCTAACCATTAGTAAAATGCCCAGAAGGCAAAGTAAGAAAGCAAAGAAGCAGAAGCATGAATGATCCAGATGACAGTGCTGTTAAAACCCTGGGCCTAAAGTAGAGCACCCAAGCCTAATCAGAGTCTCTGTTGACACCTTGCCTTCCCCTCAGTCTTAGGTTCCCCACTCTGGAACACTGCCTTACTGGTGGGGAAGCCCTGCTGCCCGAGGAGCAAGAACAGTGGAACAGACAGACAGGGGTTCTGCTCTACCAGGCCTACGGACAGTCAGAAACGGTAGGTGAAATGTCCCTCCTGGACCAGTCAAGATGTGCTCATCCACTGAGCTCAGGAGATAAGCTGAATCATGCTGAGGATGTGCAGAGGCACCACTGTATGCACAGCATTGCTCAAAGCCAATGGGAGGCCTCAGAGCTCTTAGCTAATTCATCCCAAACAAATTGACAGAAAAGACAATTCGCAGCTCATCCATTTGTCAAAAGACCAACGTGCTGAAAACTACTGGGAACAAACTTAGAAAAGGGTCTAAGGACATGCCACTGTACCTGTGACAATCGGTTTAAGGGAGCCCAGGAGGGGCAGTGGGATCGATGGCATTCCCCAGAAACATGCAGGCCACCACCCCAGATCCTGTCCACTTCACCATCTCTTCCTAGGCAGCACCTAGAGGAGCAGGCAGGAACTGGTACGAGAAGTTCACTAGTTCATTTCTGCCTGTTTAGAGAACAGACAGCTTTGATTGTGAGACACTAGCATGGGGAGAGACTTCTATATACACCCCCATATACACACAACGTGATCCCCAAAAGGATCACTGACCAGTCAGGTGGGCAGGGCATTCATAGTATCATGCATGTCTTAACCACAAGGACTTTATCCATGATTGTGTGATCAGGTACTTTTCTTCCAACACTTTCTCAATCCATTTCCCATGCTGGACCAAGCAAGTTTCCCCTACCTCCCTATCATCCTTTTAGGTGACAGAGGGATGACTGTCATCTCAGGACCTGTAGCAAAATAGATGTTCTAGACCCAATTCACTTGTCTGACATTATTTTCCAAAACAAAAATTAAATAATCAGCTTTGGGGTCTGCTTCCAGGTCTGAGAAATGTTAAGACTCTAGGTATGTCCTTGCTGGTTTACAGTTTATATTCGGACAAGGAGAATGAGGTTAGAACTACACACTACACCCATGACACTTGACCCTTTTTCTCAATGACTCATAACAGAATACTCTCCGATACCTAGATGGTGCTTCATTTCACCAAAAGTTTTCACACCTGTCTACGCATCTGTGCCTATAGTATGAGCAGTGACAGCCGGGGAGAAAGTGCTTCTTCTTCCAGGAGCTCAGACCCCTGTCCAGATCTCAGCCTTCCAGTTATAGGTTTCAAGACTGTAGGCATATTACTGAGTCTTGCACAGTCGAGCTTTCGCATCTCTAAAATGGAAATGCAATGCCAATCTTGCCAGGTTGTGATAAGGTAAATGAAAGAAACTATACACATTTCTGGGCACAGTGCCCAACTCTTACTGCATTTATGGTTTTCATTGTTGGTTTTTAGGTAGATATTGTGTTTAGATGCTGAGGGTGCAGAGATGGGTGGGACATCTCTATTCTCTGAATGCTCATTATCTACTGAGGGAAACAGACTAACAACAACAAATATAATGCCCTATTGGCAACAATGGAAGTGTGTGGGAAAATACTACAGAAAGAGAATCTTCCAACTTACTTTTCTTGGGACCTGAATGATAGTTAGAAGTAGTTGTTTATTGAATACTTGGTGTGTGCCTGGCACACACTCAAAAGCACTCAAAGTGATAAATGTTATAATTATCCTCCTTTGACAGAAGAGGAAATCAAGGGGGATTAATTGGTACATGGCTAGCGAAGGGTGGAGTCAAGATTCATCCTGTGGTCTATCTGGGTATAAAGCTCTTAACTCTAGGAAGAATGATATTTTAGAGAACTGTTAAGAAGGAAAAAGCTTCATCAGGAAGACTGAAGGAGTAGGGCAGTGCAAAGGGAACAATATGAACAATGTGAATAATTTCAGCATAACTCTGAAAAGTAGTTGAGGCAGCTCCAAGTAAATGTTTGTTAAATGGATTCATGGCCTTCTCCCGGCACACTGACACATGTCCAGTGTACAGTGTGAACTCCACAGCCTACATTACATGCCCCCAGCCTGGAGCTTACTCCTCTGCTTCTTCTTGGCCTCTCCCACTGGACTCAGACCCAGCATCAGGCTCAGTCCCAGTTCATGTCAGATGCAGTGAATGCCTGCTGACTAGAATTGAGTCAATGCCTTCCAGCTTCCCCACAAGGGCTCTTTGCATAGCATTAAATGACATTTGTGAGCATGGATGCTGTGTTTGATTCTTGCGGCTTTGTGATCAGCCTAGACTCTTGGCCAACCCCAGTTCTCTTCTTTTCTCAACAGGGAATAGGTTGTGGCACTCTCCGGGGGATGAAGATCAAGCCAGGTTCCATGGGGAAGGCCATCCCACCCTTTGACATTCAGGTTTGATGGGAAAGATATTGGCAGAGAGCAGTTAGTATTTGGCTAAGATTAGACCTTCGTGTGGCATGAGATGACAGAACCAGCCATGCCTCCCAGTTGTCCTTTCTACTTCTCTGCCTACATTTCCTCTAATTTCCTGGGGAGGTTTCTGTTGAGAACTGCAATGTCCTGGGCACGAGTGCAGTGTGCCAGGACGCGAGAGGCCTCGCTCACCCAGCCTGAAGAAAGAGTACTTACAGCAGCACTGGAGGCTGTCTGCACTACTGGTGCTTTTAGTCTTTCCTGATCCATGTTTTCTAGCTTGAAGACACATTTGGGATGTGTGTTTATCTATGAAACAAATAGATTCACCCATGACTTGGATTTCACCATTTGCTGACTTCAAAGACTTCTGACAGTTTTATTATCTTCTGAGATGGCTCCTCTATCCCAAACCCTTTCCCCAGTTACCCCTACTGTGTCACATCAATAAGCCAGGCAATATTTGGGTGGGGCAGGAATGTTGGGGATCCTTGCAGGGTGGGATTCACAGATCTCTTGCTCCAGATCATTGATGACAAGGGCAATATCCAGCCTCCCAACACGGAAGGAAACATTGGCATCAGGATCAAGCCCACCAGGCCCATAGGCCTCTTCATGTACTATGAGGTAAGAACACACCATCTGCTTCCAAACAGGCTCCAAGAATCCTCACAGGGAGTTGTGTAGGTGATAACAGACTGGGCTCAACTCTGCATCCTGAAACTTCTTCCGTCTTCCTTTATTCACGCCAAGTCAATGAAATCTGCTTTAATTAATCTCAAAGCTCATAATGTGGTCCTACATCCCTTTCTATCATAACCCATCTGACACTTACAGGATGGCTAATGGAGTAGACAGCTTAACTTCAGAACCAACAGACTTGAAGTCCAACTATCTCTTCTGGTTAAGAATGTTGGCTTTGAATGGGTCCAAATCATACCAACCTACTACCAACAGGATGCACACGAATCTATTAAATCCTGCTGAGCCTCCAGGGGTGTCATTATCCCCTATTTCAGAGGAAGAAACTGCAGATTGAAAGCTTGACCTGTCTTCCCCAAGACAAATAAATGGCAGGATTAGGGTTCAAAGTGGTGTGTTTTAGGCCCCAAACTCTAAATGAGAAATTCAGTGATTAGAGAAATCTACAATAAAGGAATCTACAAAAAATATAAGGAAACCTGCTATAACTCTTCATCAGACAAACTCTAGCTAGCAGTGGTCACTAAAAGGAAATTCTCAGCTTCCAAGATTGACTGTGGAAGTGTAGACAAGCCCTGAAACTGATCTCAGACTCCATCCCGTTTCTATAAAGTCACAGCCCTTGGTGTCACTGTTGTCCTCACACTGTGGCCTGGAGTGGGAAGGGAATCCTGGTTCTCTTGTGGTGCTATGTTGAGAAGCAATTATGCAAGTCTTAGCCTTCATTCTCAGTAGCACAATTTAAAGGTTGGATAAAAGAGAAATAAACACAGAGTAACAGGCATACAGATCATCAGTTCTTAATCCTGCTTACAAGTTAGAATTATTTGAGGAAATATTTTTTTAAATGGTAGGATCCAACCACAGAGATTTTTGTTAAATTGAATTGGGGTAGTCAAGAGAAATGACTTAAAAAAATTGTACGTGACGTATTTTATTTTGCAAAAGTGTCTTCACATATGGCCACATCAATTTCTCCCATTTCACATGCTCTCGTGGCAAAGAGACATCACTGTTCCATTAAGATTTGTTGGTTTATATTCTGTTCTTTTATTTCCTTTTTCTTGAAGTAAAATATATATTTATATATATGTAACATAAAGCTTACACTTTTCACTATTCTTGAGCATACAATTCAGTAGCACTGAGTAAAATTTATAATATTGCATAACCATCACCACTATGCATCTGCAGAAAAATTTCACCACCCCCAGAAGAAATTATGTTCCCATTGAACTGTAGCTCCCTACTCCCCTTCCATGGGGTTGTTCTGTCCATTATTGAAAGTAATATATTGAACTCTTCAATTTTTTTATAGAACTGTGTATTTCTCCCTTGAATTCTGTCAATGTTTATTTTATATAATTCTGATTTCTCCCTTTAATTCTGTCAGTGTTTGCATCAAATATTTGGTACTAGGCTATTAAATGCATACTTGCTTCTAAACGTTATATAGTCTTGGTGAGTTAACCCTTTTTTCAATATATAATATCCTTTTCTTATCACTTGTAACAGATTTAACTTCAAGTTTACTTTGTCTACTGTTATTAGATAGCTACCTCAGCTGTCTTTTGGCTCCTAATTGAAGGGAATATCTTTTCCCACACATATGAGTCAGATAAAAAACTAGGGAAATCTGAGTAAGATTTGTGGATGGTATCAATGTCAATGTCCTAGTTGTGATATTGAACATTATTTTTGCAAGATGTTACTATGGAGAGAAACTGTGTAAAAGGTAGGTAAGATCGCTCTTATTATTTCATATGAAAGTGAAAGTGTTAGTTGCTCCATCATGTCCAGCTCTTTGGGACCCCATGAACTGTAGCCTGCCAGGCTCCTCTGTCCATGGAATTCTTCAGGCAAGAATACATGAGTTGGTTGCCATTTCCTTCTCCAGAGAATCTTCCCAACCCAGGGATTGAACCTGGGTCTCCTGCATTGCAGGCAGATTCTTTATCATCTGAGCCACCAAGGAAGCCCATATTCTTTATTATGTTGTGTTTAGTCGTTTATTGTGTCCAACTCTTTGCGACCCTATATACTGTAGGCCACCAGGCTCCTCTGCCCATGGGGTTTCTCCAGGCAAAAATACTGGAGTTGGTTGCCATTTCCTCCTCCAGGGGATATTCCCAACCCAGGGGTCAAACCCACCTCTCTTACTTCGCAGGGGGATTCTCTACCATCTGAGCCACCAGGGAAGCCCAATTATTTCTCATAACTGCATGCAAATATACAATTATCTTAAAAGTTTAATTAAAACACCATTTTCATAGTCTTTGTGTGAGGCTCAAATAGGTAATATTTTGAGAAGAAAATTCATTCAGCAAACATTTATTGACACCTCCCATCTGTCCAGGCACTGTGTGAATGCTGAGCTTAGAAGAGAGAATAAAATAAATGGAGTTATACTCTAGTAGAAATTTTATTCTACTGGAGTACCACACAATATTGAGTTGTTATTTTTTTTAATGCTCTTAAAAGCTTAGTATTGTTCACTATTTTACCAGTAGCATGCATTGAGTGCCTGCATGCAATGAAAATAGAGAGAGATAAAAACTGCCCAAGTCAGGTAGAGCAGGATTTGAAGCCAGTATCTGAACCCTGTGTTGAGGCTCATCATCTCTAAACTCACTGCTTTCAACAAGGGAGTGCTGTTCTCTTTGCAGAATAACCCAGAGAAAACAGCTGAAGTGGAATGTGGGGACTTTTATAACACTGGGGACAAAGCAACTATTGATGAAGAGGGCTACTTCTGGTTCCTTGGGAGGAGTGATGATGTCATCAATGCATCCGGGTAGGTGTAGCTGACCCTGAGCCAGAAGGTATCACTCCCATATGCCTAGTGGGATCTAGCTTGCCCAGACATTCCTTCGTGCATTGGTGATAGACTCTCAGACTAGTTCTGAACCATGGTAAGACATCATGCAATTTAAAGGGACTGGGAAGGAAAACTTTACTTTGGTCCCTCTTTGTCAAGGGAGCTTATTCTGTGTGCTCCTCTGATGAAGCACACACCACAAAAAAACATAACAACAACAATAATAAAATTCACCTTTATGGAAGATGTATTATGTGACAGCGCTCTGTGCAGTGTTTTATACAATCCACTTCTCAGTGCTAGAAGGTAGACGTGATTATGCCCATTCTATTTTTGTTTTTGTTTTTTTTAAATTGTAGGGAAGGAGGCCCACACTGTGCAGCATGAAGGATCTTAGTTCCCTGAGTGGGGATTGAACCCATGCCCTCAGCAGTGGAAGCACAGAGTCCTAACCACTGAACCACCAGGGAATTCCCTTGATTATGCCCATTTTACATGAGGAAACGGAGCCAGTGACCAGTGGAAAAAAACTTGCCTGAAGTTTCAAAGGCAGTAGAGGGTGCAGCCCAGATTTAAACAAAAACAGTCTGACTCCAATTCTGTTGTTCCTAACTCTTAAATAATTTATAAAGAAAATAAAATGACACATTACATAGTTTAGGAACAGGACATAAAATTTCAACAAATGTTAAAGAGAAAGAGTTTTCATGCCAGAGGAAGCTGCTTGACTTCAGGAATTCACATTTCGGACCTCTTACACAGCCTTTGCACAAGCCTCTGGCTCCCTGTGACCGTTTCCCTCTGTGCCAGGGGAAGATGTCTCTCCAAAAGGTGAGATCTGAGGGCCTGGGTCACCCTAGCCCTGGAATTTGCTCAGAAGGAACCATTGATCCTGCAGGTACCGCATTGGGCCGGCAGAAGTAGAGAATGCCCTGGCAGAGCACCCAGCGGTGGCTGAGTCTGCTGTGGTGAGCAGCCCGGACCCGGCTCGAGGAGAGGTGAGGAGGAGGACATGGGGGTCATCGTGGCTGGGTGTGGGACTGGGAAGACTCGTCCATGTATGGTCCAGGCCCATACCGACCCAGCCTTGGGTGGAGGGAGGGCCGTCAGTGTAATGTGCACTTAGACTATGTGGTCAGCAGGGGGCACTGTGGCCGCTTCTGTGACTGAAATGATGCTGATTGGGAATGCCGCTGCTGATGCCATCTAGGAGTTAATGAACGCTTTCTATGCACCAGTTCATTTATCCCTCACAGAGCACAATGAATTAAGGACTCTTTTTATACCTTTTTACAGAGAAGGAAACAGAGGCATGAAGGGGTTAAATAACTTGTCTGGATTACGCCGCTAATGAGTGGTAGAGTCAAAAGGGAAATTGAGGACTCTGGGTCCAGAGGATACATTCATTGATTCAACAAGTGTTCATTGAACACCTTCTGTGTACAGTCCCTGTGAAATTAAATGAAGGCATAAGTAATAATATGAAACTGATAGATTACCAACATTTATTAAATGCCAAGTTTTAACAATTATTAAATGTCCATAGAACTCTCTACAATAATAGTGAAAATGGTGGTGATAACAATGATAGGAATGCAGACAAATTTAAACTAGCTTCATGTTTTATATGCATTATCTCATGGCATCTTTACATAAACCTGATGAAGAATGAACCTCTTCTCTCCCCATTTCACAGGAAAGGAAATTGAGATTAAGGGAAGTTAAGTGATTTTTTTCCGAGGCAAAAAGTGGAAATCAGAAGTATTCAGATTTCTAAAAGCTCAACTGTCAATTTGTTTTTCCATTAATTTAATGAGCATTTACCCTTTTATTTTTGGCCACACAGTGCGGTATTTTATGTGGGATCTTAGTTTCCTTACCAGGGATGGAACAGCGCCAGGGATGGAACAGCAGAGGCTGCAGAGGAGAGTCTTAACCATCGGAAGTGCCAAGGATTTACTTTTGGAACTCTTGCCTGAGTCTCCCCTCTGGTTCATCACTACAGGTAGTGAAGGCATTTATTGTCCTGAAGCCAGAATTCTCGTGCCGTGACCAAGATGAGCTCATCAAGGAGCTGCAGCAGCATGTGAAGTCAGTGACGGCCCCTTACAAGTACCCAAGGAAAGTGAGTGAGAGCAGATGGATGGGGTCTGGTCTTTTTGAGTGGTTCTGGGAATTCCAATGCCTGAAGTCTCATAGGATGTAGTGTAGCTGGGGTGAAGCATTAATACCCAAGAGAACTAAAATTTTTGTCTCCAGAAGAAGCTTTTCAGCTTATGGGTGTGGGGGAGCCCACTTAATTGGATAGAACCTCTATCCTGTGTCAGAAACTCATCCATTGCTGGCATGTCAACCTAAAGAAAAAATATTAGACAGTTGTCCAAAGATATCCACGTAAGTTATTTATAATCTTTCAAAATTTGAAAATGACATCCAAATCAGCAACTTCCAAACTTTTGAAAAACATTGTTTGCAGTGAGATATACATTTTATTAGGGCTTCCCTGGTGGCTCAGAGGTTAAAGCATCTGCCTGCAATGCGGGAGACCTGGGTTCGATCCCTGGGTCGGGAAGATCCCCTGGAAAAGGAAATGGCAACCCACTCCAGTATTCTTGCCTGGAGAATCCCATGGACGGAGGACCCTGGTGGGCTACAGTCCACTGGGTCGCAAACAGTCAAACACAACTGAGTGACTTAACTAACTAATACACTTTATATTGCAATCCAGTATACATATACATATGTAACAAACAAAAATTAGCAAAATGATGTTTATCCTAACAATGTGTAATACATTCTGATACTTTTTATTCAACTTCATTTGTTTTAAACTCCATGAACAACTTACAAAAAATGTTCAACAATAGAGAAAGGATTAATTATTCAAGAAATCTAATATTACTCTGTAACTTAAAATGTGATTTTTATTTTTAACATAAAAATATCATGACAATATATTATTGAGATAATAACACAGGCTATAAAGAATATATATAATACTATACTATTTGTTTAAAACAAAAAGTTAATATTTCCTTCTTTTGTAATAATACTTTGCTGCATTGTCTGAATGCTTATAATCCATACATATTATAAAGCTATATATTTAACACTTATTGAGCATTTACTATGTGTACCAGACCCTAGACTAAATGCTTTACATGCATTTTTATTTTATTTAATCCTCCCCATAACCTGAGATAATCTTCCCAGTCTACAAAGAGGAAGCTGAGGCTCAAACATGCAAAGTAAATTGCCTGAGATTAGAATAAATAAAAGGTGGAATTTAAAACCATGTGTACCCACTGAAATGTTGTGAAGTAATTAGCCTCCAACTAATAAAAAATAAAAAAAATTAAAAAACCATGTGTACCTGACAACAGAGTTCGTGCTGCTAAGATTAGGATCTGATGCTTTTTCAAGAGCAGAATATAGGGTGCATAGCAGTTAAGAAGGGTTTGATGTTATTGTGGGTAACTAACAGTCCCAAATTTGTAGTGGGTTGTAACAAGGAAGATGTCTTTCTTGCTCATGCCACTTGTCCACCATGGCTTTCCTGGGGCCTTTGTTCCACATCTCCTCACCTTGGGACCAGGATAAAGGAACAACTGCCTTGTAGGTACCTACCAGAGTACTAGAAGAGATGGACAGAGAAGGTGGCCTGTCTCAGTGATTCCCTACTTTTTAATTAGAAGTGGCATACTTCACTCCTACTCATATTTCATTGGTCAAAGTACATCAAAGGGCTGCATCCAACTTCAGAGGGTAGGAGAAGAATTTGACAAATGGTGGACCCCCAAAATGGTGGCACCAGACTGTCCCATAGTGTCAACCTGTCTGGGGGTCTGTGAAGGGGCTAAGGAGGAGAGCTGCTGGGAGTTGATAGAAAATGACGGGGGTCAGGGGACCTCAACTGGAATGGGTTTGCTTTATCTTCATCCAGGTGGAGTTTGTCTCAGAGCTGCCCAAAACCATCACTGGCAAGATAAAAAGAAGTGAGCTTCGGAAGAAGGAGTTCGGTCAGAAGTAGTTGGCAAAAAACTCAGAAGTCATCCTGCGATCTTGGCCAAATTCCTAACTGCCTCAGTTTCCTCATGATGGTGAGGATGAGGAGAGGAATGTTGAGAGAGATGACTTGAAAGAGAACCAGGAGGGACAACATTCCAGCATTTTGGTACTTTCAAATTAATATCAGTCACTGTCCTTTCTTCAAGTTCCCTGTTCCTCTAAGATTGCCCAGGTGAGTGGGCAGAATGGGGCTAAAGGAAATAAAATATTTGAGTTAGCATCAACAGTGACTCTGTTGTGTGTTTATTTTGTGAGAGATCTGGTGCTAAATGCTCAGTTCAGTTCAGTTCAGTTGCTCAGTCATGTCCCACTCTTTGCGACCCATGGACTGCAGCACACCAGGCTCCCCTGTCCAACACCAACTCCCTGAGCTTGCTCAAACTCATGTCCATGAAGTCAGTGATGCCATCCAACCATCTCATCCTCTGTCATCCTCTTCTCCTGCCTTCAATCTTTCCCAGCATCAGGGTCTTTTTCAAGGAGTCAGTTCTTTGCATCAGGTGGCTTCAGCCTCAGCATCAGTCCTTCCAATGAATATTCAGGACTGATTTCCATTAGGATTGACTGGTTTGATCTCCTTGCAGTCCAAGGGACTCACAGGAGTCTTCTCCAACACCACAGCTAAATGCTGGCCCTCTGTAATTCCCAGAATCCCCATCAAAGTTTGTCCGAGGGCCTGATTCTCACTCCTGGTTCCAGAGACTCTGGGTGACCCCTCACACTGACTCAATGACCAGGAGCTGGAGGTCTAGGAGGACAGTCTGTGGGGCCCCAAGGGTCTGGCTTGCCTCTCCCCATCTGGAGGGTGGGCAGGAGGCAGGGCATCTGTGTTGTCTCAGGAATGGAGCAGAGGGGAGGGCAGCCCAGCCTGGTGACACAGTTGCTTGCCAGACCATCTCTCTCCTTCCACCACCCAGTGGATCCACTGCCTCTCCTCCCACTAATAACGCTGGTGCTGGTGCTTGCAGGTTCAGCTTGGGTCAGCACAGGCTAGTGAGAGTCCTACCCTCTGGGGACCCAGGAGTCCTGCAGGACTCCACCAGTTCTTCCGAGGGACACAGGAGGTTTGTTCCCCAGCCTCTTCCCAGGGGCCCAGCGTCCTCCCCAGACACCGCTCCTTATTGTGCCATTCAGGGCCTTTGATCCCCCTGGCCTGTGATTCTGTGAACTAATCCTTCACTCCATTCATCCATGCAGACTGAGATGGAACCACCAGAGACTGGAAGAAGGGGAGGCAGTTCAGTTCAGTCACTCAGTCATGTCCAACTCTTTGCGACCCCATGGACTGCAGCACACTAGGCTTCCCTGTCCATCACCAACTCATGGAGCGTGCTCAAACTCATGTCCATTAAGTTGGTGATGCCACCTAACCATCTCATCCTCTGTCGTCCCCTTCTCCTCCCACCTTCAATCTTTCCCACCATCAGGATCTTGAGAGTTGGACTATAAAGAAAGCTGTGTGCGAAGAATTGATGCTTTTGAATTGTGGTGTTGGAGAACTCTTGAGAGTCCCTTGGACTGCAAGGAGATCAAACCAGTCAACCCTAAAGGAAATCAGTCCTGAAGCTGAAACTCCAATACTTTGCCCATCTGATGCGAAGAACTGACCCATACATGACTCCTGGGAAAACCATAGCTTTGACAAGACAGACCTTTGTCGGCAAAGTAATGTCTCTGCTTTTTAATAGTCCATGTAGGTTGGCCATAGCTTTTCTTTCAAGGAGCAAGCAGGAGGCAGAAGGAGTGGAGGCAGAAAAGGTTGAATCTGAGAGGGAGAGAAGGACACACTGTCACCCTTCTCACCCATTCCTGGGGGTCACCAATAGGCAGAGGGGATCCCCTCTGCAGCTGCCCTCTTTTGAGGTGCACAGATAATACAGACTCACGAGGAAATATACAGACACCACAAACATGGAGACACTCAGGCACGGAATCCCCCCAGCCTCCCCTGGGGACTCAGGCAGTGGGCTCATGTACGGGTCACATGCAGACTAACAAAGGCAATGAATGACACTCTGAGGGGAACACATACACGCACACAGGTGCACATACTCAGGGCCATGGGAAACAATCTCACAGGACAGACCCACACATATTTTATGGAGGCACAAACACAAACATGCAGGCAGAGACAGATGCAAACACAGAACATAGACACATGCAAGTAGATATGAAGAAGAAGACAGATACAAAAAGGAACATCCAAATGAACAACAACTTCACATACAACACACTCTCATACATATAAAATACAAACACAACTCCAAGGACACATATGCCCTGAGACACATACACACATATCTAATATGTAAGGCCCGAGTCACAGACACACACAGATTTACACAACCAATGTACACTCAATTAGTGACAAAGATGCAGACACACAAGTACATAGAGAGAAAAACAGAGAGACACTCAATAATACCTGTGACGTGGAAAATTCACATTCACAATCAATATCCTCACAGGCACAGAAACTCAGACATACAGGTCCATCCATGCAGACTTATATAACCACAGTCACACTCGGGCTGGAATCCATTTTGGTTAAAAGATGTGTGGGCACATTGGGGAGAACCCTGAGTCAGACCAAATATGAGCAAAAAGCATAAGAAAGCAAGATGACTGGCTAGAGGAAACTTGGAAAACTGCCCCCATGTAGGCAATTTAAGCCACCTCAAAAACCTGACTCTAGCTTTCCACATGTACTTTTCTTCTAATAAGTTGTACCTGCTTCACCACCTTCTGTCTCTTTGCTGAATTTTTTATACAAAGAAGACAAAGGCCCAGCTCCTGTTTCAAGCCCAGCAGCCCTTGTGGTCTAGTGGTTAGAATTCAGGGCTTTCACTGCCACAGCCTGGATTTGATTCCTGGTCAGGAAACTAAGATCCCACTTCAAGCCACTGCACTGTGGAAATCAGCATGACCTGCCCCATCCAAACTGTCATGGAAGGGAAAGTTTGCAACTATGAGCCGTGAGCAATGCTGGGATTCTTGGCCTCCAGAGGCGAGGAATTCGGTCCAGGGTCAGTGACAAGGCGTGATCGCTCAGTGCTTTTGCGTAATAAAGTATGAAAGAGATAGAGAAAGCTTCTGACATAGAGCTCAGAAGGGGGCAGAAAGACTTCAAGAGTTCTCCAACACCACAGTTCAAAAGCATCAATTCTTCGCACACAGCTTTCTTTATAGTCCAACTCTCATATCCATACATGACTCCTGGGAAAACCATAGCTTTGACAAGACAGACCTTTGTCGGCAAAGTAATGTCTCTGCTTTTTAATATTCCATGTAGGTTGGCCATAGCTTGCTAGTTTGAAGCAAGAAGTTATTTATCTATCAGTTCAATTCAGTTCAGTTCAGTCGCTCAGTCGTGTCCGACTCTTTGTGACCCCATGAACCACAGCACACCAGGCCTCCCTGTCCAGCACCAACAGCTGGGGTCTACCCAAACCCATGTCCATTGAGTCGGTAATACCATCCAACCATCTCATCCTCTGTCATCCCCTTTTCCACCTGCCCTCAATCTTTCCCAGCATCAGGGTCTTTTCTAATAAGTCAGCTCTTCGCATCAGGTGGCCAAAATATTGGAGTTTCAGCTTCAACATCAGTCCTTCCAATGAACACCCAGGACTGATCTCCTTTAGGATGGACTGGTTGGATCTCCTTGCAGTCCAAGGGACTCTCAAGAGTCTTCTCCAACACAGTTCAAAAGCATCAATTCTTCAGTGCTCAGCTTTCTTTATAGTGCAACTCTCACATCCATACATGACTACTGGAAAAACCATAGCCTTGACTAGACGGACTTTTGTGGACAAAGTAGTCTCTGCTTTTTAATATGCTGTCTAGGTTGGTCATAACTTTCCTTCCAAGGAGCAAGCGTCTTTTAATTTCATGGCTGCAATCACCATCTGCAGTGATTTTGGAGCCCAGAAAAATAAAGTCAGCCACTGTTTCCACTGTTTCCCCATCTATTTGCCATGAAGTGATGGGAACGGATGCCATGATTTTAGTTTTCTGCATGTTAAGCTTTAAGCCAACTTTTCCACTCTCCTCTTTCACTTTCATCAAGAGGCTCTTTAGTTCTTCACTTTCTGCCATAAGGGTGGTGTCATCTGCATATCTGAGGTTATTGATATTTCTCCCGGCAATCTTGATTCCTGCTTGTCCTTCCTCCAGCCCAGCATTTCTCATGATGTACTCTGCATATAAGTTAAATAAGCAGGTGACAATATACAGCCTTGACGTACTCCTTTTCCTATATGGAACCAGTCTGTTGTTCCATGTCCAGTTCTAACTGTTGCTTCCTGAACTGCATACAGGTTTCTCAAGAGGCAGGTCAGGTGGTCTGGTATTCCCATCTCTTTGAGAATTTTCCACAGTTTATTGATGCTAATTTGAGAAAGGAATAGCCTCAAAACTGAGAAAGTGGCAGCAGGCCCCTCACCCACAACATGTCTTTTGAGGTAGCATTGGCACAACGTGAGTCATCCCGGGCCATAAAACAATTGACATGAATCTTGAAGAAAGGCAGATTTCCAAACAAATATATAGTTCATTAACATAGCCTAAGAAAAACATTTCCATAAGAAAAATTCATTGGTTAGCTCAAGGTTTGAGAAATGTTAAGTTCAGGTGAAACCAGATGTCATCATGGCAACACAGAATTTTAAAAGCAACCTTTTAATTTTGTATAAAGAAGGAAAAAAGTCTGACACTTGTAGTCTGTTCCCTCCTGCCACTTAAGAGAGAGATTTTTTAAAATTCTAACACTTGCAGTCTATTTCCTCCGCTTGGGGACCCCTAGCCTTCCTGCCTGTTACCCGCTCAGAAGTAGGTGTTTTCCTGGCTTCAAACCCTGTGCTAGGCTTCTGTCCCATTGCAGGGTCTTGCAGAGGGCTGTGCCCACATCCTGAGATGCCAGAGTGGCCTGCATAGGGTGGCTCTGGGGACAGGACATACTCTGGGGACAATGTGCACTTGAAGTGGGGGTGTTGCATGGGGTTTAGCAGATCCCAAGGTCAAGAGAGGGAAAGAAGGGAGTCTCCCCAGAACCTCTGCTGTGTGTCAGAGTGGGCTGTGCTCCTCTACAAAAACACAATAACAGTAAAGGCATCATCAAGATTATTATATGATCACCACAGCGATGGCTGACCATCAGCCCGAGGTGGAAGAGTCGGGTATGACCATGGCCACATGCTTTGCTTCATCTTCAGAGCAGGGCTGACCCTGAGCAAAGTTGCACTACAGGTAAAGCTTCTTTCTGGCCCCTTCTTTCTCTGAAGACTGCAGCCTCAGCTTCTTCCTCTCCCAACATTCCCTCCTAGGCCTAAGTCCCCTCTGACCCTTTTCTCAGCCTGGGTTAAGCACATCTCCCTGACCACTCTGAATCTGATTCTATATCTGTGCGATGAGGATACAGTTGGTTTGGACCATAAGAAGATGCCTGCAAAGTGCACTGCTTAGCACAGGCTGGTAACAGGAGAGACCTTGAAAGGCTTCATACCTCCTAAGCTGTGAAGTTGCCCCTTGGGAGACAATGATGCTAACACACACAAGTGCTCATCACATGGCCCCCCTTAATCCTCATGACAGTTTTTGGATGGAAGAGTGAACACTCCCATTTTAGGGAAGGAAACCCACCCAGGGTCCCACTGCAGGTAAGCAGCACAGCTGCTTTCTCAGGGCCCTTTCTCAAGGGTCTCAAGCCCTAGGCTCCTGGCCCTGTCTCCAGGGGCCAAGGAGGACTCTGCTGGATGAGAGGCTGAACAGGCTTTGGGGATGCCTCCTCGGCTGCACAAATGGTCTCACAGTTTTCAGGCCCCTTAACTCTGCTCACCTCTTACTATCCTCCTTGCTTGAGCTATAACTAGGGTGACTCCCCAGTCCCTTATAGGCCTCCCATTCACTTCTGGCCTAGTCTGACTCCCACCCCCTTCTGTGCCTAGTCTGTCTTTTTATAACTACACAGCCCAACTGTGGAGCTTAGTAGGCAGGCAAATGCATCTAAAGAAAATTAGACACTATTGTTTTGTCATCTCTGTTTTTTGTTTTGCTTTTTTATCGTTTCTTTGTATTTAGGGTAAAATGCATTGATTTTCCATTATAACATTAATAGAATGATTCCTGTTTACAATAAATTTACATAATAATAAAAAGCTACAGATTTAAAGCAACTAGTTTAAAGCTGCCATGGGCCTGAATGAGCTGGGAAAACACTGTGTAGATCATGCTGAAAAGTATTTTTAGGAAGTTTACCTCACAGCGTGGCCCAGAATAGATGATCACAAGTAGGGTTTGTCTAACCACCTGGGTGCTTTGGCCCTTACCCACCTGTTTGGCTCTCCCCAACCAGCACTCCTGGTATTGCCGAGTTGTTTGGGTGTTGTCCTCAGATTCCCCCGGAAGAGACATTGATGAACTTAGGGTGGATGTTTTTTTACCCCTGTTTAGGTTCATAACCTAAAGCGCATGCTTGTATCTAACCCTGTTTCAGGTATTAAAATGTTTACATTATTTAGGGATGATTTTGAGACCATACCATCTTGTCACACAAAGTGGAATTCTCAGGCCAGAAGGAAAAAAGATTTTATTGTTATATTATCATGACCACGTAGTTCAGTTCAACTGTGGCATCCTTCCCTTTGGAATTGCTTTTTACCCATATTTATTTGTAAGGGTACTTCTCAATTTCCAAACATCAGAAATACTAGTTAACTTTCATCTTTGACTCTTCTAGAACAATTACATTATCAAAAATATGCTCTGTGTGATTTTGTTCCTCTGAAATACATTGAAATTTGCCTTGTGGCCAAAATAAGTAGTGTTCATTTTTGTAGATATACTATATGTGCCTAAAACTAATGCTTCCTTTACAGTTGTTATATGATACTGATGGATATATGGGTACAGTTGTATGATTAAAATGTCTGGTCACTAAGTTGTATCCGACTCTTTTGCAACCCTGTGGACTGTAGCCCACCAGGCTCCTCTGTGTGTGGGATTTCCCAGGCAAGAATACTGGAGCGGGAGTACTGGAGTGGGTTGCCATTTCCTCCTCTAGGAGATCCTCCCAACCCAGGGATGGAACCTATGTCTCCTGCATTGACAGGCAGATTCTTTACCACTGAGCCACCAGGGAAACCATCGTGATTAAAGCGATTTACCTAATAGAAGATCTTAATAGATCTTCTACACCTTACAGATTTCCTGTATGCACATTGTATAACTTTTTGAAGGAGGGGGTGTGAAAACCTCCCACTCTGCCTGTGTATTTGATCATTCTTGTATTTCTGTCATTAATTGATTTATACAGTTTTAGCCACTGCCCATGAGAAAACTTGGGAGTTCTCAAAGGAAGCCCAGAAGTGGGGGACAGGGAACCTGGATTCAAGAGGACGAGAAATCATAAGGTTGGAAAAGCTTCCAGAGGACCAGGGTGAAATGGCGCTTGAGGCATCAACAGATAGGGGAGGGGCATTCTAAAACCCAGGTCACGAGGGATGTTACTATGACGAATCAGAGGCTAAGGCGAGTGATTGGCTGAGAGAAAGTTTAAAGCATCCCTGTTGCTATAGCATCATTCAAATCGGAGAAGACTTGGAGGAAGACGGAGCCCCGTCGTCCACTCCAACTGCTCCTGCGATTCCACTTGAGCTGTTTTTTGTTGCCTCCTGACTTGCTGACCTGCTGGCCTACTGACCTGTCGGAACCCTCCTTTCTCCCCTCTAGGACTTGCTTGACCCCCTGCTACTTTTTCCGGAGCCCCTTCTACTCCTCCCAGGAGGCCACACCTCCTTCCTGCCCCTCCCCAAACCCCTCCCCAGTTCCAAATCCAACCTCTCTCCGCCCCTCCCCACACCTCCCACCCTACTTCTTAGCTGGCAACCTCAGAGCCCCTGAGAGGACCAGGGTATGGAGGTGAAGAGACTGCTCTTCTGGATCCTCCTACTCAGGTCTCCACTTTGCCCAAAGATGCATGTGAGTAAACACCAGACACCAGTGGTTTCTTCCTTTTTATTGGGCTTACTTAAGTAACTGATTTTTTCATGGCATGCTCAATGGGAACTCAGTCCTTCGTGAAGACCAAGGTCCTCAGGGCAGGTTCCTTGACCAGCCAGAACCAGCTCTTGCCACAGCTGTTCTCATCATTGTCCTGGCCCTGTTCTGCTGCCTGTATCAAACACAGCAGGGTTGACAGGATGAAACATGAAACAGGAACTTGATTTGGTAAAAGAAGGAAGTGGAAATGTACTAAAAGCTGTTGGGTCGTATATCAAAAATGGATGAAATGTATGATATATGAATTATGTCTCAATAGTGTTTTGGTTTGCTTTTTTTTGGTTTTTTGTTTTTTTTTTTTTAAGTAAGGAACTCTTATTTATTAGGAGTCCTGGGCTCAAAATTAGACCGGCTCCTGGAAAGCTTGTCAAGATCCTGCTTCAAGCTACACAAGTGCAGTGTCCTCCTCTATGGAGTGTGTTTTCCTGTAAGCACACCCTTCATATTTATGAAGTTTGGCAGCCCTGCGAACAGTGGTATTTAAGCTTTGGGTTGGTACTAGTCTGCTAAAAGGGGAATGCCATTTGTGCTCTGTGATTTCTGGTTTGCTGACTTTTGTCAACTTCTGAGGCTTCCCTTTCCTTCTGCTTCTGAATGTTGCCTTCGGGGACTCTGTCCAGCCAGATTGATGGGAGCCCTGAGAGCCCAGTCAGTGTGGCTGCATCCTGCTGGGATGTTTAGAACGGGGAAATCCTTAGGAGTGACATAACCTGGAGATGAACGAGTCATTGTCCTTCCTTTAATGAAATGTCTGTGTACAGAGTGCTGATTTACCCAAAACAGAAAGGTCCTTCAAGTCCTTAGAATTGTTTAGATATAAAGAAATGCCAGGTTCACCATACTGTGAAAGTTTTCACTGCCATAAACATGTTCCTCCACACCCAGGAAAGAAAGATAAAAACTGAGAATACCCCAAAAAGATTAACAGATTTGTTCTCTCTGGCATGCACCAGATTCTGAGGGATCTGGAAAGGGCCAGTGCCTGGGACAACCTTTGCATAGAGTCATGCCACCTGAATACCTCCACCTGTTTCTTTTGAGCCTACAAAGGAAGAAATGTCTAGATAATCTTTGTTGGAATTTTTTTTTCCCTCAAAGGGATTGAGACTGTATTCTCATAGATTAGTTAAGTTCTCTTTCCACTACCTCCTCTATGTGCACTCAGATAAGGCAACTTGTCTTGCATTTCCCACCTCCACTCTGGCTTGTGGCCACTGACTTTGAGAACCTCAGTTTATTGACCCCACTGGATCAATTCTAGGTAGGAGGCAGCTGCTGGTGTCAGCATTTAGACAGTTGCCATGCAGAACAAGAGTGCCCAGGCTTGAAGATGTTCGACCAGTTACTGATCAGATGGTGTTTGCCTTTTGTGCGCATTTGATCTGTGTTTAACCTTTGTGCTGAAAGCCCCATTTCCCTGTAACAGTGTCTACTCAAAGACAGTGTATGACTCCCAACAGCACACATTTTACTGACCTCAGTCGTGAGGGTTGACAATGAAAATGCTGTTGATTTCAGAAGCTACTTTCTAGAGTAGAGGGATTTTATTTGTACAAAACTGAAACTTGGTATGTAGATTAGTATGAACCATATTGAGTTTCTTTTCTCCTAAAATACTTGTATCGCTAGATTTTGTGAGAAAATATGCTTTCCTCTTGTTTTTGTTATTCAGAAACTTTGATTTTTTTATAATTTAATTTTCATGGTTGCTATCAATTGTTTAGGTGCAATGTTATGAAAAATGAAAGTGAATTCTTTTTATGAACTGTTTGGAATTGTATTTTTAGCTAAATTCAATTCTTATCATTTTAATCATAATATATGAGATGATGCTGTTGTACAAATCATTATGTACTCAGAAGTCTGACATGTGCTCTTGTTCAGAATCAAAGTGCACATAAAAAAATCTCAATGTTTTTAGAAACTTGGGCTAAACGGAACTTTTTAATTAATTTTGGTTGAAAAAATAATCAGTTTTATTCTAACAGAAGCTGCCCATCTTTCTCGCTTATTTCCATATCGATAAATATGTCTCCATTATTCTCATTTATATGTTTAACATGCATTTTTATTGTTATTTTTCCCATCCTTCTATACATTTTGGAGTTATTTTAGGAAACATTCTGTAGGGGATTTTCCAGGTACTTCATGAAAATACAACAGAGGACGTAGATTTCCCATCCACTCTGTTTGCATTCACTTATTTTTCAATTTTAAGATGTCTTCTACACTCATAAATTAATTTCTGTTAACTATTTTTAAAATACTTGCAATGTGTTTGTTAGCAAAATAAAATCTCTGTTTGTGTATCAGACTTTTTTTCTACAGCTTAAGTGTGGTATAATTTACCTATGATAGCCAGCACCTCTTTAATGAGTACAGTCTGTTGATATTTGACATGCATGTGCAGCAATGAAACCATTACTACATTAAGATTGTAAATACACCCACACTCCCAAAAGTTTCCTCCTGCTCCTTTAGAATCCTTCTGTTCCCTGTCTCCTCCATGAGGATATATAAGAGGGATGTAGGGGCCTCCTGGAGGTTGGTTTATGTTTTTCTAAAGTTGATTCTTTGTGATGGATATACTATAATTGTCTTCAAGTTTCCTCAATATCTCAAATATTATTTCAGCTGGTCCATATTCTGCCTGACCATTTTCATCTTGGGCCTGAAGCTTATGAAATTCTTTGGAAGCTTACCATGATTACTGCCTCCTTGGGAATTTCTGTATTTGTCGTTTTCTTCTGGAGGACTATCCTTGCTGTGAGTATTACTAAAGCACCTTATAGATATACTTTTAATCATCCATGATGGAAAGTTTTATAGTCACAGACATTTTATTTGCATTCAGTTCTACAAATTTCCCTCCAAGCAGTGCTTTCATTGCATCCCACAAATTTTAATGTCTTGGATTTATTTTCAGTTAGATTGACATATTTTCAAATTTCTGTTGAGATGTCCTCCTTGACCCATGTTTTCTTTAGAAGTATGTTGTTTAATCTCCATTTTTCATGTGATTTTCCAGTTATCTTTCTATTACTCATTTCTACTTCAGATCCATTGTGGTCTGAGAATATCCTTTCTGTGCCATTGTTTTTAATTTGTTAAGTGTTTCATGGCTCCCAATTATGGTCCTAGTGAATGCTCTGTATGAGTTTGAGAAGAATGTGTATTCTGCTGTCACTGGTTGAAGTCTTCTGTAGATGTCATTGGACCCAGCTGATTGATAATGTTGTTCAGTTTAAGTGTATTCTTAATGAATTTTTATATTCTGTATCCTTCAATGACTGATAAAATGTTTTGATTTCTAACTATAATAATGAGTTCATCTATTTATCCTAGAAATTCTGTCAATTTTTGACACTGTTGTTAACACATACATATGAAGAATTGTTATGTCATCTTGCAGAATTGACCTCGTTACCATTAAAGTAATGCTCTTCTTATCTCTGGCAATTTTCTTTACTCCAGAGTGTGCTTTGAAGGCTAATTTCAGTGTTTGCAGCAGTCTAGGTTGATGATTCTTTCCTTTCAACACTTTTAATATATATCATTCCACTTTCTTCTTGATTACATGGTTCCTGAATAGAAGTCTGATCTATTTCTATCTTTGTCCTCCCTCATAAAAGATCTTTAGTCAGTGTTTTTTATGTTTCTCCCCTGGCCACAGTGTACATTCTCCTTGATGAAATTACTGTGTGCACATCACTAGGAGTGGGGAGTTATATTTCACATCTTGGAGAACTGAACATCTACATAATCATGCAGATTTCATCCTCTAAGGAAAATATTTCCATATGGATTTATTGAAATATATTTTCCTTTTTCTAGAATAATGCAATCCTCTTTCATTTTGTCACTCAAATAGTTCCACCTTTGGACATTGGGTCACTTTCAGGTGGTTCCTGTGTTCTGTGAGAAATGCCATTGGTATTTTGATAAGGGATTGCATTGATTATATAGATTGCCCTGGGTAGTAGGGTCGTTTTAACAATATCAATTCTTCCAATCCATGAACACAGTGTACCTTTTTATGTCTTTGATTTCTTTCATCAGTCTCATAGGTTTCTGAGAACAGATTTTTTTAAACTCACAGGTCTCTGAACACAGATTTTTTAAAATACAACTGTAAAAGAGATTGTTTCCTTAATTTCTTTTTTTGATAGTTGATTGTTATTGTATAGAAAACCAACAGATTTTTGTATATTAATTTTGCATGCTTCAAATTTACAAAATTTATTAATGAGCTCAAGATGTTTTTGTGTGGCATCTTTAGGATTTTCTGTGTACAGTATCATGTTATCTGCAAATAGTGACAGTTTTACTTCTTCCTTTCCAATTTGGATTGCTTTTCTCTTTTTCTTCTCTGATTATTGTTGCTGATTTCCAAAACTATGTTGAATAAAAGTGATGAGTAGATGTCCTTTTCTTGTTCCTGATCTTAGAGGAAATTCTTTCAGTGCTTCACTGTTGAATATGATGTAAGCTGTGGGTTTGTCATGGATGGACTTTATTATGCTGAGGTAATTTATTTACATATATATATATATATATATATATATATATATATAAAATGTGTGCTGAATTTTTCTCCATCTATTGATGTGATCATATGAATTTCATTCTTCAATTTATGAATGTGTTGTATTACATTGATTGATTTGTGGATGTTGAACCATCCTTGCATCCCTGAAATCAGTCCCATATCACAGTGTATGATCCTTTTCTGTTGGATTTGGTTTGCGAGTATATTGTCGAGGATTTTTGCATGTTTGTTCTTCAGTATTATTGGCCTATAATTTCCTTTTTTGTTTTATAGTTTGTCTATTTAAAAATACAAATGAATACAGTGTTTATTTTTAAATGACTGTTTTCCCTCTCTCATGTCAACAGCATGTGGAGATTTTCCCTCAATATTTACACATCCTTTAGGATTCCCGAAGATAAGACTGATGAAAGATAGGGGATCCCCTAACACTGGGTAATCTGGAAGTATTAAATTTCATGCTTGTCCACACAGAGACCCCAGGACTTCATCCGTTAGAGTATAGATTTCTCTCCCATGACGTTCAGTTCTGTAGAGAATTCTGACCTTGGGCCTCTGCTCCAGTAAGTGAAGATTGCCCATATCTGCAAGTCTGTTTTTCTAATTCTCTAGCAAGAGTTTGCCTTGTGACTTCAGTTCTCTGAGTGATCTATGAAGAGTTTTGGTTTTTTTCCAGTTTTCTGGCTCTTGTCTTGTTTGTGGATGAGTGACAATTTCCAAGTTCCTTACAAGTTGGACCAGAATCCAGGAGTCCAGCTCTCCTCTTTATTTCCTTTTAGAGTATAAACTTTAACAGAAATTAGCTTTGAAATGACAATGCTTTGCAAAATACTCTAATCTTTTTATTAAGGAACTCAGTGAGCAAGATAACTATATTCTCAGTGGAAAAACGACAGTCTATAAACTGTTCTCTTCATGATGAAAACATAAATATCGAGTATTTGGTGACCCCATCCTTCTTTTCACATGCCCCTGCCTGGGGGAGTAGGTGACAAAGGACAGGAAAGCTCACTGTTTTCCTGTGCAATGTGTAACGTTAATGATATTCTAATATCTTGGTAAATCTTGGGGCTAGCCTCAGAAAGCTTTCAGTCTCAATCTGAATATTGCTTATGATTTTGAATGAGGAACTATGTTTTACGGTGAAGAAAATGTATCTTTGCTTAATACTAAAATGAAGTTCTGCCTGGATTTGGTTGAGCTAAAATTCCTCAGGTTAGAACTCGTATCTGGGAAGCACATTTTCCTTTCTTGAAATGTCAAGTGTCCTTTCTTTTGCTGCTTGTGCTTTTCCTCTAGCCATCTCCCACCTTCTTTCTCGTAGATTACCCTCTGTTTTCATTGGTCCGGAAAATTCAAACCATGATTTGTTTCATTGTTTATCAGTTCAGCAAATAGCCAACTCCCTGAAAGATTTCAGAAAAGCTTCTGGTGAGTGAAGCGGCATATCTCAGCACAAAGATTTTGCCTTTTCCTTTTGGAAGCTTTTAAAATAATCCCAGATTCTGAACTGCAGTGTACATATTGCATTTAAGAAAATAAATAATAATGCTTTAGTCTATTTATAACATTGTGTTATTAAAAATAATTGGATTGATTATCAAAACAAAATACATTGCATTATCAAAATTAGATAGGTGTTCATTTAATAGAATGCAAAAGATCTTTTGGTCAAAAATAAGTTATTTACCTGTGTTCCTTATCAGAAATTATGTAGGAAGTAGCCTGACTTAAATAGTAAATTCTAATTTTTTTGTTATTTTTAATCATATGGATCATTATCTTAAATAAAAAAGACTATTATAATTTTTTGGATTATTGTTTTGATATTTTATCAGGAACTATTTGTTGTTGTTCAGTCATTCAGTCATGTCCAGTTCTTTGCAGCCCCATGGACTGCAGCACCCCAGGCTTCCCTGTCCTTCACCATCTCCCCGTTCTTGCTCAAACCCATGTCCATTGAGTGAGTGATACCATCCAGACATCTTGTCCTCTGTCGTCCCCTTCTCCTCCTGCCTTCAATCTTTCCCAGCATCAGGGTCTTCTCTAATGAGTCCACTCTTTGCGTCAAGTGGGAAAATTACTGGAGCTATAGATTGTTAAAATAATATGTTTTGATATCAACTTTAATTTTGTTTCTTCCTTTCCTAGGTAAAGCCCCCAGTATATCAAGGTAAGAGTTTAAGCTTTAGATTCCTATCTGATATTTTCTCGGTACTTGTTTGATGTTAGTTTCAATTCAGCTAGAAGTAAATACAGTGACTTTTTGTATTTGCCTAATTGACTTCTTTAAGTATAATTTTTAAATTAATTTTTTAATTAGAAGATAATTACTTTATAATATTGTGATGGTTACTCTTGAAAAATTTCTTGCTCCTGGGTTGAAGTCTAATGTTATTGTAGAGGGAATTGCCACCCATTGAGATAAAAATTAAAAAAAAACATGAGGAAAAGATCACAGGGGTGGGGAGTGGGGAGAATAGGATGAATTTAGTTTTGCATATAAATGTTTAGGAAGCGAGGGATGATGAGACTGAAGTTTGGGATGAGTACCTGTCATGACCTGGTTCCTGGTGAAAGGTAAAGATGATGACACAATACTGAAGAAGCTTCAGGTTTGAGGAAGAATGCAGACATTGCCAGGCATTATGTGTCACAACAAAGGATGAAGCTGTGGGTTATGAGTCTGAAGTGGAGGAAAACATGCATGCCACTGGAGAATGAGTGGAAATGAACATGATGCAAAATAGGAACAGTGAATTTGGTGTGGGCTTTATAGATAGTGGTGATTATTTGGGCTTCTCTGTTAAGAGCAGGGTGGCTGCTGGCATGTGGTAGGCCCTCAGAGGTCGGTGTTCATCACGGTGCATGCAGCAATGGTGGCAGAAATAAAAGTGATCTCCGCATCCGAGCTTTCACCTTGGGCAAACAGAAGATAAGCTTGCACTGTGTGGTCAGATGAGGGAATGAAATGTCTGTTGGGGGAGTCTGGAATTGCAGGCTGTGTTCTTGAGCTTGACACATGTGAAAGTGAAAGCGCTAGTCTCTCAGTCCTGTCCAACTCTTAGCAACGCCATGGACTCTAACCCCCCAGGCTCCTCTGTCCATAGGATTCTCCAGGCAAGAATACTGGAGTGGCTTGCCATTCCCTTCTCCAGGAGATCTTCCCAACCCAGGGATGGAACCTGGCTCTCCTGCATTGCAGGCAGATTCTTTACCATCTCAGCCACCAGGGGCTTCATACATGTGTATATACTTGTAATTGGGTGCTTTACCCATTCTGTCTTCCTGAAAAGCGATGGTAACGTTCTCCATCCTGGGGACGAAAATGCTATTTTTTAGGGACTATGAGTTTTCCTGGTTCTCTAGCACCAAGTTAGTGAAGCCCACATTGCATGCAAGTGTGTTCAATTCCAAAGAGAAAGGCAATCTACAGGGCATCAGGAAGACACTGGAACCTTTCAAGAGCCTATCAGTCAACATTTTGAACTTGCCTTCTGTGGAACTGCAAATAGGACCTGGATGTGGGTTGAATATGGATGGAATAAGGAGTTTCTTTTTCTTATAGCAACATATATATTCACCTTAGTAATTGGAGGCAAGAATTTTCAGTTGACAGGATGTTTGCTTTTCCTGCTTCATCTTTGGTGTCAACACAGCTAGTTGAAGTGACTGAATTTTCTGAGAATGGTACTTATAGAAGTCGATTTAATGTTTTTATTCATCTTTGAAAGCATTTTACATAGGAATCTCATTGAACTAATGTTTCTTATGTTTTAAATTCTGCTAGCTAAACTTTGCTTGTTTTACACATAATAGAAAAGAGAAAAGTTATATGAAGAGAAAAGAAAAAGATAATATATGTCTGCTGCTTACACTGAGATAATTCCATTTTAACTCTGAGTTTTTCTACAAAATCTTAGAAACTGTTTTATCTATCTTTAGTTAATTTGCAGCAAATATCAGCGAAAATCGATAATTTTGTGAAGGAAAACAGACAACTTGCAGAAAATACATCCATTATGGAACAGAAGGTATCATTTCCTTTTGTTATTTTTCATGATTTTACCTTCAACTTCTTCCACCTCTGAGAGTTCAGTTATTTTTCTCTGTTTTATTTCATCCTACTGTCCTATTTCTTATGTTCCATAAGCAGTCCAGGTTCATAGCAAGCTCCATAGATGTAAAGCACTGTTTTCTGTATTTGTGGAAGGACTCACAGTGAAAAGATAGGTTTGGCTGGCCCTGTAATCAATATTTGTAATGTTGATTTCCTTTTGCACATATTTGCATAGATCAAGGACTCAAAGAAACGTCTTCAAGAAACTAGGAGACAAAATAAGATGCTCTCTCATGAAGCACTAAAATTTAAGGTAAAAATCCCATCTCTACCTGGGATTACATTCTGAAAACAGAAGTAAAAGTAATGAGTAATTCTTACTGATTCAATTTGTTTTGTTAAAGGATAACATCAAAACAATTGAGAGGGCTAATGAACATCTGAATGACCTCCTTCAAAGTTCTCACGCTAGGTTGCGGTCTGTGAGGGGTCAGAATGTCAAGACACCCAACTTGGTAAGAATTTGGCTGCTGAGTTTATCACAGTTAGACTTTTGAGGCTTTCTGTGCAGTGGGTGAATTGAGAGCTCCATCTCCTCTTACTATTCACCACCGTAGATTGTGGGTGTTTGGGAGCTGAACCTCCTTCCAAACAATGATCTGGAATATCACTTACTCATATCTCCATGACTTTTCCAGTTTCAGAGACTAGGAAGTTTTTTTTATTTTTCACGTTTTCTCACTATTTGTCCCTGCCTTCACATAGACAATCCCAGGAAATATATGAGAGGTGAAGGAAAATATCTAGCCAATTTGTATGGGCCCTATCCTTCTTTATGCTGAACAAAGAATTTTCAATGTGAATTTGGGAACGTTTTCTTTATTTTCCATCAAGAACACCCACTGATGAGCTGTTTGACACGGACAATTTTCCACCCTTGTCATCCGGTCATCTCTGTTGTTATTCAGTGAGCAAGATGTCTTATGAAGCTATGAAATACTTGTGCCTTAATGGCTTTCTTTGTTCTGCATTTCTTTATGGGCTGAACATTTTTCCTGGGCCCACCCTGGATCTACTATCACATGAAACTTAGGGATCACCCTGTGATGTGCTTGCTTGATATGACCACTTTTCAGCATATCACTGAGTGTGTCCATTGGAATCTCAGTACATTTTTTGTTTCTATCCTATGTGCAGATACAGGAAAAAGAAAATTCTGCAGAGAACATGAAAGATGCTCTTTTAGCGAACACCTCAGGAATTTCAGAGGTAAACTACCTATATTTGCTGCAGGATTTCCACCGTATACATTAGCTTTTACAAAGAACAAGTTTTCACATCTTAGAAGATTAAAATGATATCTGCTTGGAATTGTTTTTCTTGGGAATTAAGTCATTGATGAGAATGTTTTGCTTCAGTTTGAAAGTGCCTTTAATGAAGCTTGTGTCAATAAAGTGGAAGTGAAACCTGAAGAACTGTGTGAACAGAATATTCAGCTCAACACTGAGAAGAATCAGGTAACAAGTTTTACTCCTATAGACTGTTTAATTCAGAGAACTGAAAAATTGTTACTTCCTTTCAATTTTTTTAAAAATTCGATATTGGAATATAACTGACGGAAAATGTGTTAGTTTCAGATGTACAGCAAAATGATTTGGTTATACATAAACATGTATCCTTTTTTCAGATTTTTTCCCATATAAGTTATTACAGAATATTGAGTAGATTTCCCCATGCTATACAGTAGATCCTTGTTCATTATCTATTTGAAATATAGTAGTGTGCATCTGTTTAATCTTAAATTCCTAATTAATCCCCCTACCATTCTTCTTTGGTAACCATAAGTTTATCTTTTATGTCTATGAATCTGTTTCTGGCTTATAAATAAGTTTATATGTATCATTCTTTTAGATTCCACATATAAGTGATATCATATATTTGTCTTTCTCTGTCTGACTTACCTCATTTAGTATGATAATCTCTATGTCCATCCATGTTGCTGCAAATGGCATGTTTTGCCAAAAGTTTTTACTTTCATTTTAAATTCAATGGATTCAAACAAAATAAACCACTCATGACACACAAAGTTCCAATTTTCTATAGAAGATTAGTTTACCTAATTTCAATATACAGTCATTAAAAGATAGGAAATAGAAACAACAGAGAAAATAATAGCACACACATCACCAAATTGGACTGACCTACATCCAGACTTGAATGGCATTGGAAAGTCCCTCGTTAATATAATTTGAAGTGTGAATGTGCATGCTAAGCTGCTTCAGTCATGTCCGACTCTTTGAGATTCCATGGACTGTAGCCCACCAGATTCCTCTGTCCAAGGGATTCTCAACCCGAGGATAGAACCCACATCTTTTCATCTCCCCTTATGACTCAGCTGGTAAAGAATCTGCCTGCAGTGTGGGAGACCTGGGTTTGATTCCTGGGTTGGGAAGATCCCCTGGAGAAGGGAAAGGCTACCCACTCCAGCATTCTGGCCTAAAGAGTTCCATGGACTGTATAGTCCATGGGGTCACAAAGAGTCAGACGTGACTTAGTGACTTTCACTCACTTACTGTTGGCAGGTGGGTTCTTTACCAGTAGCCCTGGGAAGCCCTACAATGAAGTTCCCACTGGGAAATGATCCTGGGAGGTGCTCCACCCCAAGAATGAGACTTCAAATTGCAGTATGGCAGGCTCCAGCTTATAATCCCAGGCAGCAAATTGATAACATCATCAGTTTGAATGCAAAAAGACAGCTCTGGTTTAACTTTTACAATGCTGTTTGTTTCTCCTTGTGAGTTGTAGGATTTCACTAGACCCTGTCAGTTCAGTTCAGTTCAGTCACTCAGTCATGTCAGATTCTTTGCAACCCCACAGACTGCAGCATGCCAGGCCTCCCTGTCCATCACCAACTCCCGGAGCTTGCTCAAACTCATGTCCATTGAGGCAGTGATGCCATCCAACCATCTCATCCTCTGTTGTGCCCTTCTCCTCCTGCCTTCAATCTTACCCATCATCAGGGTCTTTTCTAATGAGTCAGTTCTTCACAACAGGTGGCCAGAGCATTGGAGCATCAGCTTCAGCATCAGTCCTTCCAGTGAATATTCAGGACTGATTTCCCATAGGATTGACTGGCTTGATCTCCTTGCAGTCCAAGCGACTCTCAAGAGTCTTCTCCAACACCACAGTTTGAAAGCATCAATTCTTTGGTGCTCAGCTTTCTTTAGCGTCCAACTCTCACATCCATACACGACTACTGTAAAAACCATAGCTTTGACTAGATGGACCTTTGTTGGCAAAATAATGTCTCTGCTTTTTAATATGCTGTCTAGGTTTACTGTAGCTTTTCTTCCAAGGAGCAGGCGTCTTTTAATTTCATGAGTGCAGTCACCATCTTCAGTGCTTCTGGAGACCAAGAAAATAAACTGTCAATGTTTCCATTATTTCCCCATCTGTTTCCCAGGAAGTGATGGTACTGGATGCATGATCTTTGATTTTTGAATGTTGAGTTTTAAGCCAGCTTTCTCACTTTCCTCTTTCACTTTCATCAAGAGGCTGTTTAGTTCCTCTTTGCTTTCTCCCCAGATCTTCAAAAAAATACCATTGATAGTTTGATAAGGATTACATTGATTCTTGGGTGGCATGGTCATTTTGACAACATTGATTCTTCCAATCTGAAAACATGGTATATCTTTCCATTTGTTTGTGTCATCTTTGATTTCTTTCACCAGCATCTTACAGTTTTTGGAACGCATCTTACAGTTTTGTCTCCTTAGGTAGGTTTATGTTTAGGATTTTTATTCTTTTTGATGAGATGTTATATGAGATTGCTTCTTTATTTTCTCTTGCTGTTATTTCATTTTTACTGTATACAATACAAAAGATTTCTGTGTATATATTTTGTATCCTATAGCTTCACCCAATTCATTGATGAAATCTAGTAGTTTCCTGTGGCATCGTCAGGATTGTCTATGTATAGTATGTCATCTCTAAACAGTGACAGTTTTACTTTTTCCTTTCCAATTTGGACTTATTTTCTTTTTCTTCTCTGATTGCTGTGATTATGACTTCCAAAACTATGTTGAATTAAAGTGGACAGGGTGGACATCTTTGTTGTATCTGATCTTAAAGGAAATGCTTTCAGCTTTTCACCATTGAGGATAATGTTAGCTGTGAGTTTGTCATATATGTTCTCTATTATGTTAAGGTAGATTCCCTCTATTCCCACTTTCTGGAGAGTTGTTTTTTTTTTAATAAATTGTGTTGAATTTTGTCACAAGCCTTTTCTCTATCTATTGACATGATTATAATGGCTTTTACTCTTCAATTTGCTCATCAATCTAGTTGATTTTCAAATATTGAAAATTCCTTGCATTCCTGGGATAAATAAATATGATCTTTTTAATGTATTTTTGGATTCAGTTTGCTAACATTTTGTTGAGGATTTTTGTGTGTGTCTATGTTCATAGTTGATATTGACCTGTAATTTTCTCTTTTGTGGTATCTTTTTCTGCTTTTGGTATCAGGGTGATGGTGGCTTCACAGAAGGAACTTATGAGTTTTCCTTTAACTGAAAGTTTGGGAAATAATTTCAGAATGTGTTTAATGTTTGATAGAATTCACCTATGAAGCCATGTAGTCCTGGTCTTTGGTCTGTTGGCGGTATTTTAGTGATGGTTTCAATTTCAGTCCTTGTGATTTGTCTTCATATTTCCTGTTTCTTCCTGGTTCATTCTTCAGAGACTGTACCTTTCTTATAAGAATATATTCCTTTCTTCTAGGTTGTCTGTTTTACTGACATATAGTTGCTTGTAGTAGTCATTTACAATTCTTTGTATTTCTTTGATGTCAGTTGTAACTACTTCTTTTCTTTTCTTTTCTTTTTCATTTCTAACCTGATTGATTCAAGCCCTCTCCTTTTTTTTCTTCATGAGTCTGGCCAAAGGTTTATCAATTTTGTTTTTTTTTTTTTTCAAAGAACCAGATTTTAGTTCCTTTGATCTTTTTTATTGTTTTCTTCATCTTTATTGAATTTACTTTTTGCTCAGCTCTTTATGATTTCTTTCCTTCTACTAACATTGGGTTTTGTTTCTTCTTCTTTTTCTAGTTGACTTAGGCACATGGTTAGGTAATTAATTTGAGGTTTCCCTTGTTTCCTGAGGTAAGATTGCATTGCCATAAACTTCCTCTTAGAACTGCTTTTACTGTGCCCCATACATTTTGGATCATCATCTTTTCATTTTCATTTGTCTCTAGGTATTTTTTTATTTTATCTTTGATTTTTTTTTTCTCAGTGACCCTTTGTTTGTTCAGTACCATATTGCTTAGGCCCCCCTGGGCTTGTTTTTATTTTTTTTCTTGTAGTTGACTTTTTATTTCATGACTTTGCAATGAGAAAAGATGTTTGATTTGATTTCAATTTTCTTAAATTTACCAAGGCATACTTTCTGGCCAATCATGAGATCTATTCTAGAGAATGTCCATGTGCACTTGAAAACAATCCATATTCTACTGCTTTCAGATGGAATGTTCTGTAAGTGCTAAGTCCATCTGGTCTAGCAGGTCCTTTAATGTCTGTGGTTCTTTATTGATTTTCTGTCTGGATGCTCTGTCCGTTCATGTAAGTGGGGTGTTAGAGTCCCCCACTGCCAATGTCTACTGCCAGTGTCTCCTTTTATGGTGTTAGCACTTGCCTTATATATAGAGGTGCTCCTATTCTGGTTGCATATATATTTACAATTGTTATATCTTCCTCTTTCATTGGTCCCTTGATCATTATGCAGTGTCCATCTTTTTCTCTTATAATGCTCTTCTTTTTTGTTGTTGTTTTAACTGTCTTCATTTTAAAGTCCAATTTGTCTTATATGAGTATTGCTATTCCAGCTTTCTTTTGATTTCCATTTACGTGGAATAACTTTTTCCATCTTCTCACTTGCAGTCTGTATGTATCCCTAGACCTGAAGTGGGTCTCTTATAGACAGCATATATACAGGTCTTGTTTTTATATCCTTTCTGCCATTCTGTATCCTTTGTCTCAAGCATTTAATCCAGTTACTTTTAAGGTAATTTTTTTCTTTCTTTTTTTTTGGTAATTTTTAATAGGTATGTTTTTATTGCCATTTAGTTAATTGCTTTGATTTGTTTTCATAGGTCTTTTTCTCCCCTTCCTCTTTGTTCTCTTCTATTTTGATTTGATGACTATCTTTAGTGGGGTTTTTTATACCTTTTTCTTTTTTGTGTTTATATCTATTGAAGATTTTTGGTTTACAGTTACCATGAGGTTTTGATATAGCAGTCTGTATATACACAAGATTATTTTCAGTTGGTCGTCTCTAAATTTCAAATGCATTTCCAATATCCTGCATTTGTACTCTCTTCTCTTGATTGCTGGGTTTGATATCATATTTGTGTGTGGATGATCTCCTCCCTTTACTATGTTGTTGTTTAGTCTCTAAAGTGTATCCAACTCTTTGCAACCCCATGTTCTGCAGCTTCCTTGTCCTTCACTGTCTCCAGGAGTTTACTAAAATTCATGTCCATTGTATCAGTGATGCTATTGACATATACTTGCCTTTTTTTTTTTTTTTCTAGTTATTTTTATTAGTTGGAGGCTAATTACTTTACAAGATTGTAGTGGTTTTTGTCATACATTGACATGAATCAGCCATGGATTTACATGTATTCCCCATCCCGATCCCCCCTCCCACCTCCCTCTCCACCAGATTCCTCTGGGTCTTCCCAGTGCACCAGGCCCGATACTTGCCTTTTTTAAAAAAAGATATTTAGTTTATGTATTTATTTGTCTACTCTGGGTTTTAGTTGCAGCACATAGGATCTTCAGTTTTTGTTTTGGCATTTCCTTGTGGTATGAAGGCCTTTAATTGGAGAATGCAGGATCTAGGTCCCTGACCAGGGATCCACCAAGGCTCCCTGCTTTGAGAACACAGACCTTTTGCCCCTGGACCACCAGGGAATTCCCCTGTATGTCTACCTTTATCAGTAAGTTTTCTCATTCATAATTTTCATGTTTCTGGTTGTGGCTGTGTGTTTCCTGTTAGAGAATTTCCTTTAGCATTTGTTAAAGCTGGTTTGGTGGTTAGGGCTAGGGTTAGGGTCAGACAGTTTGATTAATATGTGTCTCTGTGTATTCCTCCTTGAGTTTACCCTCTGTGGCACTCTGTACTTCCTGAATGTGAGTGACTATTTGCTTTCCCTTGTTAGGAAAGTTTTCACCTATTATCTGTTCAAGAATTTTCTCAGGCTCTTTCTCTCTCTTTGTTCTCTCTCTCCCCCATAATGCAAGTGTTGGTGCATTTAATGTTGTCCCAGAGGTCTCTTAGACTGTGTTCATTTCTTTTCATTTTTGCCCTTTTAATCTGCTTCATGGCAGTAATTTCCAACATTCTGTCTTCCAGCTGCTCACTTATCCACATTCTCTTATCCACTCTACTGCATCATTTATTTTGCTGTTGATTCCTTCTACTGTATTTTTCATTTCAGTTATTGTATCCTCCAGCACTGTTTTCTGTTCTTTGTTTCTTCTAGCTCTTTGTGAAACATTTCTTGTATCTTCTAGGTCTGTGCTTCCATTCTTTTTCTGAGATCTTAGATCGTGTTTACTATCATTACTCTGAATTCTCTTTTGGGTAGATGGTCCACCTCCACTTCACTTAGTTGTTCATCTCTGGTTTTTGTTCTCTTTGTCTAGAACATATTCTTCTGCTGTCTCATTTTGTCATCTGACTTATTGTGTTTGTGGTCTTTTTCCCACAGTTTGCAGGGTTGTACTTCCTCTTGCTTCCTCTTGTAGAAATCTGCCTTCTGTTGGGTGAGGCTGGTCTAGAGACTTGTGCAAGCCTCATGGTGGGAGCGCCTTTTGCCTATCCACTGGTGGGTGGAGCTGGGTCTTGTTCCTTTGGCATGCAGTGCCAAGGCAAGGAGTGTGTTTAGAAATATGTCTCCGCTCAGAAAGGTTTTAGGCAGCCTGCCTGTTGATGACTGGGGCCGTGTTCCTACCCTGCTGGTTGTTTGGCCTGAGGCATCCCAACACGGGAGCCTATAGTCTCTTGAGTGGGACCAGGTCTGGGTGACAAAAGGACAGCCTCCAGGAGAGCTGATGTCAGCGAGTGCTTCACAGTACTTCCGTCACCAGTGTCCTTGTCCCCACAGTGAGCAACAGCTGCCTCTGCCTCCTGGAGCCCCTCCAAGACCAGCAGGTAGGCCTGGCCTAGGCTCCTATGACTTCATTGCATCTTCCCTGGCTCCTATTGCTCATGACACCTTGATTGTACCTTCCAAGTGTGGAGTGTCTCTTTCCCCTAGTCCTGTGACCTTTCTGTGATCAAGCCTCACTGACATTCTAAGCCAAATGCTCCAGGGGTTCCTCATCCTAGAGACAGATCCCCAGGCTGGGGAGGCTGACATGGGTCTCAGAACTGCCACTGCTGTGGGAGAACATCTGTGATATAATTACTTTCCAGATTGAGGGTCACCCACCCCAGTGGCTCGGCTGGTAAGGAATCCTCCTGCCAATGCAGGAGACACAAGAGATGCAGGTTCAATCCCTGGGTCAGGAAGATCCCCTGGAGAAGGAAATGGCAACCCATTCCTGTCTCTTGCCTGGAAAATTCCATGGACAGAGGGGCTTGGTGGGCTACAGTCCAGGGGGTTGCAAAGAGTTGGACATGACTGAGAATGCATGCAGGCAGGCAGGCATCCGACGGGTACGGGATTTGATTATTTTGCAGTTGCGGCCTTGATGCTGTCTTGTTGTGGCTTCTTCTTTGTCTTTGGATGTAGAATTTTTTTTTTTTTTTTTTTTGCGAGGTTCCAGCCATTTTTGTCTATTATTGTTCAGCAATTAGTTTTGATTCTGATAATTTTGTGAGAGGAGGTGACATCAAAGTCCTTCTCCTCTGCCATCTTACTTCCATACCTTCCTTACCAATTTTTGATTGTGCTATAATGCACATAAATCAAATGAACCATGTTAAATATTTTGAGTGCACAACCCTCCTGTGTTACGTATATTTACATTATTGTAGATCATTCCTTCTTAAATGTTTTGTGGTTTTTTTTTTTTTTTTTCATGTCTGTTTAAAGTTACAAGATGCCGATGCTGAATTTGAGGATTCAGAGCTGAGAGCCTTGAGAAACAAAAACTGTGAACTTGTAGGTATGTTGTTTTTTGGGAAGAAGGCCCCACATAATGGAAATAAGTTTGCCGGGGGAAGGCACAGAATTCTTCTTGCCTTTGGGGTTCTTCCTCACTTTTTTCCCCACCCCAAACAACTTCTCACACAAAGAAAATGCCTTCCTTCCAGAAGGTGAAAAGAACCTGAAAGACATCTGTGATGCACTGAGGTCTGTGAAAGCAGAGAAGGAAGTGGAATTAAAAATGTTGAAGAGAAATGAAGCGTTCCTCACTGAATTCTATGAACAAAGAAAAATGGCTGCAGAAGAGTAAGATGTCCATATGTCCCAAATGCTGTTGTATAAATGAATGTGTCAACCGATGTAGATAATCATATTTCTTTTAGAATAGGTTCCAGGGTAGTTTTGCCAAATTCATCCAACACATTCCTCCTACCTTGATTTCCATAATCCACATTTTTCTTTCTGTTCTAAGTGATCATCACACATTCTTTCTTACAGTTTATCTGGGTAGTAGAGGCATTGTCCCAGTATCAATTAAATTAATCCCTGATCCCCTCTGGATCCATTTACACTGTCCTTTAAGTTTCAGTCCCAGCACGTTGTCTGGTTCTCCCAACCCTATGTCAAGAAACGTTTTATTCTGCACGCAATACCTTACCATACAACCACTACATTATAGCCAGTCTAAAGCATTTGCTTAAAGATTGACTGGGAGTCCAGACAGAAATGCAGGTACCTTTCTTTCCTTAGTCTTTTTATCCTTGTTTCTAGAATTTTTGAATTTTGCATGTGAGTCCATAGAAGAGTATCAGATTGAAACCCTATGAACTGGAACCATGAACAAAATAATCTGACAAAAAACACAGCCCATCATCCTTTGTTAAGCCATTGACCTTTACTGTTCTCAATATCAGTGACTCAGTCTTGTGAAAGTGGGTTAATACCCTGAAGTTGTTAGTTTTCCATCTGAAATCTGTCTCCTGGAGATAACACCCTGAGTGTGTGACAGGTCGCATCATTTTAATACAGCACTAAGATTTGCTTTTTTTCTTGGATCTTTTTTTTTCCTTTGAAAAAGGGGTAGGGATACCACTCCTGAACCATAGAAATTTTGGATATTTATTGGAGAGTGTTAATGAAGCCATATCCTGGAAGACTTTCTTTGGCTGATTGTCTGCATCAATACACAGCTTGGATAAAGACTCAGGGCTCCCCATGGAGGCATAAAACTAACTATGGCCCCCTGCTTCATCATAATGTGTTTACTTGGGATGAGTTGGTCAGGTATCGTTTTCCACATTGAAATAAATTGAGTCTTTACCTTCTCAAATGCAAGACTGACCCTGGGAGGGCACCCAGTACGTTTTTTATATGACTTTATGATGAATTAATAGGAGTAAAGAGCTGTAAAGAGAAACTTAAATTGCCGAGAGACTTGCTAGCAGGTCAAAGTTTGGTTTTTCTTTAATCCTAGATGGGGGACTTCAGTTCATTCATTGGATTATGTTGTCAATCTATGCACAGATGGGGAGGTTTATTTGAAGCTAGACCTTCAGAATTCTGGGAGATAAGGAAGGCAGAATTTCACACTGGCTACTGGACAATGTATATATCTTTCTCCATCTTAGGAAACTGAAAAAGAAGCAATGTGAGTGGATGGAAAGGGAGAATCAGCTGTCCGCTGCAGAGGAAAATTTGAAATTAGTTTCAGGAGAAGCACACAATTACAAGTAAGGTTAAATCCTAAGTACCAGTGGTTCATGAAATTGCTTTTTAGTTTTTGATTTTAACTTTTGTACAATGTTTGGAACCAATTAGCCCAAAAGTTCAGAAGGTCTATACATAGAGGATGTGTGGGGTAAAGGTAAGTATTACAAAGAGCAAACAATTTAAGTCACTAATAATATACTGATCCCCAAAGCTGGCCAGATTGTATGGAAACTTAGTAGCAGTTACTTGAGAATGACCCTTGTTTTAGGAAGAACTTCATCCACTGATATAGTAGTGTCACTAATGGACCTAGATTTTGCAACCCTGGAAATTATGGTAAGAATATAAGTACAAAGAGAATAAAAGCTTTATGATCAGTCACTCATCACACAATAAATTAGAGAAGTATTGAAAATGTATGGGAATTATATCAACTCAGAACCCTGTAGGCATTATTTAAAATAATAAATAAGAGAAGGATGTTAACAGTAGGTTTGCTCTTGCTGTCACTTTATAATCATGTGAAAAGTGCTTTATATGTATTAATAAATTGTATTTGGAGATAGATATGAGGATAACAGGAGCTTGGGCAATTATTAAAATCATGCTCAGTGTTAAGCTTTATGTGATGAAAGCCATTGTGTTATAGCTCACAGGCAGCAAATTGAACGAATGCAAGAAGAACTGCAGCAGGAGGAGTTCAGCTTCAGACACCAGGTGACCTGCCTCCACCCAAGGTCCTTAGCACCTCAGGCTGCTGGGGAGGGGGCCTTAGCATTCCTCATCCTGGAGGGTTTATTGATGTGTTGCCTTTTTCAGATTTCTCTTCTTGAGAAGAAGGCTCAGGACAACTGGGTAAGTGTTTTTCTTTCTTTCTCGCCTTCATTTTGTAGTTGCCACAACTGAACTTGGGTGTGCTTCTCCTCCCACAGATCAAGGGTCGGATTTTGGAGAGAGAGATGGCAGAGCAGAGCAGGGAAGCCGCCTACTTGAGACACAAGTATGGGATTTCCTGTTCGGTTTGTAAGGGTGTCTTTAAGGTAGTAGGGCTAAGCCATTAGTGTCTAGTCAAGGACTGGTGTTGGAATTCTCACTGAAGTCCATTCTTTTTCTGTATTCAAGATTGGCAATCACTGAAAAACAAGGACTGCAAGAGAAATATGGGGTGCCGAAACCGGTGCTGGGAAGACCTGAGACCCAGAGACCCCCTGGGAGAGGTAGGGAGCACATTGTGAAGTGCAACAACTTAACTTCTGCTGCAAAACCGCACCGTGTCATTCTTCTCCTATGAGTGATGACTGTGTTGCCTGGGAACAATAACCAGTGCTTACTGAAGACAAGAAGTTGTCTCAGGGAGTGACAGAAGATGTTTTCCTCAGATGCCTCAGTCAGAATGACTTTCTGGGCCTGTGCCCTGTGATTGGTGGAGCTCAGGCCCCACCACTTACTGAGGACCCTCCCCATCCCCTTAGCCCCAGCCTTGGTTCCTCTAATTCAAGAGACAGGCCTGGAGGGCAAGTGGGTCCAAGCTTTCTTCCCACCTTGAAAATATGGGAGAGATTTTATTATTTTTATTAGCAAAATGGGCATTTATTTACTGTTTTTGGAGGTTCCTTTATTCTATTTGTTTTATTAATTTACAATGGGTTACGTATTCCACTCAAAAATTAAATTTCTATGTAATTTTGCTCCTCTAACATCATCGCCATGACATGCACTTTCACTGATGAATCTCCAAAGCTTTCCTTTTCTCATTACTATAAAATTAGTCTAAGTCTATTTCCCTTTATGAATATTTGTATAATACCTGGTCACATATAGAAGACAATTTATACAGAGACAGGAAAATTGAAAAATTCCCTTGTGGCCAAAAATAAGAACTCCTGCTCTTCATGTTGAGGGTTTGTTAATATTCTACTTATCCAAGGATATTCTCATATCAGTTTCTAATCTAAGATTAAATTGGGATTTCCTCAGACGTATATTGGGAAACGGTTGCTTCAATGTTGATTTCCAGCTAGGTGAGACCTGTCCACAGTTGGTTGATTCGTTATGAAAATACATGAACTCTGGCCCTGTGGTCTTCCTCAGAGGTCAGGGTCTTGCTCCACTCCTGGGAATCACTTGAAGCATGGGGGAAACCCTTGGCCTCTGGTAATGGACCTGAGAGTGGGAAAGAGTGTAAGATGGTAGAAGAAGGCATGTAGGATTGTTTTTCTTTCTCAGAATCTGTACAAATTGGAATAAACTTCCAATCACTTCTCCTTTATCAGATACAGGACCTGACATGGCTCCCATGAGAAACAGCAATTCTTTCGCTACGAAGGATGTACAAAAGGGCCAGGTAAATGCTGTGGTCATTTATGGTTGTAACTATTTCTGGAAACTTCTTTTTATACCACACCCTTTCTTGACTTCATCTCTAGATTGTGTGGTTGATTGTGCTATATCTACCATGTCATTTTTATTTAGGAAAGCAAACTCCTCCCCAAGGATCTACAGGCTTCTCTGTTTTCAGCTAGTCACATTTGGTATGAGTCCCAGAATCGGCGGAAGCATGGGTTGACAGTGGTCTGTCGCGAGGTCAGGGGCACTGGCAACAGCATTCCTGAGAAGTGGGGCAGGTTGGCATAAGTCCTCCTAGAGGAGGTTGCCATTAGGCTTACCACAGAGACTAAATCTAAAATCACTGCAACTGGTGACTGCAACTGTGAAATTAAGATGCCTGCTCCTTGGAAGAAAAGTTAAGACAAATCTAGACAGTGTATTAAAAGCAGAGACATTACTTGGCAAGAAAGGTCCATATAGTCAAAGTTATTGTTTTTCCAGTAGTCATGTACTGGATGTGAAAGTTGGACATCAAGGAGGCTGATTGCCAATGAATTGATGCTTTTGAACTGTGGTGCTGGAGAAGACTTTAAGAGTCCCTTGGACAGCAAGGAGATGAAACCAGTCAATCTTAAAGGAGCTCAACCCTGAATATTCATCGGAAGGACTGAAGCTGAAGATGAAGCTCCAGTACTTTGGCCACCTGATGTGAAGAGTCAACTCATGGAAAAGACCCTGATGGTGGGAAAGACTGAGAGTGGGAGGAGAAGGGGGTGACAGAGGATGAGATGGCTGGATGGCAATATTGACTCAATAGACAGGAGTTTGAGCAAACTCTGGGGGGTAGGGTAGGACAGGGAAGCGTGGCGTGCTGCAGTCCATGGTGTCGCAAAGTGTTGGACACAACTGAGTGACTGAGCAACAACCAGAACCATAAGTGCTTAGGGGCTGAGGCCTGCCCAACTGTCGCCGTGTGTTCCTGGAAATAATGTGAGGAAGATGACAGATAGCTCCACACTTAAGTCTCCTGGCACAGTAGAATCCCTCCTGATCTCCTTAATTTGAGAATGTTACTAGATTACTGAAATGTGATTATTACTATTGTTATTTTGTACTTTTGTGTGTTTTGAGAAAATTGAATGTGCTTGGGTAATATAAACTTCGTAATTCATTGCTATCCCATCTCTGTTGGAATATGCTAAACAAAATCCTTCTAGTGACACCTAGGTTTAAAAATCTCGATTTTCAGAAATCTTATATTTTTAGTAGAGCATGTACACTAAACAGAGTAGCGGAGGGTAGAAGGTCAATAATAACCTACAGGGGTGATTTCCAACAAGTCCTTACCTTGTGTTCATGTAAGCAGGTTGTGTCGTGTCCTTTAAGATGTTATAGCTGATACCTCTCTCATCTGACATCACAGGATTTATATACCTGAAATCAAAACACGTTTGACTTAGTTCTGTTATTTAGAGTGATCAACTCTTTTTTTTCCATAGTATGCATTTAATCTGCATCCCATAGGGTAGTTGAAGTTCAGAATTTCCTATGTACTAAGATAAATGGAACTGGGCCTGTCTGTTTATAGGTTTAGGATTCCCTGAAATCTTAAAACAGATGCGCAGATCCCCTGCAGAACTCCAGGAATCCCCATCTCCCTGGACATCTTTGTGCCCATGGGCAGCACCTCCAAGGAGGCTAGGTCTCCTTTGTCATTAAGGAAGCACAGAAGATGAGGGCGTGATCTTGCAGGCAGAGCTTTTACCCAGGAGTAGCTATGATTCCATGTGCAGAGAATGGGCTTTTCATTTCCTTTCATTCTCTCTGTTCTTAGTGTACAAAGAACAAGCTTCTTTGGTGGTAGTGAAGGAGTGGTGGAGGGTTCTTCTGCACACGGAGGCCTTCCTGTCAAGAGTATGCTACTTGGTCACTTTGGTATTTCCTCTGTTCATCCTCTGAGACAGGACCCTTGACTTTATACATTTACAGATGCAGGCATTAGCATGTGTTGACAGTGTTTTATACCGTTTTACCCACACTGTGAGCAGGACATAGAAAGATGTGTGGAGTTCTCCAGCATTAGGCTGCTCTCTTGGAACCTGGAGAGGGGAGGGTACCAGGTGGTGGCACCTGCTTCTCTGGGTTTTGGCTTTTGTTGATATTGGGGCTTTTGTCTGTCTTGTCAACATATCTTAAACTTCTGTTCTACAGGTCAGTATGGATGCAAGAGGGCCCTTTCCTTTCCCACTACCACCCTGCATGCCCTACCCCATGGGCTGCCCTTTATCACCACCCAAGGGCTGTGGGCCTCTTCCACCTCCTCTACCCTGGCATTCTCTGGGACCCCACCCAATGCCTCCATATCTTCCAGATGGTAAGATGATCTGAAGAGTATGCTAACTTGTGAAGCATCTTCATCCATTTTTCTTTTGAGTATTTAGAGGCAATGCAGATATGTATACCGATGGCTCTGTAATGCAAAGACAAACCTGACTGAGGTCATTGTAACATTTATTCCTCAAGTTTCTCAGGACATACATATGATGGGCTGGTCACCCAAACTGAGCTGGGCATCAGGTGTTTCTTACAGAGAAGAAAAGAGGCTTTTTAGAAAATGAGAGAAAGACCAGTTTTGCAGATTCACCTCATGCAAAAGCCACTTGCTGGGTTCTGTGAAACATAAGACACAGCCCTAATTTCAAGGATTAAAATATTCCTTGAGAGAAACAGAGAGAGAGAGAGAAATGATGCATAAGTGACCCAGAACTTGTGATCCTCATAACAGAATCACCAGTTCAAGGCCCTAGAGTGCAAGAGGGATCTGTGAGTCACACAGGAATACATAGAATGTTTTAGAAGAAAAAGTAAAAAGTGAAGTGGTGTCACTTACATGGAACTGGAAGACCATTCCCAGCAGGGCCAACAGTTTGGGCAGGAATCTGAGGCAGTAAGATGTCCACACGGGGCCGCTGCGTGTTGAAATGACGCAGCTCTGGCAATCCATTATCCCCTTCAGATGGCATTGTTGCCATAAAGCCCTTAGATAGTAATGTCTCATAAGGGTTATTGTTTTCATTTGATTTCCCAAAGTTCTGCTTATGGGTGAAAGAAGGCTCTGGATATCAGGGAAACAGGGATGTTTACCTTGATTATTTTGTGTGGCTGAAGCTTTTTTTTTGGTCCAATGATTTGAAAACGCAGTCAGGATCTAAATGAGCTAAAGAGCTGCCTTGGCCTTCAGCATAAGGCAGGCTCTTCCCAGGGAATTCAAGGTTGATCCAGAGCCACTCCTGCAGGACCCCTGTCACCACATCCCTGCATCCTCTGGTCCCCACCCCTGACTGTCAGCTTTGCATCTCCCACATTTTCCTCACAGTATATTATACCTGATTCTTTGCTTGTATACCTGTTGTTCAGTGCCCAATACTCAGTGGGACCTAGACAGTGTGTGAGCTTTTTATCATTAAAACAGGGATAATATTGATTTCTGATGTCATCGTGAGAAAGATGAGATCAAGTACATATAGAATTTTGCAGACTGGCTGAGACATGTTTGCCACTCACTGCTCTTGTAGTTTAAAAGAAACTGCACACAGAATCATGAAAGATACTCTGGAAAATACATTAAATTAACCTAAGGATATAAGCCCTGAGGCCTAGAGCTTAGCAATCTGTGCTTTAAAAGACAAGGCCAAGACACTCTTTCCCCTGTAAAAGTTCATGTCCTACTAGTTAAAAAAGAAGATAAGAGAGTGTGTACATTCAGAGATCTGACAAGAATTGTTTTCATTACGTATAGAGTCGTAGATGCAGCCACACAGTAAAGCGTTCATCAGAGATCACAGATGTCTTAGAGAAGGCAAAATGCGTGTAGGGAAAAATCAGATTACATTGAAATAAATCAGAATGTCTTTCCCTTACAGGAGAACCAGTTTAAATTTGAAGAGAATCTTGAGCCATGGCAAGCAGACTATGGTAATGGGATATTTAGAAAAGGTGTCAGATCTACATTCTGACCCGAATGTTTCCCTGCCCCTTCCACTCCTGTCTCTCCCATTGTCAGCCCTAATAAACCTTCCACACTTCTACCTCTGTGTCAGTGTCTGCTTCCTGGAGGACCAACAGTCACACCCACTGTGTACACAGGGAGTGACTCACTCACCCCCAGGTCACAAACAGGCAGAACCTACAGTGATGCGGCAGAAGCAGGGTCATCCCGTGAGGTAGTGTTGAGTGCAAGGGGGCCCAATAGATCCTTCCAGGGTGCTGGACACATCCTATGTCTAGACCTAGGGATGGTTGTGTTTATTCAGTCTATAAATACTCACTGAGTACATGGATCCTGTCAGTCACAGGGGTGTCTGGTCATCAGAGAGACAGGCATCTGTCCCCAGGAAGTAGCCATTCCTTATTGTGAGGAATGGAGGACGAGCTAGGAGTGGCTAAGAGAGTCCAGTGCGGGGGTCCTGCCTTAATCCAAGCTTTGTACTCTGCTTCCCCCACGCTGCCAGCTGTCCCCAAGTCCAGGTGGCTCTGAGTGGGGTGGGTAATGGCAAAATTTTCTTACTAAGTCCCATGAGCTCCCTTAATCCTCCCACAATCTCTTTATTGAGAAATGTGCAGTGATGGTTGAGACTCCCATCAATGTCAAGAACAAGGTGTTTGGGTAGAAATATCTATCTCCCTTCAAGTCCCCCAGTCCAACCCATCCTGCCCCCAGTAGCCCTTGGAGCCTGCAGGGTCCCCCCTCCTTCCAGGTGGCAAAGATACCTAGTCCGTGCAGCAGCCCTGGGGTCAAGGCTGGGCCACCAACAGATCCAAGGAGTGACTAGGCACCAGGAATAGCTGGGAGCCCCAGGGCAGCAGAAAATATTCACGTGAGAAGTCTCTCTAAAACAGATTCTCGCCCACTATGAGCAGAGCCTGGGCCAAATCTTGCCAGTGAGGGTAGGAGGACTGGGAGAATTGGTGCCCTGTGGGCCTCGATAGGAATGGACTGGAGCAGCGTGCCTGAGGGCCTGCGGAGAGACAGGGGAAGGGATAAGCAGAGTGGTGAGAGAGAGAGGTAAGAGTCAAGTCCCAGAGAGTGACAGAAAGTGACAGAAGGGGACAAGTGAAGACAGAATCAGAGTCAAGAGGAAGCAGAAAGGAAGGAGGGGGCCAGGCCAGTGAGTGTGGTGGGGAATGATGGGCCGGAGTTGAAGCCACTCTGTGAAAAGACCCAGAGTGGAGGAGGCAGAAAAGGCAAGATTCCTAGGCATCACAGTTCCTGGAGTTCTGATGCTGCATCCTTCCTGAAGCTGAGCTTCCTAGGGATCAACACACTTGGAAAGATTTGTACATTCTGTTTTGTTTGAAATTGCTGGTTCCAAAGGAGTAGCTTTCAGGAGTAGAGCTTCCCTTTGGCAATAAACCCTAGAGTCTAGCTTGTGGGGAGTTGACCCTGACTCCTCATATACCTAGTCATGCTGCATTTCCCACCACACCAGCTGGGCCTTCATTGCTCAAAACCTGACTTCAGGCAATGTGCTGGCCCCACTATCCATAGCCTGGAACTAGCAAAGATGGAATTGAATCCCTTCTGAGGTTATCAGGCTTTGAAGATACTGGGTCTCTTACTGTCAACCCGGCTTCCCTGGTGGCTCAGATGGTAAATTGCCCGCAATGCGGCCTCTCGGGTTCAATCCCTGGGTCGGGAAGATCCCTTGGAGAAGGAAATGGAAACCCACTCCAGTATTCTTGCCTGGAAAATTTCATGGACGGAGGAGCCTGGTGGGCTACACAGTTCATGGGGTGGCAAAGAGTCAGACACGACTGAGCAACTTCACTTTAACTTTACAGTCAGCCAGAATTCCTTCCAAGCTAAGGAGCTGGGACCACCAATAAATTACTGAGTAGTATCAGATAAAATGTATTGTGGGTTCACACTTAGCAGTATAATGTGCAAATTGACCACATTATTTAAGTGCAGTGTTGCATTTACATGACACTCTCAGTAACCCATTTTGTGGATGAGGAGAGACAGAGGGGATGTGAATTTCCCAAGGTCTCATGGGAGGTGGGTACTATAACTTTGCCTTAAGCCAGGGTCTACCTTGGAGAAGGATTCCACCTTTTACAATCTCCTTCCTGTGACCTGCTCCCTGAGGTGTTGAGGAAGATGGTTGACTCTATATTGGGAAATTTCTCTTCCAAAGACATTAAGTCATGCATCACTCAGGACAGACATGGTTATAGTGTGTTCTCTTGTGATTCAGATTCTCAGTGGCTTCCCACAGGAAGGTTTAGTTCTCTCACAAACTGCATATTCACAGAAGGTCAACTGTGTTTCTGTTCCACATCATCATCTTGGTGACGTTTAGGTTAATAGTTTAATTTCCCTTTGGAACATAAACATTCCTGTGACGTTTCAAGGAAGACTTGGTAAGGCACCATTGTCTCAGGAAATTGGCTCCCTACTAGTGTTAAGTCATGTATCATCATAAATAATAGTAAAACCCCTTAATCCAATATGCATATGACTAATACTTAGAATATAAGTAATTTTATGAAATAGAAAGCACTGCATTGCTTTATTCCATGACAAACAAGACAAAATACTTACAATGAATTGCTGTTTCGAATGGGAAAGTGGTGGAAACAGCAGTACATTTTTGCAGGGATGCAGGTACTGCCACTCTCTAGTACAAGCTCAGTAAGTTTACAATGCTTTTCTCCATTACCAGTGCCTCGGCACATACACCCTTCCTGAAATGGCCATCTGATCATAAAAAAGCTAAAAGCCTGTGCACACATTACTGAGCAACATATCAAATACACAGATCACAAGATTCACACAGACACTGTCAGTATAGTCGCCTTAAGAGACACCTGAGAGTGCAGGTGTGGGTGTCATTATGAATGATCTGACACTTCAGCATCTACACAGAAAATCAGGTGGAGAGAGGGAGACATGTGGTAGAGTGATAACACGGGAAAGATGCACAGTTAGTCGTATACATGCATGTCAATTGCTCAGCCACAAACCACCCTGTGTATCTTTGATCGTTTTCCTTAGTGACTAGCATAACGGAATGTTTGACGCACAATCAAAAATACAATCCTGTGCAAAGTGCAGGAACTGTGATCAACAAAAGAATAATAAAAAAAAGAAGACTCACATAGATTAACATGTTGGAGTTAGATTTAAAGTATTCAAAACAAACACTATATAAAGATTTTAAAAATGAAATTATTAGAAGTAAAAAATAACTTTCATATAGAATGTCAATTTATTAAAAATCATTGTAAAGTAATTAGCCCCCAACTAATAAAAATAAATGAAAAAAAAATCAATTGAACATTTCAGAGCAGATATCCTAAATTGTATTTGAGCTGAAGAACTCAAAAGAGAACTTTGGTAGGTTGAACTCCTAGAAGGTTTAATTTATAAGCTTTAATACAGGTAGTAGAAAATATCCCAAACAAACAAAAAGCTGAGAAAAATATTGGGGGGAAAAAGAAGAAGCTATCTAAATAATTAGGAAATCGTGGACTTATTTATTTATATGCTGCTATAAATCTCCATTTCCTTATCTGTACAACACATATATGCATTGCTTCTTCTGTGGTTTTCCCTGGGCAGGAGAGGCTACCCTGGATCTGTACAAAGTGCTCTGCATGACCATGTGGTTGAACTAGGATCTTCTTGATTGGTTGGTTGAGGATTTTGAATAATGCAAATGTCTCGGGTATTTTGGAGTATCTGTATCCTCATGACTCTGTCCTCCCTCCCTGAGTTTTGCCTGCTTACTGCTCTGCCAATCCCAAGAAGAGACCTGAGGAAGAAATGTGGTGTTGTGGCCTTTTCAGTGCAACCACATATGATAGGGATCTCCCCTTTCCCCTGATAACTCACTTGATAAAGATTTCCCCTGCAATGTAGGAGAAAGCGGTTGGTTCGATTCCTGGGTCTGGAAGACCCACTGGAGAAGGGATAGGCTACCCACTCCAGTATTCTTGACCTTCCCTTGTGGCTCTGGTAAAGAATCTGCCTACAATGCAGGAGACCCAGGTTCGATCCCTGGGTTGGGAAGATCCCCTGGAGACGGGAAACGATACCTACTCCAGTATTCTGGTCTGGAGAATTCCGTGAATTGTATAGTCCATGGGTTTGCAAAGAGTCAAACACAACTGAGTGACTTTCACTTCTCTTGCACTGAAATGAGTACATCTTCATTCCTGGCAGATGTAGAGTTTTATGCCTCTTTTCCATTGCCCAGGCCTAAATCTTCTTGCCCAAACCAGGTCATGTCCATGACTCTAATCTCCAGTTTTGCTCTGCCTAGATCACAGTGATTCTTACTGTAGTCAAAATCTCAGTAAGAAATTACATCCTATCCAACATATACTCAAGGCTTCCCTTGTGGCTCAGATGGTAAAGCATCTGTCTGCAATGTGGGAGACCCAGGTTTGATCCCTGGATGAGGAAGATCCTCTGGAGAAGGAAATAGCAACCCACTCCAGTACCCTTGCCTGGAAAATCCCATGGACAAAGGAGCCTGGTATGCTACAGTCCATGGGGTTGCAAAGAGCCAGACATGACTGAGCGACTTCACTCACTCACTCATTAATGTTTAAGATTGTTGGCATAATAATGTAAACACCTTGAGTCATCAACATATTAGATATAGTATTGCTGCAGGAAGGAAGACCCTTTCCAGCGCCCACAAGTGGGCTCTTGTCTAACACTTGGAAATGAATCATCCAAGGAGACATGTGTGCTGACAAAGCAAGAGATTTAATTGGGAAAGTGCACCAGGGCAGAGAGCAGTAGGATAAGGGAACCCAGGAGAATTGCTTTGCAATGTGGCCCCCAGTCTCAGGTTTTATGGTGATGGGATTAGTTTCTGGGTTCTCTTTAGCCAATCATTCTGACTCAGAGTCCTTCCTGGTGGTGTATGCCTCGTTCAGCCAAGATGGATGCCAGAGAGAAGGATTCTGGGAAGTGGTTGGACACGTGGTGTCACTCTTTGACCTTTCCTGAACTCTCCTGGTTGGAGGTGGCTTATTAGTTCCCCGTTCCTTACCAGGACCTCTTGTCATAAAACAACTCATGCAAATGGTTACTATAGTGCCTGGACAGGGTGGGCAGTTTCAGCCAGTGTGCCTCCCCTAACAATATGAAGTATAATACTTTCATTGTGCCTAAGTTTAACATCAATAAAGTATTGTATCTGTTACAAATTTGTCAGCCCCCCAAAAAAGTACCTCAATGTGAAAAAACATTTAAAAACTTTAAGAAAACCAAGATTTTTTTTTTTTGTCATGGTCTGGGCACAGGTTGGAAAAGAATTTCCAGACATTGAGACAGAATGAGAAGGAAATAAAGTTTATAATTTGTTAGAACAGTGTGCCAGCTCAAGGGAGAACTGGTGTTGAACAGGGGGTCCTTAGCCACCTTTATACCCAGGATCACTGCAGATGGTGACTGCAGTCATGAAATTAAAAGATGCTTCCTCCTTGGAAGAAAAGTTATGACCAACCTCTACAGCATATTAAAAAGCAGAAACATTACTTTGCAAACAAAGGTCTGTCTAGTCAAGGCTATGGTTTTTCCAGTAGTCAAGTATGGATGTGAGAACTGGACTATAAAGAAAGCTGAGCGCCAAAGAATTGATGCTTTTGAACTGTGGTGTTGGGGAAGACTGTTGAGAGTCCCTTGGACTTCAAGGAGATCCAACCAGTCCATCCTAAAGGAGATCAGTCCTGGGTGTTCATTGGAAGGACTGATGCTGAAGCTGAAACTCCAGTACTTTGGCCACCTCATGCAAAGAGTTGACTCATTTGAAAAGACCCTGATGCTGGGAAAGATTGAAGGCAGGAGGAGAAGGGGAAGTCCGAGGATGAGATGGCTGGATGGCATCACCGACTCAATGGACATGAGTTTGAGTAAATTCCAGGAGTTGGTGATGGACAGGGAGGCCTGGCGTGCTGCAGTCCTTGGGGTTGCAAAGAGTCAGACACGACTGAGCGACTGATCTGAACTGATAGATAGAATGTATGTATTCCCTGGTGGCTCAGCTGATAAAGAATCCGGCTGCAATGCGGGAGACCTGGGTTCGATCCCTGGATTGGGAAGATCCCCTGGAGAAGGGAACAGCTATCCACTCCATTATTCTGGGCTGGAAAATTCCGTGGACTGTATAGTCCATGGGGTCGCAAAGAGTCAGACACAACTGAGCGACTTCCCTTTCACTTCATATATAGAAAAGGGCTAAATTTCTTAATTTGAGGTGCTGTCTCAGGTATTTGAAGTTCAGTTTTTCTAAGTCCACCAGTGTAAAATAAACACTTTCCAAAAAAAATAAAAATAAAAAAGACAAATCTCAACATTTGAAACACTGGCAATGAGAGCAGACACTCCCTGAAAGATCCATCTGACTAAGCAGAAATATCATCACCCCCTTTTCCCACAAGACTGTGGAAGGGACTTTGACAGTGGGGAATTGTTGCACAGAAGAAGCCAATTCTTCCTACATTTTGGAAATTGTTTCTTTGACTTGCTTTTCATTGCTTTTGCTGTTATACAGAATGGCCTGCCTCAGAGAATCCTGCCTCTCTGTCTGACTGTTAAACTAAAGTGCCTTGTTCAGAACTCTGTTCACCTGTAGGTGGCAGGAAGGAAGAAATGAATTCATCTCTGACTCAGGCTTGCCATTCTAGGAGATGTTTGCAAGGTTAATGGCCTTTTTACTTTGATTCCTCACCTCCCGCCGTATCTCTGACCTATAAAAAACCTGGCATCCAGACCAGTTAAGATGGTTATTTTGGGATGCTAGCCTGCCATCTTCTTGGTCAGTTGTCTCCCCAATTAAAGTCTCTTCCTTGCCTCAACCCGTCGTCTCTCAGATTCATTAGCCTGTCGTGTGGTGAGCAGAGGGAGCTTGAACTCAGTAACAAAGACACTGAATAACCAATATAGAGATCTTCCAAGAAAATAAACTGGTGATCCACTTTCCAGATTATGTTGGGAAAAGAACCCCAGTAACAAGTGAAAATTCATGTCAATGCATATATTCTTTCACTAATTTTTAATGGCTGTTTTCCAACAACTTTGAAGTAGCTGAAAATTATGGAGAACATGACAAGTACGTATGATAAAACTTACATTAGTTTAAGCTTAAATATTCATTTATACTCAAGTGAAAGTTGCTCAGTCATGTCCGACTCTGCAACCCCATGGACTATACAGTCCCTGGAATTCTCCAGGCCACAATACTGGAGTGGGTAGTCATTCCTTTTTCCAGGATTTATACCCAAAACAGAGTTTATTATAATTTTACTTTACTGCCTTTAATAAAAGTAAAGTCATTAACAATGTTTTAAGAATTTACTTGTTAGCTTATCTCCTTTTCAGCTGAAAGACTTGCTGTGTTTTACAATTTGTCATGATCTATGATGATTTTAAATAATTTTTAGTGAGTCAGCTTACTAAAAATCCATTCAACGGATCTCACTGTAGTTATTATCGTTAAATAAAAGGTTAAGACCACATTAGAATTGGTTACGACTGCAGTAAGCAAAGTTCATGCATCAGTTGTCTTTTGTTGCGGTTTGTTTTTTTTTTTCATGGTAAAGACTGCTTTATTGGTGGCAGTTAGTACAAGTCAATAAATACTGATCTCCAAAGAATTCAGTTATGTATCAGATTACTGGTCCACAGAGAGCTGAATGGAATTGAACCAACTGATTGCTGGGAGGATAAACTGAAGTCAATCCTATAAACATTGGTATTATTTCTTTATATAGAATAAGTGGCCTATTTTGTTACCAAATCCTTTGAACCTGAGACAAAAGTGAAAAACGAAAGTGAAAACTTTCAACAAAACAATAGCCCCCACTCTTTTCTGGCAGAGAGGTTATTTGTATTTTTGATGAAGCTATAAGAGCTGTTTATGTGTATTACAGACTAATTCATCCTGGGTATCTTTGTCTGCCAATATTCTTCCTATCCTGAGGGTTGTCTTGGTCTTTCCTTTAGGATTTCTTTTGCTGTGCAAATGATGTTGAGATTAATTAGGTCCCGTTTTCTTATTTCTGGTTTATTTTCCATTATTTTAAGAAGTGCATGCGATTGATGGCAAGGCATCAATGGCAAAGCACTTTCAAAGTCCTTCGGAAATACTCCTCTGGAATTTCCTAGGATCCATGCTTACACTTGGAACTTTATATTAATTGGAATTTCTTTTGGTGTATGGTGTTAACAAGTCTTCTCATCTCATCCTGTTTTTCATGATTTGAGGAACCTCCACACTGTTGTCCATCTTTGCTCTTACTAAGGTCCATCCTCAACGTCAGTGGAGATGAGTTCACTTTTGTCCACACCCTCTCCACAAGTCACTGTCTGTGCAGTTTCTGACCATGGCCATTCTGACTGGTGTAAGGTGATAGATACCCCGTGGTACTTTGGATTTTCATTTTTCGAACACTTAGCAATGTTGACAACTTTTCATGGGACTTGTTTCTCCCTGTGTGGGGTAGAGGGGGAAACAGGTTATACTGCTCAGGAAGACCTGAAATTCGTCCTGCCTTAACATTTTCTTTCTGAGAATCATAAGTTGGTTTTGTAAGTCTGTGACACTATTTCTCTTGTGTAAATGAGTCCCTTTGTATGAATTTTTAGATTCCACCAGTCAGGGTTATCTTATGCTATTTTTCTCTCTCACTTCCTTTAGTATCCCAGTCTCTGGGTCCATTCATGCTGTGGCCACTGGCATTATTCTGTGCTGTTTTATGACTTAGCAGGATTCCGGTGGAGAGGTACACCTCTTAGACTTCAGTTTCTGTTTTTGGACAATTGGTTTGATTCTAATGCCTTGGCTCTTGTAAATCATGCTGTCCTGAAAACAAGAATGTGTGTGTCATCTCAAATTCTGATTTTCCCTGGATCTAAGCCCAGGAGCGGGAGAGTAGGATAGCTCGATCAGAAGTGTCGACTAAAATTTATAGTCACAACCTGAAAGTAGAGAGTTATTTTATTTGGTGGAATGTTTAGGCCTCTGAGCCCAGGAGATAGCATCTCAGTAGCTCTGAGAAATGTGCTGCAAGGTGGCAGGAGGGGAGTCAGGCTATATGCAAGTTTGCAACATAGGCAGCAGGTATTCTGAATATCAAAGACCAGGTATCAAATCAAGGAATTTAGCGTTCTATGTATCGGGAGTTGCAAGCCTCTGAGCTCACTGAATTCTTCCTTTCATATGCATCTCAGCCATCTGGCCTGAATCCTGTGTCCTTGTTTTCTTTCATTCCCCAACTCCTCAGCAGTCACCCTGAGGGTTGGAAGCATCTGAAGGATCGCAGTTTGGGGTGCCCTCATTCACATTTGGAGGCCAGAAATCGCTGATGACTGTGACATATCCTGTTTATTAATATGGCAGGAGGTATTTTCACTTCAAAGAAGGTTATCCTATCTTAGTTTTTGTTTTTTTGGTTTTTTTTTTTTTAAAGAAATTCCTATGCTGCTTTGCATATTTCCTGTACTCATTTACATCCCAATGACGAGGAAAGGAGGATTCCTTGTTCTCTAAGCCCTTTGTGGGACTTAGTTTCAGTAGATCTTTTTGATCCTGGTCTTTCTGAGCAGTCTGAGGTGATTCCTCATGGTGGGTTTGATTGGCCTCGTTTTAGGAAGTAGTCATGTGTGATAGGGCCCACATGGGGTATCATTGATAAGATGGCTTGTTATGTCGACCTCACAAACAAAGAATAAATCACAGTGATCCTTGAGGCTGACCAAGTTGCTCAAATGGCATCCTGTTATCTCACTGGCACCTATCTTCTCAAAGCTGCGAGACCACCAGATTCCAGACCTCCGGCTACATGACCATCCCTTCAGAGAATTTTTCATTGGTGGGGTGTTGGAAGGATTCCGTCAAAAAGGGAGGATGCTGGTTCTCCTTAAGAGCCAGTCACCATCTCTTTTCCCTCTAATACATTTCCCTTTTCTTGCCTGACTGCCCAGCTCACTCTCTTTTTCTCTGCACTCGCCTTACAATGTGGAGTATGTTTCCGAGTGCTTTTGGACTTGGACCCTGCTTTGAATTCTTTTTCAATGAATTTTCCCACAGACGTTACTTGAAGGGAAGGAATCATTTACAGCCTCTCAGGCCTTTTGAATAAAATTAGGCTTCCCCGGTGGCTGTCAGTAAAGAATCTGCATGCTATGCAGAAGACCAGGGTTCAATCGCTGGGTCGGAAGCTCCCCTGGAGAAGAAAATGGCAACTCACTCCAGTTTCTTGCCTGAGAATCCCATGGATGGAGGAGCCTGGTAGGCTACAGTCCATGGGGTCACGAAGAGTGGGACACGACTGAGCGACTAAATCACCACAGGCCTTTGAATAGTAAAACTCCTTGAGAATGGGTTTTAAAGTTGTTTTACTGGACACAGCCACAAGGCGGCAGCAGTTCTTCATGCCCAACTCCGGTTCCTCGGGCAGGCGAGAGCCTCAGGGAAAATCCTGTCCATGAATTGTCCATTAGAGTGGAGTACTTTGGCCACCTGATGCGAAGAGCTGACTCATTTGAAAAAACCCTGATGTTGGGAGGGATTGGGGGCAGGAGAAGGGGACGACAAAGGATGAGGTGGTTGGATGGCATCACCGACTCGATGGACATGGGTTTGGGTAGACTCCGGGAGTTGGTGATGGACAGGGAGGCCTGGCGTGCTGCGATTCATGGGGTCGCAAAGAGTCGGACACGACTGAGCGACTGAACTGAACTGAACTCAACTGAACTGAACAACTGAACTGTACTGATCAGCCGCTTTCGATGTTGTTGGTGTGGAAACCCACCACAAGGCGGCAGCATTTTTTCATGTCCCTTTCTTTTTTCTTTCTGTGCAATTTCATTTTGATCTTATATTGGAACAGAGTTGATTTCCAATGTTGTGTTTGTATAACGTGTACAGGACTTAATTCAGTCATGCATAAATGCATATCTATTCTTTTTCAGGTTCTTCTTCCCATATATAGAAGATCCTAAAAAGTACTGAGCAGCAAAAGTCAGAGAAGAGAATAAAAATGCAGCAAGAGGTTGTGAAGGTGTTGGAAACAAATGCAAAATCCAAGAAATGTAATCCAGTAGAAGCAGGGCTCTACAAATTTAAAGCATGGAAACTGGATTCTGGTATTCTTTTACAGGGGGTGCAGTTTCCCTAGGAAACTGCCAGAGAAGACACCCACCTTGCCTATTGGCTTTGATTTTGAAACACAGAAAAGAATCAAGCAGCAAGAAGCAAAGAGGGTATTGGAGGATAAACAATTTAAATTTAAGCAAAAACTTGCCCTACGGTATTTTATTAGGTGTTGTGGGTGTTCCCGATAAGAAAGAAATTCCACTCACTGTCCCCAGGACTCCTGCCTTTGTTCAGAAAAAGAGAACCCCCAAACCCACCCAAGATGATGAGGATGAAAAGCAGTCAGCAGCCAACAATTGCCCCATTATGGAATACCTTTTAAGCCCAAAATCCCAGTGAGGAAACCGATGGAAATACACCCTTTCTCTTTTGATTCAGAAAAGTCACTTACAGAAAGAGAAGAAAATAAAACAGCTGCAGAAAAGGGAGGTGCCCAAGTTCTAGGAGCTTCCTTTGCCTCATTTTACCCCCATTAACCTGCAGCAGAAGGTGAAAAACACAACTCGGTTGAGCCTTCTGCTTGGCGCCTGGCAGAAGAGGAGCCTGAAGGCACAGTCTTGGGTTCTCTCCATGCCCCGGTGACAAAGAAGGCTCCTCCTGGTGTGATGGAAAGGGCAGCTCTGGTTCCCAGATGGCGTCTGCAGCCGAGTCTAGCGCTGGAGTCGGCTGGAGAACTTGGGTGGTACCCCCTTAGTCAAGGGCTGCTCACTTACAGGAATTTGTGTTGCTTCCATCCTTCTCCTCTTTTTTATATAAGCCAGAATATATAGTTGATTTAGTTTGTTGATTTTTTTATTTATTCACTTAAAGTGTAATTTTTACTGCTTTTATCCTTCACTTTTTATATTTAAATTTAAAAATAAAGATACTTGATTTAGTTTCTAGTTTATGTCTGATTCTTTCCCCTTCTCGGTGCAAAATGAATTTGGAGTTAAGGAGCCCTTTGCTATGAGGAGGGAGCCTTGTTAACCACCTGACGAGGAAGAAACTGGACTGACGTGTCCCTCACGGAGGCTGTCTGCCGGCTTCGGATGGAGCTGCTGTTCAGGCACCTTCTTCCCTTTTTGGATCTGACAATGAGGGAATGCTGAGCAGGACATGTTTTAAGTCCTCCTGTGATCTGGGCTGGAATCAATATGTTTGTCTTACTAAAAATTAAAAGAGGCAGTTCCACACTCCTCTCAAAGTGATTATTAGCATTTACATCTCATCAGCACGATAAGTGTTCTCTTTCCTCCATGTCTTCTCCACCATTTACCTTTGTAGACTGAGGATGGCCTTTCAGACAGGTGCAGTGTTCCATCACTGTGGTTTTGATTTGCATGTCTCTAACAATTCCTGATGTGCAGCACATTTTCATGGGCTTTGATTTTAACTAGTGTGTGTAGAATTGACTGTGGAAATTTTCTTCTTCACAGTCTGCCCAGTTTTAATTTATTTTCAATTAGTTACGCACGGAAATTTTTTTTTTTTTCGCATGGAAATTTTTAAAGTGCTAGTATCATTAGAGCCCAGCAGTCCTTGTGAATATGAAGTGTTTATGTGTTGCAGTGAAATAAAAATTAGTTTTCTAATTTTTCTCTTTTGTCTTTTGAGTCCTTGTCTACTTTAACTGTTCCTGATCTATAGTCCGGAGAAGGCAATGGCACCCCACTCCAGTACTCTTGCCTGAAAAATCCCATGGATGGAGGAGCCTGGTAGGCTGCAGTCCATGGGATCGCGAAGAGTCAGACACGACTGAAGAGACTTAGCAGCAGCAGCAGCAGCAGATGTACAGTCTGCATTGATAATCAAGTTTCCTTCTTTTCAGAAGGCTAACCTGTTATGTCGGAGAAGGCAATGGCACCCCACTCCAGTACTCTTGCCTGGAAAATCCCATGGACGGAGGAGCCTGGTAGGCTGCAGTCCATGGGGTCGTGAAGAGTCAGACACGACTGAGCGACTTCACTTTCACTTTTCACTTTCATGCATTGGAGAAGGAAATGGCAACCCACTCCAGTGTTCTTGCCTGGAGAATCCCAGGGACCCGGGAGCCTGGTGGGCTGCCGTCTATGGGGTCGCACAGAGTTGGACACGACTGAAGCGACTTAGCAGCAGCAGCAGCAGCAGCCTGTTATGTAAGCTATATCCTGCACCTGTGTGTGTGTGTGTGTGTGTGTGTGTGTGTGTGTGTGTGTGTGTGTGTGTGTGTGTTAGTTGCTCAGTTGTGTCTGGGACTGTAGCCCACCAGGCTCCTCTGTGCATGAAATTCTCCAGGCAAGAATACTGGGATAGGTTGTCATGCCTTCTCCAGGGATATCCTGCACCTATCACCCTCTAACTCTGCATGAGCCACACTTTGCATCTATTATCTTTTAATTTTACGCTAGTCACATCCTGATGCTTAACTTTATGGTACTCTCTCTACAAACCTCCCCTTATAGTTTGTTTTTCCCTCTTTTGGCATTACAGAAAGAAAGCTGCAGTGCAGTCCACAAAAGACAAAGGACCCAACTCCTGGGACTGCCAGCCAGACCCAAGTTACTCTCTGATGCCAGCCTATCAACTGTTTTGAAACAATGCAAAAAGAAAGAATACAGGATGTTTGTTTTTTCTCCAACCTCTGACTATGAGCCCCAACTGTGTGATCCCCTTCATTCCCCATGGAGGGAGACACAGATCTTGAGGCACAAGCCTACTGTGTTCTCTCCTCTGCCAGCTTGGGGATTAAAGTCATCTTTCTATTTCCTCCAAAAGACATTTATTTCTACAAAGGTAAAAGGGTCCTATATTCTTGTTCCTTTCTGCATTGTTTCAAAACAGGTCATAGGTTAATCTTCTGAAAAGAAGGAAACAGTTATCAACGCAGACTGCAGATCAGCAACAGCTAAAATAGAGGAGGACTCAAAAGGCCAAAGAGAAAATACTTTTTCTTATTTCACTGAAGCATAAGCGATAGCTTTAAAGTTTCTGTTGCAATTTCTTCATGCCCTAATCCTGTTACTACAGTAACCAGAGCCTTAGGGTTACTCCTAGTCCATGGTTTCTTCTGGCACTTGCCAGAAGCCTGTGTCTCATTAATCCTTGTTTTTTTGTTTTTTTGTTTTTAAGTTAGTGTTTACTTTCTTTGGAGGATAGCCGACTTACAAAGTTGTGTTTGTCGGTGTAGAGATTCTTCGTCAGTTATTCCCATACACATATTGATTCATCTGTTTTTTTCCACATATATATTATTACAGAGTGTGTAGCACACCACTCTTTCTAAAATAGGCCCATGTTGATTCTATAGTCTATACGTATTTGTGAGCATAAATGAATCCCAGCCTCCTAATTCATCTCTTCCACCCCCACTCCCCTTCGGTAACCATGTTTGTTTCCTAAGACTGTGCATGTATTTCGCTTTTATAAAATAGCTCATTGGTATCAGTCTCTTCTGAAGTACTTCACTTACTATGACTATTCTAGATTAATCTATGATTGTTCTAGACTATCCCTGCAAAAGCCATTATTTTTTTTCATGCTGAATCATATTCCATTCTATGCAAGTATGACTTCTTTATTCATTCATCTGCCCACAAACACGTTGGTTACTTCCATGTCTCAGCCGTTGTAAATGCTGCTGCAGTGCACGCTTGTGTGCATTATTGTTCAGTCGCTACTTCTAATTTACAAAACCGAAACAGCCCCCATGAGACACTCAGGGGCAGCGCCTCCACCGGTGAGCCCCCTATCCAATAGTGAGAGATCCCAGGTATGTGCTTGTGCCTCCTGGGAGCGCAGCCCTAAGCTACTTTGAACCTGACCGAGTTCTGTCTTCGTGGTAGATTCAGACCTCTTCAAGTCCTATCTACACTGATTATGTTTAGATGAGACCATGTGCTTCAACAATGAGAACATTTACACCTGACCGGGTTCTCTGTGTGGTAGGACGTGGAGACCTGGGTAAAGACCCAGCCTGGCCTCCGTCCTGGAAAACTCCATGCCTGCATCTGAATGTCAGTGCTCAGATGTCTGGGGTCTGGATCTGAGGTGAGCTTCTCTGGTTAACCGTGCTCTTCTCTGAGTGGGGTTCCATGGCCCTCCCAGGGGTCAGCGTTGAGGAAGGGCTCCTAGGCTTTCCCTCTGACGTGTACACCTTCCCTGGTCTCATCGAGACACCTCAGGTAGCCTCCCTGCTTTTTGTCATTCAGTCTCTAGATTGTGTCCAACTCTTTGTGACCCCATGAACTGCAGCACTCCAGACTTTCCTGTCCTCCACTGTCTCCCAGTGTTTGCTCAAACTCACGTCCGTTGAGTCGGTGATGCCATCCAGCCATCTCATCCTGCATTGGCAGGACATGTCTCCTGCATTGGCAGGTGGATTCTTTACCCCTGAGTCACCAGGGAAGCCCCCAGCCATCTGTATTTAAATAAGCCCCTGGGTGGTTCTGTCATGTCCTAAAGTGTGAGAACCATGGTTACAAGATATCGGTAGAGCTGTGATGAATGGACCTGGGGAGGAGCATGTGGCAGCGAGATGCCAAAGACAAAAATGGGTTGAAAGAAGAGGGATTTCCTCTTCTAATCAGGGAGCTACCTAACATGTCTCGATAAGCCAGCAATTGGTGGCTCACCAGCCCAGCATCTGGTGTGTTTTCTCAGCACCTCAGCGGGACAACTGCAGGTTCGAGCCTGCAGGAACCAAGGTAGTGTGTTCAACATTTTCATGACAGCTGTAAAAACAGTTAATATCACACAGAAGCAACGGGAAAAGAGGAGGATTTCTCTGGGACAAGTGGGGGGAGGAGAAAGACCCTACACTTCTATCTACCAAGCCAGGAGCTTACAGGAACTCACTCGTTTCCACTGTAGGAGCTCAACCAGCAGAGACCTGGTGTTCTAACCAAGGGTCATGAGAATTGGGGTGTAGGGTCTAGAGAGAGGGGTCACCCTGGAGACTGTGGACATGTGACTCCAGTTTCAGGGTCTGGGGAGGGGGGTCACCCTGGAGACTGTGGACATGCGACCCCAGGTATAGGATCTGGGGAGGGGGGTCACCCTGGAAACTGTGGACATGTGACCCCAGTTTCAAGGTCTGGGAAGGGGGTTCACCCTGGAGACTGTGGGTTTGTGACCCCAGATGCAGGTCTGGGAGGGAAGTCACCCTGGAGACTGTGGACATGTGACCCCAGTTTCAAGGTCTGGTGGTGGAGTCACCTTAGAAGTTGTTGATGTGTGACCCTAGGTGCAGGGTCTGGGGTTGTGTGGGTCTCACCCCTCTGCGCCAGTCAGGACCGTGTGTACCCAGAAACCCCGTCTCTGCCCTTTTCCTGCAGCATGTCTTGTTGCCTCTGGGATTTCCAGCATCTGAGTTGAGGGCGTTGCCCTGGTTAGCCTGCGGTCCTTCGTCTCCTCCTGTCACCGTCACATGAAGTCAGGCCCTTGGGGCAGCTGTGCCCCATGTTCTGCGGAGTGACCGATAACCCTTGGTGAGCTCCTTCTGAACCCCACTTGAGTCTGGCCCAGGCACAGGGGCGCCCGTCCATTGACCGCACGTTGTGGCGAAGGAAAGAAAGCGTGTGTTGCAGGTGCTGAGCAAGGAGTCCAGGGCGACCCGTGCTTAAAAGGCTCACATCTCTGAAGGCTTTCATGGGAAGCTTAAAGACAAGGTTAAGGAGGGCGCTAAGGAGTGGGTGATCTGCTCAGAGACCTTGTCCTGATTGGCTGGTGGTGAGGTCATCTGGAGCCAGCATCATCACCTTCTGGTTCTAACGGGTCTGGAGTCTGTGTACCTGTGGGCAACGTGCAGTCAACTTCTCCACCTGGTGGGGGTATCAGCGTGTATACGACAGCTCACAGGGCACGGCTCTGAATTTTATCTATAGCCGTTGAGGAGGAACATAGGTCCTTGACTTTGTTTAATGTCTAGCATTGTTTTGTCTTCTTTGAATGTTTTCCTTTCATGTTCTCACTTGAAAGAACCTGTATGTTCTCACTTCTCTGGTTAAATGTGCTTTTTGGAGATCAGAGAAGCCTGGGAGTCTAAAGGTTTTCTACAGACAGAAGGCAGGCAGAGGACATGCTATGTTATTCCTTAAAATTTGATTATTTTTTGGATTAATGGATTAATCAGCGCTTCGTAGGTTCTTCTCTTGTTTTATTCCCACCTCATCCTGGGAAAGTCAGTTTCACTGATTAAAAGACACAATAGGGATTTCCCTGGTGGTCCCGTGGCTAATAGCACTTACAGTACAGGGTACCCAGGTTCATTCTCTGGTCAGGGAACGAGATCCTACATGCCACAGCTAAAAGATCCCTCCTACCAGACTGGCCCCAGTCAAATATATTATAATAAATGTATTACACATATAAATAAAAATTCTAATTAAAAGTGAAATACTTGGTAAAACCCACACATAGCCATTCTTGCAAGTCCTTATCCAGAGTTCACAAGGCCGTGCTCCGTGTCCACAGATGGGATCCCATGACAGTTAGAGAGATGTCACTGGACAAGCAGTGCCTCGAATACCAGAACTCCGAGAGGCAGTGTTCTTGATAAACAGGCAGGATTTGTGATTGCTGAGTTCATTCACTTATTTCACTCTTTCCTTAAATGTAAGTCTATGCTTGAAACAGAGCAGGACCCTGTGGTCCACACACCCGCCCCCCCCCCCCGGCCCCCACATCATGTCCTCTGCCTGCCTTTTGTCTGTGGAAAATTTCAGTCAAAGAGTAACTTTAATCTGAGAAATGAGAAATGCTGAAACAAAGGAGAACAGTCAAAGGAGACTAAGTAATAATAAGGTAGTCATTAAGCATCGTCAAGGACCTTTTGTTCCTTCTCGAGGTCTGTAAATAATATTCTGAGTCACATCCCGTGAGCTGTCTTATAGATACCAAAACATCAGGTGGAGAAGTTAACTACACGATGATCAGATTGTACCCAGGACATGAGCTGCCACAATCCAGAGAACTGGCCACAAAGAAAAGGGAACAAACTGACCCTGGAACTGAAGATTAACTCTACTTTAAACAAGTTAATGCTGGTCAGACTACCAATGACCAATTTCAAGATGACTGTCCCCGCTGACTGTGCTGTTTCTGCCTGTATCCCCACCCCCGCCCCATCTATTAAAGTTCTCACGCCCTGCTTGTGGGGGAGGGAGGGGAGTCAGCCTTTGGACAGAGGTCCAGCACCCCGCTCCCCAAGCTGCTGGCATCTAAAATAAAGCAAACTTTCCTGTCCACCAACCTGGCCTGTTTATTGGCTTTTGAGCAGCAAGCAGCCAGACCCCAAATACTCTTTCACTAATATGCTGATTAACGATTGTTTTGATAAACAACTAGGTATTGGTTTAGGTTTATTTACTGTTCACTATCTGTGGGTTTATGCATTCTGATATAAGCTTTATGCAGGGAGAAGTATTTCTTGTTACTAATATGAACAGCATTGCTTCTATTAATTAATCAATTCATCTGGTATTAATTCGTAGGCATGTATTTACTATTGGTATTTAGGTGATGGTGTGATTGACCTTGAATGCTTTCGTAATTGATGGCAGCTTTTAAGCCAACTGTGGTGTTGTATATGCTTATTCTCTAGAGACATCTGTTGTTGTTGTCATTGTTTAGTTGCCCAGTCATGTCTGACTCATTGCAACTCTATGGACTGTGGCCCACCAGGCTCCTCCGACCACAGAGATTTGCCGAGGTCCAGCCCCAGCAGGACCAGGAATACCCAGGGGATGAGTGGCGTCAGCAAGGAAGAAGACAGACACACACAGAAGGTTGCGTAGAAGAGGTAGCTTTTTCTTTTTATTTTTAGGATAGCTCAGTTTTTATAGAATGAACGTTACCTCCCCCTTAAGTCACCACATATTATATCAGATATTGGTTTGTGCTTCCATCAATATTTTTTTCCCCATGTTTTTCCCCTAAGCATTCATCTAGAACGTTTCCGATTACAGGATTTATACTTAAATGTCTCGTACATAGTCTTCTTGCCTCAATGGCCTAACATTCTCACTCTAACAAAAACAATGTTCCACAAATCTCAGGTATAGTGTAAATTCTTTGGACAATAAAACAATACATGGGAAGGGTCACAGTAACATGTTTGACATTTCTGAGAATAGTACCATGAGAAAAACCTGATATTTTTCTTTACCTGAAACCACAAAATCTCAATTTACAACAATAAACTGTTGCTGTTTAATACAGCAAAAACACCTCTAAAGCAGCAAAACACTATTAATATCTTATTAATAGTGAGATGATGGCAGTGAAGCTGGTTAATATAAATCTTCTATTAAAATCCTATATACCCCATTTTCTAATTTTACAAAAATACCCATAACATCCTATGTTGTTTAAAGAAAGGGAAACAATGAACAAATAGCAGCAAGGAAATAGCAATAGTGAAAACACTTTCAACCAAGGAGCAAGTAAACTAAAGCAGTATATCTACTTCTAAATCTAAATACCTCTACTCTTTTCTATTCTAGAACATTATAATCTTTTAAGCAAGCAGCCAAACTATACCTGTGGCCTTTTGTTTTATGACTTAATGTTTATGGTCATGTCCTGAGCCAGAGCAATCTTGAGCATTTCCAAAAAGGCTTGGACTTTTCCAGCAAGGCCTTATTACTATATATTACTATTTCCAAAAATTAATAGAAAGCCCAACAAGAGTAAGACAGAAGGAAGAAAGGGACAAACCAGGCCCCCGGGACAATCTCGAGGGGCAGAGCTGCCTTGCAGGTTCCTTTCTCTTCCCAGCAGCTCCAGAGGGAACATATTGGGCCCCCGGGGCAGCCCCATGTGAGGAAGAGTTGCCTTGCAGGTTCCTCTCTCGTCCCATGACCTTGTCATGGACTGGGTGCATCCCAGTGGCTCCCTACAGAGATTCTCCAGGCAAGAATATTGGAGTGGGTAGCCATGCCCTTCTCCAAGTGATCTTCCCCACCCAGGAATTGAACCTACATCTCTTACATCTCCAGCATTGGCAGGCGGATTCTTTACACTGCACTACCAGGGAAGCCCAGAGACATTTGTACCCTGTATCTAAAAATCTGCATCTAAAAACTGTGTCTTTTAAAATAACACTGAAAGTTATATTAAAAATTATGTTTTCAAATAATACTTAAAGTTGAACTAAAGTTCTTTTCTGGACAACCAGTTATCACCAGGCTTATAAGACTTACTAGCTCTACTCATAAATCATTGGATGAGTTTGTTCTTGTAACTACCCATGAGCAGCAACTCTGGCTCCAGGATATTTAACTTCTTTCATCATCCTTTATGGTACTTTATCTGTAGCACCAGCTTTAAATTTCTATCTTCTACACATAGATGCCAAGTGAATCTTTCATTTACTTATGAGAGTTGAATCTGGTGGGAAGTTTGGGCTGGTTTTAGCACAAAGTGTTCTGAGGTTTAAAATCTCCTCTAGGCTTCACTTTGATCCATCCAAACACACTTTCCAGGATGCTCATCTTATCAGGACTTATCTCTTCTTGTATGTTAGGAGCTTATTAATGGGTTATGAAGTTACTGATATTGGAGAAGGTGACTGTGTGTGCTTCATGACTTGATCAAGCTCTTCATTCTTTATTTACCACTAAATTCTCCTTTGGTTTTTTTATTTCATAAAAGCTTTTGTATAAGTTATGTTCCTGAGATACAAAATGTAGCCTACATCTTTTCTCCCATGGGCTATGTCTTGACCAAACATCTGATAATTATGGTAATTATGTTTTCTGCTGTCCTTACCAGGGTTCCCCAAGGATGGGGTTTCCCTGAGTATGTTGATTATCAAACAGGCTCCTCTAGAGGAGCATGAATCACTGTCAATTTCTCTAACTTTTAGGCTGATGCTCATCCTATTCTGGTGAATAATTTTGTGTTATAATTATGTGAACATAGGGTTAAGCATAGAGGGATATCTAATCCCAGTGTAGATCTTTGTTGTGGTGTAATCAGAAGTGTTAAAGTCAGCTTCATAGCTTATTTACATTTTTTTATTATTTTTACGTTTTAATTTAAAAACTTGTCTTCCACGTTTATTGATATGTAATTGACATATAGCACTGTAGAATTTTAAAATATATGACATAATGTGAATTACATACATGATGAAATGATTACCACAAAAAATTTAGTGAACATCCAATCTTATATAAATACAACATTAAATAATTGAGAAATATTTTTGTGTGTGTTGAGAACTCTTAAAACTCTCTTAACTTTCATATGCAACTTACGCAGTGTTAATTTTATTTTGTACCTTATTTTCTTTTAGCTATGGATTTTTACAGCTTCACTAGGACTTAACTTTATTTTAAGGTAATCTTTAACATGCTTTACACTGGATTTCTACTGATGTTAGTTAATCTTAGGACCAAAGTGGCTGACATACCATGTGCCAACCCAAATTATTAGTTAATATAACTTACTCAGACTTCCTCTTGTGTGTGCTTAGCCTCTCAGCCGTGTCCGACTCTGTGACCCCATGGACTGTAGCCTGCCAGGTTCCTCTGTCCATGGGATTCTCCAGGCAAGATACTGGAGTGGGTTGCCATTTCCTCCTCCAGGGGATCTTCCCGACCTGGGGATGGAACCTGAGTCTTCTGTGTCTCCTGCATTGCAGGCAGGTTTTCCACCTGTTGAGCCTCCTCTTAGGGCTTACCTTTCATTCCAGCCATTTCCCATGGGGCAGGGTTACACAAGGCATAGCTTTTATGCACCTGGTATCTGCTCCTTTTAATCTTCTATGTTTAGAGACCATTTTCACTGGATTTAGATAATTACATGTGTAATTGTATCAATATTAGACATTAGTAGACTGGAACTTGTATGTTTACGGGGTTATTAAATCCATCCAGGCATTTACAGGGCTTCACTTTAATTATTAAGCTACCTCACCCACCAAGTTGAGTAGGACTTTGTATGGATAAGATTTATGTGTTTAAGCGATATATTGGTATTCAGTGTAGTAGTTTGGGTTGGGTTAAAATTAGAATTGAAATATTTAACTTTTTTTTCTTTTGAAGATTATTAAAATATACTTTATTGCTTATTTTGTTTGAGGTACATGGCAGGTCCAGAGGGATGCCTTTTATTTTTTTTTTACATACATTCCTTTTTTATTGGGGTATAGTTGCTTTACAATGTCGCGTTGGTTTCTGTTGTACAACAAAGTGAATCAGCTAAGGTATAAATATATCCTCTTCCACTTGAGCCTCCCTCCTCCCCACCCCACCCCCCTAAGTCATCACAGAGCACAGCGCTGAGCTCCCTGTGTTTTACGGCAGATTCCCACTAGCTGTCTATTTTACACATGGTAGTGTATATGTGTCAATGGTACTCTCTCAACTCATCCCACCTTCCCCTTCCCTGACTGTGTCCTCAAGTCTGTTCTCTAAGTCTGTGTGTCTACTGCTGCTCTGCAAGAAGATTCATCAGTACCTTGAATCAGCATTTTACTTCAGTAGGCCAGGACACGGGGGCTCAGACATGGTTCATTAGCTGGGGCACAATTAGCTCCTCACGCTGTCTACTCCTTGCCCAGTGGCCAGAGACAGACTAGTCTGGAGGGGAAGGGGCATGTTTTCAGCAAAACTAACTGGAAAATGGGGTGGCAGGGGAAGCAAAATTGTGATGATTTAAAGTGGCTCTGCCTGGTGGCTTTTGTTAAAAGCACTAAAACAAAACCCCAGTTCCAGGAGCGTCTCCAGGAACCAAGCTTGCAGCTGACTCAGCGCATCGTATTAAACCCAGCCGTGCCACTCTCGGTGTCTCGCCACACGATCATTTACATGGAGTCTGTCAATTTATCGGGCTTTCCTGCTGGCTCAGCTGGTAAAGCATCTGCCTACAGTGCAAGAAACCTGGGTTCGATCCCTGGGTTGGGAAGATCCCCTGGAGAAGGGAACGGCTACCCACTCCAATATTCTGGCCTGGAGAATTCCATGGACTATACAGTCCATGGGATTGCAAAGAATAGGACACAACTGAGCAACTTTCACTTTCACTTGGTCAATTTATTACAACTGCTACACTCAACAACACTTTAATACACCGTGGGTATCTCTGCAGTTTGCTGTTGTAAAATCATGCAGAATGTATAGTGATACAGCTCAGTTCAATTGTGGGTTTCCATTAAACAGCTTCAGTCTACTCATCCATAAGATAAACTTTTAACCATGGTCAGAGTGCGCCTATCCCAGCTCACTTAAAAACCAAGTGAAGTAATTCATTTATTTATTTGTTTATTTTTGGCTGTGCAGGGTCTTCATTGCTGCTTAGGCCCTTCTCTAGTTGTGGCAAGCGGAGAATACTCTCTAGCTGTGATGTGCGGACTTCTCATCGCAACTTCTCTTGTTGCAGAGCACAAGCTCTAGGGCATAGGTTCAGTAGTTATGGTTCACAGGCTTAGTTGCTCCACAACATGTTGGATCTTCCTGGACCAGGTATTGAACCCGTGTCCCCTGCACTGGCAGGCAGATTCTTCACCACTAGACCTCCAAGGAAGCCCATGAAGTAACTTAAACACAAGAGAATTTTATGGAAGCCATACAGGCAAACAATTCCAGTAGTTGAAATTCTTCAGAAGGAAGTAATGAGCATATAATTTCAGTTTTATATTTAAAGCTTTGCTTGTGTAATAGTTTGAAATCATTTCTTAAAAACACAGCAATACCCACACCCCCCAAACAGGAAACTGATATAGTGGAATGCTGTGGAGAGACAGCAGGGAACTGTGGGTTTATCTACACACACACTAATCAGAAAAATCATTAGTGGCTGTTTTCTCTGGGTAGTGGAATCACAGAAAATATTTAAAGCTTTCTGTTTGCTTTGCAGTAAGTTATGAATTTTCCCATATATGTATAACTTTGATAATTTTTTTAAAAAGAGAATACTTGAGGGGAAAAAGTCAATGTTTCCCTGTAAAACAGCATTTAAATAGCTCTTTCCAGAATCTTCTTTCTACAGAATTCCATTATTCGAGGCTTGTGGTAGAATAGTAAGCGCAAGGCCATTCCTGAGCATTATCAGAAAAGTCTGTTTAGCAAAATCACTGCCTTTCCAAGTAATCACAGCAGCAAAAGAAAAGGATTTCTTTCCCATTTCCCATCATTATAAGTTTAAATTAAATTCTCTCTTCTCTTGGTTTCTTTGTTCTCACATCTGTGCTGTTTCTCTGTGGCTTAGAAGAGGGCCATTTTGTGACATTGTCTTGTCTCTATGGAAACTCTCAGAAAATACGGAAGGAATTGGTCAAGTTGGAAGGAACACACACAGTGAAATCCATTCCTTTGGTCCTTTTGTGGACTGTGATTGCCCAGGGCATCTCTGTCTCCTCTGGTTCTGATGCTGAAACGCTTCACCTCTCGTTTTGTACATCCTCAGCCCCCTCTGAGACACGGTGTCTCTCCGACCTGAGGAGGAAGGCTTTGCTCCCTACATAACAGCTCCAGCAAGAAAGTTGTTCTCATCTGGGCTAACGTGTCTGGGGATCCGAGGTGAAGGAAACAATGCTTTACTTTCTTTATGTACCCCTTTCCTTCTCCTTGATGGAAGCTAAGGCTCTGTAAATGTTATTGTGTTCTATACAGACTACTTAGCAAAAGGTTTTATCCTTTCTTCTCTGCTGAAACTCAAATGAGAGCCTTTAAAAATGTAACTTCTCTCTTCAGGTAATGCAACAGTAACACAGATATTGATGTGTGTGTAATATAGCATACACTTTGCCCAGATGGACTTGTTAGGGTCCACACGGGGCTCATAGCGTATTATTTAAAGATGATCCATTGTGGTGACCTGCCAAACAAGGGATGAAGTCACAGTGGCCACATTGCCCTGTGGCATCCTGTTTTTTCCTTAAAGTGATATCCTGCTTTTCCCTGCTGGTGCCAGTTTCTCAGGACTATGTGACCACCCGACCACGAGACCCCTCCGACTACATGGCCACAAGACCCCAGCTGCAGGCTGAAGATAGACAAAGGCCCCCTCCCTTCAGGGCACAATTTCCCATCGATAGGATATAAGAAGGGTTGGCTGTGAAGGGAGAGTACTGGTTTCTCTCTAAAGCCAGTCACTTGCTTTCTTCCTATAATAAATCTTTCTCTGCCTGACTGTCTGGCTCATTCTCTTTTTCTCCACACTCACCTTACACTTATAATAGCAAAAATTTCAATGAAATTATTTAATATGTACTGTTTTCCAAAATATGCCTTATTGAAGATCAGCTCAGCGGATGAACTTCATAGAAGCACCAAAGCACTTCCCAAAGCCACACTTGCAAGAAAAAAATGTCATGGTAAATGTTTGGTTGTCTGCAGTCTGAACTGATCCACTACAGCTTTCTGAATCCCAGTGAAACTATTACACCTGAGAAGTATGCTCAGCAAATCAATGAGATGCACCAAAACTGCAAGGCTTGCAGCCAGCATTGGTCCACAGAAAGGGCCCAATTCTGCTCCATGACAGTGGCCCACCACACGTTGGCACAACTAACACTTCAGAAGTTGAACAAATTGGGCTACGACGTTTTGCTTCATCTTCCATATTCACCTGACCTCTCGCCAAATGACTACCACTTCTTCAAGCACCTTGACGACTTTTTGCAGGGAAAACGCTTCCACAACCAGCAAGAAGCAAAAATTGCTGTCCAAGAGTCTGTCATATCCCGAAGCATAGATTTTTTTTTTTTTTTTTTTTTTGCTACAGGAATAAACAAACTTATTTATCATTGGCAAAAAATGTGTTGATTGTAATGGTTCCTATTTTGATCAATAAAGATATGTTTGAGCCTAGTTATAATGATTTAAAACTCATAGTTCTAACTCATATTTACATTTGCCCCAAACTAATAGATGGACAACAGGCACATAATAAGATGCTCAGCATCACTAATTATAAGAACTGTAAAACACTTGGAGTACCACCTCACACCAGTCAGAATGGCCATCATCCAGCCCTCCTCATAGATAGGACACAAGTCAGGGGTCTTTATGTGTCTTTGTACCTATTTGTGTCTTTCATTCATAAAAATGATTAATAACAGAGAGGCAGAAAGTAGCATGACGTTTTGAAAGGTTCTTAATTCTCATCAAATGAGAATTTCTAGCAAAGCATTTATTTTAGATAAAACTGAAAGATAGTATTAAGTGTGAAATTACGAAAAAGAAGGAACTGAAGAAGCTCTGATGCAAACACTGTTTAATTCTTTTGTCAATCACAAGGAGAGGGTACTAAATGTTTAATGGCATTTTAATTATGATAACCTCAGAATTAGATTTCTCCAGCAGTGTTAATGCTGACAGAGGCTATTTGATACATTTTTAAAAGGTCATGTAGGTGGGATTTACATAGACAGGAGCAGTTATATACACATTCAGATAACTAACATTTGCTTTGCTAGTATGTATCACTGTAAATCTAAAACAGGACACAGAACAATAGATTGAAACATTTGTAGAACCAATGAAACAGGCAAATTAGCCAGTTACCATGGATTTTTAATTGGAAAATTGCTGAGTAGATCCAGGTATGGTATGGTATTTTAACTTAGTATCTTCTTTTATCAGATAATTTCAATAATTTGAGGATGTGAGAAAGAAGCAGCACATCTTTTGTCTTCCATAGTTTGTGATTGCAGGAAAAGGGTGTTCGATATTCTATATCTGAAAGACTAGAAGTCTTTTAGTCCTCAGGGCAACAACCAGTGTGTTGTAACTTTGCCCCCTTGGGCACATGGAGCTTTAGAACTTCCTATAAACCCAAGTTCAACACTGTTCCTTTGCCTAAGTCTCAGCTCTCTGGGTAAGCTAGTATTCATGCTACCCTCAGGAGCATGGGTAAGCAAGTTTCATCTAGAGAACTAGAGTGCATGCCCACGGAATTTCATGTAGAAAGAAAACAATCCTCCAGCCCAAAGCTCAAGGTCTTGTCTGTTTAATAAACACAATGTGTGTCTTCTTGCTTAAACCCTTTGGTGTTGCAAGTTATTGTTCTTATCAAAACTCTAATAAAACGTCAAGCAAGCCAGTGTAATTAGGAGCAAGCTTGACTGGAAAAGGAGTCTATGTTCCTTGCCAGGAGAAAGCTCTAGATAATAATACTTGACCAAGAAATGTGTCCATTCCAGGCTGTGTGACTGCAGCAAATTGTTTCCCTTTTTCTTTCACATATTTATATTTATGGGCTTCCCAGGTGGCTCAGTGGTAAAGAATCCACCTGTCAATGAACGAGGCGCAGGAGATGCAGGTTTGATCCCTGGACTGGGAAGACCCCTGGAGGAGGAAATGACAACCCACACCAGTATTCTTGCCTGGGTAATCCCATGGACAGAGAAGCCTGGCGGATTACAGTCCATGGGGTCACAAAGAGTACAAGTGACACAATCATTTAACAGTTTGCAAAGGACACAGCTCAGCACTATCATTTAATAGTTGCAAAGGTCATGACTGAGCACAATTATTTAATAGTTATTGTATTTCTTTTTTTTTAAAGCAAATTTTATAGAGAGAATAAAGGCTGAGCACAATTGAGTTCTCAGAAGCTAAAATGGATATTCAGCCTATTAAATTGATCACATCACCAAATGTTAGCAAAGTCCTTCATATTCCAGTCTTATGAGCAAACTCTGTACAGGTCTGTATAGATACTTAAATACTGCAAGGCCTGAAACAAAGCAGAAGCTGGGAACACACAGTTTGCTTTGATTTGAAGAAATTTTTTTTTAGCAAAACAGCATTTTCAGTGTTAAACAAGGAATGGTGAAGCCCTCTAACTCTTCAGGGCTATAACTGTCAGTTCCTGCTGGTTAGTTTTATTTTCAGTACGGTTTGCAAAGACTGTTTCAGTACAAATAGTTTGTGGGAGAGATACTTCTCTGAGTGGGGTCTGAGGCCAGATCCAGGGCACTCTCTTACTAATACCATTAAAGACAAAACTCAAGTGAGCACTCCTGGATGGCAACTTACTCTTGGCCTGTGGATCCATCAGACTGGCTTTTACAAGGAAGTTCCTGAGGATGAATGTGTGTGATTTAATCTGCTTCTCAAACCCAGGACACCTGAACACTTGTTTGAGATCCCCAAGGAAAACAGAGATCTTGAGAGGACAAAGCAAACTTCATCACCAACTCCTTTATGATGGTCTCCGGTGTTAGACGTAACATGGAGAACATGCCTACCATCAGATGGTCCCCAGAGCCCAGGACCCCAGCAGGAGGACCACAACCACAACCATGGGCCACCCAACTTGGAGTATCAGACCTTCACTTCCTACCACATCTCCCAGCATGCAACAAACACTAATTTTGTTGAATGGATGAGAGAGTATCGCCCTCATGACAACGGAAGATGATCTGGAGCAAAGAGCCTGGATGGAGGGAACTGTGCGTGTCTCATCACCTGTTAAATGTGAGAGTCAGTGGCCTTATTCTGCACAACACACACACCCAGAACACACACACACCATACGTGTGGGACACACACACAACACACCCAGAACACACACACACACACAGAACACACACACACACAACGCACACACAGAACCTTTTTCATGGGAGCAGAGTAAGAGCAGGGCCTTGGTCCCTTTGGGCTGCTATAACAAAAGACATAGTCTTGGAGGCTTATAAACAATAGATGATTCTGGAGGCTGAAGCCCAAATGTGGTTCCGGTCAGGGTCAGGATTGGGTCCACGGGGACCTCACAGGGAGAAAGGGGGAGGGGTCCCATGGTCCTTCTATAACAGCACTGACCCCATTCCTGAGGGCTCCACCCTCACAATGAAGAGTCTCCCCTGGGCCCCACCACCTAATACCATCACATGGGCATCAAGATCTAATGCGTGAATCTAGGGGAGACACAAACGTAGCAGGAGCTGAAGTGAACATCCCTGGGCCAGACTTTTGAGTTATTGCTTTTTCTATCTTTTTACTTAACAAGATAAATTTAAAAGCCAGATGTGATTAACCAGGATTATTATTCTTTTTAAAATTAAAATTAATAGAAATGTTGCACCAACTTTGCATCCTTGGGATAAACCACCCTTGATTGTGGTGTATAACTATTTTTATACTTTGGTGGGTTCTATTTGCTAATATTTTCATGTAGATTTTCCTATTTATGTTCATGAGAGATATTGGTGTGTAGTTTCCTTTCACTTTTTAGAATTCACTTTTGGCTGTGCTGGGCCTTCATCGCTGCGTGGGATTTTCTCTAGCTGTGATGAACCGGGGTTTCTCTCCACTTGTGGTGCATGGGCTTCCCTTTGAGGTGGCTTCACTTGTCGTGGAGCACAGGTCTAGAGCACGGGTTCAGGAGGTGTGGTGCACAAGCTTAGTCGCTCTGTGGCATGTGGAGTCTTCCCAGGCCAGGGATAAAATCTGTGTCCCCTGCATTGGCACATGGATTCTTATCCACTGTACCAACAGGGAAGTTCATTGTATGACTTTTGTTGTTTTAAATTTCTTAAGGTGTGTCTGTGACCCAGAATGTGGTATGGTATATCTTTGTGAATCTTCCATGTGAGCATGAGAATAACGTGTGTTCTGTTGTGGCCATAATTAAAAGATGTGAATTGTATCCAGTTGATGAATGTTATTTTTTTGATGTTTATTTATTTGGCTGTGTTGGGTCTTAGTTGTGGCACCCTGGATCTGCATTGCATCATGTGGAATCTTTTGTTTCCGCTCACAGACTCTAGTTGCGATGTGCAGGCTCAGTAGTTGGGGGTGTGGGCTCTAAAGCATGTGGCTTCAGTAGTTGCAGCACACGGGATTAGTTTCTCCATGGCATGTGGGCTCTTAGTTCCTGAACCGGAGTTTGAACTCATGTCCTTTGCATTGCAAGGCAGATTCTTAACCACTGGACCACCAGGGAAGTTCTTAGATGTTATTGTTGAGTTTAACTGTGACCTTCCTGATTTTCTGCCTGAAGATCTGTCCATTTCTAACAGACAGGTGTTGAAATCTCCAGTTCGGATAGTGGATTTACCTGTCTTTTGCAATTCTATTAGTTTCTCCTTCACACAGTTTATCCATTATTAGGTTCATTCACATGAAGGAGTGTTATGTCTTCCTGATAACTGATCCCTTTATCATTATTTAATGCCCCCTTTATCCCTGATACCTTTCCTCACTTTGAAGTTTGTTCTCTGTGAAATTAATAGGCTACTCCTGCTTTCTCTTGACTACTGTTTACATGGGTATTTTCCTTCCTCTGTTTGTCTTTATACGCAGCATGAGTTTCCTATAGACAATGTATGACTGATCCAGCTTACAATCAATTATTGGTCATTTAGACCACTGACTTTCAAAGTGATTGTTGATGTAGTTGGATTGCTAAGTCACGTCAGTCGTGTCCAACTCTCTGCGACCCCATAAATGGCAGCCCACCAGGCTCTGCCGTCCCTGGGATTCTCCAGGCAAGAACACTGGAGTGGGTTGCCATTTCCTTCTCCAGTGCGTGAAAGTGAAAAGTGAAAGTGAAGTCACTCAGTCGTGTCCAACTCTTAGCGACCCCATGGACTGTAGCCTACCAGGCTTCTCCGTCCATGGGATTTCCCAGGCAAGAGTACTGGAGTGGGGTGCCATCGCCTTCTCCGTAGTTGGATTAGTATCTACCATATCTGTTACTGTAGTTTATTTGTTGCCCTTTTCTGTCTAATTTTTTTCTACACTTTTCCTACCTTTTGTGATTTTACCTGAGCATTTTGTATGATGTCATTTTCTCCCTTTTATTAACATATCACTTAAATATTCTTTTTAACTTTTTTTAGTGGTTGCTGTAGAGCTTGCATCATACATTTACAGCTAATCAAAGGCCACTTTAAAATAAAGTCATAATTCAAAGGTAGTATAAATACCTAAAAACAACAAAATAATCCTAGACCCTTCATTCGATCCCTTGTATCTTTGCTTCATTCAATCCCTTGTATCTTTGTCATTTTTTAAATTTATATACAAGCATGTTGTTGTTGTTGTTTTTTAGTCACTAAGTCATGTCCAACTGTTTGTGACCCATGGACTGTAGCCCGCCAGGCCCTTCTGTCCATGGGATTTCCCAGGCAAGAATACTGGAGCAGGTTGCCATTTCCTTCACCAGGGGATCTTCCTGACCCAGGGGTCGAACCTGGATCTCCTGCATTGGCAGGTAGATTCTTTACTGCTGAGCCGCCTGAGAAGCCCATATACAAGCATGCATTAGCATATATAAGTATATAATATATGCTTACATAATTGAATATACTGTTGGTAGTACTATTTAACAAAATGTTATCTGATAGATACATGAGAAATAAGAAAAATAAAAGTTTATTTTGACTTCACTTTTTCATTCTTACTTTATGTAGGCCTGAGTTTCTGACCTTCTCTCTAAACAACTGTTTTTTCCTTTTGTCTAAACAATTTATTATTTTCCTTCTCTAAACAACTGATTTTTACCATTTCTTGCAAGGCAACAAATTCACTCAGTCTTTGTGTGGCTGAGAAAGCCTATATTTCTCCTTCATCTTTGACAGATAATTTTGCAAGATATAGACTTCTAAATTAGTCATTTTTTCTCAACACTAAATACTGTACTCTCTTCTTACTTTCATGGATTCTGAGAAATCAAATGTAATCCTTAACTTTGTTCCTCTAGGGTGTTAGAGAATGCTCAAAGAAAATTTACGCAATGCAAACTTTAACCCTTCATGAAGCAAACAGTCTCCATTAGGAAAACTGAAAAATGGGGGAGAAAGCAAGAAACTTCTCTAAGAAAGAGTAAAGAACAAAATGGAGACAAATATGAAATTTCTGATTGGTGGGGCAACACAGTCAATATTGTTTAGGATGAGAAGGAGCAAGGTAGTAACTATAGAGCCCAGAATGGGGATTGACTGGCTGGATATGCAGTGTTTCTGGTTCAGAGAAGAATTATGCCCAGAGACACAAAAGTCATGTTAAGTTTTTTTTTTGGTTTTTTTTTTTTTTTTTGCCTGTCATGACTCTTTTATTGACTCAGTCAATTTCAGGTTTGGGATGCAACACTCCGTGTGCAGGGCAGCCGAGAGAAGGGGCAGACATCCATAAAGGAGGGAGATAAGAGAAAGAGAGAGAGAGAAACTCTTGAGGAACACAGACTGGAAAGATGTTAAGGAGAATCCAAGGCCAGGATAAAGAACGACTCGGGATGCACTTTTTGGAGCTGGTCTCAGAAATCCTTCTTCTTCACCATTGCCATCAGCACCAGGGTGCTGACCAGCACAGCGTACAGGGTGGGCTTCCCCAGCAGGATCTCATAGAGGAGGGTGGCAGACAGGACCCCTTGCTGGTAAGACACGGAGGTGACACCACAGTCTGCTCACACACCCAGGCCTCAGTGCTGGTGTTCTGGGTGACAGGCCTGCCCTGTCCTCCTCCTCCCACTTGTCCTGGTCCATGAGCCCATGAAACTGGACTTGGCGGAAGTGGTTGCGGGAGTTGTGCCAGAAGGCGGCGGTCACTCTCAGCTGGCTGCTCAGACAGCATCTGGAGTCATCTCACATGGGGTCCTCCCTGTAGGGCTCAGGGTCCGTGCTGACCCCAGTCGTGACCTGCTTCCTGTTCATCCACCAGGTCAGCTCCACGTGGTCGGGGTAGAAGCCCGTGGCCAGGCACACGAGTGTGGCCTTCTGGGTCCAGGAGATCTCTGCTTCCGAGGGTTCGACCACAGCCACCTTGGGCGGGTGCACCTAGCTCAGATCGTCTACGACAGTAAGCTTGGTAGCTGGGCCGAAATACTGCTCACATGAGCATGGAGGAAGAGCCCCGCACTCCGTGTTAAGTTTTAATTTGCTGCCATGGTAGCAAATGCTACCTCCCTAGGCAGGAGCAGCTCGATCTTGGACCTAGAAAGTTATTTCAACACCAGAAGAGATGCTTTTCTTGGTTTTCCCCTCTCTGATGTCTCTCAAGATTTCTTCTTTATCTTTAGTCTTACATAAATTGAGCATAAAATTCCAGCCAGTATTGTTTCATAACCCTAAAAAAGAAGATGCCATTAAAGTGCTGCACTCAGTATGCCAGCAAATTTGGAAAACTCAACAGTGGCCATAGGACTGGAAAAGGTCAAATTTTATTCCAATCCCAAAGATGGGCAATGCCAAAGAATGTTCAAGCTACCACACAACTGTGCTCATTTCACATGCTAGCAAGGTTTTCCTCCAAATCTTTCAAGCTGGGCTTCAGCAGTATGTGAACTGAGAACTTTCAGATGTACAAACTGGATTTAGAAAAGGCAGAGGAACCGAGGTCAAATCGACAACATCTATTGGATCATAAAAAAAACAAGAGAATTCCAGAAAAAACATCTACTTCTGTTTCATTAACTACACTAAAGCCTTTGATTGTGTGGATAACAACAAACTGTGGAAAATTCTTAAAGAGATAGAAATACCAGATCATCTTACCTGCCTCCTGAGAGACTTGTATGCACATCAAGAAGCAACAGTTAGAACTGGGCATGGAACAATGAACTGGTTCAAAATTGGGAAAGGAGTACATCAAAGCTGTATATTGTCACCTTGCTTATTTAACTTCTATGCAGAGAACATCATGTGAAATGTGGGACTGGATGAGTCACGGACTGGAATCAAGATTGTCGGGAGAAATGTCAATAACCTCAGTTATGCAGATGATACCACCCTTATGGCAGAAAGCGAAGAGAAACTAAAGAGCCTCTTGATGAGAATGAAAGAAGAGTGAAAAACCTGGCTTAAAACTCAACATTCAAAAAACTAAGATTACGGCATCCTGTCTCATCACTTCATGGCAAATAGATGGGGAAATAATGGAAAGAGTGACAGACTATTTTGGGGGGGGCTCCAAAATCACCGCAGATGGTGACTGCACCATGAAATTAAAAGACACTTGCTCCTTGGAAGAAAACCTATGACAAACCTAGAAAGCATATTAAAAAGTAGAGACATCACTTTGCCAACAGGTGCGTGTCTAGTCAAAGGTATGGTTTTTCCAGTAGGCATGTATAGATGTCAGAGTTGGACCATAAAGAAGGCTGAACACCAAAGAATTGAAGCTTTCAAACTGTGGGGCTGGAGAAGACTCTTAAGAGTCCCCTGGACAGCAAGCAGATCAAACCAGTCAATCCTAAAAGAAATCAACCCTGAGTATTCATTAGAAGGACTGATACTGAAGCTCCAATACTTTGGTCACCTGATGCTAAGAGCCAGCTCATTAGAAAAGACCCTGATGCTGGGAACTATTGAAGGCAGGAGAAGGAACAACAGAGGATGAGATGGTAGATAGCATCACCAACTCAGTGAACATGAGTTTGAGCAAGTTCCAGGAGACCATAAAAGACAGGGAAGCCTGGAGTTCTATAGTCTATGGAGTTCCAAAGAGTGGGAAACAACTTAGTGACTGAACAACAGCTTGTTTCATATGTTTCATTTGTTTCTCTCTGCTCCTTTAGTTAGACTCTGAAGACCCCCAGGTGGGTTAGGTTTGAGCTCCTATATTTCCCCAAGTGCAGCCTTATTAAGAAGAACAGAATGCTCTCTCTGTCAGAGTATAAAGGGTTTTCTCACTGATATTTAATGTAAGGACCTGGTTGAGCTCCTCAAGATAAACCCCAAAAAAATAAAGTCTGATGCTCTTTCCACTGTTTCCCCATGTATTTCCCATGAAGTGATGGGACCAGATGCCATGATTTTAGTTTTCTGAATGTTGAGCTTTAAGCCAACTTTTTCACTCTCCTCTTTCACTTTCATCAAGAGGCTCTTTAGTTCTTCTTCACTTTCTGCCATAAGGGTGGTGTCATCTGCATATCTGAAGTTATTAATATTTCTCCCAGCAATCTTGATTCCAGCTTGTGCTTCAGCGTTTCTTCCAGCCCAGCATTTCTCATGATGTACTCTGCATATAAGTTAAATAAGCAGGCTGACAATATACAGCCTTGACGTACTCCTTTTCCTATTTGGAACCAGTCTGTTGGTCCATGTCCAGTTCTAACTGTTGCTTCCTGACCTGCATACAGGTTTCTCAAGAGGCAGGTCAGGCGGTCTGGTATGCCCATCTGTTTCGGAATTTTCCACAGTTTATTGTGATCCACCCAGTTAAAGGCTTTGTCATAGTCAATAAAGCAGAAATAGATATTTTTCTGGAACTCTCTTGCTTTTTCAATGGTCCAGCAGATGTTGGCAATTTGATCTCTGATTCCTCTACCTTTTCTAAAACCAGCTTGAACATCTGGAAGTTCACAATTCATGTATTGCTGAAGCCTGGCTTGGAGAATTTTAAGCATTACTTTACTAGCATGTGAGATGAGTGCAATTGTGTGATAGTTTGTAATAAAATGTTTATAAACAATGTCCACAAGAAAGGCACAGGATCTGTATAAATAAAGCAACTGAGTCATTCTGAAAGAAGTAATGGAAAATGCCAACAAAATGGAAAATATGAGAAGAATAAAAGTATCAATTTCCCCCAAATTATCATAGAATTCAAGCAGTCTTAAAGGACCGCAATACTTCACAAACATTTTACCATGTTAAACTATTAGCACCATTCCCAAATTGGTAGCTTTAGATGAAATATGAGTGGAGTGTTACATCCGTAATTTATTTTGGCAGCTAAATGATATTAAACTAGAGAAACACTAGTCTTATCTTTATAAAAATAAATAAGATTTAATTGCATCTTCAAAAGCATTTAAATTCAGCTTAATTTGTCATTCTGATTTCTTTATATTTTTCATTCCAATTTTTCTTTTAATTTTAAAGATAATGTTGAAGTAATATAATTTTCATTGAACAAATTGAGGTTATCTATTGAAGGGAAAGTAATGTTTAGATGGAAGAAAAAATGAGTCATATTTTGTAAACTTTTAATGCCTTCATTTTAGCAAAATCACTGTTTTCAATTATTTATATAAATATCCCTTCCCTTCAACAGAACACCAAAGCCGTGCAGTGATAGTGGTCTTGGATATTTTGTCAAATTTCAGTCACATAGCACTCATAATTTCACACCTGTTAAAGTCTTATCTTGGAGATTCACATATTATTTGGTAGTTTATTGGTATTTGTAATTTTATCTTGAAAAAGGCAAACAAGACACACTCACCTCACTTGCACCGTGGCTCACGACTGTTAGGAGGGGCTGCAGGGGAGTTCCTGAGTTCATCTGAGAAGCTGGCAGGGGGGTGAGGAAGCGCGGGCGTCCTGAGGAGCCGGAGGGGGGACGGGGCACAGGGGGGGCCTGGAGGAGCTCTAGGCCCAGAGAAACTATGGAGGGGCTTTGACCACGCTTTCTCGACCACAGTACTTATTTATTTTTATTGTGGTATCTTTATGCTTTTATTTGTACCTTTTACTACTGTAATACAGACAAAATGGAACACCAGTATTGGACTGTGGTAAATCCCACAATGTCATATCACTTAAGACCTATCTAGTTCTTGGTGAGGATTATTCTCAACCGCATGATCTATGAAGCTATAGCAATGATTATTGTAAAACCCATTTTGCATAAGTATGAAAATACAGTATCATGGGTCTGAAATGTTTCTGAAACAATCTCATAAGAAATAGAAACTTTTATTTGTTTTTTAAATATTTATTTATTTTTCTGTACCTGGTCTTGTTTGTGACATGTGGGATCTAGTTTCCTGACCAGAGATTGAACCCAGGAGAAAAAAAATGCATTGCCTAATTGCATTGGGAGAAAAAAAATTTTTCCCTAATTTTTATTTAGTTGTTAACTCTGAATATGGCCACTAAGGTTCTATATAGGAAGGTCTGGATATGATGAAGAATTTAAGAATAGAAGACTTAGAGAGGAGTTTTGTGGTGGTAAACAAAGCAAATCAGGGGAAAGAGCAAGTAACACTTTGCTTTAAATGTGAGACAAGTGCAAGTTCAAAAACGCGAAACGTGGTGGAAAAGGCCTCTCTAGTATTTATTGAGGAAAATATTGTGTGATGGGCCAGGCAGTTTCCAATCCTGTGAACTGTACATTCTAGCAGGCAGAGGGGACACCCCATTTTCTGAACCCCAAGCATGCCCTTGACGTGTTTTTACCAGAGAGTGTGGTTGAACCTATTTGAGTTGTTGTGTGAAGCAGCAGAATCCGGTGAGTCAAAAATGCACACGTCCTGACGTTCTGCAGGTTACGAGGAAGGCCTTACAAACAGGTTTTAGTGAACAGATTTCACTCCTTGTGTTGCTTCCATTAAATATTAACAGTTCTGTGATGAGACAGAACCAAACAGGGTCAAAATCACGCATGGATCATTGGAGTCAGACTTTGTAAAAAATGTTTGCCATGCTGTCATTTCAGTCGTGTCCAACTCTTTGTGACCCCAAAGATTGTAGCCCACCAGGCTCCACTGTCTGTGGGATTTTCCAGGCAAGAATACTGGAGTGGGTTGCCATTTCCTTCTCCTTAAAAAAAAAAAAAAAAAAAGTTTATTTATGTATGTATTTATTCATGGCTGCTCTGGGTCTTTGTTGCTGCATGGGCTTTCCTCTAGTTGCAGGGAAGGGGCTACTCTCTAGTTGCAGCGTATGGGCTTCTCATTGCAGTGGCTTCTCTTGTTGTGGCATGCAGGTTTGCTGCTTGTGGCACGTGGACTCAGAACTTGCGGCTCCCGGGCGCTATGATGTGTGTGCTCAGTAGTGGGGGCCCAGGGGCTTAGTTGCCCCACAGCATGCGGGATCTCTCTGGACCAGGGATGGAACCCAGGTCTCCTGCTCTGGCAGGCCGATCCTATACCCCTGAGCCACCAGGGAAGCCTTGGAGTTAGTCTTTCAATAAGTGAGCCTCAACAAGAAATAGCTGAGCCTTATGGACGACCATGGTCCTCTTACTTGCATTCATCTCCCTAATAATAATCCCTGGCATTTATTAAGTGCTCTCTATATACCACACAATAATAATGCTCTTTAAATGCATTATCCAATTTGTTATGTAATTGTACCAAAGATATGTTGGATATTGATGTTTAATGCCCCATTTTCAAGTAAAGTGCATTCACCACCATCTATTAATATTCTGTTTCTATGAGCTCAGCTTCTCTGGCTTAATCCTGTTATGGAAGGCTTGCAAGACACATGTCTCAGCAGGTTATAGTTGAAGGATTTTCTCCTAATGTATTCTTTTATCATTCACATTTAATGTTTTTGTGTTATGCCTACTGGTGTTGTTTCTTACTGAAATTAGTCCATTTCTACCTAAGTACATCTCATAATGTCAGCATATTATTTGTGAATTCCATAATTGTAGCTTAAATCATGGATGATACTTTGGCATGAGTTACTTTTTTCTTAATTTTGTAATCCTACGTTTATTTGTTTTTTATGCAAAACCTTCTCCTGATCATCACTTTCTCCTTTCTTAGCTGTCTATGATTTTTATCTGTTTCTTACAACTTAAATTGATTTGTTAAAAAAATCACATCATCCAGGTGGCCTGTAAAATACTTTCTGTTATTTTTAGATAAGAAAAGGGAGAAAAGAATTCCCTGGTTGTCCAGTGGTTAGCACTCCATGCTTCCACTGCAGGGGCTCAGGTTTGACCCGGTCAGGGAACAAAGATCCCACAAGCCACTGGGCCACTAAGCCCATGAGCCACAACTAGAAAAGAGCCGTGTGCTGCAAGGAAGACCCAGCACAGTAAAAATAAAAATATTCCCTCCCTCCTGTGTCCCACCTCATCCCATGCCTCTAGGCTGATACATATGTGTACTCATGACTGATTCACATTGTTGTAGGCAGAAACCAACAAGACATTGTAAACCAATTATCCTCCAAACAAAAATTTTAAAAAATAATAATAATATCAGGCCTCCCCTCAAAAAACCAGTGGAATATGTAATGAAGGTACATGAGTCAAAATTCATTTATTTGAAAAAAAGTTAAAAATTTATAAATTTAAATGAAAAAAATTTTTTAAGTCATGAACTTTGTTTTATCTTCCTGGCTTATGTATTAACCCTTTCCCTTCCCAGGGGTAGGGGGTGGAAATCTCATGAACTAAAACAGAATATATTCGAGAAAGACAAGTATTTGAGAAGAACTGCAGCAAATTTGCAAATATTTATTGGCTTGTGCAGATTCAATAGCTAAATCACTTTATGAATTTTTCCTTTTTCTCTCATGAACACTTTCTAAATGACTCAAGATGCTGTCATTGGTAACTCACATGGAGCCTGGCTATTTTTAATTATTGATTCAGAATTCAGAAAGACAAGTAAATACATATGCAAGTGTTTGTGTATTCATTCAAATTTTCATTTAAAATTTCAGAATCAATAGCAAATGAGTACATTAACTCTTTTGCTCTAAGGAGTATATTTCTACTTTCAATATTGGTGGTGGATGCTTAGTCACTAAGTTGTGTCCAACTTTTGTGACCTCATGGACTATATAGCCTGTCAGGCTCCTCTGTCCATGGGATTCTCTAGGCAAGGATTCTGGAGTGGGTTGCCATGTCCTCCTCCAGGAGATCTTCCCAACCCAGAGGTTGAACCTGCATCTCCTGCATTGGCAGGCAGATTCTTTACCACTGAGCCACCAGAAGTCCATTTTCAATAATAAATTACTATAACTACTGTGCATTTTTGAGCTCAGTAAGGTAACACAGAATCAAATTTTTCTATTCATGAAACAATATTTAATGTGATGAACTAAGGGCAAAGTCATCTTTGAAACTGTGTTATCAGAGAAATAGGTAATTAAATTAACTTTTAACCCAACAAGGCTCTGCAGTGGTGATCTGACATTGATTAAAGTTGTATTAAAACCACAGGGTTTTCACAAACTGTTTCAGAAGAGAGAAAAAGTTGTAACCATGCATCTAGGTGTATCTTCCCTTCCTGGATTTGCAGTGCCTTTCAGAAATGCATGTCTTTACCCCTGTCCCAGAACTGCTTTTCAAGTGTGCAGTTTCAATTATTAATCATTATGGAATCATGGGAAGCAAAACCTTTCTTAGATGCACTCATCTTAACCACTAATATCATCTTGTCTTTAGAACATTCAAACATCAGCTTTTCACCTCATCATCATCTACCTTTGGATCCACATACATTTCTGATATTTTTTGAGACCAGAAAAGCCTAAGGAAGAAGAAAGCCCAGAAAATAAATAATTATGTTGTTTTCTCCATGTGTACTTGAGAATTGTCAGCGATTTCTCATTTTTCCATGACCTGAGGTTAGTATTCCCTTAGTGACTTTTTCTTCACACCTTTAATATGTGCTGTGTTTTATCACAGAAAATGCTGCTTTTCAATGAATTCCAATCTCTTCTTTGAAAGCTGTCAGAAATGTTCAGCCTTGTGTGAACAAAAGAACAAAAACTACCTAGAACAAATCTGAAACTGTAATACCTGAATGCTATTCTCCACAAAGAAATAAACAAGTGTTTTAGAACAAGATAATAGTAATATAATAAAAATAAGATTGGGAGTAACAAAAGAATCAAGCAATAAAGTTTGAAGACACATTTTAGCTTGGGAAAGCAAACGTAAGTTGTGGATAATTTGTATGTGCTCAAACAAATTAGTTACTGCACTTTCAGGGTGAAATGCAGATTGCTAGGTTTAAAGATGTTTCTTTTTATCTAGACAGATATCTTGATGCCGAATCCAAGTGGAAGATATCTAAAAGTCACATTATGTGTGCACTATAATTATATCATGTCCATAGTTTGAATAATTCTGAGTTTGTATATTTACATAAAAAGTTTCACTGGAAATCCAGAACCACAACTAAATTTGTTCAAAATGTCAGTGGTATTGACGGGTAAGAAGCAAAGTCAGGTGAATAATCTGGAGAACAGAGCAGAAACTATTTTAAAATAAACACCAGTTTAAACTGTTCTGACTATGGCATTTGGTTTGCCTGAGTAAATATGATATTGTTTCATAAGACAATTTAAAAATGACATGAAAAAAGAACAGCCTTCCAAATTAATAGCTTAAAGTCCATTTTGTAGTACTGAAATAAAAGGACGAAGTTTGAAAAAAGAGAAGAATCAATAAAAACATATTTGTGAGGAGAGGAGAGTACCCACCTTTTGTTTAAATAGTGTGTTGATTGAATATTGGCTTGGATTACTGCATTCAGCCTTTGAAACAGTTCCATGCACAGCCCTGATGCTAACTTCCAATGTAATGTCAGGGCTGAGTCACCAGAACCAGGTGGTGGGATTTTACCAGTAAGGCTTTGTGCTGTCCCATTTCAGTGTGGACCAGAGGAGAATGTGGGAGTCATTGCAGGGCCTCAGGCAGAATAGGGTTAGGATGAGCACAGTCGCTGCAAGCTGATGTGCTGGTGATAACTCGCATTCGAAGATGCGACTTCAGAGGCAGATATTATTTAATGGTACAAAAAAAAAAATATATATATATATATATATTTCCCTTGATGTGAAATTAACCCTCACACTCATTACTATGTATGAAATAGATAACAAATGAGAACCTACCATATAGCACAACGAACTCAGTGCTCTGTGGTGATTTAAAAGGGAAGAAAATCCAGATATGAGGGGGTTTATGTACACATATAACTGATTCACTTCGCTGTGTGGTAGAAATGAGCACAAAATTGTAAAACATCTATACTCCATTAAAAAAAAAAATACCTGATTGGATACAAGGCACTTGTGTAGGCTCTAGAGTTGCAAGCACTGGATAAGCAATCGGAACCTGTCCTCATGGAGCTCAAGGTCTAGTGGGGAGAAAGAGAAGATGGGGGATTAATAAATCCATAAACAAGGGAAACTGCAGAGATATATGTCGTTAAGTGTTGTGAACAAAACAAGAGCGAAGCGATTTAGGGAATTTCTGGCGATGATAAGTGTTTGTAAAGATGGCTAAGGGTATCTCTCTAAGAAGGTAACATTTGAACAACAGTCTGAGAGTGCGGGAGCTCCGTGTGTGCCAGAGACGAGGGCACACTTGTGGAAGCGTGTTCTCAGGAGAGGGAACAGAACCTGCAAAGACCCTGAGGCGGGGGCGCAGCGAGGAGGCCTGTCTGGGGCCAGTGAGTGGGAGCAGGACTGAGGAGGCGCAGGGCACACAGGTTATTTATTGTGACGACTGTGACTCCTGCTCCAACTGACAGGAAGGCTTTAGAGGGGGTGGTAAAGAGAGGTTTTTGTCGACTTAGTGTGAACAGCCATTAGATTTACATTTAACTTCCAATTCTATCACACTGAGGGTTTGTTTTTAAGTTTCCAATATAATATTAAGGCTTCTTAGGTGGTGCAATGGTAAATAATCCACTTGCCAGTGAAGAGATGCAAGAGACACAGGTTCAATTCCTGGGTCGGGAAGATCCCCTGGAGAAGGAAATGGCAACCCACTCCAGTATTCTTGTCTGGAGAATCCCATGGACAGGGGAGCCTGGGGGGCTATGGTCCATGGGGTCGCAAAGAGTCAGACACGACTGAGCATATTGTCAAATGAAGAAAAGCATTAGAAATGCCCAGGGATCCAGTGGCAGTTGGAGAATGAGATGTTGACTATCTCATGAATATGAAACCATCTTAGGAGATAATACACACTTTCTCTAGCATATAAATCCTTCTATAACCATAGTACTCTAAAAAAGGCACTTTCCGACTTTCAAATATTTCATGTGTATGTATTCTTTCTGTTGTACAGAATGTAAGATAGTAACACTTTATTGATCATTAGAAAATACGTGTTTAACAGAAAGTTGTTTTCAAAAAGCAGATAAACACTCAGCAAAGATCATTAAAATGATTTCTTTTTAAACTCCCTTCTTAGAGTAGGTCACTGCAGTCCATAAATGTGTTTTTCACCCTTTTCAGCACAGTCATAGTCTTGCTATTTAAGACTTACAGCGTGGACCTCTTATTAGTCTAATTTCTTTGGTTTTGATTTTTGTTTTATTTTTGGCTGTGCTGGGTCTTGATGCACACAGGCTCTGTCTAGCTGCTGCGACAGGGGACTGCTCTCTAGTTGCCGTGCGTGTGAGGGCTTCTCCTTGCGGTGGCTTCTCCTTTGCTCTTGTGGAGCATGTTGTGGGCTCTGGGTGCACGGGTTTCAGTGGTTGTAGCTCTCAGGCTTAGTTGGCCACAGCATGTGGGATCTTCCCAGACCAGGGATTGAACCCACGTCCCCTGAATTGACAGGTGGATGCTTACCCAGTGGACCACCAGCGAAGTCCCAGTTGTTAGTCTTGATATGTGACGCCGTGCCCCTGGATCTTGGCGAGTTGGTTTTAGGCTCACAAACGTTACAAGTGTGTCTCACCGGAAATAAAGCTGTGATGATCAGTCTACTTACTCCTGAGAAACAGTCATCAGAAACATTAGTCTAGTTTTTATTGATGTAAACACACTGTTTTTCACAGTGAACCATAGTAGGCGCTGGAATGTTTGTGTTGTCCTCGATGCTTGAGGAGAAAAAGTTTTTCTTTTCTTTGTATTGAATTTCTAGTCATGAGTAAGCAAGTCTAATTTTTTTTTTCTTGACACACCTGGGTAAATAATTCAAATGTAATCCTTTCTTTCAAGTCATAAGAAATCACAAATTGTCTAATATGTGCTTAACTGACTTTGTGCTTAAGATCACTAACAGTGAGACTAAAAATGATAATAGTGAAACACAGCCGTTATTTCTGCTGATGATGAATTTTTAATAGTAAGTACAGAGCTGAACGTCTACTGTTCTCTTGCCATTTATGTAACATGAACCAAAATATTTCCATTTTAGATCCCATTACATTGTATTTCTTGGTGGCTTAGAGGGTAAAGTGTCCGCCTGCAATGCAGGAGACCTGGGTTCAATCCCTGAGTCAGGAAGATCCCCTGGGGAAGGAAATGGCAACCCACTCCAGTACTCTTGCCTGGAAAATCCCAAAGACGGAGGAGCCTGGGAGGCTGCAGTTTCAAAGAGTCGAACACGACCGAGGGACTTCACTTTCACTTTCACATTGTATTATAATTGTGGAAATTGTCACAGTTCCCCACTCTACACTTTAGGAATGTGTTGTAACAAATTTTTATAAGTCAAGATATATAGACCAAGCAAGTTGTTTCCACTTGGAAAAATAACCAGGCTCGACCTGCTGCAAACCTTCAGGAAGCATCTCAGTGGGCTGTTTAGTTGGCAGAATAACATGACAAAAAGAGAGCCAATTACATGAGAAAAACAAGGGCCACTTTTGTCAGCCATAGCATGCGTAGTTTTCTTGCAATAAAATGATGGTTATAGTCCTTGTTTATCTGAAGTTTTTAAATGTGTTACAATAATATTTTCCTTCAGCACATTTCACCATCTTGTAACATTTCTTTGCAATCATATAACATTACTCAATATTCTTACTTAGTAAAAATGGACTCAGTATTTTTTTTCTAAAAACTTATTTTGAAATTTATTTGGCTGCCCTAGCTCTTAGTTGCAGCATGTGGAATCTTTCATCTTCATCGCACAACTCTTTAGTTGTGGCATGTGGGATTGAACCCACACCCCCTTCACTGGGAGCATGGAGTCTTAGCCACTGAACCACCAGGGAAATCCCTGGACTCTGTATTTTTGATTCATCGAATTGCCACTGTCCTTCCTTTTATGACACATTTGGTCTTGTGCTTGAGCATTTACTATTTGAAATAAATTCACTATGGTTCCATTTTTTATGTACTTTTCTCCACTGCAACATGGTATCTTAGATTCCATCTGGTTTGGGTCATGGAGATGAGAGTGAGGGATGAAGTGTGTGTGGAGCTAACAGTACCATCAGTCCCAGTTTTCCCCAAACATGAATTTAGAAACACCCTTCACTCCTCTGTCTCTGAGTCACTCTGTTCTGTGGAACACACCAAGCACTGCTGATCAGATAGAGCTTTACTGTTTTCCTTCGATCTGTCATTGTTAACGGGCTTACCTGGTGGCTCAGATGGTAAAGAATCTGCCTGCAGTGCAAGAGGCCTGGGTTTGATCCCTGGGTTGGGAAGATCCCCTGGAGGAGGGCATGGCCACCCACTCCGGTATTCTTACCTGGAGAATCCGCATGGACAGGGGAGCCTGGCGGGCTACAGTCCCTGGGGTCCCAAAGAGTCAGACACGACCGAGCGACTAAGCACAGCGCAGCACATCACTGTTGATGTAGCAATTACAGGCCTCCCCTAGTGGCTGGGGGGTAAAAATTCCGCCTGCAATGCAGGAACCACAGGAGACTCGGGTTTGATCCCTGATCAGGAAGATCGCCTGGAGGAGACAATGGCAACCAGTCAGGGAACGTTTCATTTTAAGGAATCCTATATGTTGTTTTCTGTTTCTCAAAGGCCCTCTGTTCCCTATCAGTTCCTGGAAAACAGGAACGAGAAGAGCTGCACGCAGTTCTCAGGACTGAGGTCATGAGACGGAGCGCATACGTGGATTCCTTTCCGTAACCTTTTACTTTTCTGTAAAACTACTTAGTCATGTTCCTATTTCTCAAGATATGGATTGTCTTCTGGCCCTGTGACATTGTTATTCCCCTAGTTACTCTTGTTGTGGCCCTATGATGATTTTTATTTCCTTAGTTACTGTTCTTAATGAGTCTGGTTTTGGTATTTTTGCTCAACCTTATTTTCTGCCTAAAGCTTCCTTGTATAACTATATATAAGCACACGCTGCCTGAAATAAAGCACCCTTGTTTCACTCGAGACTTTGGTCCCCCACGTCCTTCTTTTCATTGCTTTCTCTTCGTTGACTGTCGTCCTGGGGTCCCAGTCTGCAAAGACCATAACAGCAACCCATTCCGGTATTCTCACCTAGAGAATCACAGTCCGTGGGATCACAAAGAGTAGGACATGACTAAAGCACGCACCCACACATATGACAATTACCCTTCAGTACCTCAATGAAACAGTAACTACCAGTAATATAGATATTTCCATTGTACGTCTATAAAAGTAACAGGACATACTTTTTTAAAAAATTGGGTCTTATATTCGCTTTGTTTCTGTTCAGTTGCTAAGTTGTATCCAACTCATTGTGATCCCATGGACCGCTGCCTTTTCATACCATTCATGGGGTTTTCCAGGCAAGAATATTGGAGTGGGTTGCCATTTTCTTCTCCAACAGACCACATTTTGTCAGAACTCTTCCCTATGACCCGTCTGTCTTGGGCAGCACTGCATGGCATGGCTCATAGCTTCAATGAGTTATTGCAAGCCGTAAAGAATCCGCCTGCAATGCGGGAGACATTGTCCTGCCCCTTTGCCAGGACAAGGCTTTAATGTATAAAATAGATAACTAATGAGAACCTGCTATATAGCACAGGAAACTCTCTACTCAGTGCTCTGTGGTGACTTAAACGGGAAGGAAATCCAGAAATAAGATGAATGTTAGCTAAGCCTACAGTGGTAATCATTTCACAACACGTATCAATCAAAACTGTCATGCTGTATGCCTTAAACTTAAACAGTGATGCATGACAATTATTTCTCAATAAAGCTGGAAAAGTAATAAAATAAACTTTAAAACTAAAAAACAAAAAAATTAGGTCTTATTGGGGCCATTTAGATAAGCCCCCTGAGAAGCCTTCTGTCTTCAGGGGGAGTTTTCCTTCAAACACCAACCTCCCCTTCTGAAGTTTCAGTGTTTCTTCAGTTCCTGTGTGTGAAATTCAAAGCCTCTGAAATGGTGTACAGAAGTGCTCCTAATCTCAACCTTGTAAATCACCCTCACCTTCTCTTATACCCACACACTTCTTCGTCTTAGGTATGCAGAGTCATTTGTGATTATTTCTGTTCATCTTCTCTGCACATGTTGTTCTCACTGCCTGGAAAACTCCCAGCATCCTCTAAGAGGTAACCTAAGTGTTAACGTCTCTAAACTGAATCCTATTCAGGATTGAGCACCTCCCCTGAAAGGTTTTCTTCTGGACCCTGGACCTGCTTTCCTTGTGCTGGGGTCTGGCTCAGCCTGGCGACCCTCTACAATGAAGCCCCACAGTTAGCTGTATGTGCTGTGAATAATTTGTATCATAACATCAGACACCACTGAGCGACTGAACAAGGACTCACAAGCAAATCTTTGACAGTTGCTATTGGAGGGAATGGCCACAAGACTACAGGCTTTTCTCAAGCCCAATTGTGAGTACCTGGGAAATGAAAGCTTTTGAGAATCTTAATTCAGGGTTGTAATTTAGTGTGGAATGTACCTGAATGAAAACCCAAAAGCTTTTGTGTTTTTCCTGAGTATTCTTTTTTAAATTAACCTTTAGTTCTTATTATAGTAACACTGATAGGCAACGTGTTGTTGGTGGCAGATGAACGGAATATATTTTCTATTTTGCTGTTATGTTATTTCTGCTTTCTCACCATTGTGTCCTGATTAAATTCTAGAGACATAACTTCTGTTTCTTTTTAATTTGCCATCTAAGCCACTGGAGAAGCCCCTCATCGCATTAGCAGAACAAAATTTATACCACCAAAGTTAGAAATCTGATTATGAAATAACATGTTCCCAATTATTTGGAAGTAGTTAAGTCTTTCTTTTTGAAAGGAATGATTTTGAAATAACCCAAACTTTGGGCAATCTTGAATTTCTGTGTTAAAATAGCAGAGGTATTTGAAACATTCTTTCCATTTATTTGAACTCTTCTCTGACAAACTAGATCACACAGTTCTTTTGCCCATTAGGCTCAGGCAGTTTGATAAATGAGAATGAATAAAGCAAGACATCTCAGATGTTCTGAGACAGTCTGGTAAGTGATTTGTCTCACAAGAAACTGCGAGGCTTGAGTTCACTGCTGCTGACACATAATACACCTCGTAAGCATGGACTGAGCATAATCTTCTGTCAACCAGAGACCAAGGGTTTCAGGAAAAGTGACAGTAAAGCGCTCACCTCCCACTGACTCTGAATCTGACTTCCTGAGCTCCTTGAAAGTGAAAGTCACTCAGTTGTGTCCGACTCTTTGTGACGCCATGGACTGCATAATCCATGGACTATACAGTCCATGGGATTCTCCAGGCCAGAATACTGAAGTGGGTAGCCTATCGCTTCTCCAGGGGATCTTCCCAGCCCAGGAATCGAACTGGGATCTCCTGTATTGCAGGTAGATCCTGAGCTCCTTACTTTAATGAATTCCATCCCCTTGCTTTCCTCCCTGATGACTGATGGCGACAACAGCCCACAGAGCAGAAGGTCTGGTCCAATAACTGACGACGGGCTCTTCTCTCCCCTTTCCTGTCCTGCCTCTTCACCTCTTTATCTTTTCTCTGCTCATTGCTCACCTTTGCCATTATCATTGGGAGGCAGTGGACAGGCATTATCCTTCATCCAAAACAGAACAAGTGAAAATGCATTGCTATCCCAATAGGAACATTTTAATTTAGACATAAGAGAAGCTCACAATGAATATGGACATGTACGATTTTCCATAGATTTGTTATTGTTCAGTCACTCGGTTGTGTCTGACTCTTTGGGACCCCATAGACTGCAGCACACCACGCTTCCCTGTCCTTCATTATCTCCCGGAGTTTACTGAAGTTCATGTCCATTAAGTCAGTGATTCAATCCAACCATCTCATCCTCTGTCACTCCCTTCTCCTCCTGCCCTCAATCTTTCCCAGCATCAGGGTCTTTTCCAGTGAGTCAGCTCTTTGCATCAGGTGGCCAAAGTATTGCAGTTTCAGCTTCAGCATCAGTCCTTCCAATGAATATTCAAGTTTCATTTCCTTTAGAATTTACTGGTTTGATCTGCTTGCAGTCCAAGGGACTCTCAAGAGTCTTCTCCAACACCACAGTTTGAAAACATCAATTCTTCAGTGCTCAGCCTTCTTTATGGCCCAACTCTCACATCCACACATGACTACTGGAAAAATTGTAGCTTTAACTAGACAGACATTTGTCAGCAAAGTAATGTCTCTGCTTTTTAATATGCTCTAGGTTGGTCATAGCTTTTCTTCCAAGGAGCAAGCATCTTTTAATTTCATGGCTACAATCACCATCTGCAGTGATTTTGGAGCCCAAAAAAATAAAGTCTGTCACTATTTCCATTGTTTCCCCATCTATTTGCCATGAAGTCATGGGACGGGATGCCATAATCTTCGTTTTTTGAACGTTGAATTTTAAGCCAGCTTTTTCACTCACCAGTTTCACCCTTATCAAGAGGCTCCTTAGTTCCTCTTCACTTTCTGCCATAAGGGTGGTGTCATCTGCATATCTGAGGTTATTGATATTTCTCCTGGCAACCTTGATTCCAGCTTGTGATTCATCCAGCCCAGCATTTCAGTGATGTACTCGGCATAGAAGTTAAATAAGCAGGGTGACGATGTACAGCCTTGATGTACTCTTTTCCTGATATGGAACCGGCCGCTTCCTCTGCCTCCCCTGGGGACCCTTGTTGGGCGGAAGTGGCTGCCACATGACGGGGGACATAGCAGCTTGGAAAAGCACAGGTGACCTGGAAGTGGGGCCTCCCTCCCACTCTCACCCGTGCAGCTGGACCACACAGAGGCAGATGCCCCAGTTCCGGCCAAGCCCTCCCGCAGCACCCATGACACTCTGCCTGCATCCTGCAGACACCGATCTCCCAGATAACCTGCCCCAAGCATCCCGTTAAGAGAGAGAGCAGTGAACAATGGGATACACGTGTCTTTCTCAATTTTGGTGACAATACACAGCCTTGTCCAGGTCTGACTGTTGCCTCCTGACCTGCAGACAGATTTCTCAGGAGGCAGGTCAGGTAGTCTGGTACTCCCATCTCTTTTAGAATTTTCCACAGTTTATTGTGTCCAGTTTATTAGAACTGGACATGGAACAACAGAGTGGTTTCAAATTGGGAAAGGAGTACATCAAGGCTGTATATTGTCACCCTGCTTATGTAACTTCTATGCAGAGTACATCATGAGAAATGCTGGACTGGATGAAGCACAAGCTGGAATCAAGATTGCTGGGATAAATATCAATAACCTCAGATATGCAGATGACACCACCATTATAGCAGAAAACGAAGAAGAACTAAAGAGCCTCTTGATGAAAGTGAAAGAGGAGAGTAAAAATGTTGGCTTAAAACTCAACATTCAGAAAACTAAGATCAAGCCATCTGGTCTCATCACTTCATGGCATACAGATGGGGAAACAATGGAAACAGTGACAGACTTTCTTTTGGGGGGCTCCAGAATCACTGCAGATGGTGACTGCAGCCATGAAATTAAAAGACACTTGCTCCTTGGAAGAAAAGTTATGACCAACTTAGATAACATATTAAAAAGCAGAGACATTACTTTGTCAACAAAGATCCATCTAGTCAAAGCTATGGTTTTTCCAGTAGTCATGTATGGATGGGAGAGTTGAACTATAAAGAAAACAGCGCTGAAGAATTGATGCTTTGAAACTGTGGTGTTGGAGAAGACTCTTGAGAGTCCCTCGGGCTACAAGGAGATCCAACCAGTCCATCCTAAAGGAAATCAGTCCTGAAGGACTGATTCAAGGACTGATGCTCAAGTTGAAACTCCAATACTTTGGCCACCTGATGTGAAGAACTGACTCATTAGAAGAGACCCTGGTGCTGGGAAAGAGTGAAGGCAGGAAGAGAAGGGGACGACAGAGGATGAGATGGTTGGATGGCATCACTGACTCAATGGACATGAGTTTGAGTAAGCTCTGGGTGTTGGTGATGGACAGGGAGGCCTGGCATGCTGCGATTCATAGGGTCGCAAAGAGTCAGACATGACTGAGCAACTGAACTGAACTGAACTATTGTGATCCACACAGTCAAAGGCTTTGGCATAGTCAATAAAGCAGAAGTAGATGTTTTTCTGGAACTTTCTTGTTTTTTCTCTGGTCCATCCGATCTTGGCAACTTGATCTCTGGTTCCTCTGCCTTTTCTAAATCCAGCTTGAACATCTGGAAGTTCACATTCACCTACTATTGAAGCCTGGCTTGGAAAATTTTGAGCATTACTTTGCTAGCGTGTGAGATGAGTACAACTGTGTGCTAGTTTGAACATTCTTCAATTCTTGAACATTCTTCAAAAGAAGGGCATTGCCCTTCTTTAGGATTGGAATGTAAACTGACCTTTTCCAGTCCTGAGTTTTCCAAATTTGCTGGCATATTGACTGCAGCACTTTTCCAGCATCATCTTTCAGGATCTGAAATAGCTCAGCTGGAATTCCGTCACCTCCCCTAGCTTTGTTCATAGTGATGCTTCCTAAGGCCCATTTGACTTTTCATTCCAGAATATCTGGCTCTAGGTGACTGATCACACCGTCGTGGTCATCTGGGTCATGAAGATCTTTTTGTATAGTTCTGCTGTGTATTCTTGCCACCTCTTCTTAATATCTTCTGCTTCTGTTAGGTCCATACCATTTCTGTCCTTTATTGTGCCCATCTTTGCATGAAATATTCCCTTGGTACCTCAAATTTTCTTGAAGAGATCTCTATTTCTTCAAGAAAATTTCTTGAAGAGATCTCTATTTCTTCATGAAGAGATCATGTAGGCCTGATCAGCTCCCAGGAGCCCAGTTTCCTCATTTAGTGGTGTTTTGATATGACCGAGTGATAGTCCATCATACACACGGAGCACATCTAGTTGAAGCTTTAATCTGTCGGTGAGGATTTTGCTGTTTATCGGTGTTGCCTCTTGTGGTGCTGCAGTGCTCACTGGGGTGCATGTGTCTTTTAAATGCTGGATTTCTTGGGATCTAGGACTGGATGGGGTAAAGTTAGATCCTAGACCTAGCCTTTCTCGATAGTTTATTTTCAGGCGTTTGGAGACTGTCAACTATCCTTTGTGTTGCCAGACTACCTTCCTACCTATTGTGTAGGGGGTTCTTTTTACTCAAGGCTCTCTCCCACATTTATTGTTTGTAGATTCGTGAGGATGCCCAATCTGAAGGGTGGGTTTTGATTTCTGGTTGTCATTTTTGATTGGCATCCCTGCAGTAATTAGGGATGCAGAGCATCTTGGCCTGTGGTGGAGACTTGGGTTTTGTGTTTTTTTGAAAATTCCTTAAAGGGCATGCGGAAAATTTCCCTTTGCTTTTGGCTTCCTAAAAGTCCATTGTGTTTGGAATTCCTTTCTGCAGAGCCCACCCCAGGAAATGGCCTCAGGGCAGCTGTGATTAACAACCCCCCAGGACATTTGAATGTTGGCTTAAAACTCAACATTCAAAAAACGAAGATTATGATATCCGGTCCCATGACTTCATGGCAAATCGATGGGGAAATAATGTAAACAGTGACAGACTTTATTTTCTTGAGCTCCAAAACCACTGTAGATGGTGACTGCAGCCATGAAATTAAAAGACACTTGCTCCTTGCAATAAAAGCTATAACAAATCTAGACAGCTTATTAAAAAGCAGAGACATTACTTTCCTGACAAAGGCCCGTCTCGTCAAAGCTATGGTTTTTCCAGTAGTCATGTATGCACATGAGAGCTGGACCATAAAGAAGGCTAAATGCCGAAGAATTGATGTTTTTGAACTATGGTGTTGGAGAAGACTCTTGAGAGTCCCTTGGACTGCAAAGAGATCCAACCAGTCAATCCTAAAGGAAATCAGTCCTGAGTATTCATTGGAATATTGATATTGGACTGATGGACTGATGCACTGGACTGATGCTGAAGCTGAAACTCCAATACTTTGGCCACCTGATGCTAAGAGCTGACTCATTGAAAAAGACCCTGATGCTGGGGAAAATTGAAGGCAGGAGATGGAGACGACAGAGGATGAATGGTTGGATGGCATCACCGACTCAATGGAGATGTGTTTGTGTAAGCTCCGGGAGATAGCGAAGGACAAGGAGGTCTGGCGTGCTGCAGTCCATGGGGTCGCAAAGAGTCGGACACAACTTAGCGACTCAACAAGGACATCTGAAGTAGAAGCGCCATTAAGCACAGGTGGGGCTGTTGTTATTACAGGAAGTCTCCACAAGGTGGCGTCAGTACGTTTCCCTGCCGGCCTCTGGTTCCGCAGACAATCAGAGCCTTAGGGAACGTGGGCTTCCTGGGCTGTGAATTGGAGTGGAATGTGCCAGAGCGAAACACCTGCAGCCTTGTGTCTCACGGCTTCTTCCCCCTAAAGCTTCACACACCAGACCCCCAGACTAATCCCAACCGGGACCACGGCACCCAGCTGAGGGTACTTAGGTGCTAGGAGGCTGCATTCTCAGGAGGAAGGCTTGAGCTGGGAACCCCAGCACCAGGAGATGGGCAGGCTAGGTGACTATTGCCTCCACGAGCCTCCAGGCTTTGATCCCCCTCAGGAGTCTGGTCCCAGCTGAGACAAGCCAACAGTTGTGATTTTCAAGGGGCTCAGAAATAATAAAATTAACTAAAAAGGGGCTCAATGAAGGTCACCTTGCCAGGCTGTCTGGACCCCACCCCAGTCCAACCTTGGGACTCAAGCCTACCCAGGCTCCTGGGATGCCATAGAAGCCCAAATGAGGGAGGTTGGAAAGAATAAAGTTGGCACTGATTTTCTGTCCTTTCCTTTGACTTCATGCCGATGCTATGTAGGAGTAGAGTCAATCTGCCACCCTGCGCTTGTAGGCAGGGTACAGTCCCCTGATTCAGGCACGACGTATCCATGGAGCATATCTAGTCTTTTTTGGGTTCTTTTGCCATAGGGTTTATTGCAGAAGGCCGAGCAAAGTGCTGAGCATCTGGTCCTTGTGGCTTATCTATCTCACATACACTGTTCTGTGTATATGAGGAAGGAAGGAAGAAAAGAGTCTATGTGGAGTATCTCTTAGAGATGCATGTTTCCATGTATATAGGTGAGAAATAGAGATTTCTGTATGTGGAAGAGAGGAAGGAAGGAAGGAAGCTGGTAATCCTTGTGGATTACTGTTAAAGACACAGATTTGTGTCTATATTAGTCCCAACCTCCTAATTTATCCCAGGCACTTCACTTTTTCCTTGAACTCTTGGTTTGAATTTGAATTCTCAGTCTGTCTTCGGGTTGTAAATTCTTTCTTTTGTTTCACTTTTTTAATTTTGCCTAGAAGGGACACCTTATGTTATTGCCTTCCTTTGTTTGGCTGAGTTCCTTTAGGGTGTGGTCCTTCTAGATCTATCCCTCTGGCTACCAGTGGCACAACCTCCTCACTTCAGTTCTGGTTTTATGGCTAATAGTCCATCGTATATGTGTAGCACATCTTGTTTAAGCTTAATCTGTGAGTGAAGACTTTGCTGTCTCTCTGTATCAGCTGTTGTGAGTAATGCTGCAGGGCTAGTTGGGGTGCAGGTGTCTTTTCGAATGATGGATTTCTCGGGATCTAGGCCCAGACATGGGGATGTCAGATCCTAGACCTAGCCTCTCTTGACGGTGTCTTTTCAGGCATTCAGAGACTGTCCATTATACTGGATGTTGTCAGCGTTCCTTCCCACCTACTGTGTAGGGGCGTTCCCTTTCCCCAGGCTCTCTTGCCTTTAGTGTAGCCTCCTGAGGATGCTCTGATGGGACTTGATTTCTTGTTTTCATTTTGATTGGCATTCCTGCAGTAGTTAGGAATCCTGAGCATCCTGTCCTGTGGTGGACATTTGGGTTTTTGTTTTTTCCATGAACGGTGTGAGGAAATTTTACCTGTGGCAGTTGGCTTCCTGAAAGCCAGTTGTGCTTCGAATTTATTTCTGCAATCCTTGCCCCAGGACATGTCCTGAGGACAACTGTCATTAACAGACCCCAATGCTTGAGAAATAGAGGCGCCAGTAAGCGCCAGAGGTGCAGTTGTAATTACAGAAAGTGTCCACAAGGTGGCAGCACTTTCCCTGGGGCCACCCCTGGTTCCTTGGGCAACCAGAGCCTTAGGGCAACTTGGCTTCCTGGGCTGTGAATTGAAGTGGAAAGTGCCTGAGCAACACTTTAAGGGATTGTGTCTCACTTCTTCCCCCTAAAGCTTCACCCCTCCCCTCCAGACTCATTCCAGCCAGGACTACAGCACCCTGCTGAGGGGCCTAGGAGGCTGAACTCTCAAAAAGGAAGCTTGAATTGGGAACCCCAGCACCAGAGGTCCTGGGGGCTAGGTAACATTTCCAAGGTCCTGGAAGATAGTGGGTCGGATCCCCATCCTTTGGGAGCATTAGGGACTCTGGTCTCAGTCAGGGAAACCACACAGAAGCGGTTTAAGAGGGGTCTCAATTAAGGGCGCGTTGCTCGGCTGTCTCAGCTCCACCTCAATCCAGCAATGGGACCCAAGTCTGCTCAGCCTTCAGGGATGGAATGGCGTGCAAGTCAGGAAGGTTGGATGGAATAAACAAGGCAATGCTTTTATTTTCCTTAATTTCATGCCTATGCTATGTTGGAGTATATTAATTTTGTGGTTTTCTGTTTGTCATCAGCGTACAGCTGCCTGATTCATTTATGAAATATACAAACAGCACATCTGTTCTATTTGTATTCTTTTGCCATAAAGTTTTTGCAGAAGGTCAGCATAGTTCCCTGGGCTGATCATCAGGTCCTTGTGGAGCATCTAGTACAGACACAAATTTCTGTGTATGTGTTATTCCCAACCTCCTAATTAATTCCTTGGCCTTTCCTTTATTTTTAAAAAAATTCTTGTGTTTGAAATCTCAGAATCAATTTTTGTGTTGTAATTTGCTTCCTTTGTATCTCTTTTTAAATTTTGCCTAGAAGGGCCATCATATATTCTTGTCTCCCCCTGGCTGATTTTGCTTAGAATGTGATCCTCCAGCATCCATTTCTATGGCTACAAGTGGAATAATTTCATAATTTCAGTGCCAGCTTTTCACTGCTGAATAATAGTTCATTGTTGGTAAGTCCCAGGTCCTTTTTGAGCTTTAACCTATCAGTGGACATTTTGCTGGGTCTGTGTCTTAGCTCTTGTAAGTAGTGCTGAAGTGAATGTTGAGGTGCATGTGACTTTTTGAATAATGGCTTTCTCAGGATATAGGCTGAGATGTGGGAATGTCAGATTCTAGGGTTAGCTCTCTTGAAAAAAAAATTTTTTTCTGCCATGCAGAGGCTGTCAGTTCTAGCAGCTGCTGCCAGTGTTCCTTCTGCCAACCATGTGGGTGGCTCCCCATTCCTCCCTGCTCTCTCCCACGTATGCTGACTTATGAGAATGGCCTTTCTGACTGGTGGGATTTGATTTCTTGTTGCCGTTTTGATTAGCATTCCTCCTGCAATAATTAGGGATGCTGAGCATCTTGTCTTGTGGTGGTTAGGGTATTTTTCCTTTCATTTTTTTCTTTTAGGCATGTGTGGGAAATTTATGTTTCGATTGGCATCTTGCAAGTTGGATGTGTTTGCAACTTTTTTCTCTAATACTTACCCCAGGACCTTTCTTGAGGCAAGCTGTCATTGACAGCACCCCCCCTCCCCGCCCCCGCTCCCCTTTGTGAGTTGGAGGGGCCAGTAAACACCTTTGGTCAAGTTGTAGTTTTAAAAAATGTCCGCAAGGTGGCAGCACTTTTGATGACCACTCCGGTTCCTGGGGCAAACGGAGCATTAGGGAAAGTTAGCTAGGGTTATGGAATAGAGTGGAATGTACCTGAGCGAACATTTAAGGGGTTGTGTCTCACTACTTATTCCCCCTAAAGCATCACATACACACACGCACACGGCTTCCAGACTACTCCCAACGGGAGCCACAGCGCCTTGCTGATTGTGCTTCAGTGCCTAAGGAGTCTGCACTCCCAGGAAGGAGTCTCCAGCACCAGGAGACTGGAGGTTAGGTGACGCTTGCCCCCAAGGTCTTTGAGGACTTGATCCCACTCGGGTCTCTGGTCCCAACCAGACCACAGCGGACTGTATAGGCTTAAAAAGGGCTCAACGAACACCCTGACGGGCTGTCTCGAAAACACAGCAGTCTAGCCTGGAGACCCAAGCCTGCACAGGCGCCAGGACGGATCACACCCCAAGTCAGGGAGATCGGATCGGAGGGAATAAAGCAGGCCCTGCTTTTCTTTCTGTTTCTGTAACATCGTGCTGATGCCGTGTTGGAGGATAGTCGATTGCAGTGTTTGCTTGTCCTCAGTGTACGGTCACCTGATTCGAGTATAACATATCCGTGGTTTATCTCTATTGCAGTTTTGCACTATTTACCATAAAATGTCAAGAAGAGTGCTAGGCATCAGGTCCTTGTGAATTATATATCTCAGATACACTTTTCTGTGTACCTAAAGAAGGAAGTTAGGAGATAATTTTTGTGGATTATCTCTTAGAGATACAGATTTCTGTCTTTAGAGATACGGATTGCTCTCTATATATGGAAGGTAGAAAGGAAGAAATTGAATAATCACTGTAGATTATCTATTACAGTACAGATTTCTTGTGTATGTGTGTCCAGACGTCCTAATTCATTCCTGGGTCATCACTTACATTTCTCTGGAGTCCTTCCTTTGAATTCTCAGAGTCTCTTTTTGGGTTGTAAGTTTGTTGCCTTGTATGTCTACTTTTATTTTGCCTGGAAGGTACCTCATAAAGCGTGGTCTTCCTCTGCCTGACAGACTTCCCTTAGTGTATGATCCTTCAAGGACCACCCCTGTGGCTACTACTGTCATAATTACCTGATTTCAGTGATGGTTTTTTATGAGTGAGAAACAGTCTACTGTATATATGTACCGCAGCTTGTTTCAGCTTTAATCCCTCATTGGAGATTTTGCTGGTAGTGTGTCTCGGCTATTAGAAGCAGTGCTGAAGCTTTGTTGGGCTGTCTGTGCCTTTTGATCAATGGTTTTTTCAGGATATAGACCAAGGTGTGGGAATGTCAGATCCTAGTTTTAATCTGAGAGTTTTTTCCAGGCTTTCAGAAACTGTCCATTATATTGACTGTTGCCAATGTATATTTCCGGAGACAGCTTAGGGAGATTCTTTTTCCTCCAGGCTCTCGCCCAGATTTTTCGCCTGTAGATTGGTGATGATGACCGCTGTGACTGGTGGGATTTGATTTTCCATTGTCGTTTTGAATGGCACTCCTCCAGCAATTACAGATCCTTAGTATCTTGTCCAGTTGTGGAGGTTTGATTTTGTTTTGGCTTTTTTTTCCCCCCTAAAAGGTTGTCAGGAGAATTTGCCTTTGACAATTGGGTTATTGAAAGTCGGCTGTGTTTGGAATTTATTTCTCCATTATCCGCCCCAGGACATTTCCTGAGGCGGGTAAAGTTAATTTCTGGCAGTAACAGAAATCCAGCCCTCCTGATTTGAGTTGCCATTGAACGCCGGAGAAAATGTTGTAGTTACAGAAAATGTCCACAAGGCGGCAGCATTACTCAGGTCTACCTTTGGTTCCTGGGGTAACAAAAACCTCAGGGAAAGTCTGCTTCTTGGGCTGGGAAATAGGGAGGAGTGTGCCTGAGCTAACCCGAGAGGGCTTGAGTCTCAATAACCTTTCCCCCTACAAACAGCCCGCCCTGGCTAATCTTTCCAGGACCACAGCACACCGCTGAGGGTGCTGAGGTGCTGGTGCTGGGAGGCTGCACTCCCAGGAACAAGCCTTGAGCTGGGATCCGCACCACCTGGAGAGCTCGAGGCTGGCTGAGCCTCGCCCCCAAACCCCCGGAGGCCTTTGATGCCATTCGGGACTCTGGTCCCAGCCAGAACGTGGGAGACAGTAAACCTTTAAAAGGGTCAACCCAGGGCACCCCGCCAGGCTGTGTCAACCACCCCAGTTCAGCAGTGGGACCCAAGCCTGTCCAGGCTCCAGGGACATGATAGCCTCCCCAGTCAGGGAGGCCGGAGGGAAGAGAGGAGGCCCTGCTCTTCTCTGCTTTTCTTAGCATCCTGTCAATGCCGCGGTGCATTGACTCGATTTGCAATCTTGTGGTTGTTGTCAGCAAACAGCTTCCTGACTCAGGTATACGTATTTATGGGATGGGGTAGCACTATTTTTTTTTTTTTTTTTTTTGGCCATAGAAGGATGAGAAGAGTGCTGAACATCAGCTCCTTCTGAATTATCTATCTCCGTGTATACATAGAAAAACCTTAGGAGATAATTATTGTGGATTGTCCTTTAGAGTTACAGATTTCTGTGTATCTGTGCAAGGAAGGAAGTTCCCAAAGACCATGGTCTCAGGCTAATTTCAGGGGTTTAATCTGCTGCACCTGGGGGTGCAAGACCTAATTTCTTTCCCCTTCTTCCATCGCATAGCCCCTGGTGTTCTGCTTTGGTTTCAGACACAGCTCTGCCTGTATGCTGCTCTGGTGTCTGTTCTCTGCCCAGACAAGAGAGGGTGAAGGCCAAGAGTTATCAGGGCTCACTTGTTCAGTCAGGCTGGCATATGGTAGCCACAGTTGGGACTTACTGGGGAGTGCCTGCAGCTGTAGAGACCTCCTGGATGTTGCTATAGCCTGAGGTGTGTCATGCACTCTCCCAGAGGAACTGGCCCTGCATCGTGAGTTCCTAGGAAGAGCCAAGCTGCTTAGGCTCCCAGCAAGCGGCGCACAGTAACCTCTGCCCGCTCACAGCTTGGAGGCAACGGCCACCTCTAGAGTCAAGACCACAGGGGCAGTGTTTTGTCCACCGCCTCATGTGTTTTCCCTGGCTTTGGCAGTGGCTAGTGGCTTATGTTTTCCCCTCTGGAATCATAACCTGAAGTCCTTACATAAGCATAAATTGAGTGATAACTAATGTAAAATTAATAATGTGCTATTATTCTTCCCAAGAGTTGGACACGACTGAGCAACGTTCACTTCCTGATGATCATGATTATTCTTCCTGTTTGATAACTTTGCTTTCAAAGAATTACGTTACTACACATTATGCCCTTCTTACTCTCTTTTAACTGGAGAAACTGCGTTTCAGTCTATCATCACAAATAAGCAGGGTTTTTTTTAATATAATGTTTCTGGTATTGTATTATGAATATGACTGTAATTCTATATGCCGAGAAATTTTATGATTCATTCATTAATGCATAATGTGAAGCAATCATGTGGTTTACTCTAGGCTACCAGAAAGCAATCATATTTCTGCTTCTTCATTATCAATGCATGAATCATTGTACCTGGTAATGATATAAATAAAATTTTCTTTTTCATATCATTTTTTCATTTTTGATGTCTAGCATTAGTAATAAATATAACACCTACAGTATTTTGTATCATGTAAGATAATATTGATGTTTGTCCTGACAGACTATCTTGTAAACAGATGATATAAACTTAAAGTATTGATAAATACAGCATGGCAACTCACTCCAGTTTTCTTCCCTGGAAAATTCCATGAACAGAAGAGCTGGCAGACTGTGGTCCATGGGGCAGCAAAGAGTCGGACACAACTGAGAGACTAACACACCTGAAATAGCACACATCCACAAAATATACATAAATCTATTTACAACAACAACTGACGGACCATCTCATAAACAGATGGTGTAAACTTAGCGTACTGATAAATACAGCATAGTACTATAAATGTATTTCCTCTTCCTTATGCTTTTAATAGCTTCTCTCGCTAGCTTACTTTATTGTAAGAATATAGTCTATAGTAAATATAACACACAATATGTTTTAATAGACATTTATGTTATCTTTAAGGTTTCTGGTCAGCGGTAGGCTAATAGTAGTTAAGTTTTAGGGGATTCAAAACTTATATACAGACTTTCAACTGTGCAAGTGTCAAATGTATATTAAAATTCGAGAAGATACATTTTAGAAAGAGAGAACAATGAATGCAAAGGTCCTGAAGTAGGAACACCCTTGGCGTGTTTGGTGAACAAAAAGATGGCTGGAGCATGATGACCAAGGGAAAGAAGGGTGGTAGTAGATGAAGCTGGAGAGGTGAGTAAGAGCCAGAATATGTGGGAAATGGTTCTCAGTACTCATTGCTCATTAGAATCAGTAGAAGTGCTTTAAAAAATACACATGACTAGATCCCCTCTCTTCAAGAAACCAATTTAATTAGACTTAGGTAGGACTGAGACAAAGGTGTTGTGAAAACATCTTTGGGGATACCAATGGATAGCCAAGGTTTGGACTTTCTAATACTGAGACTTTCAGAGAAACGAGTAGGAAGACACATGTGAAAGATTATGTGTAGAAACAGAGAATTAATGAAGGCTACCCCGGTAAGCTAAAGAATCATTTCCAAAGAATTGCTCTTTCAAGAACATTCCCCCACAGAGAACTCTGAGCAGTCTTAATTGCTAGACCTCCTGAGAACATAAAAGCATCCTCTGCCAAGAAAACTTAGCCCAAGAGACACCAACTAATAAACTGTCAAGACAATCCATCTTTCAAGTAAGCTGATGTGTCTTGAATTTCTATCATGTGTCAGACAGTGTGTGCCTGGCACTTCTTTATAAGATCTCATTTTATCTTCACAACAATTTCATTTTACCTATGAAGTAGATCCATTTTAAAGATGATAATACTCATCTTGGAGAGATTACATAATACCACACATTAAGTGGCAGAGCTGAAATGTGAACTCATGTCTCTCTGATTCCAAAAATTCTATGATTGTCACCCTGTGCTGTATGCAAGACCTGGTTTGCTAAGATTACAAAGCCTTAGCTGAAAGCAAAAGCAAAGAGCTTCAGGATGAATGTGAAAGAGGAGAATGAAAAAGTTGGCTTAAAACTCAACATTCGGAAAACTAAGATCATGGCATCTGGTCCCGTCACTTCATGGCAAATAGACGGGGAAACAGTGGAAACAGTGACAGACTTTATTTTCTTGGGCTCCAAAATCACTGCAGATGGTGACTGCAGCCATGAAATTAAAAGACGCTTGCTCCTTGGAAGAAAAGTTTTGACCAACCCAGATAGCATATTAAAAAGCAGAGACATTACTTTGCCAACAAAGGTCCATCTAGTCAAAGCTATGGCTTTTCCAGTAGTCAAGTATGGATGTGAGAGTTGGACTACAAAGAAAGCTGAGCACCGAAGAATTGATGCTTTTGAAAGTGGTGTTGGAGAAGACTCTTGAGAGTCCCTTGGACTGCAAGGAGATCCAACCAGTCCATCCTAAAGGAAATCTGTCCCGAATATTCATTGGAAGCACTAATGCTGAAGCTGAAACTCCAATACTCTGGCCACCTGATGTGAAAAACTGACTCATTTGAAAAGACCCTGATGCTGGGAAAGATTGAAGGCGGGAGGAGAAGGGGACGACAGAGGATGAGATGGTTGAATGGCGTCACTGACTCAATGGACATGAGTTTGAGTAAACTCTGGGAATTGGTGATGGACAGGGAGGCCTGGCGTGCTGCAATCCATGGGGTCACAGAGTCAGACACGACTGAGAGACTGAACTGAACTGAAGGTTACAAAACAGTCAATCTTTTTTTTTTTTTTTCAAAACACTGCTTCTCTAGGAAAATTCTCTTGAGTTTCTTATGAAATACCTCCAGATATAGAACGAATCTAAGACACTCTGGTTAAGTGATAATTGTAATAGTCATTACCCAACTATCCGTACCTCCCCACGTAGTGACAGAAAATGCAATCTAGCCAAGTGACAAGTTCTGGCCAATGAATGGGAATGAGTGAGAACAATTTCCATCATTTCTAGGGTAGAGCACATAATTTCTCCCTATACCACATCTGCTAGCAACCCTTCAAATAACAGTTGTTCCATCAGCCAATTCACAGGAGAACCATGATGGACAAATAGTAAGAGCAAAAAAATAAAGGAATTTTTGTTTTTTTATCGATGACTGAGATCTGTGGGATTGTTATACAACATAGCACATTTCATCATTTATCCTGATACAGATTTGATCCCCTGTCTGTGTTTTATAGGGATAACAAATTACCAGTTCTATTTATGTAAGACACATACCCCAAAGCAAGTATGTGTTTTTTATTTTGTTGCCAAATCTATATGAAATTTAAAACTCCAAGTCCTTTAGTGGAAAGCATTCCTTGAGACATTTTTTCAGTATTAAAAAATCATTTGTCAAGGCAGTTGAGTGGAAGATTAATAAAAGCAATATTCATACCACAAATCCTTCCTTGGGCAGAAAACGCATATATGAATGAAACAAGGGTAAAAGGAAAGTCCCCGAAAGAAGAACCTATGCATATTAATGTTCCAGTGGGAGAAATACATCAATTTATTCAGCAAATATTGACAATGTTACTAGATTCCAGGTATTGTTCATAGTTACAGAGATAGGATAGTGGCCAGAACAGACAAAGATTCTTCTTTTCATGGTGTTTATATTACAGTGGAGTGAGGTAAGATAATGGCATGGGTTTGAAAGCATTTAATTGTGCCAGTATAAACTCTCCTTATTTCTCATATGATCTGAATAAATGAGAAATGTGGAGAGCCAACACCTGCATTCTTGCCTCAACATTTAAGGTTAAGTATGAAGCAATACATGTGGTAATGTAACCTACATCATTTGGGGCCCTGAGAAGCAGGTCATTAATTTGTCTTAAACTCTTAAATACTGGTTTTTTATTTCCCTTCACAGGAAACAACAGTTCTTTCTTCTTCTAGCTGCACCTGGAGACCTGGCCATTCTCCTGGAGAAAGAAGTAGAATTGATGCTTTGATCCTACATCTGGCATCTAGGGTTGCCTTCTTCCTCTTGGGAACCTCTGAAGCTATAAGAGTATGGTTTAAGAGGAGATTCTTCCATGAGAGTCTACTATTGGTTCCCTCTAGTGTATTTTTAATCTATGTTATAATGTTGTTCATTGCTGATTGTCTATTCTTTATTTCTTCCTGTTGCTATTGTTCAGTTACCAACAACAATGTCTGACTGTTTGTGACAACATGGACGGCAGGTCACCAAGCTTCCCTGTCTCTCACCATCTCCCGAGTTTCCCAAGTTCATTTCCATTGACCAGGTGATGCCATTGAACCATTTCATCCTCTGTTGCCCTCTTCTCCTTTTGCATCCAATCTTTCCCAGGATCAGGTTCTTTCCCAATGAGTTGGCTGTTTGCATCAGGTGGCCAAAGTATTGGAGCTTCAGCTTCAGCATCAGTTCTTCCAATGAGTATTCAGGGTTGGTTTTCGTTATGGTTGACTGGCTTGATCTCCTGGCTGTCCAAGGGACTCTCAAGAGTCTTCTCCAGCACCACAGTTTGAAAGCATCAATTCTTCAGCACTCTGTCATCTTTATTGTCCTGCTCTGACATCCATACATGACTACTGGAAGGACCATAGACATGAATGTATGGACCTTCATTTGAAAAGTGATCTTTGCTTTCTAACACACTGTCTAGGTTTGTGATAGTGTTCCTGCCAAGAAGAATCATCTTCTAATTTCATGGCTGCAGTCACCATCTGCATGATTTTAGAGCCCAAGCAAAGGATATCTGTCACTACTTCCACCTTTTCCCCTTCTGTTTACCATGATGTGATAGGACCAAATGCCCTGATCTTATTTTTCTTAATATTTAGTTTTAAGCCAGCTTTTTCACTCTCCTCCTTCACCCTCATCAAGAGTCTCTTTAGTTCCTCTAAGTTTTCTGCCATTAGAGTGGTATCACCCACATATCTGAGGTTGTTGATATTTCTCCTGGAAGTCTTGATTCCATCTTTTAAATAACTTATTTCTTCTAGGCCCTTGTTAAACATTTCTTCTGTCTTTTTGCTTTGTTTAACTTACTGTGTTTGTGGTCTCCTTTCTGCAGTCTGGAAAGCTCATAGTTTCTCTTATTTGTGGGGTTTGCCCCCCATAGGTAGGGTTGGACTAGTGCATTTCGAACAATACTCATTGGGGGAACTCTGTATTCTGGTGGATAGAGTTGTATCTTACCTCTCTGAAAGTCAAGGCTGTGTCCAGTAATGTGTTTTGGGTTGTCTGTGTGCTGGGTATTGTTTGGGCAGTCTATCTGCTAATGGGCAGGGTTGTGTTCCTGTTTTGCTAAAGGATTGGCATCAGGCATCTGGCCCCGAAGCTTGCTGGATGTTGGGTGGCGTCTGGTCTTATTGTTGAGCTGGAGGCCTTTAGGACAGCTCTTGCCAATTAATGCTCTATGGGACTGGGAGTTCTCTGGTAGTCCAAAGTCCTGAACTTGGGTTCCCTCACCTCAGCTGTTGAGGCCCAATGCCTTACTGTAGCACTAAGACTTCACAGGCCATATAGCACAGAAGACAAAACCCAAAGACTAATGGTGAAAGCAACATTTGACAGCCAAGAACACCCAAAGAAATTCAATGCCTACAAAGAGAAGAGTGAAAAAGGAAAAAAGGATAAAAATGGAGTCAAAAAATAAGAGAGCACTCAAGCCAATAAACAAAGCCATAAGTCAAAAAGAAAACTAAAAACTAAACTAGAAAAAATACAAAATCAAAAACACAGGGGAAAATGCAATATAACTAAAGAGTACTGTGAAACTAAGGAAATAAAATAAAATGAATATCTAAAAGTAAGATGTTTTTAAAAGCAATAAGTAGTTTACAAAAAATAAAAATTAAAGGAATAATAAAGGACAATATTAGAACAATATGCAAAAGAAAAAAAATAGAAAATATACGGAGAGGTAGTAGTAGAATGTCCTCATAATTCCTCCATTTTCCACTTCATACAGTGTGCTCCAGACAAACTGCCTACTCAGAAAGTCCTCCAATATTTTTAGGAAGATCTCTGGACCTGTTGTTGGCTGTGTGGGGTCAGCTCACACTCAGATCTTGCCTTGCTCCATCTTGAACTTGCTCCCGAAATCCACAATTGTCCCTAAAGTCTCAGGCTAATTGCAGGGATTTAAGCTGCTGCACCTGCAGCTGCAGGTGCTAATTCCCTTCCTCTTCTTTAGTCACACAGCCCCTGGATTTCTGCTTTGGTTTTGGGCCAGACTCTGCTTATAGACCACACTCTGGTGTCTGTTCCACACCCATTCAAAGGCAGGCGAAGGCTGAGGCTTATTAGGGCTCACTTGCTCAGCCAGGCCAGAGAAAGGGCAGGGTATGGCAGCCACAGTTGGGATATATCAGGGAGTGCCTGTCATGGTAGAGACCTGCTGGATATTGTTACAGTCTGAGGTGGGCTGTGCAGTCTCCTAGAGGAACTGGCCCTGGATCATGAGTCCCTTGGAAGAGCTTGGAAGAAGATCGGCCGTGGCCTGCTGCAGGGTTGGGGGCACTGAGTGTAACAGTGTGTGCATCGGACCTTTTGAAGGAGGTTGCCATTATCTTCATTACCTCCACCATAGTTTGGCCTCAGGTCAAATAACAGGGTGGGCACACAGCCCCACCCTACAACAGAAAATTGGATAAAAGATTTACTGAGCACGGCCCCACCCATCAGAAAAAGACCCAGTTTTCCCCTCAGTCAGTCTCTCCCATCAGGAAGCTTCCATAAGCCTCTTATCCATCAGAGGGGAGACAGACTGAAAACCACAATCACAGAAAACTAACCAATCTGATCACATGGACCACAGCCTTCTCTAACTCAGTGAAACTATGAGCAATGCTGTGTAGGGCTACCCAAGACGGATGGGTCATGGTGGAGAGTTCTGACAAACCATGGTCCACTGGAGAAGGGAATGGCAAATCACTTCGGTATTCTTGCCTTGAGAACCCCATGAACAGTATGAAAAGGAAAAAAGATAGGACGCTGAAAGATGAACTCCCCAGGTCGGTAGGTGCCCAATATGCTACTGGAGATCAGTGGAGAAATAACTCCAGAAAGAATGAAGGGATGGAGCCAAAGCAAAAACAACACCCAGTTGTGGATGTGACTGGTGATGGAAGTAAAGTCCAATGCTGTAAAGAGCAATATTGCATAGGAACCTTGAATGTTAGGTCTATGAATCAAGGTAAATTGGAAGTGGTCAAACAGGAGATGGCAAGAGTGAACATCAACATTTTAGGAATCAGCAAACTGAAATGGACTGGAATGGATGAATGCAATTTAGGTGACCATTATATCTACTACTGTGGGCAAGAATCCCTTAGAAAAAATGGAGTAGCCATCATAGTCAACAAAAGAGTGTGAAATGCAGTATTGGGATGCAATCTCAAAAATGATACAATGATCTCTGTTCATTTCCAAGGCAAGCCATTCAATATCACTGTAATCCAAGTTTATTCCCCAACAAATAATGCTAAAGATGCTGAAGTTGAATGGTTCTATGAAGAACTACAAGACCATCTAGAACTAACACCCAAAAAAGATATCCTTTTCATTATAGGGGTCTGGAATATAAAAGTAGGAAGTCAAGAAACACCTGGAGTAACAGGCAAATTTGGCCTTGGAGTACAGAATGAAGCAGGGCAAAGGCTAACAGAGTTTTGCCAAGAGAATGCACTGGTCATAGCAAACACCCTCTTCCAACAACACAAGAGACGACTCTACACATGGACATCACCAAATGGTCAATACCAAAATCAGATTGATTATATTCTTTGCAGCCAAAGAGGAAGAAGCTCTATACAGTCAGCAAAAACAAGACAGGGAGATGACTGTGGCTCAGATCATGAACTCCTTATTGCCAAATTCAGACTTAAATTGAAGAAAGTAGGGAAAACCACTAGCCCATTCAGGTAGGACCTAAATAAAATCCCTTATGACTATACAGTAGAAGTGACAAATAGATTCAAGGGATTAGATCTGATAGGCAGAGTGCCTGAAGAACTATGGATGGAAATTCATGACATTGTACAGGAGACAGTGATCAAGACCATCCCCAAGAAAAAGAAATACAAAAAGGCAAAATGGTTGTCTGAGGAGGCCTTACAAATAGCTGAGAAGAGAAGAGAAATGAAAGGCAAAGGAGAAAAGGAAAGATATACCCATCTGAATGTAGAGTTCCAAAGAACAGCAAGGAAAGAGAAGAAAGCCTTCCTTGGTGATCAGTGCAAAGAAATAGAGGAAAACAATAGAATGAGAAAGACTAGAGATCTCTTCAAGAAAATTAGAGATACCAAGGGAACTTTTCATGCAAAGATGGGCACAATAAAGGACAGAAATGGTATGGACCTAACAAAGCAGAAGATATTAAGAAGAGGTGGCAAGAATACACAGAAGAACTATACAAAAAAGATCTTCACAACCCAGATAATCATGATGGTATGATCCCTCACCTACAGCTAGACATCCTGGAATGTGAAGTCAAGTGGGCCTTAGGAAGCATCACTACAAACAAAGCTAGTGGAGGTGATGGAATTCCAGTTGAGCTATTTCAAATTTTAAAAGATGATGCTGTGAAAGTGTTGCACTCAATATGCCAGCAAATTTGGAAAACTCAGCAGTGGCCACAGCACTGGAAAACATCAGTTTTCATTCCAATCCCAAAGAAAGGTAATGCCAAAGAATGCTCGAACTAGCACACAATTGCACTCATCTCACATGCTAGCAAAGTAATGCTCAAAATTCTCCAAGCCAGGCTTCAACAGTATGTGAACGTCCAGATGTTCAAGCTGGTTTTAGAAAAGGCAGAGGAACCAGAGATCAAATTGCCAACATCCGTTGGCTCATTGAAAAAGTGAGAGAGTTCCAGAAAAACATCTCCATCTGCTTTATTGACTACACCAAAGCCTTTGACTGTGTGGATTACAGCAAACTGTGGAAAATTCTTAAAATATGGGAATACCAGACCACCTGACCTGCCTCCAGAGAAATCTGTATGCAGGTCAGGAAGCAACAGTTAGACCTGGATGTGGAATAACAGACTGGTTCCAAATCGGGAAAGGAGTACATCAAGGCTGTATATTGTCACCCTGCTTATTTAACTTATATGCAGAGTACATCATGAGAAACGCTGGGCTGGAGGAAGTACAAGCTGGAATCAAGATTGCCGGGAGAAATATCAATAACCTCAGATATGCAGATGACATCACCCTTATGGCAGAAAGTGAAGAAGAACTAAAGACCCTCTTGATGAGAGTGAAAGAGGAGAGTGAAAAAGTTGGCTTAAAACTCAACATTCAGAAAACTAAGATCATGGCATCTGGTCCCATCACTTCATGGCAAATAAATGGGGAAACAGTGGAAACAGTGACAGACTTTATTTTCTTGGGCTCCAAAATCACTGCAGATGGTGACTGCAGCCATGAAATTAAAAGACGCTTCCTCCTTGGAAAAAAAGTTATGACCAACCTAGATAGCATATTAAAAAGCAGAGACATTACTTTGCCAACAAAGGTCCATCTAGTCAAAGCTATGGTTTCTCCAGTAGTCATATATGGGTGTGAGAGCTGGCCTATAAAGGAGGCTGAGTGCCAAAAAATTGATGCTTTTGAACTGTGGTGTTGGAGAAGACTCTTGAGAGTCCCTTGGACTGCGAGGAGATCCAACCAGTCCATCCTAAAGGGAGTTAGTCCTGAATAATCATTGGAAGGACTGATGCTGAAGCTGAAACTCCAATACTTTGGCCACCTGATGTGAAGAGCTGACTCATTTGAAAAGACCCTGATGCTGGGAAAGATTGAAGGCAGGAGAAGGGGATGACAGAGGATGAGATGGTTGGATGGCATCCTCAACTCAATGGACTTGAGTCTGAGTAAACTCCGGGAGTTGGTGATGGACAGGGAGGCCTGGCGTGCTGCAGTCCGTGGGGTTGCAAAGAGTCGGACACGACTGAGCAGCTAATTGAACTGAACTGAACTGAACTGAACTGGAAGAGCTAAGCTGCTTAGGCTCCCAGCAAGGTGCGTACTCACAGTTTGGTGGCAGCTGCCACCTCTGGGCTCAAGACCACAGCAGTGGCATTTTGTTTGCTGCCTCAGGCACTCTCCCTGGCTTTGGCAGTGGCTAGTGACTTATACTTCCCCCTCCGGGATTGTAAACTGTAGTCAGGTCTATCTCCACCGCTGGTACTTCTGCCTGTTTTAGCGGCCTCCACTGGGTATACACCTGCTGTCTGGGAGTGGGCAGAGTTAAAGGGCCCTGATGCCAATGATCTCTTGATTCTGGGAGGCCCAGTATTTTCCCTGGACTCCCTCAGCTGTTGTATTTGCCCCCTCAAAGTATCTTCATGGCAGTCAACCCCAATCCTCTCCCTGTGGTCCCACCCCCCACCCCCCATCCCTCATGAGCCTGAGCCTCAGCACCCAGCCCCCACTCTCTGTGATGGGTGTGAGTTCAAGCCGTTTCTTAGCTGGAAAGTGCTATTCAGCAACCATCTCTATGGTGAAGTCTCTCTGTTTTGCCTTCTGAGCAACTGTTGCTGCATTCCCCTCTGAAGTTTTGAAGCTGCCCCCAGCCCCCTACCCCCGCGTCTGAGTGTGCGGAAACTTTTCCTCCACAACACCCTCCCTGGGGTGCAGGTTCCTGTCCCAAAATTCTTTGTATCTTTTTTTATCTTTATCTTTTGCCCTACCTCATTCTAAGGAGATTGGCTTGCCTTTTTGGAAACCTGGGGTTTTCTGCCAGCATTCAGAAGGTGTACTGTAGGAGTTGTTCCACATGCAAATTAATTTTTGATGTATTTGTGGGGAGGTAGATGATCCTCCTGTCTTATTCCTCTGACATCTTGGAAGTCCCCCACAATGGAGTCTTGTCAAATTTTAATCAAGCATTAAACTAATCCTCAGCCCTCAGCAATAACTTAACCTCTCAAAGTTCCAGTTCTCATTTGTAAAATAATGGTACTGCTAGTGCCTACTTTATAAGAGTTTTGTAAGGATTACAATGAAATAATAGCACATAGGATCCCAGGAAATTATGAAGTATTGTATTCATGTTAAAATAGCTGGTACTACTATGTGAACCATTTCCAAATGAAAGAAATCTCTGAAGATGAAACAGACTCCTAGCATCTGGATTGGTGTGCTTATCCCTGAGGAGCGATTCAACATTCTTAGCCTTCAATTCAAACAACTTACCTAAGGGGTTAAGTGCATATTTTCTATTCTGATATGACTTGCAATGTCCCCTAGTAACCTATGGGTTACAATTGCTGTATTCCCTCACTCACCAGGGATGGAGTATGTTCCCTAAGGTCTCAGCCAATGGTCCAAGCTGCATGTCCATATACTCCCTGGGGTCTACTGCATAACAAGGTCCCCGATGTTTATCATCACTGGAAGAAATATTGGTCCTTCCAAAAGAATCATTAGAGGGCTGGTGGCAATCTAAATCTAATGATGGTGACTTATTACCTTGCCTTCCTAGTTACTGCAAGAGGCTCCCACAGGACACCTGAATAACCAAGTAAGAAAGCATAGAATACATGCTGCTCCTTGCTGGAGGGAGAATTCAGTTCTTATAATCCAAAAGAAACATTAAAAGGCCTCAGAGAGGCTCAAGGAGCCAAATGGATCCCAAGTTACCATTGGATAACTTTGCCCCAAATTTTGGATGAAAGCACTAACAGGAGGGAACATGTGAGAAGTGGAGTTTGGGAACAGGTTACCCAGGAACTGCTGATTTTTGCAGGGGCAGGGATATTCCTGAGAGAGAATATTGAATACCATCTCATATCCCCAACTCTGGCCTTGAGGCTGTTATAATAAGAATTTAATAAGCAAGACAGATATCTAAAACTGTCTGTCCAGCCATCATCTTCCTGGAGTAGCCTGTCTCCTCAACTATAAGTCTATCAGGATAGTTTTCATGTTTTTCCTTGACCCCATCCCCACCTTGGCTGCTATTAATTTGTTCTTAACCAAACCCAAATCTTTTCTCCAGAGTTTTTCAAACTATAAATAAATAGGCAATCTCTTGAGTGGCAGAGATCTTAAGATGAAAAACCTTAGAGTTAACAAAGGCCAGTGTCCAGTGTGGAGAAAGCCAGTTTTCGGGGGAATGAAACAATCTCTCCACACAGAGAGGGAATTCCCTGGTGGTCCAGTGGTTTAGGATTCAGAGATCTACTGCCCTGGCCCTATGTTTGATCCCTGGTTGGGGAACTAAGATCCCGCAAGCCAGAAGTGAGGCCAAAAAAATTAAACCAAAAACAAACAAAACACACACACAAAAAAAAAACAACAATGAAATGGAACAACAACAACAAAAACCACACAAAAAAATAGAGACAAGAAAAGGAAAATACAGATTCCTATGACATTCAAGAGTCTCTGGTTTCCCAAGGCCCAGAGGTACTCTGGTCTTTCTATCGTTTGATCAATGCACTCTTGATTCAAGAAGCTAACAAGCACTTCCTTTCCAGCAAGCTATGTAGATTTGGGTTCTGTCACTTCCAACCAAAATGGTCTTGACCGATAGATGAAGTTCATATGGGCCAGAAACAGAGTTCAATATCCAGGCAATCTTTCTATTTCACCTCTGGAATGCCTCCAACTCCTGTGTGCCTCTGGAATCTTCACTTCCTACATATTTGCTAAACACCACCAGAGTAACCATCCTAAATACCTCTTCTTCACAAGTATATTCTGATTCCCACATCTCCTTCGGCACCACCACTAGGGCTACCCTCTCTATAAACCTGTCCACATGTCACATGTGCAGGAGCTCTTCTCAGCCAGAAGGTGATACACTCCAAAACAGGTACCACCCACATCTTATTCACCTGTGACACCCTAGTGCCTAGCTCAGGGCATAAAATACTCTAGTGTCCAGTGATCATTTGCTTCCCTGGCCTGTCTCTATGTGGAGTTGATACGATCCTTACCAGGCTGCTTGACTTTCTGGAAGATACTAATCTAACCCTCATCCCAGCTGATTACCCTTCTTAACTTCTGTGTTTGTTAATACTCTACTCCCAGACATTCATAGTATTTGCTTTTACTCTATGTTGCTGAAATGTTATGGATTGGGTACAGAAATGAACTAAAGAGAAACCTCTTTGTTGAATTTACTATAGGAATGACAGTAAAGATGACGGTCACAGTAAGATACAGAAGAAAATTCTCCCTCTGGTCTCAGTGTCAGGAAAACGTGAGACTTTTCTGCACAACTGGCCGGTATCACCTTTATGGACACTCCGTGTGCCTGATCATATTCCCCTCTAGGGAGAGCTCTTGCCAACTGCTGGCACACTTCCAGAAAATGAAATAGGTCTTTGTGGCACGTGTTCTGTGTGTTTCTCTCACTCTGGTTTGCATCTTCCTTTCCTACTCTATTTTTTATTTACCTGTATTTCCTCATCTCTCTTTTTTAACAGAAAAATATTTTGAGCACTTCTCCAATAACCACAATTACTGATGTAGCCACCTGTTGGACACTGCAGCACTTCTCAATCCTTGGAATCAGATTGGAAACAATCAACATCATTTTCTCTTCCACATTGATTTTCATACTGTACTTTTTAAGTAAGAGATCTAGCACATTCTTTATCCCATTTCCTTTAATGTAATTTTTATTTTAGAATAGTTATTTACTTACAGAAAAGTTGCAAAAACAGTAGAGGGTTCCCATATACCTGTCACCCAATGTCCCCATTGTTAACATCTATCGTTACCCTAGCACCTTTGTCTCATTATGAACCAATTTTAGTACATTAGTATTAACTAAACTCCACAGTTTATTATGATCTCACTAGTTTTTCTGTACTGTCATTTTTCTGTTCGAAGATCACTTTAATGTAGTAATGTGAAACCATATTACATTTGGTCATCATGTCTCTTCATTTCTTTTGGTCTGTAACAGTTTTTCAGACTTTCCTTACTTCTGATGATCTTGACAGTTTTAAGGTGTGAGGTGTGCTAGTTGAGTCCTTTGCAGAATGTCTGTCAAATCAGGATTTGTCTGATGTTTATTCCATGGTCTGACTGGGGTTATTGGTTTTGGGGAGGAAGACTGCAGAGGTAAAGTGCCATTCTCATCGTACCACATCAAGGGTGCATGCTATTAACTTGGCTTGTCACTGATGATATTAATCTTGATCACCTGGCCAAGGTACCATTTCCAAACTTTCTCCACTATAAAGATACTTTCTGTACTCTACTCTTTAAATCACACTGCTAAGCACAGCCCAAACCCAAGGGGAGGGAAGTTGAGCTCCACCTCCTTCATGTGGCACCTATATAAATTGTTTGGAATACTTTTGCCCCATTTATTTATTGAATCTTTTTTTTAATAAATACACTCACAGCTATTTTCTTTTTCCTCAGCATCTTTTTAAAGATTGAATTGGATGGTATTTGGAGATATTAAATGAGGTTGTTTTCAGTTCCAAAATGTGTTCAAAACCCTTATCAGTATCAGTAATATTGAAAACAGGTTTTCAACTGAAGAGCCAGGCTTTTGTAAATCATTGTGCATTTTTTAATAATTCATTGTGGTGTGTGTGTGTATGTCCAGGAGCTTAATTATGAGTATGAAGAACTAAAGACTCTGGATAACTCAGAACATAGGGTGGGAAAAGATGGCAAGAATGTGTAAATACCTTTATCCTTGCCCTGAAGAAGATAAAGGTTAACTAGAGGGTGGGCAGTGTGCCGGCCCATGAAAAGGTTCTCTACCCAGGGACAGAACACCACACACACACACACACACACACACACACACACATATATTCCAGTAGTGCATGTTAAGTCTGAGGGAGCATAGCCTGAGAGGTCTTATGACCCATTTCTAGAGAGAAGCCCACAAACTCTGTATCTCCATATATAAATGTGCCCCACATGTACAGATGAGTAAAAAGGAAATGATGGTGTGGAAGAGAAGACCTAGATGTCCCTAGCACCCCAACATGACATAGAAGAGCATCTAAAAGTGTTCCAAAAGGGGTGCTGCGAATAGGTGGAAGATTTGAAGGCAGGACTGTAAAGAGGACCTTTCAACTCTGGTAGCTATAGAGCAAAGAATGCTGGGGACAGTTCACAGTGGATAAAGCAGAAGGGTGCAAAGATTAAAGATCAGTGAGGGTTGCACCTTTCAGCAGGAGTACCATAGATGATGTCAATAACCATGGACCAGATTCTGTTCTTTGATTCCAGGATGACACATTAGCCCTCTGAATTCTATACTGCACCCTGGGAGATGGAAGTGAAGGTCAGTATGTTGACTGAATTTTAGCTTTAAACTGGACAAAAAAAAAAAATTTTATTGGAGGATAGCTGATTTAAAACATTGTGTTAGTTTCTGCTGTATAGCAAAATGAATCTGTTACACATATACCCATTCTTTTTTAGATTCTTTGCCCATACAGGCCATTACAGGGTATTGTACATAACTCATGTTTTCAATATTGTCATCCACCATTCCCTAAGAGAAAGCTTTGCTTAAGAAACTTGTCTATTTACCATCCCTGACTAGGCCTGCTTATTATTACCTCCATGTCTTTCTCCATGTCGTAGTCTCCTTCTGACCACTAAAAGCTCTCTCTCCTACCTATAGTCTTGCCATCCTGCAAAGTTCAAGACTCACCTCTTCTAAGAAGCTGCTCAGGCAGCTCAGCCTGCAGTGAGCTGTATTATATCAGAGCTCCCACGGGGAGATGGAAAGAACAAAGGAGAAGGGTGCCTGTTCCTAATGAGCATTGTCATTGTTCACCCCTCGCTACTTGCCAGGCGCTGCCTTCCCCTTATAAGGACGCTTGTGCTCACTTAGGTCATCTGGATAACTTCCCCATCTCAAAATCCTTAACTTAATCACATCTGCAAAGTCCCTTTTGCCACTTAAGTAACATTCACCTATTCTTAGGGAGAGGCTTTATTCAGTCTACCACAGTGGAGTTCATTGATTAAAGGAGTTCATTTATTAAAGGACTAAGGCTCATGTCTGAGCCCAAAAGATGTACTGCCTTCTGGATATCACGTGAGGTACCAAAGAACACAAGGTGAAAATTGCCACTGTCAGAGCACCGTCACCACCGTTGCCACCAAAAAGCAACATTTAGGCACAGACTTCATGCGATCCAGTCCTTGTTGCTTATAATGGACATTCAAAAAGGCATAGGCAGACATAGTTTACATTCAAACTATCGATGACATTGTCTCAAAATGGTTTCTAGTGAGGTAACATTAGGACGCACATCTAGTCCTGTGGTAGCACACAGTGCTCAATGAAAGTCAAGAGTTAGGAGGATTTCTCATAATCTCCTCTAATTAGTGAGTTGAGAGTTCCAGTGTGATTTCTCTGGCTCTCCTTGGGCAGGTTTGCCAGGCCAGATCCTTTATGCCCCAATACTCCTGGGGTATTCAATAGTCATGTCAAGAAGTCCTGATAATATAGTCCACTTGAGTAGTATGAATCTTGATATTGTCAGTCAATGGATGATGATAATCTATTAAGTGGGCTTCCCCCTGGTAGCTCGACTGGTAAAGAATCCGCTTTCAATGCAAGAGACCCTGGTTCGATTCCTGGGTCAGGAAGATCCCCTGGAAAAAGGAATGGCTATCCACTCCAGTACTTTGGCCTGGAGAATTCCATGGACAGTATAGTCCATGGGGTCATAAAGAGTCAACACGACTGAGCAACTTTCACTTTTCACTTTTGATCTAAGTGGTAGAGTTAAGCCATTGTTTGGCACTGAACCATGAGAGGAGGTTGCTCCTGCATTTCCTCCTTCCTCCTCAAACTGTGTCTTATAAGTTGCTATCCCTTTAACTACAGGTTGTTCAGAGAAATAAGAACTCTCCTCCCAGGGGATTGTGATCCTCCCAGCTACACACCAGAGACTTGGGGCTACAATGGCATAGACACCACCAAGAGAAAAGAAGGAAGAAAGCAAATTTCTGGCAGATACAGTGTGGAGTCTTTGTGAAGGAGCTGAAGGCCTTTCTGGATCAATAAAACCATTTTCAGGTAAGGTAAAAAATGCATGTGGTATCATGAAAGTGACTTTAGTAAATGAGAAGTTGTGAAAGTGTGTTTAAATCCAGAGAAAGCTCTAAAAGTCACATTGTCTTGTCTTAACTGAATAACTGCAGGCCCTGGATAAGAATGTCTCTTTGACAGAAAAATGGGCTGTTCTTCTATTTAATGAAGTTTAGTAGAAATATTACAAAAATCTGTGATAGTATTTCCTTTCACTGGTTTTGGAGACAACAAGTGCAAGCTGCTTACTAGATGAATGGCCTTTGGTAAACTGCTCACCTCTTAGTGCCTCAGACATCCTGTCTTCTAGGTCTGTTGAGAAAATTAACAAGTTATTGGATAGAGATGCCTTACACAGTGCTCAATACGTGTTTTTCACTGTTCGTTTCCCCTAACACATTGGAAATAACTGAGACTTCAAAAATTGCCTAGTTCAACTCTTTCACTTTTACAGATACCTTCTGGAGAAATTTTGTTAAACACATTTACATACGGATTTCTACAGAGATAATGTCTTGACCCAAAACAGTCAGTAATTCCTCAGATTTGATCCTGGAATCATATTAACTTTCCACAGAATACAAAATCAGAAAATGGGTCTCTCCAATGCAAAATGGCAGCTCTTCAGAGTTTTGCGGTCTCCTTAAAAATTTGTCCATACTAAACATTTAAGAGAATCAAAAGCAGACAGAGGAGATAGGAAGAAAATTATTGGCAAAAATATTTTAAGTTCAGTTAAGAAATCCTACTCTATATATATCTTGACTTGTTTTTATCAGTAATGATCATGTTTGCACATGTAAAGCCATGTCACTCTGTTTACTGACATAACATAGGGAATGCTGAAATATATATTCAGATCCAATCTTTTTATGACGTGGTTTTAGATTTGTTGATATGTTAATTTGATAATTTATTAAGGCATGGAAAATTTGCCCATAGAGATATGCAAAATAAAACAATTCATGAAGAATTACTTTTCAATTTGGAGAAGATGGAGAGGAAATTTGCATTAAAAATATTCACTATATTTTCTGGGCTATTTTCTCCGGGAAGCAAGAATACTCCTGGTGTCCCGTATCTTAAGTGTCTTTCCAATACATCATTAAAATGGAACCAAGAAAGGTCAAAATGATGTGTTAATAAGTGAAGGTCTGAATGCTTCAGATGGACTGGGGCTCATTTTAGCCCCAAGAGCCTGTCAGGGCATTAAAAGAGGCGGAAATAAGATAAGGCACCAAGATGCTGGTGGCTCCAACCCAATACTTTTCTAGGGTTTTTATACATCAAGAAATTAATGCCTTCTGCCAAAAATAGTTCTGAGGTTTGATTTTTTTTTTTTTAATGTGCAGCATCTATTGAGTCCTAGTCATATACCTTGCACTATCCTAAGGCGCTCATTTGAACCCCACAACTAGCCAATGAAGAAGGTACAATTATGCACAGTTAAAATGAGACTTAGAAATATTAAACACCTTGACAAGGTCATCCAGAGAGGCAAGTGCGGATGCATGATAGTGTGTAGTATGTGAGCGTGCATAGGTGTAGTATATGTGCATGTGTGCATGTGTGTATTTAGGAGGGGGATGGGTTCTCGCTTTCAGCAGAATGATCCTTCTCCTTTCTACCTGGACATAATAAAGATTTTTTAATATCAATGATATTGCCAGACTTAATTTATGTAACTATGGCTAAATTGGGCTTCCATGGTGGCTCAGATGCTAAAGAATCTGCCTGCCAAGCCAGAAACCCGGGTTTTCCTGGATCGGGAAGATCCCTTGGAGGAAGGCATTGCAACCCACTCCAGTATTTTTGCCTGGAGAATCCCATGGACAGAGAAGCCTGGCAGGCTACAGTCCATAGAGCTGCAAAGAGTTGGACATGACTGAAGCGACTACTTGCACGGATGCATTGCTAAATTATGCTGATCATTTCTTATAAGTTTTCATATTTTCATACATAAAACTATAAATATTAGCCAAAAAAGAAGTAAACATGATCATTTTGTTGTAGTTCAGTCCCCCATTCTTGTCCGACTCTTTGCAACCCCATGGACTGCAGCACACCAGACTTCCCTGTCCTTCACCATCTCCCAGAGCTTGCTCAAAGTCCTGTCCATTGAGTTGGTGATGCCATCCAATCATCTTGTCTTCTGTCGTCCCCTTCTCTTCCTGCCTTCTATCCTTCCAAGCATCAGGGTCTTTTCCAATGAGTCAGCTCTTCCCATCAGGTGGCCAAAGTATTGGAGTTTCAGCATCAGTCCTTCTGATGAATATTCAGGATAGATTTCTTTTAGGATTGACTGGGTTTGATCTCCTTGCAGTCCAAGGGACTCTCAAGAGTCTTTTCCAACACCACAATTGGAAAGCATCAATTCTTCGGTGCTCAGCCATCTTTATGGTCCAACTTTCACATTCATACATGTCTACTGGAAAAGCCATAGCTTTGACTATACAGACCTTTGTTGGCAATGTAACGTCTCTATTTTTAGCACACTGTCTAGGTTTGTCATAGCTTTTCTTCCAAGGAGCAAGCACCATTTAATTTCACGGCTACAGTCACCATCCACAGTGATTTTGCAGCCAAGAAAATAAAGTCTTCCACTGTTTCCATTGTTTCCCCATCTATATGCCGTGAAGTGATGGTACTGGATGCCATGATCTTAGTTTTTTAAATGTTGAATTTTAAGCCAGCTTTTCACTCTCCTCTTTCACCTTCATCAAGAGGCTCTTTAGTTCCTATTTGCTTTCTACCATAGGGTTGTGTCATCTGCATATGTGAGGTTATTGATATTTCTTCCAGAAATCTTGATTCCAGCTTGAACTTCATCCAGCTCAGCATTTTGCATGATGCATTCTGCATATAAGTTAAACAATATACAGGGTGACAATATACAGCCTTGACGCACTCCTTTCCCAATTTTGAACCAGTCTGTTGTTCCATGTCCAGTTCTGATTGTTGCTTCTTGACCTGCATACAGGTTTCTCGGGAGGCATGTAAAGTGGTCTGGTACTCCAATCTCTATTACTGAAGATAGCTGTATGAGATATGTCAAGTGCTAAGGGTGCAAAGCATAGCCTCTACTCACATCATCAAGATAGGTTAGGAGACAAGGTACATATGTTAAAAACAAGAGTTAATGACACAAGGTAGACAACTGTTGCATGAATAGTATAGATGCATGTTATGGAAATTCAAAGGAAGAAATAAATCAGAGAATTAGGAAAGAAAATGTTAGAATACAGATGGCAGTGCAGAAAGGGAAGGTTATTTTACCAATGTCATAAAGCTAGTTTTGAAAGAGTTGAGAGTAAATCACAAGTTTCCTGATTCATTTTGTAAGACTGTTTCATGGAACTGTGCTAATGAAAATGATCTTAACAATAGCATTAATTAACACTTTGAAGATACTTTTTACATGCTGGGCATTTTACAGACATTATCTTATTAAATTCTCATAATAACCCTAGGACAGAGGTGCTGTATTTTTCCCCATTTCACACATGAGGAAATTGAGGTGTAAGAAGGATAATTTTCCTAAAGCCCTACAGCCAGAAAACAGCTGATCCAATAATTAAACCAAGGTTTCTAAAGAGCTATAATGAGGGCAGGTAGTGTGGCCCAGAAACTAGGGGAATGATGGGTCAAATCTAAGTGGTGGGAACAGACATTTATGAAAAGTGAGTGGGCTGCTTTACTGGAAGAGGAAATTCAAGAGAAGACTTAGCAGATAGAGTTAGAACAGAGTATGAGGCAGACAGAAGGAGCTCTTGAATGTCAATCCAGGCAGCAAATATTCTATTTGTCTACCATGTGTTTGGGAAGAAGGTAGGAACAGAAGATAGGAGCTTGACAACGCTATAGTTGTGGGCTGCTGTTGCTGTTATTTTTAAAATTAACCTGGTCACAAACAGAATGAAGAGGAAGAGTCTAGTAGTAGAGGACTGGTCAGGGGCTAAATCCTCAGCTCTGAAGAAAGATGGGGTGTTTCAGGTGTTCTCCAGACTCCTGAGGGTACACAGCTACAGGTCCATTTCCCAATCTCACCACAGAGCATGGGAAGAGACTGACACTCCTCACCAATCTTTCCCCACAGACTGCAGTATTTCCACATCCACACAAGCTAACAAAGCCCTTTGGAACCATGAAGATTTTTTTCCGCTACCAGACATTCAGATTCGTCTGGCTCACAAAGCCGTCTGGCCAGCGCTTTCACAAAAGTCACCAGCCGGGGGCACCTCTGACTCTTGCCGACTTTGAAGCCATAAATCGCTGCGAGAGATCATTGCCTAAGAACTTTAACTTTGCTGGGGATGTGCTGGACCAGTGGTCCCAAAAAGAGAAGGTATATGATGATGGGCTTCCTTTAAATGCTTGGTGTCTACCTATCAGCGTTCCATTTCCTTGTTGTGTGGCCATTTTTAATTCCATTCTTTCATACCTTTTGGTTTCCTTTGTTTTCCAATTGCCCTTCTCTCTCTCCAGGGGAGAACTTTGCACCTCAACTATGTATGTCTTTATCCTCAGCCCCCGTCATTATGGTTACTCAAAGAATTATGCCTCTTCCCCTCATTTTCCCCAAGTTGCACATAGCAGCTCTTTGTTCTCCAATTCTTCTGTTTGGGTTGGGCACAAAAAGCAGTAATTTGAGCTTTGGTTTTATGAATAGTCATTGGTGCAGAAGCAGAGGTTGAGAAGGAAAAAGCAATGAGTTTTATGAACTATTTAGTGTATCCCTGGGTCAAGGTCCCTGCATACTGACCCCTCAACTCCCAGTCAGGCACTAAGCTGAACATTTCACTCATCAGTGCTTACCAAAGTGCACTGCAAGGGCCTGTGCTTCAGAATATATACTAGATGTACAAGGTACTGAATATGTGGAATTAATTCTTCCTATTAAGTAGACTGGACAGTCTTCCTTCAAATCTATTGTCTTTAGCAGCTCTCTTATATTTAATGCACTCACTTTTGAACAGAGAGTGCAGGTATAAGATGAAAATCTCTAGATAAAATTTAGGGACATATTTTGTTTTCAGTACACATATTTATTTTTCAGTAACCCATTTTTAACAAGTTGTACTGATTTTTCCATTATGGTGGTATTAATAATTAAACATATTTTCCTTCTTAAGTAAAGTATACAAGTAAAAATGAATCAACAGTGTAAAGAAGAATACAAAGAACAATAGCACAAGTGTAGACAGATCTGGTAAAATAGTGATACTCAAATGACTAATGATTGAGAAATACTGATCTATATTATTTCATCAAATCCCCATCACCACCCTGAGATAAGGGGGCTGCAGATAAGGAACTTAACCTGCAGAAGTTAAGCTACTTATCCAAGTTCACCAGTTCAAAGGTAAATGAACCAGCTTCCGATCTTACAGAGCTTTAATCCATTGGATAGGGATGCATCTATGATATCACAAAGTTTAATGGAATAAACGGGAATGTGCATACAAAGCTGCAGGAACACAGAGAAGTCAGAGAGGGGCAGAAGTGGGAGCTAAGAGAGACTTGACCAAAGAAGTGAAAAGAGAACTGGGCTGTGAAGTATTTTCCAGCTAGGGAAGATAAGGGGAGCTTTCCAGATAGGGGAAGAAAAGGGGAGTAATATTTCCCCCAAGTAATACATAAGGCAAAGAGATTTTACAGTATAGACTTCTAGAATCACGTATAAGAAATTTGCTCCAGAAAGCAATCAAGCTCCTTCCACAAAGGCCCTCCATCTTGTTCTCGGTTACCTATGAAACCCATAGCTTGGCCTTTTGGGTAAAAAATGCTAAGTTCCTAATCAGCCTTAGTCCATTCATTTTGGCTTTTGATTGGAAGACAATCTAACTTAAACCAGAAAAAAAGGAAAGTTGTGTTCAACTCTTTGCGACCCCATGGACTGTAGCCTATCAGGCTCCTCCGTTCATGGGATTTTCCAGGCAAGAGTACTGGAGAGGGTTGCCATTTCCTTCTCCAGACGATCTTCCTGACCCAGGGATTGAACCCAGGTCTCCCGCATTATAGGAAAATGCTCCACCGTCTGAGCTACTAGGGAAGTCCTAAACAAGAAAGAAATTTATCAAAGGGATGTGGGAGAGCTCACAAAATTGGGTTGGAAGCTGGAGTTTTCACAAGGATGGGAAGCGGGACAGATGCATAAGCACCAAGTGCCAATAGACAGATTTTGCTCCAACCATTTTCTATCTCTTTGTTCTTCTCAGAAAACTCTAAATTAGGGACAGAAGGTGTGACTGGCCCAACTTTGGGTCACAGTCCCACACATTGATCAGGGGAGGATGGGCACCCTGATGGGTTGTCTCAACAAGGCGGTATTTGAGAGAACAGTGGCTCCCCCACAGACAAACTGGGTGCTGTTACTGGACCCCACCAGCACGAGTGCTGAGGGAAAGATGCCGAGGATGTCCCATCTATTTGATGACCACTCATTCAAGCCTTCTCCCCTCTTTCCCATGTACCTATGCATACCTAGACAGGAGAGAGACCAGCCAACCCAGCCCTGTGGTGGGTGAATGGCAAAGGGGATGAGGTGAAATGGAGCTTTGGAGAACTGGGCTCCTTGTCCCGAAAGGCTGCCAATGTGCTCACCAAGCCCTGTGGTTTAGAGAGAGGAGACCGAGTGGCCGTGATTCTTCCCCGAATCCCAGAGTGGTGGCTCATAAGCGTGGCATGTATGAGAACAGGTCAGTGCCAATATTTAACATTTCTAAATCATGCAGAAAAAGAATAAGACTGAAAGTAGAGGTTTTTCTGAACTGTTAGTCCTGACTGAAATTATGCTTACAAAGAACAGAAAAGTTGGGTTGAAATTAGAAGCAATCATGATGCAATAATAAAACATGACCTCAAGAGGTAAGTATTATTGATGTCCATTTTGCGAGAAAGGAAATTGATGTTCAGAAAGGTTAAGTTTGCCCAGAGTCACACAGCTAGAAAGCTATGCAATTGGGACTTAAACACAAAACTCTATAAAAGCAAATGTGGGTACCAATACCTCTTTGCAGTGCTGTTTATGATGTGTTCATTCAGATGCTCCAGAATTTACTTCTCTGAATATATTTGTACTCTCCCTGACATAGAAGTACAAAAGGAAGAAAAAAGGACTTCATAACAAAATGACTTTTAAGACTAAGGTTGTATATTCCAGCTGGAAAACCTTTGTCTCTTTCCAGAAAATTAATGTATTAAATGACACATTTTCTCCCACAGTAGTAATGTATAATGTACCCCAGTAAAATTTCTACAGAAGTCTTTTCCTTTCTAGGACAGAGTTCAGCAGAAACCATGGCCTATGAGTTGGCCATTTATTTTTGTAAATAAAGCTTTAAAGTTTTAATGGAATACAGCCATGCTCACTCATTTACATATTGTCTATAGCTCTTTTTGCACTACATCAGCAGAACTGCTCATTGAAACAGAAATGGTACGACTCACAAAGCCTAAAATGTTTACTATCTGGCCTTTTACTGAAAAAGTTTGCACACATAACATACATGTTTATAAGTCAATCCAAAATAAACAAGAATGCCAAAAGATATACTACTATACAGAACATGAAAACATTTGTTACAATATCATTAATAATAGGAAAAAAATGGAAAAAACTATACAGGAACTATTAAATAACTTAAAAACTAGCTGAGAATGAAGTTTAGTGGAGGCGTGGTTATTGCTAATTGAAATTATGATGCCTCAATTTGCTGGAATGTCATTAAAAGAATAATTTTAAGGATTTCATAATAGTGTTGAAAAATGCTATCATTGCCTATATTACATAAAAATAGCAATATATAAAATTATTTTTACATTCACTATAAAAAGGAATTTGCAAATGTGAAACCAACTGTGGGTTGGAAAGAGATTAAAGGTTTTATTTGTCTTAAAAATATACTAATATTACTTAACCTAATGTATGCCATTTGTGAAATGCTGAGATTAAAAACAAACCCACAAGCAGAATGGTCAAAAATATACAATTAATTAAATGTTAAAGAAGCAGCTGAGGATTATATTTTCAAGTTCAGAATAATTAAATCTCAGTAAACACTGAGATACTAGTACTATGCACCACATAGCTAAATACTTTGCTTTTGTTGTAAAGCGTAAAAATCTGAAATCCCCTAGAAAAGAACTTACTCCTGACCCCCAAGCTATCCATTGAATACATCCACATCACAAATCCACCAAGAGTACTAATAATTTCTGAGCCCCTAAGAACAAGTGGTTTGCAAAATAATCTTTTATTTTTATATTGAGTGAATGATGAGATATTTTCTTGATTAACTTCCTATCACATCAAATATTTATTCATCTTCTCAAGAGGGGATGACATGTAAGAGTTTTTAAAATATATTCAGTAATTAAAGTTTCCTTACTAGGAATTCAACTCCATATCTTCCTATTCAGCCTACTTCAGGGAACTCGCCAAGAAATAAGGAGTCTGGTTCATGACACAGGTCTTGGGAGTCTGGGAAGTGTCTTTGAATCTTGGTTCTGCCACTTACTTTACAGCCCCTGGGCTAGTTGTCATCTATATGCTGGGATTAATTTTAAGTGAGATACCAGGCATATATTACATAATAAATGGTAGTGGCTCTTTGTCATGCTTTACATACATTCCACTTTCTCGCCATTGATCTGCTTTAGAAAGTGCAAACCACTTCCCCTCTGTTTTTCATCTAATTCTCCCATATATGTTCTTATCACAGTGAACTAGTACTTTAAAATCAGGCCCATCACAGGCCAGGGTTTAGAATTATGTGAAAAAGTGGAATAAATTAAACATTGCCAAAGCAATGTAGGCATACGTCAATGAACACAGACCACTGAGAAAACCCAGGTTTGAGGGCTGGCTCTGCCACTTGCTTGGCTCATAATCCATCAGATGGAAATAACTGCATTGATTTACATGGTTGCTTAGAACAGTGGTCTCCAAGTTTTTTTGGTTATACAATCTATCAATAAAAATTCTTGGGACACATATACTCCCACCTGGATATAGTTATTTAAGTTGTTCTACTTTGCTAATACAGTATATATATTATAAAATATATACAAAAATGAGATAAAGTCATAAACAGAATTCCATATCTCCAATAAACTTTTTAAATTCTAATTTCTTCTCTTATCCTGAATGGATAATCGTGCTAAACTCAATTTGGAAACCATAGGTTCAAATGACTGGATGAGTTGATGTTCATGAAAATGCAAATCAGTAAAGTGCTGTAAAATGTAAAGTACTGTTTAAGTGTTATATAGCAAGATTCAAATGTTCCATTAAAAATGGTACAGAATAATAGCCCACCATTATGACAGCTCATGGTAAAGAATCATCTGCCAATGCAGGAGATGTGGGTTCCATCCCCGAGTCTGGAAGATCCCCTGGAGAAGGAAATAGCAACCCACTCCAGTATTCTTACCTGGGAAATCCTGTGGACAGAGGAGCCTGGCAGGCTACAGTCCATGGGGTGGCAAAAAGAGTCAGACATGTCTTAGCAACTAAACAACAACAGCGTACTGCTTACCATATGCCAGAATTACTATTAGTTTCCCCATTTTACAAAGAAGGAAAGGAAAACACAGAGAGATGAAGGAATAAGTTCAAGGTCACAAAGCAAGTATGTTACAAGGATGGGATTAGATCCAGGGACTGTCAGACTCTGAAGCCAGTGCTCTAAGGATCTCTCAGAGACTTCATGGTCCTGTGGGATGTCCCTGGAGACCAAGACAATGGTAGCTGAAGTTTAGATTTTGCAGCTATTTGCCACACAGGCACAAAGCCCAAGTCTCCACAGTCCACAGTCTATTCAGAGCCCTGTCTCTTTCCCAGGGCTTGTCTTCATGCCAGGAACAACCCAGCTGACAGCAAAAGACATCCTCTATCGGCTGCAAGCATCTAAAGCCAAGTGCATTGTGGCCAGTGACGAGGTGATCCCAGCAGTGGAATCCATTGTGTCAGAGTGTCCAGACTTGAAGACCAAACTCCTGGTGTCTCCACACAGCCAGAATGGGTGGCTCAGCTTCCCAGAGTTATTTCAGTGAGTATTTTCCCCACATCACTTCCGGTGTCAGCAATAATACCAGTCACAACTGCATCTCAGAGTCTCCTAGCCTCCCAGGACTCTTGCATACTGTGGGTTGACCCAGGCTCCTTCTCAGGAAAAAATCACCTAATAAAAACGTTTTAAGGACAGAGAAAGGATGTAGCTCTGCTTCCATTTCCCTCCTTTTTACCAGGGCCTGAGATGAGTGTCCTACCTGACTTAGCATTTGCCTCAGTCTTGGAGCACATTTCCCACAACTCTCACTGCCTAGACTCTGGCCATCATTTTTTTTTTCCTTAAATGTGGTCCACCTCAGGGCCTTTGCACTTGCTGTTTTGTTTTTTTTTCTACCTGGAATTCTCTTCCTCAGTCCTTTTCACAGTTGATGACTTCCTGTCAAATTTGAACTCAAATGTTTTATCCTCAGTGAGACTATCTCTGGCCACCATGTCTAGAGTAGAGTTCCAAGCCAGTCTACCACATCATCCTGTTGTTTTCTTCATAGTACTCATCACTCTCCAAATATCATATCCCCTCATTTGTCCCTGTATTTACTGTCTATTTTTCGCCTCTACAGTTGACAAATGAGGACCCAATTCTGGCATGGCACTCACTTTTAGAAAGTTGTGTTGGAACAAGACCACACCCATTTGTGTACATATTGTCTAGAGTGGCTCTCATCTTATAAGAACAGAGTTGGGTGGCTACAGCACAGACTCTATGACCCCCAAAGCCTGAGATATTTATTATCTGGGTCTTTACAGAAAAAAATTTCCATCCCTGTTCTAAACAGTAAGCTCCAAGAAGGCAAAGGCACTATTTGTCTATTTGATCACTCTATTTCTAGTTCCTACCATTTGGTTGGGCCCTAAGAAATGCTTACTGAGGACTGAACAAAACAGCGCACTTAACCTCAGTTTTCCTTATATGTAGATTGGGGATGCACATGTCTCAAGTGTTGTTTTGAGGATAAAATAAGCTAATAAGCAAGAAAGTGCTTCCTAAACTGTAAAAAAGGGAGTAAAATGTTTATTAAATGTATTATCCTTCAAAGAGTTGTTAAGTAGCTTGAGTTTTTTTTTTAAATACTTTTGATTAGCTTATAAAAAGACATATAAATTCTGTTGAATAAAGGTAGTTTCCATTGCTGGAATAAAATTTTACTAGTAATCAAAACCAAACCCTGTTGATCAAACCCAAAATGTTTTCCCACAGCTATGCCAGAGAATGCTGTTTGTGTCTTTCATAAACTGAGTACCTCTGGTTAAGTCAAATAACACCTCTAAAGCTCTGTGTCTTATCCATAAAATAAGGATATGATAGTATCTACCCCATTGAGTTGTAGAAAAATCACATGTGATGAAGCATGTGAAGTTTTTAGCATAATGCTTGGCACAGAGTAATCACTCTGTAAGATTTATAGTAATTATAATTATTATTAGTCTCAAGTTAATAAAGCCATTCACCTGTGCAATAATTCCTTAAGGTAGTGTTATTCAATTGAATATTCATATTCCTCAGTAAAATATTTTTAACACACTCCCCTAATACATATGTATTTATTTATTTATAAATTATATACACATACTTTTGTGCACCACACAAATATAAAAAATAATTATTTTAAAGAATGAATTCTAAAATATATATAATTTGAAATTCTATTTTCTTCTCATCCCAGTCATCTTGCATACACTCCTGGGCAGCAAGGTCCCCCACTTTCAAGACTCCTGTCCTAAACAACTCTGCCACATTCTGTTGAGTCCCCAGAAAACCTTTAAAGTGTCACAAAATCCACAGGAGACAGAGAACTTCGAACTCACATGAATTTGAAATTGAAATTTATACATTTGGGGAGTATTTTTCAAGGTAAAGGAAATCCTCACTTCAAACCAACAACTTTGGAGTGTCATAACTTGACAACTGCCATGGATTGTTTCTCTAAAAGCTAAGGAAAAGAGAGCCATAAATTGCCAACAACTGGCCGTTCTCTCAGAAAACCACACACAGCCATAATTAGGACTATTTCACTTGGTTAGAGTCAATCTTCTGGGAGTTCACTTTAAGGTTTCTCACTCTACTTCTGTCTCCCATGGATAGACGTTCATGAACATTTTCCAGAATATTATACTAGAATGGGGAAACAGTTAAAATTATGGGCCTGACTGATATTTCTCTTTTCCTGTCCTAATAAAAAGGATCCTTCCCTTCAGCTCAAGACCCTGGATTCTGATCACAAGGGGCTTAAAACAGTGTTCCAGGAAGAAGAACTGTATGAACAAAAGTATGGAGGCAAAGAAAATCCCAAAATGTGCAAAGAAAGGACTGCAAGCAGTTTGGGGTGGCTGGAAAATAAAATATGAAGTCAGAGTGGAGGCCAGAAGAGCAAGCAGAGGCCAGATAATGGCCTCTCATATAAAGATCTGACTCTTGGCGATTCCATGGACTATACAGTCCATGGAATTCTCCAGGACAGAATACTGGAGTGGGTAGCTGTTCCCTTCTCCGGGGAATCTTACCAACCCAGGGATCAAACCCAGGTCTCCCACATTGCAGGCATATTCTTTACCAGCTGAGCCATCAGGAAAGCCCAAGAATACTGGAGTTGGTATACTATCCATTCTCCAGTGGACCTTCCCAACCCAGGAATAGAACCAGTGTCTCCTGCATTGCAGGAAGATTCTTTACCAGCTGAACTACAAGGGAAGCCCAAAGATTGAACATGTATGCTAAATTTTTAACTTGACCCTATGAACAAAGGATCTGGAGAGGGAAATAGCAACCTACTCCAGTATTCTTGCCTGGAGAATTCCGTGGACGGAGGAGCCTGGTGGGCTGCGGTCCACAGGGTCACAAAGAGTCGGACACGACTAAGCAACTAATACACACATGAACAAGGGAAGCCAATGAAGAGTTTTAAGAAGTGAAGTGTCAAGGTCAGTTTGCAATTTTAAATAGATTTCTCTGGCAACTGCATAAAAAAATAAATTTGAATAGAACCAAACTGGAATCAGAGAGACCATCTGAAAGGCTTATCTAGGGGAGCAATGATGAGATTCTAAGGCCAAGATCTGATGAGTAGTACTGAGAGAAGGAGGCACGCTAAAGAAAGAACTAGAAGGATTTGGAAACTGATTGGACATGAAGAACAAAGGCAGGAATCTTCTGCTTTTTAACTCAGATGACTTAGTGGGTGGGATATTATCAGCTGGAGAAAGAGTTTAAAGTTGTGTGCTCAGTCACTCAATAGTGTCTTACTCTTTGAGACCCCACAGACTGTAGCCTGCCAGGCTTCTCTGTCCATGGGGATTCTCCAGGCAAGAATACTGGAGTGGGTTACCATGCCCTCCTCCAGGGGATCTTCCCAACCCAGGGATTGAACCCAGGTCTCCCACATTGCAGGCGGATTCTTTACTGTCTGAGTCACCGATTGAGGGGACTAAGAACAAACAAATGTGTAGCAAGTAGTAGATATTTGAGTCTTGGGCTCAAGGAGGTAAAGATATAAATCTGGAATCATCAGCATATAATCAGTTTCAAAAAACTGATTATATATATAACTCAGGTATGCAAAGAAAGATACAAGTCATACAGTGAAAACCTTGCTTGAAAATCTACTTGTCACTCACAGATTATAATGTTTCTTTGTTTTAAAAATCAAAAGCTTTATATCAAAAGTTTTACGTACTAGCTTAAGAAGCATTCAAAGATGAGTTGGACTTTTTTGGTTTGTTTTTGTTTGCTTGTTTGTATCAGATACTGTGATGAAATTCCCCTTTCTCCAGTCCAACACATACCAATTTCACCATATATTTTACTGAAAAAGTCAATACAATTGAGTGGTCTATTTTTATTTGGGGAGTGGGGATGAGGGGTGGGGTAGGCAAGTTACCCAGAAAACCACATTAATATTTCATGAAACTATATTTGACAATATAGTATGTGTTTATGTCATTAATCCTTACTGTTTTAAATTTTCAGTGGCAATCTTAATCTAATTAGCATGGGTTAAAATGGTATCCTTCAACCTGAGATATTAAAAATATGGTATGTGAGTTTCAAAAATCCATAGGTGTTCTATTGGGTATCAAATACTAAGTAGCAAACCAACTCAAAAGTTAGTGATGTAAAACAATCATTTTATTTGCTTAGATTCTGTGGGTTAGAAATTCATGTAGGTCTCAGCAGAAGCAATTTATCTCTGCTCCACATCAGCTCGACTAGAGCTGGAGGATCCAAGTGGGTTCACTCAGAAGTCTGAGACTTTGGTGTTAGCTAAACATTTCCCTTCTCCCACACATGCCCTGTCTCTCCAGCAGGACAGTCTGAACATTTTTATGTGGTGACTGTGTTCCAGTGAAAAGTGAAACTACAAAACCTTTGTGGCTTAGGCTGAGAAGATGCATAACTTCTGTCATGTTCTGTTGGTCAAAGCAAATCTTAAGACCAGCCCAGATTCAAGGAGAGAGGACACAGGCTCCATCCCTTAGTGAAGCATGCTTGGATGGAAGGAATTTGGGGGGCTGTCTATGCAGACAATATTACACAGATATTATTATCAGTTAAAATGGTCTTAACTTTAGCAATAGAAGACCCAAGTAAGCATGGCTTAAACAATACAAGTTTATTATATTACAAATAAGAAGTACAGAGGTAGAATGGAATGAGAATTGGTTAATTCAGTGTTTTTTGAAGATAGCATGGACCTAGATTCATTCATCTTTCCATCATGCCATCCTCAGTGTGGATGATAATCCCTCTTGTGATCCCAACATGGCTAGACTAGTTCCAGACATCAAGTACTCTTGCAACAATATCTAAAGATCAAAAAGCAAGATGAATGGGGTAGGGGGAGGCAGTATTCCTCCCTCATGACTCTTTAGAACAAGGAAATATGTCTCATAAAGCTTTTAAATCCCTTTGACATAACTGCATCTTATGCCCATTCCTAACTCAGTAACTCAGAGAAGGCAACGGCACTCCACTCCAGTACTCTTGCCTGGAAAATCCCATGGACGGAGGAGCCTGGTAGGCTGCAGTCCATGGGGTCGCTAAGAGTTAGACACGACTGAGCGGCTTCACTTTCACTTTTCACTTTCATGCATTGGAGAGGGAAATGGCGACCCACTCCAGTGTTCTTGCCTGGAGAATCCCAGGGACGGGGGAGCCTGGTGGGCTGCCGTCTATGGGGTCGCACAGAGTCAGACATGACTGAAGCAACTTAGCAGCAGCAGCAGCAACTCAGTAATTACTAAGGGAAGAAATTACCATGACTGACTTAAGCTAATCAAGATTCACTGCCCACCCCTCGTAGATATATAGAAAACAGCCTCCCCTGAAGCACATGATTGCCTAATACTAGAACAAAATCAGAGTTTTACCAGTTTCAGGGAAGAAAAATAGGATGCTATATATGTCTGCCTGCAATATTGAAGATATTGAATAAAGACAATTAAACAGTTTAATTCAAATACCAAAAGATCTTCCTATAAATCTTAATAACAATTTACAAAGATTCAATACATATTTTTAATTTTATGAATTAAAAAAAAGTGCTTAGAGGAAAATGTTTAAATAAATGAAATAATATCCTTTTGTTATTGATATTGAAATGTATCTTGGCTATTTATAGGGAGATGTTGCTACTGCTGCTTACTTTTCACTTTTCACTTTTCACTTTCATGCATTGGAGAAGGAAATGGCAACCCACTCCAGTGTTCTTGCCTGGAGAATCCCAGGGATGGGGGAGCCTGGCGTGCTGCAGTTCATGGGCTCGCAAAGAGTCGGACACGACTGAGCGACTGAACTGAACTAGTGGTTAAGTGGTTAAGTTTTTATGCCCTCACTTCTGAGGGCACAGGTTCAATCTTTGGATGTAGAACTAAGATCCCACAAGCCCTGTAGCACAGCTGCGAAGTCCCTATAAGTTTTCTTGAGAAATTTCTCTCAGGGAGGCTTTGGATTATGTTCTGGTGTCAAGAAGACATAAGTAGCAAAGCAAAAGAAATGTCAGAGCTAAACTGGTCTGCCATGTTCAGTCATCATCTTGGGGCCCATACTTTACAGAACTGCCTCTGCAGAGCACAGTTGTGTGGAGACAGGAAGTCAAGAACCAATGGCCATTTATTTCACCAGTGGGACCACAGGCTCTCCCAAGATGGCCCAGCACTCTCAGAGCAGCCTGGGAATTGGGTATACCCTCTGTGGAAGGTAAGGAGGAAAACTGTTTTTTTTTTTTTAATTATCCCCTGAGCTGCCAACATGTATATCCATTTGCCTAGTTGGCATCTCTACTTGGATGGCTACTAGCTATTTCCAATGAAACATCTACAAAATAGAACTCTCAATGTCTTAACTCAGGAAATTGTACCATCTAACCAACTGGTCAAGCCAGAACTTAAGAATGACCTTGATTCAGTCCCCACAACAGCATGTCTGGCTCCTTCTCCTTTTGGCCAAGTAAACCTGCCCACCCAGAAAGGCCTTCCAAGATGTCCTAAAACTATCACATTACCCTATTTTATTTTCCTCATAGCACTTATCACTATTTGAAATTATGATATCTATTTATATACTTATTGACTATCTATATCCCTAAAACAAGGGCAGAAATCTGGTCTTCCTTGCCCTCTGCCATAGAACAATGTCTATTATAGAATATTTGCTCAGTAAATAGTTGTCACCTCAATGGACAAACTCAGAAAACCATGCCAAACCCAGACTCCCACTCTACTCTCAGACTACCTAAGATTCTGAAAAGTCCTCTAACAAGAATGAGAGGCAGTGCTGCTCATCTGGCCGTGGGGCTTCTTGTGACCCTTCTCCATAGCCATTGAGGTTCCAAGGCAAGGCCGTTCCTTAAGGACACAACTTTGTTTGCTTTCCTGTTTCTTTGTTTTATTTCAGCTTGGTCTTGTTGCTTCCCCATATCACTTAGGTATTGGCTAGACCTGAAGTCCACAGATATCATATGGAACATGTCTGACACTGGCTGGATCAAGGCTGCCATTGGTAGTATGTTTTCCTCCTGGCTTCACGGAGCCTGTGTCTTTGTGCATCGGATGGCCCAGTTTGACACCGACGCTTTCCTGGATGTAAGTCACTACTTCAAATTACATATAGTTAGGTTTCTCTCGTCTTTCCCCAAACCATAGAGACTTAATTCCTCAGAATGCAGGACTTCTTGGGCTTATGAAAATCATTTCTTTTTTAAGAAGTAAAGTCTCCAGAGACTTGGCTTTAGAATGTATTTAACAGAGTGAAGAAGGAACACCCACAACACTCTTAAGCATAAGAACCCCTCTTGTGCTTCAAATTGTTCAGGATTTGCTAGTATCACTAAATCAGTGGCCACATGAGAGTCTGGTTCTAAATAACAGATTAAGTCTCAAGTCTAAATAAATCTTTGGTTTCTGTTTCAGCAAAACAAAGACAATAGTTGATAAATCCGAACTCCTGTGTAGAGAAGATTGAAGATGGTGTCACCTTTCTCCCAGAGTAGCGCCTTTCATTCTCCCCTCACCCTATGCTTCTCACTTTGCTAATTCTCAGAACCCAATATTCTTCTTGAAACCAAGCACATCCATCCTTCTCAGCCAGCAATAGCTAGAATGAGATATCAGATGGCTCCGGTTTCTTTAGCCTTTAGAAAAATGTGATTCAAGGCCAATTATTTTTCAACCCCATGAATGATCAATCAAGTTTAATGAAATACTTGTTATTAAAAACACCACACCTGTGTGTGACTTAAAGCTATGCTCACCCTGTTATTTTGCCAACTCGTTTGACGAGATGGTTTATGAGTTTTCACAGAAATTTAGAGTAACATAAGAACTTGGGTCTCTACATCAGATTTGTAAAGTGACTTGAAGTAGATAAGTTAATTTTACAGTTTTAAAACTAACATTTATAAAATAAGAATATTTTATTCTTTATGAAATATTCTTTCATAAAGTATTAAATGTTATGTAAATATAAATATTTAATAATATATTAATATAACATCACATATAACTATATATAACATTATTAGTATTCTTATTTAGTATATTCAATGAGACAAAATGAGAATATTAAAATAAAATATTCTTTTTATAAAATATTAAATGTGTAAGATCTAAATATCTTGTCATTGACAAATTATATATTAATATAATATTGATATATCTGTTTCATGTAATATTAAATACAAATATTAAAATTGTTCTCATTCAGTTGCTAAATTGTGTCCTAATCTTTGCTATCACACTGACTGCAGCATGTCAGGCTTCCCTGTCCTCCGCTATCTCCCAGAGTTTGCTCAAACTCATGTCCATTGAGTCAGTGATGCTCTCTAACCATCTCTTCCTGTGACACCCTTTTCTCCTTTTGCCTTCCATCTTTCCCAGCATTGAGGTCTTTTCCAATGAGTTTTCTCTTCACATCAAATGGCCAAAGTATTGGCACTTCAGCTTTAGCATCAGTCCTTCCAGTGAAAATTCAAGGTTGATTTCCTTTAGGTTTGACTGGTTTGATCTGTTTGCTGTCCAAGGGACTCTCAAGAGTTCACAATTTGAAAGCATCAGTTTTTCAGCACTCAGCCTTTTATATGGTCCAACTCTCAAATCCGTACATGACTACTGGAAAAACCATAGATTTGACTAAATGGACCTTTGTCAGCAAAGTGATGTCTTAGCTTTTTTAATATGTTGTCTAGGTTTGTCATAGCTTTCCTTCCAAGAAGCAAGTGTCTTTTAATTTCATGGCTGCACCACAGTTTGAAAGCATCAGTTTCTCAGTGCTCAGCCTTTTATATGGTCCAACTCTCATATTCATAGATGACTCCTGGAAAAAACCATAGATTAGACTATATGGACCTTTGTCAGCAAAGCAAGTGTCTTTTAATTTCATGGCTGCAGTCACCATCCACAGTGATTTTGGAGCCCAAGAAAATAAAATCTTTCACTGTTTCCATTGTTTCCCCATCTATTTGCCATGCAGTGATGGGACCAGATGCCATGATCTTAGTTTTTTAATGTTGCGTTTTAAGCCAGCTTTTTCACTCTCCTCTTTCACTCTCATCAAGAGGCTCTTTAGTTCCTTTTGCTTTCTGCTGTTAGAGTGGTATCATCTGCATATCTGAGGTTATTGGTATTTTTCCATGAGATGATCATATGTCAATGAAAGAAAAGAAGAGGTTGTAGAATTGCCTTTAATTAACCACTGCTGATATTTTGTCTTTCTCCATCATCCAGACGCTTACCACTTATCCCATCACGACCCTCTGCAGTGCTCCCACCGTGTACCGGATGCTTGTGCAAAAAGACCTTAACAGGTATTTAGGCAGAAAACTCCATTTGAACCACAAACAAAAGTTATAATCCAGCAACACAGATCTCCCCTTTTCAGTACAAGATAGTTTCTCAGTCTCACCATTACTGACATTTTGAACCAAATAATTCTGTGTCATGGAGTGCTGTCCTTTGCTTTGTAGCATTCTACCTGGCCTCTACCTTCTATTAATCTGTATCAGTAGGACTTCCCTCTCCATCAGTGGTGAGGATCAAAAATGTCTCCAGGCATTACCAAGAGTCTCCTAGAGGGCAACCTCCCACCCCTGGCCCCCAACATCCCCAGTTTAAGAATCACTGGGAAACCCTCTAGGAGCAACAGAACACTTTTCCAGAGACAACAAGAGTTCTGTAATCCCAGCGCTTTCATCACCCCTGCCCTAAACACACACACACACACACACACATCTATATTTATACTGCCTTGAAGTTAATAAAGTCTTATGACTTAAAGCTTATATTCAACTTAGCCAAATCACCTGAACGTTAGGTGAAGTTGCAAAGTATGTTTATTTAACTAACATGAATTTAATACATAAGGAGAGAGAAAGGAAGAAACAATTTAAGTCATTACAGTCACCTGCTTCTCCCCTAAACCTGGATCCTTCAAAGACAAAACAAAACAAACAGAAAGAGGGCATCCTTTGTTCCCCCAAGGTGTGGATGTCTAGGAGGGAGATAGCTATGAGAAACAATAAAGGAGACATGAACCTTCCCTTTTCCTAATCAACTCCTTGTGACCCTCAGAATGTGAACATCTTGCTCAAATTTTAAGATTAATTCAAGGACTTCTATTCTGAATAGGCACAATTCATTTTCTACCAAATCCTCCCTCCCATTATGGACCTCACTATGTTAGAATTGGGCTGTTCCAAGCTTTCTCACAAGAACCTGGTTGGGCAATCGAGTAGGAAGCCACTGGTTAAAAGTTCAAGCTACAAAGTCAAATAGGCAAGTCTCTGCTCCTAATAGTGGATCTCAATCACTCAAGAGGACCTTGCTAAGGCTCCCTTAACTCCATCCATAAGAGATATTTAAGAGCCGCCTCACGGATTGTGGTAAGAATTCAACAACAGCAGCATGTTTGGTGAATGCGATACTTGACAAGTGATAAATGTAGAGTACAGATTATTCAACTCTGCTCTTTATCATCTGGGAGGGCTTGGGCAAGTTCTTTACGTTTTTCCCACCTCAATGTCTTCATCTGTAAAACAGAGTTTGTGAAGATTATGAGAGTGCTCCGCAAGCCCTTGCAACGTCATAAATGTTTGATTAATATTAGCTGCCATATTTCTTGGCTCTTAATAAGTGCTTAATATCATTATTAGCATTTTCTCCAACATTTTCCTCTCTTGAATAACCTGCTAAAATGTAAACTCCACCAAGAAAATGTTTTAATCATAACATACCCCATGTGCCTAGAACAATGTCTGACAAGAGTAGTTGCTCAACAAATATTCTCTGAATGAACTTTCCTAAGACTTGCCCTTCCTCACTCTTTGCTTGTTTCCAATGTCCTAGTTATCTGGCAATGAAAGCCACTCATATTTTGCTCCCCAAAGACCTCAGTGAAACTCTCTCTCCAGATATAAATTCAAGAAGCTGCGGCATTGCTTGACAGGAGGGGAGCCACTCAATCCAGAGGTGCTGGAACAGTGGAAAGTGCAAACTGGGTTGGAGCTGTATGAGGGCTACGGACAGACAGAAGTGGTATGTTTAATGGACAAAGTTTAGCCTTTCAACCCCAGGACTGACAACCGAGCCCCTGAAGTGTTCCCATCATGCTCTAAATTGTGATGGTATTTCCTAAAACTTCTAAATTGCCCAACTAGGTTTGACTGAAGGGGAATTATGATTATTCTTGGCTTTCCTGCCTCCTCACACAGGATACGTCTCAGAGGTGTTAGAAATTGAAGAGGTTCAAAATTGAATAGCTCCTCTTTCCAATGCACTGGGAAGGACCCCAGAGAGTCCCAGTGGGGCTTAATAGAACTTAGGTGCACTTAATGGTACTCAGCCAAAAGGAGTGATTTTCAAAGTGTAGTCCTCAAACCAGCAGTATCAGTAGCACCCAGGAATTTGGTAGAAATACAAATTCTTAAACCATGGCCCCTCCCTGACCTACGAATGAGAAACTGGGTTGGGGCCCCAGCAATGTGTTTTAACTGATACATACTCAAGTTTGAGAACTACTAGTCTCAAATAATATATTTTGGAAGATGAGCCTGAATACTTGGAAAATCAGTCAAAACTAGGTCTTGGATTTCATTGTCATGATATATTAATAGCTACAGAAAATGAATTTTTACATTGTGACATAAAATATATCTTCTTAATAGGGAATAATTTGTGCCAATCAGAAAGGACAAGAAATTAAACCAGGCTCAATGGGGAAAGGAGTACTACCCTACGATGTCCAGGTGGGTAATACCCAACTTGTTCAATAAAGGAGAGAGACTATTTCAGATTTCTGCTATTTGTTACACAACTATTAACAACCCATTTTCATTCTGTGAGAGGAAAGTTTTAGGTACCTAAATTGTTTCTTTCATTCTAGATTATAGATGAAAATGGCAACATCCTACCACCTGGAAAAGAAGGGGAAATCGCCCTCAGGCTAACATCTACACGACCCTTCTGTTTCTTCTCTGAATATGTGGTACAAGAATGTAGAACTTTAATAGACTTTAATAGAAAAGGTGGTATAATAGGGAGTCATACAGACGTGGGTCCAAATTTCATATCCCACATGTTTTGCTACCTAACCTTGGACAAGTCACAAAATCCAAGTCTATTTCATCAGCTGTAAAATGAAAAAAAAAAAAAATTGTCTCTCTCCTAAGGATTTTGTAAAGATTAAACTCTATGTGAAAGAAACCAGTTACTTTGGTTGTCCTCAGAAAGGACACCTGGATAGGCTTTAGGGGGTGGGGGGAAGTATATATGTGGTGAAATGGGTGGCATAGATAATATTTTTTATTATACTCTTGTATTCTTCTGTATTCTTTACCAGGAACTACCTTTTTAAACCTTTTTTTTTAGAAATAGAATATGAAATGTACTAGTCACTTCATGGGTGCCACACCCCTTCTTCTATTCTGATCAAACTAATCCCCAATGTTATATTTGATTCATAGGACAATCCAGAGAAAACTGCTGCCACCATAAGAGGAAATTTTTACGTCACTGGAGACAGAGGAGTGATGGACAGTGATGGTTATTTCTGGTTTGTTGGCAGAGCTGATGATGTCATCATATCCTCTGGGTATGTACATTTGCTTTTAGAAAGTCACGATTTACCAGGGGAAATCTCCTACTTAGGTGTAGATATCAAAGGCTTCTTTTCCTCTTCTAGGTACCGTATTGGGCCATTTGAAGTGGAGAGTGCACTAATTGAGCACCCAGCGGTTGTTGAATCAGCTGTCGTCAGCAGTCCAGATCCAGTCAGAGGAGAGGTAGTATGAATGTCACTAATTAAAGTGGCAATCTTGTATTTTCAAGTTGTCCATCTAACCACTTTAAAGAATGGATCAAAAGTAGTCATGTAATACTCATTATGAGACACACACATGGCAATATATACTAGGCAATCAACTTTACAAGTGAGTTGTGTACCAAAGGGAATGTTTTAAGATTCTTTTAGTACCAAATGACAGAAACTCAACTCAAACTGACTTATATTTCTTTTAAAAAAAGGAATCTATTGGCTTACACATCCAAGGGTCCATGAGATGTCAGCAAAACTTTGTCTCTATTTCTTGCTCCACTGTTCCTTATGTTGGCATTATTTGGGCAGGTTCTTCCCACCTGATGGTAACAAACTCCAGACACACTTAACAAATTACAGCTTAACAACCCCAGGAAAGGAAACAGTTTTTTGCTGTCTTTGCAAAGACTCTTTGCTATCTGGCTTGACCTGGATCATATGCCAGTCATTGACGTAGGAGTTAGTGTCAACCCTATCAGAGAGGTAAAGTAATCCTCCACAGGCAAATCAGGGTTCTGTTACTGGAAAGGGAAGACCAGATACTGCACAAGCAAAAGCAGAATTTACTATATGTATGATTGTTGTGAGATTCAGACTATACTTTCTCATAGAAACAGTGCAAATAAGAGGTTGTGACCAAGTTCCCAAACAAATCCCACAATCCTAATTAGGACCCAATGAAAGGGACTTCAGGGAATGACAAAAAGTAGCCTTAGTTTTTGATGTTCATTCACTCAGTTGTGTCTGACTCTTTGGGACCCCATGGACTGCAGCACACCAGGTTTCCCTGTCCTTCACCATCTCCCAGAGTTTGCTCAAAATCAGATCCACTGAGTCTATGATGCCATCCAACCATCTCACCCTCTGTCACCCCCTTCTCCTCCTGCCTTCAATCTTTCCCAGCATCAGGGTCTTTTCCAGTGAGCTGGCTCTTCCCATCAAGTGGCCAAAGTATTGGAGTTTCAGCTTCAGCATCAGTCCTTCCAATGAATATTCAGTGTTGATATCTTTTAGGATTGACTGGTTTGATCTCCTTGCTGTCCAAGGGACTCTCGAGAGTCCTCTCCAGCTCCACAATTTGAAAGCATCAGTTTTTCAGGGCTCAGCCTTTTATATGGTCCAATTCTCACATCCATACATGAATACTGGAAAAACCATATTTTTGACTATATGGACCTTTGTTGGCAAAGTGATGTCTTTGTTTTTTAGTATGTTGTCTAGGTTTGTCATAGCATTCCTTCCAAGCAAGTGTCTTTTAATTTCATGTCTGCAGTCACCATCCACAGTGATCTTGGAGCCCAAGAAAATTAAGTCTTTCATTGCTTCCATTGTTTCCCCATCTGTTTGCCGTAAGTGATGGGACCAGATGCCATGATCTTAGTTTTTTGAATGTTGAGTTTCAAGCCAGCTTTTTCATTCTTCTCTTTCACCTTCATCAAGAAGCTCTTTAGTTCCTCTTCGCTTTTTGTCATTAGAGTAGTGTCTGCATATCTGGGGTTATTGATATTTCTCCTGGCAATCTTGATTCCAGCTTGAGCTTCATCCAGCCTGGCATTTCCCATGATGTACTCTGCATATAAGTTAAATAAGCAGGGTGACAATATACAGCCTTGACAGACTCCTTTCCCAATTTGGAATCAGTCCATTGCTCCATGTCTGGTTCTAACCATTGCTTATTGGCCTACATACAGGTTCTCAAGAGGTAGGTAAGGTAGTCTAGTATACCCATCTCTTTAAGAATTTTCCACAGCTCAGTTATGTCCAACTCTTTGTGACCCCGTAGACTATAGTCCACCAGGCTCCTCTGTCCATGGAATTCTCCAGGCAAGAATGCTGGAGTAGGTTGCCATTTTCTCCTCCAGGGGATCTTCCTGACCCAGAGATCAAACCCGGGTCTCCTGCATTGCAGGCAGATTCTTTACCATCTGAGCCACCAGGGAAGCTCCAGCCTTAGTTCTAGGAGGAAGTCAAATAGTATGGGAGAGAGAATTTTCCTTTCTTCATGGAAGTTTCCTATATACTCTATGTCGAAATTTCAAAAACACTTTGCTTATCAGCGTTCTCCCACATGTCTTTCTGTATTCCTGGCTCAAATTATACTTGACCTTCTGTGGATCCCATACTCATACCTCCAGTATCACCTCCATGATCAAGGGATCCTGTTGTCCAAAATACTTTTCTCCTGTCACCAAATTCTCCTTCTCTCAATATAACTAACTTACTTCAGCTGAACATCAGAAGTAAACATGAATTAGAATCAATGTATGAATTGTTAATAATTTATATTCACCTCAGTAATTATCTGGTTAGTGGGTTTTAAATAGTATTACAAACGGAAGCAAAAAATATAGTCAAGAAAGACTCTTTATAGGTAGATCAGTCCTTTCTGAGTCCATCTCTCAACATACACACTTTCTCCATCAGGCCTCCTTAAAACCCTCTCAAAACACATATTCTCTAAACCTCCAATAATCCTCTACTACTTCTTAAGTATGATGGAATAAGTGGCTACCTGTCAATCAAGGACTGCCTATTTAATACACGGGATTAGTCTGGTTGGACTAGTGTGACATGAAAATAAAATGAAGCCTTTAGCTTTACTGAACCACTGCATTCCTCACACTCTCAAACCATTTATCTGGAATTAGACCTCAAAACCTCACTGTATAGTTGTATTCAAGCTTTGTTCATAGGTGATCTCCAGCATGCAGATGAATTACTTAATCTACTATTAACAAACAATTAAGTATTGATGTTCAGCATTGGTTCCAAACTCTTCGATGTGCCTGAAAAAGAAATATATTGATATAAACTGATTTTTTTTTTCCCTACAGGTAGTGAAAGCTTTTGTTGTTTTATCTGCACCCTTTAAATCATTCAACCCAGAGAAATTAACTCTTGAACTTCAGGATCATGTAAAAAAATCTACTGCCCCTTACAAGTATCCGAGAAAGGCAAGTATTGTGCCCAAAAGTTAAATGTGTTACCAAATAACTATCTAAACTAGTAAGCACATATATTAGCTTTTGATTTTATAGTAACTCATTATATAAGTAGAAGGCACCTGTTTCAAATTTAGCTCTAAGAATTTTGCTTTAAAATACTTTATATTAGGATACTACAGATGTTTGTAGAAGGAGAATCTTTGGTCATCTCTACAATACTAAGTAACTACTAAAGATCCTTATCAGACTAATCAGTCCCATTTCATATGAGGAAAAAAAAATAGTGGCCAATTGTTTTCAAAGACAGCACAAAACTTACCTATCATAGTACTTTGGGGCTATTACACCTTTCTAAATTCAAAGCATGTGACTTTAAGTATGAAGGGATCAAATTCAAGGGACAGGAAGAAAATATTATCCAAAGAAACTCTGGAATTTTTCCTGAAACCTTCTCCAAAGGAGGGATTTAAGGACAATTCTATATAAAGACACACAGAGATGGCACTACAATTTCCTTCTAGTCCTAGAATCCTATTTGTTGATATTGACTGATCCTCTACATGAGAATTGTTTAAGTTGGCATCATTTCAGCTAAAAGGTAGTTAATTTCAACTTAAGCAACCTAATTTCCATTCAGTTCACTTAATCAGTGCCTAGTTTCTTTTCATAAATGTTTGAGGACATTTTAAAATACAGTAGTCATATCTTGAGGGAGAGCAAAAAGGTTATTTTACTGTCAAGTCAGGGCCTAAGTGGAAAATTGTATATACTCAAAATCATCTTCAAAAAATTTCCCCAGAACTTCCAGGACCCAGTTCTTAAAAGGTCAAAACCCCAAGAATTAACTTGATGTTTCTCTTTGCACTTAGCTGTGGCCTCCATCTGCCTGGGGAAGTAGAGACCTAGGTCTGGTTTGAACTAGAGGAAAGCAATAGAACAAAGGGACTGTTCTTCTGTAAAGCAAATGCGCGTTACAGACCAGCATGATGGCACTCCACTGTCGCCCTCATATATAAACAGAACAGTTTCTGGTGACCAAGACGTTCAATTAGCTTAACACGACAGACACTGACAGTCAACAGACACTTGATCAGATACTTAAAGTCACATGCTTTACTAGTGGGGATAGCAAACTTGATCAAGTGTCTCATAGTATGTTTTTCTGTTAACTAGGTGGAATTTGTTAAAGAACTCCCAAAGACTATCACTGGGAAAATCAAACGCAACGTTTTAAGAGACCATGAATGGGGTCGAACCTAGCCTGACGAGAACACAGTGGCATTAAGCAGTTAACAGGGCTGCTTTCTTTTAGTCCTTGCTTCCCAATAATTTAGTGACTATCCTCTTAAAATGCTTACGATCTTTCCTGGTTGAAAAACTCTGAGTTTTTGTTTTGTACTTCGCCAAAAAATAAGTAAGTAAAAATCTAAAAATATCTGGGAAGAAAATGATGATGACCAAACAACAAAGGCAATGATAAATGGCTTGAAGTGTTTAAAATAGCAGGAGTCAAATGATTAGAAAAACATAATGGACAATGAATTTATCTTGTGCCTGATTAATTCAAAATAAAGATTAGAAGTATTCTAAGAGAAATGTTCAAGACACAATTTCTTCTACTTAAAATCTTTATATGCTACTAATTCTTTAAGGTGAATCAAAACACTTCTGTTAAAGTAAGGACTCTAAAGAATTCAAAAGTCAATAAATGAACTTAATTAAGTACTGTACTATATACTTCATTTTGAAGCAAACTCACTGTAAAATATCTAACACTTGAATTAGACATAAAATGCTTAAAAGTTTTTAGTTATTGAAGAGAAACTAATATTTGTATCTTTACTTTTTGGACAATGCACATGACTTGACACATAATTTGACATAAAAACATCTTTTATGATTAAACTACTTTATAATTACTTTATAATTATAAAGCAAGAGCTTTACTAAGAGGCAGAAAGAAAAAGTAGAGATAGAAAACACTAGTCTTTAGGGAACTAATTTATTTTTATTTTTCTGAAAACATTAGGAACTATCAAAAAAAAAAAAAAGCTGAATATCTGGCCATATCAAAAACAAAATACAAGTAAAAACAATATTCAGAAATCATGTTTAATCATAGAGAAATATGTTTTAAAATATCAAATTTAACACTTTCCTCCATAAAGCAAAACAAGTTTACTAAACCACAGCACTTAAGTGGAGTTTAATTTTTTTTAATAAAAATTGAGAAAAAGCACTCCATTCCCACCCTGGATTCCCATCATATATAAAATAATATGCTCAAACATTAGTGGGAATAAACAACTGGTAAACTTGAAAATAAATCTTTCAATGAACGAACTCAGATTCTAACAGAACAGAATTCAGATTCCAACAGAACACAGTACTACCTTGTATTTGCAGAAGAGCTTTTGTCACCCTTAGGCCTTACCAAATACAAATATAAAAGGGGATTAAAAAAAAACTACTAAATCAAAATCTTTATGTAGAGTAGCAGCTTTCACAAAATAAAACGAACTTAGTTCCATACAATTGTATGCATACAGCCAATTTTATTCCCAGAGTCCCAGAGTCTTGTACTATCAAAATAAGTGTTTTTGTCTTGGAAAAAGTCTGATGAAGGCACCAAAATCCTATTATTCACATTCCCCCAATGGTACTTAGAATGCTTTTATCATCCTTTCAAGATAACTTCAACTTATTAAGAGCTAACATTCTAAAGATATATAAGGAAGTGCCAGCCTCATCTGCATTAGCAAGGTCCTTTCTGTTAATATAGCATGGGTTGGCCTGTTCATTCACCTCTGATTCTTTGCAACCCTATGGACCATAGCCCACCTGGCTCCCCAGTCCACAGAATTCTCCAGGCAAGACTACTAGAGTGGTTTGCCATTTCCTTCTCCAGGGGATGGATATTCCGGACCCAGGGACTGAACCTGCGTCTACTGTGCCTCCTGCATTGGCAGGCGGATTCTTTGCCACTGAGCCACCCGGGAAGCTATTCTCTTTGCCCCATCCCAAATTCTTCTGGTCTGGTTAACCAGCAGAATCACTAGCTCAGAAGGATAAAAATTATTTCCATGTTCACTAGCCAATAAACAAATACAGCCATTGGTGCAGGAAGACTTAACATTTATACTGCCAAACTTGTTAAAAAATAAATCCAACTCTAAAAACTAATTTCACAACCCCTCAGTATTCTCAATTCAGATATTTTATTTTGCAATCCTGTTATCTTTTTTTTTTTTCAGTTTTACCCAGGAGGAACCCCTGAAAAAACTTGCAAAGTATGTGTGTGTGAGCACCAAGCTGAAGGATACTCATGTTTCAGAAAAATCCACAACCATGAGATTAGGACTCAGTTCTTCCTCTCTCAATGACAAAATCTCAGGCTGAGATTTTGAGAAAGGGTTCCTCACCCAATCACATAGTGTTGGGAAAAGGAGAGGAACTTCTATTTAATTTGGTTTTGCAGTTCTTCAAGGAGAGTTTAAACAAGGCTTGAGACGTTGCTTTCTTCATTCTCAAACCCAAGTGTCTATGGAAATCAAGAGTGCCTTATGCAACATAATTATCCCAAAGAGTCAGTTTCTTTTAATCCAAGACTCCTGTCACTTTTAAGAGAAAAATATTTTTCTCCAGGCCCTCATAAAAACAGCTCATTTGTTCTTGCAATGAAAAAATGTCTAATTAGACCATTCTTCATCTTCAAAGCACTTAGCAAAATCTGGCCTAGAGTTTTCTTGTACTTAGAGAACTTACTGGTAATTCACTTTTCAGCTCAAATATCCTGTGGCTAACTCTTCCTCAGATAAGCATTGGATTTCTGTATGTAAGAGATTTACATGCTCTTTGTTTAGGTTTTAGTTGGTTCTTTTAAGAACATTCTTGCATAAATGTATATTTAATTAAGTTAACCACTTTTGTAGCATTATTTAAAACTTTCATTTCATCTCTACACTTTTTATATCTCCAAGTTTTTTCTTCACACTGTGAAGAAAGCAATGTGCTGTAATTACCAAAGTCAGGATATTCTTTTATTAAAGTGATGCAAAACTTGTCATGGAGCCAGCCACTGATGGGGCACTAGGAGTACAGATGACAGACCACTGAGTTTTCAGATATGAAGACCTACTAAATCTTATTGACCGCTGTTTGGAGAGGCTCCTAGCAACTTAGTTTTCTTGAATTTACAAATCATTTTGTATTGAATTTTCTGATCATTTACAAATCTTACAAATGCTACAGCATGACAAATATTCATGAAATCTGTTGATTCATCAGCTCACACTGAGAAGCTGCTGCTTTTATACAAAACCTCTTTAGCATCACATAAGTCAATTTATTATACTGACAGTAAAGTCTTTTCAATTTCTTGTACTCCTTCTTGATCTAGCTAAATGTTGGTATTATTAGATTCTTATCAATTATGTGAATTTTTCTTTTCTGGAAAAAATTCTACCACTAAATAATTCGCTTTCTAAAACTTTTCACTGAATGTGATTTTTCTGAAAGTTTTACTGTCCTGGTATTCCAAAGCCATTAAAATAATCATCTTTATTTGTCAAGGGGCTATGATTTATAGTTACAACTGCTAAAACAAAAATATTCAGTTTGTAAGTTGCATTTCACAAAGGATATTCCATTCTAATGGAATGGGACAGCTTGGATTATAAATCCCTTTACATTGTAAAGTAGCTTACAGTATAAAGAATTTGAGTCCCTGTTGCACTAGTGGACTGCAGTGACTCAGAAGACACATTCTTTATAACCAACCTTATCAGAAATGTCTGTAATTCTATGCCTAGAAAGGAACATTTTTCTTTCAAACCTTGCCTTCAAAAATTGCACCACTGCACCATCAGATTTATTTGTAAAAAATGTTATTAAAACATAAAAACGAGCATAACTTCCACTGTAGGGGTTATGGGTAGGATCCCTGGTCTGGGAATTAAGATCCCACATGCTCTATGGTGCTGTCAAAAAAAGGGGGGTGGGGAGTGGGATAAAAGCAAAACAAGAAAAATCCCAAAAAGTAAAAAAAAGTCACAAAACAATTCACTTCTAACCTATACAATCCATGTTTGTCCAATGTTTACAACAAAGAGTGGCAGCGGACAACTGAGTTGCAATACACAAAAACTCCTTTCTTAGAATGGAAATTTCCCTCTTGAGTGTTGATTTCACAGAGCCTGTTCACTCCTGTAAGTCAGCTGGTAGTGCAGAAGGGGAGGGTGGGGAAGGTAATCATGAGGGACAGGCCAACATCATTCCCCTACCACCCTCTGCTCTGTGCAGTAGTGTTCACCAATTTATCCAAAGTCTCTTCTAACCCAACCAAACGCATGTGGGCCTACTGCACACTGCCATATAGGACTGAAAGACCTCTAACAAAACTATTTACACAGCTGCTCCACTACTGTGACTAAACAATTATGCAGAACTCAGTATCAAAAACAGTATTTTTAGTCACAATTTTATACGGAATCCCAGCAATCTCTCACAAAACTGCAGTTGAAAAATCCACCTCCAACACCGAACAACTTCTTTTCCTATCAGAGATCATTTTCATTTGATGCAGATCCTTCTGTGACTTGACTTGCAAGTTCAGGTTTAGCCACCCCCTCATTCACCACATGTGTCTCAGATATTGATCCTGTTGGACCCAGCTCCTCACTGTTCTCTGGTACCACTTGCTGGTTATTTTTTCCTTCTGCTGGGTCGTTTTGACTTGATTTGTCACCAGATTCCAATTTAGCTTCTTTCCCATTTCCTGTTTGTGCTGCCTGCTTTGGGTTAAGCTGTGACAAGTCCTTAGCACTTTTCACCACCTCCTGGAGATTGTATTTTCTGAACAACATGTAATCTTTCACAACACTCAGGCAACAGACAGCTTTAATGATTTCTACTACCACTGTGTACTGTGGATTGGTAAGATCCACTTTATTTTCCGAATTGAGGCTGCCTACTATCCCTGTAACAAAAAGGAAAATAAGATAAAAAAAGATACCATTAAGCTTGGTGGATAGAAAAACAATCTTTCACCTCCCCCTATTTAGAATTTGTTAAATTTATAGCTAACCTTATCAGACATGTAGTTGTTGAAACACTACATATACTGGTAGTATTATACTATACTATATCTAACTACCAAAAATAATCTCATACCCAACATACTGAAAAGTCAGGCTTGATATTATTTAATGACATTTTAAAACACTTGCTCTCACTCAAAAATATAAGCCCTAAATATTAAAAAAAAAAAAATCTTAAAAGCAAATATTTACCATGGCACACCTTTACAAAATCACTAAGAGAAACATACCTGCCAATTCTTTGATAACTTCTTCTCTATTCATGTGGCTGTTATTCCGAGATTTGTATACAATCTGAAATGTTCCTTTGTTTGGAGCTTTAAACCATGGTTCCAAAAATGTTTCTGCATATTTTTTCATATCTTCTAAGAAAGCCTTGCATGTGCCTGAGATGGGCAACATTCGTAAAATAACCCGAGTCTTCTTCTTCTTGGTTTTGTATATATCTTGGAGAATATGATGCACCAACTTCTCAGGTTCTAAAAGAAAAAAATGAGCACAAAACAAACAGGTAAGTTTCAAAGTCCTCACACATTTTAAACTCTTCAAACCGTCTAAAAAGAATTTTCATTGGCAGTGACATAAACTGACGGTAGATTAGAAAAACTTATGATAAAGAATTTTAAACAAGTTTAACCAATCATTTCTTCCAACTAATATTTCTTTGGTGCACTCTGTATTAATACTGTATCTAATATTTTAACTCCGCTTTTATCAAAAACAACTGTTCATGAAGACTCTGGAGTTAACCTATTCGTGATGTCTGATTTATCTGATGACAATGTCATACTGTTGTTTTCCTGTAACAGCAGCAACCATCAAACTAATAAACATTAAATAGAACATGTTTTACAAAAACAAAACAAAAATCTTCAAGTCACTTAAGATTTAATCAATCCATTAGCTAAGTTTGTACAGAAGTCTAGATTTCAGAGTCATCCCTGAGCCACAAGATCATAATGTAGTCCTTAGGAAGCATCCTAACTACATACAATTCTATTTGGGTCTGTTCAGTGTTTTCAATATTTTTAAATTAGTTAACTACATTTAAAAACATAGAAACTTCCAGATTTCCAACTTCTTTTGAAAAATCAGAAGATCTGGCTCTCCTGAGACTACATTCCCAAATGTCTGGAGCCATTCCAAATTGGGAGAGCTGAGTAGCACCTGCTCCTTTTAGACAGAACCATGTACTTTTGTTTTGCCTAAAGTTAAATACAAAGGAAGTAGCAAACCTAGGTTTCTACTCCTAAGCCCATGCTAGTCCACCACCCCATTTCACCCTTCCATATGCCTAGCGCCAACACAGTGCTCACACAGAGAGGATGCAATCAAGTGATTAACTGAGCCATGCCCATGAAGCCATTCTGTAGGCAGTGTTCTGAGACAGGGTGATGTCCTGATATTATAGAATCAATAATCTTAAAGTGTATTAGTCAGACACACCTATCCCAAGTGTCCTGATGAAGACTACATTATTCGCTCCACTCTCCACTGACTGGAATCTTCTTAGCCTCATCTCTGTGGATGCCTTAATGTCACCAACTTCTTTCTTCAAGGCAGCTTCCACATCATCATCTTCTCCCTCACTTCCAGAGGGTTGTTGATCCTTATCTGCAAACTGCTTGCATAAAATTAATGAGCAGAAATGCCACAACAGCTCAAGTTAAAAGCTCTTAATTAACTATTTATGTAAACTCCGCCCCCAGGGGCAGAAGATGCAATATTAACAATAAAGCTTTTTATTTAGACATCACCTACTCCAAAATGTGGAGAAAGAAGGGAGTTTCCTCAGACTACCATACATATCATTTGAAAATGTTTTCTAAAGCATCTTGACAGTCTGGGACAAAGGGAAATATGCTCACCAGATGAATCATCTCAGGGTGGACTTTAACCCTATCAATAGATATCTCTGTGCCTGATATAACACTCTCCTTTCATAAGATTAAACCAAATAGTTATCAAGTTAAAAATCCTTTACAGCTGTACTACTGAAATAGTTGAAGAACTTGCTCAAGGTATCCACATAGACAGGACATGCACTTGTTGCCCAGTTCTCTGCTCCACTAGTGATGAATGTGGCTGCCAATCAGGCAGTAATCTTACACATTTATGGAGCTTTTTTTTGTTTACAGGGATGTTATATTACATACATATGCAATTTTTTTAGCCAACTTTCCAAAGTCCCATAACATTCTTTTTATGTAGCTCAGCAGAATTAAATAACATGTTCATTCTCTGAGCTGGTAAATGACAGTACCTTACCTGAATTTAAATTAAATAACCTTTGTACTATGCGCCTCCATTTAATTCCCTGGGGTGTGCATGTGTGTGTATTGATCCGAATCCTAAACTAATAATATAATTATTTCCAAAATTGAACAACTAGATTTCATACGGTATTGTTATAAAATATTTTTATTGCTTGAAATACATTTTTATATGCATTTGAGAAGAAACTAGCACTAGTACCCAAACCACTATTTTAGAGATGTTACTGCTTAGGACAAACACTGCACATTACAGCCATACTGTTCCAAATGGTGGCAAAAACCTTAAGTATGAACCAGTGTCCTGGTGAGCAACACTTCCCAAAGCTACGATGAGAAATAGATGTTTCTGAAAGAGCTGCAGAAACAACGCCTGAACCAAAGGAAGCAATCTATACCTGGAAGCCACCGTGATTAACGATGGGGGTGGAAAACAAAGAGGTGCAAGCATTTCAAGCACAAGACCAGGTAGGGATGGGGGGTGGGGCAGGCGGGGGGAAATATACCTAGGCGTGGCCACGCCTCCTCACCGCCACTCTGGCGGCCAAATTCACGCAACTAGCTTGCCACCCTTCCCTTCTCCCTCAAAGGCCTGCCCTCCCTGGGACTGGTACCTTTTCTGGTCCATACATGTCGTCGCCGTATTCGTTGAGCAGGCTATAGGCCTCCTCCACGCACTTGCGCTCGTTCATGTTACAAGTGATAAGAATGCCCTGTAGCCCCGGCTCCAGCTGGCGGGGCCCACCGCCATCCCAGCGCCGAGCCCGCTTGGCCTGCACATACTGAGCCTTGCCTTTACGCTTCCCGCCGCCAGGCTGAGGAGACTGCTGTATGCGGGCCGCCATGTTAAGTTAGAGTTGAGGCCAGCGAGAAATGTGTTTCTCCACAGCCCTGGCCGCTGCTGGCGCGGGCTGATTACGTCAGCTGTGCGCGAAGACCTCCCCTAGCCCCTCCCCCGAGCCTCATTCCGTGCTACGCCGGGTCCTAATGCCGGTACTAAAGGGCGGAATGCTGAGGCGCAGTGGCGTGAGGCCCGCCCCTCGCCAGGATTGACAATCACTCGCCTTAGCCTCACCTCGGGAAGAAGCTGTTTTTCCCTGCTGTAGGGGACGGCCACAGGTGGCAGCAGCTTACTGCATTCAGTATCAGCAAATCCGCAGCCCTTTCAGAAGTGGCTATAGTGGCAGTTTCCAGAATGTTAATGCCAGTTCAAGCCTCCACTGGAAAGCCAGTGCGGAGAAGAAGACAACAAGCCGGGCAGTTAGGCAAAGAAAAGGAGATTTATTAAAGCGAAATGAAAGAGTGACTGGCTCTCGAAAAGAACCCACCCTTCTGGTGAATCCTTCTTTTACCCAGTAAAGGGAAACTGGGTCCCCTGAGGTGGGGTGGTTAGTTTATCTTCAGCCTGCAAGTGGAGTTTGGCAGTCACGTAGTCTTGAGAGAGCCAGAGGTGTCCCACGGTAGGATGATCTTATAGTCTTGGGAAGTAAGTGCCAGCGGTGAAAATAGGATGTTGCTTGAGCAATGTGATAAGTTTCTTGGGTCACTGAGACTTCATCTTTTGTTGGCGAGGTTAGCACAATGAGGCCCCATGCAGACCCTATCACCAAGCATCTTTGGCACCTGTTCCTCCAGCCTTCCCTATAATTCTATTAGCTTTACAAAAGTTTCCAATGAATTCCTTTTTAGCCCGAATTTGCCAGAATATGTTTCTGTATGACTTACAACCAGGAATGGTGGGTTGCATAAATGTTTCACACTGCATTCTCTGTGATTTTATCCATAGGCTCAGCAACTATCATGTTAATATGTTTATCTTTAAAAATCATTGAAAAGATACCCGTTTTGAGGTATGTGTTCAGGAGGAGTAAGTGCTCCCCACACTCACCCACAGTTACTACTCAGGTACAGAGTTGTTGCAAGATTTGAGTTGCCACAAACCCTAAAGGAGGTAATCTGCAAAAGGTGGACTGAACTTAGAGTCAATAATCTTTTATTATTGGTAAACAATCTTTTTTAGCCCCATTTTTTTTCACCATTATTTCAAGAAACCTTATCACCATCTTCCTTTTTGCTTTCACTTTTGCTGCCACCTTTGCTTTTCAGAATGTCATCTGTGGAGTTTGCATAGCATATATTTCTGGAGATCCTGAGCTGCTTATGAAAAGCAGTCGCATTACACTGGCCATGCTGTGGTGGTGTAGCAGTGGTCCCACATGGGACCTAAGGCATAAGGGGCCTTTCCCTCCCTGGCTCTGGCCCGCATGCTCATTGAGACAGACACCAGCTGTAACAGTCCCATTGAGCAGTGGTCAGGGCACCCCAGTGGGACCGCCCCTCCCACCCAACCAAGTGAGCAACTGTCAACCAGCAACCAGCTTATAGCCCTATTTTGCCATTGGTTGGTACCACTGAAAGCCCCTTCCCCCTCCCTGTTGTATATAAAAGGACCCTGAACCCTGAGTGAGATGAGATGGTTTTTGGAGACTCTAGTCTACCATCTCCTCAGTCTGGTAGCCTTCTAATTAAAGTCATCATTCATTGCTCCAACAACTTCTCTGTTGATTTATTGACCTGTCCTGTGTTGAGCAGAATGAGCTTGGGCTCAGTAACAAATTTTGGTGAGCCAGTCAGGAGCGATGCTGCTTGTGGTGAGCTGACCCCACTTGGGGAATTTTCAGGTAAGGCCCTAGCAGCTGCCAGTACATTTGTCCTGAGGATCTTCCCTTCAAAATTTCCTGAAGTGGCACGGGCTGTCCCAGTGCTTGGCAATTGGAGCAAGGAATTGACATTTGGGAGCTGACAGGCTCCATATAGTAAGGTAAGTTGCTCTGGTGTGTACAACTGGGAACATATTCCCCTCTCAAGTTGGGCTTTTCCTTTAAAGGAAAAGCCAGCTTTCAGGGTACCCTTTTGAAAGGGGGAATTGTTGAATTTACCTCATTTTGTGAACTGGTTCATTTGCTTTTGTTTTTGTGTCCATTCATAATGGAATCTGTTTGTGCCTTTGGTGTTAAATTTCTGTTTTATGATTCTTGAACTTATCAATAGGGGAAATATTCCATCTGTCCCTAAGAAAAGCCCTTTGGGCTGTATCCTAAATAAATAGGCAAGATATAGCTGTGGGCCCATGACTAAGAAAGAGATGATAGCCTGTTGTAATGGTGTGTGGTCCCAGTATACATTAGAATCAGGAAATCGATGGCCCTTAAATGGCTCACTTAATTATATGATCTCACAATTAAAATTGTTTTGTGAAAGGGCGGGTAAAAATGATGAGATTCCATAGGTAGAGGCATTTATGCTATTACATCAGGAAGAAAAGTCAAATGGCTACTGCCTTATGGTGCAGCAATCTGGAAGGAAACATCTGTTCTACAAGAGGGAGAGGGAGAAAGAGTGAGGATATTTTGTTTCAGAACTTAAACCCAACTCCTCCACTGGTGGAGCCACCTCCACCTGGTGGAGATCAATTAGGGGCACAGGAGCCTGGCTTGCCATCATCATCCAAGATCCTGTAGGGAACCCAATTTGGACTGGGAGCCGCTTCTAGAGCAGGGCAATTTCCCTTGCACCAGTATGCCATCAGTTCAGTTCAGTTCAGTTCAGTCGCTCACTCGTGTCCGACTCTTTGCGATCCCATGAATTGCAGCACGCCAGGCCTCCCTGTCCCTCACCAACTCCTGGAGCCTACCCAAACTCATAAAAAAAGCATCCAGCAAGAGGCACTGGAAGGGGAAAGGAGAGAACCCCCACCCCCACCCCCCTTGCTAGTTTTTAGCAAAGTATTATATACTTTTTCAATTGGTTACTAATAATAGATCAAGGTTGTAAAGGTCTTACCAAACCCACTCCCACAACATACATTTTAAGATAGCAAGATTAGCCAGAAGGAACAGGTTTCTGTTAAGGAGGAAAAACATGTCCTCCAGAACAAGATACATTGTTTCATTAACATAGCTTTAGAAGGACATTGGGACATTCTCATTAGCAAGATATATGGGTTTGTCCAGCAATTAGCAGCTCATGGTTTGAAAAAGTTAGTTTCAGGTAGTCGCCACAGCAACACAGGATTAAAGGCGCCTCCTACATGACTAAGGCCCAGTGAAGGAACGTAGAGGAAAAAAACGTCCACCTTTTGCCCGTTCACCTCTTCTCCTCGTTTGGGGACCCTGGAGGCCTACCTAATCATTAACTCTTTTACCATAAAGACAAAGTTACTCCCAGCTCTGGCCTTAGGACTACCAGACTTAAAGAAATCTTTCAAATTGTATGTCCATGAGAGACAAGGCAAAATCACCGCTGATGGTGATTGCAGCCATGAAACTAAAACATGCTTGCTCCCTGGAAGAAAGGCTATGACCAATCTAGACAGCATATTAAAAAGCAGAGACATTACTTTGCTGACTAAGGTCCATATAGTCAAAGCTATGGTTTTTCCAGTAGTCATGTATGGATGTGAGACTTGGACCATAAAGAAAGATGAGTGCCGAAGAACTGATGCTTTTGAACTGTGGTGTTGGAGAAGACCCAACTGTTGTGAGTCCCTTGGACAGCAAGGAGAGCCAACCAGTCAATCCTAAAGGAAATCAGTCCTGAATATTCATTGGAAGGACTGATGTTGAAGCTGAAGTTCCAATACTTTGGCCACCTGATGCAAAGAACTGACTCATTGGAAAAGACCCTGATGCTGGGAAAGATTGAAGGCAGGCGGAACAGGGGACAACAGAGGATGAGATGGTTGGATAGCATCACCGACTTGATGGACATGAGTTTGAGCAAGCTCCGGGAGTCGGTGATGGACAGGGAGGCGTGGTGTGCTGCAGTCCACAGGGTTGCAAATAGTTGGACACAACTGAGCAACTGAACTGAATTGAATGTGGCCAGATGCCATGATCTTAGTTTTTTGTATTTCTTTTTATCTTAGTTGTTTTTTTTTTTTTTTAATATTTAGTTTTAACTGGCTGTTTCACTCTCCTCCTTCATCTTCATCAAGAGGCTCTTTAGTTCCTCTTTGCTTTCTGCCATTAGAGTGATATCATCTGCATATCTATGGTTGTTGATGTTTCTCCCACCTATCTTGATTTCAACTTGTAATTCATCCAGCCCAACATTTCTCACAATATGCTCAGCATATAGGTTAAATTAACTGGGTGACTCCAGACAGCCCTGTCATACTCCTTTCTCAATTTTGAACCAATCAGTTGTTCCATACAGGGTTCTAACTGTTGCTTCTTGACCCACATACAGGTTTTGAAGGAGGCAGAAAAGATGGTCTGGTATTCCCATCTCTCTAAGAGCTTTTCAGTTTTTCATGATCCACACATTCAAAGATTTTAGCATAGTCAATGAAACTGAGATAGGTATTTTTCTGAAATTACCTTGCTTTCTCTATAATCCAGTGAATGCTGGCAATTTGATCTCTATTCCTCTTTCTTTTCTAAACCCAGCTTGGACATCTGGAAGTTCTTTGTTCACATGATGCTGAAGCCTAGCGTGCAAGATTTTCAGCATGACCTTACTAACATGGGAGATGAGGGCAATTGTCTGATGGTTAGCACATTCTTTGGCACTACCCTTCTTGGGAATTGGGATAACGATTGACCTTTTCCAGTCCTGTGGCCACTGCGGGGTCTTCCAGATTTGCTGACATAATGAATGCAAAACCTTGATGGCATTCTCATTTAGGTATCTGAATAGTTCGGCTGGAATTTCATCGCATTCACTAGCTTTATTAACAGCAGTGTTTCTTATTAACAGCATCCACTAGCTTTATCCACTTGACTTTGCACTCCAGAATGTCTGGGTCTAGGTGACTAACCACAGCATTGTAATAGTCCAGTTCATTAAGATATTTTTTATACAGTTCTTCCAAGTATTCTTTCCATCTCTTCTTGATCTCTTCAGCATCTACTAGATCTACCATTTCTATCCTTTATTGTGCCCATCTTCAGGCAGAATGCTGCCTTGATGTTACTGATTTTCCTGAAGAGATCTCTAATCTTTCACCTTTTGTTGTTTTCTTCTATTATTAAACACTGTTCATTGAAGAAGGCCTTCTTGTCTCTTTTAGCTCTTCTTTGAAACTGCATTTCTCCCTTGCTTTTCGCTTTTCACTCTTCTATTCATAAAACCTCCTCAGATAACCAGTTTGCCTCCTTGCTTTTCTTTTTCTTTAGGATTGTTTTGTTCACTGCCTCCTCTGCCCATAGTTTTTCCGGCACACTGTTAACTAGATCTAGTCCCTTGAATCTGTTCATTACCACTACTGTGAATTCATATGGGATTTAATTTAAGTGATACCTGGCTGGCCTAGTTTTTTTTCCAGTTTTCTTTGGTTTAAGCCTGAATTTTGCTATGAGAAGCTGATGATCTGAGCCACAGTCAGCTCCAGGTCTTGTTTTGGCTGACTGTATACAGCTTCTCCGTCTTCAGCTACAAAGAACAATTGCAGCTCAATTCCAGAAAAATAAATGACCCAATCAAAAAATGGGCCAAAGAACTAAACAGACATTTCTCCAGAGAAGACATACAGATGGCTAACAAACACATGAAAAGATGCTCAACATCACTCATGCAAATCAAAACCACAATGAGGTACCATTACACGCCAGTCAGGATGGCTGCTATCCAAAAGTCTACAAGCAATAAATGCTGGAGAGGGTGTGGAGAAAAGGGAACCCTATTACACTGTTGGTGGGAATGCAAACTAGTACAGCCGCTATGGAAAACAGTGTGGAGATTTCTTAAAAAACTGGAAATAGAACTGCCATATGACCCAGTAATCCCACTTCTGGGCGTACACACTGAGGAAACCAAATCTGAAAGAGACACGTGCACCCCAATGTTCATCGCAGCACTGTTTATAATAGCCAGGACATGGAAGCAACCTAGATGCCCATCAGCAGATGAATGGATAAGGAAGCTGTGGTACATATACACCATGGAATATTACTCAGCCGTTAAAAAGAATTCATTTGAATCAGTCCTAATAAGATGGATGAAACTGGAGCCCCTTATACAGAGTGAAGTAAGCCAGAAAGATAAAGAACATTACAGCATACTAACACATATATATGGAATTTAGAAAGATGGCAACGATAACACTATATGCAAAACAGAAAAAGAGACACAGAAATACAGAACAGACTTTTGAACTCTGTGGGAGAAGGTGAGGGTGGGATGTTTCAAAAGAACAGCATGTATACTATCTATGGTGAAACAGATCACCAGCCCAGGTGGGATGCATGAGACAAGTGCTCGGGCCTGGTGCACTGGGAAGACCCAGAGGAATCGGGTGGAGAGAGAGGTGGGAGGGGGGATCGGGATGGGGAATACGTGTAAATCTATGGCTGATTCATATCAATGTATGACAAAACCCACTGAAATGTTGTGAAGTAATTAGTCTCCAACTAATAAAAAAAAAAAAAAAAAAAGAACAATTTGAGATGATGTCCATGTGTAAAGTAGTCTCTTGTGTTGTTGGAAAAGGGTATTTGCTATGACTAGTGCATTCTCTTGGCAGAATTCAGTTACCTTTTGCCCTGCTTCATTTTGTTCTCCAAGGCCAAACTTGCTTGTTACTTGAGGTATATCTTAACTTCTTAATTTTGCATTCCAATCTCTGATGATGAATAGAACATCGTTTTTAGGTGTTAGTTCCAGGAGGTCTTCTAGATCTTCATAAAACTGATCAACTTCAACTTCTTCAGCATCAGTGGTAGGGGCATAGACTTGGATTACCATGATGTTGAGTGGCTTGTGTTGGAAACAAACCTAGATCATTCTGTTATTTTTGAGGTTGCACACAAGTACCGTATTTTGGACTCTTGTTGTTTGTGAGGGCTACTCTGTTTCTTCTATGGGATTTTTGCCCACAGTAGTAGATATAATGGTCATCTGAATTAAATTCACCCATTCCTGTCAATTTTAATTCATGGATTCCTAGGAGGACACTGTTTATTCTTACCACCTCCTGTTTGACCACATCCAATTTTCCTTTATTTATGGACCTAACATTCCAGATTCCAATACTGTTGGTCCTTTAATGGACCAGAACCTGGTGGTCCGGAGTCGACAATAAGAAAGTAAGAAAGAGAAAGAAGCTGATATCTCCTGGTTTATGCGGAGAGCCGATAAAGCCCTGTTCTTAGAGCTCCCGCTGCTGCACGTAGGCACCAGGCGCCCTCTCGAGTGGGTGAAGGCACAGTGCGCCTTCTCGAGAGGGTCTTAGAATCCTGGGCAAGAATGTGTGCTCTGCGGGCCTCTGAGCTCCAAGGAATTAGCCTGAGAGAGAGAGAGAAGGAAAGAAAGACATGGGGACCCAAGCTCTGATGGAGCAAAGGTGTTTTAATCAACATGGTGTGGGCATATATACTGTCTTACAAGGTAGTTATTCTCAGCAAAGATAAAGATTAAAATTCCAGATATACAAAACATAACACGATCCCTGTCAAAGAGAGAGTTGCAAACAATCACTTTTTACCGTATGGTTCATAAAAAGGAAGAGGGTACTTATCATCGTAATGAGAAATGCCTGGATTCCTCAGCCCTGGGAAAGGCGTGCCTCTCCTCTTAATTCCTGAATATTCAGGAATTAATAAGGACCAGAGGATTCCTGACAGATCCAAAACAGCACACAGGAAGCCTCTTGTTAAATGCTTCCTGACACAATACCGTTCTTTGCGGCACTGGATTTTACTTTTGTCACCAGAGACATCCACAGCTGAAAATCATGTCTGCTTTGGCCCAGATGCTTCATTCATTCTGAGGCTATTGGTAATTCTCCTCTGCTCTTTCCCAGTAGCATATTGGACAACTTTAGACCTGGGGGATGCATCTTTTGGTGTCATATCTTATTTGCCCTTTATGCAATCCTATATACATATATATAGATATAGATATATAGACGTCTGGAGAAGGCAATGGCACCCCACTCCAGTACTCTTGCCTGGAAAATCCCGTGGACAGAGGAGCCTGGTAGGCTGTAGTCCATGAGGTCGCTAAGAGTCGGACACGACTGAGCGACTTCACTTTCACTTTTCACTTTCATGCATTGGAGAAGGAAATGGCAGCCCACTCCACTGTTCTTGCCTGGAGAATCCCAGGGACGGCGGAGCCTGGTGGGCTGCTGTCTGTAGGGTCGCACAGAGTCGGACACGACTGAAGTGACTTAGCAGCAGCAGCAGCAGAAGCATATAGACGTCATTTATATATCTATATCTATCTATATATATATATATCTCAAAATGATGCTTGGTAAGACTTTTGCTGTTCTCCACATTTCTCAACTAAAGTTCAAAGCTAAGAATTAAGAGGCACTGTCTCAGCCCTTTCCAGTGTAAAAAGAACTGTAAACAAAGACTAAGTTAGGCACATCTCTCCAAGTTTGGAAAAAGATGGCTTAATTAGCCCTGCTACATCCACACCACTCTGCTTCTCAATTTACATCAAAGCCTGGTGAGAGGAGAGAAGAGAGTTCTTGCACCTCCCTTTCCTACTTCTTATTTCCACTTTAGTCAATGCTGCTAAGAATGTTTTCACCCCCTTCTCAGAGAGGGGCATAAAGGGAATCCCTTATAAAGGTTAAAGATGTTTGGGAGGAAAAGAAACTGGCATCATATTCCTGAGTTGATGTCCCCTTCCACCTGGTTAAGTGAGAAAATGAGCCAGGATGGCAAGGAGAGATAGGTGGCAGGATACAGAGATGGGGAATGGGGAGGGACACAACCACAGAGGAGAGGACTGTCGCCCATGACAAGGTGTTCTAAAGATGTGTGAGTTATCTGTGTCAAGTAGACTCCTGGAAAGTACTTGGGCTTAAACAGGTAGGCCCAACAGATAGAGGATTAAAGTCACATTGTCATGGTAACTCCTGTGACCCTAGTATTTTTCCTTATCCCCAACAAGAGAGTATCTAGAGGTTAGAATTGGGAAGGGAGAAAAAGTGGGAGATCGGCAAGACTGCTTGTTTCTATTCCAGGCACTAGACTTGGAGGAGCAGCAAAAAGAGTGGTCAGCCCTCGTGTCCACTGCTGGGCCTCAGAAGCACAGAGCAAGTCTGTGCTGAAGGGCGAGGAACAGGTACAATGTACATCGTGTTTGAGGTTTAAATTTTGAGTGCACAAACTTTGAATAACTGAAAGTGATTGGAAAGTTGTAGGACTATCCCTAGAAGTCTTTCATTTTTCTCAGTTTAATAACTGTGTGTTTTGGTGTGTTCCTCCTTGGGTTTACCTACCTGGGACTCTGACCTTCCTAGACATGAGTAACTGTTTCCTTTCCCATGTCAGGGAAGTTTTCAGCTATTATTGCTTCAAATATTTCCTCAGGTCCTTTCTCTCTCACTTTCTTCTCCTTCTAGGACCCCTATAATGTGAATGTTGGTGCATTTAATGTTGTCCCAGAGGTCTCTTAAACTGTCTTCATTTCTTTTCATTCTTTTTTCTTTATTCTGTTCTGGGGCCTTGATTTCCACCATCCTGTTTTCTGGGTCAATTATCTGTTCTTCTGCCTCAGTTACTCTGCTATTTATTCCTTCTAGTGTATTTTTCATTTCAGATATCGTATTGTTCATCTCTGTTTGTTTGTTCTTTAGGATTTGCCGCCATTCTTTTTCCAAGGCCTTGGATCATCTTCATTATCATTATTCTGAATTCTTTTCCCAGCAGGTTTCCTATGTTCATTTCTTCTAGTGTCTTATCTTGTTCATTCATGTAGGACATATTCTTATGCCATCTCATTTTGTCTAACGTTCTGTGATTGTGGTTTCCATTCTGAAGACTGCATGATTGTAGTTCTTTTTGCTTCTGCTGTCTTCCTTCTGTTGGATGAAGCTGTCTAAGAGGGTTGTGCAGGCTTCCTAATGGGAGGGACTCCACGGGTGGGTGAAGCTGAGTCTTGTCCCTCTGAAGGGCAGGGCCATGCTTAGGAAAACTTTAAGCAGCCTGTCTGCTGATGGGTGGGGCTGTATTCCTGTCCTGTTGGTTGTTTGGCCTAAGGCATCCCACCACGAAGTCTACAGGCTGTTGGGTACAGACAATGGCAGCCTCTGGGAGGGCTTATGGCAATGTGTACTCCCTAGAATTACCATCGCCAGTGTCTTTGTCCCCATCATGAGCCACAACCATCCCCTGGCTCTTCAGGAGACCCTCCAGTACTAACAGCTAGGTCTGACCTGGTGTCTTAGGAGGTCCCTAATTTTTTTCTCCTGTGTGCATGGGACCTTGCATGTATCCCCCAAGAGTAGAATCTCTGTTTCCCCTAGTCCTGTGGACTACCTGTAATTAAACCATGCTGGCTTTCAAAGCCAGATTCTTTGGGGTTTCCTTCTCCTATTTGTTGGACCCCCAGACTGGGAAGTCTGATGTTGGGCTCAGGACTTTCACTCCTGTGGGAGGGCCTCTGTGGTATAATTACTCTCCAGTCTGCAGGTCTCCATCCGGCAGGTATGGGATTTGATCTTATTGTGACTGCACCCCTTCTACAATCTTGTTGTGGCTTCTTCTTTATCTTTGGGTGTAGGGTATCTTTTTTGCTAGATTTCAGTGTCTTTCTGTTAATAAATGTTCAGCGGTTAGTTGTGATTTTTGTGTTTCTGTAAGAAGAGGTGAGCCCATGTCCTTCTATTCCACTATCTTGAGCTCAAACCCCCCTCCAAGAAGTCATTAAGTGATGGAAAAGGGATATTGAATATTGAGGAGGAAAACAGAAATTGAGGGGGAAATAGTTTTGAGTTGAGTCATTTGAAAAGCTACATATAAATAGTTACATACATATGTAACTAATTTTTATAGATATACAATATATATAGATTTACATATCTATATCTATATATATCTCCCTTGCACTCCCTACAAACACACATGTACACACACACTGTTTCACAACACATTTGGTGACGACTTTATTCTTTATGTCATTCTGTATCTTTTATACCGCATGTATAATGCATATGTTCTTTTTACAAGTTAAAATAAAGTGCCATTTTCTTGATGTAGATATTCACCAAAGTATTTCTCTTTCCTCCTTGGGTATACAGCTAGACTAATTTTCAGCCCCCTGTAGGTAAGACTGGAGAAGCATGGGTAGATGTGATGCATGATTCTAGGCCTAAATTCTTGAGATCCTCCACAAATGCACTCTTGTGATTTTCCTTTGCTCTGGCTCTTACTCTCCTGCTTGTCAACTTGCTTATTTTAGAGGATCCAATACAGGAATCTTAGGAAGCCTAGGAGACAGTGAAATCTATGAATATAAGGACTCTAACTACTGTATAGAGGGGAGCCATCTAGGAAAGTCCATCAACCAGGAACTTCTGCATTAGACTTTAGCCTCTGAGTTTCGGGTTTGTTTCTGCAGCACAGCCTGAAAGAAAGAAAGTGAAGTCGCTCAGTCGTGTCCAACTCTGTGCGAACCTGTGGACTGTGTCCATGGGATTTTCCAGGCAAGAGTACTGGAGTGGGTTGCCATTTCCTTCTCCAGGGGATCTTCCAGACCCAGGGATCGAACCCAGGTCTCCCGTATTGTAGACAGACGCTTTACCGTCTGAGCCACCAGGGAAGTCTAAGGCTGTGTGCAACACAACCTAGCATACCTTAACTAATATACTGGGAATCTAAACTTTGTTCAAACTGTCTGTACTATTCTTGTTAAAGTCTTATTGTCTATAGTGATTATGAATACTGTCTTTCTGATAAATTAAAAGAATAGGCCTCATAAGAAAATGAAGAGAGTGTGGGTTTTGAAAGCTGACCTGAGTAGAAAGCCCAGCTCTGTTGTTTCTTTGGTAGTCTCAGAGGGAAATTTTAGCCTGTTAGCCAGGCCTCTCTTTTCTTACCTAAACTCCACACTGTGCTTCTTACTTCTTCCTTACAAAATGCATACGAAGTAGACTTCTGTCTGAAAGTAGATTACAAAATAGTTGAGACAATTCTATAAAAATTTTTCCTTTTTCCTGTAGAACCATTGATGAAAATGTTTTATTTTTTAAGAATTTTTTGGTTATTGTTTAAATTATTTGGGGGATATATTCATAACTTCAGACTAATTTACTAATACATTTTGAGAAAAGATTTAGCCAGCTTTAACTGGTGCAACAGGAATTCAGGAGAGATGGAGACTATTCCAGGTAACATTTTCCCCTGTTTGACTTAATTATGTCAATTCCACAGAGCACACACACCCAGCTCTTTGCAAGTGATGGAAAACCTCAGTGGGGCTCAGAAAAGACCTGCCATTTTCCCTCTGCTTTTGTATACCAGAGTTGGTCTACATGGGAGTCAGGGTCTATTGGGAAGAATAAGAATGGAAAGATGGGGTCTAATCACATATTGGTTATATCACCTTGCCTTTTCTAAGGTAGGGAAAAAGGTATTTCCCTTCCCTTGGGAACTTTATGGGTAGGCAACATAAGGGCTGTTTCGACATGTTCATTATCAAAGTCTTTGCTCAAGTCAAGTTGATTCTAAGTGTAATCAAATGACTTGACATTAAAGTAGAAGGATATTACCCTTCTAACAGAGTCATTTTCAAGCTGTATGACTTATTTTAAGGTTACTTGTTCTCTGCTCAACATCATTTCCTCATTTTTAAAAAAATGGTCATAGTTCTACTTACCTTACAGAGATGCTATATGACATATGAAAAACATTCAAGAAATGGTAATCCTCTTCCACTCCATGTAAGATGTTCTGAGGGAATTAAAGCTTAGGGCCCTTTAAGAAGGAGGTGTTGGAGAAGACTCTTGAGAGCCCCTTGGACTGCAAGGAGATCCAACCAGTCCATCCTAAAGGAGATCAGTCCTGGGTGTTCATTGGAAGGACTGATGCTGAAGCTGAAACTCCAATACTTTGGCCACCTCATGAGAAGAGTTGACTCATTGGAAAAGACCCTGATGCTGGGAGGGATTGGGGGCAGGAGGAGAAGGGGACGACAGAGGATGAGATGGCTGGATGGCATCACCGACTCGATGGGCATGAGTTTGAGTGGACTCTGGGAGTTGGTGATGGACAGGGAGGCCTGGCATGCTGTGATTCATGGGGTCGCAAAGAGTCGGACACGACTGAACGACTGAACTGAACTGAAGAAGGAGGTGAGCATTCTTGCTCATGCTTTCCTTGAGCCTTGTGCAACAATGTATCTTGCCCAAGAACTGGCCTTTCTTTAGGTCCCCAGCTAATGATCACACAGCACATTACTCATGGAAATACTTTTCTTAGACTCTGTGTTAATAATTATAACTGTAACAAATCTTGCCTGGGAAGCTGTTTCTCAGCAACAATATATCTCACCCAGAAACACTTGCCCAGAACCGGTTCCTTCTGACTAATCTTGTACTGAAGGTATCTCAGCATGTGTGCCTTGGGAAAGGGTCTAATGGAGCTTGAACAACCTTGAAGTGTTCTTTTTATCTATTCTCAGCAGCCAGTTGAGAAGTCTGAAATGCCCTGCCTAGTGAGGCAGCTACTCTACTACCCTCTTCTAATGTCTGTGTCAGTAGCTTTTTCTGTCACTTTCACTTTAAGTAAAAATCTACACAAAGCTCTGAGTGACTGAGACTGTCTTTTGATCCCAGAGTTAAATATTCTTTGGAGACCAAGAATCTGGCAGCACCGTTCACTGTAAGATATCAGTTCCAACACTAAACTCATTTTCTTCTTGTTATCTTATGATGGAAAAGGAGGTATGTTAAAAGAATCTCTCAAAAACCTGGTGTTGACTGGGAAGTACATTTATTCAGTCACATTTTTCTTAAGACAGGTGGGTATAAGAATGATTCCAATCACTTAGGTCAGAATTCTCCAGGAGAATTAGTTTCGTAATTTTAGAAGAAGACTCAAGTGCAATGGGTTAGTCTCTGGGATTAAACTTGGAGTGAGGGTGGTTATTATACTTGAGTTGCGTGCTTGAGAAAACCTGATCTACTACTTCCAGAGATAACAGATCTCCCTGTAAAATAAGGGATGTAGGTGTTAACAAAATACACTGGGTAAATCTAAAAGCTCTAATTGGTTTCACTGAACAATTTATGAATTGAAAAGTGTCCCATCTAGCAAACAGAGAGCAACGCCAAAGAACTACAGAGAGGGAAAGGTGTTTAAAAGCAAGACAAGGAAGTCATAGACAAAAACTATTCAGATTTATCTGTGGGGGACAAAGGGGTCTAAGCGGCAGATGACTTTATCCTTCTTTTGAGGATGGAAAGGTTTACCTCATTGGTTCTGATCAATAAATTTCTTATTGACCTATTAGAATTACATTCTTGGAGAATGTTGTGAGCTTTTGAAAGACTACAACGAACCAGGGAGATTATTGTGATCATAATAAGCAGGATAATTCCCAACATTTGGAGTGTACTTTGGAGCCATGGTCCCTAAGGACCAAAACAATCAAAATCAAATAAGTTGAAAAAAGACTCTGAAGTAGTCATCTTTTTAAGCCAAATTGGATCACTTCAGTGGTCTTACATAACTGAATTTTAACCTCCCCAGAAGTGTTCATCTACATGCAGTGGGTGGTGTTGGCTACAACACAGACACTTCCTTGTTCAGCTAAAAGGCAATCAAGGGCTAACCTATTATCAAGAATGACTTTGGCCAAAGAATCTAAAGATTTTGGTAGACAGTTATTGCTAAAGCAGCAGATTCCGCAACATTTTTAAGAGTTAAGGAGAGGCTCCTTGTTTGTAGGGAAGTAAGAATCTATCAAAGGGAGCTAATTTTGAATCTTGAATGCCTCCTGGTAATTTCCATTTGAATCAGTATAGTTTGTAGGCCACACAGGTAGTTTTATTCTGGTACTGTTACTTTATATTCCTTTCTTTATATAGATCCTGAATGCAAAATTCCCCAAGTTTATGGTAGTTAAGCAGAGATAGGGGTTCTTTGGCAGCCGGGGCAGATATGATCTTTTTTTTTTTTTTTTTTCCCCTAATGACAAATCCATCAGTCTGAGAAATTACCTACACCCTCCCTCTCCTTAACAAAGGCCTAGGAGATACAGTCAATGGTGTCATCTTTCCAGGCTAAAGGAAGAAAGAGAGAAAGAGAGGGTTTTATATCTAGTTAACGTATCAAGTCCTAATCTGGCATCTTGGAAGGAAGCAGTCTACTTTGATGTCAGCTACTTATCTTCCCAATTTGATTTGGCATTCTCCGGTGTTTCTATGGAGAAGGCGATGGAACCCCACTCCACTACTCTTGCCTGAAAAATCCCATGGACAGAGGAGCCTGGTAGGCTGCAGTCCATGGGGTCGCTAAGAGTTGGATACAACTGAGTGACTTCACTTTTACTTTTCACTTTCATGCATTGGAGAAGGAAATGGCGACCCACTCCAGCCTTCTTGCCTGGAGAATCCCAGGGGCGGCGGAGCCTGGTGGGCTGCCCTCTATGGGGTCACACGAGTCGGACACGACTGAAGCGACTTAGCAGCAGCAGCAGCAGTGTTTCTATTGGATCAGATGTCAGGTAGAGCCTTTAGCTGTGAGGTGTACATACAAAGTTCAAGTCCCTGAAGTTTGGCTGCCATCTGGATAGTGAAGAGGACCTGAAACAGTCTCTTCCAAGGAGATCTAAGAGCAGTCTTGGTTCTTACTATCTCCAAATCAGAAGGATAGGGGAAAAATATGTAAATGTTGGTTTGGAAAGTTGTAGCCAGATTTCAGGAAGCTGGAAGAATTTAAAATCCAGTCCAGGGAATTCCCTGGCAGTCCAGTTAGGACTTAGCACTTTCATTCTGGAGACCTGGGTTCAATCTCTGGCCAAGGAACTAAGATCCCACAAATGACACAGCCAAAGAAAGGAAGGAAGAATCCAGTCCAGTTTGCAAGTATAAAAGAAAACCCCAAAGTTGATTAACAGAATTATAATCTAACATCAACAAAAAAAGTGCAAATATAATTTTTCTCTTTAAATTACTACTGGTTTTTTTCTTATTTTTCTAGGATAATTAAAGTAAAACTAATCTGCTTACATAAGACTTAGACTAAATATTTACATAAATACAATAAGAATAGTGATTGGCCATATAAATTCCTTTCAAGACTGCTTTGCTAGAACTTTTTATAAATTTAAACTTTCAAGGCCAGGAAACCAAACTAAAGTTCAAGCAAGTCCTTAAAGCTGTCTGATCATATCTGAGTCTATTCATATTTATTTCAAATGTTATTACAGTCAAAGCATTGTTTCTAATTACAATGTTTCTAATTGTCCTGTTACAGGATAGCAGCTTTTTATTGAACTTATGTAAATACCTATGTTGCCAGAAAAGAACACTAAACAGTTTCCACATATTGGAGACAGGTAGGGAGAAAAAGTAAATATTTTATCTTTGTTTACAAAGGTATATTTTATCAAATTGATGTAAGTCCAAATAGCTTAGGAGAAAACATTTACTTAAATCTGGAATAGGAAAATATTTGAGAACTGGCAATGTTGCCACAAAAAAGTCATAAGAACTGTAATTATTTTCCTCAGCTTATTCACTCTGATATTATTAATTCTTATTCTTGAATCCTCTTTTCCTCCTAGTTCTAGAAGAAACTAGGAAGAAAAGAAAATTACCAGTTCAGTTTTATGATCTTAAAGTTAGCAGAAAACTGCACTTGTCAAAGTTCTTTTCCATGAATTTTCTTTGATAATGAAGCACTTTTGCAGGAGGGCTTTTGGGAAAGCATCAGAGTAAAACAATAATTCTCTGCAAATGACAAAGAGTTTAAAATGCCCATTATGACGAGAGTTCATTATAATGAAATTAATAGGGAAATTTGGTTATATCTGTGACAAACAACATTTTAAGATAATAACTAGAATTATGACTAATAGTACCAGAACACATCATATTTCCAGGATAATAGCTAGAATTATAATAATAATTTTAAGATAATAACTGGAATTATGACTGATACTACCAGGACACATCATATTTCCAGGATAATAGCTAGAACTATAATAATAATTTTAAGATAATAACTAGAATTATGATTGATACCACCAGGACACATCAAATTTCTAGGAATTTCATACAATTTCTGAAGCAAATCTAACCCATATAAACAAAACAGAAAGAAAGCTTTGTGTTACTTATTTGACACTATTTCCCATGTAATTTTGAGACAGAAAGACAAGAGTATAGCCATTTTGGAAAAGAACTGGGAAACAGACTTGGGCAAAACAGGCCTTAGAAGCTAATGAACAGAGGCCCTGGGGTCTGAGTCCCAGAGACAAGAATCAGAAATAAATTGTTAACTTTATCTCTGTTACACTAAGGAGTGTACCTAGAAATTCAGCTATAAACTTTAACTTTATGTCTTTTGGTGTTTTCTTGCAGAAAATTCTCATGCACTCCTTTCCCCTAATAGAACCACTCCCTATTCCTGAAGCCATCTACTACTGATCTAGAAGTCAGATAATTTCCGGAAATTATCAGTGATCATGAGACACACTTTCCCTTTTTTATAAAAGTAACCTGCCCATTCTATCCCTCGAGTTGGCACTTTTGTTCCCACCTTTTCCTTTGAGCACACACTATCTCTTTTAATGAAACCTTTGCTTTTCTTAAAGTCTTATGGAAGCCATATTCATTTCTATGGTATTGCTGTTCAAGAATCAGGAGAGGGCCCCTTAATCTACCAAATAAGCCTAAATAAGTTGTCTACCTTTTTATAAGGAGAGAGAACAAATCTTTTGAAATGTTTTAGAGACCCTTTGGAAATTTTCAAAGTTACTTTGTGGTCAAAAAGGACTACATGCAGAATTTGATTCAGGGAAGTTTGTCACAAGATATAACAAAGGTTTTAAAATACTTGGTTAAATAGGATCATAGGTCACTGTGAAACAGCACTTAGTTACCCATTCAACTAAAGTGACAACAGAAAATGTTAAGGCAAATACAGAAAGTTAAATAGCTTTCTTTTTAACTTTAGCTCTTTTAATGGAGAAGATTAGAATTTCTGAACACAGAAGCTTATTTGACAAAACGCAGAATTCCTGTTTTTAGGAAGATGATTTTAAAAGGTAAGTAAAAACCTTTTGCAATCTGTTATCAAGAGCAAACCAATAGCCCAGAAGACTTTGTTCTTACAGCAGAGAGAAAACCAAATGATAATTTTACAGCAGTTTATTTTTGGTATTAAAACCCTTATACTTAATTAAATTCCAATCTTAGCCAGTTTTGACTACACAAAAATATTCCTTTCCAAAGATTTCTCTGTCACAAATCTTCTTTTACTGAAAACACATATCCTACTTCCCATGCACATGGAAATGTTTTCCTTATTATTTCCAATAGCTTTAATCACATATATTAGAGTTTTTAACTCTTAGAGATCTTTAATTTTGAATGAAAACTAAAAAGTACATGTTCACAACTATTTTTTACATTAGCATTCTGTAATTTGCCAAACATAATTTTTAAAATAATTTCTAGAAAAATGTACTTTCTGAAATAAAATTTCTCAGCCTAGAATTAAGCATCAGTTCAGTTCAGTCGCTCAGTCATGACCAACTCCTTGTGACCCCATGGACTGACTCACACCTTGCCTGTCTGTCACCAACTCCTGGAGCTTGCTCAAAACTCATGTCCATCAAGGGGTGATGCCATCCAACCATCTCATTTTCTGTCATCCCCTTCTCTGCCCACCTTCAATCTTTCCCAGCATCAGGGTCTTTTCCAATGAGTCAGTTCTTTGCATCGGGTGGCCAAAGTACTAGAGCTTCAGCTTCAGCATCAGTCCTTCCAATGAATTATTCAGGACTGATTTCCTTTAGGATTGACTGGTTTGATCTCCTTCCAGTCCAAGGGACTCTCAAGAGCCTTCTCCAACTCCACAGTTCAAAAGCATCAATTCTTTGGTGCTTGACTTTCTTCATAGTCCAACTCTTACATCCATATATGACTACTGGAAAAACCATAGCTTTGACTAGATGGACCTTTGTTGGCAAAGTAATGTCTCTGCTTTTCAATATGCTGTCTAGGTTGGTCATAGCTTTTCTTCCAAGGAACAAGTGTCTTAATTTCATGACTGCATAAAATTAATTAAACATGCTTACTAATAAACCCAAATATCTCTACTGTCTATGCAAGAGGGTGCCAAAAATAATATAAACCTATGTTTAGTAATTAGTATTTCATTATTTTATCTGGGGAGTGGAGATGATCTAGATATTAAATTGAAAACAGCTCTTTGCAAGAAGCAGACCTCTGTAGGAGGCCCTTTGGTCTTGTCATTTTAACAAAGCTATATTGCAACTAACTTTTAAACAAGGTGCCAAGCTTTTGGTCACACAATATCTTGCCTAATCCATTGATTCTTTTCTTAGATCAAAAAATTGAAATGAAGAATTGGATGACTAGACATTTTCCCCCAGGTCTTCTCCTCCAGTAATCTCATGAGCAAACTGTGTGAACAAGATAGACTCTTAAAGAAAGAGCACAAGGAGTTGAGAAGTCTGCACATAATGGGAGATAGCAATGAATCTGACCACTTACCTCAATGATTAACTGAGATTATTTTCCCTTTGTCCCTTAAAAATTTTCATGGTTGAGCAGAATCTTCAGAGTTCGTTCTGGGACATGATTCCAACTTCTCCCCAGGTGGTTGGCCTCTTAAACATTGCCAGTCTTATCAGCATTTGTCTCCTGAGTATTGGCTTTTGAGCTGCAAACAGCTGAACCTCAGTTTAGTAACACAATGATTATGCACCACTTAATTTAATGAAGCAAAACTTTAAAGTTTCAGATCACCAATAAGATTTGAAGAAACCTTTATCTTACTTAAGCCCATGTAATTTGTTTTCAACAGTTTTGTTTAGCTTACTTATAAAAATTTCATTATATCAGCTTCTTTTCTTGTTGAAAAATTTATAAGAGAGAGAACATGAATTTATTTGACCAATAAACCAAAGATTCAGGAAAGTTGTAAGACTGTATTACTTTCAGTGTTGATAACTCTAAAGACATGCCTACTTTAATTAAACTAACAATCTTAATATTTACTAAATATTAATCCTGGATCATGTGAACTTGAAAAGCATCTGGGAGAGTTTCTATTATAATTCATATAAGCACTTGTTTTTAATCAAGTTAAGTAGAGCTTTTTGCAAATCAGTTTTATCGATGCCATCAGTTAGTTCTGACGCTCAGTCATGTCCAACTCTTTGTGACCCAATGGACTGTAGCATGCCAGGATTCCCTGTTCTTCACCAACTCCCAGAGCTTGCTCAAACTCATCTTCATCAAGTCGGTGATGCCATCCAACCATCTCATCCTCTGTCATCCCCTTCTCTGCCCACCTTCAATCTTTCCCAGCATCAGTGTCTTTTCTAATGAGTCAGTTCTTTGCATCGGGTAGTCAAAGTATTGGAACTTCAGCTTCAGCATCAGTCCTTCCAATGAATTATTCAGGACTGATTTCCTTTAGGGTGGACTGGTTGGATCTCTTTGCTGTCCAAGGGACTCTCAAGAGTCTTCTCCAACACCACAGTTCAAAAGCATCAATTCTTCAGTGCTCAGCTTTCTTCATAGTCTGACTCTCACATCCATATGTGACTACTAAAAACCATAGCTTTGACTAGATGGACCTTTGTTGGCAAAGTAATGTCTCTGCTTTTTAATGTGCTGTCTAGGTTGGTCATAGCTTTTCTTCCAAGGAGCAAGCATCTTTTAATTTCATCGCTGCAGTCACCATCTGCAGTGATTTTGGAGCCCAAGAAAATAAAGTATGTCACTCTTTCCATTGTTTCCCCATGGATTTGCCATGAAATGATAGAAGCAGATACCATGATCTTAGTTTTTTGAATGTTGAATTTTAAGCCAGCTTTTTCACTCTCCTCTTTCACTTTCATCAAAAGGCTCTTCAATTCTTCTTTGCTTTCTGCCATAGGGTGGTGTCTTCTGCATATCTGAGGTTATTGATATTTCTCCTGGCAACCTGGATTACAGTTTGTGCTTCACCCAGACACACATTTCACATGATGTACTCTGAATATAAGTTAAACAAGCAGGGTGACATTATACAGCCTTAACATACTCCTTTCCCAATTTGGAACCCATCTGTTTTTCCATGTCCAGTTATCACTGTTGCTTCTTGGCCTGCATACAGGTTTCTCAGGAGACAAGTAAGGTGGTCTGGTATTCCTATCTCTTGAAGAATTTTCCAGTTTGTTGTGATCCACACAGTCAAAGGCTTTGGCATAGTCAATAAAGCAGAAGTAGATGTTTTTCTGGAACTCTCTTGCTTTTTTGATGTTCCAATGGATGTTGGCAATTTGATCTCTGGTTCCTCTGCCTTTTCTATATCCAGCTTGAACATCTGGAAGCTCTCAGTTCACATACTGTTGAAGCATGGCTTGGAGAATTTTGAGCATTACTTCGCTAGCATGTGAGATGAGTGCAATGGTGCAGTAGTTTGAACATCCTTTGGCACTGCCTTTTTTGGGGAATGGAATGAAAACTGACCTTTTCCAGTCTTGTGGCCACTGCTGAGTTTTCTAAATTTAGTGTCATACTGAGTGCAGCACTTTCACAGCATCATCTTTCAGGATTTGAAATAGCTCAGCTGAAATCCCATCACCTCCACTAGCTTTGTTCATAGTGATGCTTCCTAAGTCCCACTTGACTTCACATTCCAGGATGTCTGGCTCTAGGTGAGTGATCACACCATCGTGGTTATCTGGGTCATGAAGATCTTTTTTGTATAGTTCTTCCGTGTATTCTTGCCACCTCTTCTTAATATCTTCTGCTTCTGATAGGTCCCTACCATTTCTGTCCTTTATTGTGGCCATCTTTGCATGAAATGTTCCCTTAGTATCTCTAATTTTCTTGAAGAGATCTCTAGACTTTCCCATTCTGTTGTTTTCCTCTATTTCTTTGCATTGATCACTGAGGGAAGCTTTCTTATCTCTCCTTGCTATTTTTTGGAACTCTGCATTCAGATGGATATATCTTTCCTTTTCTCCTTTGCCTTTCACTTCTCTTCTTTTCTCAGCCATTTGTAAGTCCTCCTCCAACAACCATTTTGTCTTTTTGCATTTCTTTTTCTTGAGGATGCTTTTGATCACTGCCTCCTATACAATGTTATGAACCTCCATCCATTGTTCTTCAGGCACTCTGTCTATCAGATTTAATCCCTTGAATCTGTCACTTCCACTGTATAATCATAAGGGATTTGACTTAGGTCATACCTGAATGGTCTGGTGGTTTTCCCTACTTTCTTCTATTTAAGTCTGAATTCTACAGTAAGGAGTTCATGATCTGAGCCACAGTCAGCTGCCAGTCTTGCTTTTGCTGACTGTAGAGAGCTTCTCCATCTTCAACTGCAAAGAACATAATCAATCTGATTTCACTGTTGACCGTCTGGTGATGTCCATGTGTAGAGTCTTCTCTTGTGTTGTTGCAAGAGGGTGTTTGCTATGACTGGTGTGTTCTCTTGGCAAAACTCTGTTACACTTTGCCTTGCTTCATTTTGTACTCCAAGGCCGAACTTGCCTGTTACTCCAGGTATCTCTTAATTTCCTACTTTTGCATTCTAGTCCTCTGTGATGAAAAAGTGAAAAGGACTTTTTTTTTTAGTGTTAGTTCTAGATATTCTTGTAGGTCTTCATAGAACCATTCACCTTCATCTTCTTCTGCATTAGTGATTGCAGCATAGACACGGTTACTGATATTGAATGGTTTGCCTTGGAAATCAACAGATATCATTCTGTCATTTTGAGATTGGATCCAAGTACTGCATTTCAGACTCTTTTGTTGACCCTGAGGGCTACTCCATTTCTTCTAAAGGATTATTGCCACAGTAGTAAATATAATGGTCATCTGAATTAAATTCACCCATTCCAGTCTGTTTTAGTTCACTGATTCCTAAATGTTGATGTTCACCCTTGACATCTCCTGCTTGACCACTTCCAATTTACCTTGATTCATGGACCTAACATTCCAGGTTCCTATGCACTATTGTTCTTTAAGCATCGGAGTTTACTTTCATCTCCAGTTGAATCCACAACTGGGTGGTTTTTTTTTGCTTTGGCTCAGCCTCTTTATTTCTTCTGGAGCCATTTCTCCACTCTTCTACAGTAGCATATTGGGCACCTACTGACCTGGGGAGTTCATCTTTCAGTGTCATACCTGTTTGCCTTTTCATACTCTTCACGGGGGTCTCATAGCTCAAAGATTTTGTTGGGTGTATTGTTTGATGGGGAAACAGAGCCTTGCTCCAAGGCTGCTCTTGACTGTTTTACCCAGGTCTCACATCACCTCCTTTCCCTAATTAACAACTGCTTGAATCTCATTGGATCTCAGGGAAGGTCGTGGAGGATGAATGAAGGCTCTTTCCTATTACCAAAGAAATAGGGGAGACAGAAAGGCCTTGTACCCAGGAACCCCACAGGACTTTGCACAATGTCAATATCAATTAAGATAGGTGTCCATTTCTCTTTGTTTAATATGGGAGCCCTTGCTTTCAATTCTACTTCTTAAGTAACTGATCTTTGTCTAATTGCGATAATTTCCATAGTGGGCATTGAAATTCTAGGCTGTCTTTAATGACATTTTTGCCATTTTTGTAGGTATTTACAATCTTCCAGGACTAGTTCTTAGACATAAAATAAACAAGTGTGCTGAAAGATAGCACACTTGACTTTTTAGAAATTATGGATCCTATCTTTATTATTATTATTACTTTAGCTAGGTCTTTGGGTTTTTCAGAACCAGATTAATACTTAAGAGGAGTGTGTCATGGGGTTGGGGTTGCATGGTGTTTCACAGTGTACCTCACTGCAAGGAAATTTTCTTGAGGTTGGCAGGTGGCCTGGTATCAATCTAACTCATTCCATGACCCACTTATCCTGAAACAGGAATCTTGGAATTAGGTGGAAACACTCTTCACAGCCATTAAATGCTCAACTGTGCCCACCAAGTTTTGAAGCTTATTTTGGCCTCTAAGATTCCAATTAGCAATTAGTCTTTACCTCATGTTCACTTTAACAGAAACCAACAGTAATGAAGGAAATGGAATTGGGGACACAATAAGTAACCAAAGAACTAGGGGGAAAATTGAACCAGAAGATGTCAACTGGGCTTCCCTGTTGGCTCAGATGGTTAAGACTGTGCCCACAGTGCTGGAGATGTGGGTTCCATTCCTGGGTCCAGAAGATCCCCTGGAGAAGGGAATGGTTACCCACTCCAATATTCTTGCTTGGGAAATCCCATGGACAGAGGAGTCTGGAGGGCAACAGTCCAGGTGGTCACAAAGAGTTGAAAATGACTAAGCAACTAAGCACATACACAGAGACATCAATTAATGGTGACTGTGGATTGATTCCAAACAAACAAATAAGGACTGCAGACTAAACCACCAGCAGTTCTCAGCATGGAGTCTGAGACAGACCAAGGCCTGGGGTTTGGAAGTTACTGAATACTTTCCAATAGAAGTCCCTGTGAGCACTGCCAACAATTCCCGTGGAATCCCGAACTGAGGACAGGGTTGAGCCAACAGACTTCAGAAGTAAATGGGTATTGCAGATGAGGGGCTCCACATGGACGTGAGACTGTACTTTTACTGAGAGTTGCGTGTGGATCTTGTGACAAAATTAAGGGCCGGGGTTTCCACTAAAACACCTGGGAATTGTAGACTGAAAAGAGAAACAGACTGGGGGTTTGACATAAAGAGAGCAAAGCTCAGAACTTACCCGCGGCCTCAGAAATGGCAGAAAAGACAGTGAACTCAGAGCAAACACCAGTGAATACCAGGTTTTTCTAGTGGCTCAGACAGTAAAGAATCTGCCTGTAATGTGGGAGACATGGGTTTGACCCCTGGGTTGGGAAGATCCCCTAGAGAAGTAAATGGCAACCCACTGCAGTATTCTGGCCTGGGGAATTCCATGGACAAAGGAGCCTGACCGGCTACAGTCCACCCAGTGGCAAAGAGTCGGACACAACTGAGCAACTTTCACTTTCACTCTGAGTTCACGGAGTACCACACTTCTGTTTCTTGTCGTCCCTGTACGCCATCAGAAGTTCATTTTGGATTCCACCACTGCCACCAAGTCTGTTAAACAACAAAATTTCAACCAAGTAAATTGTATTATTTTTATTTTTTAATTAATTAATTAATTTTTTTTTTTTTTTTGGCTGTGCTGGGTCTTCATTGCAGTGCATGGACTTCTCTTGTTACAGAGCATGTGCTCTAGAGCACGTGTGCTCAGTAGTTGTGACTTGCAGGCTTAGTTTCCCTATGGCATGGGGGATCTTAGTTCCTTGACCAAGGATCAAACCCACGTCCCTTGCATTGAAGGTGAATTCTTCAATTCACTGCTGGACTACCAGGGAAGTCCCCAAGTAAATTCTAAAGATCTAATTGGCTTTACTGAACAATTCTTGGATCAAGCGGCATCGCATCTGGCAAGTACAAAGGAATTCCAAACAGCTAAATGGCTCAGTGATAAAGAATCTGCCTGCCAAGCACAAGACACAGGTTTGATCCAAGGGTCAAGACGATTCCCTAGAGAAGGAAATGGCAACCCACTCCAGTATTCTTTCCTGGGAAATCCCATGGACCAAAGAGCCTGGTGGGCTATAGTCCATGGACTATAGTCCAAAAATTTGGACGTGACTTAGCAATTAAACAACAACAAAGACAGGGAAAGGTATTTTAAATGCAAGACAAGAAAAAGTGAATGTTAGTCACTCAGTCTATCTGACTCTTTGTGACCCCATGGACTGTAGTCCACCAGGCTCCTCTGTCCATGGAATTCTCCAGGAAAGAATACTGGAATGGGTTGCCATTTCCTCCTCCAGGAGATCTTCCCAACCCAGAGACTGAATTTGGGTCTCCTGCATCATAGGTAGATTCTTTACTGTCTGAAGCACCGGAGTGGCCAACAAGAAAGTCATAAGCAAAAAAGATCATTTCAGGCTTAGGTAACATAGTTATGGAGGACAGACGGGGTTTGTGGCAGATTATCTCATATTTCTTTGAAGGATGGAAAGGATTACCCATCAACGCTGACCATAAAATCACACATTGACAGCTTAGGATAGAGTTCCTAGGGAAAGCTTTACCTACAATTAGGTTAGGTAGTAAGTATTGGTTTTAGCACAAGTGACTCCATTTGGGGCCTTTTTTTTTTTTTTTCTTTTTTAACATAGATGTTGATAATCAATAGCTGCATTGGATGGACCAGGCTGGTATCTTAATATCATATAAGGTGAGCCTACTAAACATTATATTTCTCCAGATGTCATGCAATAGGAACTATAAAATATTATTTATGTAATCTTTTTGCTAAAAATTGACCTAGCTTCTAGTTCTAACAATCAGCTTACAAAAAATAAAGATAGAAAAACATGTTAAACTTAACCACAGGGATGAATTAGCAAAATCCAGAATTTTGAAAACCCTTCAGGATAATTCCATATCTTCTACAACAAATTATAAGTTAAAAAGATGAGGGATATGGAATTTATGGATAAAAACTTAAAGTATATATCAATAAAATGCAATGTGTGGGCCTTGTTTGGACTCTGAGTGAAAAAAAAACTATAAAACAAGACTTTATGAGTCATCTAATAAAATGTGAAACTTTTAAAATGATTTACCAATATTTGATAATGATAATAAGTGATTATTATGACTTGTTCAAGTGTTATAGTGGTACTTTTAAAAAGAGTCCTTATCACACACAAAAAAAGAGTCCTTATCATATAGAGATACATAAAGAAGTATTTATGGATTAAATAATATTATACTTAGGTTTGTTTAAAAGTAATGCAAAGAGAGGAAGGAGGGGGGTAAGGCTATAAATGAAACAAGATTGGCCAGTTGACAATTATTCAAGTTGAGTGATAGATTCATGGGGTTCATTATACTCTTGCAGGTATTTTTATATATGTTTGAAATTTTTCCCATAATAAGGGAGAAAAAGACAGAGATTGAGATCCAGACAGCAAGAGAGAGCCAGACAGCCAGACAGAGAACAAAGAAGTAAAAGAAACAAGTATAGATAATATTTTGAGAAGTCATGCTACCAAAAGAAAAGAAATGAAGAGGTGGAGGAAGACAAATGGCCTAAGATATTTTTGTTTTAATATGGGAGATATTCTCATGTGCTTGTGGCTGGCTACCTTTCTCTACTACAATCCTACTTCGAAAAGAGGAAGAAATTGATCATGTGGGAGAGAGGAGGAGTGATTGAAGTACAGTTCTTGAGTAGTGGAGAGAGGATGATGTCAAGTGCACACTGGAGAGATTGGTCTAAGCAAGGAACTTGGACAGCTCATTCACTGGAAGGAATATAGAAAGTGTGGGCAGAGTTGAAAGAGTATCGGTTGATTAAACATTAGGGGGTTGAGGACATTCTTTTCTGGCTACTTTCAAATCTCAGTGAAATAAGAGGAAGGAAGGAGAAGTAGAGGTTTAAAAAAATAGAGGAATGTATGAAATGGTTATCTCCAGTTACAGAAATGTAGTGGGCCTTCCAGGCAGTGAAGAAGGGTTCACTTGCATTTTTAAAGTCCATCATCAAGTATCATGAACTTCCAAAACGTATTTCTCCAGTACTGTGTTAAGCTGCTCTTGCACAGGCACAAGATAGGCAGAGAGCAATCTGGAGCATGGCAGAAAGCTGGGTTTTGCCAGAGTAATATTGTGAGGAAGAGTAGTGCAAAGGAGTTGAGTAGTATATAGAATCTAAGATGGGCGAGATTTAAGTGAGGGCATGAAGAAGCTGATGCTCAAGTTAATGAACTGAATATTTTAGTGGATTCCAGAAATTACTCCCATACTAGTTGCAAGTTGGGGGGGTCCCCACACCCCCAAACCTCTGACTAACTGACTACAAACTTAGAAGGTTTCACAAATACCTCATGCTTGTTCATTCACTAGAATAATTAATATAATTCATAAAAGTATTAATTTATGATTATAATTTTATTATAAAGAATATAGATCAGGACCAGCAAAATGAAGAGAAACATAGGGTAAGGTCTGGAGGATCCCAACTGCAGAACATCTGTGCCCCTTTTCTGTGGATTCAGAGCATGTCACCCAGCCAGCACATGGATCTGTTCATCATCCAGGAAGGTTCACTAAGTTTTTATTGGGGTTTCATATGTAGGCATTCAATTCAGTTCAGTTCAGTCACTCAGTTGTGTCCAACTCTTTGTGACCCTGTGGACTGCAGCACACCAGGCTTCCCTTTCCTTCACCAACTCCTGGAACTTGCGCAAAACTCATGTCCATCAAGTCGGTGATGCCATCCAACCATCTCATCCTCTGTCATCCCCTTCTCCTCCCACCTTCAATCTTTCCCAGCATCAGGGTCTTTTCCAGTGAGTCAGTTCTTTGCATTAGGTGGCCAAAGTATTGGAGCTTCAGCTTCAGCATCAGTTCTTCCCAAAGAATATTCAGGGTTGATTTCCTTGAGGATTGACTGGTTTGATCTCCTTGCCACTCTCAAGAGTCTTCTCCAATACCACAGTCCAAAATCAATTCTTTGCTGCTCAGCTTTCTTTATGGTTCAACTCTCACATCCATACATGACTACTGGGAAAAACCATAGGTTTGACTAGACCGACCTTTGTCAGCAAAGTAACATCTCTGCTTTTTAATATGCTGTCTAGGTTTGTCATAGTTTTTCTTCAAAGGAGCAAGTGTCTTTTAATTTCATGGCTGCACTCACCATCTGCGGTGATTTTGGAGCCTAAGAAAATAAAGTCTGTCACTGTTTCCATTGTTTCCCCATCAGTTTGCCATGAAGTGGTGGGATCACATGCTATGATCTTCATTTTTTGAATGTTTAGTTTTAAGCCAACTTTTTCACTCTCCTCTTTTACTTTCAACAAGAGGTTTTTTAGTTCTTCACTTTCTGCCTTAAGGGTAGTGTCATCTGCATATCTGAGGTTATTGATATCTCTCCTGGCAATCTTGATTCCAGCTTGTGCTTCATCTAGCCCAGCATTTCACATGATGTACTCTGCATATAAGTTAAATAAGCAGGATGACAATATACAGCCTTGATGTACTCCTTTCCCAATTTGGAACCAGTCTGTTGTTCCATGTCCCATTCTAATTGTTGCTTTTTGATCTGCATTCAGGTTTCTCAGAAAGTAGGTTAGGTGGCCTAGTATTCCCACCTCTTTAAGAATTTTCATGACTGGACTCAATCTCCAGTTCCCCCTTCTCTCCCTAGAGATAGGCTAGCTTCAAAACTCCAGCCCTGAAATTGTAACAAAAAGAGACAATTTTGACTCTTCCATGCTAGATCTATTTGTTTGTCTTTACCCCTCTTTTTTTTTCTACTTTTGTTATTATAATCATACATAATGGCCTGTCACAGAGAATATTGCCCCTCTGCCTGACTGTTAAAGTGCCTTTGTTCAGAACCCTGTCCACCTGAAGATGGTAGGAAGCAAGAAATTAACAGATCTCCTTGCCTGAGGCTTGCCATTTATGAAGATGTTTGCAAGATTAAATGGCCTTTTCTTACTTTGTTTCCTCACCTCTCCTCCATCACTGACCCACAAAAGAACCTGGCATGCAGATTCTGACAAGATAGTTATTTTGAGACATTAGTCTGCCATCTTCTCTGTCAGCTGGCTTTCCAAATAAAGTCATATTCCTTGCTTCAACACTTTGTCTCTCATATTGATTGACCTCTCTTGTGGTGAGCAGAGGGAGCTTGGACTTGGTAACAAGTTTGTCTTAGCCAGCCAGGAGCCTTGCTGCTCACAGCTAGCTGGCCCCAGTCAGGGAGTATTGACTAGCAGCTAGCAGCTGGGACCATTTTCCCTAAGGGCCTTTCCTTCAAAATTCCCTGAAATGGCATTGGTCACCCTGGCACTTGGCAGTTGAAGCAAGGAATCAACAAACTTATTCAAGTCAATGGACTCAATTTTCTAGGGTACTACCCAATTCGATAGTTGGTTCATCTGTTTGTGATTTTGTGTGCCCTTTTGTGTTACAAGTTGAGGGACTTGATTTTGTAGGGTAAATCACTCTGGTGTGCACACTGCATTGTGCAAATTCCCCCCTCAATTTGGGCTTTTTTTTCACAGGACAAACCAATTTGGTTGGTGTACCCTGTTGGAGGGGGAAGTATTGTTGGACCAGCTGTGTGGGAACTGGTTCATTGGAGAACTAGCTCTTGTTGGGCTAAGTCTACCTAGATGTAATCAGTTCATTTGTTGTAGGGTAAGTTTATTTACCTGAGTTGGAACTGCTTCATCTGTGCATTGATGCTGGAATTTGTTCGTGCTGTTTGTATCAAAATTTGCCTATGTCTTTTGTGTTTTGGTGTTATCAAACTTATAAAACTGGGAAATATTCCATTTGTCCCAAAGGAAAGCTCTTTGAGGCATACACTAGGTGTATATTAGGATTAGAAGAGCACCAGACCCTGAATGGCTCATAATATACAATCTTACAGTTAGAAGTGCTTTATAAATGAGAAGGACACTCTGATAAGGAAAAGGCCTGGGATTTCTCTTGAACTTGAGGCATCTGATTCCAATTTCCCCTATAGGAGCCCCGGGTAACTTTGACAGTGGGGAACTTCAGCTCCAGTTTGGGGACCTCCCCCTGGGAAGGAAAACTCTGACCTTTTGGTGAAAGGTCACAGGTCTAGTGGGCCTGGGAAGTTACATTAATGTGACTTTCCGGCTGGCTAGGTTTTGGCTTATTCTGGTTACTTTGGTAACACACAGACATCTGGTACTGTTTTCTTTAAGGCTTCCTCTCGTTTTCTTGTTTCTTTCTCCTTGAACCCTCTGTGAACAGGCAAGTGGCTGTGGAAGCAATTTAGGAACTCTGGTCAGGGTTACTCTCCAGTGTGTTCTGAAGGCCCACAGCTCACTGTGCCCCAGTAGCTGCCACCCAAGTGGGTGAGGGCTCTCTTTTCTTCATCCTCCCATAAGCTGAGGGTCAGGTCAGTTTTAATATCATGCAGGCACAGGTCAGGCACTTAAAAGCTATTAGGGTGCCTGCAGCTTGAAGACTCCCATGATAGGATAAGGGGAATATGGAACAAATCAGGCTCTTAGAGCACCTGCCCCCAACAAGACAACTTTCACACATCATGTCAGGCACATATTTGTTCAAGTAGAACACTGAGTCCACCGCCCCTCCCTGCCACCTTCCTGGTAGGATTACAAGACAGATTCCTGAGCCTCCCTTCCCTGTCTTTCCTGTTGCCTTAGCCTCTTTCCCCCTCCATTCAGATTGATTTGTGGGAGCCTGGATGTTGTCTCTGGGCCTTCCTTGGAGGCCTTCACCCCTAGACTAGAGGAGGAGAGGTGGAGCTTTCCAACATGGGTGGTTGGGTATGTCAGTCTTTCGGCAATCTTGATTTCAGCTTGTGCTTCATCCAGTCTGGCATTTTGCATGATGTACTCTGCATATAAGTTAAATAAGCAGGGTGACAATATACAGCCTGATGTACTCCTTTCCCATTTTGGAACCAGTCTGTTGTTCCATGTCTGGTTCTAACTGTTGCTTTTTGACCTGCATACAGATTTCTCAGGAGGCAGGTCAGGTGGTCTGGTATTCCCATCTCTTGAAGAATTTTCCACAGTTTGTTGTGATCCACATTTGGAAGGAAAAGGGCTGCTACAATCTCAGCCCCAGAGATGGCATCTTCCACCAAACTGTGAGCAGGCTCCCAGCTGCTAACCACATCTTCCTGAGATCCTGGATGGTTGACATCTGCCAGGTGGGTTGCAGCCTGAGATCAGCTCTCCAAAGGAGACATATGGCACACCTGAGATGGTGCTCTCGTGGCACACCCAGGAAACCAAGCGGCCGGGACTGGGGAGGTGATTAAGATGCATGGTCCACCTGGACAGTGTGCTCACCAAACACATGGTCACCTGAGCTGCTCAGACCTGGGAAGGGCACAAAACGCATGCCCAACCCACAGAGACTGAGCCAGAACTGTGTTGGTATCTCCTGTGAAGGTATGGGTCAGCAGTGGCCCGCCGAAAGGGCTCTGGGTGCAGCAGACCTGGGTACGACATAAGTCCTCTTGTAGGAAGTCACCATTAACCCCACCATAGAACCACCAGAACTTACACAGAACTGGAGAACAGACTCTTGGAGGGCACAGAGAAAACCTTGTGTGCAGCAGGACCCAGGAGAAAGGAGCAATGACCCCACAAGAAACTGACCCAGATATAACCATGAGTGTCCAGGAGTCTTCAGTGGAGGCGTGGCTAAGTGGTGGCCTGCGTCAGGGTCAGAGGCCCTGAGTTCAGCAGTGTGTGCATGGGACCTTTTGAAGGAGGTTGTCATTATCTTCATTACCTCCACCATAGTTTGGTCTCAGGTCAAGCAACAGGAAGGGAACACAGCCCCACCCATCAACAGAAAATTGGATTAAAGATTTATTGAACATGGCCCCACCCATCAGAACAAGACCCAATTTCCCCCTCAGTCAGTCCCTCCCATCAGGAAGCTTCCATAAGCCTCTCATCCCTATCCATCAGAGGGCAGACAGAATGAAAACCACAATCACAGAAAAGTAACCAAACTGATCACATGGACCACAGCCTTGTCTAGCTCAATGAAACTATGAGCCACGCCATGTAGGGCCACTCAAGACAGTCAGGTCACGGCAAGAGTTCTAACAAAACAAGGTCCACTGCAGAAAAGTGAAAGTGAAGTCTCTCAGTCGTGTCCCACTCTTTGCAACCCCATGGACTGTAGCCCACCAAGCTCCTCCATCCATGGAATTTCCTAGGCAAGAGTACTGGAGTGGGTTGCCATTTTCTTCTCCAGGGGATCTTCCCAACTGAGGGATCAAACCCAGGTCTCCCACATTGCAGGCGGATTCTCTACCCTGTGAGCCACCATGAATGTGACGGAATGGCAAACCACTTCAGTATTCTTGCCTTAAGAACCCCATGAACAGTATGAAAAGGCAAAAAGGTATGACACTGAAAGATGAACTCCCCAGGTTGGCAGATGCCCAATATGCTACTGGAGAAGAGTGGAGAAATAGCTCCAGAAAGAATGAAGAGACAGAGCTAAAGCAAAATCAACACCTAGTTGTGGATGTGACAGGTGATGGAAGTAAAGTCCAATGCTGTAAAGAGCAATACTGCATAGGAACCTCGAATGTTATGTCCATGAATCAAGGCAAACTGGAAGTGGTCAAACAGGAAATGGTAAGAGTGAACACTGACATTTTAGGAATCAGCAAACTAAAATGGACTGGAATGGGTGAATTTAACTCAGATGACCATTATATCTACTACTGTGGGCAAGAATCCCTTAGAAGAAATGGAGTAGCCATCATAGTCAACAAAAGAGTCCAAAATGCAGTACTTGGATGCAATCTCAAAAACATCAGAATGATCTCTCTTCGTTTCCAAGGCAAACCATTCAATATCACAGTAATCCAAATCTATGCCCTGACCAGTAATGCTAAAGAAACTGAAACTGAACGGTTCTATGAAGACAATACATTAGAATATGTAATGAATCCATGCACCTTTTCCAAAGAAATACTTGAGAAAGAAGTAGCAGTAAAGTTATAAATGACAGTCATCAATCAGATGAAATAATTTAGATGAAGTTTGCTTCTCTCAAAGAGATGGGGACTGGGCAAGTGGTCAGGAAGGAAATACAATGTACTTTTAACTTTGTGTGAAAAATAATGTTCAGTTTCAAGCTGCTGAACATAGTTCTGTTGTCGCCACATAAATCCTCTACTTCAAATTACTATGCAAATGCTTTATTAAAACTCTACTTCTGGTCTTTGTTTTGAAACCTGTTGCTTTTATTGCCACTTCCTGACTGCTGTCTTCTGAAGCTTCTACTTCTTTCCCACTGTCCCCTGACACCTGACATCTCAATTGCCCTCATGCTGTCCCCTGAAGCCTTGACTGCCTTTCCGCTGTCCCTGGAAGTTGCGATATCCTTCTGTGGTCCTTACAGCTCTGGTTGCAAAGTCATCTTAGGAAGAATGTGATTTGTTCTATCTGTCAAAAACCCAATTTTTAATCCCTCTTTTGTAGACTGATGGGTTTTACATTGCTGTACCTAACTCAGGATTCAAATTTGGAAGTAAAAACTGAGGCCTCTCTGTGTCCTTGTATGTATCTCTGTCTTTAGATAACATTGTCATGGTTGATTTGTAAAAGGGCTCTATTTAATTGGCTTAAATAAAAGTAAGAGCTTACAAAGCAACAATTCTAAATATAAGGGAAATAAAGCTAAATAAATTTCAGGTTCACATGAACTGGGAAATATTTCATACTAAATTAGTACCTGGTATTTATGTTTAAGTTAATTGACGTAATAGACAGGTCTTGCATCATCAACATTAAATATAGTATTAAGTATAATGCTTAATATTTATACTGGAGGAGGGCATGGTGGCAACCCATTCAGTATTCTTGCCTGGAGAATCCCATGGACAGAGGAGCCTGGAGGGCTCAAGGGGTCACAAAGAGTTGGACATCACTAAGCAGCTAAGCACAGCACATAATGCTTTTATTGTGCCTAGGTTTATTGTAAGCTAAGTAAGGTCTTATTATATCTTTTCCAAGCCTGTCAGCAAGGAAAGTAACCCAATGTGAAGGAACTATTGAGGAAAGAAAGTGCAAATGAGAAAAGAGTTTTGAGTGAACTTTTAGAAACATATGTTTTAGATCTCTCCAGATATTCTACAACTTGAAAGCTAAAATTTTAAAATAAGTTAAGTGATGAAAAGTTTATGGAAAATGGACCCCAAAAGGGTTTTGTACATGATCAGTCAGGAATGACTAAGTTTAAAAGAAGTTTAATTAAATAAATGAACATTAAAAGTAAGCTGGTGTAAAATGTAGATGTGGCTTTTCTGTTAAAACAGACGTATTTTCTGAAGAATCCAAACTGCCTTTGATAACAGATTTTAAGTTTATTTACCTTCTAAGTAACCTGTATTTGCCTTTGAAATCTTTTATTGTCATCTTGGCTAAGTTTCACAGTGACCTATGATCCTATTGTATTAAAAAAAATTTTTTTTTGGTATTCCTTTGACAAAGTCTCCCAAATTGAATTATAGTATGTTCCTTTGACCTCCACCTAACTTCAGGGTGTTTCAAAGGGCCCCTGAACTATCCTAAAGGGAGATATTATATTAATTAGTTTCACTTGGTATGTTAAACTATAAGGGAGTTGTCAAATGAGTAATAAATTTTAATTTATATTATATGATAAATGGTACAGGTATTCTAGAGATTATATAGAGTTCTAAGAATCTGATAGACAGAGTGCCTGATGAACTATGGATGGAGGTTTGTGACATTATACAGGAGACAGGAATCAAGACCATCCCCAAGGAAAAGAAATGCAAAAAAACAAAATGCCTGTCTTAGGAGGCCTTACAAATAGCTATGAAAAGAAGGGAAGCGAAAAGCAAACGAGAAAAGGAAAGATATACCCATTTGAATGCAGAGTTCCAAAGGATAGCCAGGAGAGATAAGAAAGCTTTCCTCAGCGATCAATGCAAAGAAATAGAGGAAAACAATAGAATGGGAAAGACTAGCGATCTCTTCAAGAAAATTAGAGATACCAAGGGAATATTTCATGCAAAGATGGGCACAATAAAGGACAGAAATGGTAAGGACCTAACAAAGCAGAAGATATTAAGAAGAGGTGGTAAGAATGCACAGAAGAACTGTACAAAAAAGATCTTCATGACCCAGATAATCACAATGGTATGATCACTCACCTAGAGCCAGACATTCTGGAATGTGAAGTCAAGTGGGCCTTAGGAAGCATCACTACAAACAAAGCTAGTGGAGGTGAGGGAATGCCAGTTGAACTATTTCAAATCCTGAAAGATGATGCTATAAAAGTGCTGCACTCAATATGTCAGCAAATTTGGAAAACTCAGCAGTGGCCACAGGACTGGAAAACTCAGTTTTCATTCCAATCCCAAAGAAAGGCAATGCCAAAGAATGCTCGAACTAGCACACAATTGCACTCATCTCACATGCTAGTAAAGTAATCCTTAAAATTCTCCAAGCCAGGCTTCAGCAATACATGAACCGTGAACTTCCAGATGTTCAAGCTGGTTTTAGAAAAGGCAGAGGAACCAGAGATCAAATTGCCAACATCTGCTGGATCATCAAAAAAGCAAGAGAGTTCCAGAAAAACATCTATTTCTGTTTTATTGACTATGCCAAAGCCTTTGACTGTGTGGATCACAATAAACTGTGGGAAACTCTGAAAGAGATGGGCATACCAGACCACCTGACCTGCCTCTTGAGAAACCTGTATTCAGGTCAAAAAGCAACAGTTAGAACTGGACATGGAACAACAGACTGGTTCCAACTAGGAAAAGGAGTACATCAAGGCTGTATATTGTCACCCTGCTTATTTAACTTATATGCAGAGTATATCATGAGAAACGCTGGGCTGGAGGAAGTACAAGCTGGAATCAAGATTGCCGGGAGAAATATCAATAACCTCAGATACTCAGATGACATCACCCTTATGTCAGAAAGTGAAGAACTAAACAGCTTCTTGATGAAAGTGAAACAAGAGAGTGAAAAAGTTGGCTTAAAACTCAACATTCAGAAAACTAAGATCATGGCATTCGGTCCTATCACTTCATGGCAAATAGATGGGGAAACAGTGGAAACAGGGGCTGACTTTATTTTTCTGGGCTCCAAAATCACTACAGATGGTGACTGCAGCCATGAAATTAAAAGACGCTTACTCCTTGGAAGGAAAGTTATGACCAACCTAGACAGCATATTAAAAAGCAGAGACATTACTTTGCCAACAAAGGTCCGTCTAGTCAAAGCTATGGTTTTTCCAGTGGTCATGTATGGATGTGAGAGTTGGACTATAAAGAAATCTGAGCACCGAAGAATTGATGCTTTTGAACTGTGGTGTTGGAGAAGACTCTTGAGAGTCCTTGTACTGCAAGGAGATCCAATCTTGCAATGAGATCAGTCCTGGGTGTTCATTGGAGGGACTGATGTTGAAGCTGAAATTCCAATACTTTGGTCACCTGATGCAAAGAGCTGACTCATTTGAAAAGACCCCGATGCTGGGAAAGATTGAGGGCAGAAGGAGAAGGGGATGACAGAGGATGAGATGGTTGGATGGCATCACCGACTCGATGGACATGGGTTTGGGTGGACTCCGGGAGTTGGTGATGGACAGGGAGGCCTGGTGTGCTGCAATTCATGGGGTTGCAAAGAGTCGGACACGACTGAGCAACTGAACTGAACTGAACTGAACTGAAGAATCTGATATTTCCTTGTAGAATATTATCAATCATAATTCTATAGTTTCACTCTGATGCATTTGCAAAAAGGCCTCCTCTTCAATATTTATAAAAATGAATTTTGGATAAATACAAGTTTCTGACTGAAATGAAGTGAGTGAAATTTTCTCAGTCATTTCCGACTGTTTGCGAGCCCATGAACTGTATTATACAGTCCATGGAATTCTCTAGGCCAGAATGCTGGAGTGGGTAGCCTTTCCCTTCTCCAGGGGATCTTCCCAACCCAGGGATCTAACACAGGTCTCCCAGACTGCAGGTGGATTCTTTACCAGCTGAGCCACAAGGGAAGCCCAAGAATACTGAAGTGGGTAGCCTATCCCTTCTCCAGTGGATCTTCCTGACCCAAGAATTGAACTGGGGTCTCCTGCATTGCAGGCAGATTCTTTACCAACTGAGGTATCTGGCAAGCCCAAGTTTCTGACTATTAGACCATAATGCTGAACTCAGTAAGAAATTGAAGAATTCTAATGGGAAACCTGGTGACTTCAAAAAGCTGTTAACCAAACGGATTGGTTAGACAGGATTGAGTAACCTGGTAAATATGGTTGTAATGTTAATTGTTTCTATCTAAAAGCATTACTGGTTTAAATCTGTGTTTTCAAAGTGTGATGAAAACATCCTTAAATTAATTATGATTTACAGTAAATTGGTAAATTATACCTTTTGTGAGCAAAACTGAAACATTCGTCTTTTTTCTCTCTACCTGGTTGATTGTGCCAGTAACATATCCTTGTCCCAAAGATTAAGCCATGCATATCTAAGTACACAAGGTTGGTACAGTGAAACTGTGAATAGCTTATTAAATCCAGTTATGGCCCCTTGGTCTCTCAATTATTGCAACTGGATTACAACTAATGATACTAATCATTGTTTACATTTGTTCTTTGTTTTCAAATCGTGCTTTGTTGTCTCCCTGCCACACTTTGTCATCATCAATGTTACCCTTGACATTGCAATGTTAATGCAATACTTAAATCCTGCTTAATTTATAAGATCATTATCTCTTACAGTAACCAATGTATAATCAGGCTCCAACAAAACTTCTGTTTTGAGAAAATCACATTTATAACATAAAATAATTGCAATAGTGTGACTCTAGATATGGGAAGAAGCAAACAAGGGAAAACATCTTCTGGATTATAACTAGAATCCAGAGAATCTTTCATTATTGATAGGGCCTGGTCCAAAAGTTAACACCTAGAGTGACATATCAAGAATTTTCGCATGATCTAGGATGAGCCTCCCAGTGCAGTGGGACAAAATTTGATCATGAAATGTCTCCCAAACACTGGTCAAATTCCTGACCAAGATGGGAGGATCTAAGAAAAAGGGAATATTTTCTGGCATCAGTGGTTACAGTCCTCCAATGTGAGCTTGTGAGCCCCAAGGAAGGGGAATCAGACTGCAGTTACTTCCTATGACAAACTCTGAAGAAACTCAGAATACAGGATTACAGGTCCCAGATAGCTGAGGTACATGCCAATGAAATAAATTTAATGGGAAAGCCCTGACTCTTGCATCTCCTTACACATAGAAAAGCACTAAATTTCTTAAGTTGAAATGCTGCCTCCTGGATTCGAAATTCAGTATTTCTAAGTCTACAGGTAAAGCAGACATTTTCCAAAGAGGAACGAAGAAATCTCAAATTTGGAACACTGACACCAATGGCAGACACTCCCAGAAAGATCCTTCTGATGCAACAGTTAGACGGGTCACTGCCCCTCTTCCCACAATATTGTGGAGTGGAAATTGACAGTGGGAAATTGTAACAGGAAAGAGTCTATTTTGACTCTTCTGTGCTAGATCTGTTTCTCTAACTTTAACCCTTGTTTTTTGCCTCTTGTGTTATTATAATAATACATAATGGCCTGCCTCAGAGTCTCTGATAGCTGCGACATCCTTGTTTATGGATATTCTATTTCACACAATGCACAAGACAGACTCTACAGCAAAGAATTATTTCTCTGATGCTAAACACAGGTGCTGAGTCTGAGAAACCTTGATCAAATGTATAAGTGGACTCAGTACTCACCAATAGTCCTTTTCAAACAGCTTCTCCATAATGTATTCTTTAAAGTTTTTCTTCTTAACTGAATTCAAAATGTAAGGGTATTTTTTTTTTTTCCCATCATGAGGGCTTGTAATGACTGTGTTCCCTTGCTTAGTTGACAGTACCTTTCCATTGACTTTATATGGAGACAACTTGGCTGGGTGTAAATTTCTTGTGTTAAATTTTATATCCCTTGGAAAACCATAGACCTAGTTCCACTGTCATGTGGTGTTAAATATTACTATGGAGAAGCTCAAGGTCAACCAAGTTCATTTGTTCTGGTATGTGCCTGTTATATAATAATTTAAAACAATTTATTGGCTTGTCTCTGATTCCTAAGTCCTTGGAAACTTGTGGAATTTCCTGAATAACAGAAATGCCTTTATTATTGATTAACCCCTTAAGTTACACCTGAGTTTATGATAGCAAGACTCAGGATGAAAAAAAAAGAAAAAGACTCAGGATGAAGGGTTTGCTCACCAGAGAAATCACTAATGTGATTTTGTTACTGCATCCAAGCTTGCTCTTCTCTCCACAAGACATGCCAAGAATATGAGAGAAGTGTTGAGGCAAGGAATATTACTTTATTTGGAAAGCCAGCTAACTGAGAAGATGGCAAACTAATGCCTCAAAATACCATCTTTTGGGGGTCTGGATGTCAGGTTCTTCTATAGATCAGAGATGGACACAGGTGAGGAAACAAAGTAAAAAGGCCATTTAATTTTGCAAGTATCTTCTAGAATGACAAGCTTCAGGCAGAGGGATGTATTAATTTCTTCCTTTCCACCATCTAGAAGTGGACAAGGTTCTGAACAAAGGCACTTTGAGTTTAACAGTCAGGCAGAGAATCAGGATTCTCTGAGGGAGGCCATTATGCAAGATTATATTAACAATAGCAATGAAAGCAAGTCAAAGAAAAGTTCCAATATGGAATCAGAATTGATTCTTCCTTGCAACACAAAAGCAAAAACAATGCCCAGTTGTGGATGTGACTGGTGATGGAAGTAAAGTTGAATGCTTAAAAAACAATATTGCATTCCTAACCTGGAATGTTAGGTCCATGAATGAAGGTAAATTGGAAGTGGTCAAACAGGAGATGTCAAGAGTGAACATCAACATTTAGGAATTAATGAACTAGAATGGATCAGAATGGGTTAATTTAATTCAGATGACCATATATTTACTACTGTGGCAAGAATCCTTTAGAAGAAATGGAATAGCCCTCAGGGTCAACAAGAGTCTGAAATGCTGTACATGGGTGCAATCTCAAAAACAACAGAATGATCTCTGTTCATTTCTCAGGCAAACCATTCAATATCACAGTAATTCAAGTCTATGCCCCACCACTAATGCCAAAGAAATTGAAGCTGAATGGTTCTATGAAGTTGTACAAGAACTTCTAGAACTAACACCAAAACATAGATGTCTTTTTCATCACTGGGGACTGGAATGCAAAAGTAGGAAGTCAAGAGATACCTAGCCTAACAGGCAGGTTCAGCCTTGGAGTACAAAATGAAGCAGGGTAAAGGTTAACAGAATTTTGCTAAGAGAATGCACTGGTCATAGCAAACACCCTCTTCCAACAACACAAGAGATGACTCTACTCATGGACATCACCAGATAGTCAATAGTGAAATCAGATTGATCATATTCAGTATCAGCTACGTTGCTAATATTGAAGCTGGCAGTTGCCATTTTGAAATTCTCTAACCCTGCTAGCACCTGTAACTGCACTCAGCCAAGAGCTCTGCACACATCTGTGCCTCAGCTGGGCCTCATACAGCCGAGTGATAACTCTGCCCACCAGCACCTGGCAGCAGCCGTGTCCTGGCCCTGCAGCTATGGGCCATCCTCACCTACCAGCATGCCAAGCAGCAGTGGCAACTCTACACAAAGGAAGGTGAACATAGCCTACATAAAAGATACTTCTTGAGCACCTCTCTCTGTGGCCAGGTGGGACAACACTTCTGAACCCCATAGGACATCTCCTATATAAGTCACTCCTTCAAGATTCAGAGAGGTAGATGGATTTATCTACTACATAGAAACAAACATGGAGAATTAGGGAAAATGAGGGGATGAGGGAATATATTCCAATTGAAAGAACAAGATGAAACCTCAGAAAAAGGACCAAGTGAAACAGGAACAAGTAATCTACCCAATAAAGAGTTTAAGGTAATGATTCTAAACATGTACATTGAACTTGGAAGATGAGTGGACAAACACAGTGAGAGCTTAAAAAACAGACAGAAAATATCTAAAAATATCAAACAGAAGTTACTATGAACTGAAAAATATTCTAGACATGTTGAACAACAGACTGGATAAGATAGAAGAATGAATTAGTGAGCTGGAAGACAAAGTGATGAACTCAGACAAGAGAGAAAAATAAGAGAATTTTAAAAAGTAAAGATAAATTAACGAACCTCTGTGACAACATCAAAGATATTAATATTCACAATATAGGAGTGACAGGATGGGAGAGAGAAAGAGAAGAGGTCTAGAAAAAATTATTTGAAGAAATAGTGGCTAAGCATCTATAATCTGGGGAAGGAAACAGACATCTGGATCCAGGAAGCTCTGAAGTTACAAATAAGATGAATCTCAGGGGGAAAAAAGTTGAATGTAAAGATAAACACATCAAGACACACTATAATTAAAATGTTAAAAGTTAAGAATAAAGAAGGAATCCTAAAATCAGCAAGAGAAAAACAACTAGTTATGTGCAAGGGAAACCCTATAAGGGTATCAGCAGATTTTTCAGCAGAAAGTTTATAGGCCAGAAGGGAGTGGCATGACTTATTCAAAGTGCTAAAAGGAAAAAACTTCCAACCAAGAATTCTCTACCCAAGAAGTTTATCATTAAAAAGAACAGAAGGATAGATTAAGAGTTTCTTAGGTAAACCAAAACTAAGGATTTAATCACCATTAAACTGACACTACAATAAATAGAAAACACATGAAAATAAAAATCTCACTATAAAATGTAAATGTATAATAAAGGTAGTGAATGAGTTACCTATAAAGCAAGCAAAAAGACTGAGAGATAAAAGTAGTAAAATAAAACAGTTCAGTTCAGTCGCTCAGTCGTGTCTGACTCTTTGTGACCCCATGAACCGCAGCATGCCAGGCCTCCCTATCCATCACCAACTCCCGGAGTCCACCCAAACCCATGTCCATCGAGTTGGTGATGCCATCCAACCATCTCATCCTCTGTCGTCCCCTTTTCCTCCTGCCTTCAATCTTTCCCAGCATCAGAGTCTTTTCAAATGAGTCAGCTCTTCGCATCAGGTGACCAAAGTATTGGAGCTTCAGCTTCAAAATCAGCCCTTCCAATGAACACCCAGGACTGATTTCCTTTAGGATGGACTGGCTGGATCTCCTTGCAGTCCAAGGGACTCTCAAGAGTCTTCTCCAACACCACAGTTGAAAAGCATCAATTCGTCAGCGCTCAGATTTCTTTATAGTCCAACTCTCACATCCATACATGACCACTGGAAAAACCATAGCCTTGACTAGACAGATCTTTGTTAACGAAGTAATGTCTCTGCTTTTTAATATGCTGTCTAGGTTGGTCATAACTTTCCTTCCAAGGAGTAAGCGTCTTTTAATTTCATGGCTGCAGTCACCATCTGCAGTGATTTTGGAGCCCAGAAAAATAAAGTCAGCTACTGTTTCCACTGTTTCCCCATCTATTTACCATGAAGTGATGGGACCGGATGCCATGATCTTAGTTTTCTGAATGTTGAGTTTTAAGCCTACTTTTCCACTCTCCTCTTTCACTTTCATCAAGAGGCTCTGTAGTTCTTCTTCGCTTTCTGCCATAAGGGTGGTGTCATCTGCATATCTGAGGTTATTGATATTTCTCCCAGCAATCTTGATTCCAGCTTGTACTTCCTCCAGCCCAGCATTTCTCATGATGTACTCTGCATAAAATAAACCAAAATTAAAATAATTAGTTAAGTAATACATCAAATAAAAAGATATAAAATGTATCATCAAAAGAATAAAATGTTGGGATGGGGGGTGAAAACATAAAGCTTTGGAATGTGCTATAATTTAAGTTGTTGTAAAACAGACTGCTTTTTAATAGAATGTTGTGTGTGAATCTTATGGTAACTACAAAGAGTAAACTTACAGTAAATACACAAAAGAATCTAAATATAACACTAAAGAAAACCACCAAAACATAAGGGCAGAGAGAAAGAAAAAAGGGAAAAGAGAGGAAACACAAAAAGGACCAGAAAGCAATCAACACAATGGCAATAAGCAGACATCTATTCATAATTACTTTAAATGTAAATGGACTAAATTCACCAATCAAAAGACACAAAGTAGCTGAATGAATAAAAACAAACAAACAAAATACATTGATGTGTTGCCTAAAAGGGACTCATTTCAGAAGTAAGGACACACAGAGACTGAAAGTGAAGAGAGAAAAAGATATTCCATGTAAATGGAAATGAAAAGCTGGAGTATCTATACTCATATCACACAAAATAGACTTTCAAACAAAAATTTTCAAAAAAAGACCAAGAGCATTACATATGATGAAGTGACCAACTCAGCAAGAAGATATAATTTTCATATGCATCCAGCATAGAAACATCAAGATACATAAAACAAATATTAACATCATACATCAGGAAAAAGACAAGGATGCCCTTTTTTCATCATTTTTATCCAACATAATATTTGAAGTCATAGCCCTGACAATAAGGCAAGTAAAAGGAATGAAAGGCATCCAAATCAGAGAGGAAAAAGTAAAACTATCATTATTTGCAGATGACATGATCCTATAGACCGTAAAGACTCCACCAAAAGAAAACAATGAGGACTAACAAACAATGACTTATTGCCATTGTGTTGATTGCTTTCTGGTTCTTTTTGGTGTTTCCTCTCTTCTTTTTTCTCTTTCTCTCTTCCCTTATGTTTTGGTGGTTTTCTTTAGTGTTATATTTAGATTCTTTTGTGTTTTTTACTATAAGTTTATTCTTTATAGATACCATAAGATTCACACACAACATTCTATTAAAAAGCAGTAAAACCAAAGAATACAAAATCGATATATAAAAATCAGTGGCATCTATACACTAGTAACAAACTATCAGAAAGATAATTAAGAAAATAATCCCACTTACATTTGCATGAAATAGAATAAAATACCTAGTAATAAATATAACCAAGGAGGTGAAAAACCTGTACACTGAAAACTATAAGACATTGTTGAAAGAAATAGAAGATAGAAACGCAAGGATATACAAAGCTCATGAGATATAAGAATAATATTGTTAAAATGTTCATATTACTTAAAACAATCTACAGATTCAATGTAATCTCTACCAATATGCCAATGGCATGTTTCACATAACTAGAATAAATAATTCTAAATTTTACATGGAGCCAGGAAAGAATAATAACCAAAAAATCTTGAGAAATAAGAATCAAGGTATCACATTTTCTGGTCAAACTATACCACAAAACTATAGTAATAAAAACAGTATGGTACTGGCACAATAACAGACACATAGATCAATGGAACAGAAGTGAGAGCCCAGAAATATACCTAGACATATATAGACAAATAATTTGTAACAAAGGATAAATGAACATATTATGGAGAAAGGACAGTCTCTTCAATAAATAGTGCTGGGAAAACTGGACAGCCACATGCAAAAGAATGAAATTAGACTATTACATTTGGGCTCCAAAATCACTGCAGATGGTGACTGCAGCCATGAAATTAAAAAGTGTTTGCTTCTTGGAAGAAAAGCTATGACCAACTTAGACAGCGTATTAAAAAGCAGAGACATTACTTTGCCAACAAAGGTCTGTCTAGTCAAAGCTATGGTTTTTCCAGTAGTCATGTATGGACATGAGAGTTGACTATAAAGAAAGCTCAGCACCGAAGAAGTGATGCTTTTGAGCTGTGGTGTTGGAGAAGACGCTTGAGAGTCCCTTGGACTGCAAGGAGATCAAAGCAGTCAATCCTAAAGGAAATCAACCATGAATATTCATTGGCAGGACTGATGATGAATCTGAAGCTCCAATATTTTGGCCACCTGATGCAAAGAACTGACTCATTGGAAAAGACCCTGGTGCTGGGAAAGATTGAAGGCAGGAGGAGAAGGAGACAACAGAGGATGAGATGGTTGGATGGCATCATCGACTTGATGGACATGAGTATGAGCAAGCTCCCGGAGTTGGTGAAGGACAGGAAAGCCTGGCGTACTGCAGTCCATGGGGTTGCAAAGAGTTGGATATGATTGAGCAACTGAACTGAGCTGGTACATCATACACGGAAGTTAAAAGGGGATGAAAATCTTGTAATACCTGTGATAACCGAAATAATAAAATTTCTAGACAAAAAACAATATCCTCACCGACAGGGTCTTAATGATATTTTTGTGGCTCTAACTCCAAATTAAGGGAAACAAAAGCAAAAATAAACAAATTGACTACATCAAATTAAAAAGCTTCTGCACGTGAAAGAACCCATTATCAAGATGAAAAGGCAACAGACTAAAATGGGAGAGGATATTTGTAAATCATATATCTGAAAAGTGCTAGTATCCAAAATATATAAAGAACTTATATAACCCAGTGACAACAAAAAAACAACTGGGTGAAAAATGGGTACAGAGTCTGAATAGACATTTTCTCAAGGAAGACACAGAGAAGAGGGAAAGATGTTCAATATCACTGATTATCAGGAAAATTCAAATCAAATATTAAACAGCCTTGCTTCCTTGGAATAAAACTCACTTGGTCCTTTTGTATAATTATTTTCATATGTTGCCAAATTCTATAGTTTATTTTTCTTGCCAAAGTTTAGAACTTTTTAACAATTCTTTGAATAAAGACCTGCCCTAGTTTTCTCAACTTCTGAGATTCTGCTGACACAAATGTTACTTTTTTTTTTTTAATGATAGTACCACAGATCTCTGGGGCCCTGATATTTTTTTAATTATATGCATTTCAGGTATACAGCATTATAGTTCAGCATCTATATACACTACAGAATGATCACTACTACAAGACTAGTTACCATCCATACAGCATACAGTTGAATTTTGCATTTCACCTACCCTAAACCCCCTTACCCTCTGGTAACCACTGTTTTATTCTCTGTGAGTTTTTCACTTATTTTATTTGTTGTATATTCCTGACCCAGGGATTGAACCCATGTCTCCTGCATTGCAGGCAGATTCTTCACCATCTGAGCCACCAAGGAAGCGACACATGCATGAATAAAAATCATATGGTATTTTTCATTCTCTGTCTGCCTTACTTTACTTAGCATAATGCCTCAAAGTCAATCCATGTTGTCACAAATGGCAGGATTACATTCCTTTCTATGATTGCGTAGTATTCTATTTAAACACACACACATATATGAACATATATATGTTTATCCATTATCTGTTACCTTCTTTTTCCATTTATCTGTCAATAAGCACTTAGGTTGTTTCCACATCTTTTCTGTTGTAAATAATTCTGCAATGAACATAGGGATGCATATATCTTTTCAAATTAGTGGGGTTTTTTGTTCTTCAGATAAACACCCAGAAGTAAAATAGCTGAATCATATGGTAATTCTATTCATATTTTTTTGAAATCAATCAACATAATCTACCTTATTGACAGGGTAAAGAAGAAAAATCACATGATGGTGTTAATTAATGCATAAAAGACATTTGCCAAAATTCAAGCCTTACTGATGATAAAAACTCTCAGGAAAATAGGAATACACAGGAGAATTTCCTACACTTGATAAAAATTTTTTGTAGATGCTCTTTATCAAGTTAAACATAAAGGACTGAATGTTTTCCCATTAGTATCAGGAACAAGGCAGGGATGTCTGCTCTCAACACTCATAGTCAACATAGGGCTGGAAATTCTAGGCAGTCTAATAAGACAAGAAGGGAAGTAAAAGGCATATAGATCTGAAAGGAAGAAGTAAACCTGTCCCTACTTGCAGATGATATAATTATCTACATGGAAAATCCCAAGGAATCAACAACAACAACAACACACTCCTAGAACTAAAAAGGGACAAATAAATTCCTCATTTTGTTTAAGTGAATTTGATTTGGTTTTTGTCGTGTGTAACCGAGTCATTTATCTTTTCATTTTCCCATCAAATATTTATTGAATGCCTAAAATTTGCCAACTGTTCTAGACGATAGTGATACATCCATGGAAAAAAGAATTGCTTACTTGTAAGGGTGGTAGTAAGAGATGTAAAAAGTTAAAACAGGGTAAAGAGACAAAAATGAGGGATGCTATTTTAGAAAATGTGGTAAGGGAAGACCTCTTTGAGAGGACATCTCATAAAAGAGGGATTTGGTGAAGGCAATAGTCCAGGGAAGAGTGTTCTAGGCAGTGGGAACTGTTTAAGTTCAGAGATCCAAAAGCTGGAACACGTATGTTACAAGAAAAGTAAGGGGGCTGATGTGGCTGCAGCAGTGAGGGAGAAAAGGGGAGGGCAGTGGGTCAGAAAGGACACTGTGCCAGATCATGCAGTTTCTTGTAGTCCATGTAAAAACTTGAATTTTTACCTGGCGTGAACTAGAAAGTGTTGAAGGATATAAACAGAAGAGCAAGCTGACACTATTTATTCTTAGTCCTGACCGGTTCAACAGGTCCAAAGATAAACATAGCAACTGGTTCACTGAGACCTAGAGCAACCTACACTGTAATTTCTTTCCTTTCTATTCAAAACCCCTTTGTTTTCTTTCACCCTTTTTTCTTTCCTTCTGCTGAGAGAAAATTCCCTCAATCCCTTCATGAAACTAACCCCTTCAGCAACTCCATGGACATTTTCCCTCTAATAAGTACATTATTTTCCCATTCCTGCAAAAGCCTGTGGTGTGTGTAAATTATTAACTATAAAAGGGATAAGTAACCTCAGGGGATTGTGTAAACTTACAGTGTAAACTTAGCCCAGAAAGTTTGCTCCTCCCTCCAGAATTGTCTTCACCAATCCAAGCAAGACACTTCTGAGCATAATTTAACCTCTTCCAACTGTCAGGCTATTCTCTTTTGGTTATTACCACCACCAAAGCAGATGCAAGAGTTCAAGTTTCAGGGATCCTCCTCTGGGAGTTAAGTCTGCCTCTGCCGTCATCTCCAGCTGTGTTGGAATCTGTCACTTTAGTGAGTACCACATTATCTGTCTTCTAAGTAAGGTTTGCGGGGCTGGCACATGTACTTTTAAACAAAGACAGCAAACAAGACCAACAAATAAAAAATGGTCTCACTGAAATCTTGGGTAGCTGGGGTGTTTCTATCAGAATTTGTCAGTTGTGTAATACTATCGAGTAAGTGACCAGGAGTATGTACACAAAAAAGGCTATAAACATAGCAGCTAAGTTTTTCATTTTAAGCTTTACATGCTATTTAATTTTTTAAAAACCATGTTCATTTGTTAATTTCTTAAAATGTTTTTTAAAAAAATTCAATTGAGTCCAAGTAGCAGCTGAGTTTTTCACTGTACTACTTAGCTCCCTGCCCTGCTCAGTGGCAAATAAGACTCCATCTTCTGCATCATCCAGGAAGTATGCAAGCTTCTTCTCGGAAATTTTAGGAAACATGCATGCAAACTCAAGGAAATAACCTGGGGGCGGCCACTTTTCTCCGCTACATGGTCAAGCGTAGATCTAAAAACTCTGTATACAAGTTTTAAGGCAGGATCTTGTTAGGCTAGGGAAAATAGTGGGATTTTACCTTGCTTTCAGGCTATGTATGCCAAGCCACCATTATTGCTTGGATTACTTAATAGGAAAGATAGTTATGGAGATGTGGGGTGGTGAAAACTCTCTTGGCACTGCAGCTTATATGGATGTAGAGGCTACATTGCAGATGAGACCCTGAAAAGTTCATCTGGCCAGAAGTAGTATTGTCTTTATTACAAGAGTTTTCTATGGCTCATTATAAAAATCCAGGCCAACACTGGGAAACTTATCTCAGCTCTATCACCTACAAAGAATACTAAAAGCCTAGAAAATGGACGTTATGAAAAGTTAAAATCACTGAAAAGACAGGAAAAGAACTTTGTTGGGGAAAAGGTGGTCTTAGTTTTGATGATAAAGATGTTGGGATTTTCTTTTTGGTAGAACAAAATGATTAGGCCATTTTAAGCTCCAAATGCCTGGCCAATTTTCTTTTCAACATATGTTTGAAGGATTCTGAATGCAGTGCAGAAAATTGTTTGAAATTTTCACCTTAATTGCAAAATAATGAAAACAGTCCAGATGAAGATTGATAGGGGACTGGCTTAAGATATTATATCACAGCTGTTCTGGAATGCCATACAGCTATTTAAAAGAAAAAAGCAAAATAAGGAAGATCCGTGCACAGATATGGAAAACACTCCAAAGTTGTATTACCAAAAAAAAATAATAATAATAATAATGGACAAAATTGTGTGTATTCTGGACTACATGTGGTATAAAAGTGGTGGAGAAAAAAGAAACTATAGTCATTTGCTTGGATATATATAAAGAAACTTTGAAAAAATACATAGAATTAATAATAAGGTTTTCTGAGGGAATAAGGATGGGATGATCAAGACCATCCCTAAGAAAAAGAAATGCAAAAATGCAAAATGGTTGTCTGAGGAGGCCTTACAAATAGCTGAGAAGAGAAAAGAAGCTAAAGGCAAAGGAGAAAAGGAAAGATATACCCATTTGAATGCAGAGTACCAAAGAATAGCGAGGAGAGATAAGAAAGCCTTCCTCAGTGATCAGTGCAAGGAAATAGAGGAAAACAATAGAATGGGAAAGACTAGAGATCTCTTCAAGAAAATTAGAGATACCAAAGGAACATTTCATGCAAAGATGGGCACAATAAAGGACAGGAATAACATGGACCTAACAGAAGCAGAAGATATTAAGAAGAGGTGGCAAGAATACACAGAACTATACAAAAAAGATCTTCATGACCCAGATAATCACAATGGTGTGATCCCTCACCTAGAGCCAGACATCCTGGAATGCAAAGTCAAGTGGGCCTTAGGAAACATCACTATGAACAAAGCTAGTGGAGGTAATGGAATTCCAGTTGAACTATTTCAAATCCTGAAAGATGATGCTGTGAAAGTGCTGCACTCAATATGCCAGCAAATTTGGAAAACTCAGCAGTGGCCACAGGACTGGAAAAGTCAGTTTTCATTCCAACCCCAAAGAAAGGTAATGCCAAAGAATGTTCAAACTACTGCACAATTGCACTCATCTCACACGCTAGCAGAGTAATGCTCAAAATTCTCCAAGCCCGGCCTCAACAATATGTGGATCAAGAACTTCCAGATGTTCAAGCTGGTTTTAGAAAAGGCAGAGGAACCAGCAAATTGCCAACATCCGTTGGATCACTGAAAAAGCAAGAGAATTCCAGAAAAACATCTACTTCTGCTTTATTGACTATGCCAAAGCCTTTGACAGTGTGGATAACAACAAACTGGAAAATTCTTCAAGAGATGGGAATACCAGACCATCTGACCTGCCTCCTGAGAAATCTGTATGCAGGTCAAGAAGCAGTTAGAACTGGACATGAAACAACAGACTGGATCCAAATAGGGAAAGGAGTACGTCAAGGTTGTCACCCTGTTTATTTAACTTATATGCAGAATATATCATGTGAAATGCTGGGTTGGATGAAGCATAAGCTGGAATCAAGGTTACTGGGAGAAATATCAATAACCTCAGGTATGCAGATGACACCACCCTTATGGCAGAAAGCGAAGAAGAACTAAAGAGCCTCTTGATGAAAGTGAAAGAGCAGAGTGAAAAAGTAGGCTTGAAAGTCAACATTCAGAAAACTAAGATCATGGCATCCAGTCCTGTCACATCATGGCAAATCGATGGGGAAACAATGGAAACAGTGAGAGACTTTTTGGGGGGGGGGGGGGCTCCAAAATCACTGCAGATGGTGACTGCAGCCGTGAAATTAAAAGATGCTTCCCCCTTGGAAGGAAAGTTATGATCAACCTAGAGAGCATACTAAAAAGTAGAGACATTACTTTGTCAACAAAGGCCCGTCTAGTCGAAGCTATGATTTTTCCAGTGGTCATGTATGGATGTGAGTTGGACTGTGAAGAAAGCTGAGCGCCGAAGAATTGATGCTTTTGAACTGTGATGTTGGAGAAGACTCTTGAAAGTCCCTTGGACTGCAAGGAGACTCAACCAGTCTATCCTAAAGGAAATCAATCCTGAGTGTTCACTGGAAGGACTGATGCTGAAGCTGAAACTCCAATACTTTGGCCACTTGATGGGAACACGGACTTACTCAGTAGAAAGGACCCTGATGCTGGAAAAGATTGATGGCGGGAGGAGAAGGGGACAACAGAGGATGAGATAGTTGGATGGCATCACCAACTCGATGGACATGATTTTGGGTAAGCTCCGGGAGTTGGTGATGGACAGGGAAGCCTGGCGTGCTGCGGTCCATGAGTTCGCAAAGAGTTGGACACGACTGAGCGACTGAACTGAACTGAAACTGGGCAGCTATGTGATGGGGTGGAAGGCAGATTTTTCACTGTGTACCTTTTATAAATTTTTAAATCATTTGAAGGTATTATCCTCCAAAATTAAAAACAAAGTTATAACAGTAGAAGCAGTGTTTGCTGTGCTCCGTCTCTGTCTGTGGCATAACGGACTGTAGCTGCCAGGTCTCTCTATCCATAGGATTTCTCAGGCAAGAATACTGGAACCAGGTTGCCAAAAACTTAGTGTTGACTACTTAACTGTTTCCTTCCCATTGAAGGAAACATTAATTCTGTAAGAAGGAAGAGAGCTGCAAAATGTGCAGGATGTAACCTGCCAGCAAATCGGAGAGAAGGTTTGTTCCTTCCACTCAACCGTCACTGCCAAACAGAATGATGTTTGAAGATTCAGGGGTTCATTTCTTTTCTAAAATGCAGCCTCTTCTAGAGCCTAAGAGAACTACCAAGGGATCTCTGGTTAATAGTTAACACTTTTCCTCACACAGCTTCAGACAAGGGGAAAGTGATGAATAATAATTTACTAAACCTGAACTTTTAGAAAAATCTTATCCTGGGAACACTTCCTCTCAAGTTTCCTGTATATTAATGTTTCATATCACTCCAGTTCTGAGCTATTATCAATATAGGTTAGCACTATCAACAAGAATTTTCTGCAATGATAGAAATGTTTTGTGACTGCACTGACATATGCATGGTAGCCACTGGCCACATGTGGCTATTAGGCACTTGAAATGTAGCTGCTGCTGCTGCTAAGTTGCTTTAGTCGTGTCTGACCCTGTGTGACCCCATAGACAGCAGCCACCAGGCTCCCCCATCCCTGGGATTCTCCAGGCAAGAACACCGGAGTGGGTTGCCATTTCCTTCTCCAATGCGTGAAAGTGAAAAGTGAAAGTGAAGTCGCTCAGTTGTGTCTGACTCTTCGTGACCCCATGGACTGCAGCCTACCAGGCTCCTCCAGCCATGGGATTTTCCAGGCAAGAGTACTGGAGTGGGTTGCCAGTGCCTTCTCCATGAAATGTAGTTACTGTGGCTAAAGAACTAATTTTCAAATAATATTTAAATTAATCTAGATTAGCCACATCAACAGTGCAAGTCATCACACAATTCTGGTTAAAGTAGGAGAGGCACTTCTCAGGCCTACTATAATTCTGCTGTGTTGTATGTGTGTGTGTGTGTGTGTGTGTGCTCAGTCCTGTCTGACTCTTTACAACCCATTGGACAGTTTTGAGTTATTGAAAAAAAAAAAAAAAAACCACGGTGTGCAAAGTTTCTGCCTTCTGAAGAAGTCATTTATTCATTCAACAGATATTTATTTAACACTTACTCTGGCCAAATGCTATTATAATTCCCATGAACATAATAGACAATGCCCATACCCTCATAAACTTTACATTCTAGTGCAAAGATTAGCAAACTATGGCCCATGGGCTAAATCCAGCCCTCCACTTGCTTTTGTACCACTTGTGAACCAAGAATAATTTTTGCATTTTTAACTATTTGGAAAAATAAAATATGGAATAACAATTCATGATGAGGTATAATTAGTAGTTTTAGTAACACAGTTGTGACTTCAGTTATGTATTTCAGTGGCTGCTATCTCAACTAGAATTGAGTGGAGCAGTTGAGAGACCAAATGGTCCACAAAGCCTAAAATATTTATTATTTGACCCTGTACAGAAAAAGTTTGCTGACTCCTGAGCTAAAGGATAGTAATATGCTAGACACCATGATAAGCACTTTGTCTCATTTAATCTTTGGGACAACTCTCTGAGGGTGATCCTACTAGTCTCTTCATTGGTAAAATGTGAAACTGGGGTCTGAAAATGGGTATTTCTAATAAGTTTCCAGGTGATGCTGATATTGATTGTTCATGGATCATAACCTTCAAATCAGTGACTCTCTGCCTTGGTTGCACAGCAGAATCCTCTGAGGAAATTTTTAAAAATATGATTCCCAGGCTCTAACCCCAGAGATTCTGATTTAATTAAGACTCAGGCATGCATACATTTATAAAACTTTCCTCATGATTCAAATATATAACCAGGTTTGAGAAGCACTACTCGAATGAAATTCCATTAATCTGTAGACCAACATTCTAGTTCTAATTCTCATATCACATTAATGCAAGTTGCTTCCCTTCTGCGGGATCCTGTTTTCTTTGCAGGTGAAAAATGAGGAGGTTTAAATCAGATGATCTCAAAGGGCTTAATCTCATTGCCTTGTCAGATCTGCCCACAAATATATCAAAGAATCAGACGAAGTACCCAGATCTCCTTGGCTCCTTGGCTTACAGTAAATCTCAGTGAAATATTTGTTGAATTAATATTTTATTATCATAATAAATCATTATATTAAGTAACCATGAGGATGCATTGAGTGCAACAATATGATGCCCAATTGCCAGGTCCATTTAGGGTTAAATGTATGGCTGGCATCCATTATTAATCATTTTTTGGAAATATATCAATACATAAATGCTTCCACACAGCTACTCTGCCTTACATACCATAAAGTTAGAGTTGAAGCTAAAAAATGATGATTTAATGATTGTGGGAGTAGTGTTTCATGGCAGGAAATTTAGAAGATTACATAAAGTATAAAGAAGAAAACTCTTAATCCCTAAAACTGTTTTTAAATAGTCTGAATTATGAGACCTCAGCCAAATAAATGACATTGTGATCAAATGATTTCCCACAGAAGGAGGGAGGGCTGGGTGGCCCAGAGAGGCCCCTCCTACAGAAGGCTAAACTCTATTTTCATATCTCTGGTAAATACAGCTCCAAGCCTGGAGGTAGTGTGCGCTGCTATCTGGAGCATGGGAATTATAGTCTATAAACTAGAGGACCTTTGACAGTGCTTTCATGAGTAACTGGTACTTTGCTATCTCAGTTTCTTCATCTATGGATTATCCATTGCTAAAAATTCTCAACATTTCTACACTCCTTGTGAAATCCTTAGATGAAAGAGATTAAAAGCTTAATTATTTGCCTTTATTGAGAGTAACTGGGTGACCCAGATCTTTTCTTTTTTAGAAATGTATATGGGAGGCACTAGCCCTTACTCGTCAGAAGAATGGGCTAGAATGAGACAGTTCTAGGTTCAAATCCAATCAATGCCTCTGTTACAGACTGAATGTTTGTATCCTAGTTCAAAACAGTTCTTATGTTAAAGCTTTGACCTCCAATGTGATGGTATTTGGGGATAGGGCCTTTGGTAGGTAATTAGGTTTAGATGAGGTCATGACAGTGAGGCCCCTGATTAGTATCTTCCAAGAAGAGGAAGAGAGAACAGGGTTCTCTCTCTCTCCATCATGTGAGATCACAGAGGGACAGCAACCATCTGCAAGCTAGGCACAGAGACCTCATGGGATAATTGAACCAGCCAGCACCTTGATCTAGGACTCGCTAGCCTCCAGAACTGTGAAAAATAATTATCTGTTGTTTAAACCAGAGAGGACTGAGACAACCTCTTACTCATCATATTCTCCATCTGCAGAGATGATAATAGCATCCACTTCACAGGGTTACTCTGAAGATTTAATGATAAATTGTATGTAAGTGAAGCATTGAGCACAGTATTTGGGACATAGTGAGTTCTCGGAAAATAGTACCATTATGATAATTAATAATAATAAAACTTAGCTGCTTGGGGATATGGCTGAAACAAATGCATGTCTTTTTGCTTGTCTTTTAGATGGATTGGTGTCTGTAGAAATCCTGGGTGCTAAAATACTTAGCCAGACTGACGGTAGCCCTTGTCACCATGAAGATATTACTTTGTGCCAAATATTTTCAGTGCCTAGCAATTCCTGGCTCTATGAGAGCACTGCATAAAGATTACAGAACAGTGACCCCTCAGAATTTCTCCAACTATGAATCCATGAAACAAGACTTTAAACTAGAGATCCCAGAGTATTTCAACTTTGCCAAAGATGTCCTGGACCAATGGACCAATGTGGAAAAGGTATGGAGCAAGGGCCAGTCAGACTGCAGTTTCTTAACTGAGAGTGATTTTTTTCCCCCAGGGGACATTTGGCAATGTCTGGAGACACTTTTGTTGTTATGAGTTGGGGGAGGGTGTATGCTAATGGGTGGAGGCTAAGGGGTGCTGCTAAATACCCTGTAATGCATAGGACATCTGGTTCACCATCAAGAGTTCCATGGTTGAAAAAGTCTGGGTTATAAAAATGTATGATTATAGGTTAATTTTTTTAAAAATAAAAAGGAGTAGGGACTTCCCTGTTGGTCCAGTGGTTGGGAATCCACCTTCCAAAGCAGGGAACATGGATCTCACATGTCATGGGGCAACTAAGCCTGCTGGCCACAGGCCACAACAAAAGATCCCATGTGCTGCAGTGAATATCCTGTGTGCCACAACGAAGACCTGAAGTGGCCCAATAAATAAATAAATATTAAAAATAAATAAAGGATTAGAATGAAATGTGAACCCAAGAATAAAAAATGGTAGGAAATGAGGTAAAGAGCATTGAGAGAAATATAAAGGGATGCAAGAATTCTACCTTTATGGAAAGAAAATAATCAGGCTAAATGAGAAATCACATGTACTGAAAGAAGTGACATGGCTCCCAAAATCTAGAAATAATGACCCCAGAGTTACTCCCAAATACTTCAAGTATGTCCTAACTAAAGACCTGTGAATTTTCTTCAGAGAAAATATTACATTAAGTCAGTTGAAATAGAATTTAGCTGCATAACCACCTTTAAATCTGTGACTGGTTTGTCTTTCCTCAGGCTGGGAAGAGACCTTCCAATCCAGCCTTCTGGTGGATAAACGGAAACGGAGAAGAAGTGAGATGGAGTTTTGAGGAACTAGGATCTTTATCAAGGAAATTTGCAAATATACTTACAGAAGCCTGTGGCCTGCAAAGGGGAGATCGAGTAATTGTGCTTTTGCCCAGGATCCCTGAATGGTGGCTTGCAATTATAGCCTGTCTGCGCACAGGTTAGTAGTTTTGGCGTTGCAATATTTAAAGTATGGTGGGTGAGAGATTTTCCAAAACATCTAAGTAATCATGAGACATTTATTTTGGCCAATTATTTGAAGAACTATACACAACATGGTAATATTCTCAAGAACCTTAGAAATGTGTTGGAAACATGCCATATCTTTTGACCTAACTATGAGTTGGGTTTTTTTTTTTTAATAATGAAATTCGTTTAATACCAATCAACAATCAAACACCTATATACCAACTTCTTCTCTCCTCCTATAGGATCCACAATCATCTGCAACTCAATCAGTCACAAACTCAAGGAACCCATCCTAGTTCTTGCATCAAAACTTTATTCCTCTCATGGTTAATTACCATTCATCTAGTGCCCTAAGCCAGGCATCTGTGACTCCTCCTACCTAATCAGTTCTTACATCTTATAAATTTGACTTCCTATGTGGCTCCAAAGTACCTCCTCTTCTTCTCCAACTTCCCTTTTCTCACTTCATTTTTACCATCTCCTGAGTGGATCTAGAACACACATGTTATCTTTTTATTTTGTTGCTTGATAGTATTTAATAACTGTTTGTTGCCTACCAGATAAAATCTGAGGTGAATTGTGGAAGGTTCTAGCTATCTTCCATTTGTTTTTCTCATTTTCCCACACTCCTACTCTTCAGCCATCTCAAATAGTTTCCTATAAGGTCTGTGATTTTTCTTGTCTCCTTGATTTTGTGCACACTATTTCCTATGCTTAGAAAGTCTTTCATTCACACCTAATCCCCTGGACAACTCCTATTAAACTTAAAAGTCTCAGTTCTAATGTCACCTTCTCAGCAACATCACCCTGATCTCCCAGTCTGTGTGCTTTCTTTCTTGGGCTCCCCTAAAGACATAGTATGTGTTTCTAATTTAACCTGTACTGTATTATCTGGGCATACTATTTGTTTATAAATCTGTCATTCTCATCATTTCACTTCAGTTCAGTCGCTCAGTCGAGTCCTACTCTTTGCGACCCCATGGACTGCAGCACGCCAGGCTTCCCTGTCCATCACTCCTGGAGCGTGCTCAGACTCATGTCCACTGAGTCAGTGATGCCATCCAACCATCTCATCCTCTGTTGTACCCTTCTCCTCCTGCCTTCAATCATTCCAAGCATCAGGGTCTTTTCTAATGAGTCAGTTGTTCCCATCAGGTGGCCAAAGTATTAGAGTTTCAGTTTCAGCATCAGTCTGTCCAATGAATATTCAGGACTGCTTTCCCTTAGGATTGACTGGTTTGATCTCCTTGCCGTCCAAGAGACTCTCAAGAGTCTTCTCCAATGCCATAATTCAAAGTATCAATTCTTCGTCACTCAGCTTTCTTTATGGTCCAACTTTCATATCCATACATGACTACTGGAAAAATCATAGCTTTGACTAGATGGACCTTTGTTAGCAGAGTAATGTCTCTACTTTTTAATATGCTGTCTAGATTGATCAAAGCTTTTCTTCCAAGGAGCAAATGTCTTTTAATTTCATGGCTGCAGTCACCATCAGCATATGAATTTCTCAAGAGGCAGGTAAGGTGGTCTGGTATTTGGATCTCTTTAAGAATTTTCCACAGTTTGTGGTGATCCACAAAGTCAAAGGCTTTGGCATAGTCAATAGTCTGCTTTATTGACTATGCCAAAGCCTTTGTGTGAATCACAATAAACTGTGGAAAATTCTGAAAGAGATGGGAATAACAGACCACCTGACCTGCCTCTTGAAAAGCCTGTATACAGGTCAGGAAGCAACAGTTAGAACTGGACATGGAACAACAGACTGGTTCCAAATAGGAAAAGGAGTACATCAAGGCTGTATATTGTCACCCTGCTTATTTAACTTATAAGCAGAGTACATCATGAGAAACGCTGGGCTGGAAGAAGCACAAGCTGGAATCAAGATTGTCTGGAGAAGTATCAATAACCTCAGATATGCAGATGACACCATCCTTATGGCAGAAAGTGAAGAAGAACTAAACAGCCTCTTGATGAAAATGAAAGAGAGTGAAAAAGTTGGCTTAAAGCTCAACATTCAGAAAACTAAGACCATGGCATCCAGTCCCATCACTTCATGGCAGATAGATGGGGAAACAGTGGAAACAGGGGCTGACTTTATTTTTCTGGGCTCCAAAATCACTACAGATGGTCACTGCAGCCATGAAATTAAAAGATACTCCTTGGAAGGAAAGTTATGACCAACCTAGATAGCATATTAAAAAGCAGAGACATTACTTTGTTAACAAAGATCCGTCTAGTCAAGGCTATGGTTTTTCCAGTGGTCATGTATGGATGTGGAGTTGGACTATAAAGAAATCTGAGCGCTGAAGAATTGATGCTTTTAAACTGTGGTATTGGAGAAGACTCTTGGGAGTCTCTTGGACTTCAAGGAGATCCAAACATTACTTCCTAAAGGAAATCAGTCTTGAATATTCATTGGAAGGACAGATGCTGAAGCTGAAACTCCAATACTTTGGCCACCTGATGCGAAGAGCTGACTCATTTGAAAAGACCCCGATGCTGGGAAAGATTGAGGGCAAGAGGAGAAGGGGACGACAGAGGATGAGATGGTTGGATGGCATCACCGACTCGATGGACATGGGTTTGGGTGGACTCTGGGAGTTGGTGATGGACAGGGAGGCCTGGTGTGCTGTGGTTCATGGGGTCACAAAGAGTCGGACACGACTGAGCGACTGAACTGAACTGAATGGATATTGGCAATTTGATCTCTGGTTCCTCTGCATTTTCTAAAACCAGCTTGACTATCTGAAAGTTCATGGTTCACATACTGTTGAAGCCTGGCTTAAACAATTTGGGGCATTACTTTGCTAGCGTGTGAGATGAGTGCAATTGTGCAGCAGTTTGAACGTTCTTTGGCATTGCCTTTCTTTGGGATTGGAATGAAAACTGATCTTTTCCTGTCCTGTGGCCACTGCTGAGTTTTCCATTGCTGGCATAGTGAGTGCAGCACTTTGACAGCATCATCTTTTAGGATTTAAAATAGCTCAACTGGAATTCCATCACCTCTACTAGCTTTGTTCATAGTGATGCTTCCTAAGGCCCACTTGACTTCTGGCTCTAGGTGAGTGATCACACCATCATGATTATCTGGGTCATGAAGATCTTTTTTGTATAATTCTTCTGTGTATTCCTGCCACCTCTTCTTAAAATCTTCTGCTCTGTTAGGTCCATACCATTTCTGTCCTTTATTGTGCCCATCTTTGCATGAAATCTTCCCTTGATATCTCTCATTTTCTTGAAGAAATCTCTAGTCTTTCCCATTCTGTTGTTTTCCTCTATTTCTTTGCATTGATCACTGAGGAAGGCTTTCTTATCTCTCCTTGCTATTCTTTGGAACTCTGCATTCAAATGGGTTTATATTTCCTTTTCTTTTTGCCTTTAGCTTCTCTTCTTTTCTCAGGTACTTGCAAGGCCTTCTCAGACAACTATTTTGCCTTTTTGCATTTCTTTTTTTGGGAGGGATGGTCTTGATTACTGCCTCCTGTGTGATGTCATGAACCTCTGTCCATAGTTCTTCAGGCACTCTGTCTATCAGATCTAATCCCTTGAATCTATTTGCCACTTCCACTGTATAGTCCTGAGGGATTTGATTTGGGTCATGCCTGAATGGTCTAGTGGTTTTCCCTACTTTCTTCAATTTAAGTCTGAATTTGGCAATAAGGAGTTCATGATCTGAGTCACAGTCAGCTTCCGGTCTTGTTTTTGCTGACTGTATAGAGCTTCTCCATCTCTGGCTGCAAAGAATATAATCAACATAGTCATTAGTCATTCTCATAGGACTGTGAAAAAGCTTCTAAAAGGCAATAATTAAGATATATTCATCTCTATGACTCCAAAGATTGGCTTACAGTAAATTTCAGCGAAATATTTGTTGAATTAATAACCTTATCATAATAAATCATTATATTAACTTTCTTAATTTACTACAATCATTACTTGCATTTGAGGAGAGCTATATTCTCTAATCTCATGTGTACATGTAAATTATTCACTGGAGTTGCACAGTCCACTTTTGCATAGTTTTTTTAACAAAACGACTGCTTTCATGAATACTGTTAAGCTCACTCTCTTAATAACACAGGGCTTCCCTGGTGGCTCAGTGGTAACGAATCTACCTGTCAATGCAGGAGATGCAGGCTCAGTCTGGGTTGGGAAGATACCCTGGATAAGAAATGGCAATCCACTCCATTATTCTTGCCTGGGAAATTCCATGGACAGAGGAGTCTGGCGGGCTACAATCCATGGCGTCACAGAAGTGTTGGACACAACTTAGCAACTAAAAAACAGCTTAGTAACAGACTAATGTGTGTGTTTTTTTTTTTTTTAATATTTATTTATTTATGGCTGCAGCAGGTCTCTTTGCTGCACGGACTTTGCAGAGATTGGGGGCTACTCTCTAGTAGTGATATGTGAACTTTCTCATTGTGATGGCTTCTCTTGTTGTGGAGCATGGGTCCTAGGGCAAGAGGTCTTCAGTAGTTGCAGCTCATGAGCTACAGAGTGCAGGCTCAGTAGTTGTGGCACATGGGCCTAGTTGCCCCAAGTCATGTGGGATCCTCGTGTTTACTGGTCACTTGCTATGTTTTAGGAGCTGTCAGACAGAGTCAGGAGTCAAATAAACACAGAGTTGATAATTGTGACAAGTGCTATAAAGGAAATAGCACAAGAGCCACTGTAATGTATGAGGGGTACTACTATAGACTGAGAGAGAAGGTCAGGCACATAATTTAAGCTGAAACTGAGGGATGAGGCAGCCAGAGGGAGAAGGTATGGGTGATGGGAACATTCATTCTAAGCAAATGGAAAAGTTTCTACAAAGATCCTGAGGCAAGAAATAATTTGTAGATTTGAGAAAATGAAAACAGTGCAGTGTGAATATAGGTACTGGCTAGGAGCCACCTCATCCCAGGGACTATAATATGTAAAATCCCTTAACAGAGACTTCTCCTCTAGACAGGCTTAGATGAGTACTATCAGGATTTCCTCTAGTAAATCTCCTTTTTCTATGTTCTATGGCTGCAATATCCCTTTCTGAAACCAGTTCTATATTAATATATTATATATAAGGGTATGGCTTAATCTTACTGCTCTGTGAATCATTATGTCTGTTTATATTGACTATGAATATCTCTATTCTATTTTATATTGAGTTTACAGTTTAGCTCTTGGAAGGCAATCTATTTCCGTTATTTCCAAGTTCTTAGAGAGATATGCCTATAGTCTCCAGGGCCAACAACAAACTCATCATATTTTCGTTTTCAAATTCTTGCATATGTATTGTAGGTCAAATTCCTTTACAACAGAAATCTCAGTATATAATCATTAAAAAAATAGTAATTGCCAAGAATATGTTCCTTTAAGTGCCATTTACCACAAAAAGCTACTATCCCACCCAATCTCGGCCTACAGGTCTTGAGGAAGTTTATATAATACTTGTGGTCCCTCTGGAATTATAATAAACATTCACTCATTTTGAAAGATTGTTGCTAAGCCATGAAAAGACGTTGGGATTCTTGGCCTCCAGAGGAGAGGAATTCATTTTGAGGCCAGTGACGAGGCTTGATCGCTCAGAGTTTTTGTGGAATAAAGTTTTATTAAAGTATAAAAGAGATAGAGAAAGCTTCTGACATAGACATCAGAAGGGTACAGAAAGAATGCCCCCCTGCAAGCCTTTAGCAGTATGCTATATACCTATCAGCAAGCTGTTAATTAGAGAAAGGAGATATCCTAAAACTCAGAGAGGCACCAGGTCCCTCACCCACAACAGGTATTTTAAGGTAACATTGGCACCTGCTGAGTCATCCCAGGCCATAAAACGATTGACATGAATCTTGAAGAAAGACAGGTTCCCAAGTAAACATATAGTTTTATTAACATAGATTAGGAGAACAATGTATGAGTAAAACATACAGGTTTTTGAGCCCTTATCATTCTGAATCTTAAGCGAAGTGACTTGAAGAAAGACAGAGTCTAGGGTAAATACATAGTTCATTAACATAGCTTAAGACAAACATTTCCATAAGAAAAAATGCATCAGTTAGCTCAAGATTTGAGAAAAGTTAAGTTCAGGTGGAGCCAGGTGTCATCATGGCAACACAGAATTTTAAGAGAAACCTCCTTTTAATTTTGTATAGAGATGGGGAAAAAAATCTGACATTTGTTTGTTTCCTCCTGCCGCTTAAGAGAGAGATAAAAAATGTCTGACACTTGCAGCCTATTTCCTCTGTTTGGAGATCCCTGGGCTTCCTGCCCGTTACTCTCTCAATTTGCTCATTTTATCATCACAAGAGCCTTATGATTAGGAAGAGAAAATCTCGTTTTATAAACAGAGAAGGCAAAGCTTTCATAGTTGGGAAAAAAGGAACATTAAGTCATTTGCCCAAAGGCATTCAGAAACTCAGTGTAGAGCCCAGTACACCCTCTAGAATTTTCTAGACCTTTTTATAAAATTTGAAAGTAAAAACAGTTCTTTAAAAATCAACTATATCTCAATAAATTAAAAAAAATCATCTAGATGTGGTAATTCAACATCATGGTAGTGTAAGATGTTTCCTTTTCCTCTCCCCTTCAATTTGCAACAAGTAAAACATATGTAACTCTACAAAGGTTCCTCTGCCCAACACACATCTGTACATCTGAAGGTGGATGGAAAAGTCCATAGGAGGTGGAAGCAAGGGAACAAGGTGGGGGAGTGCCCATAATCCTGGCGCTCCGACCACAGTGGATGAACACATATCTGAGAAAGAACTCAGTGGTAGCTGGGGAGTGGTGTACACAACTCCAGCTTCCCAGCAGCAGCAGTACCTGCAGCTAAAGGGAGCCAGGCAGCAGCGGCAGGGCCTGCAACCCCAGCCCGACCAGCTACAGGGGTGCCTAGGGCTCCAGCACCCCTGCACAGGGCAGCAGTGCCTGCAAACCTGACAACCCCAACAACCCCAGGTGGAGCAGAGGTGCCTGCCATCATGGTGCATCCAGGGGTGACACGAGCAACGACAGCCACACTTACAGCAGAAGGCACCAAAGACTCCAAAGGCACAGGCAGTGACCATGAGGGCTGCAGGCACACCCCTGACAGGGGTAATGAGGGTGGAAAAGACTGATTCCACAGCACTGTCAGAGGCCGGTCAGGTCAGGGAAGACAGAGACTCGTGTTGTAGTGCCACCTGCTGGAAAACAAAAGACGGTCCTCTAATTACCAATGTATTGAATTTTTAGGATCAAAGTAAACAAATCTTCCCAGGTAGCCCCTAGTAGTAAAGAATCTACCTGCCAATTCAGGAGACACAAGACATGCTGGTTCAGTTCCTGGGTCAGGAAGATCCCCTGGAGTAGGAAATGGCAACCAACTCCAGTATTCTTGCCTAGAAAATTCCATGGACAGAGGAGCCTAGTAGGCAAAGAGTTTGATATGTTTGAGCACACACACACACACACACACACACACACACACAACAATCTTACCTAATAAGAAAGATATTCACTCCTTCAAATGTGTGGGCAGAGGAACAAGATATCAAGCACTGTGAAAAACCACAGTAATAAGCTATCACAAAAAGAAAGTGACAGTTTTCCAGAAACCAAACTTAAACTCATGGAAGGTTGCAATCAGATAGAGAATTCAAAATAGCTGTCAATAAGCACAAGAAAACTCAGAAAGTCATTTCCTTTTTTTTTCTTTTTTTTCTTCAGTCATTTCAGTGAGCTCAGGAATAAAATAATGAACAGAAGGAATATTTTACCAAAAGGTTGGATCTCTAAAAGAGATACAAACAGAATTTCTAGAGCCAAAGAACTCAATAAATGATATAAAGAATGCAATAGAAAGCACTGGAAATAGAGCAGACCATAAAGAAGAAAGAATTAGCAAGCATGACTTCAGAAATCTAGAAATGATCCAGACCAGAAAGGATAACTAAGTTTTATTTTTTTTTAATGCAGAATTTCTAAGAGATCTATTTGATTCCATTAGGAAAGGCAACATAAGGAGGCTTCTGCAGAAAACCTAAAGCTGAGGGAGTCCATCACCTCTATACCTGCCTTAGAGGAAATGTTGAGGGCTTCTTGAAGATGGCAGAGTAAGAGTACATGGCAGTAATATCCTCCATGAACACATCAAAAATGCATCTACTTGTGGAAAATTCTCACTGAAAACTAATTGGAAACTGGCAGAAGGACTTCTGTACAACCAAGGCTATAAGAAAGACACACATATAAAAGGGTAGGATGGGAATAAAAGTGATTGAGTTGGGGCCTGTGCCCCTGGGAGGGAACTTAGAGGAAAAAGGAGATTTCTTGGGTGGACACCTGCCCTAGGGAGTGAGTAGGTCAAGTCACAGACTGGGCATCTCAGCCCTGGGGACCCATGTGGAGGAGGCAACACCCACTAGCTGCTTGGAGAACTACTGGTACAGATAGAAAGGTTGGAGAAGCTTAGATTCCTCTCATGAGGAGCACACAGATGCTGGTTTGTCCCTGGGCAGGGCAGAGAGAGGTCTGCCCTAGGGGTTACCAGGTTTTCTGAGACCACCCCATTGTGCACCCTAGTCCAAGGTGACCAGTTCTCCCTCATTCCACACCACAGCATGGCACTAGATATAGCGCAACCACAACCCAGGAAAAGACATGACAATAGGCTACATCTAAGTGGAGCCCCAGACACCTACACAGACAGAACACTGGACCTCTAGACACAAGCCCTACTTCCTTTATCACTTCCTACCTTTGGGCAAAGGTCCTGGTGCAGGAAGAAGGAAAAACGCACATTCAAATGGAACAGTGCCAGCTCCAAACGGCCAACAGACACATGAAAAGATACACAACATTACTGATTATTAGAAAACTATAAAATAAAACTACTAGATATAACCTCATACCTACCAGAATGTCTATCATCAAAAAGCCTACAGATAACAAATGGAGAGGATGTGGAGAAAAGGGAACCCTTGCACACTGTTAGTGGGAGCTCAGATTGGTGCAGCCACAGTAGGGAGGTTCCTCAAAAACTAAAAATAGAACTATCAGATGACCCAGCTATTCCACTCCCGGGTATATATCTGGAAAAAATGAAAACACTAATTCAGAAAAAAGATACATGGACCCTAATGTTAATAGCAACACAATTTACAAAGTCATGGAAGATATGGAAGCAACCCAAGTGCCCACCAATAGATAACTGGATAAAGAAGATATATAATGTGAGATATATAATGGAATATTATTCAGTCATTAAAAAGAATAAAATTTTGCTATTTGCAGCAACATAGATGGACCTAGAGAATATTATGCTTAGTGAAATAAGTCAGACAGAGAAAAACAAATACTATATATTATCACTTATATGTGGAATCTAAAACTAACACAAAGGAATGTGTATGCAAAATAGAAACATTCACAGATATAGAAAACAGAGTGGAAGGGAGAGAGGGAGGGACAGATTAGGGGCATGAGATGAACAGATACAAAGTACAATGTATAAAATATACAAGCTATAAGGATATACTGTATAGCACAGGGAATTATAGCCATTATCTGTAATAACATAAAGGAGTATAATCTGCAAAAATACTGAATCATTAGGCTGTACATATGAAACTAATGTAATATTGTAAATTAACTAAACTTTAATTTAAAAAAGAAACGTTGAAAGGCTCTTCTACCAAAAACAAAAAGGCAGAAGTACACAAAGCCTTGAGGAAGGTAATAGAATCAGAAAATTGCAACTGTACATCAGAATAGGTTGTTAAACAATTATAGCATAAAGGTTAATGGGGGAAAGCAATAAAAAATAACTATAGTTACTTCAATTTGGTAATGAACTCACAACACAAAAAGATAATTTCGAAACAACAAAATAATTTGAGACAACAGAAACATAAAAGGGGAAGACAGAAAGGAGAGAAATTGTATAACTAAATGAAGAGAAAGTGAAAGTGAAAATCTCTCAGTCATGTCCGATTCTTTGCAACCCTATGGACTATATAGTCCATGGAATTCTTCAGGCCAGAATACTGGAGTGGGTAGCCTACCCCTTTCTCCAGCAGATCTTCCTGACCCAGGGATCAAACCAGGGTCTCCTGCATTGCAGGAGGATTCTTCACCAACTGAGCTATCAGGGAAACCCCGAAGTGAAGACAAGATATTATCGGTAGTAAAAGGACTATTGAGATATAGTGCAACCAGAAAACAAAGATAAAATGGCAGTACTAAATCCTCATTTATCAATAATTACCCTAAATGTAGATTCATTGGTAAAAACTTAAAAAAATTTTTTAATTAAAAAAATTTAGTAAAAAAAAAAAAAAAGAGTAGCTGTTTGGATTAAAAATAAGACCCAACTCTATACCTCCTCCAGGAAACTTCTCTCAGCTCTAAGGTCAAAAATAGCCTCAAATTGAAGGGATGTTAGATGATACTCCAAGCAAATGGCAGCCAAAAGAAAGTGGGCATAGTCATACTCATATCAGAGAAAACAGACTTTCAAGCCAGAAGATACAAAGCCAGAGAGATAAAAGTGGACAGCATATAATGACAAAGGGGACGATCCCTCAAGCAGACACAAATAACTGATATCTATCTATGTATCTATATATCTATATTTGTCTGTCTGTCTATATATACAATTGAAACATTAATCAAAAATCTTCCCCCAAATAAAAGTCCTCCAGCAGACAGCTTCACAGGTGAATTCTATCAAACATTCAGAGATTTAGTAGCTATCCTTCTCAAACTATGGGGCTCCCCAGGAGGCACTAGTGGTAAAGAAACTGCCTGCCAAAGCAGGAGACTTATGAGATGCAGGATTGATTCATGGGTTGGGAAGATCCCCTGGAGGAGGGCATGGAAACCCACTCCAGTATTCTTGCCTAGAGAACCCCATGGACAGAGGAGCCTGGCAGGCTACAGTCCACAGGGTCACAAAGAGTCAGACATGACTGAAGCAACTTAGCACACACACATGCACTTCTCAAACTATTTCAAAAAAATTGAAAAGGAGGGAATGCTTCCCTAACTCATTTTACAAAGCCATCATTACCCTGATTACAAAATCAAACAATGAAAACACACAAAAAGAAAATTACAGGCCAATGTCTCTGATGAATATACATGCAAAAATCCTCAACAAAACATTAGCAAACCAAATACAAAAATGCACTAAAAGGATCATACATCAGGATCAAGTGGGATTTATTCCAGGTATGCAAGGATGATTCAACATCTGCAAATCAATCAATGTAATACACCACATTAACAAAGTGAAGAATAAAAATCATATAATCGAGAATTCACAGGTGATCGAGGAGTTTGGACTCTGCTTGCTCACTGCCAAGAGCCTAGGTTCAATCCTTGGTCAGGGAACTAAGATCCCATAAGCCACAGGGCACAGCCAAAAAAATTATATATATATATATATATATATATCATATGATCATGTCAATAGATGTAGATGCGGGAAAAGCATTTGATAAAATTCAACACTCATTTATGATAAAAAAAAAAAACCTCTCAAAAAGGGGATAGAACAAATGTACCTCAAAAGGCCATTTATGACAAACCCACAGCTAACACAATACTGGTGAAAACCTGAAAGCCATCCCTCTAAGATCATGAACAAGACAAGAGTACCCAATCTTAACCACTCTTATTCAACATAGTGCTAAAACTCCTAGTGACAACAATTAGGCAAAAAAAAAGAAATAAAACACATCTAAACTGGAAAGAATGAAGTAAAACTGTCATTATTTGTAGATGACATGATTTTATATATTGAAAACCCTAAAGATTCAAACAAATGAAACTAGACCATTATCTTACACCATTCATAAAAATTAACTCAAAATGGATTAAAGACATGAATGTAAAAAGTAAAACCATAAAGCTCCTAGAAGAAAACACAGACAGTATGCTTGACATTTTTCTTAGCAATATCTTTCTGGGTATGTCTCCTCAGGCAAGGGAAGCAAAAGCTAAATTAAACAAATGAGGCGACATCAAAATAAAAAGCTCTGCCCTGCAAAGAAAACCATCAACAAAACAAAAAAGAAAACCTACCAAATGGGAGATGTTTGCAAATCATATCTGATAAAAGGTTAATATCCAAAATATATTAACTCATGGAACTTCCCTGGTGGTCTACTGTAGGACTCCATGTTTCCATTGCAGGGGGCATGGGTTTGATCCCTGGTTGGGCAACTAAGATCCCACACGCCACACAACACAGCCAAAACCACACACACAAAAGAAAGTTAACTCATGAAACTCAACAACAAACAGTCCAAAAAAAAAAAAAAAAAAAGAGCAGAGGATCTGAATAGACATTTTCCCAAAGAATATATATGCTGTTCAACACCTGTATGAAAAGATGTTCATCAGCATGAATCATCAGGTAAATGCAAATCAAAACCACAATATCGCTTCACATCTATTAGAATGACTATTGTCAAAAAAAACAAGGAATAACAAATGTTGGAGAGGATGTGAAGAAAAAGGAACCCTCATATACTGTTGGTGAGACTGTAAATTGGTGCAGTCACTGTGGAAAACAGTATGCAAATTCTTCAAAAAATTTAGAACTACCATATGATCCAAATATTCCACTTCTGGTTATTAACCAAAAGAACATAAAAACACTAATTTGAAAAGACACACGTACCCCTATGTTCATTGCAACACATGGAAACAACACTTGAACCTATCAACAGATGAATGAATATAGGATATAGGGAATGTTTTATACACACATACACACAAACACACACACAATGGAGTACTACTCGGCCGTAAAGAGGAATGAAATCTTGCCCTGCAACAACATGGATGGACCTTGAGGGTCCATAAGGCAGACAAAGTTGTGAAATAAGGCAGACAGACAAATACAATATGATTTCACTCATATGTAGAATATAAAACAAATAATAAAACAAAATAAACAAAAATAAAATAACAAAAACAAACTCGGAGAACAAAATAGTGGTTACAAAGGGCAAGGGGTTTGGGGTGGGAGAAATGGGTAAAGGAGGTAAGATGAGCATGGAAAATAGTCTTTGGTTATAAGTTAAATTATAATGTCAATTTATAAGTCAAATTATAAGTAAACTTACAATTATTAGTCAAATTATAATTTCTAAGTCAAATTAAAATGTGCACACAAAACATATGTTATAAACCAATGTTACTGGAATTTAAAAAAAATCATCTAATTCACTTTTGCAAACCTTGATATGCATATGAATCACCGGGTTCTTGTTAAAATGCAGATTCTGATCCAAGAAGCCTGGGAGAATCCTGAGATCCTGCATTTCTAACAAGCTCCCAAGTGATGTGGATGCTGCTATTCCAGGGAACACCCTTCAGTTCATTACAGTCCCTCAGTCGTGTCCAACTCTTTGCAACCCCATGGACTGCAGCATGCCAGGATTCCCTGTCCATCACCAACTCCCAGAGCTTGCTCAACTCATATCCATCGAGTCGGTGATGCCATCCAACCATCTCATCCTCTGTCATCCCCTTCTCCTCCTGCCTTCAATCATTTTCAGCATGAGGGTCTTTTGAGATGAGCCAATTCTTTGCATCACGTCGCCAGTATTGGAGTTTCAGCTTCAGCACCAGTCCTTCCAGTGAATATTCAGGACTGATTTCCTTTAGGATTGACTAGTTAGAAGTCCTTGCAGTCCAAGGGACTCTCAAGAGTCTTCTCCAACACACAGTTCAAAAGCATTAATTCTTTGGTCCTCAGCTTTCTTTATAGTCCAACTCTCACATCCAAACATGACTACTGGAAAAAACCATAGCTTTGACTAGGTAGACCTTTGTCGGCAAAGTAATGGCTCTGTTTTTTAATATGCTGTCTAGCTTGGTCATGGTTTTTCTTCCAAGGAGCAAGCATCTTTTGATTTCATGGCTGCAGTCATCGTGTGCAGTGATTTTGGAGGCTGATAAAGTCTGTCACTGTTTCCACTGTTTCCCCATCTATTTGCCATGAAGTGATGGGACCAGATCCATGATCTTAGTTTTTTGAAAGCTGAGTTTTAAGCCAGCTTTTTCATGCTCCTCTTTCACTTTCATCAAGAGGCTCTTTAGTTCCTCTTCACTTTCTGCCGTAAGAGTGGTGTCATCTGCATATCTGAAGTTATTGATATTTCTCCTGGAAATCCTCATTCCAGCTTGTGCTTCATCCATCCCTGAATTTCACATGATATACTCTGTATATAAGTTAAATAAGCAGGGTGACAATATATAGCCTTCAAGTACTCCTTACCCAATTTGGAATCAGTCTGTTGTTCCATGTCTGGTTCTAACTGTTATTTCTTGACCTGCACACAGATTTCTCAGGAGGCAGGTCAGGTGATCTGGTATGCGAGACAGCAATAGAGACATAGATGTATAGAACAGTCTTTTGGACTCTGTGGGAAAGGGCAAGGGTGGAATGATTTGGGAGAATGGCATTGAAACAATGTATATTATTATATGTGAAATGAATAGTTCAGGTTCGAGGCATGATACAGGGTGCTAGGGGCTGGTGCACTGGGATGACCCAGAGGGATGGGATGGGGAGGGAGGTGGGAGGGAGGGTCAGGATGGGGAACACATGTACACTTGTGGTAGATTCATGTCAATGTATGGCAAAACCAATACAATATTGTAATTAGCCTTCAATTAAAATAAATAAATTTATATTAAAAAAAAAAAGGATTTCCCACAGTTTGTGGTGATCCATACAGTCAAAGGTTTTGGCATAGTCAATAAAGCAGAAGTAGATGTTTTTCTGGAACTCTCTTGCTTTTTCGATGATCCAACAGGTTTTGGCAATTTGATCTCTGGTTCCTCTGCCTTTTCTAAATCCAGCTTGAACATCTGGAAGTTCACAGTTCACGTACTATTGAAGCCTGGCTTGGAGAATTTTGAGCATTACTTTGCTAGTGTGTGAGATGGGTGCAACTGTGCAGCAGTTTGAACATTCTTTGCCATTGCCTTTCTTTGGGATTGGAATGAAAACTGACCTTTTTCAGTCCTGTGGCCACTGCTGAGTCTTCCAAATTTGCTGGCATATTGAGTGCAGCACTTTCACAGCATCATCTTTTAGGATTTAAAATAGCTCAACTGGAATTCCATCACCTCCACTAGCTTTGTTCGTAGTGATGTTTCTTTTCTTTTTTTTTTTTTTTTTCGTAGTGATGTTTCTTAAGGCCCACTTGACTTCACATTCCAGGATGTTTGGCTCTAGGTGAGTGATCACTCCATTGTGGTTATCTGGGTCATGAAGATCTTTTTTCTATAGTTCTTCTGTGTATTCTTGCCACCTCTTCTTAATATCTTCAGCTTCTGTTAAGTCTATTCTGTTTCTGTACTTTTATGCCCATCTTTACATGAAATGTTCCTTTGGTATCTCTAATTTTCTTGAAGAGATCTCTAGTCTTTCCCATTCTGTTGTTTTCCTCTGTTTCTTTGCACTGATCACTGAGGAAGGCTTTCTTATCTCTCCTTGCTATTCTTTGGAACTCTGCATTCAAATGGGTTTAACTTTCCTTTTCTTTTTGCCTTTAGTTTCTCTTCTTTTCTCAGCTACTCTTAAGGCCTCTCAGACAACCATTTTGCCTTTTTGTATTTCTTTTTCTTGGGAATGGTCTTGATCACTACCTCCTGTACAATGTCACGTACCTCTGTCCATAGTTCTTCAGGCACTCTATCAGATCTAATCCACTGAATTGATTTGTCACTTCTACTGTATAATTGTTAAGGGATTTGATTTAGGTTATATGTGAATGGTCTAGTGTTTTTCCCTTCCTTCTGAATTTAAGTCTGAATTTTGCAATAAGGAGTTCATGCTCTGAGCTACAGTCAGGTTCTGGTCTTGTTTTTGTTGACTGTATAGAAATTCTCCATTCTTTGGCTGCAAAGAATATAATCAATCTAATTTCAGTATCGACCATCTGGAGATGTCCATGTGTAGAGTCGTCTCTTGTGTTGTTGGAAGAGGGTGTTCGCTATGACCAGTGCATTGTCTTGGCAAAACTCTGTTAGCCTTTGCCCTGCTTCATTCTGTTCTCCAAGGCCAAACTTGTCTGTTACTCCAGGTATCTCTTGACTTCCTACCTTTGCATTCTAGTCCCCAATGATGAAATGGCATCTTTTTTTTTTGCTGTTAGTTCTAGAAGTTATTGTAGGTCTTCACAGAACCATTCAGCTTCAGCATCTTTGGCATTAGTGTTTGGGGAACAGACTTGGATGACTGTGATATTGAATGGTTTGCCTGGGAAACAGAGATCATTCTGTCGTTTTTGAGATTGCACCCAAGCTCTGCATTTCAGAGTCTTTTGATGACTCTGAGGGCTACTCCATTTTTTCTAAGGGATTCTTGCCCACAGTAGTAGATATAATGGTCATCTGAATTAAATTCGCCCATTCCAGTCCATTTTAGTTCAGTGATTCCTAAAATGTGGATGTTCACTCTTGCCATCTCCTGTTTGACCACTTCCAATTTACCTCATTAAAAAATTTAACTCATTTAATTCTTAATAATCCTATAAAGAAGGTAGTGTTATTATAATCCCCATTCTACAGACGCAGAATCTGAGACTCTCAAAGGTAAAGTAGTCTTGTTCAAGACCAAGCTCTAAGAGTATCTGTCTCTAGGACACGCTCTTGACCACTACACTATACCTGACTGTACCTTACAGTACAGTTTATAGCAGATGGGAATAGAAGCACAGAAAAGATGAATGCCTCAATCCTTCTCTTTAGAAAGAAGGTATACAATTAATGTATGTTTTAAGAGGCACTTTGACCACCTGATGCAAAGAGCTGACTCTCTGGAAAAAACCCTGATGCTGGATAAAACTGTGGGCAAGAGGAGAAGGGGGACAGAGGATGAGAAGGTTGGATGGCATCACTGACTCAGTGGACATAAAGTTGGAGCAATCTCAGGGATATAGTGATGGACAGAAAACCCTGGTGTGCTGCAGTTCATGGGGTCACAAAGAGTTGTACATGACTTAGCAACAGAACCACAACAAAAGAGGCACTGAACAAAGGCGGTTAAATTACAGCTTAAGTCAGGCTGCGGTGATCAGTCCATGCACTGCCCCTGCTACTTCAGTGATCCAGGCAAATTACTGATAGGGTGGACTAAGAATGCTGCCTGCCATATCAGCAAACAAAGGATGGTTATGGCCATCAAGACATCAGCTACTACAGCTGCCTCCAGTGACGAGCCCTGAGGGAACTCTGGTTGAGAAAGAACAGAGTATTAGCCCTGGATAGTTAAGGTGCATCAAAGGAATGAGATCAGTGAGCCTAGACTCTTGCATTCCCATACACAGAAAGCACTAAATTGATTAACTTGCCATGTCTGGTTTTCTTTAATTAACAGTAATCTTTTGATGTTCCAACTACCTGGTTTTTGTTGCAAAAACCCCTGTATATCCTGGCTTCTCCCTTCACCCTTCAGAGCAGTCCCTCAGAGCTATCTGAGAAAGCCCTCCAAAAGTCCTCCCAATAAAACATAATTCTCAACTTTTATGTTGTGTATTTTCTAGTTAACAATAACATTTGTGTTTTTGGTAGAGATTAACTGTTAAAATATGCAAACACTTACACAGCACCTGACACTCAAAGTACTCAATAAATGTTGGGTAATATTCTTTTCAATTCAAAACCCTCTTCAAGTTAAATGTTATGAATGGTCTCCAGATAGAAAATAATTAATTATCCAGGATTTAACATCCTTTCATGTTAGATCAAAAGGGTCCTAGACTTTGAGATTCCTTTAAATGCAAAACTACAGTAATGAAAGGAAGACAGATAGATACCCTGCCTGGAAAACCAACTAACTCACCCTGAGAAACACTGAATACACATGGGTTGTCTATACTACCTTAATTAAGATGATGAAGGAAATCATTTCTAAATACTTTATTTTCTTCTCTTTTAGGGACAGTTCTAATTCCAGGAACCACTCAGATGACCCAAAAAGACATCCTCTACCGACTACAATCTTCAAAAGCAAAGTGCATTATTACCAATGAAGTTTTAGCTCCAGCAGTTGATGCTGTTGCATCTAAATGTGAAAATCTGCACTCCAAACTAATTGTGTCTCAGAGCCCCAGAGAGGGTTGGGAGAACCTAAAGGAGATGATGAAGTGAGTAACCATAATTGTTGTAGAACAGCTTTCCAAAGAGAAACACAACATTGATAAGATAGTCAACCCTGGATTAACCAGAAAAATGAAAATTAAAATAATAGACAAAGGGAACAACTGGTGATTATAGTGCAAAGCTCTGAGGCAAGGAACTGGTGGTGTTTTTCATAGCTTGGGATCTCAAGGAAGCACACCATAAGACAGGCATTAGTTGTGTAAGTTTATTAAGAAGTTATCTTAGGACCAATACCTGTGAAGGAAAGGGAACAATGTGGGATTGGGCAGCGGTTGAAATTTATCATCCATGTACTTCAAAAAAGCCAACAGTCAACCTATGGGGATCACTGGAGTTTGGCTAGCCCTTCAAAGCTATGTCCAGCTAAAGCAAAAGGTCCAATGCTAATAAGTAACTGGGTACAAACTGTCTTTACAAGGAGGCATGACCTTAAGCAAGGCAGCTATCTTCAGCCAAGGTAATATCTAAAGAGGGATTTCAGCACCTGAAGGGAAGCATGTTCTAAAATTCTGCAGCAGGATCTAGGAGGTGCATCACAGCATCAACCACAGAGCTATTATCATCTCCCATAGGAACTAATCAGAATCAATCCTTCTGTGGAGGCTGTATTATTCCCTTGCTGACAGCGACATTTCTATCAGGTTATAGTAAGAAGAATACTTAGTGGATGCAATTAATAAGACTATTACACAGATATTCAAGTCCTGCTATGGGGTGCTTCTAGGGGTCACTTGGAACTCTTTGTCAAGTATTGGTTATCTTAGCTTTAGGGTGGTAGCAAATTCCGTCCCTGGAATGAGCCTCCTACCTTTACTCAACGATTTTGGAGCAAGTTTGCAACTATGGACTTGTTCTTTGTCATTGTTTAGTTGCTAAGTTGTGTCCAACTCTTTGTGATATCATCGACTGTAGCCCACTGGGACTTGTTATGACTCTTCTAAAATAGCTAACATTTATTGTGTGCATACATGCTCAGTAGTTGTGTCCCACTCTTTGAGACCCCATGGACTGTAGCCTACCATGCTCCTCTGTTCATGGAATTTTCCAAGGAAGAATACTGAAATTGCCATTTCCTATTCCAGGGGATCTTCCCAACCCAGGGATTGAACCCATGTCTCCAGTGTCTCCTGCACTGGCAGGTGGATTCTCTATTGAGTTCTTACCAAAGGCCAAATTCTGTTCTAATAAAACTACTGTTATAATTGTATAATATCTAACACTTATATGGCACTGATTATGTGCCAAAAACTGCACTTCAGATATATTGGGTTGGGCAAAAAGTTCATTAGCGTTTTTCAACAAGATATTATGGAAAACCTCAAACAAACTTTTTGGCCAACTCAATATTAACTCATTTAAAAATCACAACAAACTATTGGGTAGGAACTGTTAAATATACAGATGCTCATGCTCAGTCGCTTCAGTCGTATCCAACTCTTTGCAACACTATGGATGGGATTTTCTGGGCAAGAATACTGGAGTAGGGTTGCCATTCCCTCCTCCAGGGGTTTTTCCTGACCCAGGGATCAAACCCACATCTTCTGCATTGCAGGTGGATTCTCTGGTTAGACAGATAAATAAGGTCAAATGTTAGGATCTGGCAGAACTGGGTTTCACACTCAGGCAGTCTAGCTTCTAAGCCCATACTATTACCTGCTAGGTTCACTGCTTCTGAGAGACTGGTACAACAAAACTGCCTTAGGTTTCACGAGCAATAATATCTGTGATAGAAGTGATAGGTACACAGTTATAGGTACTAGCTTCATAACGAAAAAAATTATGGAATCATAGCCTAAACATTTGGTTTAGCTATGTTAGGATTTAAAAATAAAAATAGTTCTCATAGCTGAATATTTCTGATTCATTCATTTTCAGCTCAATATTTCCTAATAAAATTCTGTATGATTCTCAGACACTCAAATGTACAGAGTTTACTTCCTCTCAGCTGCCCTGATGTATGACATATATAAAAGCCCAATTATCCTTTGGAACCAAAATGTTTTCTTTCTTTAACTGAAATCCTTCCTTCCCTAAGTGGATACTTAGATCTTCTTCAGTCTTTTGCTTACTATATTCAGAACTATGTAGACTCTCTTGTGGAAAATAGAAAAACCATCCTTTTGAGGGGTAAGCAAATGGTTTTTTAAAAAAGGAATAGATGATAAATATACAGTATTTGGAGGCCATGTAGTCTCTATCATACCTACTCACTGTCATAGTGTAGAAAGCAGTCATAGGCAATATGTGAAAGAATGGACATAGTTGTGTTGCAATAAAACTTTATCTGTGAAAACAAAAGGCAGGCCATATTTGGCCCATAGGCCTGTAGTTTAATGATCCCTGCCTTATACCATTACCCATGACTTCTATTAACATACTCATTTTTTTTTTAAATCACATTTTACCTCACATGATTAGAAGATCATAGAATACTCATTCTGTAGAAGGTATGATAAAATTCTTGAGGTTTTTTGTAATGCTTGCACTCTTCTTTATCACACAGTAAAAAGCTATGAAATCAACTTGTTATAAATGGGCTATTGATGGCAAAGTTTAGCTTGTTTCCAGAAAGCACCTTAAAAGATGGAGAGAGATGGCTTTTACCTTGGAATTCAACCTAAGTCTCTGGGGCTTAATCAATGAGATGAAGAGGTCTGAGTAAATCCTTTTCTGTGGTAACAGTCTATGATACTGTGTTTAATGTATACAATCATTGTAATTCTTCCTTCATAGACATGCCAGTGACAACCACACCTGTGTGAAGACAAAACACAATGAGATGATGGCCATTTTCTTTACCAGTGGAACAAGCGGATATCCTAAAATGACTGGACACACCCACAGCAGTTTTGGTTTAGGATTATCTATAAATGGAAGGTATTTTCACAGAACTGTAGTTTGAAGTGTCAATGCTACAAAAATGATGATTTCTTTATTTGTATTTTAAATTTGTTTCCATATATATATATATATATATATATATATAGTTAAGTCTATGTTTATATCTCAAGTGTGTATGTGTGTATATATATAAATATATATACATATATTTATATCTCAAATGTATATATGTTGTTGTTGTTCAGTTGCTAAGTCGTGTCCAACTCTTTGCGACCCCACGAACTGCAGCACACCATGCTTCCCTGTCCTTCACTACCTCCCGGAGTTTGCTCAGATTCGTGTCCATTGAGTTGGTGATGCTATGTAGCCATCTCATCCCCTGCTGCCTTCTTCTCCTTTTGCCTTCAATCTTTCCCAGCATCAGGGTGTTTTCCAGTGAGTCTGCTCCTCGTATCAGGTGGCCAGAGTATTGGAGCTTCAGGTTTAGCATAAATCCTTCCAATGAATATTCAGGGTTGATTTCCTTTAGAATTGACTGATTTGATCTCCCTGCTGTCCAAGGGTCTCCCAAGAGTCTTCTCCAGCACCACAGTTTGAAACCATCAATTCTATGGCGCTCTGCCTTCCTTATGGTCCAGCTCTCACATCCATACATGACTACTGGAAAAACAATAGCCTTGACTATATGGACTTTTGTCAGCAAAGTGATGTCTTCTCTTTTACTGTGCTGTCTAGCTTTGAAATAGCTTTCCTTCCAAGGAGCAAGTGTCTTTTAATTTCATGGCTGTAGTCACTGTCCACAGTGATTTTGGAGCCCAAGAAAAGAAAATCTGTCACTGCTTCCACTTTTCTCCATTCTAAGTGATGGGACCGGATGCCATGATTCTAACTTTTTAAATGTTGAGTTTTAAGCCAGCTTTTTCACTCTCCTCTTTTATCCTCATCAAGAGGCTCTTTAGTTCCTCTTCACTTTCTGCCATTAGCGTGGTTTCATTTACCATGCTGAGGTTGATGATATTTCTCCAGACATTCTTGATTCCAGTTTGTGATTCATCCAGCCTGGCATTTCCAATGATGTACTCTGCATATAAGGCAAATAAGCAGGTGACAATATACAGCCTTGTGACGCTCCTTTCCCGATTTTGAACCAGTCAGTTGTTCCAAATAAAGTTCTAAATGTTGCTTCTTGACCCACATACAGGTTTCTCAAGAGAAGGTAAGGTGGTCTGGTATTCCCATCTCTTTAAGAATTTTCCACAGTTTGTTGTATATATCAAGTCAATTCTTTGTACAGTCAGTGGCTCACACAGCAAAGAATCTGCCTGCAATGTGGGAGACCTGGGTTCAATCCCTGGGTCAGGAAGATTCCCTGGAGAATGAAATGACAACCCACTAGAGTATTCTTGTCAGGAGAATCCCATGGACAGAAGAGCCTGGTGGGCTACAGTCCATGGAGTCACAAAGAGTCAGACATGACTAAGCACAGCACAGAAAATACAGTCAGCAAAAACAAGACTGGGAGCTGACTGTGGCTCAGATCATGAACTCCTTATTGCCAAATTTAGACTTAAATTGAAGGAAGTATGGAAAACCACTAGACCATTCACATATGACCTAAATCAAATCCCTTACGATTATACAGTGGAATTGGCAAATAGATTCAAAGGATTAGATCTGAAATACAGAGTGCCTGAAGAACTACGGACAGAGGTTCATGACATTGTACAGGAGGCAGTGATCAAGATCATCCCCCCAAAAGAGAAATGCAAAACGACAAAATGGTTGTCTGAGGAGGCCTTACAAATAGTTGAGAAAAGAAGAGAAATTAAAGGCAAAAAGAAAAGGTAAGATATACCCATCGGGATGCAGAGTTCCAAGGAATAGCAAGGAGAGATAAGAAAGCCTTCCTCAGTGATCGATGCAAAGAAATAGAGGAAAACGACAGAATGGGAAAGACTAGAGATCTCTTCAAGAAAATTAGAGATACCAAAGGAACATTTCATGCAAAGATGGGCACAAAAGTACAGAAACAGTATGTACCTAACAGAAGCAGAAGATATTAAGAAGAGGTGGTAAGAATACACAGAAGAACTATAGAAAAAAGATCTTCATGACCCACATAACCACAATGGAGTGATCACTCACCTAGAGCCAGACATCCTGGAATGTGAAGTCAAGTGGGACTTAGGAAGCATCACTACGAACAAAGCTAGTGGAGGTGATGGAATTCCAGTTGAACTATTTCAAATCCTAAAAGATGATCCTGTGAAAGTGCTACACTCATTATGCCAGCAAATTTGGAAAACTCAGCAGTGGCCACAGGACTGGAAAAGGTCAGTTTTCATCCCAATCCCAAAGAAAGGCAATGCCAAAGAATATTCAAACTACTGCACAATTGCACTCATCTCACACACCAGCAGAGTAATGCTCAAAATTCTCCAAGCCTGGCTTCAACAATATGTGGATCAAGAACTTCCAGATGTTCAAGCTGGATTTAGAAAAGGCAGAGGAACCAGAGATCAAATTGCCAACATCCACTGGAACATCGAAAAAGCAAGAGAGTTCCAGAAAAACATCTACTTCTGCTTTATTGACTCTGTCAAAGCCTTTGGCTGTGTGGATCACCACAAACTGTGGAAAATTCTTAAAGAGATCATAATACCAGACCACCTTACCTACCTCCTGAGAAATCTGTATGCAGGTCAAGAAGCAACAGTTAGAACCAGACATGGAACAACAGACTGGTTCCCAATTGGGAAAGGAGTACATCAAGATTGTATATTGTCACCCTGCTTATTTAACTTATATGCAGAGTACATCATCTGAAATGCTGGGCTGGATGAAGCACAAGCAGGGATTAAGGTTGTCGGGAGAAATATCAATAAAATCAGATACACAGATGACACCACCTTGTGGCAGAAAGTGAAGAACTAAAGAGCCTCTTGATGAAAGTGAAAGAGGAGAGTGAAAAAGCTGGCTTAAAACTCAACATTCAAAAAACTAAGATTATGACATCTGGTCCCATCACTTCATGGCAAATCGATGGGGAAACAACGGAAACAGTGACAGACTTTAATTTCTTGGGTTCCAAAATCACTGCAGATGGTGACTGCAGCCATGAAATCAAAAGATGCTTACTCCTTGGGAAATAAGTTATGACCATCCCAGACAGCATATTAAAAAGCAGAGACATTACCTTGCCAACAAAGGTCTGTCTAGTCAAGGTTATGGTTTTTCCAGTAGTCATGGATAGATGTGAGAGTTGGACTATAAAGAAAGCTGAATGTCAAAGAATTGATGCTTTTGAACTGTGGTGTTGGAGAAGACTCTTGAGAGTCCGTTGGACTGCAAAGAGATCAAACCAGTCAATCCTGGAGGAAAACAGTCCTGAATATTATTGGAAGGACTGATGTTGAAGCTGAAACTCCAATACTTTGGCCACCCGATTTGAAGAAGGGACTCATTGGAAAAGACCCCAATGCTGGGAAAGATTGAAGGCAGGAGGAGAAGGGGACAACAGAGGAATCGATGATCGGATGAAATCACTGACTTGATGGACATGAATTTGAGCAAGCTCCAGGAGTTGGTGATGGACAGAGAAGCCTGGCATGCTACAGGCTATGGGGTCAGAAAGTGTCGGACATGATTGGGCGACCAAACTGAACTGATTCTTTGTTTACCTAGGTTCTGGCTGGATTTGACCCCTTTGGATGTCATGTGGAATACCTCTGACACAGGCTGGGCAAAATCTGCATGGAGTAGTGTTTATTCTCCATGGATCCAGGGAGCATGTGTATTTGCACATTATTTGCCGCAGTTTGAGCCAACTTCCATCTTGCAGGTAAGGCAGAGCACAAGAGGTCAATATTTAGAAGTGAATTAGCACTATTATTGAAAGGACTAGTGAATAAAGTAACTTGTAGAAATTAGAGTAGATAACGTTATTTAATGTATTCCACAAGAGAAAATCAGTAAGCCTGAAAAGATATACAGAGGAAAGGTGTGAGAGTGTTTGTGTGTGTGAAAGTCGCTCAGTCGTTTCCAACTCTTTGCGAGTCCATGAACTGTATTATACAGTCCATGGAATTCTCCAGGCCAGAATACTGGAGTGGGTAGCCTTTCCCTTCTCCAGGGAACCTTCCCAAACCAGGGATTGAACCCAGGTCTTCCGCATTGCAGGTGGATTTTTTACTAGCTAAGCCACAAGGGAAGCCCATGAGAGTGTTTACATTAGAATAAATAATGGTTTAAGTTTTACTATGTCTACCATAGGTATTTAAGCACTTATTAAAAATTGTGTAAGACCACTTCTAAATTGCAGACACTTTCCAAGTTTCCCATCACAGTCTTCTGTTCAGCACCAACTGCATATAGAATGCTTGTACAGAATGATAAGGCCAGGTAAGCAAAGTTGGTAAGTGGGCACTTATGGGCAGAGAGGAAAGGAAGAGGAAGATACAAAATAAAAGATCTCTCTGCCTAAAAACATATCTCCAGATCAGTAGGGATGGTATTTAGCAATCTTTTTTCTTCCTTGTCCTTCTTGCTTATATTCTGTACATGATAACTACTATATCCAGTGTGGGTTCCCTCAAGCAGAGAGAGGAAAGATGGTTCAAGCCACATGTATAGCTCTGAGCCCAGTGTTTATCCTTTGTCTGTTATATGAGCTGAGAAAATATACGTCACCCCTATTCAAAACCCTATCCCAGAAAACAGGAAAGAAAATGAATGTCTTTTACTTTATTACTGATTCCATTTGAAAGTATTACTTGGTCACTACTTTTAAACTGATTTTATTTAATTTTTAAATAGGAAATAATTAAATTAAAATTCAGTTCCAAACTATAATTAATAATACTGTATTACATATTCGAAGTTGCTAAGACAATAGATCTTAAAACTTCTCATCACAGGAAAAAATAGTCTTGTAACTATGTAGGGTAGCAGATGTTAACTAGACTTATTGTGCAATCATTTCACCATATGTACAAATATCAAATCATGACATTATAAACCAAAAAGTAATATAACATTATAGCCTTGGTTACACTAGTCATGTTTCAAGTGCTCAATAGTCACACAGGACTAGAGGATACAGTAGTGGACAGCTCAGTATAGAAATTTCTGTCATAACAAAAAATTCTATTGGATAGTACAACCCAGGAGCATCTTCATTCCTTCTATTTTTTTTTTTTTAAACAACTGTATACTGTTCTATTGTATAAATGCTCCACAGTCAATTTAACCAATTAGGAAGCTTTTTATCACTGATTTAACATAATATTATGTGGTACGTTCCCTAGGGATGGCATGGTTTTTCTTTGCAACAAGTCACACCACCCCCAATCCTCCCCCCGCTTCCCCCACCCTCTGCCAATAAAATGGAGAAAAAGAAGAAACAAAACTTGATGTTTGGGAGTCATTTCATGATAAAATGCTTTGTTTATTTTGTATCAGAGAAAGTTAGGGGAAAAACTAAAACATTTTGTACTGAAATTTCACTAGAAATAATCCTAATTTCCATTTTTATCCATTTTCCTCCTAAATTTAACTCCTTATCTGTCTTCTGAGAAACTATAAGTTCAAAAGCTTAAAGCACTGTGTAACTGCTGGGGAACCAATCAACCCTGAAGTGACTGAACAATGGAGAAACAGGACAGGTCTGGATATCTACGAAGGATATGGACAGACTGAAACGGTATACAGACTTCAATGAAAAGACATGGCTGAACTCAATTCAGTCAGATAAATAAAAACCAAAGTGCTACGATGTGTAAAATAGCTGGTGGGAAGCTGCTGCTATATAACACAGGGAGTTCAGCATGGTGCTCTGTGATGACCTAGAGGGGTGGAATGGGGGTGTGTGTTGAGGGAGGTTCAAGAGGGAGGGGAGATATATATATATAAAATTATGACTGATTTGCATTGTTGTATGGGAGAAACCAACACAACACTGTAAGGAAATTATCCTTCAATTAAAAAAAAATTGTTTATTGTAGCTTTGTGATTGAGGGATAGGGAGGAAATGGAGTGATTAGAAGAAAGAGTTTCTTAAAAAAAATGAGGGAAGATGGTTACAAAAGAGCTCTGTAAGAGATGCAATTGTTTAGATAGTCATTCACTGAGGAAAGCCACTATATAATTCACTAGGACCAGGGCATTAAAAAATTTTAATTCAACAATACTAGATCTATAAAAAGATTTCTCTTTGTATAATAAGGAAATATCTTAGGGCTTTGCTGCAAAAATAGAAAATGCTGAGCTCTTTGTTACTTGAAATATTAAGTTTGCTGGACAATTCCTTGAGAGGAACACTCTAATTTATCTAAAGAGCTCAAAGAAATAAGAAGAAATTCTAGAGGAAATGAAATAACAAAAATTGTTATATAGGAAAGAGAGGGATAAGATAGAGCAGATAAGGGAAAGACTGAAATAAATTTTTCATTGTCTTTATATACTGCTTCAATTTATGAACCATGAGAAAGTAGTACCTGGTCAAAAATTAAAATACAAAAAATAAAATAAAAACAAAAATCAATGAATTTATTAAATAGAAATAGCATAACAAGTATCACGTGAATATGAGTATAAATGTTTTCATAAATATGGATGTTTTAGTAGTTACAAATTTACTTAAGATTTTAACTGTATTAGTGTCTATCTATAATTCTTGAGAGCAGAAAATATGTTTCAATGTGAGCCTGGTTCATAGTAAGCTCTGAATAAACATTTATTGAATGAATGCACGGTGGATAAATGAATAAATATGAGTTATTTGTAATGTTACTTTACTCTTTTATTCTTAACTAGGTACTAGTCTGTGGAAATTTTAAGGGAATGAAAATTAAGCCTGGCTCAATGGGAAAACCTTCTCCTGCTTTTGATGTTAAGGTTTGTACATCCCTTTCCAGGAAAATATTTAACAACCCAATCTGTTTACCCCTACTCCACTTCTACTCCCTTACACTATTAGTTTTGGTGATGATTATGCTACTTCCATGATATCTTAACTTCCACATAAAGATGGAAAAGGTTTAGAAACATAGCTTGTCTCTTTTTTTCTCCAAAGCAGTTATTTGTGCCAAATAGTTGTATGCATTTTATAAATATTTATTTCCAGAAGGAATCTATGATAGACATAGCAATATCAGAACCATTTTACAGATGAGGCTGAGAGAGGTTAAAGGACTCACCCAAGGTTACATAGTAGCTGCTAGTTCTAGAATATGATCCTAAGCAATCTGGTACGAACATCCATACTCTTAACTGCAACACTACATTACCACTTCTGGTTAGGGAGCTCCAGATCTTCTAAAAGGGTTGACTAGGACAAAAGAGGCTACAATTCAACAGGGGCTATAGGTTATCCCTCTTCCTGCAGCATGCTTGGCCAGTTCCTGGCAGTCAAGAAACTATTTTCACCACTTGATCCTGAGGGGGCATTCCTATTACCCCATTAGCGCACTTTGCTCAGGGTTAGAATTGTTCTCAGATCAATCCAGCCAAAGTTAAGTGTAGACAAAGGAAGTTCTATTAATACATAAAACAATACCAACAAAAAAAACAAAATGGATGAGTTTACAGAGAACTCAGAATCAAACTTAACTACAACTAATCTTAGTTGTAGATTAGACCAATGTTTCCCAAGCTTATCTGATCATAAAGAATCATATAGGTACATGTTAAAAATACAAATTCTCAGGCTTCTTCTTTAGAGAGTCTGATTCAATAAATTTAGTGTAGGATCCTGAAATCCTAAGGTGTTTTAAACAAGCACCTCAGGTAATTCTAACTCTGCTATGAAAACTTGTCTAAAGGTAGGATTGCCTGATGGCTTTTATTCTGGCTCTGCTATTCATTACTGAGTATCTCTGGGTAAGCTGTTAAAGTCTGTTTCCTGATATATGAAACAGGGACCAAGGTGAACAACCTGTTCCAGTTTGACTGGAACTTATTTAGCTTTCAGTTCAATTCAGTCACTGTCGTGTCTGACTCTTTGTGACCCTATGGACTGCAGCACACCAGGCTTCCCTGTCCATCACCAACTCCCGGAGCTTGCTCAAACTCATGTCCATTGAAGTCAGTGACGCCATCCACATCTCCTCCTGCCTTCAATATTTTCCAGCATCAGGGTCTTTTCAAATGAGTCAGTTCTTCAAATCAGGTGTCCAAAGTATTGGGGTTTCAGCCTTAGCACCAGTCCTTCCAATGAATATTCAGAACTGTTTTCCTTTAGGATTGACTGGTTTGATCTCCTTGCAGTCCAAGGGACTCTCAAGAGTCTTCTCCAACACCACAGTTCAAAACCATCAATTTTTGATGCTCAGCTTTCTTCACAGTCCAACTCTCACATCCATTCATGATTACTGGACAAACCATAGCTTGGACTAGATGGACATTTGTCAGCAAAGTAATATCTCTGCTTTTTAATATGCTGTCTAGGTTGGTCATAGCTTTTCTTCCAAGGAGCAAGCATCTTTTGATTTCATGGCTGCAGTCACCATCTGCAGTGATTTTGGAGCCTAAGAAAATAAAGTCTGTCACTGTTTCCATTGTTTCCCCATCAATTTGCCATGAAGTGATGGGACCAGATGCCATGATATTAATTTTTTGAATGTTGAGTTTTAAACCAGCTTTTTCACTCTCCTCTTTCACTTTCATCAAGAGGCTCTTTAGTTCCTCTTCATTTTCTGCCGTAAGGTGGTATCCTCTGTGTATCTGAGCTTACTGATATTTCTTCCAGCAATCTTGATCCCAGCTTGTGCTTCATCCAGCCCAGCATTTCACATAATGTACTCTGCATATAAGTTAAATAAGCAGGGTGACAATATACAGCCTTGATATATTCCTTTCTGTTGGGTCCATACCATTTATATCCTTTATTGTGCCTATCTTTGCATGAAATATTCCCTTGGTATCTCTAATTTTCTTGAAGAGATCTCTAGTCTTTTCCATTTTATTGTTTTCCTCTATTTCTTTGCATTGATCACTGAGGAAGGCTTTCTTACCTCTCCTTGCTATTCTTTGGAACTCTGCATTCAAATGGGTATATCTTTCCTTTTTCTCCTCTTCTTTGCTCATCTATTTTATGGCCTCAGACAGCCATTTTGCCTTTTTGCATTTCTTTTTCTTGGGGATGGTCTTGATCACTACCTCCTGTACAATGTCATGAACCCCTGTCCATAGTTCTTCAGGCACTCTGTCTATCAGATCTAATACCTTGAATCTATTTGCCAATTACACTGTATAATTGTAAGGGATTTGATTTAGGTCATATGTGAATGGTCTAGTGGTTTTCCCTACTTTAGTCAATTTAAGTCTGAATTTTGCAGTAAGGAGTTCATGATCTGAGCCACAGTCAGCTCCCAGTCTTGTTTTTGCTGGCAGTATAGAGCTTCTCCATCTTTGGCTGCAAAGAATATGATCAATCTGATTTCAGTATTGACCATCTGGTGATATCCATTTGTAGAGTCTTCTCTTGTGTTGTTGAAAGAGGGTGTTTGCTGTGACCAGTTCTTCCCTGATAGCTCAGTTGGTAAAGAATCCACCTGCAATGCAGGAGATCCTGGTTTGATTCCTGGGTCGGGAAGATCCAGTATTCTTGGGCTTCCCTGGTGGCTCAGCTTGTAATGAATCAGCCTGCAATGTGGGAGACCTGGGTTTGATCCCTGGTTTGGGAAGGTCCACTGGAGAAAGGAAAGGCTGCCAACTCCAGTATCCTGGCTTGGAGAATTCCATGGACTATATAGTCCATGGGCCGCAAGAGTCAGACATGACCGAGCAACTTTCACTATTTAGCTTTAGGCCTGAAAGTATTGATAGTATGTCCTGATTTGCCCTGCCTTAGTCATGGGCAAATCAAGATGGTTAGTAACTATAATAATAAAAGGACAGATTTTATAGGTTTCTTGTGAGGATTAATGCAATAATATTTCTAAAGAGCATAGAAAAGTGCTTGGCACATAATAAAGATTCATAAGATAGGTGTTATTAGAAATATAGACCAATAGAACAAGATATAAAGCCCAGAGATAAACGCACACACCTATGGATACCTTATCCACTAAAGATGCAAGAATATACAATGGAGAAAAGACAGCCCCTTCAATAAGTGGTGCTGGGGAAACTGGATAACTACGTGTAAAATAATGAAATTAGAACACTTCCTTAACACCATACACAAAAATAAACTCAAAATGGACTAAAGACCTACATGTAAGGCCAGAAACTATAAAAGTCATAGGGGAAAACATAGGCATAACACTCTTTGCCATAAATTGTAGCATCTATTTGATGCATCTCTTAGAGTAATGGAAATAACAAAAATAAACAAATGGTATCTAACTAAACTTAAAAACTTGTGCACAGCAAAGGAAACTATAAACAAGATGGAAAGACAACCCTCAGAATGAGAGAAAATAATTGTAAATGAAACAACTGACAAAGGATTGATCTCCAAAATATATAAGTAGCTCAAGCATTTCAATATCAGAAAAACAAATAAACTAATCAAAACGGGCAGAAGATCTAAAAAGACCTTTCTCCAAAGACACATGGCCAACAAACACATGAAAAGATGCTCAAAACTGCTCATTATTTGAGAAATGGAAATCAAAAAAACAATGAGGTATCATTTCATAATGATCAGAATGGCCAGCATTGAAAAATCTACAAACAATAAATGCTGGAGAGGATGTGGAGAAAAGGGAATCCTCTTGCACTGTTGGTAGGAATATAAATTGATACAACCACTATGGAGAACAGCATGGAGATTCCTTTAAAAACTAGGAATAAAACCACCACATGACCCAGTAATCCCACTACTGGGCATATACCCTGAGAAAATCATAATTGAAAAAGACACATGTACCCCAAAGTTCATAGCAGCACCATTTACAATAGCTAGAACATGGAAGCAATGTAGATGCTCATCAACAGATGAATGGATAAAGAAGTTGTGGTACATATATACAATGGAATATTACTAAGCCATAAAAAGGAATGAATCTGAGTCAGTGGTAGTCAGGTAGATGAAACTAGAGCCTGTCACACAGAGGGAAGTGAAGTCAGAAAGAGAAAAACAAATATTGTTTATTAACACATATATATGGAATCTTGAAAAATGGTACTGATGAACCTATTTGCAGGGCAGGAATAGGGATGCAGAAGTAAAGAATGGACTTGTAGACACAATGGGGAAGGAAAGGGTAGGACAAATTGAGAGAGTAGCATTGACATATATACACTACCAGGTATAAAACAGATAGGTAGTGGGAAGCTGCTATTAATATACAACACAGAAAGCCCAGTCTGGCACACCATGATGACATAGAGAGGTGGGAGGGAGGCTCTAGAGGGAGGGATAGTTATAGTTATAACTTATTTGGGTTGTTGTATGGCAGAAACCAATGCAACATTGTAGAGCATTTATCTTCCAATTAAAAATAAAATAATAATGATAATAAGCAAAAGATAAGTGCTATTATTATTATTATTCACTCCCCCTCAAATTTGTTTCCTTTGAAAAGCTTTTCTAAGAAGAGGTGGTAGAGCAGCATGTTACATTCAGTAGAAAGGCTTAATAGTTCATTGGCTAATATTAATAGGCTGCCTTAAGTTAGAGAAATATTGATGATTAAGCATTACCTGCAATACAAGTAATCAAGTTGGCATGTCAGACAGATTTTTCTCTTGATGAGGTCTCACAGGCATAGCTGTAGTCATAGCCATTCCAACTGCAATGTACCACCAGTTCCCCACTCATTCAAGCCCAGTGACTTATTAGAGCAACTATTTTTGAATGAAAACTTGTGTGGACAAGAGGAACAGTGCACTAGCATCTCTACCTTCATTTGTTTATCCAAATCTTTTTTATTTTGGTAAAAAACATGTAACTTAAAATTGATTATTTGACCATTTTTAAGTGCATCAGTCAATGGTGTTAAATAATACCATATTAAATAATGTTGTGCAGCTGTCACCAGATCCATCTCCATAACTCTTTTCATCTTGGAAAACTAAAACTCTATATCTACTGAACAAAAACGTCTCTTCCCACCTGACCCTCACAATCACCATTCTACTTTCTGCCTCTATGATTTTAACTACTTAAAGTACTATATATAAGTGGAATCATACAGTAGTCATTTTTCGTAAACGGCTTATTACATTTAACATAATGTCCTCAAAGTTCATCCATGTTGTAGCATGTGTCGGGATTTCCTTCCTTTGAAGGCTGAATAATGTTCCATTGCATATATGTACCACATCATGCTTGTTTATTCGTTTATTGATGAGTGCTTGGGTTGCTTCCACACTTTAACCATTGTGAATAATGTTATGATAAACACGGTAAACAAGTAACTCTTTGAAACCTTTTTTTATTCTTTTGAGTATATACCCAGAAGTAAAGTTGCTGGATTATATGGTAATTTTATTTTTAAAATTTTTTATTGGAGTATAGCTGACTTACAATGTTGCATTAACACACAACAAAGGTATACAACAGGTATACAACAAAGTGAATCATTTGTACACGTGGTAATTTTAATTTTTTGAGAAACTGCCATACTGTTTTCCACAGTGGCTGTACCATTTTGCATTCCCACCAATAGAGCACAAACATCTTTACCAATACTTGTTATTTTGTTTTTTTGATAGTAGCCATCCTAATAGGTGTGAGATTGTAGTTTTGATATGCATTTGCCTCATGTGGCCACCTTCATTTTTAACTCTTTCCCATGGTCTTTTGTTATTGTGCCCCTCCTTACCTACTTAGGAGCGTCTTTAGTGATATTCTAAAATCTGAGCATGTACTCTAACTAGCTGGATGTCAGACTTTTGCAACTTAAAAGATCAAGTCATAATTTTCATATTTAAGCATTCTAAGACCCATTGAACAGGGAGGTATGTGATTCTTCCCAGAGACAGAATATTTTATCTATGTTCCCATCTATTAAATAGAAGTCTGTGTAAAGTAATCAGAACTCTTAACATATCTCTTTTCTATCAATAATACCTTGATACCTGCGGTCAAATATTAGATGACTTGGGTGGGAATTTAGTTTTTAATTTGCAACAATTTAAAAATAAGTCCTTACACTTAGAATTCCTTTGCCTTTTCAGTTTCTTATTGGGGACATAAGCCCTTTTTGTTCTGGGGGGCCAGATAAAGATATCCTTTGCTAACAAGCGACATCTCAGATTTGAAGCGTGTATATAAAAGCAGCGTAAAGTTTTCATATGTAGAAACAGCTAAAAGAGCAGAATAGGTAAGCAAGCAATCTGAGAAATGCTTAGTTGTAATTTTAGAAAATGAATTGGACTCCCTGGAAAGATTACACAGAGAAGTATAATGATGAAAAGCACAGGCTCTACAGTGTGATTGCTGAGATTTGAATTTCACCTCAGTCATGCACTGCGTGGCACAACTCTCTGCCTCTGTTTCCTTACATGTAAAATGAGCATAATGATACTCCTAACCAGATAGGGTTGTCTAAGGACGAAAGAAGATAGCACATGTCTATCTGTTCTAACGAAACAGAGCATTAAAATTTATTATGTAGGATGTGGTAAGTGCTTAATAAATGCCAGCTACTATTAGGTACTTCAGAGAACATGAGGGGATAAGAGAGCAAGGCTTCAGCTTACCCACCACTGTCTCAGCCACAAAACAGTCCCCTTTTCCTGATAACTCACATTTGGCTTCTGAGGTAAGATTTTGTTTGTTTCACAAAGTTGGAAAACCAGTAATGAAATACTTATGAAAGAAAAAGACACTAAGATATATGACAAATGATAAAAGCGGGTTGCAAAACACTATATTATAAAATGATCCTATTTTTTTCTGTCTATATCATCTCAAAGGATATTACTAGAATGTGATTATTGCTGGATGACAGAATTAAAGAAAAATTTTATTCTGTCACATTTTGCTAACCTGTATTTTACAATGTAATTTACAATAAGAATTTAAATAACTATATTTCTCTTAGGAACTTAAAGTTTTTAATTTTAATTTTGCTTAATTTTTTAAACTTAAAATTTTTCTGAAGTCTGCATTCTTAAATGGCAAAACAGAAACAAAAAATGCAATGCAAAGATTTCATATGTGGCATTAAATAAAAATTTCCTTAAATAAATTACTCTGTTTCATCCTAGATTTTAGATGTAAATGGCAATGTTCTACCACCTGGAAAAGAAGGAGATATTGGCATTCGAGTTCAACCTAACAGACCAGTTGGCCTTTTTACCCATTATATAGTAAGAGACTTATTACTAAATAGCATCTCATTTCCTATTTATTTCCCAGAAGTGCCTGGTAACTATCCCTATTTGCCACAAAATACAACTAGGATAGCTATTTGGCCTTTTCTTGAGATATTCGTTGTCCTGAACAGTAATCCCTCAGACAGGGAACTGAAGAAACACCCAAATGCTTATGAAAGAAGGGCATGCTGGTCCCCCCAGGCTAGATCACTGCTCCAAGCCCATGAAAGTAAAAGGAAGGGGGCCCTAGAAAGGAGACTGCCCTCTTAACATCATTAATCCACTCCACTGTAAATCAGCCCCCAATAATTTTCCTGAAATCTGATTAGTGGTCTCCCTTTATGGAAAGAGTGAGAGAAACAAAGAATGGGGCAGCGGACTTAAGTAAAACCAAGCTCCTCACTGTTTGCAAACATACTTTCATCTCTAATTACAGTATACAAATTAGAGAAAAGTTTACACCAATATAATCTAAGGCCCAGGTTCTGTCAGTAAATTTTACAGAACGTTAACAATACTCTTTTGCTTCCTGCCAGATTTACAGAATCAATTTTCTATTTTTGTGTAAGCCAAACCAAATACATAACAAACACACAATAAAACCCTGTTCTTTGACTCATTAGGTATTGGTACTTTAACTCTGTGTATTGACTTCTCTTTTTTCCTATGAGTGTTGAGATATTAACCAATTAGCAAAAGGCTTATTTAGCCTACTCCTCTAAGTTCCTGCAATATTTATTTTGTGACCAATCTAAAAAACTTCCCAGCATGACTAGTCTTTGTAGTTATAGTTTACCTTTGTGATATTGGGCTGGCTCAATGTTAGACTTCCATCTCTATTTCTCATGTTAGCTCCTCTTCATTCTAAGAATTCTTAAAAACACCAAAATTTTTCTTCTCCTTAAATATTTAAAAATCCAACTGGATCAAAGAATAACATTCAAAATAAAATTATTACTTGTTTTACAGGATAATCCTACAAAAACAGCTTCAACTCTACGAGGCAATTTCTACATCACTGGGGACAGGGGCTATATGGATGAGGATGGATATTTCTGGTTTGTTTCAAGAGCAGATGATATCATATTATCTTCTGGGTAATTTTCATCTGTGGATATGTCTGTATTGACTGCTTGTTAGTAGTTTGGAGTGAACTTTTTGCTCACCTTTATAAATTCCTGCCTTATGTTTTATTTCCCAGTTACCGAATTGGTCCGTTTGAGGTAGAAAGTGCCCTGATTGAACATCCTGCAGTTGCAGAGTCAGCTGTTGTCAGCAGTCCAGATCCCATCAGAGGAGAGGTAACTGATTCATTTCTACCTTAGTTTGTTGGCAGTCTAACACATACTTTTAAACAGTAGTTCATTGAAACAGAATTACCTAAATGATTCATTCACTAATTATGTAATTTAGAGACTCATTATTAAATATGCTAGTCAGATAGAAATATGCTAATCAGAATGAACTGCTACAGAATGAGATTGAAAATATACACAATATAAAGAATTTTAATCCTTTCCATGGAGTATTGGGGCAAAGACAGTGTGAATGCCAACAACCCAGGTTCACACCAGAAGCGACCTCATGGGCTGTAGCCTACCAGGCTCCTCCATACATGGAATTTTCCAGGCAAGAATACTGGAGTGGGTTGCTATTTCCTTCTCCAGGAGATCTTCCCTACCCAGGGATCGAACCTGGGTCTCCGGCACTGTAAACAGACGCTTTATCATCTGAGCCACCAGGGAAGTCAGAAGCTAATTAGATAGGTTCAAGTTGTTACTCAGATCTGGAAACTAACATGGCCCTGAGTGTAGCTGAGGATAGGCTGGCATCAGATAACAGGACTAGGAACAAGGTCAGAGATAGGAACTAAGTAACTAGAAGCAAGTTGGGTCGGTCAGTAAGTAGAGGCTTCAGAAAATAATAAACAAGACAGAAGTCCTGAGAGCTTACTTCTGTTGGGGCTGATCACATAGTAGTCTGGGTTTAAAGATTCCATGCCACTCTTCAGGTCCTTTTTGCCAGGCATGGTCAATAATATTCTACATTCCAGTAATGCAAGTAGGGAAAAGATTCAGTGATTATTGAAGTTTGTCCCTTTGCTCTGAATTCCATCAGTAGGTGGAATGAGTCTCTCCCTTAACATCAGTCATTTCCTCCTCTGTAAAAGGATTCTGTGAGGGGAATTACACTCCATATTTTGTAATAAATCTATAAGGGAAAAGAAATCTGAAAAAAGCAATATTTTATCTATATCTGAATCACTTTGCTGTACATCTGAAACTAATAAAACACTTAATCAACTATACTTCAACAAAAAAATTACAAAAAGAGAAAAGGATACAAAGTTGTAATGTACAGCAGGGTTCCATTTTTAAGTATAAATGTCTTAGGAAAAATAGAAATAATTCACACCACTTTGCTGGCTTTCTCTGGAGAATAAAATTAAAAATGATTTTTAATTTCTTTAAAAAAAAGTTTGTGAGGATTAAATAAGTTAACATAGGTATAGGACTTATAACAATACTCAGAACATATTAAGTCATTAAAAATATTAGGTATTAGTTGTAGAAGTATAAGATTTCTTTAACCTAAAATCTGTAAGTGGGCTTCAAAGTTTCCCTGAAATTCTGTGCAAAAGAAATTACTACAACTAATACCTAATATTTTTAATGACTTAGTATGTATGTTCCAGATATTGTTATAAGCCCTATACCCATGTTGATCTACTTAATCCTCATAAACTCCTTTCACAGAGAAGGAAATTGAGGCAGAGATGTGTCCTAACTTGCCTGAGATTACAGGCAAAATGTGACTCAAATCCAGGTTGTGTACTTCAGAGTTCATGCCCTTAACCATGTTAGATTGTTCTTTTTTAATTTATCATTTTCTGTCATGGTTTATAAAGAATTCTATAAAGATAAGTTAGATTTTATCCAAGGTGCATGAGTAATCAGTATGCAAACCAGTAATTACAAACACTAGTTCTTAAAATAACTTGCCTCTGCACAATTCACTTATAGCAAGGATGAAAGTTTTTAATTCATAAACATGTTGATAAGCAATAGAACAAGCATAAATACAAATAAATTTTATGAAATGTCAAATAATGAATAGAATAAAATGATATACATGCATAGACACACATACACAACTGCCTTGCGTCAACAGAAGTGTCTATGGAATAAAGAGTGGACAGTCTCAGTGAACTGTTTCTTTTAACAAGGATATGGCAAACCCAGTGAGAAGACTGTTTATTAGGACCATACTGAGGGTGGTGACCTATAAGCTAGACTAGATCAGGATGTGTTGTTTTATAAAAGACTGTGCTTAGTGCACTACCAAGTTTCCAAAAGAAAATTTTTTGAAGGGGATAACAGATGAGGCAAGAAGTCAAGAGCAGAAATGATCAGAAACAGGTCAGAAAGTAGTTTAAGATGCAGTGAGATGAGACAGTTCAAATATAAATCAAAATCAAAGTAGGGGTTCCAAAAGCTCTGTTGTATTAAGATCCCCTGGAGTAGGAAATGGCAACCTGCTCCAGTATTCTTGTCTGGAAAATTCCATGGACAGAGGAGCCTGGCAGGCTACAGTCCATGGGGTCAGAGTTGGAGACGACTGAGCAACTGAGCACACACACACACATTAGATATAAAATCTAGGTGTGGGAGTCAACTGGCTGGCTTAAGAGCATAAAGCTGAGATCAGACCCTAATAAACATTTTGGCTCACCACATGAGGTATTTATTTAGATTCCCAAGTTAAGTGAAAGATACATTGAAACATAAAAATATACAACTCATCATTCAAATATTTATTTTAGGTAGTAAAGGCTTTTATTGTTCTGAATCCTGATTACAAGTCACATGATCAAGAACAACTAAAAAAGGAGATTCAGGAGCATGTAAAAAGAAATACAGCACCTTACAAATATCCCAGAAAGGTAGGTACTCTAATTAAGAACAGTATTTGCTTAGTATTCCGGAAATTTTCAGCTGTTTATTTTTTCCATTTTAATGAACATTCTCTTGAAATGTGCTATACCAAACACTAACACTTCAAACTGAACTAATGACATGGATAAGAAACAGAATCTTTGAGATTAAAATGAAACTCTTAACCTAATTTGTAGGGTCATTTGGCTTACTGGACTTATAGTAAATACTAAATATCAAAAAAATATCCTCAACAATATCCATTCTCCCTTTTTTGGCTGTTACCAAAAAACCCCCCAATTGGTGTCCTGATTCTTTCACCTAGAGTTCACAATGGAACTGTTATATAATTGACTTTGTCTAAAGATGAAAACTTCTGGCCTAATTTTCTTCCCTTGGATATCTACAGGTAGAATTTATTCAAGAGCTGCCAAAGACTATTAGTGGGAAGATAAAAAGAAATGAACTGAGGAAGAAAGAATGGGAAACAACTTAAGTCTATTCCATTAATTATGATGGTCTCTATAAAATAAGACTCTGTAAAATTAAAGATTATGAAAAGGTGGTAAAAAATGTGATAGTATGCTTATAAACTAATTGATTTAAAATATCCTGTGGTTATAACCTCATAGGCTGGATTCTGAAATAAAACATTCAATAAATTCCTCTGCATCAGTGTCAATGTTTTTATAATTGGTAATATAAAAAGAATACCACCAGTTGTTGAGGAATTTTTAAACACATAGTGTAGAAGCAATTTCTGAACTAAATCTCTGACCTATTGCATTTCAGATCTTAGTTGAGTAATTCTACCAATACATTGACTATAAATCAGAACAAATTTTTAAGGGTTGAAATAAAATGAAACAAGTTATAAAGTTTTTAGAGAAGTCTTAAATAATAGATTATCATAATTCTCAAAGTACAAGTATCTACCTGAAAATAGTCTAGGGATTTTTTATTGGTCACATTGTTATTCAAACAATTTAAAAACAATTTAAAATTCATTTCAAGGTCTAAGTGTAAAAGGATATCATATATTGTATACCTGAAACTGATATAATATTGTATGACAATTATAATTCAATATAAAGAAATAGGATATCATGTATTAATATTGCTATTATATTTAATCTAATAAATACAGTTTACCAAGTATTTAATTTGTGGTTCTTCAAAAAAGTATGATAAGTTTGGTAACAGTTAATATATGAAATATAAATAAAATAGTATAAGACATTATCAGCATACTCGTGTGGAAATTCAGGGGACAATCAGGATTCACACATGGAGAGAAGACAAATTAGATAACTGGTGTATGAAATTAGAAGGCTGTGATATTATTGTTTTCTATTTTCAGTGTGTGTGTGTTTGAATGTGCTGAATAGCCCCAGAGTAGCTTACAGAGCTCAGATATGCAAAGTCCTCACAACATGTAGCCCTATACATATTTTTTACTGCACTAAAAGTCATACTGAAGTAAAAACATAGTTTAGACATAAAAAAGGTCAATTTCTCATTGAAGGTCTGAGTCTCAGTGAATTTTTAGTAGAAAAATTTACATTTCTGTCACAAATAAGGTTTGTTTCTAGAGAACTAAAAGTGAGTCCTCCTGGGGAATGAGATAGAACTATACTGTTCGCTCTTTCCTTTTGAAGTGTTTGTTCCCACTTGAAGTAACCACAGCATTTTCTCTTTTCTTGGTACTTCCCAACAGGACAACAATAGAAGACTTTTCCATGGTTTGGTCCATTATTAGAAACAGTAAGTCTCTTAGATCTTCGGCCACACTTGCATAAAGGAGGTGTTATTTTTCCACTCTTCCAAGGCTCTTGCAGATTAACTGTAGAAGTTAAGACAGAAGGGAGAATCTTCCAGGAAGAAATTGCTCCTGGGGAGTCATTAGATGATGCAGGCTTTTCTTCATGAATAGTGAAAGTCTGTTTTTTTGCTGGTGGGAAAAGTGGAGGACTGGATGGATTCCTTTTACTATCATCTAAACAAAGAGGATGTTTCCCCAAAACTAAAGGATGAGACACATTGGAATTAACACTGTTGAGATTACTTGATTTACATTCAGGTAATTTAAAGCCAAAAGTATCTGAACCTGGATCTTTGGCTTCCTTTATATTATAAATAGTGGTATGGGGACTCTTATATACAATAGACTTAGAGGTAACAGATTTTTGAGGAGTTTCTTCTGTGCCTCCAAAGTTTTCATGACTTAACATTTCAGATTCTTCTAAAACCATTACTCTTTCTCCAGAATTAAGTGAAGTGTCTACATTTGAGTCACTAACAGGAGGTATACAATATATATTTTGCTCGGGCTGAGATGCTGGCAGTAAAGCTACATCCTCCCAATCAGCCAACATAGGTAAACAGTCAAGGGCAGAACTGACTTCCATATCAGAAACATTATTAAAAGATGAAATGGTAGTTGAAACAGGTACCAGTTCTGAATCAACTGTTGAAGTCTTAGAATTGATATTAAATGCAAGATGTTGGTTTATTTGCTTCTGCATAGGTGTATTCCAGCTGGAAGACTGCAGCTGCCCCAGAGAAGTCCAGGACTTAGTAGCATTAAAGAGAGAGAAACAGCTTCTGACATTGCAAAGACCTGCTTTTATGCTGTCCTTTTGTTGTAACTGATCCTTTATAGGAGAATTCACACCAACAGACTTCATTTGAATTTTCTTGTAAGATTTTATTGAATTTTTAGGCTCCCTACCATATATGCTGGGATCATGAGTGTTATTGGTACAGGCTGATGTTTCTTTAACTTGATCCGTATTCAAATTTCTGGTGAAAATGTTAGGATTCCTCTTAGTGGAAACCTATGATTCCACAGACAAAACCAACAACTTTAGAAACTCTGCATTCATAATTTCTTTAGTATACATTATATGAGATGACAAAAAAGAAAAACGTCAGCACTGATTGATCTATAAATGACAGCATACATAACATCAACATTTCAGTTAGCCTATGATTACTTCTGGAGTTTGAAATAACAGAATAAAGAGGCAAGACACCACTAACCTTGTTCAAAGACCTTGTTATCTTCATTAAGCAACCATCCCTGATCATCTTCCAAGCAAGAAGGGCAGTATTCCGAGAATCATCCAACCCTGAGGAAACAGATATCAAAGACTGAATTTAGTGGTACCTATGTAAAGAAATATATACCACCTAAGCAGAAATTGGAACATACAGTTGGTTTTATGATCATCCACTAATTTTCATCATAAAAAATGGTCTTGTGGAAAGCTGTGGCAGCCTCACCAATGAAAGATTTCTCACATTTAGTCATCTGGTCCTGAACTTTTGTTTGTTGGGAGTTTTTTAATCAGTCTTGATTTCAGTACTTGGGATTGGTCTGTTCATAATTATTTTCTATTTCTTACTGGTACCTTTCTAGGAATTTGTTCATTTCTTCCAGGATGTCCATTTTATTGCCACAGAGTGACTGGTAGTAGTCTTTTATGATCCTTTGTATTTGTGTGATGTCAGCTTTTCTTTTTTGATTTCTAATTTTGTTGATTTGAGTCCTCTCCCTTTTTTTTTTCTGGATGAGTCAGGCTAAAGGTTTCTCAATTTTATCTTTTCAAAGAACCAGCTTTTAGGTTCACTGATCTTTGCTATCGTTTTCTTTGTTTCTATTTCATTTATTTCTGATCTTCATGATTTATTTCCTTCTATTAACTTTAGATTTTGTTTGTTCTTCTTTCTCTATTAGCTTTAGGTGTAGGGATAGGTTGTTTGAGGCTTTCTTGTTTCTTGAAGTAAGACTGTATTGCTACAAACTTCCCTTAGAACTTCTTTGGCTCCAGCCCATACGTTTTAAGATCACTGTGCTTTCTTTTTGTCTCTAGGTATCATTCTTCAACACCATACATAAAGATAAGCTCAAAATGAGTTAAAGACATAGATGTGAGACTGGGCACTATAAAATTCTTAGAGAAAAAAACACACAGCACTCTTTGACATAAATCACAGCAATATCTTTTTTTATCTGTTTCAGAGTAATGGAAATAAAAACAAAAGAAATAAATAGGATCTAATTAAATTCAAAAGCTTTTGCACAGCAAAGGAAACCATAAACAAAATGAAAAGACAATGCACAGAATGGTAGAAAATATTTGCAGATGATGTGACAGACAAGGTATCAGTCTCCAAAATTTACAAACAGTTCATGCAGCTAAATATCATCAAAATAAACAACCCAATCAAAAAATGGGCAGAAGACCTAAATAGACGTTTCTCCAAAAACATACAGATAGCTGAGAAGCACACAAAAGATATTCATCACTAATTATCAGAGAAATGCACATTAAAACTAGAGATCCCTCACCTCACACCAGTCAGAATGGCTATCATAAAAAAATTCACAAACAGTAAATGCTGGAGAGGGTGTGAAGAGGAAACCCTCCTACATTGTTGGTGGGAATGTAAATTGATACAGCCACTATGGAAAACATATGTAAGTTCCTGAAGAAACTAAAAACAGAGCTACCATATGATCTTGAAATCCCACTCCTGGGCATGTATCTGGAGAAAAACATAGCCCGAAAGGATACATGCACCTCAATGCTCACTGCAGTGCTGTTTACAATAGCCAAGACATCGAAACAATCTAAGTGCCCATTGACAGAACAATGAATAAAGAAGTGGTACATATATACAACAGAATATTGTTTGTAGTAGTTATAGTCACTAAGTCATGTCTGACTCTTTTGTGACCCAATGGGCTGTAGCTCACCAGGGATTTCCCAGGCAAGAGTATTGCTGTGGGTTGTCATTTCCTTCTCCAGGGAATCTTCTTAACATAGGGATCAAACTCATATCTGCATTGCAGGCAGATTCTTTATCATTGAGGCACGAGGGAAGCCCAATGGAATATTACCCAGTCATTAAAAAGAATGAAATAATGCCTTTGCCACAACATGGATGGACTTACAGATGGTCACAGTGACTGAAGTAAGTCAGACAGAGAAATATCCTGTATCACCTACATGTAGAATCTATCTATCTATATATACAAATGAACTTATTTACAAAAGAGAAACAGACTCAGAGACTTAGAGAAAGAACTTATGGTAACAGGGGGAATGGTGGGGGGAGCCACAGTTAGGAGTTGGGATTGACAGATAAATTCTGCTATATTTAAAATGGATAACCAACACAGACCTACTGTATAGCACATGCAACACTGCTCAGTGTTATGTGGCAGCCTGGATGGAAGGGGAGTTTGGGAGAATGGATACATTTACACGTATGGCTGAGTCTCTTCACTGTTCACCTGAAACTATCAGAACATAGTTTGTTAATTGGCTATACTCCAATACAAAATAAAGGTTAAAAAAAAAGAACAATAAAAATTAAAACAAAAATAAAATGGATGCGGACTTCCCTGGTAGTTCAGTGGCTAACACTCTGCAGGAGGCTGGGGTTCAATCCCTGGTTAGGGAACTACATTCTGCATGCTGGTAACTAAAGATTCTGCATGCTGCGACAAAGACCAAAGACCTCATGTGCCACAGCTAAGACTCAGTATAGCCAAATAAATTAAAAAAATATTTTTTTAAAAAAGGATAATCAGCAAGGAACTACTGTATAGCACAGGGAACTCAGCTCAATATTATGTAACAACCTAAATGGGAAAAGGATTTGAAAAAGAATAGATACATGTATATGTACAGCTGAATCACTTTGCTGTATACCTGAAACTAATAACACTGTTAATCAACTATACTCTAAAAGAAAAAGACTAAAAAATAAAACCACATGATTATCTCAATAGATGCAGAAAAAGATTTTGACAAAAATTCAACACCCATTTATGATAAAAGCTCTGAAGAAAGTGGGAATAGAGAGAATTTACCTTAAAATAATAAAGGCCATATAACACAAACCCACAGCTAACATCATTCTCTATGGGGAAAAGCTGAAAGCATTCCCTCTAAGATCAGGAATAAGACAGGGATGTCCACTCTCACCATTTTTATTCAACATAGTTTTAGAAGTCCTAGCCATGGCAATCAGAAAAGAAAAAAACCAAATAAAAGGAATCCAAATTGGAAAAGAAGTAAAATTGATACTGGATGCTGATGACATGATACTAGTCATAGAAAATCCTAAAGATGCTACCAGAAGACTACTAGAGTTATCAACAAATCTGGTAAAATTTCAAGATATAATATCAACACACAGAAATCTCGCATTCTTATATACCAACAATGAAAGAGCATAAAGAAAAATTAAAGAAACAACTTCATTCACCATTGCATCAAAAAGAATAAAATACCTAGGAATAAACCTACTTCAGGAGACAAAAGGCCTATACTCAGAACACTCCACAATGTTATATGAAATACAGCGTATCTTATGATACTGATGAAAGAAATCAAAGATAACACAAAGAGATGGAAAGATATACTGTGTTCTTGGACTGGAAGAACCAATATTGTGAAGTAACTACACTATCCAAAGCAATATACAAATTCAATGCAATTCCTACCAAATTATCAGTGGCATTTTTCACAGAATTAGAACAAAAAAACTTACAATTTGTAGGGAAACACGAAAGACCCAGAATCGCCAAAGCAATCTTGATTAAAAAAAACAAAAAAACATAGCTAGGGGAAGCAGGCTCCCTGATTCAGACTATACTACAAAGCTATAGTAATCAAAATAGTATTATACTGGCACAAAGACAGATATATAAATCAAGGAAACAAGATAGAAAACACAGAGATAAATTCATATACCTATGGTCAATTAATCTATGATAGAGGACACAAGAATATACAATGCAGAAAAAACAGTCTCTTCAATAAGTGATGCTGGGAAAACTGGACAGCTACATGTAAAAGAGCCAAATTAGAACACTCTCTAACAATATACACAAAAATAAACTCAAAATGGATCAAAGACCTAAACGTAAGCCCAGACACCATAAAACTCTTAGAGGGAAATGCAGGCAGAACATTTTCTGACATAAATCACAGCAGTATTTATTTTGATCTATCTGCTAGAGTAATGAAAATGAAAATAAAAATAAATAATTGGGACCCAATTAAATTTAAATGCTTTTGCATAGCAAAGAAAACAATAAAGAAAATGAAAAGACAGCTCACAGAATCAGAGAAAATATGTGCAAATGAAGCAACAAGCAAGGGATTAATCTTCAAAATAAACAAACAAAATAATCAGCTCATGCAGCTCTATGCTAAAAAGAAGCAAATCACCCAATTGAAAAATGGACAGAAGACCCAAACAAACATTTCTCCAAAGACATACAGATGGCCAAAAGCACATGAAAAGATGTTCAACATCACTAATTATCAGAGAATTGCAAATCAAAGCTACAATGAGGTATCACCTCACCCCAGTCAGAATTGCCATCATCAAAAAGTCTACAACCAATAAATGCTGGAGAGGCTGTGGAGAAAAGGGAGCCCTCCTACATTGTCAGTAGGAATGTAAATGGTACAACCACTACAGAACAGTATGCAGATTCCTTAAAAAACTAAAAATAGAACTACTATTATGATCCAGCAATCCCACTCCTGGGCATATATTCAGGGAAGACCATAATCTGAAGATATACGCACCCCAATGTTCACTGCAGCACTGTTTATAATAGCCAAGACATGGAAGCAATTTAAATGTTCATCAGCAGAGGAATGGATATAGAAGATGTGGCACATATATACAATTGAACATTACTCATCCATAAAAAGGAATGAAATAATGCCAATTGCAGTCACATGGACTAACCTAAAGATTATCATACTACGTGAAGTATATCAGATAGAAAAAGACAAATGTGATATCACTCATGTGTGGAATCTGATTTTTTAAAAAGATATAAATGAATTTATTTATAAAACAAAAACAGATTTTCAGATATGAGTGGAAAAAGGGGTGAGGTATAAATCAGAAGTAGTGTGAACATACACACACTACCTTATATAAGACAAATAACCAACAAGGACCTACTGTATAGCTCAAGAAATTCTAATCAATATTCTGTGATAACCCAAATGAGAAAAGAATCTAAAAAAGAATACATGTATATGTATGTAAGAATCATTTTACTGTACACCTGAAATGAACACAACATTGTCAATCAACTATACTTGAATAAAACTAAAATATATATAAAAAATATGACCAACATTCTGTAGGGACCATGTTTTATGCGTAGTCTAACAGTCTTGTTCAGTTTTTTCACTAGTCTACTCTATTATTTGGGCATTTGTTTATAATCTCTACTTGATATGGCTAATTCTTTTTTTTTTTTTTTTTTAAGAAATTAGAAATCCACTAGGTAACAGTCTTATATAAAACCTTACAATATTTTAAGGAAGTGGTAATTTGAAAATCTTGGAAACAATCTGAATGTACAGACTAGGGCTTTTTTCAGGCTGAGGATATTCTTTGTTAGTGACATCACTGAAAAATGAGATGCAAATGAAAGACTGTATAAAAATAAAATGACTAACATAATAAAATTAATCTCAAGATATACTAACCAAAATGTTCTCGTCCCAAGAATTGCATTCCCACTTCCTGCAGGGCACCACTGAGTCCTTTTGGTTTTCTTCTATAGAAAATCTAGTCAAATAAAAGACAATATATCTTAAAAAAAATTACTATGTGAAAGGCTATACATTTAGCCATTTACTTTTCATGATTTTTATTCTATTAGATTTGAAATGTGCTTATTTTTGTGTTGTTTTTATATACTTTAAGAAAAGTATTTATATGGATGCTTCAAAACAAAATATTTTGTTTTGAAATATTTTTGTTTTCAAAAAAATATTTTGTTTGTAGAAACCCATACCCATGTGTGAAGTGAAAGTCGCTCAGTCGTGTCTGACTCTTTGTGACCCCATGGACTATAAAGTCCTTGGAATTCTCCACGCCAGAATACTGGAGTGGGTAGCCTTTCCCTTCTCCAGGGCATCTTCCCAACCCAGGGATCTAACCCAGGTCTCCTGCATTGCAGGTGGATCTTTACCAGCTGAACCACAAGAGAAGCCCAAGAATACTGGAGTGGCTAGCCTATCCCTTTTCCAGCAGATCTTTCTGATCCAGGAATCAAACCGGGGTCCCCTGCATTGCAGGTGGATTCTTCACCAATTGAGCTATCAGGGAAGCCTATGTGTAGGATAAAGTTTAATAACTTTTCAATAGAAGGAAAGTGAACATGCCCCCTTACCTTGTAAGTTACTCTGAGATCAATCCAAGAATTAAGGAACACAGGTTTTAACAGTTGTTTTCTTTTACATTCATACTCCAGGCAAACCCCCAAGTCCCAGTCTGCATCAAGAATATTAGAACAAAGTCAATGATGCTAACAGTTTTCACTTGTGCCATTTATAAACAAAATGCTGAAAGTCGACATAAAACAGAATAATAGGACTTAGAATAATACATAACAACATACACTATACTATATTTTATATAGAGTATATATAACATATGTTATATATTATATACTATGCAACATATAATAGCAGAGTAAGATTTTGTTGCCCTAATATTTAACAATTATTCATAACTTACTATTAAGAAATTAGATCAGTAACTAAGTTTCAAAACGATTTCTTAAAAGCCCAGTAAAACAAACTGACATTTCAGAAAGAAGAGTAAGGTGTCACATTACAAGGCTTAGATGGAAAAGATCATCTGCGTTCAACATTTTATAAAATATTAATATAACTGAGAAACCAAACATCTTACAGGGACCCTGTTGGGCTGTAACCCAAAGCCATGCAAGCATTGTACTTGCCCAACCTCAAGACCAAAGAAAAGAGCCCAGAGTCAGTGACAGAGACATCAAGGGTTTAATGAACAGGGGGATTGTACATGTCTGAAGCAAGGTCTTGGAGCATACTGCATCATGTGAAGCAGATGGTGGGCAGGACATGGCAGCAGCCTTCGGCAAGGTGTTACCAGTTATAGAGGGAATTGACATCAGTTGGTTCATCAGGTGCCAGGGAAAGCAGCTGAGGAGAAAGCCCTTCATGACCCTTTGATAAGCTATCACGGTGGAGATAAAGATTCTGGTCTAAAGATCTAAAGATTAGAACAATCACTAGCTGGGGCTAAGGGCAAGTATGTATTAAGAGGAGAGGTCAGTCATATGAGTAGGGTGTAGGTCAAGCAGGGGTATACAGAGAACAAGAGAACAGCCATCTTGAGTGGCCTGACCATACAGACCCAAACACAATTATCAATGCTATGCTGTCAATGACAGAGCACTGTTAACAATGACTATTAATGGCAATGCTCTGTCAGGGCATATAAAAGATCTACTTTAAATGGCCCATTTTTTCCCTTGATGTCTACATTAGAAGCGTGAATGTACAAAAGCAAAGATTGCAAGTTGAATATGGATTCTTTTTATCAAAGTTGTAGAAATACCATGATAAAAAAATTTTCACTGGTCTTTGCCCAGATTCAGGAGAATAGAGAAATCTAGAAAGATTCTTAAAAGTTAGAGCTTAACTTTTAAAGGTGTTTAAAATTTAAAAAATATGAATAACATTACTTTTGTTGGTTAACATCATGCTAGACATTTAAGATTTCTTTCTGTGGCCCAGGAAGGTAACAAATATAATTCGTACTAGAGATAAAGAATTACCTAGTGCCAATGCTACTCATTAATGATTGTTAAATATAAGTTATTTTTTTTACCTGACCAAGTAACAAACGCACATAATTTTACTTCAGCAGTGGAACTATCTGAAACTGTAGTAGCAAAAATAATTTTCTTCTGTTGCTGAATCTTCTGAATCCATTTACAGAACTGAGATAAACAAATCTTCAGAGGGACTCCTTCATCAACTTGAGCCTAAATACAGTCATATAATCTGAATTCAATAACTGAATTCCATAATTATTGTGCAAATAATTAGACACTATGAGGAGGATATACAACAAGGAAGAAGAGGTTTTAACTGGCAGTTTATCTAGTGAAAAGATGTTTAAACACACAGGAGAGAGATAATACAACAATTAGAATTCTGCAAGATTAGAAAAATTACATTGACTAATCTAAAATCACACAGAAATACAATAAAGATATCTGATAGGCAGAAATTTGATATCACTTAATTTCCATAAAATACATTTGATATACATTTTCATAACCCTATTCTTTCCAATTTTTTTTTGGCTGTACCATGGGGAAATCTTAATTTCTCAACCAGGGATCAACCCCACAACCTTTGCAGTGGGCGTGCAAAGTCATAATCATTGGACCACCGTAGAAGTCCAATTTTTTCTGATTTTTAAAGATTCCAATGGGCTTCTGGAGGGGACAGTATTTCTAACAGTGAATGAATCTAATTCCACATGGCATATAGCTTTTCTTTCTGAAAGTGATTTCTGAATTTCAATATTTACATCTTTCCTGCTTGTGTTTTGTTGTAATGGGAGGATGAGAAGTGGAAAAGAGAGGGCATACCTGCCTTATGCCTGTCAGTTCCATGCAAAATTCAGAAAGAATTGGATGTTCCTGAGGCTGAACGTAAGCATGGAACTCAGATTCAATCTCTCCAGTTGATGTGTTCAGTAATACCGCTGGAAATTCAACTATATGAAAGGATCATCAATTGACAGTTGAATACATTATTGTTAAACTAATGCTGTAATCACTTTAAATTAAGTATATACTGACATTACCTTCACATAGTATTATTAAACAATCATTGTTTTAGTGAAAGCACATTAAAATGACCAAAGCAGTGCAACGTAATGGTTATATAAAATCATGCCAAAGAATAAATCAAACTATTAAAGTTACAGGTATATCTATTTAAAACTCTTGAATGTATTTCCATAATTAGAAGACCATATGAAAGTTGAAACATAGTTCTTTTTGCAAGGGTATTTTTTTATCAGTTTCTATGTAGTTGAGATTTTGAATATAATCCCAAAACAATTCTTTTATATGGTGACACACTTAGGTATTAGGTTTGTGGGTCTTTTTTGTCAAGTCAGATTTCATAGTAAATTACCAATCCGCAGATCATTTTGTTTTCTTATTTAGCACTGCATATGCTGTGTGCTATGGAAAAGGAAATGGCAACCCACTCCAGTGCTCTTGCCTGGAGAATCCCAGGGATGGCGGAGCCCGGTGGGCTGCTGTCTATGGGGTCGGACAGCAGCAGCATGCTGTGTGCTAAGTTGCTTCAGCCATGTCCAACGACTGTAGTCCACCAGGCTCCTCTGTCCATGGGATTTTCCAGGCAAGAATACTGGAGTGGGTTGCTGTGCCCTTCTCCAGGGGATCTTTGGCCATTGGCAGTAAAGTTCAGACTTACTTATTTCCTGACTCCGGTGGTGTTTCCCATCATTCCAACATGTGGACTCAAAATCAAGGACAATTAAGTAGTCAAACAACTGTTCTGCAAAAGATCAGAGTGTCCTTATGTATTACCAGTGTTAAAAGTGCAAGACTACAGAATGTAAAGAAATGAGGCACATTACTTACTAGATTTGCTTCTTCCTAGGTTTCCATTTGCTGGTGGAATTGACTTTCTCCTAATTAATCCAAGCTGCCTAAAAATGTAAAACAATCCAGGTATGTTCAACAAACTCATTCATATTCCTGTTTACATAAGTTAACAAACTGATGGTATAACTCTCATTATTAATGTACTAATGTATTGTGATTGAGAGGAAACTGAACTAGACTTTGAGGGCAAAAGACTTTGGTTCTTTGCATTCTTCTGACTTTAGTAGTCATTCTACCAGAGAATGTTCAAACTACTACACAAACTATTGCACTCATTTCACATGCTAGCAAGGTAATGCTCAAAATTCTTCAAGTGAGGCTTCAAACAGTACATGATCTCAAAATTTCCAGATGTACAAGTTCAATTTAAAAAAGGCAGAGGAACCAGAGATCAAATTGCCAACATCTGTTGAATCATAGAAAAAGCAAGAGAATTCCAGAAAAATATCTACTTCTGCTTCAATGACTACACTAAAGCCTTTGACTGTGTAGATCACAACAAACTGTCAAAAATTCTTCAAGAGATGGGAATATCAGACCACCTTACCTGCCTCCTGAGAAACCTATATGCAGGTCAAGAAGCAACAGTTAGAACCGGACATGGAACAACAGACTGGTTCCCAATTGGGAAAGGAGTACGTCAACGCTGTATATTGTCACCCTGCTTATTTAACTTATATGCAAGAGTACATCATGAGAAATGCCGACATGGATGAAGCTCAAGGGGGAATCAAGACTGATGGGAGAAATATCAATAACCTCAGATATGCAGATGACACCACCCTTATGGCAGAAAGTGAAGAGGAACTAAAGAGCCTCTTGATGAATGTGAAAGAAGACAGTGAAAAAACTGGCTCAAAACAACATTCAAAAAACAAAGATCATGGCATCTGGTTCACTTCATGGGAGATAGATGGAGAAACAATGGAAACAGTGACAGACTTTATTTTATTGAGCTCCAAAATCACTGTGGATGATTACTGCAGCCATGAAATCAAAAGATGCTTGCTCCTTGGAAGAAAAGCTATGGCCAACCTAGATAGCATATTAAAAAGCAGAGACATTACTTTGCCGACAAAGGTCCATCTAGTCAAAACTATGGTTTTTCCAATAGTCAAGTATGGATATGAGAGTTGGACCACAGAAAAGGCTGAATGCTGATGAACTGATGCTTTCAAATTGTGGTGCTGGAGAAGACTCTTGAGAGGTCCTTGGAGAGCAAGATCAAACCAGTCAATCCTAAAGGAAATCAACCCTGAATATTCATTGGAAGGACTGATGTTGGAGCTGAAGTTCCAATACTTTGGCCACCTGATGCGAAGAGCTGATTCATTGGAAAAGATCCTGATGCTGGGAAAGATTGAGGGCAGGAGGAGAAGGGGGCAACAGAAGATGAGATGGTTGGATGGCATCATCAACTCAATGGACAAGAGTTTGAGCAAACTCTAGGAGACAGTAAAAGAGAAGCCTGGCGTACTGCAGTCCATGTGGTCACAAAGAGTCAGACATGACTAAGTGACTGAACAACAAGTCATTCTACCTGCATGGGCCTCATAGTGCATATTTGCAAACAGACTGTTTCTCTGTGCTCCTATTATTTTATAGTAATAATGAGGAACTCAAGTGGTTGTAAAGATGCATTGAAAACCTAAGTTAATTTTGCTTTTGTATTTTTCAAGCCTTTGCTATGTAAATAGCACAGTGGAGAGGAGAGAGGGCAGGTCTAGTCTTCTAGGAGTTTAAATTATCTGGGTAAATAAACTAGATATTCATGGAAAACTAGTGTAAGGTAATATATAATAAAGGATCCTTATGGGCAATATTCTAAGTCCACAGAAAGGGAAGAGCTTGTTACCTGAAGCCTCTTGGTAGGTGTCAAGCCAAAAGACCACCAAGGCGAAGAGCAGAAGGAAGGATTTATTACTTGCAGCAAGTAAGTATAACAGCAGGGATCTTTCCTGGTGTTTCCCACACCAGTGTCGCCCCTAAACTGCAAAACTGGGTAAGTTTAAGCTAACGGTACATGCATATTTCATGTAAGGGCTTAGGTGGTTGAGGTTCCAAACATTAGCTGATTGAAGTCAAGAGAGTCAAAAAGGTCAACATCATCATCCCTTGGGTTCCAGGTGATCAGATGGTTGAGTGCTTCAGGCTAATCTTTACCATTGAAACAGAACTAGGGATTTTTTTTTTTTTTTTTTTTCTCTTTTTGGCAGCTTGCAGGATATTGGTTTCCAGAGCAGGGATCAAACTTGTACCCTCTGCAATGGAAGCTGGGAACCCTAACCACAGGACAACCAGGGAATTCCCAGGACTAAGAGTCTTTACTTCTGAGATATTATCTTTGCCATTGCTACTTCTCTTGCCTGGTAACAGTTATTTGTTTCTGCATTCTTTTGTTTCTTTTTTTTTTTTTAATTTTATTTTATTTTTATTATTTTATTTTATTTTACATTTTAAAGATTAAATTTTAATAAGAAATGCACTCTTCTAAAAAAAAAAAAAAGAAATGCATTCTTCTTTATGTAATACTTAAGCCAATACTTCAATGCAACAGAATGTCAAATTGCTATATGATCACTTGACGGTGTTTAGGCAATTTACTTCTTGTTGAAAAATTGTAATATATTTTCTCTCAAGTCTTTGCTGTCTCTTTCTGAAAGATCTGTCAGTTGTCGACAACAAAGCACATTGTAAAATATAAAGTCTTAAGAAGACACTAGAATTTATTTTCATCAAAATTATCAACTTGGCACTATTTATAAATAGTTCTACATTTATTATCGACTGAACTCAAGTCCTAAAGAATATGTCTTTCTTTACACTTACAGGGCACCTACTATGTTCCCTCTTTTGTTTCTTTAATAGCATTAATTTCCAAACTTCTCTGGCAGTCCAGTGATTAGGAATCCACTTGCCAATGCAAGGGACATGGGTTCAATCCCTGCTCCAGGATGACTTCCCACGCTGAGGGGCAACTAACCCCATGCAGCACAACTACTGAGCTCGCCCTCCCCAACTACCAAAGCCAGTGCACCCTAGAGCCTGTGCTCTGTAACAAGAGTAGCCACCTCAATGAGAAACCTGCAGACCACAACTAGAGAGTAGCCTGTGCTTGCTGCAACTAGAGAAAAGCCTGCGCATAGCAACAAAGACCCAGTGCAGCCAACAACAAAATAAATTAAAAAAAAAAAAAAAAGATCACTGTGGCCAGCCTCAGACCACAAAATGGCTTATGCCAAACATGGCTTCTCTAATATTGAGAAAGTCATGTCTGGTTGTCTTTCTCCAGTGAATATCTGCTTCCATGCTTATTGAGGTCTTAGGCTTACTGACATCTTAAGTGTCCTGAGACAAAACTATTCAATGCTTTGCTAAGTAGTTTAACCAGGCACACACCACTCATTCTAGTTTCCCTGTTTGACCTGTGATGGGAAGTTGAGAATAATGGCTAACATCTTTTGATTGTTTACTATATAATGGAGGTGGTAGTTGAGTCAGTCTTCTGACTCTTGCGATCCTCTGTCCATGGAATTCTCCAGGTCAGAATATTGGAGTGGGTTGCCATTTCCTTCTCCAGGGGAATCTTCCCAATCCAGGGATCAAACCCTGGTCTCCTGAACTGCAGGCGGATTCTTTACGGACATATTACTCACTGAATTAAGATGGTGATCTCATTTCATCCTCAACAACTGTACAAAATAGTCCCTTCTGCTACCTACATTTAATCGGTGAGAAATCGAATTCGGCAATTTGCCAGAAAACACGTAATTAGTATGTGAAACCAGGATGATTCAACTGTGAAACCAATGCTTTCACGAATGCATTCCACTGTTTCTATTAATCAGAAATGTGAAAAGCGTGTCCAAGAATCAGGAAAAAGGCCACGATTCACACTACGAATTAAACAGATCACTAGTAAGTGGTGGGGTGAACAGCTTGATAGGTGGAGGGATCTTGATAGCTGCCGGTGACCTCCGAATGGTCCCCTCCGAATGGTCCCCTAAGGCCGTTCTTAATGTTCCCGGAGACCTAGAATCGGCAGACACTGGCTCAGGGGCAGAGTCGAGAGCCCTCCCTGGTCCTTCCACGCTCCTACAAAGAGCTAACTGAGGCTCGAGACTGAAGTGCCAGAAGAGTGACCTTCCAGTTCAGGCTGGCCAGTGCACGCCCAAACTGCAGAGAATGGAGGCTGAACGCGGCGGATACTGACGCGGACGCCAGCGCCGGATCAGGAGCGACCCCCCGCCACCGCCCAGAACCGCCTTGCATACCTTGCGAGTCTCTTGGTCGCCATCCCTGACGTTCCCTTGCCTCAGCCCAACTGCCGGAAGTCGCTGTACCCCCACTTCCGGCCCATTCAAACGCCCCGCGCGGTTGGGGAGGCTGCTGCGGCGGCTTCTCTACCCGTGGCTGAGGCAGAGGCGGAGGTCATCTTTACTCTCACTCCCGGCTTCTTTTCGGCGTCTTCGGGGATACGGAGTCTGGGAAGTGGTTTTTGGCAGAGAAGCAGTTAGAAAGTGCCCTCTTCCCTCTTCCTAACTGACGGAGGCGCGTTTGCGCCGTTGGGGGGCCGTTTCGAATTCGGCCTCCAGCGTCGGCAGTAAAGCCGTTTGCCTTGGTGCTGCGTGGTTTTCTGCGTGGAGTAACGGGGAAGACGGTTGGCGCCCTCGCTTTCCGCGGTGGGCGGGGAGCGCTCAGTAAACTGATTTGAGAGGATCTGAGGAAGGTGGTAGGTAGGCTGTCAAAGCCCTTGCTCCTCCCCACTCTGGAGACAGCCCGGGCCATCAGGGCGTCGGGGTTTTCTCAGAGAGCTGAAAAGCGATCTTTCTCAACAGGCTCATGGAGCCAGAGAGGCAAAGGAGCGGGAGGACCCTCAAGAAGGGCAGAAAGAGGAGCCGGATTCCGAGCAAGCTGGTCGGGGCCGCTGAGGCGATGAGATCCCGTTGGGATCTTGAGGAAAAGCAGCAACCTGTAGCCAAGGTGAGCAATGGGGGATCCCGACTGGGCAGCCCTAGGCAGTTTGGAACTCCCAAATGATAATACAATACCACTTACCTTGGGGCTGATATTGGCGGTTTAAAAGCTGGAGCCCATTATACAGAGTGAAGTAAGCCAGAAAGATAAAGAACATTACAGCATACTGACACATGTATATGGAATTTAGAAAGGTGATAACGATAACCCTATATGCAGAACAGAAAAAGACACAGAAATACAGAACAGACTTTTGAACTTTGTGGGAGAATGTGAGGGTGGGATATTTCAAAAGAACAGCATGTATACTATCTATGGTGAAACAGATCACCAGCCCAGGTGGGATGCACGAGACAAGTGCTCCGGCCTGGTGCACTTGGAAGACCCAGAGGAATCGGGCGGAGAGGGAGGTGGGAGGGGGGATCGGGATGGGGAATACGTGTAAATCTATGGCTGATTCATATCAATGTATGACAAAACCCACTGGAAAAAAAAAATAATAATAATAAAAAAAAAAAGAAAAAAAAAAACAAACCGGTATTGTGCCTGGCACACGAGAAGAATATTTGTTCAACAAATATTTTGAAGTCTTCCGTGTGCAGGAATTGTTCTAGGCTCTGCAAATATACCAGTGCATAAAAGCACAAAATTTCCTGCCCCCGTGCAGTTTACATTCCAGTAATGGAATAATAAGGCTGATAATCTATTATTTCTTGAGCATTCTGTGGCATCCATCCCCATAGTCATCAGATTTCTATTGTCTTTCTAGGCACTTGGGGAACATTAGTGAGTAAACAAAGATCGCTACTACCTTTCTAGTGGAGAGAGAAGATAAACAATAGTAAGGGAATTAGTGCTATGAAGTCTTTTAAAATGCGATTCCTTTTGGGGGAGCCTATCAGATTGGCAAAACAATTTTATTTTTTTTAAGGTTAACGTGGTAGAAAGTTGAAGGAAGTTGACAATCTCATCACTTTATTTTGAAACCCCTTTATTTTGAAACCGTCTCAAACATAAAATTTGCGAGGACAGTATCAGAAACTACCTTCCACCCATATATTTTAGTGTTTACATATTTTCTAATATCTACATAACTAAAATGCAACCAGCAAAATCAGGAAATAACATGGATATATGCTACCATCTAATTTTCAGATCTCATTCAAGTTTCTCCAGTTCTAATAACATCCTGTTCAGCAATAAGATCTAGTTTAGAATAAATGTGTTACTTTAGTTGTTATGTTTCCTTCAATGTAAACAATTGTTCAGTCTTTGACATTTGTGGCTTTACTACCTTTGAAGAACCTGTACCAGTTATTTTGTAGAATGTCAGAATGTCTCTCAAGTTAGGTTTGTTTTCTCATTATTAGATTCAGGTTATACATCTTTGACAGGAATGTCACAGAAGTGATACTATGTTCTCTTGTATTTTATCAGGTTGTACCCTAATTTGATTTGTCCCAGTACTGATGATATTAACCTTGATAATTTGATTAAGAAAGTATGTGCTATCTTAGTCATGTACATTAAATGAAAGTTATTGCTGACTATAAAAAAAAAAAAAAGAAAGTATGTGCTAAATTTCTCTAAAGTTGCTCTTTTTCTCTGTTATTTTGTGGGGAGATGCTTCCTCATTAAACTTTCAGTTTATTCATTTTTTTATTAGTATGAATTTGTGGATACTCATTTTATTCAATGAATTATCATCCATTACTATATTTATTTTGGTGCTCAAAATATCCCAGATTTGGTCATTACGCTAACTTCTGTGTCCCTTTGACATGGACCTGTTCATTCTTGAGCATTTCCTTGTTTTTCTGGCACAAAAAGATATTTCAGACTCTTCTGTGCTTCCCCTGTCTTAGCCTGAAATCAGCCATCTCTCTGAGGAAACTTGGTTCTTTTTAGTGGAGAATGACATTTAGAAATTAAAGATCTGGGTGCTAGACGTGCTGATAGCTGTTGGGAAGTCAATATTCCAAATGAGAGCTAAGAGATATGTGTGTATAGGTTTACACACATATACATATGTATACATTAAAATACCTTTATATATATAGATATATCTATACATATTGAAAAACTATCAGTTCATATCCCTATCTTTGCTTCCAATCCAATTCCACTGAGTTCATTCTAGTTGTCTCCCTTTTCATATATATAACTTCCTTATATAGCTGAAAAATTTGACTTTCTTTATCTTCAAATATATTTGATTTGGTCCCCTCTTCCTGCCATTGCCTCACACCCTCACACCCTCCTCACCCAGCTTAGGCTCTGGTCATTCTGCATAATGTACCAGGTCACTCTCCATTGTGAATGCTTTCATTGCTAGTGTGATAAGCTACTCACATGGATGCCTGCACATATCCTTTTCAGGCTCTGAATTCAGTGACACTACTATTTGTCCCTCAGGACTGGTGCCCTCCTTACCCTAAACAATTTCTTACATCTGATGCCAGCTTCACTACTCTCAAATTCCCACTGCATGGATACCCTCCTCATACTGCTCAGGCTTTGACACTTCACACTGGGCCACTGTCCTGCAATGTATATTCTGGTTTCCTAACCCTTGCTCAGTCGCTAAGTCATGTCCAGCTCTTTGTGACCCCATGAACTGCAGCATGCCAGCCATCTCTGTCCTTTGCTAATTCCTTGAGTTTGCTCAAACTCATGTCCATTGAGTCAGAGATGCCATCCAACCATCTCTTCCTCTGTTGCCCCTTCTCTTGCCCTCACTCTTGCCCAGCATCAGGGTCTTTTCCAATGAGTTGGTTCTTCGAGTCAGGTGGTTAAAATATTGGAGTTTCAGCATCAGTCCTTCCAGTGAATATTCAGGGTTGATTTCCTTTAGGATTGACTGGATTGATCTTGCTGTCCAAGGGTCTCTCAAGAGTCTTCTTCAGCACCACAGTTCGAAAGCATCAACTCTTGGGCACTCAGCCCGCGTGCAGCCTTCTTTCTGGTCTAGCTTTCACATGCATACATGACTACTAGAAAAACCATAGCTTAGACTATACAGACCTTTGTTAGCAAAGTGATGTCTCTGCTTTTTAATACACTGTCTAGGTTTGTTACAGCTTTTCTTTCAAGGAGCAAGTGTCTTAATTTCATGGCTGCAGTCACTGTTCACAGTGATTTTGGAGCCCAAGAAAATAACATTTGTCACTGTTTCCATTTTTCCCCATCTTTGTGCCATGAAGTGATGGGACTGGATGCCAAGATCTTTGTATTTTGAATGTAGAGTTTTCAGCAAGCTTTTTTACTCTCCTCTTTCACCGTCATCAAGAGGCTCATTAGTTCCTTTTCGCTTTCTGCCATTAAAGTGGTATCATCTGCATATCTGAGGTTGTTGGTATTTCTCCCAGCAGTCTTGATTCCAGCTTGTGAGTCATCCAGGCTGGCATTTCTCATTATGTACTCTGCATATGAGTTAAATAAGCAGCATAACAATTTATAGCCTTTGATGTACTCCTTGCCCAAGTTTGAACCAGTCTGTTGTTCTGTGTCCGATTCTAACTGTTGCTTCTTGTCCTGCATACAGGTTTCTCAGGAGTCAGGTAAGGTGATCTGGTATTCCCATCTCTTGAAGAATTTTCCACAGTTTGTTGTGATCCACACAGTCAAAGGCTTTGGCATAGTCAAAGAAGCAGAAGTAGATGTTTTTTTCTGGAACTCTCTTGCTTTTTCTATGATCCAAAGGATGTTGGCAATTTGATCTCTGGTTCCTCTGCCTTTTCTAAATCCAGCTTGTACATCTGGAAGTTGTCAGTTCATGTACTGCTGAGGCCTAGCTTGAAGGATTTTGAGTATAATCTTGCTAGCATGTGAAATGAATGAAACTATGGTAATTTGAACATTCTTTGGCATTGCCTTTGTTTGGAATTTGAATGAAAACTGACCTTTTCCAGTCCTGTGGCCACTGCTGAGTTTTACAAATTTGCTGGCGTATTGAGTGCAACACTTTAACAGCATCATCATTTAGAGTTTGAAATAGCTCACCTGGAATTCTGTCACCTCCACTAGCTTTGTTCATAATAATGCTTCCTGAGGCCCACTTGACTTCACATTCCTAGGATGTCTGGCTCTAGGTGAGTGACCACACCATCATGGTTATCTGGGTCATTATAACGTCTTTTGTACAGTTTTTTCTGTGTATTCTTGCCACCTCTTCGTAATATCTTCTGCTTCTGTTAGGACCTTACCATTTCTGTTCTTCATTGTGCCCATCTTTGTATGAAATGTTTCCTTGGTATCTCTGTTACTGAGTCCAAGCTTGCTCTGCTTACCACACAACAGGCCAGTGAATCTGAGAGATGAGGTGTTGAGGCAAGGAAGAGCCGGCAGACTGAGAAGATGGCAGATTAGCACCTCAAAGTAACCATTTTATTGGGGTCTGGATGCCAGGTTCTTTTAAAGGTTAGAGAGAAAGAAGCAAAGTAAAAAGGCCATTAATTTTACAAACATCTTCTAGAATGGCAAGCCTCAGGCAGGGGGTGTGTTAATTTTTTTCTTCCTGCCATCCACAGGTGGACAGGGTTCTGAACAAAGACATTTTAGTTTACAGTCAGGCAGAGGGGCAGGATTCTCTGAGGCAAACCATTCTATATGATTACATATAATAACAAAAGCAATGAAAAGCAAGTCAAAGAAACAGTTCCAACATGGAGTCAGAATTGGTTTCCTCTCTACAACATCTCCCGCTTTCTTGAAGAGTTCTGTAGTCTTTCCCATTCTATTATTTTCCTCAATTTCTTTTCACTGTTCACTTAAGAGGGCTCTCTTACCGCTCCTTCTGGAACTCTGCCTTCACCTGGACTTTGTCCTGTGTAGTATGCTCTCCCTATCCTACTCAGGCTCTGACATCCCATATTTGGCAACCATGATTACTTAATGCTATATATAGAGTCCTTCATACATTGTCAGTATTGTATATTTTTATTTGATAAGTATAAATTTGTATATTCTTTCAGGAGTTAGCAATATTGTCAGAATGTAAGGTATACATGATTATTTGACCAGGAATTTATCCTGAGAAAATAGGTGTGCAAGGATGTCTATACAAGGATCTTCATCATAATATTGTTTATAATTTAAACAAGTGTCATCAGTAGGGAATTTTTTTCAGATAAGCTGTAAGTTTTTAGGTAAATTTAGAGAGTGGACTATTATTAAAATTGACATTTGTTATATTTAACAGATATGGAAAGATATTTACAGATTCTTTTTTCCCCCCATACCAAGCGGCTTGCAGGATCTCTTTTTCCCTTACCAGGGATTGAACCCTGAGCTACAGCAATTACAATGTGCCAAATCCTAACCACTAGACTGCCAGGGAACTCCTTCCCTGGGTTTTTCTTTTTTTTTTTTGGTGGAGGGAGTTGGTTACAAAACAATGTAAACTATAATCCCTTGGGGACAGTATAATATAGAGATAAAAAGAGCTTGAGCTTTGGAGCCTGTTTTCTGATTTTGGTTCTGGCTGTCATTCCTCCATTTCTTTATTTGTAAAATGGGGATAATAGTAGTGCCCACTTACAAAGAATTAAATGATTTAATAGATGTGGGTAAGAAGTGGGTAAGTGCTCAGCATTAGCTTTAGTCACATGGGAAAATAGCAATAATAATAATATCTGATGTTTACTTATCTTAGGGTATGTTGGGCACTGGCTTCATTCAGTACATTACTCTTGCCTCAGTACGTTACCTTGTTGGTTTTCCTAATAATCTCATAAGGTAGAATTATAATTATTCTGTAAATGAAAAAGCCTTAGTCTTAGGTCAAAGTATTTGTCCCTAACCTCTTAACATCTTACGGCACTTAGGATGGTAGAGCTTGGTATTTGACCTTAGGTAGTGATAACTCCGGAGAAGGCAATGGCACCCCACTCCAGTACTCTTGCCTGGAAAATCCCATGGGCAGAGGAGCCTGGTAGGCTGCAGTCCATGGGGTCGCGAAGAGTCTGATATGACTGAGTGACTTCACTTTCACTTTTCACTTTCATGCATTGGAGAAGGAAATGGCAGCCCACTCCAGTGTTCTTGCCTGGAGAATCCCAGGGATGGTGGAGCCCGGTGGGCTGCTGTCTATGGGGTCGCACAGAGTTGAACATGACTGAAGCAACTTAGCAGCAGCAGCAGCACCAGCAGCAGGGAACTCTAGGGCTTGAACTCTGCGGCCACTCAGACCAAAAGGAAAATGATATGAGTTGTATTTGAATTGTATAAGTACATGAATTGTACGAGTACAGGTGACTTATTTTCACCTACCTATTGTCAGTTTTACCCTTCTCTGTTACCTGACTCTTTTTTAACAAGCATGAATTACTTTGATAACTTTATGTAAGTACAAAGCTGCTTTAAGGAGAGGCCTAAAGTCTGACTCACTTGCTTAGGCCACACTGATCTTCTATGATCTGACTTCAACTTCACTTTCCTCTCATATCTCCATTGCTCTGCGAAACATGCAGTCTTGACTCCAGCCAAACCAACCTACGTATTTAGGCACAATGTTTCCTCCTACCTGGCTGACTCATTACTTTCAAGGTCCAGTTCCATTATTTTCTTCTCAGTTATGCTATCTCTAAAATTCTCCAACCCCCCAAGACAGTTAGTTTTAGTCTCTTTGCTCCTTTATCTTTAGAACAGCACCTACATGTTAAACAGGAATTACCTGTTTCTGCATTTTTTCACCCTGGTAGAATGGGCTTCTTAAGAGCATATTTTATTCATCCTGCTATCCCTAGCACATAACAAGTTAGGGATATCTATAATTAAGGTTCTGTATCAGTGTTTATTAAATATCTTATTAATAATGTCATATCACAGGTTGTTTTAGACCTTCATTTCTAATTAATTAGAACCTTCCTTATGTTTATATTATGGTAAAATAATCAGAAACTAGAATATTTAAAAATTTGCCCTGTTTTTATTGCTGTTGTTTATAATCATAATCTGTTATGCCCTGATTTACTTTTGCAGAAAGCTCGATTATCTACCATTTTATTTGCTGAAAACTGTGAAATAACCCATGGCCAGCTATGTGAATTGCTGAAGTATGCAGTTCTGGGCAAATCCAGTTTTCCTAAACCCAGGTATGAGATGAACTTTAAAGATGGATATAGACCTGAGGTTTCAAATTTGTATCTAGGGAACCATATCTGCCTGACATTTTTTATTTGTCATCCAGAATGTCCTAATTTTTTAAACAAAATTACTAACAATTTAAATTGGAAATTCCTTTATAAAAATCCATATTTCTTCAAAAAATTCTGGCAACTGTCCCTATGAATAGTGGCCCCTCATTTTAGATATATACTTCAATGTCCCACCTGGCCTGCTTCCCTTAGTTATAGTATCTGTCTGGCTGCTATAGGTATTTTAGTTTGTAACCTCTGATGGAGACCTGATTGAAATAACATCATATATTAAGAATTCCAATCTTTTTTCTTTTTTATAAATCAAGGGCAAAGAGAATATGACTGTTCTGGTATCCTTAGTGCCATTATTAAATGTCTAATGAAAATTGTGTTCGTGTATGTACCAATAGAGAGATTTTCAGATGTATACTTCTGTCTGGGGGTGGGGTAGCTAAATATGTCAAAAACCCTCTCTGCGTTAACAGATCCTGCCATTGCTCTGTCACTTTATCTAAAACTGGCTTTCTTGAAGCCAGTCATGTGCTTGCTTGTTCAGAAAGGATTGTAGAGCAGATTGGGATGTTGAAGATAAGCCTTTGTAAATTGAGCTTAATTAGTTCCAGTTTAAAACAAATCTTAATAGGATTTTGGATTTGAATTCATTGTGTTTAACTTTGTATTCTACTTGATTTGAATGAAATAAATAATTACCTCAAGAGATCTTTGTTTAAATTCTGTGCTGTAATAGCTGTTCTCCATTTCCAGGCAGTCAGTGAGCAGTGATAAACTCTGATAGCTGTTGCTCAGTGCTTTTTTCCACACTTCCCTTCTGAATGCCTGTAACTGACTTAAAAGTTTCAGTCTTAGCTGTATTTATTGGTTTGATTTTTCAACAGCTGGTGCCAGCTTTTTCACCAAAACCACCTGAACAATGTGGTGGTTTTTATACTGCAGGGATTGAGTCAGCTACACTTTTACAAGTTCTATTTGGAATTTGGATTTCTCCGAAAGGCATTCAAACATGTAAGTCAAGAAAACTTTTTATTTGGACTTGATTCAGGTTCTCACACATCAAGACTAGTGCATATATTTCAAATTGTGCTGCTTGGCAGCCTAATTGAACAAGAAGTAGAAGTTGTAGAAAGCTAAAAAGGTTTCGATTGATACCTTGTGTTGGGATTAGATTTGTCTCTGATATTTTTCTTTTGGTAATCTAGGCAAAATCTCAGATTGCAATCTATAGTTCCCAGGCTGTAATCTATAGTTCCCAGATTGTAGTTGACATTGTCACATTTTATTTGGGCATTGGTGTTTTTAAAAATTATAAAATTTACATAAAGTCCATATTTTTTGGCCTCTCTTGACAATATCACAAGATTGAGTTTCCTTAAAACTGTATCTGGAGCTGAATAGCAGCTCTCCCCTTTAGAAAGGGCATGTACTCTTCATTTTCCCATAGCTTGCTCCATTCTTTATCAGACTGTTTCATCCATTTACCCTTGAGTGCATTTGAATTTGTTAGCCCTAACCTAATTCTCCTTGGGTCTTCATTTTCTTTTCTGCTTTAATTTATTGAATACTACCTATGTGCTCAGCCCTTTATTACTCATACTTAGCATGCATCGTCTTTAATTCTCACAATAGTCTTATAAGAGATACTTTTTTAAATTCCCATTTTATTCATAAGGAAATTGAGTAATGCATCCAAGTTACAGCTAGCAAGTGGTCGATCTGGAATTTAAGCCCAGGTGAGCCTGAGGCTTGAACTCTCGATCACTGCTTTTCTGTGTCATTTTTACCTGGCATGTTATCCACTAAAGTAATGGATATGAAAGTGCTTTGAAAAATAAAGGGTACTTTTCTTTTCTGAGTTACACATTTTTTAAATGTTTGTTTCTTTAGTATAATGTGTAGTCAGGGAAGCAAAGAAAATTGCTAGGGTAGGATAAATGGTTCTTCACTTATTCAGTCACTTTTACACATTAAGGAAACAGTTCTCATCTTACAATGCAAACAGTTAAGGTCCAGATTTTTCATAGCACTGAGCTGATAAAGTCTAGACCTTTGACAGTATTTTAACTGCTTTCAAACATTTTTGTAAAAGCCTGTTATGTATTTTTAGAAATTCCGCTTGCCTCCCCCTTCATCTGATTTCCTAGCTGATATCATCGGGCTGCAAAAGAAACAAATAATTGGGAATCTGCCCAAAGCAATGGAAGGTATGATTTTGACTCTGGTTTGATGATCTGCTTATATGGATATGCTTTGTTGTTGTTTAGTCACTAAGTCATGTCCAATTCTTTGCCACTCCATAGACTGTAGCCCACCAGGCTCCTCTGTCCATGGGATTTCTCAGGAATACTGGAGTGGGTTGCCATTTCCTTCTCCAGGGGGATCTTCCTGACCCAGGGATTGATCCCCCCGACTCCTGCCACATCTCATGCATTGCAGGCAGATTCATTGCTGCTAAGCCACCGGAGAAGCCCTTGGATATGCTTACAATTAGGTTTATCAGTCAAGTTTATTTTTGCAAACAACAAAACTCAATTTCAGTTAAATTAAGCAGAAAAGCAATTTTGTGTGTGTGTGTTTTTAAGGAAAAAGAAAAGTATATTCCCTGGTTATCACTGACAGTGGACTTGTTATGAATTACTGTGAATCATTTTTAAACTGTCACTGGGTCTTTGTACACACAAGTGTGCAAATGGAAAGGAAGAGCTTACCTCTTACTAACGTAGGGGATGCTCACTAATACTACTCACAGTAGGGAATAGGCAAGTTTAGATGCTGGCCAGCTAAAGTATAAACATCAACAATAGCAGTGGTTTTCAGACTGGGTTGTGTCTCATTAGCAAGTTATAGCTGACCTTGTCTTTTGAGGGACAAGGAGGTGAGTAATGGAATAGACCTTAACAGTTCATTGCAGATAGTAAGGTAAGTATTGTTCAATAATGCTTTTTGTATGTGTATTCAGAAATAATTAAATTATTGAATAGTTGCACTGAGGGAACATGAAAAAGTGGTGAGGAAAAACCAGTGATTCCTTTCCATATTCTCCATGACTGTGTTTCTTATTATCTTCTATCTCAAAGCATCTAACTTCCTATCTTTGCATTGTTCCCCTTCTTTCCAATAGATGTCCATATCAGACGTGCAACTTCATTTAATTTGACATCCACTGTGTTTTGACATATTTGAGTGAATCACAGAGTAGTCATTATGAGAGTCAAAACTCATGTAAAAGCATTGAGTTGTAAAAGAAAGGATGTAATCTGAAAAAAGAAATTGATGTGACTGAAGAATACGAATTGTTGAGGGTGATTAGGGGTGGAGATGGAATAAGAGGGGATGTAGTAGTGAGAGATGAGGCTTAGAGGTAGGTTTAAACTTTATTTTGCAGGCTGTAAATGCCATGCTAAGAATTTTGGGTTTATTCTGTAAGCATTGAGGAACTAGAGGGTAGTAGCTAATTCTCTGTCCTAAAGATTTTGCTTCAGTTTCCCAACTTCAATATCACAGTCCCTAAGTTATAGTCCATTAGATCATAGCACTTTGATTTTTCTTTACTTCAGTCTTTCTTTGAAATATTCATCTATTCTTCTCCAGTTTACCCACCTCTTCTGTGGATAACTCCTGCATCTTTAGCTTTGATGTCCCAAAATTCCAGGTCTACATTTTCTCAGCTGCCTGCTGGTTGTTGGTACCTCGATACTACATTGTACCTTCAATCATAGCATAATTAAAAGCATTTTTTTCATCCTTAAATAATAGACTTCCACCTTCAAATCCTCTTTTCTGTTAGTATTGTTTTTCTCTAAGACACCAGTTTTGAGTTTTAGAATTTTTTCTTTTGGCTCCCCATACCCAATCTGCATGACTCATTCCCTTTGCTATTAAGAATCTCTATTCAAATGTTACTTTATAAGAGAGACCTTCCCTGATTATAAAATATATGACATTAACCCTTTTCCTGCCCTAGCACTCCCTTTCCTCCTTTACTTTTCTCCATAGTCCTTATCCTCACCTGATATATTATGTGTTTGTTTATTGTCCATCTTCTCAACTAGAATTTAGGAGAATTTGTTGATTTTGTTCATTGGGGAATCTACTGGGTAGAGCAATGCCAGGCATATAATAAGTACTCAGTAAATATTTTGTTGACTGAACTGAATTATTCTGTCACTATGCTTTATCAGTTTTTCTTCTGTAATGTTTCTTCTATCCTTTTTCTTCCATCCCTTCACCATCATAATCCAGACTTTTTTTTTTTTTTGCCAGAATTATTGCGGAGTCATTTTTCTCTCTACCACATTTTCTACATATCTTTGAGATTGATCTTTCTTAAAGTAGTGTTTGGTTATGCCACTTCCCTTCTCAGGAGCTTTTTGTTGCTCCATAAGTCCAAACTCTTGAGCCTGAAATTCATACTGGTCTACAGTTCACTTTTTTCCTCTTCTTTCAACTTGTTTCTTATACTGCTCTTCTACAAAGACCTTTTTTCCTTCCTGACTTGTCTAGTCATTACCCTACCAAGTTTGGTTTGTACATTTCTCTTACTTGGAATGCCCTCTTTTCTTATTTCTGATACTTTGGCTCTGTGCTCTGTGGGTTGCCAGGACCAGTTACTTATTTAGGCCACCTTAAGGGAGAGGGTATTATTTGAAGGATGCCTATGGACTAGAAAGACATCAAGAATCTAAGTGCCTCTGGTGAATACCTTTTCTTTATCCCCTTTTTTTTTCTTTATCCTTTTCATGGCATCTTAGCTTCTTTGTTTTCTGTTCTAACTGATCTGTTCTCTGTATTTCTACTTCAGTTTTGGAAGCAAAAAAGCTGATCAGCTTAGCTAATACCCTTGTCCCTTTTGAGCATGGCAAGGAATATCAAGTTACTGGTCAGTTTATAGTCGGCTCCCTCGTTAGCCAGGTCCCCACTCTTAATCCAATCAGTAACTGCTGCTTCTTAAAGAACAGGCTTGTGTTTGAGCAAGTGGTTAGGGGTGCAGTAGATTTATTAGGAGTAGCAGACACTGTAACAGACTAGTTTCAGTTCAGTTTAGCTGCTCAGTCATGTCTGACTCTTTGCATCCCCATGGACTGCAGTATGCTAGGCTTCCCTGTCTGTCATTAACAGGCTACTTTAATACAGCAAATATCTGAATTTTGCTCTTTAAGACTAGACTCAGCTAGTCTTTTCCTGTCTTGAACCGTTTCTGACTATCTCAGCCAGTGTGTTCTCCCTTTCCCTTTTACAGCTTTTATTGTTACCCATTTGAGACTTACTTTTGCTTTGTGCTCCTATAAATATATTAGAGTGCAGATTCCTTTAAAGTTGGGACTGGCCTTATAAACCTTTTGATCTTCACCATGTTTACCCTGTACAGCATTAAAAGACATGTCCTCTGAGGTCTTATAAACACTTTATAACATATATGTGGTTGTCTTTGTTTCAGGGTCTTTACCTTCTGCCAGCTCAAAAGTTAGCATCAACTTGCAGAAAGACCCCATCATTCAAAAGTATGGCTCTAAGAAAGTGGGCTTGACTAGATGCCTTCTCACAAAGGAGGAAATGAAAACATATCACTTTCCATTACAAGGTTGGTATAGATTTTATCCTATGTTAGCAACAATGGAAGAATGTCAGTTTGCTTGAAAATATTACTGTGGAAAGTTCGTTTTTATGGACTGCTTTCCAAGTGACTTATTCCATCCTCTATTAAAGAGGAAATACTTTAAGTGCAGGAGAAGGAAATGGCAACCCACTCCAGTATTCTTGCCTGGAGAATCCCATGGATGGAAGAGCCTGGTGGGCTACAGTCCACGGGGTTGCAAAGAGTCTGACATGACTGAGCGACTTCACTCACTCACTCACTCATTTTAAGTGCAATGTTTCCTAAAGTGTAGGATGTATACTGTGACTGATCTTAGGTAGTACATGAACATGACCTTAAATAACATTGAAATATTTTGTGGGAATAAAAAAAATTCCTTTTTTATTTTTCTTTCATTCCTTCTTAGTATATTGAAGTCAATATGTCTTTAACATTTTAACACTTCTCTAGTACTTCTAAGAAAGGCAATGCCAAAAAATGCTTGAACTACTGCACAGTTGCACTCATCTCACACGTTAGTAAAGTAATGCTCAAAATTCTCCAAGGCAGACTTCAGCAATACGTGAAATGTGAACTTCCAGATGTTCAAGCTGGTTTTAGAAAAGGCAGAGGAACCAGAGATCAAATTGCCAACATCTCCTGGATCACTGAAAAAGCAAGAGAGTTCCAGAAAAACATCTATTTCTGCTTTATTGACTACGCCAAAGGCTTTGACTATGTGAATCACAATAAACTGTGGAAAATTCTAAAAGAGATGGGAATACCAGATATCTGACCTGTCTCTTGAGAACCCTGTATGCAGGTCAGGAAGCAACAGTTAGAACTGGACATGGAATAATAGACTGATTCCAAATAGGAAAAGGAGTATGTCAAGGCTGTATATTGTCACCCTGCTTATTTAACTTATATGCAGAGTACATCATGAGAAACGCTGGGTTGGATGAAGTACAAGCTGGAATCAAGATTGCCGGGAGAGGATTTCTGCTTCCGGGTCAGAGGCATGGCGGTGGCAAATTCAAGCCCTGTCAATCCCGTGGTATTCTTTGATGTCAGCATTGGCGGCGGCCAGGAAGTTGGTCGTATGAAGATTGAGCTCTTTGCAGACGTTGTGCCTAAGACGGCGGAGAATTTTAGGCAGTTCTGCACAGGAGAATTCAGAAAAGATGGGGTTCCGATAGGATACAAGGGGAGCACCTTCCACAGGGTCATAAAAGATTTCATGATTCAGGGTGGAGATTTTGTTAATGGAGATGGTACCGGAGTTGCCAGTATCTACCGGGGGCCATTCGCAGATGAAAATTTTAAGCTTAGACACTCAGCTCCAGGCCTTCTTTCCATGGCAAACAGTGGTCCCAGCACAAATGGCTGCCAGTTTTTCATCACCTGCTCTAAGTGTGATTGGCTAGATGGGAAGCACGTGGTGTTTGGAAAAATCATTGATGGACTTTTGGTGATGAGAAAGATTGAGAATGTTCCCACAGGCCCCAACAATAAACCCAAGCTGCCTGTGGTGATCTCACAGTGTGGGGAGATGTAGTCCAGAGGGAGACTGAATCAGACCCTCCACCTCTGCCACTGCAGGCCTTCCCTTGCTCGATGGGATACTCTTGAGTAAGATAACCTGGATTGGCCCCTGTGTTGGCTTCCCTGCTGGCTGCTGCCCAATTTGATCAAGAAAGAGACCTTGGAAGCATCACAGATTCAAAACCCAAAATTTTGTGTTTAAGTTTTAAACTGTAAATAAAGTTTTTTTTTCTTTGTAAAAAAAAAAAAAAAAAGATTGCCGGGAGAAATATCAATAACCTCAGATATGCAGATGACACCACCTTTAATGGCAGAAAGTGAAGAGGAACTGAAAAGCCTCTTGATGAAAGTGAAGGAGGAGAGTGAAAAAGTTGGCTTAAAGCTCAACATTCAGAAAACTAAGATCATGGTATCTGATCCCATCACTTCATGGCAAATAGATGTGGAAACAGTGTCCGACTTTATTTTTGGGGGCTCCAAAATCACTGCAGATGGTGATTGCAGCCATGAAATTAAAAGACATTTATTCCTTGGAAGGAAAGTTATGAACAACCTAGATAGCATATTTAAAAGCAGAGACATTACTTTGCCAACAAATGTCCATCTAGTTAAGACTATGGTTTTTCTAGTAGTCATGTATGGATGTGAGAGTTGGTTGGTGAAGAAAGCTGAACGCAGAAGAATTGAGCTTTTGAACTGTGGTGTTGGAGAAGACTCTTGAGAGTCCCTTGGACTGCAAGGAGATCCAACCAGTCCATCCTAAAGGAGATCAGTTCATTGGAAGGACTGATGCTGAAGCTGAAACTCTAATACTTTAGCCACCTCATGTGAAGACCTGACTCATTGGAAAAGACCCTAATGCTGGGAAGGATTGGGGGCAGGAGAAGGGAACGACAGAGAATGAGATGGCTGGATGGCATCACCAACTCGATGGACATGGGTTTGGGGTAGACTCTGGGAATTGGTGTTGGACAGGGAGGCCTGGTGTGCTGCAGGGTCCCAAAGAGTTGGACACGACTGAGCGACGGAACTGAACTGAACTGAGTACTTCTAATCTTCCTCCCACCCACCCATACCTCCATTTTCTTTAATAAATAGGTCTAGGCTCAGAGCCTTGATCAGTTATGTAGTAAGACTTTAATAAAAATTATTTTATTTATTACCTCTTAATCACAGAAGTGATGTTAAAATTCCTTAAAAAAAAAAAGTCCTATTGAGATATAATTAACCTACCATACAGTGCACCCATTTAAAGTATATAATTTCAATAGTTTTTAGTATGTTTACAGATTTTGTCAACTATTGCCACAGTCAGTTTAGAACACTTTAATCACCCCAAACGAAACCTTGTACTATCATTTCCTACAATGCCTTTAGCCCAAGGCAACTACTAATTACTCTGCTAATAGATTTACCTATTGTAAATATAAATGGAATCACACAGTATGTGGTCTTTTGTAACTGGCTTTTTTAGCTTAGCATAAAATTTTCATGGTTTATCCATGTTGTAGCATGCATTATTATTTATTTTTGTTCTAATGATATTCCATGTATTTTTATACATTTTATTTATCCAGTCATCAGTTGATGATATTTGAGTTGTTTATACTTTGGGGCTGTTGTGAATAATGCTACATCCAGATGAAAGTTTTTGCATGGGTATATGTTTTCATTTTTCTTAAGTATGTACCAAGGGGTATATACCTACCAAATCCTATAGTAACTCTATGTTTATCCTTTTAATGAACTACTATACTGTCTTTTTTTCCCTTTTTTGAAAATTTTAAATAATTTACTTATTTATTTATTTAAATTGGAGGCTAATTACTTTACAATATTGTGGTGGTTTTTGCCAAACATCAACGTGAATCAGCCATGGGTGAACATGTGTCCCCCCCAGTCCTGAACCCCCCTCACACCTCCCTCCCCACCCCATCACTCTGTGTTGACCCAGCTTTGAGTGCCCTGCTTCTTGCATGGAACTTGCACCGGTCATCTATTTTATATATGGTAATATACATTTTTCAATGTTATTCTCTCAAATTATCCCACCTTCACCTTCTCCCACATAGTCCAAATGTCTGTTCTTTACATCTGTGTCTCTTTTGCTGTCTTGCAGATAGGGTCGTCATTACCGTCTTTGTAAATTCCATATATATGTCATATAAATTCCATATATACAGTGTTAATATACTGTATTGTTGTTTCTGTTTCTGACTTACTTCACTCTATAATAGGCTCCAGTTTCATCCACCTCATTAGAACTGACTCAACTGTGTTCTTTTTTTTTAATAGCTGAGTAATATTCCATTGTGTATATGTACCACAACTTCCTTATCCATTCTCTGCCGATGGACATCTAGGTTGCTTCCATGTCCTAGCTATTGTAAACAGTGCTGCAGTGAACATTGGGGTACATGTGTTTCTTTCAGTTCTGGTTTCTTAGGTGTGTATGCCCAGCAGTGGAATTGCTGGGTCATATGGGAGTTCTGTTTCCAGTTTTTTAAGGAAATCTCCACACTGTTCTCCATAGTGGCTGTACTAGTTTGTATTCCCACCAACAGTATAAAAAGGTTCCCTTTCTCCACACCCTCTCCAGCATTTATTGTTTGTAGACTGCCAGGGTCCAGCCCCAGCAGGATCCAGGGGAACCCTCAGGATGAACTGCGTCGGCGAATGAGAGAGAGAGAGAGAGAGAGAGAGAGAGAGAGACCAGACCAGGATATGCAGCAGAGTCTGGCAGTTACTTTATTTTTCACTATAGCCTTTATACCCTAAGTTGGTACATTTCTAAGGGGCAGATAAGCATACAGACTTAGTTTATCATTACATCAGCTTGTCCTTCATGAAACCAGGTGTTCTCTGTATATTTTTGTTTATGAGAGTCTTTTCCCATAGATGTTTTGTGCATTATCTTCTGGCCTTGAGCTTAGCAGAAAACAGAAAAGTGGCAGTCTCATGATACAGCAGGTTGCAGCAGCAACATTTTATGTTAACATAAAAGTCAGTCTTTTTGCAGAAGTTCTCAGCTAAATTTATCTAAAAAGTTTAGCACACAAAGACTCTGCGGCTCTGGTGAGGGAGCCCCTGTTTAGCACTCGTGGTTAAAATTAACAATTATCTTATTGTTTTTACACTAGGGCTAAACTTGTATTTTTCTATATCTCCAACTATATTAACAATAGTTTCCACTGCACAACCTCAGCACATTAACATCAATCAAATGTTGATCTAATAACCACTTTTAAAACAATATTTTTTGTATTCTCTAATAAGGCTTCCTCACCCCCCAAAGGGCTCTGTGCCTATTAGGGCCCTTTTTATGATTAATCTCTATGTATAATATCTTTTGGCTTTCAGGCTTGTTGACAATTTATGGCTTGCACCTGATATAACTTTAAGCAACTTCAGTAGCCGACCCTGTCTTTTTTGTGGTTAATCTATTTTCTTTCTATTAGGTATCATCTCCGTGGGAACTAGATAGGATTACATTTTTACAGAACAGAAATGCAAAATATTGCAAAAACAGATATGGCACAAAACAGGCTCTTAGTCTAAAAGTTAATTACCTGTAAGAAGTCACCAGCTAATCTCTATCTAAAGTATTTTTTATTAGGCACATTTGTGGCTATTTTATTTGTGGAGCTTTTCTCACCCTGCGGAGGGACCTATGCTTAATGGTGTCTTTTGATAGCGTACTGTGCTTAGGATGTTTAGAACAATCGTGAGCATTTTTTGCAATGGGAGCACACATTTATCAAACAAGCCAGAATGCCAGCAAAAGGGTTTGAATTGAAGCATTTCCTTCATCCCTGGCCCCTTCATAGCGTAGCAGCGTCCAGGAGATTTATTAATTAGGGTTTTAAGTTGGTCCTCATTCAGTGAAAGAGGAGCAGGAGAGCTCTTGGCGGGCAACACAAGAATCTGCAACAGGGCAAATAAGAACAACAACAGAAAAGGGGAGAGGATACAGGGTGGGGTAGAGGCCGAGGCCAACCTGGAGTGTCCCTTATCCTAGACGGCCTTGCCTGTCAAGTTTTTTCCTCGTGACCTCGTAATGGATGGGGTCCCGGACAGCCTTGCCTGCCCGGTATTTTCTTCATGACCTCGTCACGGGCGGGACCTCCCACAATGGCTCCCGGCAGTAGACTTTTTGATTCTGACCCATATGAGATGGTACCTCATTGTGGTTTTGATTTGCATTTCTCTAGTAACGAGTGATGTTGAACATATTTTCATATTTTTATTTTTGTTAGCTATCTGTATGCCTTCTTTGGAGAAATATCTATTCAGTTCTTTGGCCCACTTTTTGATTGGGTCATTTGTTTTTCTGGTATTGAGCTGGATGAACTGCTTATATGTTTTAAAGATTAATTCTTTGTCAGCTGTTTCATTTGCTGTTATTTTCTCCCATTCTGAAGACTGCCTTTTCACCTTGCCTATAGCTTCCTTCATTGTGCAAAAGCATTTAAGTTTAATTAGGTCCCATTTGTTGATTTTTGTTTTTATTCCCATTACTCTGGGAGGTGGGTCATAGAGAATCATGCTGTGATTTATGTCAGTGTTCTGCCTATGTTTTCCTCCAAGAGCTTTATAGTTTCTGGTCTTACATGTAGATCTTTAATCCATTTTGAATTTACCTTTGTGTATGGTGTTAGAAAGTGTTCTAGTTTCATTCTTTTACATGTAGTTGACCAGTTTTCCCAGTACTACTTGTTAAAGAGATTGTCTTTTCTCCATTGTATATTTTGCCTCCTTTGTCAAAGATAAGGTGTCCATAGGTGTGTGGATTTATCTCTGGGCTTTCTGTTTTGCTCCATTGGTCTATATTTCTGTCTTTGTGCCAGTACCATACTGTCTTGATGACTATAGCTTTGTAGTATAGTCTGAAGTCAGGCAAGTTGATTCCTCCAGTTCCATTCTTCTTTCTCAAGATTGCTTTGGCTATTTGAAGTTTTTTTGTGTTTCCATACAAATTGTGAGATTATTTGTTTTGGTTCTGTGAAAAATACCGTTGGTAGCTTAATAGGGATTGCATTTAATCTGTAGATTAATTTGGGTAGTAAACTCATTTTCACTATATTGATTCTTCCAATCCACGAACATGGTATATTTCTCCATCTATTTGTGTCATCTTTGATTTCTTTCATCATTGTTTTATAGTTTTTTGTATATAGGTCTTTTGTTTCTTTAGGTAGATTTATTCCTAAGTATTTTATTCTTTTCATTGCAGTGGTGAATGGGATTGTTTTCTTAATTTCTCTTTTTGTTTATTCATTGTTAGTGTACAGGAATGCAAGAGATTTCTGTGTGTTAATGTTATATCCTGCAACTTTACTATATCATTGATTAGCTCTAGTAATTTTTTTGGTGGTATCTTCAGGGTTTTCTATGTAGAGGATCATGTCATCTGCAGTGAGTTTTACTTCTTTTCCATTCTGGATTCCTTTTATTTCTTTTTCTTCTCTGATTGCTGTGGCTAGGGCTTCTGAAACTATGTTGAATAGTAGTGGTGAGAGTGGTGAGCAAGACTTGTCTTGCTCCTGATTTTAGAGGAAATGCTTTCAATTTTTGCCATTGAGGATAACATTTACTGTGGGTTTGTCATATATGGCTTTTATTATGTTGAGGTATGTTCCTTCTATGCCTGCTTTCTGGAGAATTTTTATCATAAACGGGTGTTGAATTTTGTCAACAGCTTTCTCTATGTCTATTGAGATAATCATATGGTTTTTATCTTTCATTTCATTAATATGGTTTATCACATTGATTGATTTGCGAATATTGAAGAAGCCTTGCATCTCTGGGATAAAACCCACTTGGTCATGATGAGTGATCTTTTTAATATGTTGTTGGATTCTGTTTGCTAGAATTTTGTTAAGGATTTTTGTATCTATGTTCATCAGTGATATTGAACTGTAGATTTCTTTTTCTGTGTCATCTTTGTCTGTTTTTGGTATTAGGGTGATGGTGGCCTCATAGAATGAGTTTGGGAATTTACCTTCCTCTGCAATTGTCTGGAAGAGTTTGAGTAGGATAGGTTTTAGCACTTCAGTAATTTTTTGGTGGAATTCACCTGTGAAGTCATCTGGTCCTGGGCTTTTGTTTGTTGGAAGATTTTTTTATTACAGTTTTGATTTCCATGCTTGTGTTGGGTCTGTTAAGATCTCTCTTTCTTCCTGGTTCAGTTTTGGAAGGTTATACTTTTCTAAGAATTTGTCCATCTCTTCCAAGTTGTCCGTTTTATTGGCATATAATTACTCATGGTAGTCTCTTATGATCTTTTGTATTTCTGTGTTGTCTGTTGTGATTCTTCAGTTTCATTTCTAAGTTTATTGATTTGATTCTTCTCTTTTTCTTGATGAGTCTGGCTAACAGTTTGTCTATTTATCTTCTCAAAGAACCGGCTTTTAGTTTTGTTGATCTTTGCTATAGTCTTCTTTGTTTCTTTTCCATTTATTTCTGCTCTGATTTTTATGATTTCTTTCCTTCTACTAACTTTGGGGTTCTTCTTTTCTTCTTTTTCTAGTTGCTTTAGGTGTAAAGTTAGGTTGTTTATTTGATGTTTCTCTTCTTTTTTGTGGTAGGCTTCTATTGCTATGAACCTTCCTCTTAGCACTGCTTTTTCTGAATCCCATAGGTTTTGGGTTGTTGTGTTTTCATTTTCATTTGTTTCTATGCATATTTTGATTTCCTTTTTGATTTCTTCCATGATCTGTTGGTATGCAAAAGTGTGTTGTTTAGCCTCCACATCTTTATATTTTTAATAGTTTTTTCTTGTAGTTGAGATCTAATCCTACTGCATTGTGATCAGAAAAGATGCTTGAAATGATTTCAAGTTTTTAAAATTTACCAAGGCTAGATTTATGGCCCAGGATGTGATCTATCCTGGCGAATGTTCCGTGTGCACTTGAGAAAAAGGTGAAATTCATTATTTTGGGGTGTAATGCCTTATAGATATCAATTAGGTCTAACTGGTCTATGGTATTATTTAAAGCTCGTGTTTCCTGGCTAATTTTCTGTTGGTTGATCTATCCATAGGTGTGAGTGGGGTAGTAAAGTCCCCCACTATTATTGTGTCACTGTTAATTTCCCATTTCATACTCATTATCATTTGTCTTATGTATTGAGGTATCCTATGTTGGTTGCATATATATTTATGATTGTTATATCTTCTTCTTGGATTGATCCTTTGATCATTATGTAGTGTCCTTCTTTGTCTCTTATCATGGTCTTTATTTCAAGGTCTATTTTATCTGATATGAGTATTGCTACTCCTGCTTTCTTTTAGTCTCCACTTGTATGCAATAACTTCTTCCAGCCCTTTACTTTCAGTCTGTATGTGTCCCTTGGTTTGAGGTGGGTTTCTTGTAGACAGCATATATAAGGGGTCTTGTTTTTGTATCCATTTAGCCAGTCTTTGTCTTTTGGTTGGAGCATTTAACCCATTTGCATTTAACATAATTATTGATAAGTATGATCCCGTTACCATTTACTTTGTTGTTTTGGGTTCATTTTTATAAACCTTTTCTGAGTTTCCCGTCTAGAGAAAGATACTTTAACTTTTGTTGAAGAGCTGGTTTGGTGGTGCTGAATTCTCTCAGCTTTTGCTCGTCTGTAAAGCTTTTGATTTCTCCTTTATATCTGAATGAGATCCTTGCTGGGTAGAGTGATCTTGGTTGTAGGTTATTCTCTTTTATAACTTTAAGTATGTCCTGCTGTTCGCTTCTGGCCTGAAGAGTTTCTATTGAAAGATCACCTGTTATCCTTATGGGAATCCTCTTGTGTGTTATTTGTTGCTTTTTCCCTTGCTACTTTTAATATTTGCTCTTTGTGTTTGACCTTTGTTAGTTTGATTAATATGTGTCTTGGTGTATTATTAATATGTGCCTTGGGTTTGTCCTGTTTGGGACTCGCTGGGGTTTTTGGACTTGGGTCACTCTTTCCTTCCCGATTTTGGGAAGTTTTGACTATTATCACCTTAAGTGTTTTCTTATGCCCTTTCTTTTTGTCTTCTTCTTCTGGGACACCTATGATTCTAATGTTGGGATGTTTAATATTGTCCCAGAGGTCTCTGAGGTTGTCCTCATTTAACTTTTTTTTTTCCTCTCTGCTTCATTTATTTCCACCGTTCTATCTTTCACCTCACTTATCCTCTCTTCTGCCTGTTATTCTACTGTTTGTTCCCTCCAGAGTGCTTTTAATCTCAGTTATTGCATTGTTCATTATTAATTGACTCTTCCTTATTTCTTCTAGGTCTTTGTTAAACATTTCTCATATCTTCTCAATCCTTGTCTCTAGTCTACTTATCTGTAACTCCATTTTGTTTTCAAGATTTTGGATCATTTTTACTATCATTCTGAATTCTTTTTCAACTAGACTCCCTATCTCCTCCTCTTTGGTTTGTCATGTTCCTTCACCTGCTGAATATTTCACTGCCTTTTCATTTTGTTTAGATTACTGTGTTTGGGGTGCCCTTTCTGCAGGCTGGAAGTTTGTGGTTCCTCTTAATTGTGAAGTCTGCTCCCTGTGGATGGGGTTGGAATAGTGGCTTGTCAAGTTTTCTTGGTTTGGGGAACTTGCGTCTGTGTTCTGGTGGGTGGAGCTGGATCTCTTCTCTCTGGAGTGCAGTGAAGTGTCCAGTAGTGAATTTTGTGGTGTCTATGGGTTTGGCATGGCTTTGGGCAGCTCGTCTTTTAATGTTCAGGGTTGTGTTCCTGTTTTGCTGGAGAATTAGCGTGGTATGTCTTGGACTGGAACTTATTGGCTCTTGGTTGGAACTTGGTTTCAGTTAGTTGTGGAGACTTTTGGGTGAGCTCTTGTCTATTAATGTTCCCTGGAGTCAGTTCTCTGATGTTCTAAAGTTTTGGAGTTAAGCCTCCTGCCTCTGGCTTTCAGTCCTTCTCTTACTGTAACCTCAAGACTTCTCCTTCCATACTGCACAGAAGATAAAACCCTTAGGTTAATGGTGAAACAATTCTCCATAGCCAGGGACACCAGGGAGATTCACAGAGTTATATAGAGAAGAGAAGATGGAGGAAGGAGATAGAGTTGACCTCAAGGAGAAAAGGGAGAGTCAAAAGGTGAGAGAGCAATCAAGCCAGTAATCAAATCCCTAAGTGAAAATGGATACTGAAGACTAGATTTTTAAAAGTACAAAATTGCTAAAAAATATCAAGAATCAAAGATTAAAAACCTAGAAAAGAGGTTAGACTCTCATAAGTACAATATAAAAAATACAAAACAAAATCAATCACAAAAATTAAAAAAAATTATATATATGGAATTTGTTTTTATAAACTAGGTTTTTTTTTGAAAGGTAATAGTAGGCTATAAAAATGGAAGTTAAAGGAGTAATAACTAAAATTTTTTTAAAAATTAAGAAGTGATAATAGTAAAAATATACCTAGGAATTTCTCTGGAACTGTTGTGGGCAGTGTGGGGTCAGTTCAGGGTCAGATAGTCCCTTGTTCCAGCTTGTACTTGTTCTCAAGGTCTATAGGTGCCCCTCAAATGTGCAGTCTCAGTATTAACTGCCTGGTTTTAGTCTGATGCACCTATCACTTCCAGAGTGGTTCCTCCTTTGTTTATTTTGGCTTCTTCTATTTGCAGGTCTCTTCAGTGTATAATTTCCGCCCTGACACAGGGGTCAAAGGTGGTTACTTATTTCGGCTCACTCGTTCAGTTGTATTGTGGGGAGGGAGGGACACTGCAAACAAATACTGCTGGCATATGTGGGGAGTGCTTATGGTGGATGGACCACACTGGGTTTGCCACAGCCCAAGGTGGCATGTACTTCCTGGGTCCACACTTTTCAGGCTCCAGGGTGCTCTGCAAGGGCGCTGTCCCAAGTGGGCCCTGCATTTCATGCACTTCCCAGGTCTAAGCTGCTCAGGTTCTTGGTTTCTCCATGGAAGCACAGACCCTGATGGGCTGTGCGTTTTGTGCCCTTCCAAGGTCCAAGCAGCTTATGTGAGACCTGGTGCTTGGTGAGTGCACTGTCCCAGGTGGGCTATGTGTCTTATTTACCTCCTAGGTCCTGGCTGCTTGGTTTCTCAGGTGTGCAGTGAGAGCACAGTCGCAGATATGCCATGTGTCTCCTCTGGGGAGCTGATCTCAGGCTGTGATGCTCCTGGCAGATGTCAACCGTCCAGGATCCCAGGAAGACATGGTTAGCAACTGGGAGCCTGCTCAGTTTGTTGGAAGATGTTGTCTCTAGGGCCAAGATTGCAGCAGCCCCTTGCCTTCCAGCTCTGGCTGTCACATGCCTGTTGTCTCTCTGCCTTCGGGGAGGGACAGCCCTATACAGCAGCTGGCTTGCTGTCCTTGGTATTCTCTCAATCCTTCATTATGTGAGCATACCAGGGATCGCCAGGTGGTGTTAGAGCCTTTTGAGGGAAAGGTCTTTTTTTTTTTTTTGTCTCTGGGGAGCCCATGGTTTGGGTTGCTGTCTCACATTAGCTCCCTCAGATTGTCCTCAGGGCATTCAGGCCTGGTCCTTGTCATGAGCCTCTATGCCATTTCTCCATCTCCACTTGCAGTTGCAGTTAGGCACATATTCTGTGGGTTTTGTTTTTTTTTTCTCCTGGTTGTGTTGCTCTCTGAGATTCCAAAACTCCCCACAGACATGCCTGTGAGAGGGCTTCCTACTGTTTGGAAACTTCTCTTCCTTCATGACTCCCTCCCCAGGCTGGGTCTCCATCCCTAAATCTGTCTCTGTTTCTGTCTTATATTTTATCCTACCTCCTTTCAAAGAGATTGGACTGCCTTTGTGGGTGCCTGGTGTCCTTTGCCAGTGTTCAAAAGTTGTTTGCTCAACATTCAAATGATCTTTTGATGAATTTGTGGGGGAGAAAGTGGTCTCCCCATCCTATTTCTCCTCTATCTTTGGACCTCCTCCCCCCAAACTTTTTACAAGGCAGCTGCATAATTTTACATTCCCTCAGCAATGTATAAGGTTTCCAATTTCTGCACATCCTTACCAACACTTGTTATACTCTTTTTGATTATACCCATCCTAGTGTGAATTAGTATCTCATTGTGATTTTGGTTTGTATTTCTCTGATGGCTGATGATATTGAGCATCTCATTATATGCTTATTAGCCATTTGTATATCTTTTCAGATCCTTTGTCCATTTTTTAATTGAGCTGTCTTTTTTAATTAAATTACTGGAGATCTTTTTGTATTCTGCATACATAACTTTCCTTTTAAAATAGATTTACTTAAGTAAAAAAACTATTTGTAAGATGGAGTTCACAGTTCATATATCATAGAATTGCCATGAAGATTGAGTTAATGTACAGAAAAAGCTTAGCATGGGGCACATAGTGCTTTAAAAAAATTATTTTGTGGTATTATTGATACTAATACTACAGATAAGGAGGTCAGCAAGTACAGTGTCTCCAAGATTTGAGAATATTCCTTTTTGGCTAGACTATTTTAATTCTTTTAATTGTAATCAGTTGGAAATTTCAGGGTACTGTGACATAGAAACTGGTCAAAGCTTTTCATACTCCCCTTAGTTTCTTGTCAGATAAAATCTAAGTGTTACCTTTACTGTTTCAGCCTCTATCTGAAGGTAGGAGTCTTCAGTGATTCAGACACTTTTGGGCTTCTGAGATGAATGTGCCTGATTTATTGACTTAGGAAGGGGTATCCTAAGCCTATGTCTGAGCCTCTGTAGGGAATTTTCAGGCTGGGAGTTTAGAAAATGCAGCACATTTCTAAAAAGAGATCTCAGAGAAATTTTAAGGGTAAGGTTGAGTACTAGAGTATATATGGTGAATGTTAGTTAAACTTTTAGATCTCTGCTATGGTGGAATTTCATTCCTATTTTTTCTTGTTTTGTTTAGGAAAGAAAAATACCACATACAGTCATTTGCATACTTTATTCATCCTCTCTTAGTGCCTACATGGAAAAGGTCCCGTGACTTTGGATTTAGGTGCAATTTGTTATTGCTAATAAGGAGGAAAAAATTGCTACTTGGTAACTGCAAGGAAGTCTAGGCCCTAGTAGCCCCAATAACAGCAGCCTACATTATTCTCCCCAAATATAAAAATTAGTAGATGGATAAAAAATTAAGGACAGAAATTATTTCATTTAATCTTCATATTTCAGGTGTCTAACATAGAGAAGATGCCCCACAAATGTGGAATCTGTTTTCCCTGAATAAATATAGGAGTGATATTTATCATTTCTAGTTCTAAAGGTAAATGTTTTATTCCTTTTCCTCCTAGGTTTTCCTAACTGTGAAAACTTTGTACCTACCAAATGTAATGGTTCTGTAACAGACAACAGTCCTCTCTTTGGCCTTGACTGTGAAATGGTAAGTGCTGCTTTTGATATTCCACTGAAGTGTTGCACACTAGGGTCTAGTTGTCTTGATTGTTTCAGTTCTAGCATTCAGTTTAAATAACTGAAAGTTGACCTATTTCATCACATTTTAGGAAAATTGAATCTTTGCTTCAGGATGAGGAATAAATATCACATAAGTTTTCTAACTTGTTCAATCTAATTTTTGATTATTACTCAAAGTTGTTTGCTTCTTTTTTTTTTTTTAATTTTGCTGCACTGGGACTCTGTTGCTGTGCAGGCTTTCTCTGGTTGCAGCGAGCAGGGACTACTCTGTAGTTGCAGTGCAAAGGCTTCTTGCGGTGGCTTACCTTGTTGCAGAACATAGAATTTAGGGCACATGAGCTTCAGCAGTTGGAGTTCTTGGGCTTAGTTACTCCATAGCAGCGTGTGGAATCTTCCCATTCAGGGACCAAACCGATGTCCCCTGCATTGGCGGGCGAATTCTTAATCACTGGACTACCAGTTGAAGTCTGCTTCTGTCTTTTGCACAGGTTTTTTTGTCATTGTTGCCTTGAAGACTTGCCTCAATTACCATTGGTTTGACTTGGTTTTACACATTTAAGATTAGAAGGATTTCCCTGCTTAAGCTTCCTTTGTGTTTCACTTTGTCTAAACCTCCTTTCAAATGCTGTGTATTCCCTCACTTAGTGCTCAAGTAATAGTTTCTCAACTCTTAACAGTGGATAAGACCTAAGGATTTGGAGTCATATCAGTGTGTGTATCCTGGCCTTGCCTGTCTCCTTGGACAAACTAATTCCCTAATTCTCCCTCTGTGAAGTGAGGATAATGTTAGAGGCTATTTCATGGGGTTATTATGAGATGGTACATAAAATACCTAGTATTGCATTAGATAATAGTGCATGCTAATAAAAATTACTTTGTAGTGATACTTAGCATAATATTGGGTTGTAGTACACAGTAAGTGGTACAATTATAATTGATGTTATTGTGTCTGTCGCTCTTAAGCACATCCTTCCCAGAGAAATTGTACTGTGTTGGTTACCTTTAACTATAATAATGTTCAGCAACCTGCCTAGCTTTAATTTCATACATATTGGATCTTCTAGTCAGCAAACAGCTGTACTGTTGTCTCAGGGACCCCAGTAGATTAGAATAGATGACAGCTGATATGGTCTTAAATAATGAGAGAAAGCAAGAGCTTCCACAGTTTAGCAGCCTAACTACATCCTAATCTTTCAGTGCCTTACGTCCAAGGGAAGAGAACTAACACGTATTTCACTGGTTGCTGAAGGAGGCAGCTGTGTTATGGATGAACTTGTTAAACCTGACAACAAGATTGTGGACTACCTCACCAGGTACTTTTTAACCCTGCCTCCAGCTCTTGATAGATGTCAGACTAGAGTGAATTGAGACTTACCAGGAATAGCCTGTAGCTTCTGTTTAGTTAAGTATTATCTACTTACTATCAAAGAAAAGGCTTGGGTACCACAACTGTAAATTTTAATACTGAAATTGTACAATGTCGGTATATAATGCTCTTATCCTTCTTGCTCTCTAATTTTCCTGTGACTTTAAGTCACCAGAATATTATCTTCCTTGTCATAGAATCTGACAGTTGTAGCAGCTGCCAAATACCTTTGCTCTCTGATAAGACCCCATCAGAAAAATCTATAAATCATCTTTTGGTTGTCAAATGATCTTAGACCTTAATCTCCTTTGGCCCCAGAAACCAAAACAAAACTAAGTTTTCCACAGCAGAAATTTGAAGTTCAAGAATTTTTTTTATCATTCCAAAGATTAGCATGCAATTTCAGAATGTACACAGTACTGTGATTAGGCAAAGAAAAGCCAGGAAATATTACTGTTGTTGCCCATTGTAGTTACATCTATCAGTTCATGCTTACTTAGGCACAGAGAGGCCATGATAATGATGAAGACTGTCCTGTTAGTAGACAAGACAATTACATGATTTGTTAGGGAACAGTCATATGTGACAAAGCTGTATGTCTAAGCGTGTTTATCATAGTATTGAAAAAATATGGGAATATGAATGTAGGGGGTTGGTTACAAAGAAAATAGGGGGTTGGTTAAAATGTTCTATCTACTTAATGGAGTACTCTAACCATTTAAAAGGGTGTGCTGAAATAGATTTATTGATATGAAAACTTGTTCATGACATATAGAAAATGTTATGTTTATATTATATAGTAATATGCATTATGATTGCCCTGTGGCTTGTGGGATCTTAGTTCCCCAATCAGGGATCAAATCTGGGCCCACTGCAGTGAAAGCAGGGAATCTTAACCTCTGAACCACCAGGGTAGTCCCATGATAACATTTTAAAAATTTTATTTATTTTTTCATTTTTTTAACTTAAATTTATTTATTTTTAATTGGAGGACAATTGCTTTACAATATTGTGTTGGTTTCTGCCATACATCAACATGAGTCAGCCATAGGCACACATATGTCCATTTCCTCATGAATCTCTCTCCCACCTTCTACCCATCCCATCCTACTAGGTAGTCACAGAGAACTGGATTTGCACTCTCTGTATCATATAGCAAATTCCCATCAGCTATCTATTTTACATATGGTAATATATATGTTTCCATGCTACTCTCTATTCAACCCACCCTCTCCTTTTCGCCATGTCCACAAGTCTGTTCTTTATGTCTGTGTCTCCATTGCTGCCCTGCAAATAGGTTCATCAATACCATATATATTCTATATATATAAATTAATATATGATATTTGTTTATCTCTTTCTGACTTACTTTACTCTGTATAATAGACTCTATGTTCATCCACCTGATTAGAACTGACTCAAATGCATTCATTTTTATGGCTGAATAATATTCCATTCTATATATGTACCATAACTTCTTTATACATTCATCTGTCCATGGACATCTTAAGTTGCTTCCATGTCCTATTATAAATAGTGCTGCAGTGAACATTTGGGGTACGTGTATCTTTTTCAGTTATGGTTTTCTTAGGGTATATGCCTAGAAATGGGATTGTTGAGTCCTATGGTAGTTTTATTCCTAGTTTTTTTAAGGAATCTCCATACTGTCTTCCATAGTGGCTGTATCAATTTATATTACTACCAACAGTACAAAAGTGTTCCTTTTCTCCATACTCTCTCCAGCATTTATTGTTTGTAGATTTTTGGATGATGGCCATTCTGACAGGTGCATTTCTCAAATAATGAGCCATATTGAGCATTTATTCATGTGCTTATTAGCCATTGCATTTTTATAAAAATGAAACATACATGAATATATATGTATCAAAAAATATGAAAGGGTATTAAAGTGTAAAAAGTGATCTCTGGGTAGTGGGATCATAGGCAGTTTTTAATTTCTTCTTTGTTCATTTTCAACCTTATTACACTGAGCATTTATTAATGTTTTATCAATTTTTTAAAATATTCTTTTCAAAGTGACTTTCCAGGGAGGAAAACTTAGTAATACCCTGGCTTGTCCATTTCTCTCTCTTTTTTTTTTTTGTTGAAAGTTTTTCGGGAATCACAAAGAAGATTCTTAACCCAGTGACAACCAAACTCAAAGATGTACAGAGACAGCTGAAGATGCTTCTTCCTCCTGATGCTGTGTTAGTGGGCCACTCCTTAGATTTAGATCTCAGAGCACTGAAAGTGAGTATCTGATTTAGGACTTAGTTTTTCTAGCATATGTGCCTGTTTTATCTATCTTGGAGCTAAAGCCTTCTGTTCCCCAGTCCACTTATTTTTTCCTTTAGTATAGGATGCTACTCATTCGCTTCTCTTTCCTCCTCAGATGATACATCCATATGTTATTGATACATCATTGCTTTATGTCAGAGGGCACGGCAGAAGATTTAAGCTCAAGTTCTTAGCTAAAGCTATTTTGGGGTAAGTTTGTTTGAATATTATAATATTATCCTGATAGACTGCATATAAATTAGCATATTGTGTCTTATTTAAAGCATATTGCAAAAGTTCAGCCTCTCTGCTCTTCCTCTTTCTTAGTTTGTAAACATTATTAGGAATTCTGAGATCCTAACTTCAGAGAGAAGTATGACTCATAAATGAAAAAACTATGGGAATAAAAAAAGAGTTGCATTCGTAGCTGAAGGTTGATGGATAGAACTGGACAGAAGGGGCAGAAAAGTTACCCAAAACTTTGAAACAACATTCCTATATTGAATGTATCCTAATACGTATAAACACATGTATAATGATGTTCATTATAAGTGTGGTTTAAAATAGCGCCCAAATCTTCAGATATTCTACAAGACTAGTTAAGTAAATTATGGTTATCTGTATAACTAATGCTTTGTTATTGAATGTGATGATTATGTGCTAATAGTTGAGTTGCTCAGTCGTGTCCGACTCTTTGTGACCCTGTGGACTGCAGCACACCAGGCCTCCCTGTCCATCACGAGTTCTTAGAGTTTACTCAAACTCATGTCCATTGAGTCGGTGATGGCACCCAACCATCTCATCCTCTGTTGTCCCCTTCTCTTCCTGCCTTCAATCTTTCCCAGCATCAGGGTCTTTTCAGATGAGTTAGTTCTTTGTAGCAGGTGGCCAAAGTATTGGAATTTCACCTTCAGCATTACTCCTTCCAATAAATATTTAGGACTGATTTCCTTTAGGATGGATTGGTTGGAACGCCTTGCTGTCCAAGGGACTCTCAAGAATCTTCAACACCACAGTTCAAAAGCATCAATTCTTTGGTGCTCAGCTTTCTTTATAGTCCAACTCTCACATCCATACATGACTATTACAAAAACCATAGCTTTGACTAGACTGATCTTTGTTGGCAAAGTAATGTCTCTGCTTGTTAATACACTGTCTGTGTTGGTCATAGCTTTTCTTCCAAGGAGCAAGTGTCTTTTAATTTCATGGCTGCAGTCACCATCTGCAGTCATTTTGACTGTGACTGGCGATGGAAGTAAAGTCCAATGCTATGAAGAGCAATATTGCATAGGAAGCTGGAATGTTAGGTCCATGAATCAAGGTAAATTGGAAGTGGTCAAACAGGAGATGGCAAGAGTGAACATCGACATTTTAGGAATCAGTGAACTAAAATGGACTGGAATGGGTGAATTTAACTCAGATGACCATTATATCTACTACTGTGGGCAAGAATCCATGAGAAAAAATGGAGTAGCCATCATAGTCAAGAAAAGAGTCTGAAATGCAGTACTTGGATGCAATTTCAAAAATGACAGAATGATCTCAGTTCATTTCCAAGGCAAACCATTCAATATCACAGTAATTAATCCCAAGTCTAGCCCTGACCAGTAATGCTGAAGAAGCTGAAGTTGAATGGTTCTGTGAAGACCTATAAGACCTTCTAGAACTAACACCCAAAAAAGATGTCCTTTTCATTAGAGGGGACTGGAATGCAAAAGTAGGAAGTCAAGAAATACCTGGAGTAAAGGCAAATTTGGCCTTGGGATACAGAATGAAGCAGGGCAAAGGCTGATAGAGTTTTGCCAAGAGAATGCACTGGTCATAGCAAACACCCTCTTCCGACAACTCAAGAGAAGACTCTGTGCATGGACATCACCAATTGGTCAATACTGAAATCAGATTGATTATATTCTTTGCAGCAAAGAAGGAGAAACTATACAGTCAGCAAAAACAAGACTGGCAGCTGACTGTGGCTCAGATCATGAACTCCTTACTGCAAAATTCAGACTTCAATTGAAGAAAGTAGGGAAAACCACTAGACCATTTAGGTATGACCTAAATCAAATCCCTTACGATTATACAGTGGAAGTGACAAATAGATTCAAGGGATTAGATCTGACAGAGTGCCTGAAGAACTGTGGCCAGAGGTTCTTGACATTATATAGGAGGCAGTGATCAAAAGCATCCCCAAGAAAAAGAAATGAAAAAAGGCAGAATGGTTGTCTGAGGAGGCCTTATAAATAGCTATGAAAAGAAGAGAAGTGAAAGGCAAAGGAGAAAAGGAAAGATATACCCATCTGAATGCAGAGTTCCAAAGAATAGCCAGGAGAGATAAGAAAGCCTTCCTCAGTGATTAATGCAAAGAAATAGAGGAAAACAATAGAATGAGAAAGACTAGAGATCTCTTCAAGAAAATTAGAGATACCAGGGGAAAATTTCATGCAAAGATGGGCACAATAAAGGACAGAAATGGTATGGACCTAACAGAAGCAGAAGATGTTAAGAAGAGGTGGCAAGAATGCACTGAAGAACTATACAAAGAAGATCTTCATGACCCAGATAATCACGATGGTGTGATCACTCACCTAGAGCCAGACATTCTGGAATGCGAAGTCAAGTGGGCCTTAGGAAGCATCACTACAAACAAAGCTAGTGGAGGTGATGGAATCCCAGTTGAGCTATTTCAAATCCTAAAAGATGATGCTGTGAAAGTGCTGCACTCAATATGCCAGCAAATTTGGAAAACTCAGCAGTGGCCACAGGACTAGAAAAGGTCAGTTTTCATTCCAATCCCAAAGAAAGGCAATGCAAAAGATTGCTACCGCGCAATTGTACTCATCTCACACACTAGCAAAGTAATGCTCAAAATTCTCCAAGGCAGGCTTCAACAGTACACGAACCGTGAACTTCCAGACGTTCAAGCTGGTTTTAGAAAAGGCAGAGGAACCAAAGATCAAACTGCCAACATCCACCAGATTGTCAAAAAAGTAAATGAGTTCCAGAAAAACATCTACTTCTGCTTTATTGACTATTCCAAAGCATTTGACTGTGTGGATCACAATAAACTGTGGAAAATTCTAAAAGAGATGGGAATACCAGACCATCTGACCTGCCTCCTAAGAAATATATATGCAGGTCAAGAAGCAACAGTTAGAACTGGACATGGAACAACAGACTGATTCCAAATCGGGAAAGGAGTACATCAAGGCTGTATATTGTCACCCTGCTTATTTAACTTATATGCACAGTACATCATGTGAAATGTGGGACTGGATGAAGCACAAGCTGGAAACAAGATTGCTGGGAGAAATATCAATAACCTCAGACGTGCAGATGACACCACACTGATGACGGAAAGTGAAGAAGAACTAGAGAGCCTCTTGATGAAAGAGGAGAGTGAAAAAGTAGGCTTAAAGCTCAACATTCAGAAAACTAAGATCTTGGCATCTGGTCCCATCACTTCATGGCAAATAGATGGGGAAACAGTGGAAACAGTGACAGACTTTATTTTTTTGCGCTCTAAAATCACTGCAGATGGTGGCTCCACCCATGAAATGTGCAATAAGGGGACGTCTAAGATGTTACTGAGAAAAAACCTGGGGATTATTCTCCAATTTATTATTCTCCATAAAATGGAGATTCAGAAGAAGATTCAAAGATTTTGAGATATTGATATGATGTAGATTAGATTTAGATATATCTATAGACAGTAGTATATGTATTTTAAAAAATTTAAAAAAAATTAAAAATAATGAGACTTCTCTGGCGTTTCAGTGCTTCCAGTGGAGGGGGCACAGGCACTATCCTTGGTCAGGGAACTAAGACCCATATGCCACACAGTGCAGTCAAAAAATTAAAAAAAAAAATAGAAAATTTTTAAGTATATAATGGATATGCATGCATGCATGCAAAGTTGCTTCAGTTGTGTCCAACTCTTTGTGACCCTGTGGACCATAGCCTACCTGGGTCCTCTATCCATGGCATTCTCCTGGCAAGAATACTGAAGTGAGTTGCCATACCCTTTTCCAGGGGATCTTCCCAACCCAGGGTTTGAACCTATGTCAGTTAACTCTGCCTGCATTGTCAGGAGGGTTCTTTACCACTAACCCCACCTGGGAAGCCTGTATATTAGACACTTGTATACAAATAGAAAATTTCTGGAAGATAACTTTAAAACCACAGCTACATCTAAGAAATGAGACAAGGGATTGACTAGGGAGTGAACCAGAGACTTTTTATTAAATAGCCATTGATGATGTGCTTACTGTAGACAAAGCCATTCCTGATCATTCTGTATTCTCAGTACCTCTCAGATCTTGGCACTAAGGAATAAACGAATCTTGATTGTTGTGATTCAAATCTAATTACTGGGATGCTAAAATTTTACATGTAGCTAGAACTTTGGGGCAGTTGAAAGAATCTGTTATTAAAGATGCTCTCAGGACTTTCCTGGCCTTCCAGTGGTTAAAACTCCATGCTTGCAATGTAGGGGGTGTGGGTTCAATCCCTGGTTGAGGAATCCCACATGCTGCACCTCACAGCCACAGAATTTAAAAAAAAAAAAAAAGAATGCTCCCAGGTACCTCAGTTTTACCTTGACTTTCCAGGAAGGATATACAGTGTCCAGATAGGCTTGGTCATGATGCCACAGAAGATGCTAGAACAACCCTTGAATTGGCTCGGTATTTCCTCAAGTATGGCCCAAAGAAGGTTAGTATCTTTGCTTTCTTTAAAATTATGAGACTAGAACAGTGTCACAAACCACCATATCCTATTTCTTTACAAAAATGGGAGAGTAATTCAAGGTGAACATATATTTGATATTAAGATGTGTATCATTAGCATAAATATAGTGGTTAAATGTCTCTGAAGTTAGACTTAACCTGTTTTTCAATAGATGAAATGATATGTGTTATAGATGAAGTGATATATGTTATAGGTGAAATGATATGTGATATCTAAGGCAATTTCTCTGAAGAACTTTAGCTTCTAGTCTTTAGTTTCTAGATCTGTAAAATGGGAACACACTTCTCTGGGATATTGGTGAGGGTAAATGAGATATTGTATAGTATAATGCTCTTAGCACAGTGCCATGAATTTATTAAGCACCATAAAGTGGTATTAATCATTATAGCTGATAGAATTCCAGTGGTTAAGACTCTGTGCTTCCATTGCAGGGGGCATGGGTTTTATCCCTGGTTAGGGAACTAAAGATCCTGCATGCTACTTTTAAGTCACTGTAACTGATGTTAATAATTGTGATAATTATAAATATCTACATAGATTTTTGCTCTCTTGGGGTAGCACTGTTTCAACAGCAGTTGCCACTTGATTTCTAGGAAGAACTGCATATCACTTGAGTAAAATCTAAGGAAATCTGAATTAAGCATGGCCTTTAGTTAATAACACACTGGAAAAGAATTTATAAAAGAGTGTATATGTGTAACTGATTCACTTTGGTATATGTAGAAACTAACACAACATTGTAAATCAACTATACTCAAATAAAAATTAAAAAAAAATAACATCAATAACTGTGTCAAATATATAATACTAATCTAAGATATTAATAATAGTTGAAAATGGCAGTTGAATATGTTTGCGAACTCTATACTCTCTTTATAATTTTTCTGCAAATCTAAAATGATTCTGACTAAGAAAACTTGTATTTCTATACACGAAAACTCCCAAAGGGCTCTCACTTTATACAAAGAGAATAAACTAGAATATTTTTAATAATTTTGTATTAATATAATAAAGTCTTTTTTCTTTATATTGCCATGAAAACCATTCTTTTATAATTTCAAAAGGTTGCATGTTTACAGAGAAGTAAGTTTTAAGTGACTTTGGAATGAATGAATTGTCACTGCTTTTCACTTAGCCCTGCTTGATCCTTTCCCATATTCATGTCACATCGGCAGCTGGTAACAGATTGCCATTCTTGGCTAAGCAGCCAGAAGCGATCTGGTAAGTACTGAACCCAGTCTAGGACTGTGGCATCAGCAAAGTTCACTGTCTACAGAAGCAAAGAACACCACTTGAGTAGGTTTTTCAGGTTTGAGCATTTTGTTTGTTTTGTTTTTTAGCCTCAGATACTTTCAGTTCAGTTCAGTCACTCAGTCATGTCCGACTCTTTGCGACCCCATGGACTGCAACACGCCAGGCCTCCCTGTCCATCACCAACTCCTGGAGTTTACTCAAACTTATGTCCATTGAGTCGGTGATGCCATCCAACCATTTCATCCTCTGTCATCCCCTTCTCCTCCTGCCTTCAATCTTTCCCTGCCTTCAATCTTTTGAAATATGTCAGTTCTTCACATCAGGTGGTCAAAGTATTGAAGTTTCAGCTTCAACATCAGTCCTTCCAATGAATATTCAGGACTGGTTTCCTTTAGAATGGACTGGTTGGATCTCCTTGTATTCCAAGGGACTCTCCAAGAGGTTTCTCCAACACCACAGTTGAAAAGCATCAATTCTTCAGCGCTCAGCTTGACCAGATGGACCTTTGTTGGCAAAGTAATGTCTCTGCTTTTTAATATGCTGTCTAGGTTGGTCACAGCTTTTCTCAATCACTATCTGCAGTGATTTTGGAGCCCAAAAAAATAAAGTCTGCCACTGTTTCCACTGTTTCCCCATCTATTTGCCATCAAATACTTTCTAAGATATTAAATGATTTTTACCACTTTATTTTCCTTTAAGATTGCAGAACTAAATCTGGAGGCACTATCTAGTCACCAGGAAAGCCAAGAGCCAAGAAATACAGCAGAATTAGTTCAGCAGCTAAACACAAGGTAATATTTTTCAGTTCTAAATATTTACAAAGATAAATGGAGTATCTGATTGCTTATTTAACAACAAAACCTGGCAATTTCTTTTCTCCTTTTGAGTCTATTGAGAAATGTTTACCAATAATATGAGTAACATTCTTCCATTACAAAAACTATGGAGGGAAAACTACCATCTACTTCCCTGAATAGCGTGTTTTTCTAATTTTCTGAATATATTGACTTGTCTTAAAATAACTCATTTTATACAAAAAGTGAGATTGAAATACATTGAACTAAGTAGCATGAGAGGAGATATAGACTAGTGAGTATTTTGATTAAAGGAGTCGGCTATAGCCTGCTGTCTTGCCCAGATTGGGGAAAATACAAACAAAAAACAGATTCAGAAGGGGTTTGTCTCTGCAGCATAGTAAATATATCAGATCCTTAGAATCTAGCCTAAACTTTGATAAAGAGCTTTGAATATATTTTTGTTTATTCTTCCTCTCCCTAAATTGAGAGCAGCAATGACAAATAAAATGTCTGTAATGGTGGACATGTTCTGTATCTATGCTATCCACATATGTGAACCTTATAGTACATGTGACTACTGCAATTAAGGGACTGAATTTTCATTTTATTTAATTTTAATTAAAATAACCACATGTTGCTAACTGCTACCATGTTAGATAGTAGAAGTATAAAGAAGTAACTCTTGGGTTAGGGAAAACTGTTATTCCTACCTTAACCTCCTTCTTTACAGTGTTTTAGAATGCCTGGACTCAGTGGGCCAGAAGCTCCTTTTCTTGACCCGGGAGGCAGATGCCAGTGCACTTTCTTCTTCCCCAAACTGTCAAACTATTAAGTGCCTTTCAAATAAAGAGGTGAGTGACCCACTGTGTCTCTGAAGGTTGTATTCAGAGTAGAGGGTAATGTAACCCTTCGTAACCTATACCAGTATCAAGCTGTTTTTCATCAGCAACCTTGTGTACCATTAGCCAGTCTTGCTTCTGTCTCAAATTTTGTATGGAGCACTTTTAGTCTTAATTACCCAATAGGAGCAGAACTGTCAGCTGCCAGTGTCTTTTTCCGGATTCCAGCAGGCCTGTGGCTTTGGCCTTTGAATTTCTGCCTATCGTGACATTGGTAATTTCATTTTGCATTTCCTTATAATTAGATTCAGGTTATGCAGACTATATTTTTTAGCCAGATCATACATAAGTAATATGTCCTTCTCTGGGTACCACATCAAGAGGCATATTTGTCCATCTGTCCCTCTCTTGTTTTTATTTTGATGATCTTAACAAGATGTTGTCTGCTTTCTCTGTTAGAGAGTTACTGCTTTTTTCCCTTACTTCAAATAAGTACTATGTGAGGATATACTTTAAGTAAAGCAGATACCCTGCTTTTCATCAAAATCCCCTCCTGCTCTTATATTTAGCAAAAACTGATGATTCTTAGCTGAACCAATTTTACTGTGATTGTTGTACAAGGATGAGTTTCCAACTCTATATACTTCCTCCATATTTACTAGTTGTTACTCAGCATTCTATGAGCAAGAGTCCTCCCATTACCTTATTTATTTGTTCATTCATTCATTAATTTCATGTGGACCTGTTTTATTTCAGTATGCTCAGTTGTGTCTGACTCTTAGTGACCCGTTGGACTCTAGCCCACCAGGCTCCTCTGTCTGTGGAATTTTCCAGGCAAGAATACTGGAGTGGGTTCCAATTTCCTACTCCAGGGGATCTTCCGGACCCAGGGATTGAATTCACATCTCTTGCGCCTCCTGCTCTGGCAGTCAGATTCATTACCACTGCAGCTTCTGGGAAACCCTATTGATGTCTATACATTTATGCAGAATAACTACTATGAAGCCGAAATGGGCATTTCATTTCTGGACAATTTGAACTTTTTTTTATATATGAAATTTAAATATTAGTAGGTATCCTCCTCAGAGGATATTTTATTACTCTGGTTAGGACTCTCAATACTATGTTGAATGGAGGTGGCAGGAGCAGGCATCCTTGTTCCTGATCTTAGAGAAAAAGTTTTTAGTCTTTCACCTTTGAGTATGATGTTATCTGTGGGCTTTTCATATAAGGCCTTTATTGTGTTGGGGAAGTTTCCTCCTATTTTTAGTTTTTTATTGTGTTTATGAACTAGTGTTGAATCTTGTCAAATGCTTATTCTGCAGTTGAATGAGCATATGGTTTTGTTTTTCATTCTGTTAATGTGATATATTACATGGAATTGTTTTCATACACTGAAACATCCTTGCATTCCAGGAATAAATTTCACTGGGTCATGGTGTCTAATGCTTTCAATGTGTTGTTGAATTCAGTTTGCTAATAACATTTTGCTGTCTAAAGTAATCATTGGGTTGGAAGGATTATTTCCATTTTGTTGTTTTCTGTATCTTTTACAGCTTTTGTCCCTCTTGTCTTTTCTGCTGTCTTCCTTTGAGTTTCATTGATTGTATGTATGTGTGGGTGTGTAGAAACAGACTTTGATACCCTTCTTATTTCCTTTTGAGTATGTTCTGTAGATATTTTCTTTGTAGTCATCATTGCAGTTACCTTAAAGTTAAAACATTGTATTTTAAACTGATAACAAAAATTAAACTGATACAAAAATTCTACTCCTATAAGCTCCACACCACTCAACTTTATGTTACTGATATCATAAATTGCATTTTTATATATTATATACATATTAACGATCTCAGTTATGTGGATGATACAACTCGAATGGGAGAAAGTGAAGAGGAACTAAAGAGCCTCTTGATGAGGATGAAGAGGAGAGTGAAGAAGCCGGCTTAAAACTCAGTATTAAAAAACTTAAGACCATGGCATGTGGTCCCATCATTTCATGGCAAATAGAAGAGGAAAAGGTGGAAGCAGTGACAGATTTCCTCTCCTTAGTCTCTAAAATCACTGCGGATGGTGACTGTAGCCATGAAATTAGACGGCAGTTGCTTCTTGTCAGGAAAGCTGTATCAAACCTAGTTGTTGTTCAGTGGCTCAGTCATGTGCGACTCCTTGCAACCACATGCACTGTACCATACCAGGCATCCCTATCCATCACCATCTCTCGGAGCTTGCTCAAACTCATGTCCATTGAATTGGTGATGCCATCCAACCATCTCATCCTCTGTCGTCCCCTTTTCCTGCCTTCATCCTTTCCCAGCATCCAGGTCTTTTCCAATGAGTCAGCTCTTCTCATAAGGTGGCCAGAGTATTGGAGCTTCAGCTCCAGTCCTCCCAATGAATATTCAGGACTGATTTCCTTTAGGATGGACTGGTTGAATCTCTTGCAGTCCAAGGGACTCTCAAGAGTCTTCTCCAACACCACAGTTCAAAAGCATCAATTCTTCAGTGCTCAGCTTTCTTTATGGTCCAACTCTCACATCTGTACATGACCACTGGAAAAATCATAGCTTTGACTAGATGGACCTTTTTGGAAAAATAATGTCTCTGCTTTTTAATGTGCTGTCTAGGTTTGTCATAGCTTTTCTTCCAAGGAGCAAGAGTCTTTTAATTTCATGGCTGCAGTCACCATCTGCAGTTATTTTGGAGTTGAAGAAAATAAAGTCTGTCACTGTTTCCATTGTTCCCCATTTATTTGCCATAAAATTTTTCACTCTCCTCTTTCACTTTCATCAAGAAGCTCTTTGGTTCCTCTTCGCTTCCTGCCATAAGGGTCATGCCATCTGCTATCTTAGGTTATTGATATTTCTCCTGGCAATCTTGATTCTACCTTGAGCTTCATCTACCCTGGCATTTTGCATGATGTACTCTGTATGTAAGTAAATAAACAGGGGGACAGTATATAGCCTTGATGTACTCCTTTCCCAATTTGGAACCAGTCTGTTGTTCCATATCAGAACAACAATTAACATAGGCATGTAGTTATTTTTTCCATGTTTTTGTCAATTTAAGTTCTGGATAATTAAAAGTGAATTTATGCATCAAAATTACATCAGTACAGTGTATTATGTGTGTGTGTGTGTTCATGTATTTACCTTAATTAGAATACTTTCATGTTGTTGTCTAGTATCATTTCATCTTAGGGACCCCCCCCCCCCACCTTTAGCATTTCTCATAAGAGCAAGCCTAGAGATGATAAACTTCCTCAAGTGTTTTTTGTTTGTTTTTTTTTAACCTTCATTTTTTAAGCATAGTTTTGCTGGATATAGTTTTCTTGGTTGATGGGGTTTGTTTGTTTTTTAGCGCTTTGAATTTTTCACTCTCTTCTGATTTGCAAGGTTTCTGTAAAGAAATCCACTGATAATCTTATGAAAGCTTCTTTGTATGTGATGAATTGCTTTTCTCTTGCTGCTCTCAAGATTCTCTCTTTAATTTTGTCTTTTAACAAATTTGATTGTAATGATTGTAATGTATCTTTGTGTTGGTCTCTTTGGATTTATCCTGCTTGGAGTCCTTTCAGTTTATTGAATTTGTATGTTCTTTCCTTTGCTCAGATATGGGGGTTTTTCAGCCATTATTTCTTCAGATAAGCTCTGTATCCCTATTTCTGTTCTTCTGGGATGCCTGTATTTTTGTATATTAGTCCTCTAGATGATGTTCCATAGCCTCTTAGACTCTATTTGCTTTTCTTTATTCTTTTTGCTCTAACTTAATGATTTCAAAGATATATTTTCAAGTTTGCCTGATCAAATCTGATGTTGAAACCCTTTAGTGAATTTTACAGTTCACTTAATGTATTTTTCAGCTCCAGAGTTTATTTAGTTCTTTTTTATATAGTTGCTGTCTCTTTAATGAAATTCTCATTTTGTTCCTGATTTCACTAGTTGTCTGTCTTTGTTCTCTTTTTAGTTCATTCTGTATTTCTCTAGGTAAGGTACCTCTCCCATTGTTAGAGTCTGGCATTGTGGAAAGGAAAGCTTTCCCTGGTCAGCTCAGCGTGAGGTTGCAGGGCCTCTCAAACCTATTTTGAGGATGTGTTGTCACTGAGCTTGTACAGATGCTTTTAGTTGTCTCATACTCGCTGAGCAGCTTGTCCCTGTTTCCTTTCAGAACTTGTAATCTGTTGCTCCTCCTGACATCTGCCTTTGGAACTGCAGCTCTAATGTGCAGTGATTACAAGTTCATTATTAAGCTGTGATTGCATCTGTTTTCAGTGGCTTCCAAACAAGGCTGCCAGTCCTATCAGTGCTTTGAGTCAAATGAGACAGAAACTAGTCTCTCAGGCAATGCTCAGTCTAACCATGACATTGAATGCATGGTCCACTCTTGCTTCTGACCAGAGGGAAGATCCCCAGTATGGGAAGTTTCCTCCATGTTGAGCTCTTCTAGGTCAGATAGTGCAGGCATAGATTGGTATACAAAACTGCATATTTTCCTTTTCCTTTTGCTGGGATCCCTTGTTGTTGTGTCTGGGTGCTGTAGTTCTCCACTGGTCTCTTACATTCTTGCAAAGATATTTTGGCCTACATAGTATTAAAGTGGCATGTGTGGGAAACTGAGGGCCTAAAGCTTCCTTGTACTCTTATCTTGCTGATGTCATGTTCTCTTTTTTCTTTTTTTAAAGTGTTGATGATTTTTTGAGAAAGATGTGCTAGGAAGAGTAAGTTTATAATGCTCTTGGGAGGGATTGGTATTTATCTTTTCCTATCTTTTATTTCTCTTTTTTCCTTAATTTCTGTCCTGATTCCTTTCTTTCTTTTTTTTCCTTCACTGCAGTGGCTCCAGTAGGGTATTGCCTCTTCTCTATATATCTGATTATTTCCCAGAAACACTGCTTCTCTGAGGCTGTCAAGTCTCTTCCTTGTAGTCAAGGGGTTGAACCTTCAAAGTTGTGACCTGTGTTCATTGTTTTGGCATTTAGTTGTACTTTTTTCTGGGACTGATTTTGTTTGTTTCACCCAAGCCTTATGTGCCCCTTGGTTCCCTGCCCCTCAAAGTCTCTTGTACCTCTTCTCCCTCTTTATTCAAAGGCTTGCAACAGTGTGGGGTGATGGTAGCTCTGTTGGAATTTAACTTGTTTCTTTACTTAGAGGTAATTTGAAGGTTGTAATAGTCTGCTTCTTAGTAATGCTAAAGATCTGGGTCATATGTGATTCTGTTCTTTTTACTGATTAGATGGTTTTTTACAAGGATGTGTGGTTATCACCATTTTCCCCCTAGATCTTGAAGTCAGTCTCATATTGCTTTTTAATATGGGTAAAAAGACAACCATTGTTTATATTACTGTGGCTCACCTCCATAAGCCACAATAGACTACTAGATTCCTGCCTCATCCAGGCTGTGTGTGCTGTTTTCTACAGGTTCTTGAGCAGGCTAGAGTGGAAATCCCCCTGTTTCCCTTCAGCATCGTGCAGTTCTCTTTTGAACCCTTTTCACCCAACCTCACTGAAGAGATGAAAAAAAGGGTAAGTGAATGGGTTCTACTAGATGATTTATTTAATGACATTATAATCTCCTCCAATTAAGGAAAGTAATACATACTTATATTAAGTTTACTATATATTTATCTAAATTTTTTCTATAGGTAAATTGCCATTTACATTTTTATGATGGAAATCAGACTATATATTCTATTTTGCAACTTTATTTTTTCACTTAACACTGTATCTTATACATCTGTTCATAACACTGTATAATCTTTGTGCTGCATAGTTTTCTGTTGTAGGACATACCTATTATTTTCAGCATTTGGATTTGATAAATTTTTGCTATTCCAAATAATGATCCCATGAAATCCCTGTATACAAATCCTTGTACATTTGACAGGTATTTGTTGAGAAATTCCTTGAAAGGATTTGTCCCATGTTTCAACTTATGATTTCTTTAGATTTGACTTGATTCTCTTTCCACATCCATCTCCTCACTGTATTCTGTTGTTTTTCTTGTAGATAAAGATCAAGTGGACAGAGATGTCAACTGTCTACGCTGGGCCATTTAACAAAAATTGTAACCTCAGGGCTCTGAAGAGGCTCTTTAAGAGTTTTGGTCCAGTCCGGTCAATGACTTTTGTTCTTGAAACACATCAGGTAATGAGACAAGAAAACTTAGATTTTTGACCTTCTAATCTATTATGGTAAATTCAGATGCCTTTTAGGGTCATTCAGATATTAGTGATTTGAGCTTGATTGTCACCAACTGGAATGTGAGACATGCTCTGTTTCATGGGAACAGTGTTGACCCACAAGAATGTGTGCCCAGTTCTGACAAGATCTGATTTTTTTGAGAATCAAGAAATCTGCCAATACTCATATTGCCTCCAGTTTTCTTAACTATCATGTAGGCCAGGCAAAAATTGTATCTACTGGTTTAAGGTACCTTATGTACCTTAATGTACCTCAGCTTTAAATGATAAAATGCCCTTTCAAAAAGAGCAGCAGCTTCCATGTGTTGGAAGTCTGTAGGGCTTAAAATCGAAAGTATGCTCATAACTGGGTTAAGATACTGGAGGAACACAACCTCTTTTTTTGTTGCTATTAGCTCTCTAATCTCTTGGAGTTAAGGTTTGTTTATTAGTTTGTTGCATGTGTGAGTGCATGTTCAGTCACTCCAGTTGTGTCTGACTCTCCGTGACCATATGGACTGTAGCCCACCAGGCTCCTCAGTCCATGGGATTCTCCACTCAGGAATACTGGAATGGGTTGCCCTGCCCTCCTTCAGGGGATATTCCCGACTCAGGGATCAAATCCACATCTCTTGTATCTCCTGCATTGCAGGCAGATTCTTTACTACTGAACCGTTGGGGAAAAAACCTGATAGTTTAATTACTTTTACTTTTTAAGAAATAATATTATACATGGTTTTTAAAACTCCTACTTTTTTAGAAGGACGTAATGAGCAAGCCTCCATCTTCATGGTCATAGAAGAAGTTGAATAAAGACTAAAGTTGTTATATGAAGCAATAATAACATTATAAGCACAGTACCTAAAGACAGAAAGTCATGAAAAGAATTGAAAATAAAAACTTAGAATATCTGTAGAATGATATACAATAACTGGTAACAATGAGGGCTTCCAGGGAGAGAGGACCTAGGTGATTGGAAACAGGTTAGGGGAAGAATGTTCACTATAAATTTTTAGTACCTTATAATTTTGACACAGGCAACTGTTATCTGGTGCAATAAACTATTACATGTAATAGCTACTCAATATAACATTATAATAACTATTAAGTTTAGTAACTATTAAAATGAAGCAAAAATTAAAGTATCCATAGTGATCTAAGTACAGAATCCTAGGTGTTTAAAATGTTCTTTCCACAAATATTTTATGTTTATATTTTATTTTATGTTTAAAATGTTCTTTCTTGCACCTAAAAATAGAAATAAAAAGATCAACCCTGAGAAGATAGACTGAGGGATGGAAAGGAACTGTAACTCACTGCTATGTCTTGTCTTTTTTTTCTTTCTTTATGCATAATACACATACAATTTGCCTTTTTAACCATTTTTAAATATAGTCCAGTGTTATTTAAGTACATTGTCTCCAGAACTTCTTCATCATCTCATACTGAAACTCTGTACCCATTAAATAGTAACTCCCCAGTCCCCTTTCCCCCAGTCCTGTTAAATACTATCATATATCCTATCTTATAAATTTGACTACTCTATGTTATCATGTAAGTGGAATCCTACAATATTTGTCCTTTTGTGTCTGGCTTGTTTCACTTAGCATAATATTTTTAGGGTTCACCCATGATGTAGTATATATCAGAGTTCTTTTCAAGGCTGAATTACATTCCATTATGATTATACCACGTTTTGTTTATCCATTCATCCATTGATGAATATTTGAATTGTTTCCACCTTTTAGCCATTCTGAATAGTGCTACTATGAAATGAGCATGGATATAAAAGTATCTAAGTCCCTGTTTTGAGTTCTTTTGGGTATATACACTAAAACAGAAATTCTGGGTTAAATGATAATTCTGTTTCATTTTTTGAGGAACTGCCATACTGTTTTCTATAGCAGATGCACCATTTCACGTTTGCACTGCAGTGCCAAGGGTTTCAGCTTCTCAATATTCCAGCTGACACTTGGTGTTTGTTTTTTTGGGGGGTGGAGGGGTGGGAACCCCTTGTGGGATCTTAGTTCCCTGACCAGGGATTGAACTTGTGCCCCCAGCACTGGAAGCACAGAATCCTAACCACTAGACCACAAGGGAATTCCCCAACACTTGGTTATTTTTGTTGTTTTTGGATTGGGGGGCATTTTTTGTTTTGATCCATCCTAATGGGTGTGACTTCCATCTCCCTAATGATTGGTGATGTTGAGTATCTCCATGTTTATTGGCCATTTGTATATCTTTGGAGAAATGCCTCTCCAAGTCCTTTGCCTACTTTTTAATTGGGTTGTTTGATGTTTTTGTTGTTGAGTCTTAGTAGTTCCCTATATATTTTATTTTTTAAATGCTTATTTATTTGGCTGTGCCAGGTTTTACTTGCAGTTTGAGCTTTCTTGGGACATGCAGACTTTTTAGTTGCAGCATATGGGATCTAGTTCCCTGACCAGGGATCAAACCCAGCTCTCCTGCATTGGGAGCATGGAGTCTTAGCCACTGGACCACCAGGGAAGTCCCCTATATATTTTGACTCCTTCAGTAGATATGTGATTTGCAAATATTTTCTCCCATTCTTTCTGTTGGCTTTTGACATTGTTGATAGTTCTTCCTTGAGGCACATTTTAATTTTGATTAAGTTCTCTCTCTCCTTTTTTTATTTTGTTGCCTGTGTCTTTGGTGTCATATTCAAGAAATCATTGTCAAATTCAATAAAATGAAGCTTTTCTATGGGAGCACTTTAATCTCTATGATGATGTTTTGGCTCAGACTATCACATTGACTTAGCTATTCTGGTTAATCAAATGGAAAAGAAGTAAATTTGAAGATACAAATCCAGTGGAAGAACTTAACCTCCAGAAGTTTGTGGGAAAGCTGCTTATTTAAAATACTAAGCTAATAAGACAAATGGGAATTTCTGCCTGTGACTTACAGTGATAACTTTAGTGATTAATAATAAATAATATGAAAAGCAATTTGGGCAGTAAATAATTTTGTTACTTACCCCATAGCACCCAGAGAGAGAAGGGCTTCAATTTTAAGTGACAAATTTAGGTTATTTTCTGAGAAACCAGGTCCTGCATGTGGTGATTCTACTTAAAATGACAGTTTGTGATCACTGTCTAGCCCAGCACAGCGGGGACATCCATTCTGGTGACTTGGCCACTGTCGTTTAGGGGGACTCTATTCCCAGCCCCTTCTCTGGCAGTTTGAGCTTGCAAAGCCAAAGTAAGAAAATCTTGGTGTTCCTGCAGCCACATCTCTGTATACAATATGAAGTCCTGGAAGCTGCCCAGCTGGCCATAGAGTCTTTGGATGACATCCTGGTAGAGGGTTCCTGCATCAAGGTAAGGTCAAGAAAGAGAAAGCATAAAGTAGTACCCTTCACTCAACCCTGTATTTTCCATATCCGTATTTACTCAACCTTATATTTACAGTGCTGTAAGACATAACAGCTTAGACAAGCACCCTTCAGAAGCTTAAACATGAGACGTTGTTATGGAAAGTCTTCATCCAAGCCTGGTATTCTTATAGTGGTGACCGGGCACATGATAACTTTCATTTTTGTCAAAATCAACCTGGGCTGCATTGGCATCTTCCTTGTACTCTTTATCACTACTTAGATCCAAATGGTTTGTTTGTTTTATGGTTGCCCTTTAGCTTTCAGGGGAATCAATGGTATTTTGATGTTTCTTATGTAATTAAACAGAATTTCATTGGTGTAGAAGGCAGAGAACTGATTTCCATTGCAGGTGGTGGAGTGAGAAGGAAAGGGAAGAGAGTATTATTTACACAAAAATATTTACATTTTGTATTTATTTATCTATTATGTAAGTTTCTACCATAGTCCTTTGGGGCAGTTATCATTAGCCTCTGTATATAGATAAGGAAACTGAAAAATTAAGTTACTTGCTAGTATGTAACAGGCCTGGGGATTGAAGTAGTGACTTAGCACTAATGCCATGTTTCCTTGGTTAGGTGCAGAGGCCTGTGACAGAACTCACCCTTGATTGTGACACCCTTGTGAATGAGCTGGAACAAGATTCTGAGAACCGAGGTACTATATACCTGTCTGGAGTGAGTGAAACCTTCAAAGAACACCTGTTCCAACAGTCTAGCCTCTTCCTGGGCCTGGAAGCTGTGATCTTGCCTAAAGATCTTAAAAGTGGAAAGCAGAAAAGATATTGTTTCTTGAGTAAGTCTATGCCACCAAATATAGCCTTGGGGAAGGAGATTACAGATGGTAATAACATGAGGTCAGAGAAAGGAAGTGGTCACCAAATAGGCTCTCCTGGGCTGGATCAGGTCAGCATCTCCTGATTTTGTCCTTCTTCCTTGGCTTTGGGTGAGCTTCAACTTGGTGATCAGTTTTGTTTTTGGTGTTTTTTTTTGGTCCTTAATAACAGAACAGAGTATTCTTGTTTTCAGGATTCAAAACATTTAGCAGTGCCCAGAGAGCCCTCAGCATTCTCACGGGCAAGGACTGGAAGCTGAAAGGCAGGCATGCCCTAACCCCCAGGCACCTCCATTCCTGGCTCAGGGGCTTACCTCGTGAATCAAGGCTACCAGGGGTTCGTGTCATACCTCCCCCTTTGGAGCAGGAGGCCTTGCAGGTGAGTGAGTTAATGTATCTTGGGGCTTGAGGGGAAAAGGTAGCTAGATACTTCAGTTTGCTTCGTCTTGGTGTTGGCCTTCTGACGTTTACGGAAATTAGTCATGAGAGTCCTGTCACTAGTCTTCACTCTCCAGCTTCTTCCAGCCCTGGACACACCTTTCTTTCTCCAAGATATCTCATACTTTGTCTCCTCCAAGCTTGCTAAAATCAAGTTTTCTAGGTGGCTCTCCAAGGCATTTTGAGGGGTTGATACAGGAAGTTGGAGAGCTGGACAAGTCTTAAGTGATCTAAGGTTTCCTGTAGTGTATACACCAAGATGATTTTTGGTGGTCATAGGTGGACCTCTTTTTTCACTTTTTTTTAAGTTATGAACTTTTCCCCCTAACATTTATTTAAGGTAACAACCACCATATTGAACCTATGATTTCATGGATAGTATTATTTTAAAAGTGAAAGTGAAGTCCCTCAGTCATGTCCTCAGTCAACTCTTTGCGACCAATGGTACGTAGCCAGCCTGCCAGGCTCCTGTATCCATGGGATTTTCCAGGCAAGAATACTGGAGTGGGTTGCCATTTCCTTCTCTAGGGGATCTTCCTGACCCAGGGATGGAACCTGTGTCTCCTGCATTGCAGGCAGACTCTACCATCTGAGCCACTAGGGATCCCTAGTATTACTTAGATGAAGCTAAGGAAGAAACTGATTCATTTTAAAGAAAACCATTAGGGAATATCCAACAGAAGGGTGAAGATAGGAGGTGAGTGGCTTAAGTTTGGGAACCCTGCCCTAGTCTCATGTCCCACATTTAGCAGATGAGAAATAGAGATGAGAGCTAGTGAATGACTTGCCCAGGTTACAAATATACTTAATAGAAGAGGCCAGGCTAGAGCTCTCCTTAGTGATTTGGTTCCCCTAACTCAGGGTCCTGGAATATCCATCTGGAAGAATGGACAGCAGCTGTCCTAAACTGACTTGAAAGCCTGGGGATGCTGGGATGGACTGGGAACTCTACAGTATAGATTCTGGCTTCACACTGAGGATTTGAACAGAGGCTTTCCTGGGATCCTGAGGAGGAATGTTGCCATCTGTCCAAAAGTGAGCAGTGGGTACCCTGGCTGAGTGTCTATATCTGGCTTTGATCCTAGATGCTGAAGGTGGACCACCCAAAGATAGCTGCCTGGCACTGGGGCCGGAAGATAGGAAAGCTCTACCACAACCTGTGCTCAGGCACCCTCTGCCTGATCTTGCTGCCAGGAACCAAGAGGTAAGAATTGAAGGGTTGCTCCTTCATAATTCTGACCTCTGGACTTAAGCTTTTCTTGGAGAAAGGCCTTTTGTTGATATCCAGGCACATAAATGAAGACTGAAATGAATCATCTCTTTAACTCTCACAGTTCTAAGAGATAGGTTATCATATTCCCATTTTACATGTATTTGCTCTTCTATAACTACACTCTGTGGTCCCACAAGGAGATGGCTTATCCCGGTTTAAAGGCAGAGTTCTTAGATCCTGCAGCCTCTCTAGAACAAGAAGCACTTGAGTAAAAATGGTCAAGAAGTTCTAGGCAAGGCATAGGCTCAGATGCAACCAGAGCCTACCTTTCCCACATATAAGGAATGTGTTCCTGTCTTCCCTACCCTTTGCCCCTTTACCAGTTCTGTTAACTTTTAAGAGATAGGGCCTGTTTTGTTGATTCTAAGCCTGAGGAATAGTGGAGCAGGACTCTGGGTCTAGTCCCAGCTGTACCACTTAACTTTTCCGACAAGTAGTGGCCAAGCCACCTTCCCATTATGGATCTGTTTCCCTTTGGTAAGATGAGGGATTTAGAATAAATCAGTAATTTTCAAATACTTTAAACTATGAAAGTGAAAGTGTTAATAGCTCAGTCATGTCTGACTCTTTGCAACCCCATGGACTGTAGCCCACCAGGCTCCATGGAATTTCCCAGGCAAGAATACTGGAGTGGGTTGCCATTCCCTTCTCAAGGGGATCTTCCTGGCCCGGGGAGCAAACCCGGGTCTCCTGCATTCCAAGCAGATTCTTTACCACTAAGCCACCAGGGATCAGTTCTTTAAACTATAAAATCCTTTATTAAAGAGAAAAATTTTGATGTTAAATCTTTACTGAGGCATAAAGCTGTGAGCAGTTCTGAAATGGGTGAGTAGGTATATGAATGAATATGTGTATTGGGGGAGGAGGGAAAGAAGGCAGTGGCTCTTTTGAAATAAGCAGTTTAAAACTCACTGGATTGTATTATTTCTAATGAGTCCCTTAAAATTCTGACATTCTAGGATTATTTCATAGGCCCAGGGTTCCAGATGGTGAAACATGAATGCCTCAGGCCTTGAATTCTGGATCAGAAGTTAATTTCCTGTCATAAAATTCTTATAACATGTATTAGGGCTACTAGTGAAACAGGGTACCTGCTGGGGAGCTTATGAGAATTACTATCTCTGAGAAACAGAAATAATTACTAGGTGTTTACAGCAAAAAAAAGTTCTTCCCTGGTGGCTCAGAGGTTAAAGCATCTGCCTCCAATGCGAGAGACCCAGGTTCAATCCCTGGGTCAGGAAAATCCCCTGGAGAAGGAAATGACACCCCACTCCAATACTCTTGCCTGGAGAATCCCATGGATGGAGGAGCCTGGTAGGCTACAGTGCATGGGGTCGCAAAGAGTCGGACACGACTGAGTGACTTCACTTTTACTTTTACTTTTTCACAGCTAAAAAAAAAAAAAAACAAAACAAACCTGGACTGATACACTTTAAACAGGCTTATAGATAGACTTAATAGTAAGACGTTAAAAAGTGACCCAAAATTGCCAAAGAAGATAAAAAAAGCTTTTTTGTTAACAGTGTGGTCTCTAAAGGGGGCAAACTTGAACTTGCCTGGACAAAACTTCTGAGCCAGTGCTATGGAGGCTGAGGTAAAATAGGCAAGTCTTCATGTACTGAGTAGAATACCTAGCTTGTAGTTCCCCATCATGTAGGTAAACCAAGCCAAGAGAGGGTCAAAGCTTTCTTCTTCTAGAAGTGGTTGGGATGTTCTCTGGGGATGAGGGCTTAGAGGTGGCAACATTGGGTCAAGAAGCAAAAAGGCTTAAGTTCTGACTGAGGCAAAGGTCCCAAAGGCATGTTTGACAAGTTAGAAGAAAACTGGAAACAGCAAATCCTGTAGTAACAAAACCTGATTTAGTCCTTAGTCCTTTGTTTCAAAAGTTACACTCTCATTTCTGTAGTCATAATGATCTGTAGCCAGCAGCAGAAGCATGTTATTTCCCCAAGCTATAAGCCTGCTGTGTGACTAACTTCTTTTGGCCTCTTCTCTGCAGTGTCTCCATGATGCCAACAGATAACATTCGGGAAACAGTAAAAGTGGCTCAGGGAGGAGTAACAAGGAGAATAGAAAGTTTTCCCTCATGCTGGGAGCTTGACTCAGCTCTTAGTAATTGCTGTAATTCATCAAACCCTTAATAAATGTCAAGTAATGCTAAGTGTTTTATATGCAGTTTTGGTTAAGGTTATTGAATCTTCATTTTAATAAGATGAGGGAAAGGCTCATCAAGTTACGCAACTTGCCTAAGGTCACATAGCTAGTAAGTGCACAATTAATACTTGAATTATGAAGTGTGAACTGTTACTCACTCACTCATGTCTGACTCTTTGTGACCCCATGAACTGTAGCCCACCAGGCTCCTCTGTCTATGGAATTCTCCAAGTAAGATTACTGGAGTGGGTTGCCATTCCGTTCTCCAGGGAATCTTCCCGACCCAGGGATTGAACTCAGGTCTCCTGCACTGCAGGCGGATTCTCTACTGTATTTGAATTATGATTGTCTCTAATTCCAGAGCCACTCTCCAGCACTCAGAACTCCAGTTCTCCATACCCAACAGGCCTGTGGCTTGTTAGCTTAAGTTCAGACATCAGGTGGAGGCAGATTGTGTGTTTGTCTTTGCTCATTTCTGCCTCCTCTGCCTTGGCGAGCACTTCAGCCCTCTCACCCAATTCCATGAGTATTCACTGTGAGGTCGTAGGAAACTAAAATATCAGGTGACTCCTAAATTCTAAGCAATGTGCTAGGTATTTCACAATATAATTAAAAGTTAACATAAAGTTTTTAAACAGTGCCTGGCATGTGATAGGTGCTACAGAAGTATTTTTAGCAAAACAACATTCTAACAGCAGTTTAAAAGGATTCTGATGACAGACTGTTGTTATCTACCGCAGTACCTACTCAAGGTACATAAGCTGTTTGGGAGGAGTAAATGAGGACACATAGAGGACACATAAAGTTCACTGCTTGACTTGCAGTAAGTGCTCCATCTACATTAATATGTTAGCTGTTACAGTCTACAGCCCTTCCCAAAGCCCTGTGAGATAGTAATTTAAATATTTAATATTTCTTTATCGTTGAAGAAACTGAGTTTGAGATCATTCACCCTTAGTTGAGATGTGCCTCACATCTGTTAAGTGGCAGAGCGGTGAATTGATTCTGGGCATCAGGGACTAGTCAGTATTCTTTCCATTGAACTGTTTTCAGCAGGCAGCTTTCCGAAGGCTGTCTACCTACCTGGCCCTTACCCCCATGGCACATACACATACCAAAAAACCCCTTTCTCCTTTACCTTCCTTTTTGTCAACAGGGTTGAATGAATAGTTAACTGTCTTTACTCATCCTCCATTACAGCACTCATGGATCGCTCTCTGGCCTAGGACTGATGGGAATAAAAGATGAAGAGGAAAGCACCACTCCAAACACGTGTTTGTGAGTCTGCCCACCACTTTCCAGGTGTCAATTCTTAATCCTTTGTGGGCAATGGCAGAAAATGTGGTCAGGCTGCCAGACCTCTCTATATAGCAGACAGTTTGTGGAAATATTGTATTCACTTTGAGTCTAGTCCATTTATATGGCATGTACAAATTTTCAATAAATACCTAAAATTCAAACCTCATCTTAGAGTGAGGGAAGGATACCAGTGTGTACTTTCTTTGGTGTCAGTGGGTTTATATACAAGTATTCTAGCAGGTGCTCATTTCATGTAGCACTCCTGTATATAAGTAAGGAAACCAGGAAGAGACAACCCAGACAGTATGTAGTCTTGTCAAAGTTGTAACATCTCTGAAGCAATTTCTGTAAGGCAAACTACTTTCTATTGAATGACTGTTATAAAATTGAAAGAAAAAGGCTGACTGAAAATCTGGCAGGTCCACAGAGGAAAATAGAAGACTCTTAGCTTTTAACCAACCCAGGAAATCCTCTTTCAGTTCAATTTTTAGGAACACTTCCTTCCAGAGTAACTGCAGTGTTACCCTTTACCAGTAGGTGCCTCCAATACCAGCTGTCCTAACTTAGAAGCTTCAATTTCAGTAAAAAAAAAAACCTTTGCTTTTTTAAAAATTAACTTTCAAATTATCAACATTCTGTGTTGGAAAGGACATGGGCACAGGCACACACAGTTCCAAAACTGATAGAGATATTAGCTGCCCTACTGAAGAGATGAACTAATCTGTCAAGCAGTATGTATCATTCCAAAAAACTTTGTAAATTGCTCCCTACCCTGGGACCCAGCAGTTCTACTCCTAGAGTATTATTCTACAGTAACAAGATAGTTTCTCAAAAACATGTATGGAGGAGATGATATGGGATTATTTGGTGAAATTCTATTCTTTAAAAATTATGTGTGTGTAAATAAAATCTAGTGAAAGATCTACAAGCAGCAGCAGTAGACCTCTGGATCCAGACTACCTGACTCTGAATTCCAGCTTTCCTACTTTTAGTTGTGTGAACCTTATTTAACACCTCTGTGCTTGGTACCTAAGAGTGGTATACATCTTACAGGATTCTTGTGAAGATGAGATTATGCATTCATAGTATATCATAGGTTGTATAATGCATGGAGGGTTACAGAATAGTCTGTATAGTTGACTAGAAAAAAAGATATGCATAGGCTTGGAACAAAACCTGGAAGGCTATATGGCAAAATATGAAGAGTTTTTATCTCTGGCTGATGGGATGGGCAGATTCAATTTACCAGATGCTTTTCTGAAAGTAGGCTGGTTTGTTTTTTAAAATCAGCACATATTTGTTTTATAATCAGAAAAAAATAATTTACTTAAAATTAACTCCCAAGGTTGGGCATTTGAGTCTGTGTTTAATCCTTTAAATGCAACTTCCACAAGATCTGGAAGTTGGGAACCAGAAGCCAGAACTGAAGAGCTGCTTGATTTTGGATTGAGATACTACCATTTGAAGTTCCCTTTTAAATTCCCTAGGTGGACTGCTGACCTCAGCTGCAAGGCCTTGAGAACATCTTGAAACAGTGTTGCTGGATTCTTTCCTACTGCAGAACTCCAAAGCTGTGGGAGTTTAGCTGCTGTTTACCTCTTGAGACTCCAGTCCTGAGACACAAAATAAATGTCTGCCTGAAGGTTGGCACTTCAGCTCTGCTGCTGGGCCAGTTACTTAACCTTGTTTGAGCCCATTCCCACAGCTCTGTAAAATGAGGATGTATCTACTTTTAAGGATATGAATATTCAAAGATTCAGTTTGTGAAAAATGACTGAGTAGTGGAATGTGTTATGAATTAGTTTCCCTCTCTGAGCCTCAGTTTCCTCCTTTAAAATTTTTTTTCATTTTGGCCACAGCACACAGCTTGCCAGTTCCCTAAACAGGGTTGACCAGGGATTGAACCCAGGATACAGCAGTGAAAGTGCGGAATCTTAACCACTAGACCACCAGGGAACTCTCTAGGTTTCATTTTAAAGATGGCAACATAAATTACCTACTTCATAAGGTGGTTATGAGAATTAAATTGGGAAAGCCTACATTTTGTTGAGGATCATCTTTGAACTGCAGACTCACAGAGTAGATCAAGGCTCCCTGTGCCAAGAGCACTCCCTTTGCTCCTAGGGACAGCCAAGGACATCCTTTTCCTCGATGGGTGGGGTGAAGTTTTCCCTTGGGCCCCCAACTCTAGAACTCTGCAGAGATAGGCCCAGACCATAAAGTCTCTTGAGGCTCCAGTCTGCACACATTGTTCTTTCTGATGCTCCCACCTTTTGGAAGCCAAAGCTGCCAACTTGGCCTCTTGCAAAACACATTCCATTCATAAGTGCGTTTGTGCATTTTTCCTCCCACACCCTTCTAGGCAGCCACTGCTGAGCTGCCAAGGCAGCTGCTAGAGAAGCAACTTCTCATTTGGGGGAAAAAAGCAACTTGAAGGATTTTCACAGAATACTTGGTTTAGGCTTTGAACATACTACTCCCAAACTTCCTAGCCTCCTCACCCATAATGGGGTTGTTTAGTAAAACACTCAGCCATGTTATTTTCATTTCCTTTTGTCCCCCTTTTTGTAAATTCTCTTCTCTATTATAAAGGAAACCCATTAATGGAAACTTGAAAAATCCAGAAAAGTTAAAATCATACCTAATCCCACCAGAGTCAGTAACTACCACTATTTTATAATCTTCTATCATACATTTTCCACTATTCAAAAGCAGTTTTTAATAGCTGCATAATATTCCAACATGTTGATGTGTGCCATAATTTCTAAACCAGTCCCAAGTTGTCCCCAAATGATGCTGCCAATCATATCCTTGCACATCTTTGGCAGATAATTATTTCTTGAGGAAAAATTCCTAGAAGTGAATTTAATTGGGCTGGAGTATGAACCACTGAAGGTTTTTTTTAATTCCAGAAAAAGTTTTTACCTTGTTTGCTAGCATTTTTTCAAATCTTTGTCAATTTGATAGATTTAAAAGTTTTTCACTATAGGTTTAATTTAGGATTTAAAAATTATTTATTTGAATACACTTTAGATTGTCATCTATTTTTTCCAGAAGCTTTTGGCCAATTGTTTTTCTTTAGTTGTCCATATCCTTTGCCCATGTTTCTGTTGTCTTTTCCATAATGAATTTTCCATTCTGTTTTTAAGTTCTCTTTACAAATGTGTTCATTTCTCAATTATTGCAAAAATGTTTCTAGTTTTTTAAGTTTTAGAAGCCTGTTCTTGTCTATAATGATTTTTTTCTATTTGCTTTTATGTGTAAAAAGTCTTGACTGATCCAGAGATAATTTAATATCCACTCATTATATTCTGTATATTTTTTAAATAACTTAATTTTTTACACATATACCTTTATTCCTCCTAGAACTTATTTTGGCATAGGTAACTTCACCAAATATTTAGATTTTATCCAATTACCTATCTTTACTTACACAGTAAAGGAGGCTGCATTGTAGTCTGTGTATTCAAGAGCCTTGTCTGTGTCTTCTTCTGTCTTGTCTCACACTAGTACCATATTATTTTGTAGCTCTGCATTGTAACATACTCGAATTCTCAGCAGCAACACCACACATAAACATGGGCCCAGCATGGATTACAAAACATTATAGAGTTAGATGCTCTGCTGCTGACTGCATTGCTGCCACATTTCACTAACTTTCTCAGCATCCCACAAGGTAAGAGATTCAAGGAATATTACATAGGAAGAATGTTAAACCCACATAAGAGCCTTATAGCTTTCATAAGAGAGGGCATCCTTGGAAGTCATAGCAAAGGAGGTGGGAGAGGTTAGGCTGGCTACCTTGCCTTAACTTCCCAGGCAGAATAACCCTTTAGGGTCTAGGTCAAAATCCAGAGTTAGAGAATGACTTCCAAAGCTAACCCAGCCATGTACTTTGGCAGCTGGATTTAAGAGGAAGGAGGAGGCCAGTGCTGAGGTGACTACAGTACTCTGAACCCTCAGAACTACTTTCAGTATACCATTCCACATACTAATCTGGTAGTAGTGTTAGTTGCTTATCCCTCATCTAGTCAAAAATTGGTTTTTAGCCATATAGCACCATGATGGACACTTTGAATAAATGGCCCCATATTCTTTACAAGCACCCAAATCAGTAATCTTCACTTTATTATTTCCCATACCTCTATTTGTAAAGCCCTGGCTGGGCTCAGTAGCTCAAAAAGCCAAAGACAAGCCCAAGAGCCAACTGGGAAAACAAGTACATATTTTTTAAGTGAGGAAAAAGTCACCCCCTAGATTTCCTGATGGCTCAATGGTCAAGAATCCACCTGTCAATGCAGGAGATGCAGTTTCAATCCCTGGGTTGGGAAGATCCGCTGGAGAAGAAAATGGCAACCCATCCTAGTATTCTTGCCTGAGAAATCCCATGGACAGAGGGGCCTGGCAGGCTACAGTCCATGGGGTCAAAAAGAGTCAGACACAACTTAGTGACTAAAGAAGGTCTACCACAGTTAGACTTCTAGAATGCAAAAGCCAGAGGGAGGCATCAGGGGCCATGTTACTCTAAGCCCACCATCCTCCCAATTTGGCACAGGGAAGTTGAGTCCCCAAGAGAGGCAGTGATTTTGAAAGGGCATATGTGACCATTCCAATCCTCCTATTATCTGGATTCCCTGCATTACCTACCAGCCTTTGGAAACCTTAAACTTTTGTGTCTCTGGTGCTTTATAAATCATGGGTGTTCTTTTAAATCCTAATGTTGATAGAAATAACAGTCTCTCTTGATTTTACAGATGACTAAAAGGAAACTCAGAGTTTCACTAACTTGCCAAAGATCACAGAACAGTAGCACCTGACAGTTTTCAGCTTGCCTCCTTTCCCTTAGTCACTGCCAACCTAGGAGATATAGGAGCCAACTACTAAGAGAGTTCTAATTCACTTTTTATTCTTCATGGGAATCCACATCAGTTGATAAGACTGTTTAGGTAGTGGCCCTGTGAGGATGCATTTGCTTCTTGCCTAAAAGTACTGGGACTTGAAAAGCTGTTAAGCTTGGTGAGTGGGAGATCAACATCTGTATTTGTAGCTGGGGATCCTGTAAGATCTGGACGGTTTTCCAAAGCACAGGATTTGCCATCCATTATGTTGGAAGAGGCTCCTGGTGGGTAAAGCTCACCCCAGAATGAAGTCACAGGTATTTTTTTTGCTGGGGGGGGGGGGGGGTGGTTTTTTCTTGCAGAACTGTCATTAGTCAAGTAAACAAATTTATTAAGTCCAACAGCAGGTTACCTTCCAAATAAAAAAGTAGACAATAATGTGTGTAACAAGTTAATAAAAATATTCAAGGAGCCATTTGGAGAGTGCAACAGTGCAGAGAATACAAATCAAAGTATTGACTTTTGTCAACAAGTTTGTACAACTTCAAGAAACAGATACGCTGGTCACAAACCAAGAGGAATCCACAAAGGTGGAGGGTCACATGAGTAGTGGACTCATCACCTCAGCGGGATAAGGCAGGGTATCTTATTTGTAGGACCAGTTTATCCAAGCCCCATTTGCCTATTGCTTCAAATCCCTCCTTTGAAACCTAGTATCATATTCATTAGTGCAACAGGTAAGAGCAATTAATAACAGACTCAAGGGGCTAGGACCAGGGTCAGAAGGAAGACACTTCTCCCAGAATAAATGTGTGTTGGGGAAAAAACCACAGCAGCTGCTGGATGGCTTCCTTTGGCAATATGCAAGATTTATGCTGAAAGTTGTAGGGAAGGTGGGTGGTGGAAGAGCAGGCTCAGTTTTCAAAGAAAGGAATAGGGAGAAGGATGTGATAACTCCAGCACCTGAATCAGAAACAGAATCTGATGGTTACTCAATATTGTTTTTCAGTGAGGAAAAACACCTGCAGATTCTCAATGTAAGGCAGTGCTAGTCAAGGTTAACCTGGATAAATGCTAATAATTACAACTTAACAAAGGTGTAAACTCTGAATGGGGAGTGGGTGGGAAACCCCTCTATATGATTCAGAAAACTGTGGAGTAAGAGGAGAATCAATGGTACATTTCTCAAAGAGTCCCAATTAACACTTTAATGACTTAATAGTCCTTTTAGTCCATCTTGTTTAAACAAGGGCTTCCCAGGTGGTGCTAGTGGTAAAGAATCCACCTGCCAATGCAGGAGACAGACGCCGGTTCAATCCCTGGGTTAGGAAGATCTCCTGGATGAGGGCATGGCAACCCACTCCAGTATTCTTGCCTGGAGAATCCTGTGGACAGCGGAGCCTGGTGGGCTATAGTCCACAGGTCACACAGTGTCGGATATGACTGAAGTGAATTAGCAACACGCACACATTTAAACAAGATACTGCCGAGTCCCCCAGGGAAGACCTTTGTTAGCTACCCAGTTACCAAGGCGTTCAGGTCATGACTAACCAGACACACAAGAAGAGTGGCAAAGTGGGCTACTGCAGCAAAGCAAACCTAGCAGCAGCTTTCTTCCAGGCTTTGTAACTATCTGACTGGGTCTACCTTTGGGCTTCACGACACTGAAGACTGACTGACTTTAAATGCAAACCAAACATGGCCCCAAATACAGATGTTTTGGTTTTTAAACTTTTATACCAGGTCTTTAAGTAATTTCCCATCACTATTTAATACAGTTTGGCGTAGTATACTATATGCGGCCATCACATGAACTATGGAGTCCCACACCCTACAAGATCCATCACTGACTGAATTTTGCCACCAGTCCTTGGGAGATCAGTACTATTTTAAGACCCACTAATAAATGTGTGGCTTAATCCTTTCTTCCTCTCCAAGAAGGCTAGTCTGTGCCTTCCTTAGGGAAGTTTAATATTGAAAACACTGCCTTGTACATTTTCTGTTGGATTCCCTTGAGCCTGAGGGCTTGGCTGAAATTTGGATCTTTACCTAGCTCTAGATTTTTTTTCTTACCAGAAGGGTAGAAATGGAATCTTGAACCACTCACACATGTGAGCACATCTGGCAGGGAGAACTGCTGAGGCAACTAGCCTAAGTATATAGCAAAGTGTCATTACAGGATGCAGGGTTAAGAATGATACATTCACATTTGGCAGGTATAGGCGAAGAGCAAGGCAGTGAAGCACACTTCATCTCATATTGCTTTCTAATCAATTGCTAAAGAAATACCATAGAAGCTCACAAAACTGCCAAAAAACAACTTCCCAACATACTCAGTTTGTTGTGGTCACACTGGTATTTGCCTATTTTCAAAATGGCATCCACATCCTGCCCCTGACCACACCACCACACCACTCTGGTGTCCTATTGTTTAAAGTGAAGTATGCACTGGCTTACGTGAGGGGCATGCGTTGACCTCTTCAACACAATTACTGCTCACTCATTAAGCAGCAAACCTATCTGTAGGTGAAGAGGAACAGGAACCTCTCATTTCCCAGAAGTATAACGGCAAACCCTACACACACACTCCATCTTGGATCCCTCTGCAGAGAACTGCTTTTCCTATAGCCACGAGAAAGTCAAGCATTGGTCCATGTGACTGCATAAGCTTGAATTCCTTGCATCAAAGACTCAAACCTAGAAGGAAACTAAGTCCCTCCCTAACTGTTCCCTTTTCAGGCTTCTAATTTGCATTTGTGTAACAAATAGACCATTAAATATATAACCAAAAATATTTTAAATGGCTCTTTTGTTGAAGAGGAAGCTGAGTGTTTTTTAAAAAATCCGTCATAGCACACCTAATGCATGGAATGCTTTCTTGTAGGCTGGGGAAGGAATCCAGTTCCTCCAGTCCTTAGGATAACTCAGCCTTTTGTGTCCTCTCCATACCCCCTTCTGATCTGAGACAGAAACAGTCTTACCTGGCTAGAAGCAGCTTGCTAGATTAAGGTTTTAACCTTAACCTCTGCGCAACCCAGAACTGAGGAAAAATGGGGCTGTAAATTGACTGGATGAGATGGCAGTCTCAATACCTCAGTCTAGGTACCTTGACTTCAATTGAGCCCACAGAACCTGCCAGGACCCTTAGAAACTGTCCACAAGGATCTTGTGTCTTAGGCTAGAACAAAGCCAGATATCTGGACTGGGACCCATCAGCTTTCCAACAGTAGTGCTAACTACTGTGGCTAACTTTAGTTTCTCATCCACTCCTGTAAAAGGGGCAACTCTCAGGGTTCAGATTAAAAAATATATATATGTTCCCTATGTCAATACCAATTATACAAAAACATTGACTGCAGAAACTCCTTAAATCATCTTTGTAAAGATGGGAGCCCAGAGCCATAGATAAGTAATAAAAGAAATAAAACAACTCAAAATAAGCAATTCCTGCCCAGGCTGAGAAACATACCTGGGAGGGAGATGGGGGGTAAGTTGAGGGAGAAAACTCCAAATATTTAATAGACAAACTCTCACTGCCTCAAGAGTATAAATATTTTTATAAATTTTTATTTAAAAATTCCCTTTTCAATCTGTTCCAAAGTATTGGAAGCTGAACGGTACAAGTTCCTGCCATCCATCCTTCCAGTACAGTTTTATGAGGACATTTTTTTTTTTAATGGAAAAATAAGAGGACCCTCTACTAAAACCAGGTAGGACCAGTCAGCTCCTGTGTGGCAGTTTAGCCAAAGCTGGCCTTACAGAGCAAGCACGTGGAGGTGTCTAGGGAATTGGGACTCCCTCTTGTGAGGAAAAGACTGAGAAAATTCATCTTTAATGAAAATGATCTAAATTCATATTCAAAAGCCTTCATTATGATGCTCCCTGACACTCTTATACTTTGCATATTGAAGGCAGCTCCCTTTTATAGCTAGTTTTAGCAGGCAAAGAAACAAAGGAATATAGATACATATATGTGTATATATATATATATATATAATATAGGTAAAATATATACATATATATGTATATATACATATTTGGGGGTAGGAAAAGGTGAGGAGGGTCATGTAAACCTAAATAGTCATCACATTACCCCAAATGAGCCTGACATTAACAAAGAAGAAAATAAATAACTCTGGGGGTTAAGTGACAACATGGGTGCAGCAAGAAGGGACAGGGCCCGCGTTTAACCATTAAATACACTATGTATTTGTTTGGCAGAGTTCAGGCCAACCCCAGGCTCCTGCACTTGCCAGACAAGTAAGCTGATGATACTCAATTAAGAAAAAAAAAAAATTCAAGCAGAGCTCCATACCACAGTTTTCCTTCAAGTCAGTTGGCCGGCAGGCACAGTTTTCCGACCACCAGGAACAGAAACTTTGGCTCCAAAGCAAATGAAAAAAAAAAAAAAAAAGTATTTCCACTTACAACATGAAAATACAGAAAATTCATCAAAGAAAGAAAACTATCAAAGTCTACTTCCAGCAAAACTGAGGTAGCACTGCTTTCTCTGCATTAAATGCTTAAGTGGTTCTCAGTACAACGTGTTCTAACAAAACTGCTCACTTGACTGACAGGTGCAGCATGTTGACGGATAAACTCAACATGAAATGAAATAGGTCAAAGAAGGAATGAGCAAGAAGTGAGAAAAATAAAGAGTTTCAGATAAATTAGCTTAAAAGGGGGTCATCACCAGACTACAAATGCTCTTGGCTGGCCTTGGCTCTCCAAGAGCTTTAAATTGCCTGGGAATTAATGCAATGTGGTTAACAGTTAACACTGCTAATTCAAAATTCAACTCTGTGTAAATCTTTAAAAGTAATTATTACAACCTAAATTCAACCATGTAAACAGCACTACACACAGTACAGACCTGCCCTGAAAAACAAGAATATGCAAAACTGAGATCTGGCACTGTATCATTTTATAACAATAATTCAACCTAACTGTCCCATTCCCCACTACCTGCTCTACACCCTCCCCCACCAAAAAAAAAAATCTAATTTGTGCAAGAAGTGGCAGGCTTATTCTATCTGAAGGCTTCAAAAAAAAAAAAAAAAAGATATACAACATGTAGCCAGGTTCAAATATTTTGGGGGACCCCTCCCCAAAAAAGGGAAATAACCAAAATAACCAAAAGTGAAGAAAGTGCCTAAAACATGATACAGCATTTTAGAGCCCTTTCAGATACAAGGCAGAGAAAGGTGTAAAGTAGAAAATATCCGGATCTTCAGTAATTTCCAGAAAGGTCCAATTCCTTGGTTGACTGCAGGGCAGCAGGCAGATCCTTGCTGCTGCTCCTGAGACAGAGCCACTAAGTCTGCTCCTCGGGACACAAGCCCTCGGGCCCTGAGCTGAGTGCACCTCTCCCTTCCCCTTCTCTTTTCCTTCGCTCCATTTCCCACTCCACAAAGGTATCGAAGAGACTTGGCCAGGCCTCATCTTCGCTGTAGTTGCTGAGGTCAGGGCCAATCACCTGAGTGAAGTTAAGGAACATATTCCAAGTGTCCCTGGAGATGCCCTTGATCCCCGAGGGGTTCTCTGTTAGGAAGTTTAGCCATTGGTCCAATACCGGGGGATTGTTCTGGGTAAAGACGAGTTTCCACAGGGCAATGGCTATTTCTCGATGCAGTGACCGCTGCCCTTCTTCAGAGTCCAGGCCAAACTGAAATGTAAACCGGTAGAGATCCTTGAATTTATCCTCTTGTTTGGCTTCTGTTAAGAGGCTAGGGAACCGTGCACAGATCCCATCAATGCTGTCTGCACTTATTGCTTTGCAGCCGTCAAAAAATTCCTTCCTGCAATAGGGAGGGGCATAATTAATCATTGTAAATGATATCATTTACTGAGAGGTGATATAGTATAATTAAGAGCATAACTATGAGGCTGTCGGGATTTGAACTCCAACTCCTCTACTAACTGCAATCCTACTTCATCTGCCAAATGGTAAGAACACTACCTTACTTCATAGGGTTTAACTAAACAAGTTATGTCAAATTCTAATAGTGCCAGGCACATGGTAGGCAGCTGATATCATTCATTCATCTATTCATCTTTCCAAAGTCTCCTCCTCCATGCGGTTTCTCATTCTGCAATAGTGATTAAGCTGTAGACTTTCCTTGGAGATGGGGAGGGAGTCTTCCTGTTTTCCTTTTGATTCTATAGGGGTTGTTTGTTTTTGGAATAGTTTTGGTTACTGCCAAGGAAAATTTTTGGAGTCCAAAGATTCTGGATGAACCTGGGGAAATTGCCACCAGAGATCAAAATTCTGTTACTAAAAAGCAAACACTGTATGTGTATTTTTTAACATCTATATATAATACTTCTGGCTTACAACATGGTCTCACACTGATCATGTTCTTCGAGATTCTGTATGTTCTGAAGAGAGAACATCTGAGGTCTGCTAAGTAACCTACCCAGGGACTAAAAGTTTTGTCGAGGGGTTCTCAAAGTCAATTCTTCTTACTTATAATCCAGTGCTGTGCAAACCACACCTTGTGACCCTGCCATGCTGTCTCCCACAAATAATCTCTGTAGGGATGGATGCGTGATCATAACAAAGCACTTAACTACTGGCTGACAGGACTTCCCAGGTAGCTCAGTGGTAAAGATCAGCCTGCCAGCACAGGAGACACGGGTTCAATCCCTGGGCTGGGAATATCCCCTGGAGGAGGAAATGGCAACCCACTCCAGTATTCTTACCCAGAAAATACCACAGACAGAAGAGCCTGGCAGGCTATGGTCCACAGGGTCACAAAGAGTTGGACATGACTGACTGCACACACGCACTAGTTGATAACTGGGGCCAGCTCTCCTTACTGGAACACAGGGTGGCTAAGGGTATTGTTCGGAGAGCTGAAAGGGGCAACAAGCTTCCTACAGTGACTAAAGCACATCCCCAGTGGCACTCGATGCCTGACACATGAGAGGTGCACATAAACTGAGTAAGGAAGTAAGTGAACTGACAAAGGAGCGGAAGAAAAGACAGAAGTCTGAAATAGCAGTGGGGTGGGACAGCAACTTGGCAACATGGATTATTCACTTAACTTCAGGCAAGGACTGTTGATGCCCACTTCTATCCTAGCTGTGCACCACTGCTCAATGGTGCTCTTTTTCCTCCTCTGTTCACCTGGTGACACCAAGTATTTGTGACTAACCTGGTGAATTTGCACATGGTAGCAGCCTGGAACTTCCAAGCCAAAAGCAGCACTCGAAATTCCGTGGGGTCCACACATAGATCATTGCAAAAGCGCTCCATGCCTTCCTCCAAAATTGCATCCTCCCGTTCATCCTTATAGCGCCTGAACAGTTCTTCCAACCTCTGCAGAGACGACTCCTCGGCATTTGACTTGGGCTCCCTCCCAGCATCTCCGGAGGATGTTGGCAGCTGGCAGGCCTCAGGAGCAGCCTCTGCCTTCTTGGTCCCATTGACAAGGATATCTCCACCTGGCTTGCCACAGGCGGGCAGCTGTTCCTCACGGTGGCTTGCACTCCGCCTACCATGTGACTTGCTGCTGGGGTCACGGTCTCCATTCTTGCTACCCAGAGTTGATGAGGGATTCTTACACTTGGTGACACACTGGCCCATGATGCTGGTGGCCTGGCCTCTAGAGCGGCCCTCTCTGGATTAGATGCCCTCGTTGCCACTGACCCATGTGCCTCAACATGCCATCAGTCAGAGGAGCCAGCCAACCTAGAAGAAAATTAAAGAGCAATCACCACTGAACAGGAAGACAGAGTATGCGAGCTCTTCTCCAGGGACTGCACAGTGCAACACCATTCTTGCAATGAGCCAACCATGAACTAGCGGAAATACCCCAAGTTCACCATCACCTTCCTCACAAGCCTATACCTTCACCTTGGAAATGCAGTGGCTAGGACACATATGGAGAACCAATAATGGAAATTCCTAAAATTCTTAAGGTAACATAGATCACAAAGAATTCATGTGCAGAATGCATCAGGAAGACTATGGGTTTGCCAGAAATATTCCAAAGGAAATTTGTCTTGCCAATTCGCCATCACATAAGAAAGTTATTTGAGCCTGTGTTAACACCAAAGGTACAAATAAAAGGTTCATCTTCTAGTCTCTAATGTCAAAATTCTCAGATTTTCTTTTTAAGTAGGATGAACAAGGAGGAAGAGTGGTCACATCCAAAATAACTATATATAGTTTCATAATGCCCTAAAGATGAGGTAAAGAATTTGCAAGCCCTTTCTCCACCCTTACCCTATCCACCTATGGGAGCCATCCACCAGGACTATATTCCATGCCAAGGGTCCCAGTTGCTGAGCTTCTTTTCTAAAAACCCCTCTCAGAAAGGTAGTATGTAGAAGGAAAGTCAAGTTCACACTAAATGTGAATGTCCTATAGGGCCTGCAGGCTTATTAGTCTTTTAAGAAGGTATCTCCATTTTAAAAGAAGGACTGATTTACCCAAATACAATCTCTAAATGATAGGATAACAGCTAGATGAAAAAGAAAAGTCTGCACTAATACGTAACATCATAGTGATTTACTTATTACTTAACTAAAAAGTGTTTTATAGGAAGATTGCTAGAAATTTCTTGGCCAGGAAAGAGGTGATTTCTCTGGAGACACTTTATCTACTTAGACTCATTCTTACCTTCAACTAGTCTACCAGAAGATCCATCTAAAATTTAGTGCTTGTAAAATTTTGCTACCTAAAGAATCTGCCTGCAATGCAGGAGACCCCAGTTCAATTCCTGGCTCAGGAAGATCCCCTGGAGAAGGGACAGGCTACCTACTCTGGCATTCTTGGGCCTCCCCTGGTGGCTCAGACAGTAAAGACTTCATCTGCAATGTGGGATACCTGGGTTCAATTTCTGGGTTGGGAAGATCCCTTGGAGAAGGGCATGGCAACCCACTCCAGTATTCTTGCCTGGAGAATCCCCAAGGACAGAGGAGCCTGGCAGGCTACAGTCCATGGGGTTGCAAAGAGTTGGACACGACTGAGTGACTAAGCACAGCACAGCAGAGCGTAATAACTGCAGCCTCTGAAATTATGTTAATAGAAACTTGGAAGTATAGCAGGGAAAGTGGACCCAATCAATGTCAGACCCATGTCTCACCAGCTCTAGAGTCACGGACCTTCACAATCCAAATTCAAAGCTCTAATGAGGCTGGCAGTAGGGTAAAAGGGTGCTTTTAATGTAAAGTTGGAGCTTTAAACTTTAGCTAAAGAACTTTACTTCCTCCAAATAGTACTTGCATAAATTCAGAGTTATCTTCAAAAGGAATTCTAAGGGTATGTTCTCAGTGTACAAGTTTAAAATGAAGACCATAATCATTCCTGTGTTCATTGGAATCACATAGTATCAGGGTGTGTCCCATTCTCCACCTTCAAAAAGAATAAATGACAGACATGACTATACATGCCTTTTTTGGATTTGCAGTTTCACTTAGGTTTCAAAACCACACTGAAGCCCCTTAAGAAGGTTTTTGGTGTGGAAAATGACAGACCCAAGTAAGTTTTCTGAAACCTTTTTATGCTTTTAGAGTATAGCTAGTAAGCCATAGCACAACTTATTAAAATTGTAAAAGCCAAGGGGGTTAATTCTTGGAAGACCAGAATACATGAGAAGCAACCTGTTCAAGCTAAATTATCCAAAACAAACAGCACTATACCACATGGACGGTCTGGTTTCCAGATCTGTGTTTCTACGACTGAAATGCTGAAAGAAACAAAAGGCCTAAACTTAAAAATTCCACATGCTCACAGACTGGCAACTCTAATTCCCAGACACGCTGACTCACCAGATTTTGCTGCTCAGTTCTTGCTACTGAGGAAAGCCCAGGTATCTGGCACGATAAGAGGATTTCCTGGTTTCTGACTGACTCACCTACCCTAGGCCACTCACCTCTGCTCCCATTGGACAGATGCTATATTATATCAGCTTCCTCCAAATCCTGGTGCCAAGGCCTTCAAGTAGGGACAGAACAGATGGACCTCTCAAAGAGGCTCTAATCCATTTACCCATTTACAAGCCCTCCACATAGAGCTTCTTTGATGACCTGACATAGCAGAACCAGCTGAAACCTGAGGCATTTTATACCCAAGAGATGAAAAAAAAAAAAGGAGTGGGAAATCAGTTTAGACAGATGATCAGTCAAAGTGACAGCAGGCTGGGTCCCTTCTTTCCATTCTGGTCCTTTCCTTTGAGGCAAGTGATGGTCTCAAGCCAGAAGGAAGTATTTACAGATCTGATGGTGAGTGTGGTCCCCTGATTACCTAATGGGCTCCCTTCTTTACTGTCTATCTCTTTCTTTGGGAAACAGTTCTGCACCAAGAGATTTCTCAGGTTCAATCAGGGGCTCAGCCCTATGTCACAGGATGGCCACACTTCAAGTGTTTTAAAGTTGCAAGCTTCCCTGGACACACTAGCTGTTTGCTAATTCCTAATAAGAGCAATTTTCAATTACTTAGCACTGGATAGCACATCATGCATGATACAAAGCACTTTATGGACAATAAAACTCATATATGCTTACCATAACTCCATTCAAAGACAGGAAAGTTGGGGTGCAAAGATTACCCAGGATCACAAGCAGAACCTGGTATGTCTGACTTGAAAAACCCCTGATAGCTCAGCTGGTAAAGAATCTGTTAGCGATGCAGGAGACCCCAGTTCGATTCCTGGGTTGGAAATATCCATTGGAGAAGGGATAGCCTACCCACACCAGTATTCTTGAGCTTCCCTTGTGGCTCAGATGGTAAAGAATTCACGCACAATGCGGGAGACCTGGGTTCGATCCCTGGGTTGGGAAGATCCCCTGCAGAAGGGAAAGGCTACCCACTACAGTACTCTGGCCTGGAGAATTCCATGGATTTCTACTGTATAGTCCATGGGGTTGCAAACAGACACGACTGAGTCAACTTTCACTTTCAATTTAACCACTAAGCTAGACTGCTTAACACACCTATATCAGAAGCCCCTTCATAGATCACAGCATGGTTTGGTAAAGGGGCTTTGTAATGCAATGAAGCTATAAGCCATACTGTGCAGGGCCACCCAAGATGGGTGGGTCATAGTGAAGTGTACTGACAAAATGTGGCCCATTGGAGGAGGGAATGGCAACACACCAGTATTCTTGCCGTGAGAACCCCATGAGCAGTATGAAAGAGCAAAAACACATAACACTGGAAGATGAGCCCCCCAGGTTGGAAGGTGTCCAATATGCTATGGGGGAAGAGCAGAGGGCAATTACTAATATCTCCAGAAAGAATGAACTGGCTGAGCCAAACCGGAAACAACACTCAACTGTGGATGTGTCTGGTGGTGAAAGTCAAGTCCAATGCTGTAAACAATATTGAAATCTGGAATGTTAGGTCTATGAATCAAGGAAATTGGATGTGGTCAAGCAGGAGATGGCAAGAGTGAATATCATTTTAGGAATCAGTGAACTAAAGTGGACAGGAGTGGATGAATTTAATTCAGGTAACCATTATATCTCCTACTGTGGCCAAGAATCCCTTAGAAGAAATGGAGTAGCCCTCATAGTCAACAAAACAGTGACATCGGTTCATTTCCAAGGCAAACCATTCAACATCACTTTGCCTTAACCACTGATGCTAAAGAAGATAAAGTTGGGTATGAAGATCTATAAGACCTTGTAGAACTAACAGCAAAAATGATGTCCTTTTCATCATGGGAACTGGAATGCAAAAGTTGGAAATCAAGAGAAACCTGCAGTAGAAAGCAAGTTTGGCCTTGGAGTACAAAATAAAGCAGGGCAAAGGCTAACAGAGTTTTGCCAAAAGAACACACTGGTCATAGCAAACACTCTTTTCCAACAACACAAGAGATGACTCTACACATGGACACCACCAAATGATCACTATTGAAATCAGAGTGATTATATTCTCTGCAGCCAAAGATGGAGAAGCTCTATACAGTCAGCAAAAACAAGACTGGGAGCTGACCGTGGCTCAGATCGTGAGCTCCTTATTGCAAAATTTAGTCTTAAATTGAAGAAAAGTAGGGAAAACTACTAGACCATTTAGGAATGGCCTAAATCAAATCCCTTATGATTATAAGGTGGAGGTGATGAATAGGTTCAAAGGATTAGATCTGGCAGAGTGCATAAAGAACTATATATGGAGGTTTATAACATTGTACAGGAGGCAGTGACCAAAACCACCCCAAGGAAAAAGAAATGCAAGAAGGCAAAGTGGTTGTCTGAGGAGGCTTTACAAATAGCTGAAAAGGGAGAAAGGGAAAAATATACCCAACTGAATGCAGAGTTCGAGAAAAAAGCAAAGAGAGATAAGAAGGCCTTCTGAAATGAAGTGTAAAGAAATACAGGAAAACAACAGGATGGGAAAGATTCTCTAAGAAAGAGAACTTCTCTTCAAAAAAAATTGGTGATAGCAAAGGAAACATTTCATCCAAGAATGGGAGTGAGTAAGGACCTAACAGAAGAGATTAAGAGGTGGACAGAATACACAGAACTATACAAGAAAGGTCTTAATGATTCAGATAACTATGATGATAGGAGTGTAGTCACTCACCTAGAGCCAGACATCCTGGAGTGTGAAGTCAAGTGGACTTTAGGAAGCATTACTAAGAACAAAGCTAATGGAGGTGATGGAATTCCAGCAGACCTATGTAAAATCCTAAAAGATGATGCTGTTAAAGTGCTACAGTCAATATGTCAGCAAATTTGGAAAACTCAGCAGTGGTCACAGGACTGGAAAAGGTCAATCTTCATTCCAATCCCAAAGAAGGGCAATGCCAAAAAATTTTCAAACTACGGCACAACTGCATTCATTTCACCTACCAGCAAGGTAGGCTCAAAATTCTCCAAGCCAGGCTTCAGCAGTATGTGAACCGAGAAATTCCAGATACATAAACTGGATTTAGAAAAGGCAGAGGACCCAGAGATCAAATTGCCAACATCTGCTGGATCACAGGAAAAGCAAGGGATTTCCAGAAAAACATTTACTTCTGCTTCATTGACTATGCTAAAGCCTTTGACTGTGGGGATCACAACAAACTGGAAAATTCTTAAAGAAATGGGAGTACCAGACCACCTTACCTGTCTCCTAAGAAACATATGCAAGTCAAAAAGCAACAGCTAGAACTGGACATGGACAACAAACTGGTTCCAAATTGGGAAAGAAGTATGTCAAGGCTATTTACTGTCATGCTGCTTATATAACTTATATGCAGAGTACATCATGCAATATGCCAAAGTGAATGAATCACAAGCTGGAATCAAGATTTCTGGGAGAAATACCAACAACATCAGATACGCAGATGATACCACCCTAATGACAGAAAGTGGAAAGAAACTAAAGAGCTTCTTGATGAGGGTGAAAGAAAAGTGAAAAGGTTGGCTTAAAACTCAACATTCAAAAACTAAGATCATGGCATCTAGTCACACCATTGCATGGCAAATAGATTGGGAAAAAATAGAAATAGTGATAGATTTTATTTTTGTGGGCTCCAAAATCACTGTGGACAGTGACTGCAGCCATGAAATTAAAAGACACTTGCTTCTTGGATGGAAAGCTATGACAAACCTAGAAAGCATATTAAAAAGCAGAAACATCATTTTGCTGACAAAGATCCGTATAGTCAAAGTTATGGTTTTCCAGTAGTCATGTACATATATGACAACTGGACCATAAAGAAGGCTGAGTGCCAAAGAATTGATGCTTTTGAATTGTGGTGCTGAAGAAGACTCTTGAGAATCCCTTGGACTGCAGGGAGGTCAAACTAGTCAATCCTAAAGGAAACCAATCCTGAATATTCATTGGAAGGATTGAGACTTAAGCACTAATACATTGGCCACCAGATGCAAAAGAGCTGAGTCACTGGAAAAGACCCTGCTGCTGGGATAGATTGAGAGCAGGAGGAAAAGGGGGCGGCAGAGGATGAGATGGTTAGATAGCATCACTGACTCAATGTACATAGATTTGAGCAAACTGTGGGAGACAGTGAAGGACAGAAGAATCTGGCCTGCTGCACTCCATGGGGACTGCAAAGAGTCAGACATGACTTAGGGACTAAACAACAACGACTGGAAAAAGAACAGCACACGGTCTGTGCCCACTGCTAAGAATGACGTCCTAGCCACTGCTCTCTCCCCCGCAAGTCTTACCACCATGAAGCAGGCAGGCAAGATGCCCTTAGGCTCAGCCTCACCAGAGGATGGGGCTAGAATTAGTCCAGAGTCCTTAAACCTGTGATGTTTCAGGACCCCATCATGGCTAGAAACTCTAGCTCTTTAAGTCCAACTCTGCTACTGGCTATTTGACCCTGATCAAAAACCTGAATTTCATCAACCTGAAAAGCAGTACCTACTTCATAGAGCAGTTATAAGGATTCAGTCAGGATACACTAATAAAGAGTACCCGGCACACAATGACTTCCACAGATGAAAGCTGTTATTAAAAGCCAAGTAGTATCTGCTTACCCTGATGGAAATCCCAGCTTGTCCCATTTGAACAACGGGTCTAGGCTTTGACTTCCCCAGGCCCAGACAGGACAGGATGCCTATGCTTGACTTGAGTCACACACATGAGTATTGCTCAAAAACAGTCTCTTGAGCTACAGAAGTAACCCTGCTCAAATTCACCACCCATCAGAAATACACAGGGGATCAGATTCTCCAAAGGATGACTTGTGAATAATCCTGAATAAAATCAAGCTGGCTATTTGCTGTGCCCTCTGGATATCTGAATTATTGCTCACTTTCTGTCCCTAACTGCAGAACAATTATATCAAAGAAATTCTTGCACTGTTAAGAAAGTTCTAGTACCCACAACAGATTTCCCCACTTGGGGAAAGGGAAAAGGACTAAGAATCCCCAAAGAATTTGACTTTGGAGACCAGTGGGACTTGATTACAGAACTTTAACAGGAATGGGGAAACAGACTCTTGGAGGGCACAAACAAAACCTTGTGCACATCAAGAGCCAGGAGAAAGGAGTTTCCTGTGAAGGCATGGGTCAACAACAGTTTGCCCTCAGTCCAGACAACAGGGAGGGAACAGCCCTACCCATCAACAAAAAATTGGATTAAAGATTTACTTAGCATGGCCCCACCCATCAGAACAAGACCCAGATTCCCCCCCAGTCAGTCTTTCCCATGAGGAACCTTCCATAAGCCTGTTATCCTTATTCATCAGAGGGCAGATAGAATGAAAACCACAATCACAGAAAACTAACCAAACTGATCACATGGACCACAGCCATGTCTAACTCAATGAAACTATGAGCCATGCCATGTAGAGCCACCCAAGATGGATGGGTCATGGTGGAGAGTTCTAACAAAATGTGGTCCACTGGAGAAGGGAATGGCAAACCAATTCATTATTCGTGCCTTGAGAACCCCATGAACAGTATGAAAAGGCAGAAAGATAGGACACTGAAAGATGAACTCCCCAGGTCAGTAGGTGCCCAATATGCTACTGGAGAAGAGTGGAGAAGTAACTCCAGAAAGAATGAAAAGACGAAGCCAAAGTGAAAACAGTGTCCAGCTGTGGATGTGACTGGTGATGGAAGTAAAGTCCGATGCTGGAAAGAACAGTATTGCATAGGAACCTGGAATATTAGGTCCTTGAATCAAGGTAAATTGGAAGTGGTCAAACAGGAGAGGGCAAGGGTTTGAACATCGAAATTTTAGTAATCAGTGAACTAAAATGGACAGGAATGGGCGAATTTAATTCAAATGACCATTACATCCACTACTGTGGGCAAAAATCCCTTAGAAGAAATGGAGTAGTCCTCACAGTCAACAAAAGGGTCTGAAATGCAGTACTTGGGTGCAATCTAAAAAACAACAGAATGACCTCGGTTCGTTTCCAAGGCAAACCATTCAATATCACAGTAATCCAAGTCTATGCCCCAACCACTAATGCTGAAGAAGCTAAAGTTGAACGGTTCTATGATGACCTACAAGACCTTCTAAAACTAACACCAGAAAAAGATGTCCTTTTCATAACAGGGGACTGGAATGCAAAAGTAGGAAGTCAAGATTTCCCTGGAGAAACAGGCAAGTTTGGCCTTGGAGTACAAAATGAAGCAGGCCAAAGGCTAACAGAGTTTCGCCAAGAGAACACACTGTTTGTAGCAAGCACCCTCTTTCACCACCACAAGAGATGACTCTACTCATTGACCATATGGTCAATACCGAAATCAGACATATTATATTCTTTGCAGTTGAAGATGGAGAAGCTCTATACACTCAGCAAAAACAAGACCAGGAGCTGACTGTAGCTCAGATCATGAACCCCTTATTGCCAAATTCAGACTTAAATTGAAGAAAGTGGGGAAAACCACTAGACCATTCAGGTATGACCTAAATCAAATCCCTTATCAAATACAGTGGAAGTGAGAAATGGATTTAAGGGACTGATAGACAGAGTGCCTGATGAACTATGGACGGAGGCTCATGACATTGTATAGGAGACAGTGATCAAGATCAACCCCAAGAAAAAGAAATGCAAAAAGGCAAAATGGCTGTCTGAAGAGGCCTTACAAATAGCTGAGAAAAGAAGAGAAGCAAAAGGCAAAGGAGAAAAGGAAAGATATACCCATTTGAATACAGAGTTCCTAACAATAGCAAGGACAGATAAGAAAGCCTTCCTCAGTGATCAATGCAAATAGAAGAAAACAATAAAATGGGAAAGACTAGAGATCTCTTCAAGAAAATTAGAGATACTAAGGGAACATTTCATGCAAAGATGGGCACAATAAAGGACAGAATGGTATGGACATAACAGTGGCAGAAGATATTAAGAAAAGGTGGCAAGAATATACAGAAGAACTATACAGAAAAGATCTTAATGACTCAGATAACCATGCTGATGTGATCACTAACATAGAGCCAGACATCCTGGAATGTGAAGTCAAGTGGGCCTTAGGAAGCATCACTACAAACAAAGCAAGTGGAGGTGATGAAATTGCAGCTGAGCTATTTCAAGTCCTAAAAGATGATGCTGTGAAAGTGCTGCACTCAATATGCCAGCAAATGTGGAAAACTCAGCAGTGGCCACAAAACTAGAAAAGGTCAATTTTCATTCCAATTCCAAAGAAAGGCAATGCCAAAGAATGTTCAAATTACTGTACAGTTGCACTCGTCTCACACACCAGCAAAGTAATACTGAAAATTCTCTAAGCTAGGCTTCAACAGTATGTGAACTGTGAACTTCCAGATGTTCAACCTGGATTTAGAAAATGCAGAGGAACAAAAGATCAAATTGCCAACGTCCATTGGGTCATTGAAAAAGCAAGAGAGTTCCAGAAAAACATCTACTTGTGCTTTATTGACTACACCAAAGCCTTGACTGTGTGGATCAGAATAAACTGTGAAAAATTCTTCAAGAGATGGGCATACCAGATCACCTTTCCTGCCTCCTGAGAAATCTGTATGCAGATCAGGAAGCAACAGTTAGAACTGGACATGGAACAATGGACTGGTTCCAAATTGGGGAAGGAGTACGTCAAAGCTGCATATTGTCACCCTGCTCATTTAACTTATAAGGCAGAGAACATCATGTGAAATGCAGGGCTGGATGAAGCACAAGCTGGAATCAAGATTGCCAGGAGAAATATCAAGAACCTCAGACATGCAGATGATGCCACCATTATGGCAGAAAGTGAAGAGGAACTGAAGATCCTCTTGATGAAAGTGAAAGAAGACAGTGAAAAAGCTGGTTTAAAACTCAGTATCAAAAAACTAAGATCATGCCATTGGGTCCCATCACTTCATGGCAAACAGATGGGCAAACAATGGAAACAGTGACAGACTTTATTTTCTTGGGTTCCAAAAATCACTGCAGACAGTGACTGCAGCCATGAAATAAAAGACACTTGCTCCTTGAAAGAAAAGCTATGGCAAACCTAGACAGCATATTAAAAAGCTGAGACATTACTTTGCTGACAAAGGTCTGTCTAGTCAAAGCTATGGTTTTTCCAGCAGTCACATATGGATGTGAGAGTTGGACCATAAAGAATGCTGAGTGCCGAAGAATTGATGCTTTTGAACAGTGGTGCTGGAGAAGACGTTTAGAGTCCCTTGGACTGCAAGGAGATCAAGCCAGTCAATCCTAAAGGAAACCATTCCTAAATATTCATTGGAAGGAGTAATGCTGAAGCTGAAGCTCCAATACTTTGGCCACTGATGCGAAGAACTGACTCACTGGAAAAGACCTTGCTCTTGGGAAAGACTGAAGGCAGGAGGAGAAGGGGACAACAGAGGATGATATGGTTGGATGGCATCAGTGACTTGATGGACATGAATTTGAGCAATCTCTGGTGAGGGACAGAGAAGGCTGGCATGCTGCAGTCCATGGGGTCACAAAGAGTCAGGCACGATTGAGCAACTGAACTGAACTAACTTCTGTCCCTAATCTGGGGCAATCTTCCAGTCAGTTCCAAATTTCATTCCCTTTCCACTAGGTTCCAGGTGTGCAGATCTGGAAAAAGCCAGGATTTCTAACTTGGTACTGATTTACACTCATCTAATGGGACTACCTTCCCAGTGGTCCTCCTGCTATCCCTCTGAAATGGATAGCCTCAGCACAATCTGGGCACCCCAGAACCAAATTTAATTACTAACAGAACATCATCATTAATTAATCCCACTTTTCATTGTTAGTACATTGTAAGAGCTACATTGAAGTGTAACTCAAGGAAATAATTACTGCCACAAAATAAATATAAGTACACAGAGGTCAAGGAGCTATCTAGGAAAGGAGAAACTGGAGCGGAGTAACTAATAGGACAAGCTCTGCAAGCAGACGAACCTGTATCTGAATCACGGTGATGCACCAGGTTTGTGACCATCAATATATAATTTTTAAATGGGACAGTTGTACCTCATGGACTGGTGGATAGAGGAAATGAGATGTCCCATGTAAAATGCTCTGCCCTAATACCTGGCTCATAAAAAGTATTTGGTAAGTGTTAGCCTTTATTGTAATTGTTATTATCAGAAAGTTGGTGACAGGATCAAGTTCCTCTTTTCCTAGAGAAGTGCTCTTGTCAGCAGCCAGGCCAGGTCTCCTGGGGCACTTCAGGAATGCTGATGCCCCAAATGCCCACAGAAGCTCTCCTGTTCTTGCAGTAAGTGACTCTGGTCTCCTGTTTCAGCTAAGTGGCATACACTGAAATGGAGTGACAGACAAGAAGGGGTGGGACGAAAGGAAGAAGAAAAAAAGGGAGAAAAAAAACTACAAACCAGGACACATACTTCTAGGCATAGCTTTGGGGGTTTACTTGAAAGATTAAAGGCAGTAACTGCTTAGTTTATGTTGGCCCAAGATAAGCCTCCAGCTTTTCTCCTCCAATCTCAGCTCTAACTGCTTCTGCCTCTCTCTCTCCCTCCTCCTCTGAATCAGCTTCCAGCCTTCCTCCTCTCCTGTGGCAGACCCAGCTGCTATTCCTGGGGATGGGCTTGGTTGCTTGCTTGGCCCCAGGTCTGGAGGTGGCACTGCTGGGCTAAGGGCAGTCCTAGAGATCACGGTCCCAGTGGATGCCTGGCTCCACAGATAGCCAGAGAAGGGAGATCAGAAAAGTGTTTCTAATTCTTAGGCAGCTCCATGAAGTGACAATCAGGCAAGTCCCCGTATTCTAGGACTTATAGTCTACCTTTCAAACAGAATCACCCCTTATGGACAGAAAGACCGTGAAGGGCAAAACCACACAAAGACGAATGGAGACAGGAAAGGAGAGAGGAGTGTGAACCAGTGTTATGGAAAGGAAGGTGGCGGGACTGATGAAGAGGAATTGGTATTTGTTATATGCTTCATATACATCATCATCTTCACAACAACCTATGATGTCAGACATCTTACAGATTAGGAACCTGAGGTTTCTTAACCACTAAGCAATGGGACTAGGAAATAAAATCAGTTTGTCAGACTCCAAAATCTACTCAATGGGAAAGTTTCACAGAGATGATGAGTCTTGTTCTGGTCCCTCAGTGATTGGGAGCATAAAGTGGAAAGGAAAGAGGCAAACGGTCAATTTGGTTGGTCCAGGCTGAGAGGGGATTTTAAAATGTTTATTAACAGCAATAGCTTTTAAGTCAGTTGCATGTACTGAGGAGACTGACATGAATTATCACTTTTAACCAACTACAACTCTATGAGGAAGAAAATATAATCTTCACTTCACAGTGGGATAAACTGAACAGAGTTTAAGGGATTTGGCCTGAGGTCACACAGCCAATCTATAAAGGAAAAGGGATCCAAACCTAGGAGTCTGATTCTAAACTCATCACATTACATCACTGGTCTCACTACTTATTGTTCTTGGCTATGCTGTTCGAGGTGGCACAGTGGTAAAGAATCTGCCTGCCAACGCAGCAGACACGAGACACAAGTTCAGTACTGGGTCGAGAAGATTCTCTTGAGTAGAAAATGGCAACCCACTTGAGTATGCTTGCCTGGAAAATTTCATGAACAGAAGAGACTGGCGGGCTACAATCCATGGTCGCAAAGAGCCAGACACAACTGAGCAACTGAGCATTACACACACATGCCAGGATATACTGTTCCCCTAAGGAGATGATGATAGCCCAAGAAGAAAAAATACATTATCAACACGTGATTGTACTCAGGGGTACTGAGTCAGTAAGATCAGAGTAAAGTCTCAGGAAGTCTTCAGTTCTGGTCTGGGATGTCCCTAAGTGACTTATGCCCTTGCACAAGTTTCTTAACCTCTCTGAGTTTCTATGTTCCCAACATTGAAATCCTTTGAAGTCTAACATTCTGGGACAACCTTTATTTTTCGACATGCAAAGAGGCTGAAGTTCTAAATTTGCAAGCGTTCTGAGGACAGGGTTTTTGCCTCCTCAGTGAACAGCTTTCATACTTCTTGCCCAAGCCTACTAGAGTCAAAGGAAAATGGGAAAGTCAGTCTATTCCAATCTGAACAAGAGGTGAAAGGTGACACTGTTTTTGCAGGCTTCCCTCTCCTGATCATCTTAGTTTGATCTCTGCAGGCTAAGAAAAAGGCCCTGACATATAACATATGGGCTCTCCAGATGGTGTTAGTGGTAAAGAAACTGCCTGCCAATGCAGGAGACGCAAGAGACGTAGGTTCAAACCCTGAGTGTGGAAGATCCGCTAGAATAGGAAATGGCACCCCAGTCCATCATTCTGTCTGGAAAATTCCATGGGCAGAGGAGCCTGGCAAGCTAGTCTAGGGAGTCACAAAGAGTCAAACACGAGACTAAGAATGAGCACAGGTGATATGGAAAATAGAGCAAGCTGGCTTATTGTTGTACCTGGTTGGGAGCTTAAAAAAAACGAGGCAAATGCTGCTACCAAAAGCCAATGTCAGCAAGGCACCTGAGGTCTACTCTGATGACTTCTTTGAAAGAAGGAAATGATCCAATCCACCTCTCCCATCTTTTCCCACCTAGAGTCTATTCAGAAGCAAGAAGCCACTAGCAAATGTTAGTGCTTTTACATATGACAGCAGTAAGAAACCCATCTTTCCAACTTTCATCCAAACAATCTGTATAGCTAATTGGGCACATGTTTTTACTTCTTACTATATATGCCAGACACCCAGCTGCCAGGGGCTGAAGCAGCTATAGTGGCAAAAGCCATCCCCCTGAGGAGTCTCAAAGCAAGACCACAAGAGTCTCTTGATGCAAAATGGCAGATGTTGATGCTAAATGATCTGAGAAACAGTCAGGAAATGGGCAGTATCCATTTCTAAACTACCTCTTAGAAAGTAAACTTGCAAAAATAACAAACAAGGAGGAAAGACTGGAGGCAGTACTTTATTATTTTCTTTTTTTTTTTGGAGGGAGTACTTTAAAATACACGGTCTTCTGCTTTCTGTCATTTGGAACTTGGGACTTACAAGATCACCTTTGGAGATTAGGTCTTACCTAGAGCTACTTGGGAGAAAAAGCTGTTCCCTCTGCCAAAGCAAATGAGGTGTGTCTGCTATTTTCAGGCTTCTAAGACTTTTTGTCCTAAAATTTACTGCAAGCAGCAAGCTAAGACAGCAGTTCCAGTTAGGGATGGGTAGGAACACATGACTTTCTATATCCACCAATCTCAAAACGACAAAAAGAAGTGGGGGATGGGGGAAAAGAAGAAGGAAGGGAAGATAAATTGTTTTTTAAAAAGAAAATAAACCAATTGGTTATATTTCTGTAAAATAATCTTAGGTCATTAAGACCAGTCAGTTTTGTACAAAATAATTACTCTCTTCTTTTTGAAGGATTCGTATGTTCCTTACCTAGTATACTTCAAATATACTGAGAATATATATGCAATTGAGGTCTGAGGACTGAGGCCACTGTGGGCTGGCCAGAACAAATACTACTTGCCAAATTCAACAAAGTCAATACATACATACTATAAAGTTCCCAAATACCAAAGAATCAAGCATTTTTGGTCTCTGGGTTCCAGAGCTGCTACATATTTAATCCCACATGACTCAAAATAACCAAGAAAGAGCTGAATTATTTTACTGACCCACACTTCGAATATTTTCGCTGTTACTATTGATCCGGACAAGTCTGACCGCATACTTTGTGCAAAGTGGACATCATAAGGGGCATCAGATTTCTAGGCTGGTTACTCTTTGTGTTTCTGCACCAGCTTTTTCATTAGCTAACTTTACTGTTTACAAACAGAGGGCCGTCTTGGGTTTATGCTCCATCAGTTCAGTTCAGTCGCTCAGTACTTTCCCCATGGACTTTGTGACCCCATGGACTGCAGCACACCAGACTTCCCTGTCCATCACTGACTCCCAGAGCTTACTCAAACTCATGTCCATCGAGTCAGTGATGCCATCCAACCATCTCATCCTCTGTCATCTCCTTCTCTTCCCACCTTCAATCTTTCCCAGCCCCAGGGTCTTTTCTAATGAGTCAGTTCTTCGCATAATGTGGCCAAAGTATTGGAGTTTCAGCTTCAGTATCAGTCCTTCCAATGAATATTTGGGACTGATTTCCTTTAGGATAGACAGGTTGGATCTCCTTGCAGTCCAAGGGACTCTCAAGAGTCTTCTCCAACACCACAGTCCAAAAGCATCAATTCTTTGGATCTCCTTGCAGTCCAGGGGACTCTCAAAGTCTTCTCCAACACCACAGTTCAAAAGCATCAATTCTTCAGCTTTCTTTACAGTACAACTCTCACATCCATACACAACTGCTGGAAAAACCATAGCTTTGACTAGACAGACCATTGTTGGCAAAGTAATGTCTCTGCTTTTTAATATGCTGTCTAGGTTGATCATAGCTTTCCTTCCAAGGAGCAAGTGTCTTTTAATTTCATGGCTGCAGTCACCATCTGCAGTGATTCTAGAGCTCAAAGAAATAGTCTGTCACTGTTTCCATTGTTTCCCCATCTCTTTGCCATGAAATGATGAGACCAGATGTCATGATCTTAGTTTTCTGAATGTTGAGCTTTAAGCCAATTTTTTCACTTTCCTCTTTCACTTTCATCACAGGTTCTTTAGTTCTTTTTTGCTTTCTGCCCTAAGGGTGGTGTCATCTGCATATCTGAGGTTATTGAAATTTCTCCTGGCATTCTTGATTCCAGCTTGTGCTTCATCCAGCCCCACATTTCACATTATGTACTCTGCATAGAAGTTAAATAAGCAGGGTGAAAATATGTAGTCTTGACATACTCCTTTCCCAATTTGGAACCAGTTTGTTGTTCCATGTCCAGTTCTAACTGTTGCTTCTTGACCTGATGTTGCTCCATGGTACCACAATAAAAATAGCCTGACCACTATACTCTTTAACTCTGGTTTTAGCTTGGAGCTCATCCTCAGAATACAGGCCTCATTAGGTCACACTGAAGGTAAAACCACTGGTTAGGCACTGCTTCCAACTGGCATATGGTACCAGCCATCCCAGACATCTACCAGATAATTTACATTTACTAGATAATCATTCCTCAAACACCCAATCACCACATCAACTGTTCGCTTTTCAGTCACCTGTGGAATTCAGTAGTTACTGATGAAAAATAGTTAACTGGAGTTGGGATATGGTCTTTGTATCTAAGAAAGGCAAGAAAGGAAACTAGGAAATGAGTCAAAAGATGAGAAAGGAATCCAGTATAAAGATGACAAATGACTGCATGCAAATGTCTTCTTAGAGGGGCATCTGAATGACCACAAATGTACAGATGTAGTTTCCAGAGCCACATTTCTTCTAAACAGCTCTCGGGTTCATCACATGGTAACAAATGTGATGTTTGCTAACATTTAAATGTTTGCTAATTCTTAAGGAAAAAAAAAAATCCAAATTTATTAAGGCCACATTTATCCTTTTTTTCCAGAGATCCAAGATGGAAGCTGACTGCTAAAGCTTAGTAGATAAGAAAAGGAAGAGGGACAGAAAAAAGATCTGTGTAATAAAATAATATCTTTTTTCAATCACATCAGTAAGTTGGTGAGAGAAGTAAGACCACCAAGGCTTTCTTTCCCACTGCCAAATTCAAAAACATTGTTACACAGTTATTCTGTAAAGTTCAGAAACTACTGAGTAGCATAAAGAGAAAAAGTCCCCTAGTGCCCCACCACCTGCCGCTTCCCGGGTGGCTCAGTGGTAAAAAAATCCTCTGGCCAATGTAAGGGACTCTGGTTCGACCCATCTTAAGATCTCCTGGAAAGAGAAATGGCAACCCACTCCAGTATTCTTGCCTGGGAAATGGCATGGACAGAGAAGCCTGGGAGGCTACAGTTCATGAGGGTCCCAAAAGAGCTGAACACAATTTAGTGACACAATCCCTCCACCTAAATTAGTATTTTGGAATATATCCTTTCAGTGGTCTATATAAGCATATAGGTGGCACACATAAATAAATACATGCATGTTCATAGTACACATATCCAACTTTTAAACAAAACTGAGTCATTATGTACATTCTATTTTGCAACACTTTTTCATATAAATCTTCCCTCATCAAATGCTTTAAAAGAGCCACAAATCAATGGCCGTACTACCAATACTGTGGCAGTATTACCACTGACACACCAGCTATTTCACATAACCCATAAACTATTTATTGCCTACGACTTCAATATGTCAAAAATTTGGTGCTACGCTGCAGAAGGGTTGCAGAAAGGTTGAGACTCTCTGTTAAATATATTTAATTGCCAGATACGTCTTTCATTGATAATTTGTCAGTTTAAACACTCATGGTTGGACATTTAGTTTGCTTCCAACAGTTCAGTATTATAAACAATATTGGGATAATAAACAGAATATGCAGCTAAAATTCAGCTCCTGAGAATAAACTCCCACAAGTGGAACAACAGATCAAAGACTATGCAAAAAGATATTATACGTGGAACAACAGATCAAAGACTATGCAAAAAGATATTATACGTGTATGTGTATGAAAAGTGAAAGCATTAGTCACTCAGTGTCTGGCCTCTTTGCAACCCCATGGACTGCAGCCCAAGAGCCTCTGTCCACGGAGCTCTCCAGGCAAGAATACTGGAGTGGGTTGCCATGCCCTTCTCCAGGGGATCTTCCTGACTCAGGGACTGAACCTGGTTCTCTGGCACTGCAGAAAGGTTGTTTATCAGCTGAGTCACCACATAAAATCAATCTGAATTCAAAAAAAGTAGTGTCAACTTACATAATGGGAGTGTACTGGAAGTATGTATTTCTCCCAACACCACCTGGTAATATTTGTCAACTAATTCAATTTCTTAAAAAAAAAAAAAAAACAAAACCCAACACCTTACCAAAAGTACTTTTAGACATTATATTTTAGGAAAAATATCAAACTGCCAAAGGAGGATGGAAAACATGAGAGACCATTTGTTTCATTACAAACTGCATCAAAAGATTGACAAATCCAACAATTTTGGCTCCAAGGATTTCAAGACAGTACTGTTAAATGATGGGGGTGGGGTGCAGAGTAGGGAACAGAAAAAGATTAATCATGTTCCAATAATATCTAAATTCCCCTGATTTATTCTTTCAAAAGAAAATGAACCTTTCCCCATGTCCCATACACACACACAAAAGATAAAGCTCATCTAATGACTAACAGTCTAATGATAATAATAGATCTAATGAATAATAGTCCCCTTATCATAAGTTTAGCATTGGGGGTAGAAGGGTCACCCATGGACTTGAACCTGAGTGAATCACATGCCCAGGGAGCAAGAATTTCATTCAAAATGGAACTATGGTGCACTTGAGATGGTTAATAGTCTGGATTCAGACCACAGACTTAATATATGGCCTTTTAGCTTCAGACTGGACCAAAGGCTTGCAGCAGAGACTCATCTGCTCCCCCAGCATCCAGGTTCTTCATCAGGTGGCCACTCAATTTTCCTTCACTAGGAGATCCAACTTCCTTACTCTTAGTCATGTATGTTGGGTAGGGCTGATAATGAACTATGTGAGTCAAGTCCACCAAAGTCTCCCTATGCCCTTGGCTTTCAACAACTGGGTCAGGAATATGCAGGAGACCTAAGTGAGACAAAGTGAATCTTAGCACTAAAAGCAAGGTAGGTTGGAGCTGCTTTGGTCTTCTTATCAGAAAGAGCACCAAAGAAAATAATAATGCCTATCCAAGGGTCACTGTGAAGGTTAAACTGTCTCTTCTTATCAGATGGATTTCAATTTAAATGCATGTAAGACACAAGAATAAAATCAGTGCCAAGAGACAAAATCAGTTTTAAAGGCATTATTTGAACCCAGAATCCAACTATACCCAAAGTCAGATCAAAGCCTGAACCTCACAGTTGTATGAGCCAATTAATTCTCCACTGGCATAAGCCAGATGCCAGTTTTCCTGTCACTATAGAAACAGTCCCGACCAAGACATGACTGTGTCATTCAGATCTACTTACAGAGCAAAGAAACAGAAGATCTGATACCATAGTCAGAGGCCAACTTAGCAGGCCACAATTTCAACCAAATATATCAAGAGACTTCTTAGCTGAACACTAGGACCAATGATCCCAAACTTGAGAAAATCTAAAATCTCAAGATAACTGGGTGGACCATGAGGATGCTATTTGAAAGATGATATGACTAAGAGAAAAAGAATCTTTCTTGCAATTCTTACCATCTTAAGCCTCCTTCAAGCGAAAGTACCACAGAGCACTATCAGCTGCTTTATCCTACTGTGTATACTTCTGTCAGCTTCACGTTTCCAAGGAAGAACCTCCTCCCAGCACTCAGACAACACGTGAATGACTGCAAAGTAAAAACTCCTGCAAGTATTTCCCTATGCAATAACACCATCAATCTTCTGACTAACACAGGCTACTGGATCTTAACCACATCCTATGAAACTGAAAGACCAGACCTGACCAGAACTTTACTACTCTCTTGGTTTCAATTACTATTATGGAAATAATTTCTCTTCGGTGTCAAGTACTAAAAAGTCTACTTAGAAAGTATTTAGGTTTTGAAGACAGTGATAGGAAATGCTCACGTCAGTGTGTCTTTATTGGAAATATATTCCCTGTAGGTTGAAACCTGAGGCCCCAATGTTTGGACCTTTTTTTTTTTTTTTGGTCAAGTTACTTATTTCACAAATGTGCACTCATATGGCATGAGACCAAAGGGTACATTAATGAGGGTAAAGATAAGCAGATAATTAAATTTAAAAATATACGGGACTGGAATGTGAAAGTAGGAAGTCAAGAGAACCCTGAAGTAACAGGAAATTTTGTTCTTGGAGTACAAAATGAAGCAGGGCAAAGGCTAACAGAGTTTTGCTAGAGAAGGTACTGGTCATGGCAAACACCCTCTTCCAACAACACAAGAGACAATTCTACACATGAACATCACCAGATGATCAATATCGAAATCAGACTGATTATATTCTTTGCAGCCAAAGATGGAGAAGCTCTATACACTCAGCAAAAACAAGACCGGGAGCTGACTGTGGCTCAGATCAAGAACTCCTTCAGGCTCTACTACAAAGCCACAGTCATCAGGACAGTATGGTACTGGCACAAAGACAGAAATATAGATCAATGGAACAGAATAGAAAGCCCAGATATAAATCCACGAACCTATGGATACCTTATCTTCAACAAAGGAGGCAAGGATATACAATGGAAAAAAGACAACCTCTTTAACAAGTGGTGCTGGGAAAACTGGTCAACCACTTGTAAAAGAATGAAACTAGAACACCTTCTAACACCATACACAAAAATAAACTCAAAATGGATTAAAGATCTAAATGTAAGACCAGAAACTATAAAACTCCTAGAGGAGAACATAGGCAAAACACTCTCCGACATAAATCACAGCAGGAACCTCTATGACCCACCTCCCACAATATTGGAAATAAAAGCAAAAATAAACAAATGGGACCTAATTAAACTTAAAAGCTTTTGCACAACTAAGGAAACTATAAGCAAGGTGAAAAGATAGCCTTCAGAATGGGAGAAAATAATAGCAAATGAAGCAACAGACAAAGGATTAATCTCAAAAATATACAAGCAACTCCTGCAGCTCAATTCCAGAAAAATAAATGACCCAATCAAAAATGGGCCAAAGAACTAAACAGACATTTCTCCAAAGAAGACATACAGATGGCTAACAAACACATGAAAAGATGCTCAACATCACTCATTATCAGAGAAATGCAAATCAAAACCACAATGAGGTACCATTACACGCCAGTCAGGATGGCTGCTATCCAAAAGTCTACAAGCAATAAATGCTGGAGAGGGTGTGGAGAAAAGGGAACCCTCTTACACTGTTGGTGGGAATGCAAACTAGTACAGCCACTATGGAGAACAGTGTGGAGATTCCTTAAAAAACTGGAAATAGAATTGCCGTATGACCAAGCAATCCCATTCCTGGCCATACACACCGAGAAAACTAGATCTGAAAGAGACACATGCACCCCAATGTTCATCGCAGCACTGTTTATAATAGCCAGGACATGGAAGCAACCTAGATGCCCATCAGCCCATGAATGGATAAGGAAGCTATCGTACATATACACAATGGAATATCACTCAGCCATTAAAAAGAATTCATTTGAATCAGTTCTAACGAGATGGATGAAAGTGGAGCCCATTATACAGAGTGAAGTAAGCCAGAAAGATAAAGACCAATACAGTATACTAATGCATATATATGGAGTTTAAAAAGATGGTACGATAACCCTATATGCAAAACAGAAAAAGAGACACAGATGTACAGAACAGACTTTGGGACTCTGTAGGAGAAGGCGAGGGTGGGATGTTTAGAGAGAACAGCATTGAAACAAGTATACTATCAAGGGTGAAAGAGATCACCAGCCCAGGTTGGATGCATGAGACAAGTGCTCAGGGCTGGTGCACTGGGAAGACCCAGAGGGATGGGATGGGGAGGGAGGTGGGAGGGGGAATCCGGATGGGGAACACATGTAAATCCATGGCTGATTCATGTCAATGTATGGCAAAAACCACTACAATATTGTAAAGTAATTAGCCTCCAACTAACAAAAATAAATGAAAAAAAAAAAAAAAAAAGAACTCCTTATTGCCAAATTCAGACTTGAAGAAAGTAGGGAAAACCACTAGACCATTCAGGTATGACCTAAATCAAATCCATTATGATTATACAGTGGAAGTGACAAATAGATTCAAGGGTTTAGATCTGATAGACACACTGCCTATAGAACTATGGACAGAGGTTCCTAACATTGTACAGGAGGCAGTGATCAACACCATCCTCTAGAAGAAGAAATGCAAAAGGCAAAATGGTTGTCTGAGGAGGCCTTACAAATAGCTGAGAAAAGAAGGGAAGTGAAAGGCAAAGGAGAAAAGGAAAGATATATCCATTTGAATGCAGAGTTTCTAAGAAAAGCAAGGATCTCCAGAAAGAAAGGCTTCCTAAGTGAACAATGCAAAGAGAGGACAGCAATAGGATGGGAAAGACTAGAGATCTCTTCAAGAAAATTAGAGATACCAAGGGAACATTTCATGCAAAAATGGGCACAATAAAGGACAGAAATGGTATGGCCCTAACAGAAGCAGAAGATATTAAGAAGCAGTGGCAAGAATACACAGAAGAACTGTACAAAAAAGATCTTCATAACCCAGACAACCATGCTAATGTGATCACTAACCCAGAGCCAGACATCCTGGAGTGTGAAGTCAAGGGGGCCTTAGGAAGCATCACTACAACCAAAGTGAGTGGAGGTGATGGAACTACAGCTAAGCTATGTAAAATCATAAAAAATGATGCTATTAAAGTGCTACACTCAATATGCCAGCAAATTTGGAAAGCTCAGCAGTGGCCACAGGACTGGAAAAGGTCAGTTTTCATTCCAATCCCAAAGAAGTACAATGCCAAAGAATGCTTCACACTACTCCATGATTGCATTCATTTCACATGCTAGTAAGGTAATGCTAGGGGAGATCATGGGCACTGTCAAGGAGAGTCTCGAAAAGTCAGTAAAAGTGACCTTGGCAGAAATATCAAGGAGGGTGTGGAAGAAGCAGCCAGGACTGCCAAGCAGTCAGCCGAGTCGGTGTCCAAACGTGGGGAGAAGCTTGGCTGGACCACTGCCTTCAAAGCCCTCTCCCAGGGCATGGAGTCTGTCAAGGAGATTGACGAGAGCATCCTGGGACAAACCGGGCCCTACCGCTGGCCTGAGCAGCCCTGGAAAAGGAAGGAGTTCAATGGAGAGAAATTCAAGGAAGAGAAAACGTTTGAGGGCAACGAGGAGGCGCTGGGGGTCATGCTACACAAGGACTCCAAGTGGTATCAGCAGTGGAAGGACTTCAGGGACAACAATGTGGTGTTCAATTGGTTCTTCGAGATGAAGATGAAATATGACGAGAGCAACACCACCTTCATCTGGGCATCCCGCATGTTGACAGACAAGATCACAGACTTGATGGGGGGCCTATTCTCAAAGATGGACATGTCAGAGGGGCTCATAGAGATCCTGCGTGTAGACCCCGCCATCGATAAGGACCGCTTCCTGCAGCAGTGTGAGAACGACATCATCCCTAACGTCCTGGAGGCCATGATTTCCCAGGAGCTTGACATTCTCAAAGACTGGTGCTATAAAGCTATCTACAGCCAACTGGCCAACCTGATCCAGCAGGCCAAGGGTCTGGGCCTCCAGTTCCACTCCTACATTGTGGACACTAACAACATCGATATAGCAAGTAGGCCTTACTTTCCAAAAAAACAATATGAAAAACATCCTAAAAGAAAGCAGTGGTGCACAAGCTGTTTTTGTCATCACCTTTGAAAAGGTGAAGATAGCTTTGGATTCCAGAATAAAATGTACATACATACACACACTCATACTCAAATTTTGCATCCCAGGATTGAGGGGTCCATGAAATTACAACTTTTCTGAATTGCCTGAGGGTTTTACCTGCACTGCAACCACCTTCATTTCTTTTACTCAAAACCAACTGCATACATTTTAACTCCTACAGCTGCCCTTCTGGGAAGGACATGATATGCTTTGGATGCAGAATGATAGGGTTTGTACAGCCCAGCTCTATTTACTTTCCACACATACCTAGTCACCCTGCATCTCTGTTTTCTCACCTGAAAATTGGAACAAAGGATCACTGTGAAGAATAAACGGCTCCTTCGTATCAGACGGTTTCAGTTCAAATGATGCTGAGATGTACTCCTATCTAAAGTACCATCTCCCTCTAATCCAGCACACTATTTTATTTCTTTAGCACATACCACTCTGAAATTCTTATTAACTTATTTACTGTCCACTCCCCCTACAAGAAAGCAATTTCCAGAAGAGTGGAAATTATTTTATTCAACATTTTGTCCTGGGCACCTAAGCTTTATCATGTAAGTAAATGTTTTGATAATATCTATTGAATAATAATTTCTGATATTTATTGAGCACTCTGTACAAGGTACTAGTCTATGCACTTAAATGTATTAACTCACGATTGAATGACATGCTTAGCACTGTCCCTAGCACAGTTAGTTATCAATAGATGATAGCTATTTATACCAATTCTATGATGTTATCAAATACTCAACAGTCAAGGAACTTGAGCCCTAAGGATGTAGAGTAGGCCTTAATTTCACCACTCAAGAGCTGGTTCCTAAGATCCAATTCCTGGACACCTCGTCTCTCAACACCCCACTACCCTCAAAGAGAAAACAGGAAATTGTCTCATCATTCCAAATTATTCCCTACCTCATCAGTTAACCAGATAATGTGATACAAATACAGCTTCTCAGTCAGCAGTATATAGTCCCATCTCTCCTTACTCCAGAAATTAATTTTCACCTCAAACACAGCAAAAGCCAAAATTTGAAGCTAAAATTGGGAGATATTCACCCTGTAGTACCTCTTTTTGACCTGCAACTTAGTCCCCTGGAAAAAATCTACATAATAATGGAAATCACTCCTGCCTGTCCTTCAAGCAAGGGTGAAAGTCCAGATAGTTTATTCAAGCCATAGCCATGCATCACTGTAGGAAGCTCCAAGGGTTCTCCAAGCAATGAAAAACCTTCTGGTGCTGGTCCGAACTGCTTCTTCTCTATCACAATAAACAAAGGAATGACTTCTAAGGTGTCTAGAGATTTAAGGGCAAAAGGCAGCAGCTTGTTTGCATGCTATATAGTAAACATGAAGAACTCACAGCAAGTTTTACACTTCTTAAGATATTTTTTCCACTGTAGTATTCTTAAAAATTTGCTTGATGACAGATTGGCTTTTAATTCTGAGGGATGAAGCACATTCCCTGCAAAGAGGCTAAGGGATGTGGACCATCAAGGCCCTGCATCTCTTCAGAACCACTGGAGATAATAGACTATGTTTCATATAACTGCCAAGAAAAGGCCAAAACCTAAAGTCCTAATCAGGGCCTTCACAGACAGATGTACCTGCCAAGAAAGCAAAGGGCAGCTTCCACCTCTGCTGGCTGGCAGACCAGCCCACACATTCTGCTTAGCCATGTGAAACAGTCAGTTCTTGCTCTCCCCACCCTTAGGCCTAGTATTTGGGGTAGCGACACCAGTGACTTTTCTAGGAGAGTATTTTCTAAAAATAGGACTTCCACCTTTAGGTTTAAAACTGAAAAGAAAAATATCCAGGATTAGAAGTCTGTTTTAACACAATACATTGAAAACTATAACTTAAGTGCCGGTAGCTGGGGACAGGGATCACACTAGCACATGACTTCTCAGCAAGTCATAGAAAATAGTACAGGCCTGTTTAACAGCAGGCACCTACCAGTCATGGAGTTAAGAAGTCCATGTGCCAGACGAGGGAAAACTAAACTGACACTCCTCCTGCATCTGTTTCAGCAGTGACGGGACTGACACAAATGAAATGCAGCAGCAATTTACGAGACAGAATCATTAATAAACCATTTTTGGAGGCTAGCTGAAGAAGAAATGTTTGAAACCCTGAACTGACTCATTTTTCAGAAGTTAAATCAGTTTAACGGGGGGGGAACCCTCTAAACGACAATAAATCACTAATTGAAACATTACAGGATTTCTAACAGCCATTCTTGATTAGCATACCTTTGTGTCAAAAGCAAAAGCCAAGTGCCAGCATTTAACAGCAAGTTGCTGTTAAATCAGTCTGGTGGAACTAGATGAGAACAACAAAAATTAATCTTCAGGCCTAGGTGGATACTGTCCGGATAATAAGATGATAAAGACCTCCTCAAAGGGCTTCTGGGTACCATAAATTTTATAACAAATCTACTTCTGCCAGGCAGCCAGGATTAACTCCTATTCACTCAGCATGGGCTAATCAAAATGGAAGCATTATTATCCACCACTGCTCTGAAAAAGACACAGCATGTCGCTCACTGCACATCAGTTTGCTGACATCACTACTCACTGTAAGAGAAGTCACTTAAATACTTTGTTAAACTTAAATACAACTTTCCCTCTTGTTTCTTACAAGTCAAAAAGAGAAAAAACAGAAAATATTTCATTAACTCCTTCCTCAGTAAGTTCTTCTGACTGAACATTTTTTATTGTCTATGATGACCCCCTATTATAATAAACAATTATTTCTACTATGCATTCAAGGCTTGAATGCATTATGCATTTTACCCCTATGGAACATATTCATGGCTCTCAAGGAGATAGCAAAAAATGACAAGTACAAAAAAGATGTTACTGTTTTAGTGACTACATCTTGGATTAAAGTTCCAAGAAGGCAGGAAGTGTACATGGTAAAATGAAAAGGGCTAAGTGGCAGCTAACAAACACTTTCTAAATTCAAATCCATGTTCTACTCTTTCTCAAAGTTAAGGATAATGTTACTCAAGACTACTTTTTAAAAATATGGACTTCCCTGGTGGTACAGTGGATAGACGTCTGCCTGCCAATGCAGGGGACATGGGTTTGGTCCTTGATATTGGTAGATTCCACATGCTGTGGAGCAACTAAAGCCTGTTGCCCCACAACTACCGAGCCAGTATGCACAACCGCTGGCGCCACACGCTTTAGGGCCCGTGAGCCACAACTACCGAGTCCGTGTGCCGCAATTACTGTAGCCCAGGCACCTAGGCGCTTCACAAGAGAAGCCACTGCAATGAGGAGCCAGCGCACCACAACAGAGAGCAGCCACAACTAGCGAAAGTCTGCGCACAGCAACAAAGACCCAGGGCAACCAAAAATACGTACACACATTAATGCAATTTAAATTGCCTCTTTCAAAAAAGTATAGTAGAATACAGTCACTTTTTCGTTTAGTATATTTAAGTCTTTCAGTCACTGTAAAATGAGAGCTTGAACTTAATCAGTGTTCTTTGCAACTGGAACTGCAACAATCAGTGAGAAGCAAGTTACATCCTGACCGAATGCACACACATATATACACACACACACATACAACCAGTGAAGCAATATTTACTCTCACTTCGATGATGAACTCTACTTTACGCTGCTTCTTTTTTTAACTTGGTTTTTAATTGTTGGTTATAATCCACTAAGTAAATAATCACAGGTGGCTCAGTAGTCTTTACCCCTGCCAATGAAGGAGATTCAGGAGACTCAGGTTTGACTCCTGTGTTGGAATAATCCCCTGGAGAAGGAATTGGCACTCCATTCCAGTATTCTTGCCTGGGAAATCCCATGGACAGAGAAGGCCTGGCAGGCTACAGTCCATGGGGTCGCAAAAGAGTTGAAGATTACCGAGGACACCCACCTAGAGCACATAAGAAGAAAAGTCCAAGATCAAACTTAGAGTCCCTCTAATATCTTTATTGTGCCAGACACAATGCTAGGCATTTTAGAGTTGTGACAGCAGTTAATCCCTAAAGCTGCTCAATGAGGTTGGTACTTTTTTTAACTGAAAAATTTAAAAATATTGTATTAATTCATTTAAAACATCACTGCTATATTTAAAATAGATAACCAACAAGGACCTACAACAAGCACCCCCAGAGAACTCTGCCCAATACTCTGTAATAATTAAATGGGAAAAGAATTTGAAAAAGAATAGATACATGTGTTTGGATAATCACTTTGCTATCTGAAACTAACACAACACTGTTAATATAAGATAAAAATTTTAAAAATAAAAATAAATACACATCATGTGTTACCATATATGTATGCATTTTAAGCAAGGTTATCGAAGTATGTAGTATAGTACAAAGAATAAAAATATTGAAGAATTAGGGAAAGGGGAAGTCTGCATAAGAAAATAATAGATTCTAAAAAATAAATATCAATAATAAATCATTATATGTTAACATAAATGACAATTTTATGAAAAATAACTATTTCCAAAAACTTAATAAGAACAGCAACACTGTTTTACATTTTTGCAAATGTCTCTAAGGTCTGGCTTAGAAGACAGCTAATTTCCCATGTGCTTCTCATCAATCTTTTGTGATATAACACACCATGTAGACTCTATAAAATTCACGAGAGATGAAAGTATAAAGGACAAATGATGTCAGTATTACTAAGAGAGAATCTGGTCTTTCAGATCCTATGAAAAGTGTCTTGGGGATCCTCTAAAAGAGACTCCGGGAATGAGGCTGGTACTCTTGATATTCCTATTTTACAAATGAGGGAATACACTCAGAAATAAAGCACCTTACTCAAGACCCTACACTGTAGCAGAGCCCTACACTGTAGCAGAGACAGAGAAGCTCATTCAACATTCCATCAGTTCCCCCAGTTTCCCAGCCTCTTCAGTTAGACGAGGAAATGTGTCCATTTCTGGCCAAACAGGTACAGGCAGAAATGACACCATGAGCTGTAGGCAGATTGATACTTATCATCTCCAAGCCCAAGCCTAAAGGTGGCACAAGACACCTCAGCCATCTTTTCCCTTGCCATGGTGACCAAGACAATACAGATGGTGCCACACATGATGGTGGAACCCACATCAGCTTGGGTCTCTGAGCAACTTCTGGAGCTGAGCACCTTTTAGCCTGAAACCCACCTGGGACATGCAAGCAATAAACTTTTCAACAGATTATGCCAAACTTTGTTAAGCTCTAACTCCTGAATGTCTATCCCTCCCTCAGTAATTTTACAGTTCAGGCCTCTGCCATCTTTACTGCAGTATTCTCTCAGTTTACCTGCTTCTGGGATTGCTCCCTTCAATCTATCTTCCAAACTGCCACTGGGGTGATCTTTATAACACATTTAGCCCATGTGAATATGCCATGCCTCTACTCAAAATTATTTAATAGCTCCCCTTCACCTACAAATCCAACTTTGATAAGGTATACAAGGTTCTTTTGAATTTGGCCTCAATTACTGCCATGCTCCTGTTCTCACTCCACATCCCTCGGGCATACTGAAACATCTGCCGCTTCCCAAGATGCTGTGGCCTCTCAACCCGCTGCAGCTTTATACATACTGTTCCTTGTGTCTGGAATGCCCCCTCACTCTCCAGTCTTGGTATTTCGATCCCAGCTCAGATTTTGCTTCTTATAGGACTCCTCTCCTGACCCCTTCAAGTTGACCTACAGCCTCTCTGTCCCTTCATACCTTCACTTGTTTTTCTATCTGTTTTCTTACCATAAAGCTTTTAAAAACAAGGTCCACAAAAGACACTCAAATTTACTAGAATGAAAATCTGGCAGCATATAAACACATTTATTTTCCATGAAGCACTATGCACCCAATCCTAGGGTTGACCCTTAAGAAAAATTCAGACTACACATACTTCACTTTGAATATAACAGTGAAAGAATCAAGTTTGGAGGCCAAGACTTAACAAGACTAGTTTTCAGCTTCACAAGTTCTCTATGAAAGGCCCACATTCCATCTGGGAAACCTGGTTCCCTGCTCATGTATGTCTAAGTTCAAAACCACATGGACTGGCTCTTCTTAGAAAACAGTTTGTATCTGTTTGGAAATCTTGAGTAAAAAACAACCTTCAAGTGTGTTTTTAAAGGTTTTGTTCTGTTAAACCACTATTACAATCTTTTGCTTAAGCTGCCAGAGTCAAAGGTACTAATGCTGGAGACATTCAGAAATTGGTGTTGAGTCAATCAATTTAGGCACTGTACGAAAACAGTAAAGTTTCAAATCAGAAAAAGGAGGAGCTTAGAGGCCAAACTGCCCAGAGGGAAGGGAAAACTCTGCTTCCAACTGGGGAAAAGGCAACTATAAATATTTTTACCTGTTGCTTAACTTTTTATTATTTCTTTCTGCTAGGCCATGGAATGGTTGTGAGCTGAAAACTTAGAAAAGCAAATGCTCTAATAAATTAAGCAATTCTGGTTCTCTAACAGGAAGGTTTAAAGTCAAGAGTTAGAAAGTCTCTGAGTATACTTTTTCTTTTTTACTTTAACTTACCATGAAAGTTCAAGTTTCAGCATCCTAAAAGGGCTTTATTTTAGAAGTGAAAAGGCTCCCAATGAATAAAAGGTTAGTCTACCAAAAGAAAACCAAAGTGGCGCTGGAAACATGTAAGAATGGCCTGAAAAGGTTTTGAACTCTACCACTATGTTTGCACATCTTTCATTCTGACTCAATATTAAATTTATCTTTTTAAATGTGTGGTCCTGAGTACTTACACTCCATAGATGGAAATTATACTATCATGGAGATAACTATTTGTATGATTGGGAAAGAAGAGATTTTGATGTGCCTTTCATCTTTAAAAGCCTAACTATTCAGCTGCCCACAAGAGACCTGAACCAAGACTGACTGATCCAATGGCAATTTCCCAAGAAGAGAAGGTATTAAACCACCTCACTCTAGGTTTGTCAATTCTAGTCTATAGACCAAGGGTGAAAGTCACAATCCCTACATATTCCCTTTCAGAATTTCTCCAGACTCATCAGCAATTATCTGTAAATAATGATTACCCTTTGCACCTATGGAAATAGTTGTTATTCAGTTGCTAAGTCGTGACTGACTCTTTGACCCCATGGACTGCAGCGTGCCAGGAGTTCACCATCTCCCAGGGTTTGCTCAAATTCATGTTCATTGAGTTGGTGATGGCATCCAACCATCTCATCCCTCTGCCACCCCTTTCTCCTCTGTCTTCAATCTTTTTCAGCATTAAGCTCTTTTCCAATGAGTCAGCTCTTTGCATCACATGGCCAAAATACTGGAGTTTCAGCTTCAGCATCATTCCTTGCAAAGAATATTCAGGGTTAATTTCCTTTACAATTGACTGGTTTCATCTCCTCGCAGTAGAAGGGACTCTCGGGAACCTTCTCTCCAGCACCACAATTCAAAAGAATCAATTCTTCAGTGCTCAAGTCTTCTTTATGATCCAACTGTCACATATATATGTGACTATTGGAAAAATCATAGATCTGACTATACGGACCTTTGTCAGCAAAGTAATGTCTCTGCTTTTTAATATGCTATCTAGGTTTGTCACAGCTTTTCTTCCAAGGAGCAAGCATCTTTTAATTTCATGGCTGCAGTCACCATCCACAGTGATTTTGGAGCCCCAGAAAAGAAAATTTGCCACTGCTTCTACTTTTTCCCCTTCTATTTGCTATGAAGTGATGGGACCGGATACCATGATCTTAGTTTTTTGAATGGTGAGTTGTAAGTCAGCTTTTTCACTCTCCTCTTTCACCTTCATCAAGAGGCTCTTTGTGAAAGTAACTCAGTCATATCTGACTCTTTGTGACCCCATGGACTATACAGTTCATGGTATTCTCCAGGTCAGAATACTGGAGTGGGTAGCCTTTCCCTTCTCCAGGGGATCTTCCCAACCCAGGGATCAAACCCAGGTCTCCTGCATTGCAGGCGAATTCTTTACCAGCTGAGCCACAAGGGAAGCCCAAGAGGCTCTTTCTTTTCTGCCATTAGAGTGGTGTCATCTGCATATCCAAAGTTATTGATATTTCTCCCAGCAATCTTAATTCCAGTTTGTGCTTCATGCAGCATGGTATTTCACATGATGTACTCTACATATAAGTTAAATAAGCAAAATGACAATGCACAGCCTTGTCTCACTCCTTTCCAAATTCGGAAACAGTCAGTTGTTTCACGTTCAGGTCTAACTGTTGCTTCATACAGGTTTCTCAGGAGACAGGAAAGGAGGAAGATACTGGAGTGAGCTGCCATTTCCTTCTCCAGAGGATCTTCCCAACCCAGGGATAGAGTCTACACCTCCTGCATTGCAGGCGGATTCTTTACCACTGAGCCATCAGGGAAGCCCTAAGTGAAACAGACTGTCAAAAACCTGACATCTACCCTGAGTAAGGTGGGTCTTGTGAATGTGTGCAAAGGATGAGTATTGTGCATGCCATGAGACAGATTTTAATAAGAAAATAGATTTTTTTAATCCTGCAAAATATAGTCTTGAATACAGGTTTGTCCAATATGCTAAGTAATACAGTTTACTACTTCTTCTCGGGAGACAAGATAGTGTGGTTCACAAAACCAAAATTTACAAAATTTGAGAGCTTGTGGCTTGGAACATTAGATGCTACCCCAATTGGGGAACATCTGAGAGTTTCTCATTATGAAATCATGTAGAAACTTTGTATTAAACCAATGACAGAGAAAAAATGAAGGAAGAAAAGAATCTTAAGTTACAGCACTGTCACCATTTTGTAGTATTTTAACCTAATCTTGACTAGATAACTAAAAGATCCTAAAAGATGATGCTGTTAAAGTGCTGCATTCAATATGCCAGTAAATTTGGAAAACTCAGCAGTGGCCACAGGCCTGGAAAAGGTCAGTTTTCATTCCAACCCCAAAGAAAAGCAATGCCAAAGAATGTTTGAACTACCACACAACTGCACTCATCTCACATGCAGTAAAGTAATGCTCAAAATTCTCCAAGCCAGGCTTCAACAACTGAGAACCTCCAAATGTACAAGCTGGATTTAGAAAAGGCAGAGGAACCAGAGATCAAATTGCCAACATCCATTGGATCACAGAGAAAGCATGAGAATTACAGAAAAACATCTACCTCTGCTTCACTGACTATACCAAAGCCTTTGACTGTGTGGATCACAACAAACTGTGGAAAATTCTTCCAGAGATGGGACTACCAGACCACCTGACCTGCCTCCTGAGAAATCTGTATGCAGGTCAGGAAGCAACAGTTAGAACTGGACATGGAACAACAGACTGGTTCCAAATCGGGAAAGGAGTACATCAAGGCTGTATATTGTCACCCTGCTTATTTAACTTATATGCAGAGTACATCATGCGAAATGCGGGGTTGGATGAAGCACAAGCTGGAATCAAGACTGCTGGGAGAAATATCAATAAGCACCCTTATGGCAGAAAACGAAGAGGAACTGAAGTGAACATCATGTCATCTCGTCCCATCCTTCATGGCAAACAGATAGGGAAACAATGGAAACAGTGACAGACTTTAGTTTCTTGGGCTCCAAAATCACTGTAGGTGGTGACTTTAGCCATGATGTTAAAAGACGCTTGCTCCTTGGAAGAAAAGCTATGACCAACCCAGATAGCATATTAACAAGCAAGAGACATTACTTTGCTGACAAAGGTCTATCTAGTCACAGCTGTGATTTTTCCAGTAGTCATGTATGGATGTGAGAGTTGGCCCATAAAGAATGCTGTGTGCTGAATAATAGATGCTTCTGAACTATGATGCTGGAGAAGACTCTTGACAGTCCCTTGGACTGCAAGGAGGTCAAACCAGTCAATCCTAAAAGAGATCCGTCCTGAATATTCATTGGAAGGAGTGATGCTAAAGCTCTGGCCACCTGATGCAAAGATCTGACTCACTGGAACAGATCCTGATGCTAGAAAAGATTGAAGGCCGGAGGAAAAGGGGATGACAGAGGATGAGATGGTTGGATGACATCACCGACTCGATGGACATGAGTCTGAGCAAGCTACAGGAGTTGATGATTGACAGGGAAGCCTGGCATGCTGCAATCCATGGGGTTGCAGAGTCAGACACAACTGAGCGACTGAACTGACTAGATAACACATGGCTCAGAAAAATAAAAGACTTCAAACCACCTTTATAGCAATTTTTAAAAACTAGTTTGAAATATGCAACAGTTTATTACAAGGTGCTATATCAGATGCATGGCCCTTTACGTTGAGAACAAAATAGAACAATATCATTTACAGAAGAGAGGACAACTAAATGTAGATAATGAATGATGACAGTGTTAAGATATACAGAAAATGTCAAGGTAACACAAATAATTAACGCTTAAAAAAAAAAACAACTCTAAACCATAGACTACATCTGAAAGCAGATTTCTTGGCTCCTACTACACAATCAAGACTGCACTATTTTTTCTGGGTTTTGCTTAAAAACAAAGTACCTCCCACAAGTTTATTTCATTTCTACCACTGCTCGTTTTACTTCTCAAGATTCCCACTATGTGAAAACCAATACAACAAAAAGTGATAGGAAATTTTCAAAAACCTTGCCTCAGAATTTATGTTCATTTTAGGGTACACCTTTAAAGTGGCTACCAGGAAGAAGTAAGGTAGAGATCATTAGGATGGGGCAGCCTCAGCACTCCAGAACAGAGAAAGCCTGCACAGGCATGCATTCAAGAGATGGGGGTGGCTTTTTCTTCCTCCCCAACAGAACAAATGGGAACCCTAACTCCTGTCTTAGGGAGTTCCAACAACAAGGAGTGAAAAGAACTAAAGATCAATCCAGGTTTTGAGGAATCTGCTAAAAGTGAGAGGAAGCAACATTACTCATTTTTTGTTATTAAAAAAAAAAGCTACCACTTCTAAAGTATATGTTAATTTAAATTCTACACAACCAACTTATGGGCATTTTCACCATGAATGCATAAAAATAAATTTGTCAATTTGCTTAAGTTAGGCAAGTTTTTTAAAGCCACTCAAATTTAGACCTATTGAGTCCATCACCACAAAGGCTTTATGAAAGTATGGCACTGCACTAGAATTACTTTGTCTTAGAACTTATAAACACATCAGCTATTCCTACACAACCTTTATGATCATCTACACCTGTTTACCATCCCAACTATCGTTCCTCAAAGGTTTTTCTTGAAAGGGTAAAAAAAAATCCACTTTAATATCACCCTAAGTAACATTATCCATGAAGTCATAGGTCTAATATGCTAGTTACACTTTCATTAATACACGTTAATGAAAATATAGGATAAAAAGTATTCATCAGGCAAAACTCATCTCATGTACCATCAACAGTATAAAAAAACACCCCTTTGTACACTCATTTCAGCAGCACACACACTAACAATGTAACCAAAGCCACATTTTGGGGAACAGTGATTTAGTACCAAATCCTTCATTGCAGCTAAGGAAACAGGCTCAAAGAAGGGGTGTAACTTGCCCAAGGACACACAGAACTAGTGGCAGACTCTAGACTAGAACTTAGTCCAACGGTGGTCAACTAAAGTAGAATGTACAGATGGGTAAGATACAGGGAGAAGTAGTCCTTGGGGACTTCCCCAAGAAGTGAACTTCAAGCAGTTGCTAAGCCCTTTGACAGCAGATCCAGGTTTTTCATTTTCTCTGAGAAGCCACACATGTAACATGGTATATGCTGGTGGACTCTCAGAGTGTCTGGATGGGCTGGAATAAATCTGTTGCTTCCTTCCTGAACTCTCATGTGGTTCTCCCAACCTCACTGAAGACCAAGTCATGCTGCCAATGATAAAAATGTCTCCTGGATCAGTTTCCCACTTTTTGATCCAACAATATCCTAGTCACTGAGCTCCTGTCCCCATTGCTAGATTCATGCATGCTCTATATGGTTTCAGGAGGAAGATTTTCCATCTCTGGGTTTTAGGCTAGCTTTGGAAACAGGCTGGAAGTTTCCATTACAGAGTTACTCCAGTATTTCCCAGATACCCAGACCAGGTTTTATTTTCAAGTGATAGATAACTTGTGTCTATTATGTGCCCAGCAATGTTTTATACACTGTCCCATACTTCCCATATAAGAGAAGGCAAAATGATACAGTTCCTGGCCTGTTGGGAGCTGCCAATCCATGTGAGTTTCACTGTACATGCAGGCAGTTAACAATAACTAACATTATTAAATGTTTATCTATATGCCAGGAATTGTACCATACCCTGCAAATGTCTTATTGACTCCTCACAACAATTTACTGTGATTATTTTCACTTAATACATGAAGGAAACAAGGCTTACAGATGCTAAGTGGCTCATCCAAGGTTAAGTGACAAGTAGATGGTAAAGTTCAGATGCAAACCCAGACTCTACACAGATGCTTTTACCTGTGCACTATGTACACTTGAATCTTTAAATTCACAGTGAAAGGAAACATGATTTCTGTATATCTAATTTCCTAAAAGTGAGCTTCTTTATTGCATTAGGGAATGCATATATTAAATTAAAAAATATATATAACACATTCTGAGAGTGCCATTTCATACTGATTGAGGGAAGAGTTTGCTCCTTGTAATCTGAAACTATGCAATTTGCACTCTCGACCAAAAAAAAAAAAAAAAAGCCATCAAATTAAAACTAAATGAATATTGTCACTTATCACCTAAATCAACCTTGGAATGTTAGTTGCTCAGTCATGCCCGACTCTGCGACCCCATGGACTGCAGCCCACCAGGCTCCTCTGTCCATGAGATTTCCCAGGCAATGATACTGGAGTGGGTCGCCATTTCCTTCTCCAGGGGACCTTCCCAACCCGGGTATGGAACTGGGGTCTCCTGTACTGCAGGCAGATTCTTTACTGACTGAGCTTATTCGTGGTGGCTCAGTGGTAAAGAATTTGTCTGCCAATGCAAGGAGATGAGATTCAATCCCTGGGTGGGGAAGAGGAGGAAGTAGCAACCCACTCCAATATTCTTGGCTGGAGAACTCCATGGAGAGAGGAGACTGGGATCACAAAGAGTTGCAAAGAGTTGGACAGGACTGAGCGATTGAGCACACTCACAACCTTATTCCTATTTTGGGGATACAACTGGAGTACTAATGTGGTATAATAAAAAATATACTTGGTCTTTATCCCCAGTTACTACCAGAGGTCCTAAAACCCCTGGAATTCCTTTACAGATAAGACTTCTTGTTATTCATTAAGGAGCGGGGTTTAGACCACACCTGAGTTTCTCTTTGATAGTTTGAAAAGAAGCTACCTTTGTCAGAAAGCCCAGGCATATGACTGGAACTTTCAGTCCCACCTTTAGCCCTTAAGGAAGGGAAGGGTGGCTGAAGTTTCATCAACAAAGGTCAATGATTTAATAAATTACGCCTACATAAAGGAACCACAACTGAAAGTCAAACAAGGCTAGGGGAGCTTCCGTCTAGTCAAAGCCATGGTTTTTCCAGTGGTCATGTATGGATGTGAGAGTCGGGCCATGAAGAAAGCTGAGCGCCAAAGAACTGATGCCTTTGAACTGTGATGCTGGAGAAGACTCTTGAGAGTCCCTTGGACTGCAAGGAGATCCAACCAGTCCAACCTAAAAAAGATCAGTCCTGAATATTCATTGGAAGGATGGATGCTGAAGCTGAAACTCCAATACTTTGGCCACTTGATGCGAAGGTCTAAATCACTGGAAAAGATCCCGATGCTGGGAAAGACTGAAGGCAGGAGGAGAAGGAGATGACAGAGGATGAGACGGTTGGACGGCATCACCAACTTGATGGACATGAGTTTGAGCAAGCTCCAGGAGTTGCTGATGGACAGGGAAGCCTAGTGTGTTGCAGTCCACGGTGTTGCAAAGAGTAGGACATGACTGAGTGACTGAACTGAACTGAGGGGAGCTTATGGCTTCCCAGGTGGCACTAGTGGTAAAGAACCTGCTTGCCAATACAGGTAGATATAAGGGATGCAGGTTTGATCCCTGGGTTGGGAAGATTCCCTGGAGAAGGGCATGGCAACCCACTTCAGTATTCTTGCCTAGAGAATCCCATGGACAGAGGACCCTGACAGGCTAGTCCATAGGGTTGCAAAGAGTCAGACATGACTGAAGCAACTTAGCACGCAAGGGAGCTTCAGGGTTGGTGAATACACTGATGTGCTGGGAGGCTGGCATGCCCAGAGGGGACATGGAAGCTCTGTGCCCCTAATTCAAATCTTGCCCTATCCAGGTCTTCCATTTGGCTGTTTCTGAGTTGTAGCCTTTATAATGAAACAGAATTCATAAACATCATGTTTTAGCAGCTAAATGAGTCATATGTACTAGCAAATTATCCATCATGGGGGAGGGTGCTCGTGGGAACCCCTAAATTTGAGGTCTACCAGGCAAAAGTGCAAGGAGGAATTTGAGACAACCTGATACTCGCGGCTGGCACTTGAAGTGGGGCAGTCTCCTGAGACTGAGTCATTAACCTGTGGGATCTGCACAAACTCCAGGCAGTTTGTGTCAGAAGTGAACTGTTGGATACTCAGTGATGTCAGAGAATTGTTGAAGGGACGGCATAATTAACCTCAGGAGAAGAGGTCCATGTTACAACCAATTTGAAGTGAAGTGAAGTGAAGTGAAGTGGCTCAGTCGTGTCTGACTCTTTGTGACCCCATGGACTGTAGCCTACCAGGCTTCTCCCATGGGATTTTCCAGGCAAGAGTACTGGAGTGGGTTGCCATTTCCTTCTCCAGAGGATCTTCCCCATCCAGGGATCGAACCCAGGTCTCCCACATTGTAGGCAGACGCTGATACTTATTTAATTGAAGCCACCTTCCTTGATCTCATCATTAAATCTGTAGCTGTCACCAATTCAGAGTAGTACTTGCCATTTTCAGCACTAGAAGAAAATCTGGCCTTATGTCAGATTCACAAGTACCTCGTAGAATAAAATTTCTTTTAAAAGACTAACGATTTAATTTGATCTGCTAAAGAGACCATGTAATGTTACAAAAATATGAAGTCAAAATATATTTTCTTTAATTATTTTAGTTGCGGTTTAACTCACATTTAGTCCCCATGAAAGAATCATGAATTACCTCAATAGTTTACATGTAACTGTTCCCTTTGGGTAACAGACATTGTTAAATGACAATCGCCACCACACAGTATTATATACTTAACTCAAACTCTAATGGACCCAGGAACAATACGTTCCCTCTTGTTTGCCAACTTCTTATTTGTCAAAAACAAAAGTCAAAAGAGAGATCTCAAAGAAGTTAGGCTTAAGCAGTCAATCATGACCAACTAGTCAATCTTGAAGACCAATCTGGTCAAACCAGACACTGCATCAATGCACTCACCCCTTCCCATCAGGAATATACTTTTCAATCAGGGGAGAGAATACTGTCATCAGAGACCTGGTCAGGGGCACTGGATTACCCAACTCCAAAGGTCCCCGTTCCCCGCCTTGTAAATGGTGTTGTCTAGCGCTGGGCAACTGTGTGGGCCTGTTCCTTCCTGAGCCACTCTTCTCCTATCAAGTGCCGCTGTTAGCAATTTCCACCTTTTCTCAGCTGGACAATTTTTTCTTCACCCTATGCATATGGCCCACAATATCACCACTGCCACCACTCTGCACTCCCAAAGGCCTGCTTCCTGAAATGTTCTCCTCCCGAGCAACTGAACCCACATAACTAAATGCCTCTGGAAAGGTCTTTAGACTTTTCTCTTTCATATAATGTTAGTAAACCCCCAAGCAAAATTCTCCTACCATTGACATCAGCTATAACCAACTGTTTTGAGTAAATGACTGGACAAGTGACTAGTTATTTCAAAGAAAAACTAATTTACTTGGAGAAAAAGAATCACAGAAATATCCTTTAAAATGAATACATCACTCCTTACTTTTGAACTGTACTCACTTAGAATAAAGAAAACGTCACCACTCTGAGAACCTGGAACTTCTAGCATGTCTATAATCCTGCCACCCAGAACATATGCTGCCAGAGTCCCAGCACCCTCACTGGAGTGGTATTCCTTGCCTTCCCTTCCTGTTTAAAGGCAGCCACTAGGTAGTCATCAAGTAGATATAAAGTAAATGTTTAATTGGAAACAAATTTGTTTCACAGATTTTTTTAAGAATAAAGCAATTGTAGATATTTTCACAGAGCCATTCTAAAAATGTTTTGTCCATGCATATACCTGGGTTTTCCTGTTCATATTCCAAGGCAGGTCACTGGAAATGGGAATATACAGGTCAGCATTTTGCATAGGCATTCTGGACAGCATATAGAAGAGACCAAACACCAAGGATTCAATTAAACTCAAACAAACTCTACTCAGTGCCTACAAGGATATATTTAAGGCAGTGCAAATAAGAAAACAAAATCAGTGCAGAGAAGTCCTATACCTGCCAGTACCTTCTCTGTAACTTTAAGCAAGTTTACTAACCTTTAGAGAGTTCCATTTACCTTCTGCTTTTTTATTTGTTTTCAGCCTCAAAACATTTTGATCAACTGAAATCTTATGGGGAAACTCAATATAACAGCAACTATAGCAAAGTCAAACATGGGTGTGGTGGTGGGGAGCAGGAGCAGTGAAATGGAAGCTAGACAGCAAGATGAGGGGGTTTTCCATGTCTACCACGGATATACAGCAGAAATGATCCCTGAGAGGGCTCTACATAGCCCAGTTTGAAAAATTATCATGCCAGATATTCCAAGATTCTTGGAGGGTCTTCTTCCTGCCTTATTCTTAGCTGGACAAAGAATTAAATGCATTCAATACAGTAAATGCTATGATTTGAGTCTTGTTCAGAATCAAAGTTATAGGTCACACACCAACCCACTTTTAGGCAAACGCTGCAGAATCCAAATACTTCATCAACCAGAAAGAGCTAAAGCTATAACCAAACTCTGTGATCTTGATATGGTAGAAGTGATCTACTTTTAAAATACTGAAAGCAAGTTTTTCCAAAACACTGTATCCTAGACTGACCAGCAGAGATTAAGGCAAAAATGAGAAGTCCTACACTATGCAGTGATGCTCCCAAGATCCTTGGTCAGTCATCATATCTGGTCTGGATCTTCAGGCCATGGTGACAAAATCATTTTCAGTCCCCAGGTCCTGAGACTGAATCCTCCAGCAGAGCAGGGAGAACAGGAACAAGGATTATGCATTGCAGCAGTATGCAACCTAAGCTTCCATGATGCAATCCAGCCCAAAACCCAACAACACACCTTGGTCAAAGGACACTGCTGAGCAAGAACAGGCCCTCAGGAAGTCAGTAGTTATCAACATGAAGCCTACTTTTTTCATATAATCAGGTTGGTATCAGGGCACTCACTGACCATGATGATTTATTTTGGTACAAGGGCTATTCACCACCTCAAGATCCCTTTACTGAGCTTCCCTATTCTGATGTATGGTATTTAAATAGTTTCACCTGCACACATCTTAAAGAAGAGAATTTGGCATTTCTCCCCTCCCATTTTCTCCTTTCTACATATCACAACTTCAAAAGATTAGTTTGAGCCACTTCAGATTATTAAAATGCTAAGTTCTTACTTGTAATCATTCACTAATTGAACAAGTCAGGTGCTACAGTAATCTCCTTTTTCCCCCAAAATAAGTAGGTTCCTCCGTCACCAAGAAAAACAGATATAAGAACTGGTAAAACTAGATGTGAATTGAAAGACACTAACTCAATGAAACACTCTGGTCCATTGTGCAGAGAGCTTCAGAACACTGTTCCAACATTTAGGGAGAATTGATCCTGGTTCACTGGTATCAACATCTGTAAATAGACACAAAGAGGTAACTGTAAGTAATCAAGAGCTGGGGGAATAGGAGTCACCACGTAATTACCATTGTTTCATTCAGAGTTACCACATCTTCACCTTAAAACAACTGGCAGCCAGTGTACAATTAACTCTTCTTACTGCAGCACAAAATAGTAGCAAAATCAGATTAATTTTAAGTCATCTAATGCAATGCAAACACACAACTCCAAAAGTAAGTGGTATCAACTCTTCTTTCAGAAGAGTTTGTCCAAAAGCCCCAGGAGTTTAACAAACCCACTGGTACTCTAGATTAAAAGGCCAGTTCATTAAAAGGCCAGTTCAGCTCTGAGAATCTAAATTCTTTTAGGTTTGTAGATTCTTTCCCCAAACACAATTAGTGGCCAATGCAGGAGTCAATGGCTTCTCCCTGTATTCAAGTTCCCCTCCTACCCATCCGACCCATTTCACAAATTAGAAAAGAGCCACCACTCTCCAAACTGACTGATGAAATTTCAGCCTACAGGGTATTTTCATACTTGAGTTATAAGTGAAGATGAATATGGACAGCTTAATAATCCATTAGCTAGATTAAAATCCAACATTAGGATACAACCTAGACCAAAGCCACATGTGTGCATGTGTGCACATGTGCACTGTCGCTTCAGTCCTGTCCAACTATTTGCAAACTGCTGGACTGTAGCCCACCAGGGTCCTCTGTCCATGGGATTCTCCAGGCAAGAATACTGGAGTGGGTTGTTATGCCCTCCTCCAAGGGGATCCAGGGGAGGAATCTGACCCAGGGATCGAACCCGAGACTCTTGCATCTTCTGCGCTGGCAGGCAGGTTGTTTACCACTAGAGCCCCTTGGGAAGCCTGTGTGTGTGTGCATGTGTGTGTGTGTGTAAGTGAAAGTGTTACTCAGTCATGTCTGATTCTTTACAATCCCATGGACTGTAGTCCATCAGGCTCCTCTGTTCAAGGAATTCTCCAGGCAAGAATACTGGAGTGGGTAGCCATTCCCTCCTCCAGGGGATCTTCTTGATGCAGGGATTGAATCCAGTCTCCTGCATTGCAGGCAGATTCTTTACCATCTGAGCTACCAGGGAAGCCCCCATATGTAATCAATTCTCAGTTCTTTGAGTTACTCTGCAGTATAAAGGGTAGAGTCTATTGTTTGCCTAATTCTAGCTGTTCACTTGCTTGCTAACCAAAGACTTCCTATTTACATTCAAGTTGGGATTCAGTAAGTCAGTTCAAGCTCAACTCCAACCCCTTCATTACCCCAAGACTGCCCAGGACTATTCAAGTTACTTTTGATAATCCATCTACCCATGCTAGAACTTAAAACAGGTGACAACTCCAAAATTTCTGATTCATTTTTCACAAACACGAAAAAGTTTTACTTACAATTTCTGATACTAACTTTACTACAAACAGCCCAAGCAACATTTAAGTCTCTCAACTGCCTAGCTCAAAGAGCCAATTCACTCAAAGAACACACTAGTCACTGTTGTGGTGTTCAAAAGAAGAAAACAGCATATTCTAACTGTTTCAGCCCACTGAAACATTTGACTCTACAGGGCCAAATCAAGGAGGAGTTCTGATTGGGCCTCTCAAGTGGACAATCTGGTCAAGGTGAGGCTGAGAAGCAACTGGCTACTAGAGATGAATGGCCCCAACAGAAGGCAAAAGTAGGTTACATCACTTGGCTACATGCCAGCCCAAAGATGCCAACAGAGTGGGATTATGCCCACAATGGTCATTTATCTAACGTAATCCAGAGTGAACTTTTAACACCAACCTACGTACACACCTCAGCTGAATGTTATTAGTCATCAGGCAGACCAGACAAAAGTGGAAATAGTGCAACATAAAATCTGCCTTCCTACAAAAAACAACTTCAAACTTAGATTGTAATGGTCATCTTGTAGACCAACAGGGGCATGTTATTATCATTTGCCCAATCTTCAGCCCTAAATTCACAGCTAGAAGCAAAAGAGGATTCATATACTAGAACACATCTGGGGTACCCAATATGCAATTTTAAAAAGCATAGAAGACAAAATCCTGTAAGGAAAAAGGCAACCTCTCAATTGAACATCCCACTGAATTCTTAACTCATGCCTTGAGATTCATCTGCCAGAAAAGACCCAGATGACCACTGCCTCCTCCTCTCCCACTCTCAGCAGGGTGACCTTTTTTCCCTACAATACTCTAAGTAAAGTGAAAGTCACTCAGTCGTGTCCGACTATACAGTCCATGGAATTCTCCAGGCCAGAATACTTGAGTGGGTAGCTGTTCCCTTCTCCAGACAATACTCTTAAGAGTATCCTTAAAATAGTATGTGGCAAGACTCTAGGAAAAGCAACAGAATTAAAAGGAACATCATTTTCTTTATCCTTCTTGCTCTTATTTTGCCTACCTATTCTGAGCCCAGCCTTCATCTCTCTGACCTAGACTCTCTTCACTCTTCTCTTTGATCACTAGGCTCTAGCCATTACAGCCTCTCCTACCCCTAATCCTCCCCTATCTCCTCTTCACCATCCCTTTCTTCCCACTCCTTGGAACTTGCCACACTCCAGCCCAGTTTTTGCACTAGCTAGTCCCTAAACCTGGAAGGTTCCTCCCGTATTTTTGCAAGGCTGGCTCCTTTTTATTTAAAGTACAACTTCAGTGTTGCCTTTTCAGAAAGCTTTAGACTGTACCCCAGTCAGACACTTCCTATCACAACACTCACAATCACAATCACAGATAAGAGCTGATTTTCTTCAGCGCTTATCAAAACCCAATTTGCCTATTTATCTGTCCCCACCCCGCTCCAACGAAGGCTCCATGAGAGCATGGACCTTACTGCTATGTTCCTCTTTGTATGCCCACTGCCTAAAATACTGGCTAGCAACTAGTAGCTTGTCAATAAATGTTTGCTGAATGAATGAATTTTGGACTTTTTATTCAATGATTCCAAATCAGTTAAGGTGAGAACAGTAGTCATTTTTTCCTTTTGTTGCATTTCTGTGAAACATCCAAACATGCTGTTACTTGTACAATGAAAGCACTGAATATTGTTTTATCAGGCCTGAAGGCCCTGATGAGTAGAATGGAACCCATTACGATAATTCTAGCAATATGCACATAAACTCAGTTACAGAGGAAGAGGATTTACAGACACTTTCTAATCATCAAAGGATCCCTAAAATTTGGGAACCATCTCTTAAAGTTCTTTAGAAAACAGCTCCAGACTCAAGAGGATTTCCAAAGAAAATATCATCACCAAAGTAGGAATCATTACACTTCACTCTGAAATCCCTACCACAGGCTAAAGCAGCACTACTTTTTCCCCCCTTAAACCAACAAAACATCAACGAAGAGACCTTCTTTTCGAATCATTCTCTGCTAAATAATTTTTCCACATCCGTTACTGGTTTGTATTCTTCCCTGAAAGAAAACTAAGCAAACCACGCTGTCTCATGTAAGACCACCTATACACAAAGAATAAGCTAAATAAATAAGATGGAAATCTGCACAAGCCAAATGTGTCACTGAAGACTTGTGTGCCAGACACACAAAAGAAAAAATAAGAGAGCTATTGTCCAATTGTAGAAACAAAAGAGTAACACGGGCTTTTCTGTTCTCCAAAGTGCATCATGAAGTGTGGGTGGAGAGAAACAAGAAATCTAGAATTAGCCTAACATCAAATCATTTTGGAAAGAGTTGACAACATTTAAATTCCTCACACATAAAGTATTTAGAGCAAGAGACCTTGATTCCTGGGCTATGATGCCATTTAGGAATCCTTGCAAGGGCTTTGGAATTCCAGTATTCAGAGGATAAAACGCTCATTTTAATCGGGAGCGACCGGGGATTGAGAGGTACTCCCAAAGAGAGACAGCTTGTAACTGAAGTATTACAAAGCTTGCAGTTAAGACCTGGGATGGAGGCGGAACACCAAATTCAAAAGAGGTAACCAAGATACCAAGTGCAATAAAGGAAAAAAAAAAAAACAAACACACACCAGAGTTACCATCTAGTCACGGAGAATTAAAGTGGAAAGGAGGGCTATGCACGGGAGAAGATGGGGGGGGGGGGGGATGGAAAAAAAACCCCAATACATTTGTCACTCTGTCCCACTTCCTACACAGGATACGGGCAAAGCTTCCAGCCCCATCACCTCAGGCACAGATGGTTATCGTATATAGCAAAGGTGCATAGGAAGGACTTCAGGTCTGAGCCCCTTAATTCCAGGGCTGTTAATGATTAAAGAGGAAGATGGGGGTGGGGAGGTAGATGAGGGCGGAGGGAGCTGGAGATTCACCCACCACCTCTCGTTTGGGCTCCTACCTCACGGCGCTTACAAGGCGCAGAGGACCAGAGTCTGTACCCCCTCCAGGGCAGCTCCGGCCCCCAGAGCCCCAGGCCCTGGGTTGAGGGGTGCTGGCGGTGAGGAGGCAGGGACAGTAGGTAAGTTTTCTGTGGCTGACACGCCACAGGCTCCCCTCACAGCCTCTCCTTCCAGCGGGACCAGTCCAGACAAGGAGCTGATTTCCACGCCTCCCCTTCCACCCCCCCTCCCTTTCTCGAAGGTACCCAACCCCCGCCCCTTCATCTCCCAAAGCCTCCCCTTCTCCTCAACCCCCCCCCCTCAAACTCACAGCTGCTCCAGAGGTTCCTCCAGTCAAACCCTTTCTGGAAACGACGGCGGCCCGGCGGGTCCAAAACACCTACCATCCCCGCTCGCGTTTCCAGGTTCCCTACCCCCTCCGCCGCCGCCGCCGCCGCCTCTTCTCCCACCACTGCCGCCGCCTCCCCTTCATCTGCCGCCCACCAGCGGCGGCCGCCCCGAAGCCCCGCCCCCTCCATCGCCTCCTGCATCATCACTTCCGGTAACCCCGCAGGCCGCCCGCTCCGGCAGGCGGAATAGGAAAGGAGAGAGGAGGGAACGAGTGGCAGTTAGCGTCATGACGTACGCAAAGGCGTACGAAGCTGTCGCCAAGTAAGGGCAAAGACTTAGCAACGCAACGCCGAGGGAGGGCTAGGAAGAGATGGAGTGGACCATTTTTGTCGCTGGAATGGGGTGGCGAGAGGAAAACGAACGGGGGAAAAGGGAAATAAGGAAAGGATGAGCCTGGCTATCTTGTTGGGTATACGGCGGAGCGTGATCTAGAGTTTGAAGCTGAACGAAGGGTCGAGCCTACCCTCGACTTGGGACTAATGCTCCCACAGAGGTCCGTCCGGTGGTTTGGTCCGGTCTGGCCTACCAGACCTGCTGGAGAGCTCGGTCCGCCGCCGCTCAGCTGCGCTCCCGGCGCCGACTCCTCCCAGCCTGCCGGAGGCTGTGGTGCTTCTGTGGGTGGGGGAAGGCTGGACTGACGCAGAGTGAGTGTTGAGGATGGAGACGCCGACTCCTGGCGCGGGAAACTGGGGGAAGGGGTGGACTCCTCAGGGGCAGGGATGGGGTGGGGGTGGGGGGTACGACGTTGCTAGGAGACGAGCCTGTGTGACCCCAGCCTCGCGAGGGCTGCTTCTTGTCACCGCCGCTCGCCTCAGGAACCTGCTGAGGGAAGCCGCTTGAGGGCCAGAAAGGGGAGGCCTGGTTTGGGAACGCTGAAATGCCGATTTGGGGCCCATCTCTGAATGCTTTGGATTCCCCCAATGTATTGGTGAATGGGAGATTAATAGGGGCAAATCCGGAGGCGAGGCGTCTAGCCGAGGAAGGTTGACACAAACAAGTACCCTGCACGATACTGAGATTTTCTAAGATAATGAGAACTAGCTTCTTAAATCCTTTGGTCCACAAAAGACGTTGCTACGTGATTTTTTCGAGTCCGGGAGTAACTTAAAAAGTAAAGCAATAGGGTAGATATCAGCAAGAAATGTCCCAAAGGAAGTAATATCTGGTGAAGTGGTAGAAGATGAGGGGGAAATGAAAGTCGCTCAGTCGCGTCCGACTCTTTCCGACCCCATGGAGTGTGTAGCCGTTCCCTTCGCCAGGGGCTCTTCCCAACCCAGGGATCGAACTCAGGTCTCCTGCATTGCAGGCAGATTCTTCACCAGCTGAGCCACAAGGGAAGCCCAGAAGATGAGGGGAGGGCCACTCTAAATCGGATAGGGCTGTTCAAAGGAGGCCGGATTTGCAAAAGTCCCAGAAAAGAGGGAAGATAGGGAATAAGTTTTCTAGGTGGAGAAAAGAACCAACGGGAAAGAAACGGCGAGAAGGTCAGGTGCTTGGATCAGAAAGGGAAAAACAAGAGCTAGAGCGGTCTGTGATGGAGAAGTGGCATGACCTGATCAAGCATAGCTTAGCCCAAGGTGAGAGCTTGACTGTTGGGTTACTGGAGGGTTTAAGGAGTGGCAGATCTCATTTACTGTTTTAGAAAATCATTCTTGGCTCCTGGATAGAGAAAGATACACGTGGTCAGACCTGTTTGGCAGCTGTTGCAGTAGGCTGAAGGAGAGGTGACAGTGAAATGAAAGAATTAAATTCAGAATGTATTCTGAAACTAGAACTTGCAGAACTTGTTGCCAAATTGGATGTGAAGTATATGTGAAAGGATGGAACCAAGGATGACTCCTCAGAGAAAATAGTTTGAAAGGCACTCTCTTCTTTTAAACATACTAGTTTTGGTAAGTTTGTTAACTGTCCAGGTATAGACGTTGAGAAGTTAAATATGAAAATCAAGGGAAAGCTCAAGAGAGATAATAAATGTAGTGGTTTATTCCTAAATCACCTAAGAAGAGAGTGCAGATAGAGAGGACGTTCTCTGGGAAGCCCTATTTTTGTTAATCAAGGAATAAAAAGTAAATTTAAGAATGCAGGTGAAGTTTTGAAATTGGGCAATTTTGGCTTAGCTATTGTGCTGTTAAATATTTATGTATTAAAACATAGTCTTGGTGGGGTGGGGAAGAGGAAGGCCACTAAAATCCTTGGGGCTCTTTACATTTAGAGATGATCCAGAGAAGGAAAAGCCAGCAGAGGAGACTGTACATATAAAGCCTCAAAGATAAAAGGAGGCCCTGTAATATTCTTGAATAATGGGACCCACCCTCATAATCATTGAAACTCAGTCTGGAAGTTCTGGCTCAAATCTCTTTCTTCCTTTCCTCTGCCAGCTGTCAGTGCTTTTGGACTCCTGCTTAGGTGGTTTGTGTTCACTGTAACAAACCTTACTTTGCTTATTGTTTATGGGTCTGACTATCCTGTGAACTATTTCTTCTTTGTGCCCTGTTGGCCTCTAGTTCAGAGCTTTGCCCATCGAGCCCAGTGTATAGGAACTCTATGTCCTTAATGTATAAACCATGAATTTCAACACCTTCTGATGAAGGAGCGTTTGTCCCTGATGTTGCTGCTGCCTCCATCACTAGATATGGTATGGTTGATTTCATAAAATGTAGAAAGAGTATCAAAAGAGTGATCAGAAAGGGCTTCTCTGGCTGTCCAGCGTTTAAGACTCTGTGCTTCCACTGCAGGGATTGCTGGTTCGATCCCTGATTTGGGAACTAAAATGCCATATACCAAAAAAACAAGAGTCAGGAGGCTTGGATTTCAATCTTAGGTCACTACTGACCAGCAGAATGGCCCTGTTCTTTGAGTTTAAGGGCTTACAGATTGGCCTAGATTACAGATTACAAACTGCCTGAAAACATGGTTTGGCCCATAAATTGATCTAAATTATTTTTTTTAAATTTACTTGCCAAATTAAAAAATTCAATTTTCAGCTTCATTTGAAAAAGTGACAATCTGGCAACACCAGCCTGAGTTTCCTGCACAGCAACAGTCAGCTGGAGCCAGTGAGATTCTTTTCCCTTCCTCTACCTGCCTGACCCCTATGGACATTTGATTTGCAGTTCTTGGTTTAGAGCTCTGCTGTCTGTCTGTAGGCACAAGCTACATGTACCTATTTCGATTTAGATGAAGTAAAATTAAAAATGCGGTTCCTCAGATGTACTCACCGTATTTCAGACACCCAGTGCCAGTGGCCACCCTGTTGGACAGCAAAGATAGAAAATATTTCCAACATTGGAGAAAATTCTGTTGGTCAGTGTTGGACTGGAGGAACTTAAAGATGCTCAGGTCTAATCATTCTGCACACTAAAGATGGATAGTGTGGATATCCATGGATAGTAAAATCATTGCTCCTACTCTGAAGGAAATTTGTCTAGTAAGGAGCTCCTGTGCCTCTGCGGATGGGGAGAGCAGTTCATTAAATAGTTGGCGGGTACTTGGAAACTGTCATGAAGGCGGAGACCCCCTGTGCAGAGTAAGGGCTATATATCAGGTGGTTGGATCAGGGGTCAGGTGTATCTAAGGTTATAACCAGAGCCCTTTTGTCTGCTTCTTAATCCAATTCCTTAGGACATTATCACAAAGAAGGGGTTTGAATGTCTTAATGTTTCATGTTCTCTGACTTACCTAGTTCCTTTGAAGGGTTCAAATCTTGGATAGTTAGTTATGAATGAATGACTGGGGTTGATCTTTAGCATTGACCAAGTTCCCTGATGGCTCAGATGGTAAGGAATCTGCCTGAAATACAAGAAACTTGGGTTCAGTCCCTGGGTCAGGGAGATCCCCTGGAGGAGGGAATGGCTACTCACTCTAGTATTTTTGCCTGGAGAATTCCATGGACAGAGGAGCCTGGCGGTTACAAAGAGTCAGACACGGCAGCAAATAACTCAACGCCTAGGGCCCGCACGTACAACACACTTCCACACACACCTCCTACTTCTGGTAACTTGTTCTCATTTCCCTGATTGACCTTGTCTTTGTCTCTTAAAATATGATGATAAGAAAGCAGTTACTTCCACTTCTTTTTAATTGAGAAACTGAAACTTGGTGTCCATTTAGAGTTTCTATCCCTGAGGGGGCAAATAGCTGAACATCTCAATGGTTACTATAGCCTGATTGGAGTTCCCCTTACAAGTATAATCCTGTGTGTGCTCCTGTGCATTCTGTATTTAGAATGAATATATGTGCCTTATATGCTCTTGTTTGGGAGAGTTTAAAAACCTTCCAGACATAAATATTTTTAGTTTTTCCTTGTGTTCTGAAGATTTCCTGTGTTATAGAGCCTAACTTAATTTCTCTTCCTTTAGGTAAGATAAAATATAATCCATCCTCTCCCCCATGACCCTTAACTCTGACATACCATATTGTCAATTTCTTGTAAAAAGGTGCTGTTTCAGAGAATAGCTGTAGTATGATTAAGTACACCACACAGGCATATCCTGAGATATGCAAAACAGTGTGTGGCATTACACTTCCCTGCTTGGATACTAGTAACCAAAAACTGAATCCCAGTCAGGAAATAAGTCCATGGCATATGTGTGGGGCAATGAGATGAGGCCCATAGTTTATCTTGAAAGTTATTCAGTTTAGATAAGATGATACTGTATAGGATATCAGAAAGTAGGGAAGGATAACAGATCTAGGAGAAAAGTGCACTGAAGGGTAAGCAAGGAGTAAGAGATAAAGGAAGAAAAATAGGAAGGGAAGCTTGGACATGCTCTTGATATTGGCACCTGCATTGTATTTCCAGTAAGCAGTATGTGCTGTGGTCTGAAGATAAGCAATGCCTCCAGCAGGGTTGGTTAGTCATACTGAAGAACAATAGCTTTTTACTGTACATGGATTATTAATAATCAGAGGGAAACAGCTTTAGGAAAATCCATTACTACCACAAAGCAATAAATTCACCAACAGACAACACATTTCTTTTCCCTCCTCTGCAGACAAAGTTTAGCATAGATAAAAGAGGCCTCACTGTTCCTCCTTTATTTCCTATTTCAGGTAACATTTTGCCTTTGTTAATTCCCAATGCTAAGTAATTTACGTGGATAATTATGAACAGTCCTTACAGCAACTCTTTGAAGATGGTTCTGTTGTTACCCCATTTTAAGAAATTGAGGCTCTGGAAGATTAATATCTTGCCTGATGTGGTGAAGTCAGTATTCAAACTCCAATTAGTTCATTATTTGTATTATATCTCTCTTCTTTACATGTGTGGAAAATTTTTGAATGCCTGAAATCAAGGTAGTCATTCTCTATTCTGCTATCCTGGGCAAGAAAATCTGATTGCTTTGACATTGTAAGAACACTTCAATTCCCTGCAAGTTGTCCAGATGACTAAAGCTTTAAATTATAATCTGGGGAGTTGGTTTTGAGCCCTGATCATTTGCGTGCCATGGACCTTATTCCCCCAAAGGATTGTTTTTATGAAAAAAAAAAAAAAGTACCAGAACCTCATTTTTCTATGTGTTTGTTTCTGTCAACTACAAATACATTCACAACCTGAAAGTAGAATGTTTTACTTGGAAATGTTAGGACTCCAAGCCCGGGAGACAGAATTTCAGGTAGCCCCAAGAACCTGCTCTGAGGAAGCAGAAGAGAGAGTCAGGCTATATACAAGCTTGCAACAAAGCTGGCAGGCAGACTGAACATCAATTATTGTTAAGTAAGGAAAACCAGATACTGAGTTAAAGGAATTTAGCACTCTTCTACGTATGGGAAGATGCAAGAATCTGAGATTACTGAAGTCATTTCTTCATATGCATCTCAGCTATCTGGGGCCAGCATCCTGCTTTTCTTTTCTTTTTTCTCACTCTTCCCTCCTCCCTCTACCCCCCACCCCACAGCTCCTCAGCAATCACCATGGGGAGTTGGGGGGCATGTGATCTACTAGATCACAGGCATTGTGTCCCTTTTTGGAAACCCTCAGTCACATTTGGAGGCCTGAAATCGCTGATGGCTTTTACATCCTTGTTTATTGATATGGCAGGAAATATTCAGTTTCACAGTTCTAAGCTTCATGGAAACATAGTATATCATTTTAGTCCTATAGACAAACCCTAAGTGGCCTTAAAAGAACTTAAGAGTGAGGGTTAGGTAATAGCTCTGTAGACTGCTCTAGATGGAAGTAATAAGACTGCTTTCCCAAATAACACTTAAATCTTCAGTTCTTCATCCTGATACCTACAGTGCCACTCTTGAAAACATCATTGTGAGGGTTAATTGGTATTTTTAAATGTGTTAGGGTCTTCTGTTGTGAAACCTGGCCCAAATACCAGTGCGTATATCTCAGGATGAGAATGAAAATTACTGGTGATTATTTTGTGTGGGTAATTTTTTTTCTTCTAACAAAAGTATTTTAAGCTCCAACTCTGCCAGACATGGGAGTATAATGGGTAAGACAAGGTCCTAACCTTATTCTCTCTCCCCCTCCCAAAACACAGTGAAGGAAGAAATGCAGGTCAAACAGAAAATTACAATAGAGTAGGAAGAACCTAGTGTGAAGACGTTGGCCTAGTGTGAAGAAGACAGCCTGTTAAAAGTGATGAAAGCCAAAGGCTGAGAATCAGCAGTTAAGCAAAAAATAAAAGAATGTTTTGGTTGTATGAGTTGGAATGTTCCATTTGGCAAAAAGGAGGAGTCCCAGGTCTAAGGAGATAAGGCAGCAGGACACAGGATAGGTAACAATTGGTGTATGGTGAACATAAAAATGGATTTCTCTGGGTGAGTTTCACTATCACCCTCCCCCCCACACAAATCATAAAGTAGTTGGGAGAGAAATTTGGCTACATTATATTCATTGGTTATGATTTTTTAAATTTTATACATAGGGACAGATCTTGAAAGAATAGATGGAAAGAGTCTCCTTCCATCTGGGGTTTGAAAGTCAGTTAACCCCGTTGCCTTTCTGTCCCTTGTTTGTACTGCAACACTTTTTCTTCAGTAGATGGCAAAGCCTCCTGGGAGTGCAACATTTGAAATTTTGACATTCCTGAGACCAGAGTCATTCTTCTATAAATTTCATCTGAGGAAAGGGAATTTTCATCTCTGCTCTTAATTCTTCAGTGTTCATGTGGTGATGTCTTTCCAAAGGTGAAAAAAAGTGTTCCAGGGGTGGGGAAAATGGTAAAGTGGATAAAGCCCATAGTCCTAGCAAATTTTCCCATGCGTGCATGCTTGCTAAGTGGCTTCAGTCATGTTCAACCCTTGGCCACCCTATGGACTGTAGCCTGCCAGGCTCCTCTGTCCATGAGATTCTCCAGGCAAGAATACTGGAGTGAGTTGTTACGCCCTCCTCCAGGGGATCTTCCCAACCCAGGGATTGAACCTGCATCTCTTCTGTCTCCTGCTTTGGCAGGCAGGTTCTTTAGCAGTAGCACCATCTGGGAAGCCCAATCGTCCCATAGGCCTCCTGCAAAACTAGATCTAGACATGCCAAGTGCTTAGCATGTATTTTCATTCTCAGTAGCAAGTGGAAGAGTGAGTGGGTGGTGCTTTTTTTTTTTTTAAAGGAAATTGATCACTGCTCCTCTCAAGTCCCCATTACTGACTCCAAAATGAAAACAGGGGAAAAGTTGCAGCTAGAAAAATAACCATCTAGCTTTTTTGGCTCTTAATACCAGCTTTCCTGTCAATTAGATAGCATTAGGCAAGACTCTTCACCATCTGCAAGGTTGGTAGAATCACAAATACTTATGGTATAGTTTGAAATACAGCATGTTTTTAAAAAATGTAAATCAGGTCAGACCAGTATATTGTTACTTGCCTAAAACCTACCAGTGGCTTCTTTTGCTCTTAGACTACAAATCAAACTCCTTTCCAAGGCCTGCTTTCCCAACCTGTGTTGGATTCTGTACACCTGTCGCCTCACTTCCCCCATAGACTCTCGATTGTGTTAACACGGAGATTGGTTCCCACTTCATAGCCTTTGTCCCTACTTTTCTTTCTTCCTGCATCTTCTTCCCCTGAACTCTTACCATTTATAGGTTCCTTAACACCATTCAAGACCCAACTCAAATATCACTGACTACCCAAAATAATCCCCACCTCTTCTCATCCATATCATATTATTGTTTCATTCTTTGAGAATATGTATCACCAAGAAAAATTGTTTTTCTTGTATATCATCTGCCTCTGCCACTTGGATATAAACTCTAGGTCAGGGACCGTGGCTGCTTGTTTATCACTGTATGCCTAGAACTGCATGTACCTGGCACATGGCACTGAATAAATGTTAGATGGTTGGATGGATAGATTCTTGGGAGGGAAGAGTAAGGCGTGCAGGGTAGTAGTATTGTAATGAGTGCCTCCGGTATCTCTTCTGTGATGTCAGCTCCCTTTGAAGTGTCAGGAACAGTGTTGCTACCGGGAACAGAAGATTAAAGCAGTCCAGTCAAGTGCACGGCCTCCTCTAAACGTGCTGACGTGTAACATCATTCCTGAGGAAGGCCAGTTGCAGAAGAGGGGTGGATAACACATTTATAAGGTGGAGACCTTATAAAAGGGTAATTGCAATTCATATCTAGGTGCAAAAAGAATGGTTTTTTGCTCTTTGTAGGAAGGGAATAGAATTTAGTTCCCATTGTCACAACTGGCTAAGTTCTTTAAAGCAATCAGCAAACATTCAACTATATTTACTTAGATTGAACAGCCTCTTTAGTGATTAAAAGTTGGTGCTCTGACTCCAGACTTTGATTTTGAATCCTGGCTCCACCTCTTCCTTTCCTTGTGTCCATACTCAAGTTACTTAACCTCTTTTTGCATCAGGATCCTCTTTTATAAAATAGGATAATGTGTTTACCTTATAGAAGGGTGATGAGTATGGGAATTAATATATATGTATGTAAAGTACCTAGAAAGCCTGGCAGAGAGTAATTACAAAGTAAGTGTTTTTGTTGTTTAGTCGCTTAAGCCATGTCTGATTCTTTGTGAAGCACGCCAGGCTTCTCTGTCCTTCACTATCTCCCAAAGTTTGCTCGAATTAATGTCCAATGAGTTAGTGATAGCTATTACTATTATTTTTATTCCTTTAGTGAGAAAAATGCAGTCCCTGCCCTCCAGAAGAAGGGAGAAAAGAAAAAGACACAGTGAAACTGGATGTGATAAAAGCAGAGAAAGAGGTGCTCCAAAAAAAGCTTGAGAGTAAACTAGTGTCTACAAGTTGGTATGGCCAGCCAAAACAGGCATCCTAAGTGAAAAGGTTAGCCAGAACAAACACCACAGTAGTGCCTTAGAGCTCCATTTCCCAAATTTGCTTTTTTGGGGGACTCCACATCATAATTTTTACTATTATATTCCTATATTTTAAACCTGCTTAAAAATTTCTGTAATATGTGTAAAGATAGAACTACAAAACAGAAATCACTTTAAGTCATGGGTTTCAGTTCAGTTCATTTCAGTCAATCAGTCATGTCCAACTCTTTGCGACCCCATGTACCGCAGCACGCCAGGCCTCCCTGTTGATCACCAACTCCTGGAGTTTACTCAATCAAACTCATGTCCATTGAGTCGGTGATGCCATCCAACCATATCATCGTCTGTCGTGCCCTTCTCTTCCTGCCCTCAATCTTTCCCAGCATCAGGGTCTTTTCAAATGAGTCAGCTCTTCATATCAGGTGGCCCAAGTATTGGAGTTTCAGCTTCAACATCAGTCCCTCCAATGAACACTCAGGACTGACCTCCTTTAGGATGGACTGGTTGGATCTCCTTGCAGTCCAAGGGACTCTCAAGAGTCTTCTCCAACACCACAGTTCAAAAGCATCAATTCTTCGGTGCTCCGCTTTCTTTATAGTCAAACTCTCACATCCATACATGACTACTGGAAAAACCATAGCCTTGACTATACGGACCTTTGTTGGCAAAGTAATGTCTGTGCTTTTTAATATGCTGTCTAGGTTGGTCATAACTTTCCTTCCAAGGAATAAGCTTTTAATTTCATGGCTGCAGTCACCATCTGCAGTGATTTTGGAGCCCCCAAAAATAAAGTCAGCCACTGTTTCCAATGTTTCCCCATCTATTTACCATGAAGTGATGGGACCGGATGCCATGGTCTTAGTTTTCTGAATGTTGAGCTTTAAGCAAACTTTTTCACTCTCCTCTTTCACTTTCATCAAGAGGCTCTTTAGTTCTTCACTTTCAGCCATAAGGGTGGTATCATATGCATATCTGAGGTTATTAATATTTCTCCCAGAAATCTTGATTCCAGCTTGTGCTTCATCCAGCCCAGCATTTCTCATGATGTACTCTGCATATAAGTTAAATAAGCAGGGTGACAATACACAGCCTTGATGTACTCCTTTTCCTATTTGGAACCAGTCTGTTGTTCCATGTCCAGTTCTAACTGTTGCTTCCTTACCTGCATACAGATATCTGAAGAGTCAGGTCAGGTGGTCTGGTATTCTCATCTCTTTAAAAATTTTCCATGTTTGTTGTGATCCACACAGTCAAAGGCTTTGGCATAGTCAATAAAGCAGAAATAGATGTTTTTGTGGAGCTCTCTTGCTTTTTTGATGATTGAGCAGATGTTGGCAATTTGATCTCTGGTTGGCAATTTGACCTCTGCCTTTTCTAAATCCAACTTGAACATCTGGAAGTTCACGGTTCATGTATTGCTGAAGCCTGGTTTGGAGAATTGTGAGCATTACTTTACTAGCGTGTGAGATGAGTGCAATTGTGCTGTAGTTTGAGCATTCTTTGCCATTGCCTTTCTTTGGGATTGGAATGAAAACTGACTTTTTCTAGTCCTTTGGCCACTGCTGAGTTTTCCAAATTTGCTGGCATATTGAGTTCAGCACTTTCACACCATCATTTTTTAGGATTTGAAATAGCTCAACTGGTATTCCATCACCTCCACTAACTTTGTTTGTAGTGATGCTTCCTAAGGCCCATTTGACTTCACATTCCAGGATGTTTGGCTCTAGGTGAGTGATCACACCATCATGATTATCTGGGTCGTGGGTTTGGTGGGCTATTAAAACACATTAAGAGAAGCACAGTAAGAAAATAAATATTCTATTATACATCAAAAATTGCCTCATCAACCAGCCTTTGGGACACTTGCTTTAGGGGAAAGTTCTGACTATGTCCTGAGGCCAAAATGTACTAGCAGGGACATTTATCAGCCTTTTCTTAATAGTACAGGCTGCACATGGTAGGTGCTTGATAACAAGTTTTATCCTGGCACTGTGTTTATACATGAATTATGACTTGAAGAAAAGAGCCCAATTTCCAGTCACAGTTCCTCCCAGGCACACTTCCTATCTCTTATCTTCCCTCATTCTGGGATTTGAGGGTTAGGAAATGAAAAGCAGAATTTGAGGAACTGTCAGTCTCAGGATAAAAGTTACGAAACTTTAAAAAGTTCTAAATATAAGAACTGATTTCACAGGCAGTTGTGACTGCAGTTCAGTTGTGGTCCTCTAAACAATATTCCTTATATCGCACATGGGAGAATCCCAGCAGACTGCTGCATCAGATCAATCTCTGATACTAGTGAAGAAGGATAAGGGCTGACTCAGCCCTGCATCAATAGTGAGAGATAATTGATAATTAGAGGAGTAAATGTTGGTTTCAAGCCATTAAATCCAAAAGGAGGAAAACTCTTAGGGAAAAGGCACTTTTCCTAAATACGTTGCTTCCTAGGAAGAGAAATATAAACCAAAAGGAAAATAGCTTTAAATTTTTTTTTTTTTTTTTTTTACTTACGTGGCTGATTTTGTTTCTAGAATCACAAACTTTGTAACACCTACTTGTTAATAGTACGTAATACAGCTTAGGCTGTCTGTGGCAATCTTTTAGACTTGAGTTTTCTAGGTCACCTAGTGTTGGAAAGGGAGACATCACTTATTTCCATTTCAGGATTAGGTTTTTTTGCAGCATGTGAGCCTCTCTTGTAGAGCACAGGCTCTAGAGCACAAGGGCTCAGCAGTTGCCTCAAGGCATGTGGGATTTTAGTTCCCTGACCAGGGATCAAACCAGCTTCCCCTGCATTGGGAGGCAGATTCTCAATCACTGTATCACCAGGGAAGTACCAGGATTAGTTTTCAAAACACTTAAACATTAAAGTGTTTTGAAAATGGTCCTATTAAATACGAGTTGATAGTTCTGCTGGTTACCTCAAGTATTGTAATGGCAAAGCTTGTGTATCAGATATATATAGTATGATCAGTTAAAGTGTGAAGCTGTGGTTCTTAGAGTAGTAGAAAGAAAGAAATGAAAGTCAGACTTTGGAGAAGGTTGCTGCTGTTTTAATATGCCAGATTGCCTTCACCTTCCTCTTTTGGTATTGTGTGGTCAAGGAAGTTTAATCTGTTAATGACAGGGAAGTGAAGCAGTTGTGAATAGAAGTTTATTGCAGACTCTGCTCCTCACAGGAACTGACTCATGTATTTTCATATGAAACCATGGTGTTCTAGGGATAGCCAGAAACTCAGAAACCTGTTTCTTTACCAGGAAAAACATCATCAATTCTATGAGTTTTTATTATGATTAGCCATAATGCATGATGATCTCTCTTAATTTGTATGAATTCCTTTTAAGTGTTTTTTCCTGTGAGGTGTAACGGACATTGGACTTCCCGGGTAGCTCAGCTGGTAAAGAATCCGCCTGCGATGCGGGAGACCTGGGTTTGATCCCTGGGTTGGGAAGATCCCCAGGAGGAGGGCATGGCAACGCACTCCAGTATTCTTCTTGCCCAGAGAATCCCCATGGACAGAGGAACCTGGCGGGTACAGTGCATGGGGTCCTAAAGAGGCGGACACAACTGAGCGACTAAGCATAGCACAGCATAGTCCATGTCAAAATGAATATCAGGTATAATGGATATAACTTTAGCCCTTTTAACTTTTGGATTTGGATGAAGTAGTGATTTCTTAACCATTTTAAGAAATGGTTAAGCCATGGTTTATTCCTCATTGCTTAAGAAAGGTCATCAGTGTCAGGATAAGTAGGAGATACAGCCGTACAGACATTCTCTCTCAGGTGAATTCCTTGAATTCCTTCAGAATTTCTAAATAACACAGCTCCTTCCAGCTCCCATCTGCTTTATTTAGCTTCCTAAATCCTCATAAGCTTAGGACCAACCTAAAGTGTGGAATCTCCATGTATTACCCCTCCAGCTTGGGTTGGAAATTGGTCTTGTTCTGAAAGGGCAATGAGCAGCATATTTCTCAACAGATGACCTGTTTGAGAAAAGTCCTAGACTCATAATGAGGTGTACCACTCCCTGGTCTTCCTACTCACTTGCCAAATCCTCATCTTCCCAGCCTGCTAATTTGTTTTAAAGGCAAATACAGTATTCATTCTCCAAATCTGACTAATCACAGTCCTCCAGTAGTGAGCTTTCTTTTCCTGTCTTCTTTGAATTTCTTTTTTAAATCATTTTTTAAATGAGGTATTGTTGATTTATATTAGTTTCTGATGTTCAACATAGTGATTCAAAATTATTATAGATTGTACTGTTTAAAATTGTTATGAAATATTTACTCTAACACCTGTGCTATATAATATATGCTGGTAGCTTATTGATTTTACACTTCGTATTTCGTGCTTTTAATCCCGTACCTCTCTATTGCCCCACTGCCTCCCCACTGGTAACCAGTAGTTCATTCTCTGTATCTGTGAGTCTGTTTTGTTTAATTCATTCATTTCTTTTATTTTTTAGATTCCATATATAAGTGATAACATAGAGTATTTCTCTTTCTCTGTCTGATTTATCTCACTAAGCACAATACCCTCCAGGTCCATTCATGTTGTTGCAAATGGCAGAATTTCATTTTTTTTATGGCTGAGTAGTATTACATTGTGTATACATATTACATCTTCCTTATCCATTCATCTGTTGATAGACACTTAGGTTACTTCCCTATCTTGTCTTGTAAATACTGATGTTATGAATATTGGATGCACTTATCTTTTTGAACTAGTGTTTTTCCCAGATACATACTCAGAAGTAGAATTGCTGGGTCCTAGGGCAAGAATACACAGAACTATACAGAAAAGATCTTTGTGACCCAGATAACCACGATGGTGTAATCACTCACCTAGAGTCAGACATCCTGGAGTGCGAAGTCAAGTGGGCCTTAGGAGACATCACTGCAAACAAAGGTAGTGGAGGTGATGGAATTTCAGCTGAGCTATTTCAAATCCTAAAAGATGATGCTGTGAAAGTGCTGCACTCAGTATGCCAGCAAATTTGGAAAACTCAGCAGTGGCCACAGGACTGGAAAAGGTCAGTTTTCATTCTAATCGCAAAGAAAGGCAATGGCAAAGAATGCTCAAGCTACGGCACAATTGCACTTATCTCACACACTAGCAAAGTAATGCTCAAAATTCTCCAAGCCAGGCTTAAACAGTATGCACACTGTGAACTTCCAGATGTTCAAGCTGGATTTAGAAAAGGCAGAGGGACCAGAGATCAGATTGCCAACATCCATTAGATCATCAAAAAAGCAAGAGAGTTCCAGGAAAACATCTACTTCTGCTTTATTGACTACGCCAAAGCCTTTGTGTGGATCACAACAAACTGTGGAAAGTTCTGAAAGAGATGGGAATACCAGACCACCTTACCTGCCTCCCTAGAAACTGGTATGCAAGTCAAGAAGCAACATTTAGAACCAGACATAGACAACAGATTGGTTCCTAATTGGGAAAAGAGTACATCGAGGCTGTATATTGTCACCCTGTTTATTTAACTTATATGCAGAGTATATCATGAGAAATGCCAGGCTGGATGAAGCACAAGCTGGAATCAAGATTGCTGGGAGAAATGTCAATAACCTCAGATATACAGATGACACCACCCTTATGGCAGAAAGCGAAGAGGAACTAAAGAGCATCTTGATGAAGTGAAAGAGAAGAGTGAAAAACTTGGCTTAAAAGTCAACATTCAGAAAACTAATATCATGGCATCCAGTCTCATCACTTCTTGCAAATAAGTGGGGAAACAATGGAAACAGTGACAGATTTTATTTTGTTGGGCTCCAAAATCACTGCAGATGGTGACTGCAACCATGAAATTAAAAAACGCTTGCTCCTTGGAAGAAAAACTATGACCAACCTAGACAACAGCATTATTAAAAAGCAGAGACGTTACTTTGCCAACAAAAGTCTGTCTAGTCAAAGCTATGGTTTTTCTAGTAGTCATATATGGATGTGAGAGTTGGACTATAAAGAAAGCTGAGCACTGAAAAATTGATGCTTTTGAACTATGGTGTTGGAGAAGACTCCTGAGAGTCCCTTGGACTACAAAGAGATCCAACCAGTCAACCCTAAAGGAAATCAGTCCTGAATATTCATTGGAAGGACTGATACTGAAGCTGAAACTCTTAATACTTTGGCCACCTGATATGAAGAACTGACTCATTGGAAAAGACCCCGAGGCTGGGAAAGATTGAAGGGAGGAGTAGAAGGGGACAACAGAGGCTGAGATGGCTGAATGGCATCACTGACTCAATGGCATCACTGACTCAATGGACATGAGTTTGAGCAAGCTCCAGGAGATGTTGAAGGACAGGGAAGTCTGGCGTGCTGCAGTCCATGGGGTTGCAAAGAGTCGGACACAACTGTGTAACTGAACTGAACTGATGGTAGTTCCATTTTTAGCTTTCGAGGAACCTCCATACTATTTTCCATAGTGGCTACGCCAGGTTAGATCCCCACCAACTGTTCCCTTTCCTCCATGTCCTCACCAATATTTATTATTTAAGTTCCTTTTGATGATAGCCGTCTGACAGGTGTGAAGTAATATCTCATTATGGTTTTGATTTGCATATTTCTGATGATTAGGATAAGTGTTAATCACTCAGTCACATCTGACTCTTTGCAACCCTGTGGACTGTAGACTGCCAAGCTCATCTGTCCATGGAGTTCTCTAGGCAAGAATACTAGAGTGGGTACCCATTTCCTTCTCCAGGGGATCTTCCTGACCCAGGGATCGAACCTGCGTTTCCTGCATTGCAGGCAGATTCTGTACCATGTAAGCTACCAGGGATTACTGATGATTACTGATGCTGAGTGTCTTTTCATGTGACAGTGGCCGTGTATGTCTTCATCAGAAAAACGTCTAGTTAGGTCTTCTGCCCATTTTTTAATCAGGTTGTTTTTATTGATATTTAATTGTATGAACTCTCTATATATTTTTGGATATTAACCTCTTATCAGTCATAGTATTTACAAATATTTTCTCCCACTCAGTAGGTTGTTTTTTCATTTTGTCAATGGTTTCATTTGCTGTAAAAATGCTTTTAAGTTTAATTAGGCCCCATTTTGTTTAGTTTTGCTTTTGTTTCCTTTGTCTTAGAAGACAAGTCAAGCAAAATTGCGACAATTTATGTCAGAGTGTTCTATCTGTGTTTTCTAGGAGTATTATGGCTTTCAGTCTTTTAGTTCTTTAATCTGTTTTAAGTTTATCTTCATAAGTGATGTATGATACTGTTATGATAAGCATAACTTTATAGTATAGTCTGAAGTCAGGGAGTGTGTTACCGCCAGCTCTGTTCTTTCTGAAGATGTTTTGGCTATTCAGGGTCTTGTGTTTCTATACAAATTTTTAAATATTTGTCCTAGTTCTATGAACAATGCCATCAATATTTTGACAGGGATTGCATTGTATTTGTAGATTGCCTTAGGTAGTGTGATAATTTTAGCAATATTAATTCTTCCAGTCCAAGATATCTTCTACCTCATTAATAGGTTTATTTTGAGATATTTTATTTTTTTGACATGATGATGAATAGAATTATTTAGTTGATTTCTCTGTCTGATAGTTTGTTGTTAGTAGAGACAGATGCAGCAAGTTTCTATATATTAATTTTGTATCCTGCAACTCTACTGAATTTATTGATAAGCTCTAGTAGTTTTCTGGTGGGATCTTTAGAATTTTTTATGTATGGTATCGTGCCATACATAATACATCGCAGACAGTGACAGTTTTACTTCTTCCTTTAAAATTTGGATTCCTTTTATTTTTCTTCTCTGATTGCTGTGGCTAGGACTGCCAAAACTATGTTGAGAGCATGGGCATCCTTGTCTTGTTCCTCATCTTAGAGGCAGTGCTTTCAGCTTTTCACTATTGAATATGTTATTTTGTCATATATGGTGTTTATTATTTTGAAGGATATTTCCTCTGTGCCCACTTTCTGGGAAGTTTTTATCATAAGTGGATGTTGAATTTTGTCAAAAACTTTTTCTGCATCTATTGAGATGATCCTTTGGTTTTTAATTTTTCAATTTGTTAATGTAGGGTATCACATTGATTTGCAGATATTGATAAATCCCACTTGATCGTGGTGTATTACCCTTCTAGTGTATCATTGGATTTTGTTTGCTAATAATTTGTTGAGGATTTTTGCATCTATGTTCATCAGTGATGTAGGCCTGTAATTTTCTTTATTTGTTATGTCTTTGTTTGGTTTTGGATCAAGGTGATGCTAGGAGCCTCATAAAATGAGTTAGGAAGTGTTCCTTCCTCCAGAATTTTTTGGAATAGCTTGAGAAAGATAGGTGTTAACTCTTCTCTAAATGTTTGGTAGAATTCACCTGTGAAGCCCTCTGATCCTAGACTTTTGTTTATTGGGAATTTTAAAATTATGATTCAATTTCATTACTGGTAATTGGACTGTTCATATTTTCTGGTTTTTTCCTGGTTCAGTCTTGGCATATTGTACATTTCTAGGATTTTGTCCATTTTTTTTCTGTTGTCCATTTTACTGGCATATAGTTATTCCTAGTAATCACTTATGATTCTTTGTATTTCTGTGCTGTTGACTGTAACTTTTCCTTTTTAATTTCTGATTTTATTGATTTGGGCTTTTTCTTTTTCTCTTCATGAGTCTGGCTAAAGATTTATCAATTTTGTTTTTCTTTAAAAAAAATCTGTTGGTTTCATTGACTTTTCTATTTTTTTTTTTTTTTAATTTCTGCTCGCTTTTTTTTTTTCAGATTTATTTATTTATTTTTGGCCATGTTGGGTCTTTGTTGCTGCCCATGGGTTTTCTCTAGGTGTGGGAAGCAGGGACTACTCTCTAATCACTGTGCATGGGCTCTCTAGTTGCTGTGTGCAGGCTTCTCATTGTGGTGGCTTCTCTTGTTGCAGAGTATGGGCTCTAGGCACATGGGCTTCCGTAGTTGCAGCTCATAGGCTCAGTAGTTGGGACTCACAGGCTCTAGAGTGCTGACTCAGTAGTTGTGGCACATGAGCTTAGTTGCTACACTGCATGTGGGATCTCCTCGGAGCAGAGATCAAACCTGTGTCCCCTACATTGGCAGGCAGATTCTTAACCACTGAACCATCAGGGAAACTACCTGCTCTGATCTTTATTATCTCTTTCCTTCTACTAACTTTGGGGTTTGTTTGTTCTTTCTCTAATTCCTTGCTTTAGGTATAAGATTGAAAGTGAAAAGTGAAAGTGAAGTCGCTCAGTTGTGTCCAACTCTTTGCGACCCCCTGGACTGTAGCCCACCGGGCTTCTCCATCCATGGGATTCTCCAGGCAAGAATACTGGAGTGGGTTGCCAGTTCCTTCTCCAGGGGATCTTCCCGACCCAGGGATCGAACCCAGGTCTCCCGCATTGCAGGTAGATGCTTTAACCTCTGAGCCACCAGGGAAGCCCAGGTATAAGATTAGGTTGTTTGATATTATTCTTGTTTCCTGAGGTAAGCTTCTATCACTATAAACTTCCCTCTTACAGCTGCTTTTGCTGCCTCCCATAGATTTTGGATCTTTGTGTATTTGTTTTCAGTTATCTCTGGGTATTCAAAAATTTTTTATTGTTGTTTCAGTTACTCATTGATTGTTTAGTAGCATATTATTGATATTCAGCCTCCACATATTTGTGTCTTTTGCAGCTTTTTGTTGTAGTTGATTTCTAGTCTCATAGCATTGTGATCAGAAAAGATGCTTGATATGATTTCACTTTTCTTAAGTTTACTGAGACTTGTTTTATAGCCTAGCATGTGATCTATCCTGGAGAAAGTGCGCTTATAAAGAATGTACATCCTGCTGCTTTTGGAGAGAATGTTCTTTATAGATCTTTTAAGTCAATTTGGCCTAATGTGTCATTAAAGGCCAGTGTTTCCTTATTGATTTTCTGTCTGGATGATTTTTTCTGTTGATGCAAATGAAGTGTTAAAGTTCCATAATATTGTTGTGTTGCTGTCAGTTTCTCCTTTTCTGTCTGTTATTATTTGCTTTATGTATGTAGATGCTCCTATGTTGGGTATATACATATTTATAATTTTTATACTTTCTTCTTGGATTGGTCCCTTGATCATTATGTAATGTCCTTCCCTGTCTCTTGTTACAGTCTTTGGTTTAAAGTCTGTTGTCTGATATACAGATTGATATCCCAGCTTCCTTCTGATTTCCTTTTGCATGGAATACCTATTTTTATCATTTCACTTTCAGTCTGTGTATGTATTTAGATCTGAAGTTAGTCATTTGTATGCAGCATATATGTGGGTTTTGGCTTTGTATCCTTTCAGCCTCTGTATGTCTCTTGATTGGTACATTTAGTCTATTTACATTTAACATAATCATCATAGGTAAGTACTTGTTGTCGGGCTTCCCAGGTGGCTTAGAATCTGCCTGCCAAAGCAGGAGATGTGGGTTCGACCCCTGGGTCAGGAAGATCTGCTGGAGGAGGAAATGGCAATCTACTCCAGTATTCTTGCCTGGAAAATCCCATGGACAGAGGAGCCTGGCGGGCTACAGTCCATGGGGTCACAAAGAGTCAGACACAACTGGGTGACTTAGCATGCATAAACACATGTACTTGTTGTCATTTTGTTCATTGTTTTGGGATTGTTTATGTAGTTTTTGTTGTTCCTTTCTTTTTCTTTTGTTTTCTTCTTTGTGATTTGATGAATATTTTTAGTGTTATGTTTGGCTTACTTTCTCTTTCTTGTGTATTATTATAGATTTTTGGATTGTGGTTACTATGAGATATATGTGTAGCTATATATATTTATATACACACACACACGTATAGCAATATAGGTTTATGTATAGCCATAAATATATGTGTATATATGTGTGTGTGTGTATACACACATGATTATTTTAAATTGCTGATCTTTGGATTAAAGATCTAAATGTAAGACCAGAAACTATAAAACTCCTAGAGGAAAACATAGGCAGAACACTCTCTGACATAAATCACAGCAGGATCCTCTATGACCCACCCCCCGGAGTAAAGGAAATAAAAGCAAATATAAACAAATGGGACCCAATTAAATGTAGAAGCTTTTGTACAATGAAGGAAACTATAAGCAAGGTGAAAAGACAGCCCTCAGAATGGGAGAAAATAATAGCAAACAAAGCAACTGACCAAGAATTAATCTCAAAAATATACAAATAGCTCCTGCAGCTCAATTCCAGAAAAATAAACGACCCAATCAAAAAATGGGCCAAAGAACTAAACAGACACTTCTCCAAAGAAGACATACAGATGGCTAACAAACACATGAAAAGATGCTCAACATCACTCATTATCAGAGAAGTGCAAATCAAAACCACAATGAGGTACAATTTCATACCGGTCAGAATGGCTGCTATCAAAAAGTCTACAAACAATAAGTGCTGGAGTGGGTGCAGAGAAAAGGGAACCCTGTTACACTGTTGGTGGGAATGCAAACTAGTACAGCCACTATGGAGAACAGTGTGGCGATTCCTTAAAAAACTGGAAATTAAAAAAAAAAAAAAAAACTGGAAATAGAACTGCCATACAACCCAGCAATCCCACTGCTGAGCATACACACTGAGGAAACCAGGATTGAAATAGACACATGTACCCCAATATTCATCGCAGCACTGTTTACAATAGCCAGGACATAGAAGCAACCTAGATGTCCACTGGCAGACGAACGGATAAGAAAGCTGTGGTATATATACACAATGGAATATTACTCAGCTATTAAAAAGAACGCATTTGAATCAGTTCTAATGAGGTGGATGAAACGAGCCTATTATACAGAGTGAAGTAAGTCAGAAAGAAAAATACCAATACAGTATATTAATGCATATATATGGAATTTAGAAAGATGCTAACGATGACCCTATATCTGAGACAGCAAAAGAGACACAGATGTACAGAACAGACTTTTGGACTCTGTAGGAGAAGGCAAGGGTGGGATGATTTGAGAGTATAGCATTGAAACATGTATATTATCATTTGTGGAATAGATTACCAGTCCAGGTTTGATACATGAGACAGGGTACTCAGGGCTGGTACACTGGGATGACCCTGAGGGATGGGATAGGGAGGGGGGGGGGGGGAGGGGGGGGGAGGGGGGTTCAGGATGTAGAACACATGTACACCCTTGGCTGATTCATGCCAATGTATGGCAAAACCACAACAATATTGTAATTAGCCTCCAATTAAAATAAATTAATTAATTTTAGAAAATTGCTGATCTTTTAATTTCAGATGCAGTTAATAACCCTGCATTTTTACTTCCCTCCCCAATGATTACTGTTTTTGACATCATATTTTACAACTTTTTGTTTTGTATATCCCTTATGTACTTATTGCAAACATAGATGAGTTTATTCCTTTTGTCTTTTAACCTTCTTACTAGCTTTGTATGTAGTTGATTTACTACCTTTACTATATATTTGCCTTTACCAGTGAGCTTTTTACCTTTTGTAATTTTTATGTTTCTAGTTGTGGCCTTATTTTTCACTTAGAGAAGTTCTCTTAACATCTTCTAAACTAAGCTGAACCCTTTTAGCTTTTGCTTCTTTATAAAATTTTTGATCTTTCCAGCAAATCTGAATGAAAATCTTTCCAGGTAGAATATTCTTGGCTGTAGGTTTTTCCCATTCATCCCTCTAAATACTAACATATTATGCCACTCCTTTCTGGCCTGCAGAGTTTCTGCTGAAAAGTCAGCCAATAGTCTTATGGGCATTCCCTTGTAGGTAACTTGTTAGTTTTCCCTTGCTGCTTTTAATATTCTCTTTGTCTTTAATTTTTGCCATTTTAATTGCAGTGTGTCTTTGTGTGGCCTTCCTCAGGTTGATCCTATTTGGGACTCTGCTTCCTGGACCTGTCCATCTGGTTCCTTGCCCATGCTAGAGGAATTTTCAGCTATTATATCTTCAGATACGTTCTCTGGCCCTTTCTCTCTCTCTCTTTCTCTCTTCTTCTAGGATCCTTTTATTGTGAATGTTAGTGTGCTTGTTGTTTTCCTAAATGTCTCCTAGATTTCTTTTTATTCTTAATTCTTTTTCTGTTCACCTTCAGTGATTTACATTACTGTGTCTTTTATTTCAGTTATTACACTCTGTCTCTATTTGGTTTTCTTTATATTTTCTAACTCTTTCCTTATATTTTCTCTTTGTTAAAAACGTCTAACTTCTCACTCTGTTTATCCATTCTTCTCCCATGTTCTTTGATCATGTTTATGTTTATTACCTTGAACTCTTTATTGGGTAAATGCCTATTTCTACTTCACTGAGTTTTTCTTCTAGGGTTTTATCTTATCCCTTCATTTGGAACATGTTCCTCTATCATCTAATTTTGCCTAATTTGCCATTTTTACGTCTATATATCTGGTAGATTGATTTCATTTCCCAACCTTGGAAAAATGGTCTTTTGTAGGAAACATTCTGTGCATCCTGCCACCATACCCTTATCTTGTCATGAGAACTATATGCTCAAGGGGTACCCCCTAGGTGAACTGCATGGGTCCTTCAGTTATGGTGGGCTGACTACTGTGGGCAGTCTGGTAGGCATGGCTGACCCCTTATCTAACTGCTTGTTAGGCCCTAACTTGTTCTGATACTGCCCACTGCTGACTGGTGGGACTGGGTCATGAGACCGCTGGCTATAAAATCATGAGGGGCCGCAGGGCTAATGCTGACTCATTGGTGGGTAGAGCCAGGTTCTGGGGTGGGTGTTTGCAGCGTCATGGTTCCCCAGCCTAGCATCTGCCTGCTGATGGGTGCAGCTGATTCCTGACACAGCTGGTTACAGGGCACAGGGTGTCCCAAAACTTGTGTTGGCTGCTGGTAGATGAGGCCTGATCCTGGGGCAGCTGGCTCTAAAGGTCCCAGCATGTCTCAGAGCTGATACTGGCTTGGTGGTGGTGGCCTAGGGATTCTGCGCCTGGTGCTGGCCTGATGGTAGGTGGGTTGGGCCCTGCCATGGCAGGCTTCAGGGCTATAGTGGCCCTGAGGCTGGTGTTGCCCCACTGGTAGGCAGAGCTAAGCCCAAATGTCCCTTCAGGGTTGGCCGCAGGGTCTTGGAAGTCCTGGGGCTAGTGTGTGCGGTGTGTGGGGCAAGTTCCTGGCCCTTTTGTGGATAGAACCATGTCCTGAGATGGCTGTGGGTTCAGGGAGTCTTCAGCAGCTTGTTTGGTGGTTGGTGGGGTGTGTCTTTGCTCAGCCAGCTACTTGGCCTGAGGCATCCCAGACAGGTTGGTGATGTCTGGTTGATGTCGAATAAGCTAGAGGAAGAATTTCAAAGTGATGCTTGCCAGCAATAGGTCCACGTAGTGAAACAAGCCCCCCAAAACACTTGCCATCAGTTTCTATGACTCCAGGATGAGCTCCAGTTGCCTCTTGTCTTTCCAGAAGACTCTTCAAGATCAGCATGTGGGTCTGACCTAGGCTTCTTCACATTACTGCTTCTGCCCATGTGATAGTCTGTATGTACCCTTTAAGAATAGTCTCCATATGCCACCGCTCTCTGGATCTCTAAAAAGTAAGCCTCTCTGACTTTCAAAGCCAGTCATTCTAGGGGCTTGTCTTCCTTGTGCCAGACTCCCAACCTGAGGAACCTGATGTGGAGCTTGGAGCTATTGCTTCTTGAGAACTTCTGCAATTGTAATTATTCTTCTGTTTGTGGGTCATCCACTTAGGGGTATGGATCTTGACTATACCACAGCTCCACCCCTCCTACCCATTTCACTGTGATTCCTTCTTTATATATTTAGCTGTAGGAGATCTTTTCTGTTATATTCCAGGCTTTCTCATCAATAGTTGCAATTTTGGTGTTCCTGTAGAGGTGAGCTCAGGGTCTTCCCACTGTGCCATCTTGCCCAAGATCCCTGAATTTCTTTTAGATGTAGAAGTTAACAGTAAGGAAATAGGCTGAGGCTCAGTGGTAGAGTCCACCTGCCAATGCAGGAGATACGGGTTTGATCCCTGGTCCAGGAAGATCCTACATGCAGTAGAGCAACTCAGCCTGTGCACCAGAACTGTTGAGACATTCTCAAGAGCCCGGGAGCTGAAACTACTGAGCCCACATGTGGCAGCTATTGAAGACTGTGTGCCCTAGAGCCAGTGCTCCAGAACAAGAGAAGCCACGCGATGAGAAGCTCATGAACCACAACTAGAGAGCAGCCCCCATTTGCCAGTCTAGAGAAAAGCCCACACAGCAACAAAGACCCAGCACAACCATAAGTAAATAAATAAAATTATTTAAAAAAAAAAAAAAAAAACAGGCTGAAGTTTTTGCATAAGTAAAACAGAGAGGGAAGGGGAAAAAATTCAGTGTCCATCAGTAGGAGAATAGACAAGTATGTTGGGATAGCTTCATGCAGTGGACTGAATTGCAGTAGTTAGAATATATGAACCACAGCTACAGGATATGGATGAATTGTACAAGTATGAGCAAAAAAGGCAAGTGGAAGGATATAATACCTCATATATATAAAAATTTTAACTGGCTAAGCAATATTATGTTAAGCATAAAGCTATATGTGAGAAGTGAAGTGAAAGTCACTCAGTCGTGTCTGACTCTCTGACCCCGTGGACTATACAGTCCATGGAATTCTCTAGGCCAGGATACTGGAGTGGGTAGCCTGTCCCTTCTTCAGCAGATCTTCCTGACCCAGGAATCAAACCAGGGTCTCCTGCATTGCAGGCGGATTCTTTTACCAACTGAGCTATCGGGGAAGCCCAAAATGTGAGAAAGGTAAACAAATTCAGGATAGTGATTCCTTCTAGGGGAGACGAGAGGAAATTTGATTTGGAAGGGGTACAGTGGAGTTTTGACTATATATACAATTTATTCTTTAAGGTTCTTTATGAACATATGACTGTTAATTATGTTATTAACTATATATTTTGTATATCTGAAATATTTTATAATAAAAATGACTTTAACAGGAATTTAATTTTTAAAAATGCTGCTAACTTTCAGGAATATACTTGGGTTGGTTCCCTTAGCCAAATCCTCTGAAATTAAAACTGATGTATTTCAGAGTGAAAACTCAGAGGGGCCACAAGATTTTCAGTCATCAGAAAGATTTTCAGTTGTAGTTATTATACAGTTCTTATGTGGACAAGGAAGGAAGGAAGTAGACCAACAATTTTGAGAAATATTTTCAACAAGATTATGATGAACTAAAAAAGATTGCAACCTGACAAGTGGAATTGAGCCTGCAGACTCATTTTATTTGGCCCTCTTGGTACTTGCATTTTCAAAAATAAATACTGTGTTTTTTGAAATTTCTTATTTTAAACATCTTGACTGCCACCTATTGTGAAGCTGTCAGGAAACCTGGCACCCTTAGGCCCTCAATTCTACATGAGAATAGCTGGCCGGGACTGAGTAGCAACTGTTCTGTTTCAAGGGGGCGCATCTTCTCTAGTTGGCCACTGTCCCCACTAGCCAAATTTCCTCATTTTGTTGCCTGCTTGGCCCCAGAGGCACTTCAGTTTACAACCCTGCATTAAATTCAAGTTCTCACATAACTAGAAAATTCAGTTATTCAAAATGTGCCTTCTCCTGTGCACTCAAGTTAGTAATGTAATTTTACCAGTATATACACTAAAAGCACCATTTCTAAGATATTCTGGGAAAGAATGTACTGGTTTAAAGAACATTAAATGTGCATTTTTGTTTTGTCATATTCATAAAAATAGTCATCATGGCAAACAGCAAGGTTGAACAACCTTCAACTAAGGGATGATGTACAAGGCTGTCTAAGAGATTGCTGATATTCATACAGCACCATTCTGGTAATGTTACCAAACATATCTGTTGAGAAAGAGCAGTTATTTTCTAGACTAATTAAAGAGCTTGATTTTTTTAAATGTACAGCTGCTGTACTGCTTACTGTCAAACTGAATTTTTATGCAAATTATCCTCCCTTCTATTTTGGTGGGTCAGAAGATGACAATGGCAACACGACAAGAAGTTCTTGGCCTCTACCGCAGAATTTTCAGGCTTGCGAGGAAATGGCAGGCTGCATCAGGGCAGATGGAAGACACCATTAAAGAAAAACAGTACATATTAAATGAAGCCAGAACGCTGTTCCAAAAAAACAAAAATGTGAGTAGGCCCCGTTGGAGATTGCAAGGAGGAGAGCAATTCTTGTGGCGTTTGTTCATTTCTTTGCTATCCTATAGTTGAGAGGACTGAGGAGCACAAATTAGAGGGGCAGAATGTGGAGCAAGAAGGGGCCAGAGGCACAACCTCGCTGGCTTACCAACCACTGGAAAACAGAGCCCAGCCTGGGTTCTCTCTTCACTTTCTTCAAGTCTCAGTCCAGCTGGTAAGTGGCTCAGCATCCTGAGAAGACTGCGTGAGCCAGGTGACCTACATCAGTCCAGTGAGAATTTTCGGAGTAGGATTGGTTCCTCACATACTGTGCCTGTTGTTGGTCACTCCCACAGGAAGTGCTCAGAGTTGTGTTTGGCTTTTTCAATTCATAAGCTATTCAGAGCTTCCAAATATAAACCCATTCAGAGGAAAGAGAATAGGATTAAGGCAAAGGTTCCCTTCATAACTTAGCTTTGAACTCAAGCCTCTTTGGCTAGCAGAGAGGCTTTGCCCTTTGGGACCTCAGAATTGGGTAAAATAGTGCCTCCATTAGCTAGCTGAACCCAAATACCAGGGAGCCAAAAACCATTCTAAGAGGCTTGATTTGACAAACCATAAAGTATTATCTGTCAGCTTCTTGGGAATACTGTTTGGCTCTAAGCGTGGAAAGATGTTTTCAGCTCCTGACTTTTCTTGCCTCTTTCTTGTTGATCTCATGGATTCAGTGTTGTCACTGTTCACTTTGTGAAACTTCCTGATAATCTACTGTCTTTACTTTTCCCTCTCTTACCCTGTCTCAGTCTCCTTTCTGCCCTGTCTTTTTCACACACTCTCCCACCAGCTATAAGGGTCCTCTGAAGGTCATCCCTTTATACAGAGGCCCAAAGACCATGACTCCAGATCCCATATCTTGGTCTCTCATCAGCCCCTGTAGGAACTCACCACAAGCATAATAGCCCAAAGCAGAATTCATCTTTCCACAAGAACACCTCACTTTCCCATTTTGCCCATTTCTGCTATAGCTTCTGCCACTACTTCGTGACCCTTTGCTCTCATTGTTTTATTCAACAAGTAGCTAAGTGTCTACCATGTTCCAAACATCAGACTAGACATCAGGGATATAACTGAGCAAAACCAAGACAGGGTCCCTGAAAGATGTTTCAGAGTTAGATGGAAAGAAGTGTAAAATTACCACTGGAGTTAAGTGCTACCTAAGAAACCCTCCCAATCTATAACATCCTCCCCTTCTCATAATCCCTGAAGCCTGCATGCTTTTAATACCAACCTGCTTGTGAAACTCCTTTCCTCTCTTCTGACCATCCTCCAACTTCCCCAAACTTTTTCTGCTTTTAGCATAGACCATGCATACCACATCAGTGTGTGTGTACCCCCTGAGGTCCTGAATAGTCCTTTGAGAAATAGAAATAAAATATTATAAGTGCTGTTTCTATTTATTTTTATTGCTCCTTTAAAAATGTCTATTACATATATATATTACTGAATTATTAATAGTTTAATAAATTTATAAATACACATATGGAAGCTATGGGCTCAGGATTTTTTTTTTCTTTTTTTTTTTTTTTTTTTTTGCCACACTGTGGCTTGTAGTACCTTAGTTTCCTGGGACACGGCAGTGAAAGTCCTAACCACTGAACCACCATGGAATTCTCAGGGCTCAGAAGTTTTTTTATTGAAAGAAGTAGATGATCAAAAACTTTGTGGACCACTGACCTATACCCTTCCCTAATTAGTCAGTCATAATTTTTTTTCCTTATTTGTTTCATTTATGTTGGTGGTCTGCTTAACCAGATTGTCAGTTCTTTGAGCACATAGACAGTTTCTTATACCTTTCTAGTATATCTCATGGCCCTGTCTGTGGTTGTCACTAAATTTATGAGCACTTACAAATACTTTGCTTCAATTGATCTTCTCCAGGAAGTCTTCCTCAAGTCCTCTGCCCTCAACCAACCCCATGATGACCACCTACTCTGAATTCCTGTATAGCAGTCTGCAGTCATTGCCCTGCTGACTGTGTACCATTGTGCCTTTTCTGTAGCTTCATGTATCAGATTTGTTCTGCGCAGGTAACATCCTTGATAGCTGAAGGCAGGTACCATGGCCTCACGGTGTCTAACCTGGGAAAGGGGCTATCATAGTAGTATGTGACCAGTAAAGCTTTGCAGGTTCAATCACCTAAGGACTACTCAATACCCTTTGAGCTTTCAGTTAAGGCAATAATAATCCTTCATTTGCCTCTGCTTGAATTGGCCCAGTGTGGTACAAGCCAGAGAGAGGTGAATGTGCCAGTACATGAGTGAGATAATGTTGTTGTGTTGGGGGAGGTACATGGGTTTTTTATTTTAAAATATGTACTGTTTTACCATGTTTTAGAAAGGAAGCATAACATCAGATAATTTTGCAAGTACTGTACTTACAGAGTCCATTTAAAGAGAAAGTTTAATATTAGTATAGGTAGTTGTGGAGATGACAAAATCACGCAGGCAGCCTCTGAATGACTGAATTTGGAGAACTCTAATCCAGCTTGTTTAGATGGACAGCCGGAGCCCTAGAAGCCCTCAGTCCCCATATCTTTATTAGGGGCTTCTTTCTCCCTAATCCCTCATGTAGACCTAAGTAGTCTCCTGTAACCTCACTTGCTATAAGAGCTTAATAATAACCCAAATGTATTTCATTAATTGCTCTGAATCCCAATAGGCAAATGAGAACATGGAAATCTTCCCCCAAGGTAGACAATCAGAAAAGTAGCTTCTGAGAAATACAGCGGTCAGAAAGCTGAGCCTCTGTCCCAAGGGACTCAGCTGTGGTTCTTTTTATGCATTGCAGGTCCTAGAACTTTTCTGTGCTCCAAGAGGACCACAGGACAGGAACACCCTTGGAATTTGCAAGCCATGGTAGCCCAGGCTTCACTGTGGGTGTCGTCTGGGTCTCATGCAACCCAGCTCTGCTTTGAAGCCCACTTTCAGACTGTTGGTAGAGTCATGTGTTGAGTCATTTTCCATCCTCGATACATTGTCTCCTCATCTACTTCCTGGCTTTCTGTTTTCAGAATGAACTTGTTATTCCTTTACTTGAATTGGACTACCACAGTTTAACTGTTTGGAAATTTCAAAGGTCATTTCTTCTCCTCAGTAATGAGCAAACAGTTTACAGTTCAAAATAGAAGGTGGATCATTTTCCAATATCTTACTCAGGGGGTGTCTCGACAGCAGTTGCTGAAACACTTGATGAACACGGGGAGGGTATGAAGAAGCACTCTCGTTCTTTGTTGGTAGGAATATAATTTATGGATTGTTCATAGGAATATAAATTGGTACAACCTCTTAGAGGGTAATTTGAATCTGCAGGGACTATCGGTAAGAGTTAAAAATACGAGATCCATTGTTTAAAATGGCGAAAGATTGAAAATAACCTAAATGTCCATTGGTGGAAGATTGGTTAAATTATAATGCAGTCATATGTTGGTATTTTGTGCAGCTGTTAAAAAGAATAAAGCAGTTCTATACATGTAAATATAGAAGGAACTTCAAATTGTTTGTGAAAAAGCAGGGTTCAGAGGTTTCATTTTTGTAAGAAAAACTACTAGGTATTATAGAATTATACTTATATATGCATAGAATATCCCTGGAAAAACAAACTTCTAATTATTGTCTCTGAGAAGGGGAATTGAGAAACAGGAAGAAGAAGAAGATTTTGTTTTACATTACACCCTTTTGTATTATTTGAATTATTTTTACTATGTGCTTATAGTAGCTAAATGATTTTTTAAAGTTTAATCCACAGGAAATCTTAAATTGTTTTTGATTTTTCAAATGACCAATATTTAATTTAGTGGCTGATGAACTGAAAAGTTTAAGAAAATGTGTACCTCTACTTTATGTAGCATTGGAAAGACGCTAACAATCTCACCTCTTTTTCCCTTTTACTAGCTCACAGACACAGACCTGATTAAACAGTGTATAGATGAATGCACAGCCAGGATTGAAATTGGACTACATTACCAGATTCCTTATCCAAGGCCAGTAAGTGTGACTTCAGTTAACATGTGGTGTGTACCTATCCTTGTCCACCCAGTTATTTCCAAGAATATATACCAAGAGGGCTTGTGTTTGCCGAAAAGCCTAGAACCCCTGTAGGAGGCATGTTGGAAATAAGTTATGCTTGCATGGCCACCAACCCATTACAACAAGCTAAAATGTCAGTGGATGCCTGACTTCTCCTACTTGTACAACTTTCCCCTAAATGGAAAGGAAATCCAGCTCACGTTTATATAGTTTTCTAACTTTTACCTTTTTTATGGAAAGATTTTTATTTCTATTATTTTAAAAAACAGGTTTATTGTTAATAAAAAAATAAAATTCAGGATTTCCCTGGTTGCCCAGTGGTTAAGAATCCACCTGCCAATGTGGGGGACATGGGTTCAATCCCTGATCCAGGAATATTCTACATGCCACAAGGCAACTAAGCTCGTACATCACAACTACTGAGCCCTCACTCTAGAGCCTTCGAGCTGCAACTACTACACCTGGGTGCCCTAGAGCCCGTGCTCTGCAAGTGGAGATGCCACCACAGTGAGAAGCCCGTGCACCACAACTAGAGAGTAGCCCACATGCAGCACTGAAGACCCAGCACAGACAAATTTAAATAAATAATTTTTTTAAACAACAAATAAAATTCAAACTTTAAAGGAATGCATAAGACAGTGAAAATTGTCAAAAATTCTCACCCTGTGGGAGTGACCACTACAACTTTTAAGTTGGACTGTATGAAATTGCCAATATTCTACTCTTGACCTACAAAAACAGCAATTTTATATTTTATTGACTCAGCCTTATAGTTTGGTAATAATCCTTTTATTCTTTTTTTCTATACTCGTGTACATACATTTTCTTAAAGTACATGGGAACCTAGGCATACTGTTATTGCCTATTTATTTTACTTCCCTTTTTTGCATATCTCTGCTTCCATCTTTTAAAATGGATGCATTGTATCCTTTTGTAAGAATATGCCATAATTTAACTAGTACCCTTTCACTGGACATTTATGTTGGTCCAGTTTTTCACTCTGCACAGAACAAGTTTGTATACACACTTTTCCCTCACCTTCTTTGGACTCTCGTTTCACTGTATGATCTGTGGTTTTTCCTCTCCATGCAGGAAATAGGGCAAAGAAAAGCACAAGCTTTGGAGTCAGACAGATCAGGATTCAAATCCTGGTTCTACCACTTAATATATAATCATGAGCAAGTTATTCAACCTTTTGAGCCTCCATTTTCTCATCTGTGAATATTAGAATATTCTTTGTGAGATTATATTGAGAATTAATGTATATAAGGACTATAAGGAATAATGAATCAGTACAGAGTTACAAGCTGGATGTACCAACTGGATTTAGAAATAGCAGAGGAATCAGAGATCAAATTGCTAACACCCATGCTTCATTGACTATGTTAAAGCCTTTGACTGCGTGGATCACAACAAACTAGAAAATTCTTCAAGAGATGGGATTAACAGACCACCTTACAACAGTTAGAACCAGACATGGAACAGCAGACTGATTCGAAATTGGGAAAGGAGTACGTCAAGGCTGTATATTGTTACCCTGCTTATTTAACTATATGCAGAGTACATCATGTGAAATGCCAGGCAGGATCAGTCACAAGCTGGAACCAGGATTGCTTCGAGAAATATCAACAACCTCAGATATGCAGATGATACTACCATAATGGCAGAAAGCAAAGAGGAACTAAAGAGCCTCTTGATGAAGGTGAAAGAGAAGAGTGAATGAAAAAGCTGACTTAAAACTCAGCATTCAAAAAGCTAAGATCATGGCATATGATTCCATCACTTCATGGCAAATAGAATGGGAAAAAAATGGGAACAGTGGCAGATTTTATTTTCTTAGGCTCTAAAATCACTATGGATGGTGACTGCAGCCATGAAATTAAAAGATGCTTGCTCCTTGGGAAGAAAAGCTATGACAAACCTAGATAGCGTATTAAAAAGCAGAGACGTGACTTTACTGACAAAGGTCCATATAGTCAAAGCTATGTTTTTTCCAGTAGTCATGTATGGATGTGTGAGTTGGACCGTAAAGAAGGCTGAGCGCCAAAGAATTGCTTTTGAGCTGTGGTGCTGGAGAAGACTCTTGAAAGTCCCTTGGACTGCAAGGAGATCCAACCAGTCAATCCTAAGAGAAATCAACACTGAATATTCATTGGAAGTACTGACGCTGAAGCTGAAGCTCCAATACTTTGACCCTGATGCAAAGAGCTGACTCATTGGAAAATAGCCTGATGCTGGGAAGGATTGAGGGCAGGAGAAGTGGGTGACAGAGGACGAGATGGTTGGATGGCGTCATCAGTCAATGAACATGAGTTTGAGCCAACTCTGGGAGATAGTGAAGGACAGGAAAGCCTGATATGCTTTCCTGTCCTTCACTATCTCCCAGAGTTCATGGGGTTGCAAAGAGTTGGAGATGACTTAACAACTGAAAAACAACATAGAGTTAGCACTTAGCAGAGAGCATAGTACCTAGTAAATCTTTGGTGAATATAAGCTGCTGCAATGATTGTAATTCTTTCATTAGCTTTATTTATTTGTTTGTTTTTGGTTGTGCTGGGTCTTCATTGCTTTTGTGTGGGCTTTCTCTATTGCAGCAAGCAGTGGCTACTCTTCGTTGCAGTGCATGGGCTTCTCATTGCAGTGACTTCTCTTGTTGTGAAACACAGACTCTAGGGAGCTGGGGCTACAGTAGTTGCAGCACACAGGCTCCGTATTTGTGGTGTGAGGGCTGTAGGGCACACAGCTTCAGTTGCTGTGGCACACAGGCTTAGCTGCTCCCGGACCAGGGATCAAACCCATGTCCCCTGCATTGACAGGCAGATTCTTATGCACTGTGCCACCAGGGAAGTCCTGTAATTTTTAATATTGTCATTATTCTTATTATTCAGATTCATCTGCCTCCCATGGGCCTTACCCCACTACGAGGCCGGGGACTTCGAAGCCAGGAGAAACTGAGGAAATTTTCCAAACCAATATATCTCAAATCTCATGATGAAGTTTCCTAACTCAGAATAAAGTTTTTTTTTTTTTTCTGAGAATGATAAGCCAACTAGGCCTTGACTATAAACTAGTTAACAAAATTCTTCTTGATTAGGGACAAAAATCCAATTATCTTCTTAAAACCTCTGAAATATTGGTACTGTCCGAATGATGCACATCACTACAGTTTTCAGGATCTTGCTGCCTGATGAGATAAACACTAACCTTAGAGGTCATGGACCTCATATCCTCACTGAAGCACCACTTGGAAACAAAACTAAGGCCTGTGGGCAGAAGACTGAAGGGTGACAAAAGCTTTCAAGGGAATGCCAATCACCAGACATGCCAGCTGATATGAAGAAATTAGCCAGTTGATGGAAGTTCTCATGGCTACTTTAGAATTATACACTACCCCTCAGAATATTTTTAGGCCTTTTTTTTTTTTCCAAGTTATATATTTACTTAAAAGTGGACTTTTTGTGTGTGCTTTGTTGTCTTTTGGAACGTCCCATTTCCAGATAAAATTCCCTTAAAAAGTGCATCTTTGGATCAATCATGGTTTTTCACTCAAATTTTATGAGACACATCTCTGCCCCAGATGTACACATACACAAAAGTGCCTATCTTAGGTAAATGCATATATTTAGTTTATCTTAAAGCCTGTGATTACTTTGGATACACCTAAGACCTGAAAGGCTCACTAGAAATTCATACTGCATTCAGAATTTTATCATAACATAATTAGGAAGTACAAGAGCTAAGCTGGCTTTCAAATTATGTCCAAACAGAAATGGAACAAGTAGAGATCAAAACACAAAGAACTTATTCCCTTGCATGTGTAGATACAGGTGAGATTCCCATGGCAGGTCATTTGTATATCAGTGTCATTCCCTCTTACCTCCAGAGGGGATGGGTAATCACCAATAAAGAAAAATCTCTATTTATTTTGGTCTCTCTGTACCATTTACCAAAACGGCCTTGTGACCCTCAGAAGCAGTAGTTGATAACTTCCTGCCCATACCTAGTTTAGGATTCCCTAGTCACACAGAGTCTCTAATTTAAAGTATATGTATTTCAGCTTCAAATATATTCCTGTGAGCAGGAGCATACTTTTTCATGCTCAGGTTAAGTAAATATTGCAGGGTTTGTCAATAACATTGAGAGCAAATATAATACTGTGTCAATAGAGATATAGCATGTACATATTTAATAAAAATATAGCTATAGGCCTTTGATGAAGAGAGAGAAATGTAAATGTGTTGGTTGGCGTGTTGGCCACTCCACATTCAGTGAGCACATACCCCAGCCTAACTTGACTTCGGAGACATCAATATGCTGTTCCATCAGTCAGTCTCTTTCTGTCTCATCTCACTGTGGAAGTATTTCCCTACCAAGAGGTGGTTCTAATGTTTAAAGTTAAGTGTTTCTAAAACAATATAAAGCCTGTGAATTCAAGCCAGCTACTTTATCTGGTGGTCAGTCAATGAAACAATGACCTGTTCTTGGGGTGGAGGAAAAACTAGCTGTGCTGAACTTAGTGAAACATGACTTGCTGTCCCCATCATGATCCCTTTCTAAGTAATTCAAGGTGATTTTGAATATGCAATTTTTATCTTACTCTATGAGAAGTAGAAATCATCCTTCCTCCAAAATGGAAGGACTCCTCCAAAATGAAAGTCCATCAAATTGCTAGTTAACCTCTAAGTACCTTCTGTGTGCCAGGAATCTTAAGCTAAATGTGAATTATATATGCCTACCTGCCTTTGCAAAGATGCATACTCTGTTACACAAAATCATAATTTCCTCCCCAACTTTCCATGAAACCTACTTGTTTATAATAACTTTTTCACTTTCTCTTCTACCCCCTATTAAATCTCCTTCTTTGGTCTTTTGGAAGCATCCCCTACACCCCCTCTTTTAATGACATTTTCTTCCAAGGCTGACAAGGACTGAAAACTATTTACTCAAGAGCCATATTTTTAGAGAGAAAGAACTAGCTTGGTGACAAGGTTTGTCTGATGTCATCTGCTGAGCTATTTATAGACAGGGCCTACAGCTTCTCACGGAGCTGATCTCTGGCCATTTCTGCTCCAGAGTTCCAGCCTCTAATTCACCAGGACTTTTGAAGAACCTACTGCACTTTCCCAGAGGGAATTTTTTTTAAATTACAAAAATTTAATCCATCACATACAAACATTCTGTCCCTTGACCGCTGAGGAATGAAACAGTCCCTGCCTCCATCAGCTTTTTGCTGCTGAAGCTGGAGTTAGATAACTATAATTGAATTTCAGTTGTCCTTTTAGCAACCTCTTTGCTGCCTTATAGTTTGCAGTCTGACTTACCTCAACCAGTCCAAGATTTCAGGGATTTGGGTTCCTGACCACCTTTCCATCTCATATGACTTAACAATCTATTTGGAATAATAGACAATATGGCAGTTCTAGCTATCTGTTAATTCTGATTTTTTTTCCCTCCATTAGAAAAAGTTACTTTTCTTTAAAAAAATATCTTTTGAACCACATACTTAGAGCTGAGAAAAAGTATCTCCTCCTCACTCTTTGTTGCCCACTGGCAAGATTTGGAGAACCACACCACCACCCCCCCCCAGCCCCACCCTGCTTTTGCACTTAGGATCAATTAGATGATTTGCCGACCTCAGAATTCAGAATCCTCAATTATAATTTGATTGACTCCACGTTCCCATAAAGAAACAAGTTTTCTGAAATATGTTTATGTGGTTCTCAGAAGCTTTGTTCAAGAAAAACAGTCCAAGTCAGAACATTTCTTCTAGTGTAGAAGCTGGGGAGCCAGGCCAGACACATTAAGACTCAAGAAGTCTTATGTCTTTTCTCATCTATGAGCTGACCAATGGAATGCCTTGGAAGTAGCTATTTAGAGCCAAAGAGCTACATGAGAGTTAGTTGAGAATACATCAAGAATTTTGTTTTTATCTCCTTTGGGAGTCTCTTCCAGCTGGCCCTGGGAAGAAACAGCGATAAACTAGAAATTTCTTGGACATGGTTGTTGGAACTACACATCTCTAAAATTCCACATCACAATATACCCAAGTCCTCAATAAGGAGGCAGCATGAAGCAGTGAAAAATGAATGGGTTCTAGAGCCAGAAAGATCTTGGCTCAAAACCTGGCTCCTCAGGGTGAAAGAATGGGGTGATCATAGGCAAGATACTTAGTTTTCCTGAGCTTCTACAGGGGAAAACAATCATAGGAACAGGCAAGATATCTAAAAGCTCAAGGATAAACCATGTTGGTCGCTCAGTCATGCCCGATTCTTTGCGACCCCATGGACTGCAGTCCACCAGGCTCCTCTGTCCATGAGATTTTCCAGGCAAGGATACTGGAGTGGGTTGCCATTTCCTTCTCCAGGGGATCTTCCCAACCCAGGGATCGAACCTGGGTCTGCCTGCACTGAAGGCAGTTTCTTTACCGACAGAGCTACAAGGGAAGCCCATGGTAAGCAACAAATAATGGTTCTCCCATGTCTCCTTTCTTCCTGAAATTTCTACCCATCTGTGTAAGCTAGTGAAGAAGAATTGGGGGTCCAGTTCTACCACTGGCTAGCTGTAAAATTGAACTAGTTACTTTTCTAAGCCTCCATTTTTGCATCACTGGAATGGAGACAACAGTGATTATAATTCAGTCACTAAGTCGTGTCTGACTCTTTGCAACACCATGGACTGCAGCACACCAGGCTTCCCTGTCCTTCACTATCTCCAGAGTTTGATCAAATTCATGTCCATTGAGTTGGTGATGCTATCTAACAGACTAGGAGAGAAGCAATTAAAATTCAGTGACAGTTATGGCAAAATAATAGGAAAAAAAAAATCAGGGCGCTTAGCCACATGACTCAAGGTCTAGGCTGAAGAATCGTATTGCCTGTATTCAAAACTAGGCTCCACTATTTTAGTAACTACCTGACTTGGAGAAATATTACTTTCTCTATATCTTGGTTTCTGCACCCATAAAGTAAGGATAATTAACCTACTTTATAGGACTGCTCTAAAATACTAGATCATAGCAAGTGCTCCATTAATATAATTGTCACCATCATTGGGGCTTCCCTGGTGATCATCATCATACCATGTGACTCTCAAGAAAGGAAAGCTATATTTCAGTCAAGAATGATACTCTTTATTTTGTGTTGAAACACATGCCATCAATTATCTAGCTGGCACAGAGAGGCTACTCCTCGGTTTATCCAGTGCTTCTGAGGCCTGTCAGTTGGGAGTTCAATGGATAGGACATAGTTGGTGGAGTGCCCTGTTGTGGAGAGGGTACCTCTCCGGGCACTTGTTTTGTAGACTGGACACACATAAATGTTCTGATGCAGAAACATTGCACTTTCCCCAGGTTTCAGCCAAATGATGGGCAATGGATCATAGAGGATTTTGGGGAAAGACTCCCCGATCTGCATCTTTTTCCTGTCCCAGCGGGCACCTTCTAAGAAGAGTCCTTTTATGTAGGCCCCATCTTCTGGGTTACTCTCCATGACTGTTTCTTGTGTGGTTACCTGAAAGACAGGAAGCTGTGAGTTCCATTGTTACCTGCCATTTTCCTAAATGAGGCAGCATTAAGAGACCGAAAAGGTAAAAACTGGCTTTACTGTCTGTCTCCCAGGACACTGAGACTTCTCTGATAATATTCCTACATGCTACGTGGGCCATGTCTGATTTCCAGTCAGCAAGAACCAGGAGGCCACCTTAACTATTACCTAGCTTAGTGACCTTGTATAATCTTTCCCCTTTCTGAATATGGATCTGTAAAGTGAGGGGTTAGATTCAGCTGCATGCTGGTAAAATAGTTCTGTAGTAGAAAAAGTAAAACTTTTTTAGTTTCTGTCAATTTCTGTGGTGTAAAGAGCCCCACCATGATCAATTTCAGTGTATCCATTATTTAACAACCACCTGTAACTGGCTCTGGTGAGTTAGTATGAGCCAGCCCCAGCATACCATTGTTTAGATTCAGAGCTGATAAACTTCTTTAAGGTTGTGGAGTAGAAGGACGTGTGCTCATCTTCTCTTGGAAGAACACCAAAATCATAACTAGCTGCTGAACAACCATCGACAGGAGAATGTAGTGTCCCACCAAAAAGAACAAAACAAAAACAAAACATGCCACATCCAAGGGCAAAGGAGAGGCCCTGACAAGCTGGTAGAAGGGGCAAAATCACATTTAGAATCAAACCTCAGACCTGCCAGAGATGCTTGGAGGGTACAAACAACCCTGTATGCACCAGGACCAAGGGAAAGGAGCAGTGACCCCCCACAAGAGACTGAGCCAGACCTGCCTTTGAGTGTTTGTGTGTTCTCCTGCGGAGGCACAGGTCAGCAGTGGCCTGCTGTGGGGACAGGGGCTCTGGCAGCAGCAAACCTGGGAGGTGTGGTATGTGGCCTAAGTCCTTTTGCAGGAGGTCGCCATTAGCTCCACTATAGAGCCATCGAACAGACGACCCACAAACTGGAGAACAGTTACACCAAAGAAGTTCTCACACTGTTGTAAAAGTTCTAGGGCCCACAACAGATTTCCCAACCTGGGGATCCAGCAAAAGGACTGAGAACCCCCGGGAATTCGACTTTGAAGGCCGGTGGGATTTGATTACAGAAATTCCACAGGACTGGGGAAACAGACACTTGGAGGGCACAAACAAAACCTTGTGTGCACCCAAACCCAGGAGAAAGGAACAGTTACCTCACAAGAGACTGAGCCAAACATGCCTGTGAGTGTCCAGGAGTCTCCGGCAGAGGCGTGAGTTAACAGTGGCCTGCCATGAGGTCAAGGGCACTGACTACAACAGTCCTGGGAGCTGTGGTGTGCTGGCAATAAGTCCTTTTGAAGGAGGTCACCATTACCGCCATTACCCCTACCATGGTGTGGCCTCAGGCCAAACCACAGGGAGGGAACACACTGTGTTGTCCCCGCCCCCCCATCAGCAGAAAATTAAAGATTTACTGAGCATGGCCCCACCTACCAAAGCAAGACCCAGTTTTCTCCACAGCCAGCCCCTCCCATTAGGAAGCTTCCACAAGCCTGTTACCCTCATTCATCAGAGGGCAGACAGAATGAAAACCACAATCACAGAAAACTAGCCAAACTGATCACATGGATCACAGCCTTGTCTAACTCAATGAAACTATGAGTCATGCCTTGTAGGGCCACCCAAGACGGATGGGTCATGGTGGGGAGTTCTGACAAAACATGGTCCACTGGAGAAGGGAATGGTAAACCACTTCAGTATTCTTGCCTTGAGAACCTGAGGGTGGTAACAGCCTCCATAAGAGGTCCCCAAGCTGTAGGAGAAAACAAACTGCGAGTGGCAGACTTCTTTCCCTTCTCTGTTGACAACACCTGAACTTAACTTTTCTCAGACCTTGAGCTAACCATTTCTTTATTATGGAAATGTTTTTCTTAAGCTATGTTAATGAAACTATGTTTTTGCTTTGGAATTTGCCTTTCCTCAAATTGGTTCCACCTAAGACTAACCTTTTTTTTTTTTTTTCCTTCAATGCTTGGGCTGATAATGACTCAACAAACCAGTATTCATGTCAATTACTTTATGGCTGGGGGATGACTCACCTTGAGCCATTCTATCTCAAAATGTATATTGTGGGAGAGGGGCCTGGTGAGACTCCCTCAGACTTGAGGTGTCTCTCTTCAGATTAGAAACTTGCTAACTAACAGACATAAAATGCCTTGCTAAAAACTAGCAAGCAGGCACTCTTTCTGTCCCCGTCTGATGTCTATGTCAGAAGCTTTCCCTATCTCTATTATACTTTAATGAAACTTTGCCACACAAAAAGCTCCAAGTAGTCAAGACTTGTCTCTGGCCCTGGACTGAAATCCTCTCCGATGTCATGAATCCCAGGGTAACACATGGCTCGCAGCCACAACCTTTCAAACACCATGAGTGTATGAAAAGGCAAAAAGATATAACATTGAAAGATGAAATCCCCAGGTCAGTAGGTGCCCAATAGGCTACTGAAGAAGATCAGAGAAACAGTTCCATAAGGAGTGAAGAATTTGAGCCAAAGTGGAAAAAATGCCCAGTTGTGAATGTGTCTGGTGTTCAAAGTAAAGTCTGATGCTGTAAAGAACAATACTGTATAGGAACCTGGAATGCTAGGTCCATGAATCAAGGTAAATTGGAGATGGCAAGAGTGAACACTGACATTTTAGGAATCAGTGAACTAAAATGGACCGGAATGGGCAAATTTAATTCAGATGACCATTATATCTACTACTGTGGGCAAGAATTCCTCAGAAGAAATAGAGTAGCCCGCATAGTCAACGAAAGAGTATGAAATGCAGTACTTGGGTGCAGTCTCAAGAATGAAAGAATGATTTCTGTTTGTTTCCAAGGCAAACCATTCAGTATCACAGTAATCCAAGTCTATGCACCAACCACCAGTGCCAAAGAAGCTGAAGTTGAATGGTTCTATGAAGACCTATAAGACCTTTTAGAACTAACACCAAAAAAAAAAAAAAAAAAAAAAAAAAAGATGTCCTTTTCATCATACAGGACTGGAATGCAAAAGTATAAAGTCAAGAGATATCTGGGGGAACAGGCAAGTTTGGCCTTGGAGTACAAAATAAAGCAGGGCAAGGCTAGCAGTTTTGCCAAGAGAATGCACTGGTCATAGGAAGCACCCTCTTTCAGCAACACAAGAAATGACTTAACACATAGACATCACCAGATGATCAATACTGAAATCAGATTGGTTATATTCTTTGCAGCCAAAGATGGAGAGGCTCTATACAGTCAGCAAAAACAAGACCGAGAGCTGACAGTGGCTCAGATGATGAACTTATTGCAAAATTCAGGCTTAAATTGAAGAAAGTAGGGAAAACCACAAGGCCATTCAAGTATGACCTAAATCAAATCCCTTATGATTATACAGTGGAAGTGACAAATAGATTCAAGATATAGATTCAAGAATAGATCTGATAGATTCAAGAATAGATCTGATAGAGTGCTTGAAGAACTATGGACAGAGGTTTGTAACACTGTACAGGAGGTGGTGATCAAAGTCATCCCCAAGAAGAAGAAATGCAAAAAGGCAAAATGGTTGTCTGAGGAGGCCTTACGGATAGCTGAGAAAAGAAGGGAAGTGAAAGGCAAAGGAGAAAAGGAAAGATATACCCATCTGAATGCAGAGTTCCAAAGAATAGCAAGGAGAGATTAAAAAAAAAAGCCTTCCTCAGTGATCAATGCAAAGAAATAGACGAAAACAATAGAATGAGAAAGACGAGAGATCTCTTCAAGAAAATTAGAGATACCAAGGGAACAGTTCATGCAAAGATGGGCACAATAAAGGACAGAAATAGTATAGACCTAACTAAAGCAGAAGATACTAAGAAGTGGTGGCAAGAATACACAGAAGAACTAGACAAAAATGATCTTCATGACCCACATAACCACGATGGTGTGATCATTCACCTAGAGCCAGACATCTTGGGAGTGTGTAGTCAAGTGAACGTTAGGAAGCATCACTATGAACCAAGCTAGAGAAGGCGCTGGAATTCCACCTGAGCTGTTTCAAATCCTAAAAGATGATGCTGTGAAAGTGCTACACTGAATATGTCAGCAAATTTGGATAACTCAACAGTGGCTACAGAATTGGAAAGGTCAATTTTCATTCCAATCCCAAAGAAGTGCAATGGCAAATAATGTTCAAACTACCACACATCTGCACTCATCTCACATGCTAGCAAAGTAATGCTCAAAATTCTCCAGGGTAGGCTTCAACAGTACGTGAACTAAGAACTTACAGATGTTCAAGCTAGATTTAGAAATGGCAGAGGAGCCAGAGATCAAATAGCCAGCATCTATTGGATCATCAAAAAAGCAAGATTCAGAAAAACATCTGCTTCATTGACTATGCTAAAGCCTTTGTGTGGGTCACAACAAACAGTGGAAAATTCTTAAAGAGATGATAATGCCAGACCCCCTTACCTTCTTCCAGAGAAACCTATGTAGGTCAAGAAGACCCAGACATGGAACAACAAACTGGTTCAAAATAGGGAAAGGAGTATGTCAAGGCTGTGTATTGTCACCCTGCTTATTTAACATATATGTAGAGTTCATCATGCAAAATGCCGGACTGGATGAAGCACAAGCTGGAATCAAGATTGCCAGGAGAAATATCAATAACCTCAGATGTGCAGATGACACCACCCTTATGGTAGAAAGCAAAGAGGAACTGAAGAGCCTCTTGATGAAAGTGAAAGAGGAGAGCGAAAAACCTGGCTTAAAATTCAGTATTCAAAAAAGTAAGATCATGGCTTTTGGTCCTATCAATTCATGGCAGATAGTTGGGGAAACAGTGGAAACAGTGACAGACTTTATTTTCTTGGGCTCCAGACTCAATGCAGATGGTGAGAGCAGCCATGAAATTAAAAGACGCTTGCTCCTTGGAAGAAAGATTTGACAAACCTAAATAGCATATTAAAAAGCAGAGACATTACCTTTCCAACAAAGGTCCACATAGTCAGAGCTATGGTTTTTCCAGTATTCATGTATGGATGTGAGAGTTGGACCATAAAGAAGGCTGAGCGCCAAAGAATTGATGCTTTTGAACTGTGGTGTTGGAGAAGACGCTTGAGACTCCCTTGGACTGCAAGGAGATCAAATCAGTGAATCCTAAAGGAAATTAACCCTGAATATTCAATGGAAGGACTGATGCTGAAGCTGAAGCTCCAATACTTTGGCCATCTGATACAAAGAACAGACTCATTACAAAAGACCTTGATGGTGGGAAAGATTGAAGGCAGGAGGAGAAGGGGATGACGAGGACGAGATGATTGGATGGCATCACTGACTTAATGGACATGAGTTTGAGCAATCTCTGGGAGGTGGTGAAGGACAGGAAAACCAGATGTGCATCCATGGGGTGCCTAAGAGTCAGACACAACTTAGTGACTGAACAACAACAACAACAAAGGCCAATCAAGTTCATTTATAAACTAAATTAATATCTAAGGCAATTATTTTGTGACGTCTGGATGAAATGATCTCAAAGGATCTTTCCATAAAATTTAAAATTCTACAATGCTCTATTAAAGTCTGTCTTACTCCTTTCTCTCCAAACATGGATTGGGTGATTCTTGACTATTGGCATCCTTTGACTTTAAGCAAAGCCCTACACAAGACCTTTAACATCCTTCCAAATGAAAAGTCCACCATGTTGAATAGACAGTATAGAATATGCTTTCATTATTCTTGGTACAGCTGTGGCAGAGTTCTCCTCTGGAAAGATTCTTTTTTTATATACACAAGAGACAAAGCATTGGGAATCCTCTGATTCTGTTGGGGATAACTTGGAGCTACTTTGCTGCTGCTGCTACTGCTGCTAAGTCGCTTCAGTCGTATCTGACTCTGTGCGACCCCTTAGACGGCAGCCCACCAGGCTCCTCCCGTCCCTGGGATTCTCCAGGTAAAAATACTGGAGTGGGTTGCCCTTTCCTTCTCCTTGGAGCTACTTTAAGTCATGCTAAATACTTATTTGCATCATCTCAGAAGTATTTGAACCTTAACACATCTAAATGTTTGGACTCAAGGAAATGGACAACACTGCTTTCTCTGGTTGCCCCTTTGAGCTGTTGTACTGTAAAATGCCCCTACCTCAAACTCAAATCCAATGTGGTCAATGGGGATGGTGTATTTCCGAGCATAATTCTGAGAGACACCTGTCAAAAAAGACTGTGTAAAGTAGAATCCAGAGATCCAGAAGACCACAGGAGGTCCATTGTCAATCCAATCCTGGAGAACCACAGAAATAAAAATGCAGAATCAATAATACATCAGAGATAGTTCAAAGGCAATAATAAAAATGAGTCCCATAAAGAAATAGGCTTTTTCTCATTTTTCTGGAAACAGGCAGACTTTGTAGTTTATCTTATATTTTCCCACTTTGAAGTAAAAAGCAGTGGTGCAAGCTGGTGTCAGAGATACAGTAGAGAGTGGGAGGGACTATAGCAGTAGAGAATATATGTCTTGTCTAAACTAAGCAGCAGCTACTCAGCTCCAGCAGTAGTTGCCAAACAGGTATGCAGGTCCATTGATTCAGGTCTTCCTTTTTTTGCAGGACAAACATCTGTATTTTTATATGTAATAATCCAGTATTTATATGCTAGCTCAAAGTTTTCTTTTTTTTTAATATTTTAAAAATTGTATTCATTTTCATTGCTGCACAAACTTTCCTCTAGTTGCAGCAAGCAGGTGCTACTCTGTAGTTGAGGAGCACAGGCTCTAGGGTGCTTGAGCATCAGTAGTTGTGGTGCATGGGTTTAGTTGCTCCAACTGCATGTGGGCTCTTCCTGGATCAGGGATCATCCACTGTCTCCTTCATTGACAGGCAGATTCTTTACCACTGAGCCACCAGGGAAGCCCTCAGATTTTTAAATTACCAGGTAGCCAAACCAAGTCTATCTGTTAGCCCATGAGCTGTATGTAGCCCATGAGACACTGGTTTGTAGCATTTATTCTTGTTCCTATTCCTGCCTTTATAGGCTATAAACTTTTCAAGGACTTTGAAAGCCTCCCTCCTGTCTTCAACCCCAGTAAGAGTTTCCAGTAAGTAGGTGCTCAATCCAGGATGCTCTGTGGCTACCCTATCCCCTTCCACCTCTAATCTGTCATATTGCAGAATGTCCTCTCCACCTGAATGAGAATCCCAGGTGCCCAGTTGCCCTGACTCCGAGGTACCTGGAAGAAGGCCAGGCGGGCCAGCAGGTCAGCCACATAGCCTCCCAGGGGCTTCAGTGATGGGTAGGACTTTGCCATCCACATGGCTGGCACTTTACCCACAAGCATGCTACTGAAGACATCCTCCAGCTCTGAGGACATCAGAACCTGCCCTTTAATTGCCCGGCCCAGATCGATGAGGCTTCTGTGGACCACTTCTGTCAATCTGCAAGAAAAAGGAGGCTCAGCCTGGCTCTCACGGACCTCATTCTACCCCAAGTGCACTGCCTCCAAGCCTCCTTTTACTTCTCCCTTTAAAAAGTCAGATATATACATTCATGAGAGAAGAATTGTAAAGATGAGAAAAAATTAAATCACCCACTCTCTCACCACCCAAAGATAACTCTGATGTATAGCTTTCTAGATTTTTCTATATGTAAACACAAATTATTTTTAATGGGATCATATATATATATATGTAATTTGTTTTTCTCTCTTAGCATAAAGGGAACATCTTCCCTAGTCAATAGAGACCTACCTAAAATCATCCTTTTTAATGACTGCAAGGTGTTCCATTTTATCTAATTATTCCTCTTGCTGAAACATATTATTTCTAGACTGTTGTTACTGTAAATAACATTACTAGGGACATCCATCTGTATCAAACTTTGCAGAGACTTATAGTGATATTCTTAGTAAAAGTAGAACTTCTGGGTCAAAGGGTAATGCAGTTTTAAGGCTTCTTCTTTGTTTTAAAAACAAAATCCTTTTTATAGACTGTGAGGTTCATGCCTACCTGAGAAAAGGCAGCTGAAGGGCAGCCTAAAAGATTCTAAGATCATCTGCCTTTGTCTCTGGCCTCTATTATGGGGAGTCACCAAGTCCAGGGGGGCCTGAGACTGCCAAAGAATCTGCTACCAGAGAGAGCTTGTCATGTCCAAAGATTTATGGAATCCCAGCCAAATGGACATGAGAATGCTTAAACCCGAGAAACAGATACCTGAATGTGTAACCATTAAACATTTATATTAAGAGGAATTTAAGGTTCAAACACATCATTGGTGTATATACTTGGCTGAGGAGTTAAGAGCAAAACTACCCTCTAAGGGATTATACCACAGACCTCTATTACACCTAAAGACCTACTTGCAAAAGTTCTATTTCTATTCTTGCAACTATGAGATCTGCTGGTTTCAAGATTTTTAGTACTCAAGGAGGAAAATTTGCCCTAGAAGATGCAATAATGGTTCCCCTGAACTGGAAGCTGAACTGTCATTCTGGGCTTCTCATACCACTAGGTGAATAGGCAAAAAAAAAAAAAAAAGAGAGTAATGGGAAGGTATGTTACAGTATTGCCCAATGTAATTAATCCTGAGCATCACTGAAATATAAGTGCTGTTACCCTCTTCTCTTATAATGGCCAGTGGTAAAGGCTAGTGAAAGTCACTCAGTTGTGTCTGAGTCTTTGCGACCCCCATGGACAACACAGTCCATGGAATTCTCCAGGCCAGAATACTGGAGTGGGTAGCCTGTTCCCTTCTCCAGGGGATCTTCCCAACCCAGGGATCAACCCCAGGTCTCCTGCATTGCAGGTGGAGTCTTTACCAGCTGAGCCACCAGGAAGCCCAAGAATACGGGAGTGGGTAGCCTAGCCCTTCTCCAGGGGATCTCCCTGACCCAGGAATTGAAGCGGGGTCTCCTGCATTGCAGGTGGGTTCTTTACCAACTGAGCTACTAGGAAAGCCCAAAGGCTAGTGAAGGTGACTGTAATCACCAAGAGCTCCAATGACCTTAGGCGCAAATGAGTGGCGGAGGAGGAAAGTCATTGGCCTGGTGTTTGGATGAACAAGGACTGCATCCTATCATACCAAGGTATTGACTCAAGTAGTCAGCAACTTTGACTCTGTATTTTGCTTGGTCACCCATATGGCCAACTGACTACTGACTCTAGAGAGTAACACTAAAACTAAGGGGGTCAATCAATTCTTAGATGAAATTCTTCCAGTTCCCTTGTCTTTCAGAGTCAGGGCTGTCCCTATAACTAAGAAATGACCATTGAGCAAAAACGGAGACAGTAGCATTTAGAGTCTGTGGTCGCAGGCTCAGACATTTGGTGTATATGCTTGGTTGAGGAGCCAATGGGGCGAAGTTACCACCTGTGGGATTATGACTGAGTGCCTCTAAGTCAGAATCTCGCCCAGACGGAAGGATCTGGCAGCGCCATGGGCGCATCGGCTGTCCTCGGATAGCCGGTCCCCCACCGTCCCTGCCAGCAGGCTGCCACCAGCATCCCTGGGGGCATGGTGTTGTGCGCCCTGCTGTGCACCAGGACTGGGGTCTGGTACAGACAGTCCTTCGTCCTGGGACACGGGGCATGGCTGGAAAGGATGCCCCCTCGCCCACCACACGTTCTTGGGGAACCTGGTGCTAACCCATTCCCTGATGACCTGCTTCTGGTTCTGGGTTTATTACACAGCAGAGCAGCTCCCTCACTGCAGTCTATTGAAAGTCAGCCCTTGACACAAGGGTTTGTAGTAAATGAATAAAATTAGAGGAAAACAATGAGGATAAAATATTTATTAATTAAAACATTTAAAAAAAAATAAAAATAAAAGAGTATGTGGAGCAACAAGAACCTTGACTTGAAGGTGGAAGAGATGAGGTCTCATCTCTCCTAGATGGTGTTTTGGAATGCTTTCAGTTTTGACTATCTAGAAATCAAATCAAGGTGATCCCACTGGGTTCTGTGCTCTGGAGAAGTGAGGGGGGACTAGACTAGAAGGCCAGAGACCCTTAGCCCCATGCCATCTTACAATAGCCATTCCTTGCCCCTGGAGTAGAGGCAATGGGTTGAACTTCTCCCCACCCTTTATAAGTCTACCCTGATTTCACATACTGGCTAAGTGCAGGGGCTTTGGAATCAGTCTGAGTTCAAACTCAGTTCAGTCAGTGAATCACTGTGTCACCTTGAGCAAACTACTTAGCCCTTCTGGATGTCAGTTTTCTCATCCGTAAAACAATAGTAGAGGGATTACCAATTGTGCGTATTCTAAAAGACTATTGTGTGGTTTGAATGCACAGGCTTGAGTGGTACTTGGAGCCATATCTGGTAATAAAGCTTCAATAAAAGTGGCTTTAATGATTACTTTCACTATTAGCCTGTTGGTTTTAACCCTACTTTACAGATGTCTCTGACACTGGGAGGGATTGGGGGCAGGAGGAGAAGGGGACGACAGAGGATGAGATGGCTGGATGGCATCACTGACTCGATGGGCATGAGTTTGAGTCAACTCCAGGAGTTTGTGATGGACCAGGAGGCCTGGTGTGCTGCGATTCATGGGGTCGCATAGAGTCAGACACGACTGAGTGACTGAACTGAACTGAACAGATGTCACATGAATGAATAAGAGCAAATGAATAGAAGGAATGATTTAACCCTGGACCGACACATGCTGGGATGCCCCTATTTATAGGCCTTCCTGCAGGTAGGGCAAACCAACTCTGCACAGCAACCTTTATCAAGTGTCCTTTCTAGTTACTGCCTACTAGACTCTTCCCCTCACACTCTAACTCCCAGGATCCAAGTAAGACCATACAAGCCCACCTGTTGAATCTGATGAGCTCTTGCCTTAGGACAGTGTTCATGGATTCTTCATAGACCACAGGGTACAACTTCATGACCAACTCCAAGTCAAAGTCATTGGGAAGCTTGGAGAGTATGTCCTGGGCCAGCTCCTCAACCACTTCCTTAAAGTGTAAGCATTAGAGAGGTGAATGAGAAACAAGACCTCTGTGCTGTGACTTTGTCCAAGTAAACCTAAGGCAGAGAGCATTTGTCTTTTTAAACTTAGTCTATAGGAGCTTCTTGGGAGCTCTCCTACAGAAGCCAATTCTGCCTTGAAGGTAAGGAGGCTACCTATGCTGGCCCCAGACTTAGGGAGGACATTGCCTCTAAGCCAAACAGTGACAGTCCTGGCCAGAGCGAAGGCCTGAGGGTTGGGCGAGGAATTCCGGCTCAGCCAGCCTGGTAGCCTCAGGGAAGTGCTGAACCTTGCAGAACTCCTCCAGTCTTCAAGGTCACTCCTGGAAGGATGCAAAACCTGCAGATATGCAAAGCCAACTATATGCAAAATCCACAGCTGAGAAAAGTTGAACAAGGGGTGGCTTAGAAGTTGGAGAAGAGAAGGAAAAGAGAGAACAGGCCAGAGTCAGGAGATGTGGTTTTGGGTCTGGCACTGCCTCTGGGTTTATGAGTGCCTTGAAGTGGGTCACTTCTTGTACAGCTCATTTTGCCCTCATCTGTAGACCAAGTGAAATGATCATAGGAGGCACCCAAAATGATTCCAGGTGTCTCCAGGACTTGGAGAAATAATATTGAATCACATGTGAGAAAGTCACTTTCTTGTCAAGTTTTAGCCACCTTTTTCTTTTCATTCCCTTCAAGGAAAAAGTCTCAGGTCAGGTCAGGACTAATTAAATGCTCTGTAACACTTGTTGATCCTCCTCTTTTCCCAAGGAGCCAGCAAGACCTCAGCAGCAGCAGCCGGAAGAACCTAATAATGTTTAACTGTCATTTTCTTTTTGTGGTTGTCATGACTTTATCGAAATGGTACTGGATTTGTTTTCACTTACAATCCTGATGTGCAGTTTTTAAAATGTTTTTAAGCAAAAGAGGTTTGGTTTAAAATATTATGTAAATGGAGTATAGATGATATGTGGATATAACAATGAATCATGAAGGTTATATAGGAATGACTGACGTTTTAAGAAACCAGCTCAGTATTTAAGGGCTCTCAACAGTAAGACCAGAGCATCCATGCCCTTCCTCAGGGGTCTGCCACGCCTCTGCTTTTCTTCCTTCTTGGTCATCACCCATAATCCTGCAAGCCCACTAGAGGGAAGATTGCCTAGGAAATTGAATTCAAGGCTGGTTACCTGAGGGGACTTGCCACTCCCTCCTGATTGCCTAGGGAGAGTCAGGAGCACTCCTTGAAATAGCTGGTTGGTTTCCTGGTTGTCTTTGGTGATATCAGCATTCTCATGGAGGCCAAACACTTCTGGGTGGGCTGTGATAGGGAGGGTCCTGAGATAGTCGATATACGACTGGAAAGAAAATCTTCAGTTAATGTAAGTTCAGGTTCTTGGGGTCCCACAGATCATCCAGGGTTTGGCCAGACCAGACTCACACAGAAATCACACTGTTTCGGTAGCACAGGCCACATACACACACATGCACACACCACCAGGGCCAAGACATCACAGGCTTTCCCTCCTACAGGTTTCTGAACAGTGAGTACGAATAGGAAGGTAGATGGGTTATCTCCTCTCCCACCTCTGCTGGCTTCTTTCCTGCTCCACTAGCAGTCTTGGTTTTGGAGACAAAAATGGATTTGGATTCAGACAGAACTGGATTTGGGTCCTAGCTCCATCTTAAACTAATTTGTGTAACCCTGAGCTAGTCACCCGAAAGCCCAGTTTCCGTATCTGCAAATGGGAAGATAAATGAGGTTATGAAGGAATAAGGCCTTGGTATATAACGGGTACTTGATAAAAGCAAGCCCTTTTCATCCTTCAGGTCTCTTGTTCTCTTCTTCCATTTATCATTCTCCCATCCAGCTCTTCTGTCCCTCCCTGTGCCACCTTCTAACCGCTGTTTTCAAGTACAGTTTCCACCCTGTCCACCAGCAAGGCTTCATCTTAGCCATCTCTTCCTCTTTCCCCCAGATGGACCCCATATTTGGAAAGATCTTGTCTACCAAATGCCTAGGATTCACTAAATAGTAATAATGTCTGTCTTGTAGGCTTTTTGGAAGATTTGAAATAGCTCATGGACCCAAGTCAGGAAACCCAAGCTATCCCTGGGCCCTCCTTGGATACAACTGCAACCCTAACCACATGGAGACTGGCAAGCTCCTCCTGTCTCTTACCTGGTAGGAGCCATGAGGAGGGATGTAGTAAGTGTCTCCAGGAGCAAGAAAGTAATGGTCCTGCTCGATTTCCGTACAGTAGAATGTGGACAGAAGGGATAGCAGGAGCCTCCTATCTTTGTCATCCGTCACTCTGCCTCCATAATTACATTCCCCTGGGGACAGCCAACAGAAGAAGTTGAATCCATAATGAACTTGATCATTAATCTAAAACAGGATTCCTCCAGCCAACAATGAGACACAGGGTTGCTAACAACCACGCTCAGCTTAGTTTAAGATCAGGCCTTTTTGGTATTATGGTTGCTACAAAAATAATACATGTTCCTATATTAGAATTAAGAAAACAGCAATAAACTGAAATAAAAGCAATACTGTCACCAATTATTTCAACTAAGGTAACTGTTAACATTTAGGCATCTTCTAGATATTTGTCTGGATGTTTGTGTGTATGTGTATATATATGTGAAAAGCAGTATAGAAATGTGGTTCAGGGTAAGAACTGTGGCATGAGACAGTACTGAGTTCCAATTTCAGCCAATTTCTAGGCTCCAACTTTTGCCACTTATTAGCAGTTTCTCATCTGTCAGTAAGAGATAACTGCATACCCATCTTACATGGTTGTGGTTAACAATACTTATAAAACATTTAGCACAATGCTTGGCATATAGAAGACATTCAATTACCGCTTTCACAAATTTAGAGAATTGAGATTATCCATAGACACTGCTTTGGGATATGACTCTCCTACCCCAATCCCCATCATCAACATCATTCTCTGTAACTCAGGTTTCTACACTCAGATTTCTACAAAAAGAATTAGGTAATTCTTTTGAGGAGACAGCAACCCAGGATGCATTTTCTAGCTGGATCAGATTCAATAGTATGTGTGTTACCTGATATTTGGAAGTTGGGAACAACACATTAGTCTGAAAGGAAAAGACACATCTGTGTGTGTGTGTGTGTGTGTGTGTGTGTGTGTGTGTGTGTGCATGCACGCACATACAAAGCCTCTCCTGAAGGGTGGGTTCATTTCCAATTCCAACCATGCTAGGAAGGGGCAGGGCTATGAACATGAAGCAGGAAGTATGACAAGTTGAAGAGGCCTCAGCTTCTCTTGGCATTGGAGGGGTCTAAATGACTAAGAGGAACATCTTGGTGGCTCATAACAGGAGAAGTAAGAGACTAAGGGGGCGTTCATACCTACTGAGTAATAATTTGAGCCCTGCGGAAACTGTTTTACCTTAAACCACCGCCTAGATCTCTCTCTGTTGACTTCTCAGGCCTTCAGCAAAATTGAGTGTGAACATTATAGTTTGTCCCAGCCGTAAATAGGTTTATGATGACACTAGAACTATAGTATTAAAGGGAGAGTGGTCCCCCCCCTGAAGTCAGCGTGGCAGTGCTAGAAGGAACCAAAGAGGGACTACAGGTGAAGGTAAACCTGAGGTGCAGAGTCATGATTCAGGGTGCCACCACCCCTCCCTCATCAGCAAATTTTACTTCAGGGGATACCCTTAAGGCCCTGGGTTTTATGTTTATGAAGGAAGGTGCATTTCTTTACTTACATAGCTCTTCTTTACAGCAAGAACGCAAGTTTCTACAGAGACAAGATATGTCTTATATCTCTTCAAGATTTCCCATTGGCTCTGCCACAGGGCTGGGGGTACCAGATTAAGAATGTATTCAACTTCAGTCCATCTATTTAGATCACCACTCTCCAAACAAGACCTATCTCTTTGGTTAGTTTGTCTCTTGGTCTCGGAGCTATAATAGTGTTCTCTATCCAGTTCTTTCCTTCCAGGCACATAGGAAGGTTACCCTTCCCTTTTCCTACACTTCCCTCACTACACTTCTTGCAGTGAGGTGTGGCCAGGTGACAACTTCTTGCATATTTAATTCCCAACATGAGCTCTTCAGTGCTACCCCTGTGGCAGTGACCACACAAGTCTATGTTGAGATGGTGGCATCAAAAATTGGTAGAGCCTTTGCCAACTGTGCCTCGATAGACAATTACAATGAACAGAGACCTTCACCAATTCACACCAGACATGTATAACAGGATGGGCAAGAAACAGGCCTTTAGTGTCTGACATCCTTGAGATTTGGAGATTGCTTGTCATCTCAGCCTAACTAGTCTATCCGGATTGGTACAGTTGGAAAGTGACTATCCTCAGGCCAGCTGGCACAACTGGGGTGGGTTGGTTTATGAGCTGCAGGCAGTCCAACACTAAGACCACATCCCAGGACACTAATGCACTCATTCTGTGACCTGAAGAAGAGCTCTGGGATGTGCTTCTGTGTGGCCTGGAATAATGGGAATATGGCTCACTTATTTGGAAAAGTTCTTTCACCAAACTAAAATCCACTGAACTTATGTTGTGCAAGTCACTTGGGGTTTTGTTTAAGGGGACACTATGCTGAAGTAAGGTCTGTGTCACCTTTTATTTTAAACTGAATTTAATCACTCTAAAGCAGAGTTTCTCAATCTTGGCATGATTGACGTGCTGTACACTGGTAGTTCTGTGTTGCAGGGGGCTGTCCTGTGCATTGGAGGATGTTTAGCAGCATCCTGGCCTCTACCCAGTAGCACATCCATTTAGTTGTGACAACAAAAAATGTCTCTTCAATTTGTCAAATGTCCCTTAGGAGGTAAAATCACCCTTAGCTGAGAACCCCTGTGCAAAACCCTTGGTTTTGCCAGCTGTAAAACAGGGTCACTAACATGAAACTTATAAGATTACTGTGAAAACTGAATGATGTAGACAGCGCACCTGCCATTTGACTGGGGAAAGGATCCAGAGTTGAGGAACTTGTATGTGACCTTGAAGATGCCCAGGTTTTTCTTTTGAGCTGCACTTTGACTTTTGGCCATAGTAATCCACTCATTTAGACCATCTATATTTTATCTCCTCTCTCTAGGATTACATGGTATTTTTCTTGAGGGCAGTGACCAAGTTTCATATATTTACATTCTTCCATATTATGTACCGGTATATATTGGATGGCTAATAAAAGACTGCTGATGAATTGCGTTAATACAAAGCAGCAAGTGTCATTTTCACCTCAGGGTATCTCTGCTGGGAGCACTAGCCTTCCTTTTTTTCACCACCCACTCCCACTTCTTCTTCCAGTTGTAAAACTCCTACTTATCCCTCAAAATCATCTGTAATGCCTTAAGGAAGTTATCCCTAATCATCCCAACCCTATATCTGAAATTTAATCATTGTGCTGCCTTTCTACTTTATAGATGTTTCTCTTATTGAACTTACCACTGTATTGTCATTTATTTTGTTATATTTCTCTCCCTTTGTAGACTGTGCACCACTTAAGGGGGAGGATTGATCATGATTTTTTTTTTTTTTCCACAATATCCAGCATGGTGACCAGCATCAGTAAGAGATCAATGTTTGTTGAAAGCATAAGTGGGTTAATGAATGGAGATGGGAGCAGAGGTGCATGAAGGTGGAGCATAATTGTGGAGGTTTATGGTTGCCAAAGCCTCCTCCCATAAATACCTGTCAGGTAGGTCAGAGCATCAAATGGTACCTCCTTGTAATCATTCAGAAACATCTGGATCTGTCGCATACTAATCCTCAGATCAGATTCGTTGAATTCATAAGGAATATTCCAACCTGCATGAGGCAAAGATGAATTAGATGCTTCAGGGATGAGAGCTCTTAATTCCCACCCAGAGATTGGGCTGGCGAAGTTAAACATCATTATGGAAAAAAAAAAAAAAAAAAACATCATTATGGATCAAGAGCCTCTTTTCAGTCCCATGAATATTAAGCACCTTGCCAACTATTAGCTTTGACATTTACTGCCAGCGTGGGAGACATTCTGCCTGAAAAAACATCCATTCTAAAGTCAATTTCCTTATGCATCTCCCCATTTGTTAAGGAAGACGTTACCATCCTGGGATTTGTGGAATGAGGATTATTCACCCTGGCTGGAATACCATGGTAATGCATAGAATGCCAAAAATAACACTAAAGTATAGGTAGAGAGCAGTATCTATGATTGGGCAATACTGAGTTAGCTTTGAGAATTCCCCTCCTTGCACTGCATTTCCAAAGTTTATAATGATAAACGCCCAGTGGGGCTATACAAGTAACATAAATGTATGAAGCAGGCCTGATGTAAGACAGTAGGGTGTGGTGGGACCTGCATTTAATGGAGATGTTTAATTTCCTCCTAAATATTCACATTCAAATTAAACACAACAAAAACTTGGACTTCCCTGGTGGACTAGTGATTAAGACCCTGCCTGCCAATGCAGGGGACACAGGTCTGATCCCTGGTCCAGGAAGATTCCACATGCAGCAGGGCAGCTAAGCCTGTGTGCCGCAACTACTGAGCCCATTCCTTAGAGCTGGTGCTCTGCAGTGAGAGAAGCCACTGCAATGAAGAGAAGCCCTCACTCGCTGGAACTAGAGAAAACCCTCAGGCAGCAATGAAGAGCCAGTGCAGCCAACGATTAATTATTTATTATTAATAAATAAATTAATAAGTTAAAAAAAAAACCCGAAGACTTGTGTTCTGGCAAACAAAACACAACAGGGCAGTTGACTATAAGCCAAATTGTTGTATGGATTTTTGGAGGTTAGGCATGGATGGAAGAAATTGGTGTGTGAGATGCAAGTGTAGAGGGAGTGTCCACTTTGGCTGTCTCATCCCTGAAACCTAAGTGGAAGAGTCAGGTGGTGTGGTGCTAACTGGGACAGGTAGAAGGAAAGAGAATGTTCTGAGAGAATCACCAAGAAGACAATTTGCCTCTTTTGGTAACCCCCCAAAATTGCTAAGAATACCTTGAGGTGGGTCATTTCAAGAAAAGAATTGGAGGTAGCCCATGGGATTAATAATGAGAAAAATGATCCATGAGAAATGATATGGGTATCGATCCATTCTCCATGAGAAAAAGAATCCATCCTTAAAACCATGGTGACTTGGGATCTGTATTTAGTTTGATGATCTGCTCCAATAATAATACTAAATCACTTAAGTTAGGCCATGGATAGGTTACATTAATAAAGAAATTTATGTTTATTTTTTTCAAGGAGAAGCACAGACAGCTTTCCCAGTTGTATTTCTTTCATTGTTATGCACATGTAAAGAGAGCAACCTAAACTGTTATAAATTACCTGGTGAAAATTCCCTGGGAAATGGCCATTGTACCCAAGCTAGGCAAATACACACTAAAGGGAAGGGCTTTTGATCTTCTCATTATCACATAACTTCAGTAATTAGGAGACCTCTGATTCTGGAGCATCACTTCTTTCCCTGACCCTGATTCTATTCTGGTTATAAGGTTGCCAGACTTTTTAAAGAAAAATACACGGACACTCAGTGAAATTAATTTCAGATAAACAACAAATCATATTTAGTATAAATATGTCCCAAATATTACATGGAACGTATTTATACCTTATCTTTTTTCTTATACCTTATTTTACTGGCAACCCTGAGTACAAACTTGAATGCATTTCTGCATCTGTCTGTGATCCTTCCCCCAGCAATCCAGGTACGCTGTCATCTCTCACCTAGGGGTCCAAAGTTTCTCCTCTCTTGAACGATGGCGTGGAAGAAGCAAAGGCCAAACAATAGCTTTTGCCACATCACTGCTTTGGTACAGCTTTGGAAGAACACGGGGTCTGAGATGGGGTCATTGAGGTAAGAGCGCAAAAGATTGGCCCGGAGCCCTTTAGGGGGCTCATTGGTCATTTTAATCCCATTCTGGAGGATGCTGACTGGAAACTTCTCTGATGGATAGCTGGTTAACCAGAGTCTAGAAGAGCAACAGATCCAATTATTTAGAGCAATGTAATACATATATTTAAAAACAGTAACAAAAAAATAACTTTTTTTTTTATACTCTGATAGACGTTGAACCCAATGCTAAGAATTTATGTCCCTTCATTTACTTTAATCCTCACAGCCAACCTCTGATTTACCACCCCCTTTACCAGTGAGGAAACAGAGGTATAGCAAGGTCAAGTGGGGTCTTCAAGGACACACCTTGTTTCTTGCTTCGAGATCACTCACAGTCTTGCTGCTGGGGGTGTCAGGGGTGGGGTGGGGGGTGCGGAGGAGGGGAAGGGAAATGGGAGCTGAGGAGGGAAGAAAAGACAAGCAAACAATGCCAAGAAGTTTTAAAATCAAGACTGCAGGGAGGGAGGGAAGTAATAGGCTGTGGGGATACATGGGGTGGGGAGAGCAAATGTCTGCAAACTACTGCCAGGGAGTCAAATCTAGCCTCAACCTATTTTTATAAATAAAGTTTTATTGGACTATGGCCACACCCCTTTATTTACAAATTATTTAGGGATGCTTTCATGCTACAACAGCAGAGTTGAATAGTTGCCTTTGACAATACGGCTTGTAAAGTCTAAAATATTCACTATCTGGCCCCTTACAGGAAAAGTTTGCTGACTTCTGTCATAGAGGCCAGTGGCATTTGAAATGGGTCTTGAGAATATGGAAGATTTTTTTCTTAAATAATAAAATTTTATCTATGTCCATAAAAAAATGAGAACATAGGTAAAAGTAGTTATATATATATATATATATATATATAAAATTTTACCATCTACAAGTTAACATGTTGGCATATTGTCTTTCATTTGCTTTTCTTACTCAAACTCAAGCTACATATGTACTGTGGCATCCTGTTTTGTTTCATTTTTGTGGGGTTTTTTTGCTAGACATTAGAAAGGTTTCCAACAGGCAGATTTGGGGGATGAAAAGTCATTTAAAGACACAGGCTGAGCAACTACATGAAGGAGGAAAAGTTGGGGATGTGGTCAGGGCTGGTGGGCAGCCTGCTATGGTCCAGGCACAGGGCTCAGAGGGGAAGGAGAGGCCTTAAACTGGTGGCCTATGACCTGACCTCAGTTTGCAGCTGGCTGATGTTTAACTCTCACCATGCAAACCAATACAATGTTGCAACATACTTTTGAAGTAGTTGCCAACTTTTACAAATCTAGGGCTTTCTTTTAAAATTCTAGTTTCCCATCTTTCCTTTAAAATAATCAGAAAATCTGGACACAAGAGGCCTTCATGTCTGCTTGGCAACAGTTAGCTGTCATCAGACAGTAGTAGCTCATCGCTACAGGGCATGTGCTCTAGTTTACCACAGTCCCCACCACTCATATTCAACCAAGGCTGACTGCCCATGATGATAGCTACTGCAGTGTGGAAAGTGGAATATTTCTTGTGCCCAATCCTCTTTAGTCATTTATGTTACATCACTGGCTTGCATAAGTACTTTAGCTTGTAACTTTGGGGTTAAGTTAAAAGTGAAAGTGAAGTCACTCAGTTGTATCTGACTCTTTGCGATCCCATGGACTGTAGCCTACTAGGCTTCTCCATTCATGGAATTTTCCAGACAAGAGTACTGGAGTGGGTTGCTGTTTCCTTCTCCAACTTTGGGGTCAAGAAGTCTTAGATGTCAAAATGAATAATTTTTCTTCATTGAGTATGTAACTGATAATAAATGAAACAACTCAGCATCCCATACAAAATAGAATTCTTGAAATTAATGGATTCCCTCTTAAACTTCTACATTAATTTTGTATAAGCCTTACATGAATACAATCAACTATGGCCTAATCTGGCTTTGTAAATAAACACCAAACACTTTTCTATTTTCAGGCAGACATAACTAAAATAAAAATAACTAGCAAACTAGCATCCTTTTCCTATGAAGGACCAAACAGTAAGTGGTTTAGACTTTGTATGCCATATGGTCTCTGTCACAACTACTTGAAGCATAGAAGCAGTTGTAGACAATATGTGAGTGAATATGATTATATTTCAATAAAACTTTATAACTCTATTTATAGACACTGAAATTTAATTTTATATAATTTTCACATGTCATGAAGTATTGTTCTTCTTTCAGTTTTTTTCAACCATAAAAAAATGTAAAGCTATTCTTAGATTGCAAACTGTACAAATATAGGCAGCAGACTGGATTTGGCCATAGTTTGCTCTCCCCTGGTCCAGAATAAGAAGATCACTGAAAATCTAAGTTAAAAGACTTCAAAGCCTATCTGGTTCATCTCATCATTCTCTAAATGCAAAAATTTAGGCCTAGTCTTGCTGGACTTTAAAGTTCATAGAAAACAAATGGCTGCTTCCAATATTGATTAAAATTCCATGGATCTCCAGAAATAGAAGATAGAGCAAGTAGCTAGACTACAGGTGGGATTTTTTTTTTTTTTTTGACCAATAAGTTTTAAAACTAATTTGTTGGTATTAAATCTATCTTTTCAGACATATCATATCACCTCCCTACAACAGTTTCTCACAGCATATACCCCAGAATCACAAGATAACTGCTTGGTGTTTCCTTTGCTTTTACAAATGTTGTCCCTTTTGTATGGAATGGCCTTCCTGGAAAATTCCTATTTATCTTTCAACACTCAAGGCCTTCCTCAACTTTTCCTTCCTTTTCCATTCCTGTTTAAACAAATATAGCAGGTACTTCATGGTATCAACATTATTCATATATGGTCTGCCTTCTACTAGACTGAGAGCTTCTTAAGGGTTGAACTGTATCTTGTTTGGATTCCCAGTCATTACTGTGACATCTGGAGCTCAAGATTGGGTCCCAGAGACACACTGGTGGGACAACATCTCACCTAAATCCCATGTTGGTGCTCTCAGGAACAATCACCTCCTCACAGATCTTCTCCAGAGCAGGCATCCAACTTGTGGCCAGATGACAATTCTGTAAGACCACCCACGTCCCATCTTTGATGGCACTGTTGATCATTTTGGCAGCAATAGGGCCTTGGCCTTGGCCAAGGGAAATGGTCTGTGTTTTGGTACCTCCCATGCCAAGATCATCAGCAAATTTCAGCAGGCCTGAGATCAGGAAGAAAAAGGACTTTTGAAAGAGAACAGGCTACTTAAAGACCATATTAACAATAACAACACAAGAGAGGGGGGTTTACATTTCATTTTTAGTGGAGTATAGTTGATTTACAATGCTGTGTTAGCTTCAAGTGTACCACAAAGTGAATCAATTATACAAATACATGTATCCACTCTTTTTTAGATTCTTTACCCATATAGGTCATTACAGAATATTAAAAAGAGTTCCCTGTGGTATACAGTAGGTCCTTGTTAGTTATATATTTTATATATAGTAATGTGTATGTGTCAATCCCAATCTCCCAGTTTACCCCTACCCTCCTTGCCCGCTGGTGACTATATTTGTTTTCTACATCTATGACTCTATTTCTGCTTTGTAAGTAAGTTAATTTAGGAACTGGGCTTCTACAAACTTACTAGGAAAACTGGTATTTGGACAGTGAAATTTCGAGTAGGTCTCTTTCATATCTCTCTTCCTCAGAGGGAGCCAGTGTTATTTTTTTTGTGAGTTTTTCTTCTTTGATGATTTTTAGGTGTGTTTCTCTTATGGTCTGTCCCAGAGACAATATTAATCTGCTAGGATTGCCATAACAAGTAACTAAAGATTGGATGACTTAAACAACAGAAATTTATTTTCTTTCTGTTCTGGAGGCTAGAAATAAAAAATCAAAGTGCTGGAAGGCTTGGTTTCCTCTGAGGCTTCTTTTCCTGGCTTGTTTGTGGCAATTTTCTCCTCACATCATCTTCTCGTTGTGTCCTTGCATGGACTTCTCCCTGTCAGTGTATCTGTGTTCTAATCTTCCAGTTATATTGGATTAGGACCTACCCTAATGACCTCACAATTAACTAGTGAAAGACCTTATCTCCAAATACAGTCACATTCTGAGGTATTAGGAATTATGTCTTTAACATACAGACTTGGGAGGGACAAATTCAGTCCATAATATCCCCATAATCCTGGGGGGTATTAATTCTCTTAATTGTTTAATATGCTGATTATCCCTTATAGTGATGTGTTTCCTCATGTAGATTATAATTTTTTTTATTGTCAGTTCACAATCAGCAAGTTTGTTATTCTGTGGGAGTCTGACATACCGTGGGTTTAAGGGGTGCCCTCACATAACAGTTTTGCATATACAAACACTAGTGTCCCCAGGGTCTTCCCATTCTGGATCAGTTTTACAGGAAATTTCTCAGCTTGAGAATCCCATACCACAGGGTACTATAACTCTAAAACCCTCAGCTGCAAGTAGCCTAGGCTTGGTATTTTAATTTCTCACAGAAGAATTGTAGCTTTTTTGTTTTTACCCAGGCTCTAGGCCAGTGACAAGCTTCTGCATTGCTTCCTGAGTCAGTAGCCTAAATTTCAGACTTCTATGGGAAAAAAATACATGAATTTGGAACAAAGAAAATAAAACTTCTAGAAATGGAAAGCATTGTTACTGAAGATAAAAATTCAACATGGAAGTGTTAGTCTCTCCCATTGTGTCTGATTCTTTGTGACCCTATGGATTGTAGCCCATCAGGCTCCTCTGTCCATGGGATTCTCCAGGCAAGAATACTAGAGAGGGTAGCCATTCCCTTCTCCTGGGGATCTTCCTGACCCAGGGATCAAACCTGGGTCTTCTGCATTGCAGGTGTATTCTTTACCATCTGAGCCACCAGGGAAACCTGAAGATCACATGAAGTCCTTCAGGCCATGGGTTCTATCCTTGGTCTGGGAAGACTGCCACAGAGCAACACTAAGCCTGTGCATCATAACTACTGAGCCTCATGCACTGCAACTACAGAAGCCCATGTGCAAGAGACTGTGTTCCTCAACAACAGAAGCCTCCTCAATGCACTGCAATGAAGAGTAGCCTCCACTCGCTACAACTAGAGAAAGTCCATGTGCAGCAATGAAGACCCATTGCAACCAAAAAGAAATACATTTTAAAAATTAGCATTAAAAAAACAGCAGTTTGGATGTAGCCAAAAAGAGAATGAGTGGAAAGTAAGGTCTGCAATCAATGATGTACTCAGTAGTGACAGGAACCCTAGGTTTCCAAATACCATGGCCCAATAAAGGAATTGGAGTTCCTTGGAGAAACATTTGTTCAAGATAAGCCTGAAAGATATATGGTAGTTCTACACAGCAAGAAAGTTATCAAAACCACTGGAGTTATGTGAAAAGCATATAGCCATGGAGGTACTCCTATCCTAATAGGCCAAAGGATAAATAATCTGAACATCAAAAAGAAGGATGACAGGAGTGGAGTAAAACACTACTATATGTGAAACATCCACTATGTTAAAACCCAAGCACTAATAAATGTACCAGAAAACCACCTTCTTATTGCTTTCATTACTCTGAAAGCTGGCAAATAGAGTATGAGCCAAGAACTTTTCCTGCCTGAGTAAATCAAAGAGTTGATAAAGAAAAATTCTTCTTTATGGAAGAATTCCAGCTAATTTATGGGGGAGGAATGATAGAATTAAATTCTCATCATTTTGCATTATTTCCTAATGAAATAATGCATCTGGGTAATGATTTTCTAAGGCCAATAAAACCATTAAGTCATTGGTTCCCAACATTGGCTGCATGTTGAAATTATCTGAAAAGCTTTATAAAACACAATGCCTGGGTCTAACCTACAAAGATTTTAATTTAATTGGTAGAAGGCAAGGCCTGCACATGAAGATTTTCCTTCTTTTTTTTTTCAGTTTTTAATTAAGAGTTCTCTTTATTTCATTCTCATTCTTGAAAGATAGATTTTATGTTTGCGTATTTTCCTTTCGCACCATGATGGCATTATTCCACAAACGGCATTGTTGCTATTGAAACACTGGTTGCTAGTCTAACTGCTGTTCTTTATAGGTTATCTTGTTTTTCTCACTGGCTGCTTTTAATATATTTTTATCAAAGCATATAGTTGATTTACAGTGTAGTGTTAGTTTCTGCTATACCGCAAACTGCTTCAGTTATATATGCATTCTTTTTTATATTCTTTTCCATTATGGTTTATCCTCGGATACTGAGTATATTTCTCTGTGCTATATAGTAGGACCTTATTATTTATCCATTCTATATATAATAATTTTCATCTACTAACCCCAAACTTCCAAGCCTTCCCTCTCCAACCCCTCCTTGGCAATCACAAGTCTTTTCTCTATGTCTGTGAGTCTGGTTTTGTTTCATAGATAGGTTCATTTGTGCCATATTTTAGATTCTACATATAAGTGATACCATACAGTATTTGTTTTTTCGCAGAGATTTTCTTAAAGTTCTTTAGGTGATTTCAATGTGCAGCCAAGAGTGAGAGCCACCACATTAGGTGAAAGGCTGATGGGAAATTTTATAAAGGAGGCAGTAGAGGGGTGAATCACGCTGACAACTCCTGAACCCAGTGATCAATCTTAATGATAAAGGACAACCAGACGCAGCATCTGTGGATGCCTGGGACATCATCCAAGCTGAATCTGATGAAGCCTCTAGTATAGAGGGACAGGATTCCCTCTATTCCCTCTATAAATGGTGTATAAGCTATATACACCGTTAGATTTTACAGGCCTGTTCTCTCCCAACACATCATCACTTTACAGAGCATATTCTACTATTTCCTCCATTTCTTTTCTCTACTTTTCCTAGTTTCCCCTCATTTTTCCTATATAAGCCTACCACAGAAACAACACAGGGGAAGAAGCAAGATGCTAGTAAGGGGTCATGAATTGAGCTTTGACAATAACAATAATTTAAGTGTTGGAACCTGGAAAAGTACCAGTTCATTTCAGCTCCTTCTTCTGATTTTCTTTGAAGAGCAAGCTTTCTAACAAGGTCAGAATACACGTCAAATTTCTCAGTTTTCACAGGAGAACTGCCAATCTTGTCACTTACATTTCTGGTATTCTTTTTTCATTCAACAACAGAAAAACTAAAGCTTTAAGATCCCCTAACAGAATAGAAAACTAATCTATTTCTATCAATAACTCATATCCCTTTACATGCACACACACTTTCTGGAAAATTATGCAAACTACTAGTAGCAGTTGTTTCTGAGAGAGTTAGGAGGAAGATGTACCCTTCACTCTTCTAAACCCCAGTACTATTTACATTATGGTCTGGATAATCCTTTGTCGTGGGGGCTGTCCTGGGCATTGTAGGCTATTTAGCAGCATCTTTTACTTCTACCTACTAGATGCCAGTAGTACCCCCTCTTTGTGAGAACAAAAATGTCCTTCCACTCTGCCAAATGTCTGTTGAGGTAACAAAATGGTCCTAATGGAACCATAATCCTATGCTTTTTGCATTTTCTTTTCTTTTTTTTTTTCACTACATGAGGCATTAATTACTCAAAAAATTTAAAGATTCAAAAAAGAGAGAAAAGCATAGCTGAGAGAAACAATGGTCTGAGAAAATGGTCTAAGACAAAGGTGATAAACTAGCAGTCACCAGGCTAAATCTAGCCCTGGCCAGCCCTCTTAAAGTTTTTAAGAAAAAAATTGAATGAGTTATCAAGATTTAAAAATGGGTGATTTCTGGATTTCCCTGGTGGTCCAGTGGTTAAGAGTCTGCCTTGCAGTGCAGGGGACACAAGTTCAATGCCTGGTCAGGGAACAGAGATCCCACATGCCACTGAGTAACTAAGCCAGTACACCATAATGAAAGATCCCACAAGATGCAAGGAAGATGCCATATGCTGCAACTAAGACCTGACGAAGCCAAATAAATAAATATTTTTTTAAAATGGGTGATTTCTACCTTTCTTGTTTCTTTTGAAGAAGCAGATAATCTGGTCATCCTAAGATCACATTATCAAATGGTACAATACAAATGAGCTGCCCTCTTTAGGTCAGAAAAGAAGTCTTATGTTGTTCCAGCCCTGCCTTAGTCTGTTAACCGGATTGCCCTTCAAAGCTATTTGAGTTTGAGATTCCTGCTCAATAGGGACAAGCTACTGTTATCCATCTATTAATATTCCTCACACAACATTCTACCCTTACCTGCCATTGGGTCTGCACCTGGAGACAACACGAATATCAATGGTGCACAGCAACTGGAATCATTGTAGGACCCCTGGAGATCAAATGTAGGGGCTTCAATGTATACATTTCCCATGTGTTCAGCAATGAACTCCCGAATGGCTGGAATCATTTTGTCAGGCCGCAAACATCGGAGGATCACCATCCTCTCCAAACCGTCAAGAAACTTCCAAGATCCAGGGAATGTTTCCGCATGGGGCCAGGCTGAGTCATAGATGAGCTTCCATTCATTACCATTTTGTTCCAAATGTTCCATAAGGCCTTTCAGGTTTGGCAATGCAGATGCACGGACCACTTCTGCCCATGCCTTCTCAGACAGCCACTCAGAAACTGGGTTTGGGAAAGGGTTGTCCAGGGCAATGCCTCCAGTTAGAAGAAAGTACCAAATTTCCTCATTAATTTGCTTTTTCTCTTTCATGATTCCTATTGTCAAGAGGAGGGAGAAAAGCAGCTTGTCCTTCTCAAACAGAGAGCGGCAGACGTTGTTGTAGATACTGAGGGTGAAATGATCAATGATGTACTCAATTCGTAGCTCCAGTTCCTCGCTCTTCTTGCTATGGGCCAGAGACTGCATGTAGAGGTTTATGAACCATGTCAGGGAGTACTGGTACATGGGTTCAATGTGGGCCAGGTCAGAGATACAAAAGAAGATGGTGGCAGAATGAACAGCCACTGGCTTGTAGCCCATACGGGTCTCATCGATCTGTGTTTCTGTCACTGAAGCAATTTCCTGTTTCTCAGAGATTTCTTCAGACAGCACTTTGGAAGAAGACAAAATTTTGATGGCAGTCTCATCCTCAAGTATATTGCCCTCAGAAAGGGAAAGGACCTCCAATATCTTATCTTCAATTTCCTTTAAATGTTTCTTGTTCTTGGCACTTTCCACAATCAACTTGTTCTTTTTCTCTTCAAGTTCTGGCTTCTCCTTGGCAGCCACAATGCCAAGGAGTTGATCTTGGAGGCCCAAGGGAGTGATCATAAAGTTGAGGAGACAGACTTTCACGGCCACCTCAGGGAGGTAATGTGGGTTCCTCAAACGGGTTGTGATATATAACTTAAAATCTCTGGAGTATTCGATGATGTTTTCACCAAGCCTCATGTACTCAACCCCTTGCTGTTTGAATGTGGACTTGAGCAAGATGGGTTCAATAAAGGCATCCAACTCTTCCCCAACATTTTCTAGTAAGACCGGAGCACCAAACTGCAGAGCGTGTTCTAGCGTCCTCACGTAGTTGGTATCCGAGAACTTGATGACTGACAGCTTATTTGCTTTCTCCATATTCTTGATCCACTTATTGGCCTGCCCCTGAGGGTCAATCATTAAAGCCCAGCGTCTGGAATTGGATACAATGATGCCATTGTCAATGGAGAAGGAGTCAATGGGAAGCCCAGCAATCTGCCAGGCACGAATTTTTACAGGATCTCCTAATGTGTTGCTAAGACTGAAGTCACTGGAGCCAGGGATGACCCTGTCCTTACACTGGGCCAGCCACTGCTTCTGGCACTCAGCCCGATAATCCACAGTAAAGGCCCCCAGGTAAGCCACGGTCCCAGAGGACAACAACACATCCCCCGTCAGATTAGTGTAACGGATACCCAGCTGCCGAGCGGCTTCTGTCCATCTGTCTTTCTCTCCTCCAAGACCACTAATCAATTTTTCTGCCCTGATCAGCTTTTGGGAACAGATTTCAATGTTTCCCTCCAATGTCTTTTTCTTGGTATTCATCTCCTCAAAGTCGTCGTTCAGGGCCTGGAGGCGGTCTTCTACCAGCTTCAGCTCTGCTCGCTTCTGGTTCAGTTTCTGCATCTGTGTGTCCAGCTTCCCCTCAGCCTCCTTCAGCCGCTCCCGTTTGGGAGCTACCACTTTGGCCACACGGTCATACACCTCCATGGCCCTCACCCACTTGCACAGACCCTCACATGCAGATGATACATTTTTAATTACAGCAGGCTGGAAATCTGGGTGATCGATAAACCTTTCCCGGATCCGCTTCATGATCACTGGGGGAATGTTGTCTTTGTCATATGTCTTGAGACTTTCTAAGAATTTCAGATCTCCGAGAATCTTTCTCGATACCCCCCAGTAATCTTCTATCATTTTACCTGTTTGAGGAAAGAAGTAGAGATAAAGCTATTTTTTAAAAATTTTTATTGGAGGATAATTACTTTACAGTGTTGTGTTGGCTACTGCCATACAACAACATGAATCAATCAGAAGTACATATCCCCTCCTTCTTGAGTCTCCCTCCAAGCCCCCCCATCCTACCCCTCTGGGTTGTCATAGAGCCCTGGGATGAGCTCCTTGTGTTATGTAGCAACTTTCTATTAGCTAAGAGATAAGACTACTATTAAGACATATTGGCAACCCTGCAGCCGCTACTCATATTTAGCAAAAAAAAAAAACAAAAAAAAACCACCAACAAAAACCCCAAGATCTTACAGAGGAATTGGAATTCTAGGGAAAGAGAATATACAAGTCATTACATGTTTATTCAAGCTCATAGAATGTATAACACCAGGAGTGAACCCTAATGTAATCTATGGACTTTGGATGATAAGATGTGTCCATGTAGGTTCATCAACTATAACAAATATACCATTCTGGTGGGAGATATTAATAATAAGGGAGGCTACGCATGTGTCTGTGACAAAGGTCTGTATAAGTCAAAGTTATGGTTTTTACAGTTGCCATGTATGGATGTGAGAGCTGGACCATAAAGAAGGCTAAGTGCCAAAGAATTGATGCTTTCAAACCATGGTGTTGAAGAAGACTCTTGACAGTCCTTTGGACGGCAAGGAGCTTAAACTAGTTGATCCTAAAGGAAATCAACCCTGAATATGAAAGACTGATGCTGAAGTTGAAGCTCCAATACTTTGGTCACCTGATGTGAAGAGCCTACTCATTGGAACAGACCCCAATGCTGGGAAAGATTGAAGGGAGGAGGAGAAGGGGATGACAGAGGACAAGATGGTTGGATGGCATCACCAGCTCAATGGAGCTGAGTTTGAGCAAGTTCTGGGAGATGGTGGTGGACAGGGAAGCCTGGTAAGCGAAGTCCATGGGGTCTTAAAGAGTTGGACATGGTTGAGTGACTGAACAACATGCATGTGTGGGAGCAGGGGGTATATGAGAAATTTCTGTATCTTCAACTCAATTTTTCCGTGAACTTAAAACCACTCTGAAAAAAAAAAAATGATCTCAAATCCCAAACTGCTTGCCATCTTTGCCTCATCTTTGGCTTGCTCCCTGGTCTTTAATTACAAGAAGCTTCCTTCAAATTCCTGATGATCCCAAGTGCTTCCCTAACATAAGCTCTTCACCTAGGTTGTAAATGGCATCTAGCTGGCTACTGAACAAACTTCAGGCTTACTTTAAAAGACACCTCTCTATGGAATGGGTGAATTTAACTCAGATGACCATTATATCTACTACTGTGGGCAAGAATCCCTTAGAAGAAATGGAGTAGCCATCATAGTCAACAAAAGAGTCTGAAATGCAGTACTTGGATGAAATCTCAAAAACGACAGAATGATCTCTGTTCGTTTCCAAGGCGAACCATTCAATATAACGGTAATCCAAGTCTATGCCCCGACCAGTAACACTGAAGAAACTGAAGTTGAACGGTTCTATGAAGACCTACAAGACCTTTTAGAACTAACACCCAAAAAAGATGTCCTTTTCATTATAGGGGACTGGAATGCAAAAGTAGGAGGTCAAGAAACACCTGGAGTAATAGGCAAATTTGGCCTTGGAGTACAGAATGAAGCAGGGCAAAGGCTAATAGAATTTGCCAAGAGAATGCACTGGTCATAGCAAACACCCTCTTCCAACAACACAAGAAATGACTCTACACATGGACAACACCAGATGGTCAACACCAAAATCAGATTGATTATATTCTTTGTAGCCAAAGATGGAGAAGCTGTATACAGTCAGCAAAAACAAGACTGGGAGGTGACTGTGGCTCAGATCATGAACTCCTTATTGCCAAATTCAGACTGAAATTGAAGAAAAGTGGGGAAAACCACTAGACCATTCAGGTATGACCTAAATCAAATCGCTTATGATTATACAGTGGAAGTGAGAAACAGATTTAAGGGACTAGATCTGATAGAGTGCCTGATGAACTATGGACGGAGGTTTATGACGTGGTACAGGAGACAGGAATCAAGACCATCCCCAAGAAAAAGAAATGAAAAAAGCAAAATGGCTGTCTGAGGAGGCCTTATAAATAAAAGAAGAGAAGTGAAAAGCAAAGGAGAAAATGAAAGATATACCCATTTGAAGCAGAGTTCCAAAGAACAGCAAGGAGAGATAAGAAAGCCTTCCTCAGTGGTCAGTGCAAAGAAATAGAGGAAAGCAATAGAATGGGAAAGACTAGAGATCTCTTGAAGAAAATTAGAGATACCAAGGGAACATTTCATCCAAAGATGGGCTCAATAAAGGACAGAAATGGTATGGACCTAACAGAAGCAGAAGATATTAAGAAGCAGTGGCAAGAATACACATAAGAACTGTACAAAAAAGATCTTCATGCCCCAGATAATCACGATGATGTGATCACTCACCTAGAGCCAGACATCCTGGAATGTGAAGTCAAGTGGGCCTTAGGAAGCATCACTACAAACAAAGCTAGTGGAGGTGATGGAATTCCAGTTGAGCTATTTCAAATCCTAAAAGACGATGCTGTGAAAGTGCTGCACTCAATATGCCAGAACAATTGGAAACCTCAGCAGTGGCCACAAGACTGGAAAGGTCAGTTTTCATTCCAATCCCAAAGAAAGGCAATGCCAAAGAATGCTCAAACTACCACACAATTGCACTCATCTCACACACTAGTAAAATAATGCTCAAAATTCTCCAAGCCAGGCTTCAGCAATATGTGAACTGTGAACTTCCAGATGTTCAAGCTGGATTTACAAAAGGCAGAGGAACCAGAGATGAAGTTGCCCACATCTGCTGGATCATCGAAAAAGCAAGAGAGTTCCAGAAAAACATCTATTTCTCTTTATTAACTATGCCAACGCCTTGGACTGTGTGGCTCACAATAAACTGTGGAAAATTCTGAAAGAGATGGGAATACCAGACCATCTGACCTGCCTCTTGAGAAACCTGTATGCAGATCAGGAAGCAAGTTAGAACTGGACATGGAACAACAGACTGGTTCCAAACAGGAAAAGGAGTACATCAAGGCTGTATATTGTCACCCTGATTATTTAACTTATACTCAGAGTACATCATGAGAAACGCTGGGCTGGATGAAGCACTAGCTGGAATCAAGATTTCTGGGAGAAATATCAATAACCTCAGTTATGCAGATGACACCACCCTCAGGACAGAAAGCAAAGAAGAACTAAAGAGCCTCTTGATGAAAGTGAAAGAGGAGAGTGAAAAAGTTGGCTTAAAGCTCAACATTTAGAAAACTAAGATCATGGCATCCATGACTCATTTGAAAAGACTGGGATGCTGGGAAAGATTGAGGGCAGGAAGAGAAGTGGTTGACAGAGGATGAGATGGTTGGGTGGCATCACTGAGTCAGTGGACATGAGTTTGGGTAAATTCTGGGAGTTGGTGATGGACGGGGAGGCCTGGTGTGCTATGGTTCATGGGGTCACAAAGAGTCGGACACGACTGAGTGACTGAACTGAACTGAACTATGGAGGATTTTTTTTCATCTCAGAGGCTAGAATATCCATAAATGCTCTATATATTGCCAGAAATGGCAATTTGTGATTTTTTTTGTTTGTTTGTTTAGTTTTAGCTGTGTGCTTCTCCCTCAAAGCTGTAACCTTCTGGGGGAGGGCACAAGATTGCAGAGTAGTATGATACTGAGCTTACTTCCCCCCATGAACATATGAAAAATACATCTACATGTGGAGCAAATTTCTTTGAAAACCAACTGGAGACTGGCAGGAAGACTCTTTGACAATCAAAGCTGTAAACAAAGATCCACATGGAGTTGTGTAGGAAGGGAGGAGAAGCAATCAGGTTGGGACATGTGCCCCTAGGAGGTGATACAGAGGTATCATAATTGTAATGGCAAAAACTTAAAGATAGAGAGAATTCTAAAAGCAACAAAAGACAGAGTCACATACAAGGGAACTCCCATAAGGGTATCAGGTGATTTTTCTGCTGCAATTTTGCAAGCCAGAAGGCAGTGAAATTACATATTTAAAGTCCTGAAAGGAAAAACCCTACAACCTAGGATATTCTACTAGCAATACTATCATTCATAATTGAAGGAGAGATAAAAACTTCTCAGACAAGCAAAACCTAAGATTTCATCAATTACTAGCCAAATCTAAAAGAAGTGTTAGAGTCTTTTCTAAGTGGAAAGAAAAGGCTATAACAAGAAGTAAGAATTTATAAGAAAGGGAAAATCCCACTAGTAAAGGCAGGAGGAGAAGGGAACGACAGAGGATGAGATGCCTGGATGGCATCACTGACTCGATGGGCATGAGTTTGAGTAAACTCCGGGTGTTGGTGATGGACAGGGAGGCCTGGTGTGCTGCGATTCATGGGGTCACAAAGAGTTGGACACGACTGAGTGACTGAACTGAACTGAAAGGCAAATATATAGTAAAGGCTGTAGATCAATCACTTAAATAAGCTAGTATAAGGATTAAAAGACAAAAATTGTTTAATTAACTATAACTACCATAAACAGTTAAGGGATAAATATGAAGATGTACAATATGACATCAAAAGTACAAAACATGGAGGAGGGGAGTGAAAATATAAATATTTTAGAATGTGTTTGAATTTACATGACTATCAGATTTAAACAAGTAGATACACTTTATAGGTCAACACATACTACCCCCATGGTAACCACAAATCAAAAATCTATGATAGATACAACAATAAATAGAAAGGAACAGGGTATAAGGATAAAGGAAAATGATCAAACCATAAGGGAAGAGGCTAAAAGAAGAAAATAATTGAGAAAAACTACAAGCACAACCAGAAAAGAAGTAACAAAATGTCAATAAGTTTATACTTATCAATAATCATTTTAAATGTCAGTGGACTAAATTCTCCAATAAAAAGACATAGAATGACTGATTGGATAAAAAAAAAAAAAGACCCCAAGACTGCTCCTAATAAGAGATTCTTCATAGAGCTAAAGACACACAGACTGAAAATGAGAGGATGGTAAAGGTATTTCACAAAATGAAAATGAAAAGAAAGTGGGGGTAGCAACACTCATATCAGATAAAATAGACTTTAAAACAAAGTCTATAGCAAAAGAAAAACAAGACCATTTTATAATGATAAAGGGATCCATACAAGAAGAAAATATAACATCTGTTAACATATATGCACCTAATATAGGAGCATACAAATATATAAAGCACATATTAACAGACATAGGGGAGAAATTGACATTAATACACTAATAGGAGGGGACTTTAGTAACACTTTACTTACATAATTAGATCATCCAGAGAGAAAATCAATAAAGAAACAGAGGTCTTAAATGACACATTAGACCAATTGGACTTAACAATATCTAGAAGAAATTCCAACCCAAACCAGAAGAATACACATTCCTTTCAAGTGCTCATGGAATGTTCTCCAGGATAGATCACATGCTAGGCAACAAAACAAGTCTTGACAAATTTAAGAAGCTAGAAATTATATCAAACTTTTTTTTTTTCCTGATCACAACAATATGAAACTAGAAAAATGATTACAGGAGAAAAATGGTAAAAGCACAAAAACATACTACTAAAAGTGGATCAGTGAAGAAATCAAAGAAGAAATCAGAAAATACTTTGAGACAAGTGAAAAGAAAAATACAACTTTCCAAAATCTATGGGACAAAACAAAAGCAGCTCCAAGAGGGAAGTTTATAGTGATATAGGCATACGTCAAGAAACAAGAAAAATCTCAGATAAACAACCTAACCTGCCAACTAAAGGAATCAGAAAAAGAACAAAGCCCAAAGTTAGCAGAGGGAAGGAAACAATGAAGATCAAAGAAAGAGAAATAAAATAAACATAAAAACAGAAAAGATCAATGAAACAAAGTCCTAGCCACAGCAATCAGGCAAGGAAAAGAAACAAAAGGCATCCAAATTAGCAGCGGAAAAGGACAATCTGTTACTATTTCCAGATGACACATATTATATATAGAAAACCCTAAAGTCTCCATGAAAAATAATTGGAACTGAAAAATAAATTCAGTAATGTTGCAGGATACGAGATTAATATACAGAAATCTGCTGTTTTTCTATACATTAATAGTGAAAGAGAAAGCACGAAATCAATCTCCTTAAAATCTTCAAAAAGAATAAAATACCTAGGAATAAACTTAACCGAGGAGGTGAAAGACCTATACCATGAAAACTATAAAACAGTGTGTACTCAGCTGTTAAAAAGAATTCATTTGAATCAGTTCTAATGAGATGGATGAAACTGGAGCCCATTATACAGAGTGAAGTAAGCCAGAAAGATAAAGACCAATACAGTATACTCACACATATATATGGAATTTAGAAAGATGGTAACAATAACCATATATGCAAAACAGAAAAAGAGACACAGATGTACAGAACAGACTTTTGGACTCTGTGGGAGAAGGAGAGGGTGGGATGTTTCTAGAAAACAGCATTGAAACATGTATATTATCTAGGGTGAAACAGATCATCAGCCCAGGTTGGATGCATGAGACAAGTGCTCAGGCCTGGTGCACTGGGAAGACCCAGAGGGATCAGGTGGAGAGGGAGGTGGGAGGGGGGATCGGGATGGGGAACACATGTAAACCCATGGCTAATTCATGTCAATGTATGACAAAACCCACTTCAATATTGTAAAGTAATTAGCCTCCAACTAATAAAAATAAATGGAAAAAAAAAAACCACTGTGGAAGGAAATTGAAGATGGTACACATAAATGGAAAGATATCCCATGCTCATGAATTGAAAGAATTAATACTAAAATGTCCACACACCCAAAGCAATCTAATGTAAAAACCTTTCAAAATATTAAAAACAGAACTAGAAAAAATAACCTTAAAATGTACATAGAACAACAAAAGACCCTGAGTAGCCAAAACAATATTGAGAAAAAAAGAACAAAGCTGAAGTTATCTCAGTCCCTGACTTCAGACAATATTACAAAGCTACAGTAATCAAAGCAGTATAAGACTGATACAGCAAAACAGATGCAAAGATCAATGGACCAAAATAGACAGCCCGGAAATAAACATACTCACTTATGGTCAATTAATCCATGATATAGGAGATAAAAAGGGCTTCCCTGGTGACTCAGATGGTAAAGAATCCACCTGCAATGTGGGAGACCTGGGCTGGGAAGATCCCCTGGAGGAGGACATGGCAACCCACTCCAGTCCTCTTGCCCGGAGAATCCCCATGGACAGAGAAGCCTGGTGGACTACAGTCCATGGGGTCACCGAGAGTCAGACATGACTGAGCAACTAAGCGCAGCACAGGAGATAAGAATAAACAACAGGGAAAAGATAGTCTCTTCAATAAATGGTGCTGGGAAAACTGGACAGCTACATGTAAAAGAATGAAATCAGAACACTTCCTAACACCATACACAAAGATAAACTCAAAATGGATTTAAAACTAAATATAAGACTAGAAACCATAAAACTCCTAGAAGAAAATATAGGCAGGACGCTCTTTGATATAGCAATATTTTTTGTATTATTCTCCCAAGGCAAAGGAAACAAAAGCAAAACAAAACTAAACAAATGGGATCTAATTAAATTTAAAAGCTTTTGCACAGAAAAGGAAATGATGAACAAAACAAAAAGACAACCTACTGAAATGGGAGAAATTATTTGCAAATTGTATGACCAGTAAGAGGCTAATACCCATCTATGAAGAGCTCATACAACTCCACATTTAAAATAACAATCCAATCAAAAAATGGGCAGAAGACTTGAATAGACATTTTTCCTGAGTAGACATACAGATAGCTAACACACACTGAAAAGATGCCTAACATCACTAATTATTAGAGAAATGCAAATTCAAACTACAATGAGGTATCATGTCACACCTGTCAGAATGGTTATCATCAAAAAGAACACAAATAACAAATGTTGGAGAGGATGTGGAAAAAAGGGAACTCTCAAATACTGTTAGTGGGAATGTAAATTGGTACAGGTACTGTGGAAAACAGTATGGAGGCTCCTCAGAAACCTAAAAATCAATCCAGCAATTCCACTCCTGGATACATATCTGGAAAAAAGCAAAAACAGTAATTCAAAAAGATATATGCACCCCAATGTTCATGGACCATTACTTACAATAGCCAAGATATGGGAACAACCCAAGTGCCCATCAAGAGGTAACGGGATTAAGAAGATATTGAATACAAAGGAATATTACTGAGCTATAAGAAAGAATGAAATACTGCCATGTAGCAACATGCATGGACTTGGAGGACATTGCTTAGTGAAATAAATCTAGAAGAGAAAGACAAGTACTATATGTTATCACTTATATGTGGAATCTAAAAAATAAAACAAATGAATGAATACAACAAAACAGAAACAGATTCACAGATATATAGAGAACAAAGTTAGTGGTTATCAGTGGGGAGATGGAAGGGAGAGTAGCAATATAAAGGCAGGGGATTATGCAGTACAAACTGCTATGATTAAAGTAAGTAAGCTAAAGAATATATTGTACAACATAGGGAATATAGTCAGTATTTTATAATAACTTTATATATAATCTATATAAATAGATTTTTTCTATAATCTAGATAACCTATAATAATCTATAACCTAATCTATAATAATTTTGAGCCACTAGTTATACATTTAAAACTAATATAGTAAATCAATTATATATTTAAAAAATTGTTTGCTCCTTCTGTGTTTATTACAATCTGGCACAGTGCGTGATTATCAGTTTTTAACATGAATTTAATGAATGTTGCCCTTTTCCCCAGTCATACATGAAGAGGGCAACCGGATCCATAAGCATGTATTAATACTCTGAATATTCTTTTCCAAATATGGGAGGAGGGTCTGATAGAGCATGTTTTGTCATCCCTGGGGTGAATCAGTCCTTCTAGTGAGTGAGTGAGTGACTGAGTGTCTCCAGAGAAAGAGTGAGGGTGGGGTAAGCAACTTGCAGACTTGCAACCAGACGGACGGCTGTCCTCAGCCTGCCCTGAAACGAAACAGAGCCTTTGTTCACCTTAGCACCCCTCATGATGACTAATAAATGAGTGAGCCCTGATCCCATCCCAGGAAGTGCTCCTTTTGTCAATATGTTAGAAAAAAGTCACTCTTTTTGATGATAAACCCTTGCCAACCTCCACTCATCAAAAAATATCTGCTCAATGTTATGTGGCAGTCTGGATGGGAGGGGAGCTTGGGGTACAAAGGATACCTGTATATGTATGGCTTAGTCACTTCACTGTTCACCTCAAACTATCACAATATTGATCAGCTAAACCCCACTACAAAATAAAAGTTAAAAAAAAAGAGTTGTACTTGAGATATTGTATTAGATACAACAGGTCAAATATATCCTATTTCTAAAGCAAGCTTAGACACCAAACAAATATTTCCAATCAAAGTTTTTGTTTCTATCCTAGGAAATGATCTGCTTTGTTTAAATTTAAGGTATCCAAAACTAATTTGGGCTTCCCTGGTGGTCCAGACAGTAAAGAATCTGCCTGCAATGCTGGAGACCTGGGTTGGGAAGATCCGCTGGAAGAGGATATGGCAACCCACTCCAGTATTCTTGTCTGGAAAATCCCCATGGACAAAGGAGCCTGGCAGGCTACAGTCAGGGGTCTCAAAGAGTCAGACACAACTGAGCGACTAAGTACAAAATTTATTTGTGCTTTTGCTCCATTCCAATATACTGGCTAAACTCTGTGAGTTATTTTGTGAATAATACACAAAATTCACTTCAATTTTAAAATAAGAAAAGTGGATGATGTGGCCAACATCAATGATGGAAGAAGAGAACTGGTTTTTGAGACCTGACCCTGCTTTGCATATTTCAGTAGTTCTCAATCTTGGTTGTACCTTAGAATCACCTGGGAGCTTTAAGAAAAATACTAATGCTCAGGCCACACCCTAGGCTAAAGGAATAAGAATCTCTAGGAGTGGGGGCAGGGGCTTTAGCACTCTTTAAGTTCCCAGGTATACCAGGGTACAGTCAGAGTGGAAAAGCACTGGCTAGCTCATCTTTACTCAGACTAACTTATTACACCTCAGGTGCTTCCCTAGAGGAGTCTCCCGTAGCATCCTCTCCCTATTTGTCCATTTCTGATCACCTCTGCATTTCTTCATGTGGTTTTTGTCCTGAAACCAGCCAAGGAAGAGGGAATGCTATTCACTGGGAAGCAGAAGCTTGAGTCTTCCAAAGGAGGGATCAGGCATTTCTAACATTTCAGAAGCAATGGGGGAATAGCGGGACTGTTTGAAGGATACAAGGATTCAAAAGGCAAGAAATATCACGGGAGATGACTTTTAAAGTCCTTGTTCAGTTTTAAGACACTGATTTTAGTGCAAGCTTCTATATCTAATTTAAATTTTAAGAATGAATTTTCACTTATTCATGCTTCTAGGCTCTATTATATAAACTTTCCTCTCTCTCTCCCCTATTCCTTTTCTCCCATCTTCTGAGTTTCTGTATCCTGGTCTTCCTCAGGCCTGTCAGTTTCACTCTCTGCCCTTTTATCCCTGTCTTTCTTCCTCTAATCCTTCACCAGCAGCTCATGCTCCACCTCACCTCCTACCACCATTCTCTGTGTGTGCCTTTGTTTCCCTGTCTCTATTTCTCTTCTTTCTGGTCTATTTTCTTCCCACTCACTCTCTATTTTTGTATGTCTCTGTATGTCTTGGTGGCGGGGGGAGGGGGGGGTCTCTATTGTTCACTTTCAGCTTTTCTGTGTCTTAGCTTATTTCTGCTTTTCTCTCTTGCCAATATCTTTCTCTGTGATTGGTATCTGACGCTGTAAGAGTCTCTCACTCCCCCACTCACCCCTCCCTGTGTTTGTCTTTCTTCCTCCAGATTTCTTCGCATCCCGAACTCTTTCTCTCTCTGTTTATGATCTGTTCATGCCCATGTGCGTACATCTAGGTGTCCAGGTCTCTCTATTTCTCTCTCAGTCTCACTATCCTTCTCTCCATTTCTCTGTCTGTGTCTCCTTTTTCCTCTGGCTATCTCTTTCAGTGTCTCTTTTTTCTCAGTTTCTCCTTTATCTTTCTCTCTCGCTCTGTTTGTTTCTCTCCCTCACCCACGTACTACTCTGCGTGTTTGCTCCCCATCAGTCCTCTTGTCTGCATGACCTTCATTTTTGTAACAATTTGTAGGCAGGGGCCTGGACTGAGTTTGGCTTCACCTTAAGATGCCTGTGTTTTCCTTACTGACTGAGAGGAGAGAGGATGGTGAAGAAACACAAGTGACCAGACAGAAGTCCTGGGGCCCATCTTATTTCCCCTAAGACACCACGGTACGGCCTGCAGGCCTGGGGCGGGATGAGTGGGGATGCTGGCACCCTTCCTGTTAGGAGAGAGCAGCCTCTGTACGCCTCTGGGTTGGGAAGGGTGCTGGAAGGGGTTACCGCTGCCACTGGGGTCCGGCTTCCTCTCTGGTCTCAGCCCTTTCATCACACAGATGCTCTCCATGACCAGCTTGACAGGACCAGGTGGGTTCTGCATCGACTTCACCAGTGAGATATCTGTTTGGTTCAGAGTGTCCAGCGCAGCGAGTGCAGCCTCCAGTGCCGGCATCGCCTCTGCCAGGTCCCCTTCACATTCGTTCTGCAGAAGCACGGGGACAGAAGGGTGAGGGCCTGGCGCCCGATATACTGAGGGTGAAGCAAGTTCTGCCCCCGGAAGAAGCAGCAGAAGTGGGAAGAGGTGCTTCCTGCCCCAGTGTCCTTCCAGGACAGTGTCTTCTCCTGGAGGTTTGCATGCAAGGATGGCTCTGAAAGGCCGCAGGGAAGCATGCATGCATTTGGGAGCTGTGGTTTGGATGCCTTGGACATTTGAGAATTTACCTGGCCTATAATCTTTTACAAAATCAAGCTTTTGGTTTTTAACTAATTCCCAAGGGGTATATGCCATGAGTGACTTCATATCAACTGATCAACGATGGGTTGAGAGATTAAGTAAAAAATGAAGCCTATTTGTGAGTGACAGATGGGAAGGGGGTTACGGCAAGCTTGGGGAGGAATAAGGCACGAGGGGTGGGAGAATGTCAGAGATAGCGTGAGAGTCTGGGATGCACTGTAGCTCAGAGATGGGATGGGGTGAACCTGGGGACAGGGTGATGTTTAAGGCCAGAGTTTAAGGATGAGGAATGGGGATAAAGACTAGAGCTGGGTAGTGAGTCCTGGGAAAAAGAGAACAGAATATGTTTTGTCCATTATTTCTTTGTTTAAAAACAAAACTAATACAATGGAATATTATTCAGCCATAAAAAGAAATGAAGTAATGATTCATGCAACAACATGGATAAACCTTGAGAACATTAAGCTAAGTGAAACCAGCCAGATAGACACAAAATGGCACCTGTTATATGATTCCATTTACATAAACTGTGCATAAAAGGAAAATCCATATAGGCGGAAAGTACGTTAGTGGTTGACAGGGGCTGGGTAGAAGAAACGGCTAGTGATTACTAATGGATATAAGTTTCTTTTTGGGTGATGAAGATGTTCTAAAATTACATAGTGATTATGACTGTATAACTTTGTGAATATACTAAAAAAAAAACCCTCTGAGTTGCATGATTTTAAAAGGTGACTATTAGTGGTATGTGAATTATATCTCAATTTTTTTTAAAAAAGGAAATCTCAACATTATAAAATTCTGTATAGATTACAGTTGTCCCTCTCTAACTGTGGATTCGGAACCACAGATCCAGAAGGCAGGAGGCTTCAGCATCTGAGCATTTTTGTATCTGTGGGGCCAGAGGTGGAGATGGGGTGGGGAAGGCTGGACCCAATCTCCTGTAAATGCAACTGTATTTAGCAGTCCAATCCTTTTCCTTCAACAAAACAACAACAAAAACAACAAAACAATGAGGTCTTGGGAGGAAAAATGAGTTAACCAAGGCCACAAAACTGGTTAGTCATTGAGCCAAGTTCCAACTTTGGGCCCCCGGCTCCGCACTCAGTGAATTTTCTGATAGTCTCCCAGCCCAGGGAGTGATAACACAGTCATGATTGAAGTGAAATTTCACGAGAATGTCAAAAGCAGCGTGTGTCGAAATCTATGTCCTGCAGGTTTATTTTGATAAGCAAACAAAATAAAAGAGGTTCTACCTTCTTACATGTATGTGTGTATTGGAGCTTCAGCTTCAGCATTAGTTCTTCCAGTGAAGATTCAGGGTTGATTTCCTTTAGGATTGATTGGTTTGCTCTTCTTGCTGTCCAAGGGACTTTTAGGAGTCTTCTACAGCACTACAATTTGAAGCATCAATTCTTTGGCACTCAGCCTTCTTTATGGCCCACTGTCACATTATGCCTCCCAATGTTGTGACGGCGCCACTTCTTTCCTAAGGGGTAAGGCCTGGGTTCCAGCAAGGTTGTTCATCAAATGACTCAAAGGCCTCTTTTGTTGTTCAATCACTAAGTTGTGTTCAACTCTTTGCAACCGCGTGAACTGCAGCATGCGAGGTTCCCCTGTCCTTCACTATGTTCTGGAGTTTGATCAACTTCATGCCCATTGAGTCGAGGATGCTACCTAACGGTATCATCCTCTGCTGTCCCCTTGTCCTTTGGCATTCAATCTTTCCCAGCATGAGGATCTTTTCCAATGAGTCAGCTCTTCACATCAGGTGGTCAAAGTATTGGAGCTTCAGCTTCAGCATCAGTCCTTCCAATGAATATTCAGGGTTGATTTCCTTTAGGATTGACTGGTTTGATCTCCCTGCAGTCCAAGGGGATCTCAAGAGTCTTCTCCAGCACCTCAGTTCAAAAGCATCAGTTCTTCGGTACTCAGCCTTCTTTATGGTCCAACTCTCACATCCATACATGACTACTGGAAAAGTCATAGCTTTGACTACATGGACCTTTGTTGGAAAAGTGATATCTCTGCTTTATAATATGCTATCTAGGTTTGCCATAGCTTTCCTTATAAGGAGCAAGCATCTTTTAATTTCATGGCTGCAGTCATTGTCTGCAGTGATTTTAAGACCCCAAAATAAAATCTGTCACTGCTTCCCGTTCTCCCCCTTCTATTTGCCATGAAGTGACTGGACCAGATGCCATGATCTTAGTTTTTTGTTTTAATGTTGAGTTTAAAGCCAGCATTTTTTTTAACTTTAAACGTTTTATTTTGTATTGATGTATAGCCATTAGGCTTCCCTGGTGGCTCAGACAGGAAAGAATCTGCTTGCAATGTGGGAGACCCAGGTTTGATCCTTGGGTCGGGAAGGTCCCATGGAGAAGGGAATGGCAACCCACTCCAGTATCAAACCAGTTAATCCTAAAGGAAATCAACCCTCAATATGGTCGGAAGGACTGATGCTGAAGCTGAAGCGCCAATACTTTGGCCACGTTATGCGAAGAGCCAACTCACTGGAAAAGATCCTGATGCTGGGAAAGATTGAGGGCAGGAGGAGAAGTGGGTGACAGAGGATGAGATGGTTGGATGGCATCATTGACTCAATGGACATGAGTTTGAGCAAACTCCAGAAGATAGTGAAGAACAGTGAAGCCTGGCGTGCTGTAGTCCATGGGGTTGGAAAGAGTTGGACACAACTTAGTGACTGAACAACAACAACTCTGCATTAAAGTTAAATAAGCAAGGTGACAATATATAGTCTTGACATACTCCTTTCCCAGTTTTGAACCAGTCTGTTGTTCCATGTAAAGTTCTAACTGTTGGTTCTTGACCTGCATACAGGTTTCTCAGGAGACAGATAAGGTGGCCTGGTATTCCCATCTCTTTAAGAATTTTCCACAGTTTGTTGTGATCCACACAAAGGCTTTAGTATAGTCAATGAAGCAGAAGCAGATGTTTTTCTGGAATTCCCTTGCTTTCTTTGTGATCCAATGGATGTTGGCAATTTGATCTTTGGTTCCTCTGCCTTTTCTAAACCCAGCTTGTACCTCTGGAAGTTCTCAGTTCACATACTGCTGAAACATAGCTTGAAGGATTTTGAGTATAAGCTTACTAGTATGTGAAATGAGCACAATTGTATGGTAGTTGGAACATTTTTTGGCATTCCCCTTCTTTGGGATTGGAATGTAAACTGACCTTTTTCTGTTCTGTGGCCACTGTTGAACTTTCCAAATTTGCTGACATATTGATGGCCGCATTTTAACAGCATCATCTTTTAAGAATTGAAATAGCTCAGCTGGAATCCCATCACCTCCATTAGCTTTGCTTGTAGTAATGCTTCCTAAGGCCCACTTGACTTCACACTCCAGGATGTCCAGCTCTCAGTGAGTTTGCACACTATCATGGTTTTCCAGGTCACTAAGACTTTTTAAAAATAGTTCTTCTGTGTATTCTTTTCACTTCTCCTTAATCTCTTTTCTTTCTGTTAACTCCTTACTGTTTCTGTCCTTTATCATGCCCATCTTTGCATGAAATATTCCCCTGTTATCTCCAATTTTCTTGGAGATCTCTAGTTTTTTCCATTCAATTCTTTTCCTCTATATCTTTGCATTGTTCATTTCAGAAGGTCTTCTTATCTCTCCTTGCTATTCTCTGGAACTCTGCATTCCGTTGTATATATCTTTCCCCTTCTCCCTTGCCTTTCACTTCTCTTCTTTCCTCAGCTATTTTTACAGCATCTCAGACAACCACTTTGCTTCCTAGCATTTCTTTTTCTTTGGGATGGTTTTTGTCACTGCCTTCAGTACAATGTTATGAACTTCTGTCCATAGTTCTTCAGGCACTCTGTCTACCAGATCTAATTCCTTGAATCTATTTGTCACCTTCACTGTATAATCATAAGGGATTTGATTTAAGTCATACCTGAATGCCCTAATAGTTTTCCCTACTTTCCTTAATTTAAGGCTGAATTTGCAATAAGGAGCTTGTGATCTAAGCCAAAGTCAGCTCCAGGTCTTTTTTTTTTGCTGACTGTATAGAGCTTTCCCATCTTCAGCTGCAAAAAATATAATCAAGCTGATTTCGGTATTGACCATCAAGTGATGTCCATGTATAGAGTTGTCTCCTGTGTTGTTGGAAGAAGATGTTTGCTATGACCAGTGTGTTCTCTTGGCAAAACTGTTAGCATTTGCCCTGCTTCATTTTGTACTCCAAAGCCAAAGTTGTCTGTTACTCCAGTATCTCTTGACTTACTACTTTTGCATTTCAATCCTCTGTGATGAAAAGGACATGCTTTTGGTGTTATAGAAGGTCTTGTAGACTGTGTGGATCATAATAAACTGTGGAAAATTCTGAAAGAGAAGGGAATAGAAGACTACCTGACCTGCCTCTTGAGAAACCTGTATGTAGGTCAGGAAGCAACAGTTAGAACTGGACATGGAACAACAGATTGGTTCCAAATAAGAAAAGGAGTACATCAAGGCTGTATATTGTCACCCTGCTTATTTAACTTATATGTAGTATACATCATGAGAAATGCTGGGCTGGAAGAAGCACAAGCTGGAATCAAAACCGCTGGGAGAAATATCAATAACCTCAGATATGCAGACAACATCACCCTTATGGCAGAAAGTGAAGAAGAACTAAAGAGCCTCATGATGAAAGTGAAAGAGGAGAGTGAAAAAGTTGGCTTAAAGCTCAACATTCAGAAAACTAAGATCATGGCATCTGGTCCCATCAATTCATGGCAAATAGACAGGGAAACAGTGGAAACAGTGTCAGACTTTATTTTGGGGGGCTCCAAAATCACTGCAGATGATGATTGCAGCCATGAAATTAAAAGACGCTTACCCCTTGGAAGGAAAGTTATGACCAACCTAGACAGCATATTAAAAAGCAGAGACATTACTTTGCCAACAAATGTCCATCTAGTCAAGGCTATGGTTTTTCCAGTAGTCATGTATGGATGTGAGAGTTGGATAAAGAAAGCTGAGCACTGAAGAATTGATGCTTTTGAACTGTGGTATAAGAGAAGACTCTTGAGAGTCCCTTGAACTGCAAGGAGATCCAACCAGTCCATCCTAAAGGAGATCAGTCCTGGGTGTTCATTGGAAGGGCTGATGTTGAAGCTGAAACTCTAATACTTTGGCCACCTGATCCGAAGAGCTGACTCACTGGAAAAGACCCTGATGCTGGGAAAAATTGAGGGCGGGAGGGGAAGGGGACGACAGAGGATGAGATGGTTGGATGGCATCACCGACTCAATGGACATGAGTTTGGATAAACTTGGGGAGTTGGTGATGGACAGGGAGGCCTGGAGTGCTGCGGTTCATGGAGTCGCAAACAGTCAGACAGGCTGAGTGACTGAACTGAACTAGAAGGTCATGTAGGTCTTCATAGAACCATTTGACTTCAGTTTCTTTAGCATTAATGATTGGGGCATAGACTTGGATTATTGTGATGCTGAATGGTTTGCCTTGGAAATAAACCGAGATCATTTTGTCTTTTTTGAGATCACACTTAAGTACTGCATTTTGGACTCTTGTTGACTGTGAGGGTTACTTCATTTCTTCTAAGGGATTCTTGCCCACAGTAGTTGATATAATGGTTACCTGAATTAAATTCACCCACTCCTGTCCATTTTAGTTGACTGATTCCTAAAATGTCGATGTTCACTTTTGCCATCTCCTGCTTGACCGTGTCCAATTTACCTTGATTCTTGGATCTCACATTTCAGGTTTCTATGCAATACTGTTCTTTACAGCATTGGACTTAACTTTCACCACCAGACACATCCACAACTGAGTGTCATTTCAGCTTTGGCCCAGCATCTTCTTTCCTCTTGAAGCTATTTCCCTGCTCTTTCCCAGTAGCATATTGGACACCTTCTGGCCTGGGGGGCTCATTTGGTGTCATATCTTATTGCCTTTTCATATGTTCATGGGGTTTTCTTGGCAGGAATACTGGAGTGATTTGCCATTTCATCCCCCAGTGGACTATGTTTTGTCAGAACTCTTCACTATGGATGACCTGTCTGTCTTGCATAGCATGGTTCATAGCTTCACGGCTTTACACAGCAAGCTCCTTTGCCACGATAAGGGCTGTGATCCATGAAGGGGCAAAAGGCCTCTAGTTGTAACATATCTCTAACAGTGATTCTCAACATTGACGGTGCATCAGAGTCACTGAGGGGCATTTAGAGCATCCACATCATCAAGTTCCACACCCAGAGGTTCTGATTCATTCAGTCTGGTGTGGGGTAAGGGGGTCTGGGCATCTGTATTTTTAAAACTCCAGAGGTGATTCTGGCACACAGCTCTGTTGAGACTCAAGCTGATACTCTGGAAACACTGAAAATAAGGCAGGAAATAATAGACTTCAATGCCCAATAGGGGAATGGCTACTTGATGAGTGAAGCACCTACTTAAAATGGTCATTAAAATGATTATATAACATTTTGGAAAAACATTTGTGATAAGCTGTTAAGGAAACAAAACCATAAAACAAGTCACAATTATGCTATGGTTGCAATAATAAACCTATCCACGTGTATAGACAGGAACTAGAGGAAAGCCTGGAAAAGTGGAAAAGTGTTAAAGCTGAGCTCTTAAAAGTCATTTTGTATGTGTTATTACTGTTACATCATTTGCTTCCATGATAAGAAATTATAATTAAAAATGACCCCTGTAGCTTAGCAGTGCATGGAGCAGCAGGGCTGTTCGAGGCTTGTGAATCACAGTGCTTACTGACAAAATGTAATCAACTCTGCAGTACTTCTGGCATTATTTATTATTCTCATTATGGGGGAAAGAAATGACACATTAGCTTAAAAAGAATCGATGAATTTAAGCAAGCCATTTTTCTTGGGAGCAAAGTGTTTGAGCACTGACTCTTTTCTTGCAAATTTCCTGATCCTCCTAGTATGAATCTCATTCCATTGCAGGACCTCTGAACTTCATTAAGTACCACACTGGGTGCTCTCCCATGTTCTCTTATTTCTAGGGGTGTGAAGAGTTTAAAGAAAATCAGCCATCCTTGTGTGGAAAAGGACTGTAACCATGAGAGGTTCAGGAGGGGTTTCTGGTCCTTACAAAAAAAGCCTTAGAGTAAGCACAGGTTTTCTTCTCCTCCTTGGATAGTTTCTTCCACTTCCTGACTCACCTCCAGGATGTCGCTCCCAGTACTTGGGGATGGGATGGCAGAGCATTAGACCTTACCCTTCACACCAAAACCATAGGTGGCAGTTTATTGCCCAGGAATGGGTGTGGTGGGCCATCTCCTTATAAACCTGACGTCACCTCTCGCCTCCCTCCTGTTCCAGCAAGTCACTGTTTTCCCCTGACATTGTACAACAGAACCCTATATGTGAGAATACTTGCATATGGTGACAGACTGGTCCTCATAAAACAGGCAAGTCCACTTGGTACAGGGTCAAGAATGACAATTTTGGAGGACAGTTAACATGGGCTGTTAAGCTCTGATTGTACGCTGGACACATGCCATAAGCTTCACATGTTTTCCTCTCAGTATCTCCATTTCATAGGTTAGGGAACTGGTTAGAAATGGACAGAGCAAAGTTGAGCCCTGACATGCCTGATTCTAGTACAGAACCACGGAAGGGTTGCAAATTCACATGCTCTAGGGGCCAGCCACCGGGCTTCCCTGGTGGCTTGACAGTAAAGAATCCATCTGCAATGCAAGAAACCTGGGTTTGATCCCTGGGTTGGGAAGATCCCCTGGAGGAGGACATGGCAACCCACTCCAGTATTCTTGCCTGGAGAGTCCCATGGACAGAGGAGCCTGGTGGGCTTGAAAAGAGCTGGACATGACTGAGCGACTAAGCACTCAGCACAGGGGCCAGGCTAGGGATATGAGTGTGGCAGGTAAGCTGACTGGGACTTTGATGAGCTGGAACACACAAAGGACAGCATCTATTTAATGCTCCCAACAGATGCAACCCAGGAATGCAGGTCTAGTGTTACCCAAGAGCCCGATTTTTTTCTAAGGAAAGCTGAAATTTTAGAATTTTTAGTTGAAATCTTTCAACTATTTCAAATTAAAAGAAATACTGTATGTGTCATAGCTTATTATATTGCCCAGCTGCTAATTTTTGTAACTCCTGGAATAATGGTCATATGCAAGGGCTTTGGAATCAGAGAGATGTGGATTTTAATCCCGATTCAATCACATTGTCACTGTGTGATCTTAGGCAAATCATTTTAGTTCTTGTACCCTGATTCTCTCATTTGTAAACTAGGAATGATACCATTTGCCTTGCAGGGCTGTTAGGGTGATGAAAGTTAATGTAAATCAAGTCGAGGAGAAAAGAGAGAAGAAACTCTCTTATTCACTCCCATTTCCCCACTGCCTAGAAAAGTGCCAGCAAAAAGTAAGTGTTCAATAAATATTTGTTAAAAAAAGGAATACCAAATACACCATGGGCTTCCCTGGTAGCTTGGTTGGTAAAAAAAATCCACTTGCAATGCAGGAGACCCCAGTTCGTTTCCTGGGTCGGGAAGATCTGCTGGAGAAGAGATGGGCTACCCACTCCATTATTCTTGGGCTTCCCTTGTGGCTCAGCTGGTAAAGAATCTGCCTGTAATGGCGAAGATCTGGGTTCGATCCCTGAGTTGGGAAGATTCCCTGGAGAAGGGAAAGGCTACCCACTCCAGTATTTTGGCCTGGAGAATTCCATGGACTGTACAGTCCATGGGGTCACAAAGAGTCAGACATGACTGAATGACTTTCACTTCACTTTCAAATACACCACAATGGTGCTGGTAAGTAGTAGCTCTTATTATCGTCTTGTTATAGAATGGTAAATTACCTGCTACATTATGTGGCCAGTGGTCAATGTCTTTTATGGTTTTTCATGGTTCCACTCGCATAGTCCTACCAGTAGGACTATGAGTGAGCATGCCTCTCTTATCCAGGGCATGTATTGTGGAACTCTGAGACCAGGGACTGGACCCAAGTGAATCTCAGGACTCACTGGAGAAAAGGTCTATTCTTTTGAAAAAAGTGCCCCATCCCCATGATCTAGAAGTGAGACACAAACTAATTCTTGTTCAAGCTCTTGTTTGAAGAATGGTCAAAAGATTTTTTCTAATTGCTCTGTGGGGCACAAGGACCAGTATCTTCAGCTAAGTGCCATGAGTCTTGGAGTTGGATTCTACCAACAGGTCGTACAAAGTCAGTTTACCACTGAACTCCAGTGTTGTTGGCTTCTAGACCTTGATGGCTGTCATTACTATAAGTCCAAAGTCATTGTGATACTCAAATGGAATTGTATACTTGAAAGTGCTTGGAGAAATATATAACATGAGCGTTAATCAGATTTTCTTCTAATATCTGGATACAGGTGAACCCCTTCCCAGGACTTTTCTTCTTTGGTACAAAAATTATCTTCAAATGGGGTCCTCTAGATTCAACATTCTGTCATTTGACAAATATTTACTCCACACCTTACACTAGCCACATTTGAGCAAAAACATGATTGAGGTGAAGGAGATAGTCAGAGGAAACAGCCAGTGCAAGGGCCCTGAGGTGGGACATGCCTTGTGTTTGTTTAGTGAATAGCTAGGAGGCCATTGTGGCCAGAAAAGAGTCAATGAGAAGAAAGAAATATGAGATAGGGTTAGATCCTGCTGGAGCTTATACGACTTTGAGTGAGATGGAGAGCATTTGTAAAACAATAATTCTTCCTGGAGAGAACCAGGTCCTTTACTAGCTATGTGATGCTGGGAAACTAATCATTCGAGTCTCATTTTCTCCCTCTGCAAGATAGGCATGACCACGTATATTCTGTGAGACTCTATTAGGCTCTAGTGAGATAACAGATGAACGCTGAAAATGCTGGCTCCCTTTCTTTACTCTCAGCAAGTTATACCTTGATTCCTTGAGCAATGGCAGCAGCAGCATTGGCTTCCTTTTCATCTGCTTGCACTAGAAGTTTCTTGGCATCAGCTTCTCGAGTCTCTGCTTCGATTTTCACCATCATCTTAGCAGTCTCCTCAGAGGTCTGAATGAGTTGGGGTTGGAGGGCCGTCAGTTCTACTTGCATGACGGCCACCTAGCAAGGAGAGCAGATGGGTGGGGTGCCAGGTCAGCTATATAAATGCCCAAAATGGAACAGTTGGCAAAAGTTGAAATAATTCTCTAACTGATAATACATGCAGAAAATATAAATGATATTAACGGTACTGGGTACATATTTGTTGGCTGGAGTTTCTCTCTTTGATCTTGTAATATTTTATTATTTAGTTCATGCTATGTGTTGTAAATTATCAAGCTCCATGATAGGCACTAGACATACAATAGTAATCTTAAATATTTTAAAAAAGATACAACATTTTAAAAAGGTATTCTTGTATTGAGCCTACACTACACTTTAGTATTGGGGGCAGGGAAAGACAGAAGTAAGTTAGGGGAAAAACCCCTACATTTTTTTAAGGAATATACATGGCTGAGATAGCTGGGAAGGACAGAACTTTAAAGGTCATATTTTTTCCCCAACAGTCTGATGCCCTCTACAACATTCCTGTCTAGTAGTTTTCTGGCCACTGTTTGAACACTTCTACTGATAGGGAGGTCACCACCTCTCAGGGGAGTTGACCATTTCTCAGACAACTTAACACATTAGATTTTCAATGTTTATTTGAAGAAAGTCTCATAACCTTGAACCAACTGCCCACAGAAAGCCCATGTGAGAAAGGAAGCATAGCAAGCTGGTTGATTAGGAACACAAACTGTGGAGTCACTCAGACTTAAGTTTCAGTTTTTACCTCATCACTTGCACCAGCTACTCATGAGCCTGTGTGATCATGGGCAAGTTGCCTGTCCTCTCTGGGACCTTGATCTCTTTGTGTGTGATGTGATGATAACTGTACTTTCCTCATATAGAGCACCAGACACGTGGGAGGGCTCAAGGACAGTTAACTGGCACCATCATTCCCTTTACTGGTCTAGACTGTCTCAGGTCATTTTGCTGCTCTTCAAATAACACAGTTTGCTCACCTTTATGTGGATAGACTCCAATTTTCAACATCTCTCTAAAAGCTTAAGGACCTTGAGTTGGACCCAGAAACTAAAGGAAGAGAGCAACAGAGGCCACTTCTGATGTTCTTCCCCACCCCGCGTGCTGCGTGTTGGTGGATCTGCTGTGTATTCAGTGCCAGGCCAACCCACTGAAAACCATTCGGTTGCCCTAGTTCTTTATTGGTGCTGAAAATTCATGTCTTAATATGGTTTTGTCAAGTGGCTCAAGCACAAATGAATTACTAAATCATATGTCAGGCATTTTGCTAAGGGTTACACTTGGGTTAGATCACTTAATCTTCATAATAGTCCTATGAAGTGAAGACTTATTATCATTTTTTTATAGAAGAGAATCTTCAAGGTTCTATACTTGATAAGCTATAAAGCTGGAATTTGAGCCAAGGCCTTGTTCTTAACCACTGCCTTATTCTGCCCAGTTCTCCACTGAGAATGTCCAGGGCTGGGGCAAAGGTGAGGTAAGTGAGGCACTTACATTGGGCACAAAATTTAAGAGGGATCCAAAAAACTCAGTCTATTTATATATACTATTGTATTTTTATATACTATTAATATTGTACTTTATATATGTGTATATATATATATTCATAAATGGTGGTGGTGGTGGTTTAGTCAGTAGTTGTGTCCAACTCTTGCCACCCCATGACTCCTCTGTACGTGGGATTTCCCAGGCAAGAATACTGGAGTGGGTTGCCATTTCCTTCTCCAGGTCATCTTCCAGACTAAGGGATGGAACCTGTGTCTCTTTCATCTCCTGCCTTGCAGGTGGATTTTTTACTGACTGAGCCACCATAGAAGAGAAGCAAAAGGCAAAGGAGAAAAGGAAAGATATACCCATTTGAATGCAGGGTTCCAAGAATAACAAGGAGAGATAAGAAAGCCTTCCTCAAGGATCAACGCAAAGAAACAGAGGAAAACAATAGAATGGGAAAGTCTAGAGATCTCTTCAAGAAAATTTGATATACCAAGGGAACAGTTCATGCAAAGATAGGCACAAGAAACAACAGAAATAGTATGGACCTATCAGAAACAGAAGATATTAAGAAGAGATGGCAAGAATACACAGAAGAACTATACAAAAAAGATCTTCACAACCCAGATGAACACAATGGTGTGATCACTCACCTGGAGCAAGACATCCTGGAATGTGAAGTCAAGTGGGCTTTAAGAAGCATTACTATGAATAAAGCTAGTGGAAGTGATGGAATTCCAGTTGAGCTATTTCAAATCCTAAAAGATGATGCTGTCAAAGTGCTGCACTCAACATGCCAGAAAAACTGGAAACCTCAGCAGTGGCCACAAGACTGGAAAAGGTCAGTTTTCATTCCAATCCCAAAGAAAAGCAATGCCAAAGAATGCTCAAATGACTGCACAATTGCACACATTTCACACGCTAGTAAAGTAATGCTCAAAATTCTCCCAGCAAGGCTTCAGCAATACGTGAACTGTGAACTTCCAGATGTTCAGCTGGATTTAGAAAAGGCAGAGGAACCAGAGATCAAATTGCCAACATCTGTTGGATCATCAAAAAAGCAAGAGTTTCAGAAAACATCTACTTCTGCTTTATTGACTATGCCAAAGCCTTTTACTGTGTGGACCACGACAAACTCTGGAAAATTCTTAAAGAGATGGGAATACCAGACCACCTGACCTGCCGCTTGAGAAATCTGTACTCAGGTCAGGAAGCAACAGTTAGGAAGGTAAGGAAGCAACAGTTAGAACTGGACATGGAACAACAGACTGGTTCCAAATTAGGAAATGAGTACGTCAAGGCTGTACATTGTCACCCTGCTTATTTAACTTAAAAGCAGAGTACATCATGAGAAACGCTGGGCTGGATGAAGCACAAGCTGGAATCAAGAATGACAGGAGAAATATCAATAACCTCAGATATGCAGATGACACCACCCTTAGGGCAGAAAGCGAAGAACTAAAGAGCCTCTTGATGAAAGTGAAAGAGGAGAGTGAACAAATTGACTTAAAACTCAACATTCAGAAAACTAAGGTCATGGCATCTGTTCCCATCACTTCATGGCAAATAGATGGGGAAACAATGGAAACAGTGAGAGACTATTTTTTGGGGCTCCAAAATCACCACAGATGGTGATTGTAGCCTTGAAATTAAAAGATGCTTGGTCCTTGGAAGAAAAGTTATGACCAACCTACACAGCATATTAAAAAGTGGAGACATTACTTTGCCAACAAAGGTCCATATAGTCAAATCTATGGTTTTTCCAGTAGTCATGTATGGATGTGAGACTTGGACCATAAAGAAAGCTGACTGCTGAAAAATTTATACTTTTGAACTGTGGTTGTTGAAGAAGATTCTTGAGAGTCCCTTGGACTTCGAGGAGATCCAACCAGTCCATCCTAGAAGAAATCAGTCCTGAATATTCATTGGAAGGACTGATGCTGAAGCTGAAACTCCAATAATTTGGTTACCTGCTGTGAAGAACTGACTCATTAGAAAAGACCCTGATGCTGGGAAAGATTGAAGGCAGGAGGAGAAGGGGATGGCAGAGGATGAGATGGTTATATGGCATCACCGACTCAATAGACATGAGTTTGAGCAAACTCTGGGAGTTGGTGATGGACAGGGAGGCCTGGTGTGCTGCAGTCCATGGGGTCGCAAAGAGTTGGACATGACTGAGTGACTGAACTGAACTGAAGTGAGTCACCATATACCCTCTGAGCCACCAGGGAAGCCTCATATTTTACATATATTATTGTATTTTTTGTATATACTATTGTATTTTATTGTAATGGAGTAGGTCAAGCAAGTGAGGTGAGCGAAAGGTCAGATGCTGTCTTTATTTTTTTGCACTCTCTTGACTTCTGCAACTGAACAAGTGCTTCACTGCATCCAATTAGTTCTGGACCTCTTTGTCCCAATACTATTTTGTCTGTGCTTACCTGTGAAGCTGCAAATTCAAGTTTCTGCAGGCCTGTCAGATATCGGTTCCTCATCATATCAACCTCTTGCCTCTTCTTATTCAGGAGTGTCTTGAATGTTAGGATCAGTTCAAGGTAGGAGGTGGGGGTAACATAGTTGTGTCTGCGAAGGATGTTGTAATAATCAAGTGACAGCTTTTTCACACTCTCCTGGAAATATTTGCACATGAAGATGACCCTGTAGAGGACACAAAGGTGGTCAGACAGGCCCAACTTGCTCCAGAGAGATCTAGCACAGCTTTGGTTCACAGAAGTAAGGATATGAGAAAGCCACTCACAGTGGCCAGCTAGAACCCCCAATTCTTTGAAGCACGTCAACAGAGCCTCAAGAAGGATTGGGGAGGTATGTATGCTTACTAGAATGAACTTTGATCAGGCAATTTCTAGCTTTAATCACTTTTGTGAATCATCAGGTTTTAAGCAGGAGGTTTTTATTTTTTCCATGAATTATGCTTATTTATTTATTTTTCATTTACTTTTATTAGTTGGAGGCTAATTACTTTACAATATTGAAGTGGGTTTTGTCATACATTGACATGAATCAGCCATGGAGTTACATGTATTCCCCATCCCGATCCCCCCTTCCACCTCCCTCTCCACCCGATTCCTCTGGGTCTTCCCAGTGCACCAGGCCCGAGCACTTGTCTCATGCATCCAACCTGGGCTGGTGATCTGTTTCACTATAGATAATATATATGTTTCATTGCTGTTCTCTCGAAACATCCCACCCTCGCCTTCTCCCACAGAGTCCAAAAGTCTGTTCTGTATTTCTGTGTCTCTTTTTCTGTTTTGCATATATGGTTATCATTACCATCTTTCTAAATTCCATATATATGTGTTAGTATGCTGTAATGTTCTTTATCTTTCTGGCTTACTTCACTCTGTATAATGGGCTCCAGTTTCATCCATCTCATTAGAACTGATTCAAATGAATTCTTTTTAATGGCTGAGTAATATTCCATGGTGTATATGTACCACAGCTTCCTTATCCATTCATCTGCTGATGGGCATCTAGGTTGCTTCCATGTCCTGGCTATTATAAACAGTGCTGCGATGAACATTGGGGTGCACGTGTCTCTTTCAGATCTGGTTTCCTCAGTGTGTATGCCCAGAAGTGGGATTGCTGGGTCATATGGCAGTTCTATTTCCAGTTTTTTAAGAAATCTCCACACTGTTCTCCATAGTGGCTGTACTAGTTTGCATTCCCACCAACAGTGTAAGAGGGTTCCCTTTTCTCCACACCCTCTCCAGCATTTATTGCTTGTAGACTTTTGGATAGCAGCCATCCTGACTGGCGTGTAATGGTACCTCATTGTGGTTTTGATTTGCATTTCTCTGATAATGAGTGATGTTGAGCATCTTTTCATGTGTTTGTTAGCCATCTGTATGTCTTCTCTGGAGAAATGTCTGTTTAGTTCTTTGGCCCATTTTTTGATTGGGTCTTTTATTTTTCTGGAATTGAGCTGCAGGAGTTGCTTGTATATTTTTGAGATTAATCCTTTGTCTGTTGCTTCATTTGCTATTATTTTCTCCCATTCTAAGGGCTGTCTTTTCACCTTTAAGCAGGAGTTTTTAATCTTTGGAAGTCTGATGAAGCCTCTGGACTTTTCAGAATAATATTTTAATGCATAAAATAATACAGTATAGATTACAAAAGAAGCCAATTATGTTAAAGAGTTTTCTAAATATTTTAAACACCAAATTTATGATATAGTAATGTGTGTGTGTGTGTTTGGCTGCACCTCGTGGCATGTAGGATTTTAGTTTCCTGACCTGGATCGAACCCACACACCCTGCAGTGGTTAAGAATCCACTGGAAGCATGGATTCTTAACTACTGCAGGTAAGTCTCAATATGTGTGATCTTATTTACACATTAAATCAGGGGTCAGCAGACTTTTTCTGGTTAGGACCAGATAGTAAATATTTTAGGCTTTGTGAGCCACATGGTCTCAAGTAGCAACTATTCAACTCTGCCACTGCAGTGTGCATGGCAGTTTTCCAATAAAGCATATTTGCAAAAATGAAGTTGTGAACTGGACTCAGCCATGGATCAGTTTGCCAACTATAGCATTAAATAGTAAGATTGGACAATAGGTCTGTAAACTACCATCATTTTGAAGGGGATGATATATTGGTGCATCTGTAATGACTGAACAAGTTATGAAAATAACTGCGATTCCTACTGGTAACAAAGTCACAGGTCCTACACAACCCTATGGGGGTTTATTGCCTATGTTCATCATTGAAAGAAATGCAAAGTACCAGTTAGATGTCAATGAAAACGAAGATGTACTTTTCCCCCACTCACATTCACTGACCCTCTGAGTTCTGGTCATGAGCCTATCAGTTCAATTCAGTTGCTCAGTCGTGTCCGACTCTTTGAGACCCCATGAATCGCAGCATGCCAGGCCTCCCTGTCCATCACCAACTCCCGGAGTTTACTCAGACTCATGTCCATCGAGTCAGTGATGCCATCCAGCCATCTCATCCTCTGTTGTCCCCTTCTCCTCCTGCCCTCAATCTTTCCCAGCATCAGGGTCTTTTCCAATGAGTCAACTCTTTGCATGAGGTGGTCAAAGTATCGGAGTTTCAGCTTCAACATCAGTCCTTCCAATGAACATGCAGGACTGATCTCCTTTAGGATAGACTTGTTGGATCTCCTTGCAGTCCAAGGGACTCTCAACTGTCCAATACCACAGTTCAAAAGCATCAATTTTTCGGCACTCAGCTTTCTTCACAGTCCAACTCTCACATCCATACATGACCACTGGAAAAACCATAGCCTTGACTAGACGGACCTTTGTTGGCAAAGTAATGTCTCTGCTTTTTAATATGCCATCTTGGTTTGTCATAACTTTCCTTCCAAGAAGTAAGCATCTTTTAATTTCATGGCTGCAATCACCATCTACAGTGATTTTGGAGCCCCCCAAAATAAAGTCTGACACTGTTTCCACTGTTTCCCCATCTATTTCCCATGAAGTGATGGGACCAGATGCCATGATCTTAGTTTTCTGAATGTTGAGCTTTAAGCCAACTTTTTCACTTTCCTCTTTCACTTTCATCAAGAGGCTTTTTAGTTCCTCTTCACTTTCTGCCATAAGGGTGGTGTCATCTGCATATCTGAGGTTATTGATATTTCTCCCGGCAATCTTGATTCCAGCTTGTGCTTCATCCAGCCCTGCGTTTCTCATGATGTACTCTGCATATAAGTTAAATAAGCAGGGTGACAATATACAGCCTTGACGTACTCCTTTTCCTATTTGGAACCAGTCTGTTGTTCCATGTCCAGTTCTAACTGTTGCTTCCTGACCTGCATATGGTTTCTACAGACCCAGGTTAAACATTCCTGGGCCTGGAGAACAAAGTTCAAAGATCTTAAAATGGAATTTAAAGCAATGAACATTCTGACCACTACCTGTTTCTTCATTTTCTATTTTACTCATTTAGTAAGCAGTATTCAAACCTACTATGTACTAGGTACTAAGGATATAAAACTATACAAGGCAGGTGACATGACCCTTACCTTCATAAGACACTTAGAATGGTCAACAATCTTATCCTTTCTCTTACTCTAGCCAAAATTCAGTGCTTTATTTTGTTTATCTGTGCTTTACACACAAAATATTTTTTTTCACAACAAAATCCCTCCCAAGTACCAGTTTTCCATCCCCTAGGCAGCGATATCTCCCCTGTTGAGAATGCATGCTCTAAGATTATTGAAATCCAGGTTCTCATAGCTATGACAACAGTACATCTCTAGAACAATTCTGAACAAGGAAATGTTCTTTTTCAGCAAAGGTGTTTTATTAAATATCTAAATGGTATTTATTATTTATAATTTATTTCTCATTGGAAAAGACCTTGATTCTGGGAAAGATTGAAGGCAAAAGGAGAAGGGGGTGGCAGAGGATGAGATGGTTAGATAGCATCCCCAACTCAATGGACACTCTGGGAGATAGTGAAGGACAGGGAAGTCTAGCATGCAGCAGTCCATGTGGTCACAGAAAGTCAGACACATGACTTAGTGACTGAACAGAACAGAACATACATAAATTGATAAATCTTAAAACAGCAAAAAGAATAGAGCCAATGTCTTGATTTTCATTTGAAATATTTGTTTGGGGTACTAAAATGCAGCTAGCACTCACTCTGTCCGAATATCGTCATCGAGCTCTACATCTTCTAGAAATTTGTTGGCCACCAACTCCAGGGCATCTGTGGGCCAAGACTGGAACCAGTCAATTGTGCAGCAATTGATTAGAGAAGGGAACATTCGCAGGCGGTTCCGGAAGGCGTCCCCAATTGGACTCATGGCTAATGAAAAGCAGATTTCATTAGTTCTCTTTCTCCCAGTCAAGGAGGCCAAAGGGGACAGACAGGTCATTCCAAGGATTCTGATGGGGATAAGGGAGCAGTCATGTTTCCTGTTGGCATTCCAGAGTATAATTGGGAATAGTCAGGATGAGTGCCTGGAAAGCATAGGGGAATCATGGGATATTTTCATGCAACTTTGTGATGGGAAGTCAGTTTATTACAATACTCTTCTGTCTGGTTTTCAATATTCATATTATCCTATATTATCCATTCCAGATCTTTAGGATCATATAGCCAGAGTGTTTTAAGCCCTTTGACCCACTTGCTCCACTTGTCCTGACTCACAGACCTCAGGGAACCACTGGTGCCCTATACATAGCTACTTATGGAGGCTGCTGGGGGGGGCCCTATCAGCTTGTTTCTGACCTCATCTCCATCTAACCACAAATTTTGGATTATATGCCCCAAATTTTGTTAATTGTTTATTTAGATTCAATGTGTACCAGGCACTTGCTAGGAGGAAGCATAATGCATAGGTGGAAGTGTGAGAAAGTCAGTGTGGCTAAAAAAGGAAGGGGAAGCACGGTTTGAGATGAGAGTGGAGAGGATGCAGGGGACAGTCTGGCAGGTGTTCTTATAAAACTATAGGTTATGGATTTTGGTCTTTATCTTAATAGAAAGTAATTCAGGTGTTTTAATTTGTGTATGTGTATGTTAATATACAATGAACAGATCTGCAATATAAGAAAAACAAATCCTGACAGTGGAAAGCATCCTGATTCAGTGGAACATAAATGTCTGGAATGGACAGAGTGGACATAGAGAGAACAGTTAGAAGGCTATAGAGGTGAGGTCTGGGTGAGATGATATTCGTAGCAGCTTAGCTAATTTGAAGGTGGCAGAGATAGAGATAAGTGGGTTGATATGAGCACAAGAAGGCAAAAATTGACAAGACATGGTAATGAAGAGAAGTATTAAACAAGACCCCTAAGCTTCTGGACAGATTGGAGATGATATTCACAGAGAGAAAATCTCCATATGTTATTTTGTAAGGCTGCCAGGGTAATGTACTAAAAGGAAGGAGAGGGTTCACAGCAGAATCCAGAGAATTGAAGAGAATGGAACAGGTTTAAAATAGTTTTTCAGGAGAATGGAAGTTTGCACAGGAATTCCAGGCACTGACCGTTGGGCAAGTTAGGTGCCTTGGTTGGATCAATTTTGGCACCATTGTAAGAGGACTGGGCTTAGGGCAAGGAGATCCTGAAACATCCAAGGAAAAGGGCAAAATGGATTTTCTCATTCTTACCAAGGACAATGTGAAGGTTCTTTTTCACTCTCTCAATGAAGAAGTTATACATAGAAAGAGGAGTGACTTCGATCTTTTCTCCTTCTGTCCTGGCTGCCATTTGCATCTTCTCCACAATGTCAGCCTTCTCATCAGCAGGGAAGATGTTGGGCACATCACCGGTGTTCAGAAGCATGTTGATGTCCTCAATGAATGACTCATCCTTGATCTGATTATCAGCGAAGAGGAACACAGTACTCTTGGTGGCCACACCAACCTGGAGCATGATCTTCTTCAGGTCCTCTCGCCAATCGTTGCCTGAGTAGCTTTTTGTGATCTCGATCTGGTATAGCTCATATGAGTTCATGAATGTGGACAGTTTGCTGGCACTTTGCCGCCCACTGCCCCCAATGCCCACCAGGAGCAAGTGGCCTTTGTCCTGCTTCAGGACCCTGCAGATCCTAGAGATGTGCTCAATGGCGAACCTGAACATCACCAAGGACATGGGGGCCTTGCTGATATTGTTGAACTCTTCCAGGTAATACTCCATGACCACTGTGAGCTGTTTTAAGTCAGTGATCTCATCATATATCTTTTGGTCACTTTCTGGCTTGAAGAAATCTCCAAAGAAGAGGCTACGGATATTATCATCAACTATCTTTCCAGTGGGTGATAGGTGGATGAGGACCTGTGGAAAAGATAACTCTCAGCCAGGCATTCACTCCAACTACCATGGTGGTGGGAGCTAGAAGGAGGGAACAGCAGATGTGTTTGTTTCCTCTGAGCACATTTTTCAAAGTCCTGGTTCACAACAGTTTTGTTTTTTTAAACAAAATAAGTGTATTTGATGGTTGTAAAGACTATGATGAAAGGACAGTTGAGAAAAGAGTGTGAAAGCAAGGGTCAATGGGTTTGCTAAGTGATTAAAACATTGGTGGACAGATTATAAGATCCCAGGAGGAGGTGGTCAAAAGGTGAGATCATTTTTAATGTACTTGCTTCTTCACCAAATAGAGGTGCAGACCTTACCCCTGTTCCCCACTCTGTACCTAGAGTAGAAATGTTTTAGTTGCTTCTTCTTTCTGATATTAGAAACTAGCAGTGTTTCTGTACATGGCCTCTGGATGAAATATGAAATACTTGCACTTTTTCTATGGAGAAATCACAGCTTCTTAAAAGTAGAGGTAGAACTAGATGATGCAAATATATAGGGTTTAAACTTTTCTTATATCAAAATGGGAAAGAGAAAATATTTAAAATAGGAAACCAAGACAATCTTTCACTTGGGCTTTACACAGGGCATCAATCAAACAATAAAAATTCATGGTAATTTTATTTCTTAACTCAAAAGTTAATTGACCTTGAAAATGCATTTTACATTAATTATAAACAAAATATCTTTTCATAAATAACAAGTTTGAATGGGTCTAAACTTACATGTTATCTAGAAAGTCAAGTGAAATTGGGCCAAGTATTATATTACTTGGGACAGGGAAGCCTGGTGGACTGCAGTCCATGGGGTTGCAAAGAGTTGGATAGGACTTGGTGACTGAACAGCAAAAAACAACAGTATATCACCAAATCAAGTGACTAATTGCCTCAATACACTGTTTCTTGAGATTCAGAAAGCAGAGCTAAAAGTCTCTATTTGGGCTTTCCTGGTGGCTCAGTGGTAAAGAATCCACCTGCCAATGCAACAAACCTGGGTTCGATTCTTGGGTCAGGAAGATCCCCTGGAGAAGGAAATGGCAACCCATTCCAGTATTCTTGCCTGGAAAATCCCATAGACAGAGGAGCTGGTGGGCTACAGTCCAGGGGGTTGCAAAAGAGTTGGACACGGCTGAGTGACTGAATAACAACAATAAAGTCTCTACTAGGAAGGGAGCCTGAAATCTGAGACTAGCATGATCACATATTTGGGGCAATTTCTGAGGTCAAAAGATCACAGGGTCTTGCTTACCTTTTCCACAGACTGCTTGAAGCAATTGGAGGTGGTTTCCCTTACCATGTTAAAAAAGACCTGTCTATCTTCATGATCAATCAGACGGTCATAGAAGACCCGGTAAACCTCATGAATCCAAAGCCGGATAAACTTCTCTACATCCTGAAAATTCAGTCAGTTATTTGAATGAATGGCACATGGTGGCTGAGGCAGTAGTTGTCAAACAGTTTCTAAGTCCTGGGTTGTTGTGAGGATTAAATGAGATAATGCTTACAAAATATTTAGCACAATGCCTAGCACAGATTAAATGCTTAATAAAAGTTAGCTATTACTATTATCATTATATATTCCACATAGCCAAGGATATCAGTGAATGAACTTGATAACAGAAATGCCAGCGGCTGACCTGCAGGTGGGTGTGAGGGCAGAGCAATACCCCTTGGATCACCCGTGAGAAATCCCGCAGGTTAAAGACATAGTGTGACTTAGAGGGAGTTGGCAAGAAATTCTCCACTGCAGCTCTATAAATTGTCATTGTTGCTTGTACCATCATCTTTCCATACCTTGGGAGGAAGGAGAAGGCAGACCAGTTAAGGAAGGGCCAGACATGAGGACCCCAGGCCAATCATACAGGAACCTACCTTAAAAACACCACATCAAACCCTTTTCCAAAGTGCCAGTCAGCAATTGAACTGAAAATCTTGGTTAATATGTCATCCTCGAAGGCATTGATGGAAATGATGTTCAGATGGCGAGTGAATCGTCCTGGAAAACATGCACAGGTGTGAATGTGCACACACACTCACACTTACCTCCTGGGCGGAGCAATCCTAAGATATAGAACGGTTTTTCCTCTGCCTTTAAGTTCTAGAGCTGTGCTATTCAACATGGCAGCCTCTAGCCATATGTGGCTATTTAAATTTATATTAAAATTAAGTAACATTAAAATGTATTTCCTCAGTCTCATTAACCACATATCAACTTCTCAAGGATAAACATGTGACTAGTGGATGTTGTATTGCACAGTATAGATATAGAATATCTCCATGACTGCAGAAGTTCTGGTAATAGTGCTAGTCCAGTGCTCAAGACTGTTATTAGATAATGGCAATATGTTATTTTTGTAAAATAATCAAATAATTCAGAAATACTTTTACAGAAAGTAACCCTTGCCTCCTACACACCAAATCCATTCTCTCGTCCCTCCCAAATTAATCACTGTTAGTTTGGTATTCTTACAGCTCTACATCTATATCTATGTATCTAATATTAGATACCCATATATTTATATCTACAAAATTCATCCATTTAAAGTACACAATTCAATAAATATTTAGTACTTTAGTTGTGCAACCATTACCACAATCAATAGAAGAATAATCACTCCAAAAAGAAATCCTTTACCTTTACCACTTTCTATTTCCTTGCAGCCCTTGGCAACTAATAATTGATTTTCTGTCTCTATGATTTGCCTGCACTATCTTTCTAAAAAATATTTTGCTGTATAAAGTAAAGCACAGATACAGAAAATCGCCAAAATTATAAAGTGAATCATTATAAAGTTAACATCCTTCCATCTACCATCCACATCAAGAAATACAACTTTGCCAGCCCTCCATAGAATCCCCTCCATATATCCCATCCCAGTCATAGCCCTTTCCCTGTCTCCCTCCAAAGCTTACCACTATCCTGATTTTAAAGTAACTACTATCTTGCATTTCTTTATGTTTTTTTTTATCACCCATATGTACTGACATATGTATGTTTACCTTTTTTTAAAAAAAATGCTGGAATAATATTTTACACATTGGGAAATATGGAGAGGAAGTCATGTATTGAACTTGAGGAACTTGAGGAAGTCATGTATTCTTTTGATAATAAGCATACTAATAGTACTTAATGTGTGCTAATGCTTGTTACACGTTACCAAAACCCAGATCAGTCTTCTGCCAAGCCATGCTCTCCACCACCATATGATAATGCCTTGAGCCTCAGTTTTCCCATATGAGCCCTAACCGTGGGCAGCTGGTCTGACAATTGTCAGATAGTCTGTTGGTTCTTCAATGAACACAGTCTCTTTAAATATCAACATCAAATGAGGTTATTCCCTAGCTATGATGGAACAAGACAGAAACAAGTTTGCTTTGAAATCATGAAAACTGAGGAGCTAAGATGGCGGAGGAACAGGATGGGGAGACCACTTTCTCCCCTACAAATTCGTCGAAAGAACATTTGAACGCTGAGCAAACTTCACAAAACAATTTCTGACCGCTAGCAGAAGACATCAGGCGCCCAGAAAAGCAGCCCATCGTCTTTGAAAGGAGGTAGGACAAAATATAAAAGATAAAAAGAGAGACAAAAGAGCTAGGGAGGAGACCTGTCTCAGGAAGGGAGTCATAATAGAGGAAGTTTCCAAACACCAGGAAACCCTCTCACTGGTGGGTCTGGGGGAAGTTTTCAAATCTCAGAGGGCAACCTAACTGGGAGGAAAAATAAATAAAACCCACAGATTACATGCCTAAAAGCAACTCCCAGCAGAAAAGTACCCCAGATGCCCACATCTGCCACCAGCAAGTGGGGGCGGAACGGAGAGGAGCGGGTGGCATTGCTTAGGGTAAGGACCGGGCCTGAGTGCCCTGAGGGCAATCGGAGGGAGCTAACATGAGATGGAAACTGTGGGATAGCAAGAGAGAGAGTGAAATCATGAAAACTTCCCCCCAAACTAATATGAGTGACTCTAGTTGTTTACTAAGTACAGAAAAAAATTAATATACCTACTCTTCAAATTGTCCCCACTGCCTGAGATTACCCAATCTAAAACAGAGTACCTGGTTTCTTAAGCCTTTCTCATATCACCCAGCACAAGCCCATTTAACACCCTTTCACCAGGCATCCTCATGGTTCTCCATTGCTATACAGATACCCTTGCTGCAGCAAATTAATAGACTCAATTTCACTTGACCACAGATGTGTTCCTGGCAGTTTTGGGCATTGGTCTTTAAGATCTTTTCAATATGTCATATTTGTGACATAGCTTGAAAACTGTCAACTGCTGTGCAAATGTTAGCAATTACTATTTCCTTGATATGTACAGGAAACAGACATTCCCTTTTGAATAGATCTCTCCTGCCCCACTGGTTTTAGTGAGAATTAATTGACATAAAATATATAAACTGAAGGTTTACCACATGATGATTTAATGCATATAAGATATTGCAAAATGCTTGCATACTAAGGTTAAGTAACAATTCTGTTGCTGCTGCTGTTGTTAATTAGAGTCACCATATTGTACATCAGACCCCCAAAACTAGTTCATTTTATAACTGGAAATTTGTACCCTCTGACCAACATCTCCCCATTTCCCCCACCCCTTAGCTCCTGGCAACCATCATTCTACTGTTCCTGTGAGTTTGGCTTTTTTAGATTCCACATGTAAATGGTATCATATAGTATTTATTTTTCTCTGACTTATTTCACTTAGCTTAATGTTCTCAAGGTCCATTCATATTGTCACATAGAGTAGAATTTCATTATTTTTATAGCCAAATAATATCCCAGGGTGTGTGTGTGTGTGTGTGTGTGTATACATTTTCTTTATCCATTCATCCATAAATAGACACTTTGGATGTTTCAATGACTTGGCTATTGTGAATAATGTTGCAATATGGGACTGGGCTTCCCTGGTGGCTCAGCAGTAAAGAACCTGCCTACAATGCAGGAGACACAGGAGATGAGGGTTCAGTTTCTGGATTAGGAAGATCCACTGGAGGGGGGCATGGCAACCCACTCTAGTATTCTTGCCTGGAGAATCCCATGGACTGAGGAACCTGGTGGACTACAGTCCATAGGGCTGCAAAGAGTTGGACACGACTGAAGTGACTGGGCATGCAGTGCGAACATGGGACTATAGATATCTCTCCAAGACAATGATTTCATTTCCTCCAGATATACACCCAGAATTGGCATTAGCAGATCATGTGGTAGTGCTATTTTTAATTTTTTGAGGGACGTCCTACTGTTTTTCATAGTGGCTGCATGAACTTATATTCCCACCAACAATGCACAAGAGCAGTTATTATCTCTTGACTTTTGTTAATAGCCATTCTATCAGGTGTGAGGTGATATCTCATTGTGATTCTGATTTTCATTTCTCTAATAATCAGCAATGTTGAACATCTTTTCATGTGTCTGTTAGCCACTGTATGTCTTTAGAAAAATGTCTATTCGAATTCTCTATCCATTTTCAAGTCAGATTGTTGTTTTGCTACTGAGTTGTATGAACTCCTTACACATTTTGTATTTCAACACTTTATCAGATAGTTTGCAAATATTTTCCCCATTGAATGAGTAGGTCTTAGAGAAAAGTAATATACCAAGTTCCTTTCCCTCTAAGTAGTTAGAGAAGTGTTGAATTTATAGATGCTAAGTGCCTGAGATCCTGCTATATTCAAACCCAAGGCAAAGGTACCCTTGGACTCTGTACTTGAAGTGGAGGGTGATGGTTTGTATACTCAAGTAAAAGCACCCTGTTTATCTTCCTTATTTTACAAATGAGAAAGATATATGCCACAGGGGAAAGCAAGGTAACAGAATGTTAAGTCTGAAAATAGCATTAAGATTCTTAACCAAGGATGTATCTCAGAATAAAAGTATGGAAATCTGTAGACCTGGATTGATGAAGTTGCACATGAAGCAAAATATACTCCTAAAGTGTCAGATGATGGGGGAAAATCTTATATGCTTATTATTATTATTTTATTTAGGCTCCAAAAAATTGTAAGAAACATAACAGGTGAATCTGTCATTCACCTTTAGTTGAGAACCTCTCGTCTAGCCTTGCTCCTAGAACACAAGCTGACCACACAGAACTTACCTCTTCATGAGACTCTCTGTTCCTCTATGCCTAGCCAAAGACTCCTCAAATCCTCTTTTCATCTTCTCATCCTATTTCATACAACTTTCAACATGGCATATTCAAATGCCACTCCTTGAATCTAACTCAAGTGTCTCTTGCCTAAATTCACCTTTCTCTATCTTCCATCAGGACAGACTGCCTTGCACTAGCCCTCCATCCACAAAGATGGTCTGGTTCTGCAGGGGGTGGGGCAAAAAGTAATGAACTCTCTCCTTCACATACCAGTAATGTCATTCCTTCCTCCCCCAGGAGGGCCCATGGCTGTCACAAGTAGCACATCAGTGATGTCCAGCTTATTGGTATCCTTCTTGTCAAACCAGTAACCATGGTCAATCCATTGCCGTAGGAGCTCAATGGGGGGCTGGGCTCCATATACCTCTTTGGCTGGCATGTTGAGGTCATCTGGGGAAAGAAGTGATGGCCACAGATTGTAAGTCTATGGGATCCTTTGCTCTTTTAGGAGGTAGCAGATGACTATCCTTCCATGGGAGAATCCATACTCAATTGTTATACCCTCACTCTAGGTAGGGCTCAGCCAGTGGAGATTTTCACCATAATGGAAGAGACTTTTTAGGGTTCTGGCTTTCCTGGTTTATTGAGATCTCTGTGCATTTATTGAGATCTCTGTGTGTGAGATCCTCTGTGGAAGAATGCATAGATTGGCATTAACAAATAGATATTTAAATTTTTCCCATTCCTTCACCCAAAATATATAGATTGTCTACTATGTGCTAGACACTTTGTTAATTTCTAGGGATATGATGGTGAGAAAGACAGTCATGCTTCTAGTTGACAGAGTATTTAATTTACCACCAGGTAACAGTGGGAACTCCAGTAGCAGAAAGGCTTCAGGCTACGATTTATGAAGAGCAAAATCAAAAAGGCAAGGATAAATTGTGATTTCCTCCAGGGTAGGGATTGATTTTCTCCAATAGTACATTGTTCAGACCTGGCACATAGAAGGCACTCAATACATTCCAATGAGTACTGACTAAATGCCCAGTTTTGTGTCATGTAACATTTTAGGAATTTTATACATATTATATCATCTACTCAAGATGATGACTTTATAAGGAAGATAGTATTACCTTTATGTTAGAGGTGAGGAACTGAAGGTAATGGAATAATATGCTTAGGGTTAAAAAGTGAGATTTGGACCTAGGTGTGTTTGACTGCAAAGCGTAAATTGCTTTTGGATATGCCATAAAAAAAGGAAGGGAGAACAGATGAGAGGAAAGGACAAAGGAGGGAGGGAGGACAAGAAAGGGAAAAGAAAATATGATCCCTGCCTTTAAGGAGCTGTTGTTAATTGGCAAGAATATAAATACATGCAACATTTACTATCAATACCTTAATTTTAAAGACAGAACATGAGATAATTCAGAAGAGCAGGGAATTACTATTACTAAATGAGAATTCTATGAATTAGCAGTAAGAGAGTAGAAAACATAATGTATTTGGCACCAAGAAACCTGGTTTTGGCTGTGGTTCCAGAATTTTCTAGACATTTGACCCTGAACAGGGAATTTAACCTTCAGAGCCTCATTTAATTGACTAGTAAAGTGATTTTTTTTAAAAAGTCAATTTTCATTCCAATCCCAAAGAAGGGCTGTAACAAAGAATGTTCAAACTAACAGACAATTGTGCTCATTTCCTATGCTAGTAAAGTTACTCAAAATCCTTCAAGATAGGCTTCAGCAGTACATGTACTGAGAACTTCCAGATTTACAGGCTGAGTTTAGAAAAGGTGGAGGACCCAGAGATCAAATTGCCAACATTTGTCGGAACATAGAGAAAGCAAGGGAATTCCAGAAAAACTGCTGCTTCAATGACTACAAGGAAACCTTTGACTGTGTGGATCACAACAAACTGGAAAATTCTTAAAGAGATGGGAATACCAGACCACCTTACATGTGTCCTAAGAAACTTGTATGCATATCAGGAAGCAACAGTTAGGACCTTATGTGGAACAACTTACTGGTTCAAAATTGGTTCAAATTTTATGGTTCAAAATTGGGAAAGCAGTATGACAAGGCTGTTTATTGTTACCCTGTTTATTTAACTTATATGTAGAGTACATCATGTGAAATGCCAAGCTGGATGAGTCACAAGCTGGAATCAAGATTGTCATGAGAAATACCAACAACCTCAGATATGAAAATGATACCACTCTAATGGAAGAAAATGAAGAGGCGCCAAGAGCCTCTTGATGGGGTCAAAAGAGGAAAGTGAAAAAGCTAACTTAAAATCCAACATTCAGAATACCAAGATCACGGCACCCAGTCCCATCACTTCATGGCAAATAGAAGGGGAAAAAGTAGCAGCAGTGACGATTTTCCTTTCTTGGGCTCCAAAATCACTGCAGACAGTGACTGCAGCCATGAAATTAAACGATGCTTGCTCCTTGGAAGGAAAGCTGTGATAAACCTAGACAGTGTATTAAAAAGCAAAGACTTCACTTTGCTGACAAAAGTCCTTATAGTCAAAGCTATGGTTTTTCCAGTAGTTGTGTATGGATGTGAGAGTTGGACCATAAAAAAGGTTGAGCACTGGAAAATTGATGCTTTCAAATTGTGGTTCTGGAGAAGACTTGAGATTCCCTTGGACTTCAAGGAAATCAACCCTGAATATTCATTGGAAAGACTGATGCTGAAAGTGAAGCTCTAATACTTTGGCCACCTGATGCAAAGAGTCAACTCATTGGAAAAGACCCTGATGCTGGGAAAGATTGAAGGCAACAGGAAAAGGGAGTGGAAGAGGATGAGATGGTTAGAAAGCATCATCGACTGAATGAACAAGAACTTGAACAAACTCGGGGAGGACAGGGAAGCCTGGCTTGCTGCAGTCCATGGGGTCGCAAAGAGTTGAACATGACCTAGCGACTGAATAACAACAACAACAAAGTGATCTTGATGGCCAATAAACTCAAGGGGTTGTGAGGCTCAAAAGAAATAAATGAGGAAGCGCTTTGTAGACAGATAAAATTCTGGAAAAATTCAATGTGCTTATTTGGCAACTATTAGATTTCTTTCTATGCTGATAACATATTTATCTGGCACTTAATGGAATAGAAGCTTATCACAGTGTGTGAGTTGCTTCTGGAGACACAAGAGAGCAAACACTACAATCCCCTTCTGAACCTAACTACTGTCACTGCACGGGCTCAACTTCATCCCAGGAGAAACTGGGATCCTCCCTCAGGCAAAAAGGCCTGGACCACCATGCCACAACATGGAAAATTTGGCATATAGTACATAGTTAAAAATACTTGAAAATGAATGAAGGAAAGGACAAGGAACAAAAAATGAAAGAAGCAAGAAAGGGAGGGAAGGAGAGAAGAAGGGATGGAAAGATGGAAGAAAAGAAGGAAGGAAAATAGGAGGGGTGGGAAGGAATGCGGAATTATATTAACCAGAAATATTTTATCTTCCATAGACAGTAAAATGAATATACAGCAGTCCTACAAAGGGAGATTCTGTTTTGCTGCAACTTAAAATAGAAGAATTTGGTGTGTCCAGATCCAGGCCAGTGCCTTACCCACAAATACCACTGCTTTCTTCCCTATGGGAGGCCCAAAAAGGCCTTTCCGCCGGCGGTCCAGCTTGGACATGATGATATCCTGCGTCTGATTGGCTGAAGTTCTGGCAGAGAAATTGATGCAGTTGGGCAGATACGTATTTTTGGGAAGGCGAAGAAGGAAGTTGTTGGTGATGACTGATTTGCCTGTCCCAGTGGGTCCTACGAACAGCATTGGAATCTCATGGTCCAGGTAGGTTTTCAAGAAGAAGGACTGTCGGGCTGTCTCCATGGTGGGGATGATGAGTTCTGAGACCTGTGCCACAAAGACATGGTGAGTCTTGATACTGGGACCAGGAGATTTGGTCTTGGTATTCAAGAGACTTGAGTTTTATCCTTACTATCCATTCAGCTCTGTCTCTTATTTATCTTTATAATTTTGAGTATTTTACCTCTTTAGCAGCCTAGTTTCTTCATCTGTGAAACGGAGATAAAAATGGCATCTAGTTCACTGAACTGTTTTGAGGGTTAAATGAGATCTTGTATGTAAATATAGACAATAACTGTCTATTGTCCCTGTTTCAGAGATGAGGAAACAGATCCACAGCTCACTAACACAGCAAATAAACAGAAATGCAAAAATTTTAATCCCAGCTTGTCTGATTCCAAGGACTGTATTCTTTTTTTTTTTTTGATTCCAAGGACTGTATTCTTAATTACTGAAGTGACATATTATAAACACCAATTATAGTAAGGCTGGGTCTACAGCTGCTGCCCTCTGAGACCTTTTCTTTGAGCCAAGCTGACTGTCTTGCCCTAGGAAAGATCCACCTCCCAAATGCCATCTATACTGCCTGTCCAAGAAGGGTTAGGTATGACCCTGGACCCCCATTTCTTGTGCTTATTCCTCATCTGCTTTTCCTAAGGCTCATATTCTTGATTCCTCTTATTGATCCCTTTAGTAATATGGAAATTGCAACACTTTTCCTGGTATTCAGACTCCAACTGGGCTCTAAGGGCTTGGTCTTGGATCCCTAGAATCTCTATTACTTTGAGTAGAAAGCATTGCTTTAGATTGGCTTTCCTGAGCTTGAACCCTATCATCAACCATCTGGCTGCTTTTGGTCCCTCCAACGATGGGTAGAGGAAGGGGTTTGCTGTTGTTTAGTCACTAAATTGTGTCCATTTCTTTTGTGACCCCATGGTATTTAGCTTGTGACCCCATGGGATTTCCCAGGCAGGAGTACTGGAGTGGGTTACCATTTCTTTCTTCAGGGTATCTTCCCAACCCAGGGACCGAACCTGTGTCTCCTGCATTGGCAGGCAAATTCTTTACCACTGAGCCAGGAGTGTAGCCACAGAGGAGGGGGTAGTAAGATCTAAATCATATGCTGAAGTCTACTTATACGTCTAGACTGGAAGAGGCTAGTGAACATGGAGCCACTGTGTTGTGTAACTCTAGGGAGCGCCACCCACACTGTGGTTTATGTAAATGGTGCCCCTAAAGCAAAACTAGACCATAAGCAAATGGCACCAATAGGGACTGTACAGTGTGGTAGCTATGTGTATACTGTTAGACTAAGCTTGACTGATTTTGATTAATAATTTGATCAATGTAAAAGGAGCAGATAGAACAAAGAAATTGAAGTGGCAAGGAAGAGAATTAACAGGTATTGAGCTATGGATGTTTTGCTGTGTTATTCCCTGCAGTTTTCCCAACAACCCTCTGAGGCAGATGTATTATTAGCTCACTTTTTCAGATGAAAAAATTGAGACTGGAGGATGGCCAACTTGGCCAAAGTCACATAGCCAGTAAGTGATACTGAATGCTAAACCAAGTATCGAGACTGGGAATTTAAAGCAAGTTGGATTTCACAGATTTTTATTTTCAGGGGCTAGAACAGTTTTTTGACAAGTGAAAAATTCCCAGCATAACTAAAATATTTTCTGCATTTGACTCATTTGTAGGAATCTAGCAAGGTTTTACACCCCTGGAGCTCAGGTGATGAAGCTCTTTTAAGGAGAATGAAGGTTTAGAACCTCAGTGCTGAGGGGTTCTTTACAGTCTTTTCGGTCTCCAATGTGTGTCCTGAACTCATCACACATTCACTCCTGCCTGTGGCACCCTTTTCACAAGCAGCTGTGGTCCTGTCTGGTGTCTGATTTTGTTTTCAATATTTCCACATTTCCATCCACCATCTACTACTCTACCTAGGGCCTGAAGAAACTACAATTACCCCAAGAAAGATAAATTTTGTCCACCAGATACTGCAAGTAGAGGCGTGAAAGTGCACATCTGGAAAATATTTCCACAAGAAAATGAGTAGGAGTTGTAAGTGAATCTTCTGCTAACCAGAAAATCTATTAATCAGTATCGATTTTTCTGAGAATTCTGATTAAAGAAATCTTTCTCTGGGGATTTTAAAGAAAAGGCAAGGATCTTTTTGGCTGAGATATCTGAGAGGGGGACTGATGACCACCTGGCATTGTTCATACTGACAATAATTAGACTAGCAACAGTATCATCTAGCACAATGTGAATGCCACAAATTCATGTATATTGTCTTCAATCTTTGCAACCATTCTTTAGGTATTTTTTCTTCTATTGTGTAGTTGAGTAAACTGAGGCAGAGAGGGTGAAGACGGAATAAGAAATCTGGGACTCTCTGATTCTAAAGTCCATGCTTTTGAAGGCTCAATTCAGTTCATGTTTGAACATTTTTCTAAAGTAAATTCTTTCACTTTTTCTAAAGTAAGTTCTTTAACTAACCCAGATCTGATGTTAACATCTCTACTTTGCTGAATATCAGGTCATTACTGAGGTTCTATGACCAATAACTCTCTTTTACCTTTGCATTTGCAGAGATATTTTCCTCCTCTTTGGTGATATACTCTGTCCATGTGTACCAATGTCCACTAGCTTGCTTGAGGAAATAAAAATCATAGATGCTTCCTGGACCCAAAGAAATAGAACAAGTTATTAGTGCATCAGAGATTTACATTTCATATTTGAGATATTTAACTACCTCAGCCATGGGCATCTGAAATGTATGACTATCAGTATTGGTAACTGTATAAACTATAAAAACATCTTTTAAAGAATAATGACTTCATTATATGAGTAAAATTAATAGGTGTTGATTATACAAATAATGATAATATAAATAATATATATATATAATATATATTATAATATAAATAGCAGTAGCAAAGTGTAAATTATGGGGCAACATGTGCCCCTTGCTGATCTTGTGACCTTGGGTAAGTCATGGAATCTCTGGGCATTTTCAGGGGCTCCCTCAGTGTGGGCTGGAGATAACCTGTTCTGCATGTTGCTCCTGCTGACTTTCCAAAGTCCCCTTAATATACATTGTGTGAAGCAGGCTACTCACCTACTTTACTGCAGCATCTTCTTTCTGATCTTCAAACATACCACATGCACTCTCACCTCAGGGCTTTGCATCAGCTTTTCTTTCTGCCTGGCAGCTCTTCCCCCTGCTCTCTACTTGGCTTGTTCCTTACCTTTCAGATCTCAGCTCAGATGTCACCTCCTCTAGGAGACCTTCCCTGAACACTTCAGGTAGAGCCCCTGTGGGTCTCTATCAACATGCCAGTGTTTTTCCATCCTTGCAGTTAGTATATCTCCAATTATCTTATTCTATGAGCCTACTTATTTATTGTCTGTCTTCCTCAACTAGAATGTGAGCTCTGTGAGAGCAAGGGGATTATATCTTTTTTGTTCACTGTTGTATCTGCAACAACTAGCATAGTACCTAGAACTCAGTAAGTGTTAGTCGCTCAGTCATGTCCAACTCTTTGCGACCCCATGAACTGTAGCCTGCCAGGCTCCTCTGTCCATGGAATTCTAGAGGCAAGAATACTGGAGTGGGTAGTCAAGTCCTTCTCCAGGGGATCTTCCCAACCCAGGTATTGAACCCAGGTCTCCTGCATTTCAGGCAAATTTTTTACCATCTGAGCTACCAGGGAAGTACATAGTAGGTGCTTAGTAAAAAGTACAAAGTAGGTGCTTATTGAACAAATGCCTGACCAGACATGCAGCAAGCACATTGTAGGCCCTCAATATCTATTGTGTAAGGTAAGAACAACTGAACTGCTGCCCTCCAGATCCTCTTGGTGTGGGAGGAAGTAGCTGGGGAGCATCAAGGCCCCTGGTCTGTGGCCTCTGATCAATACACAGTGGTGATTCTGAATCACCTTCTCACTCCACCCGTTCTCCCAAATACAATCACAATACTCATCCAAAATCACTCCCTACTTCCCTCACAAAAGTAACACAAAATTCCTATGGTCCTTTTCCCCAGTGAAGCCCCACCTCTGTAATTGTTGGAAGTCTTTTTCTTTTTTGCACTTCAAGATGAGGAGTGGAAATAAGAACAGCGTCAGGGAAGGACCTGGCTTCACATCCAACCATTCCTCACTGACTCACTGTGGGGCCCTGGATGAGTGACACCCTTTCTGAGCTGCAATCTCCTCATCTAGAGAATGTTATAAGGAGTATTTGAGATACTGGTTGCAAAGCCTGCTGAATGATAAAGTTTTTTTTTTTTCTTTTCTTTTTTTTTTAATGTGAGAAAAACCTGAAGAGGACATGGAAGAAATACCCAGGCCTCAGTGAGACAAGTGTTGGGCCGTTGGATTCACAGGAGCTCTGGGCACGAGAGGCTTTCCAGTTCCATTGCCTAGCCAACCCAGTAGCAGGCACAAGTGACTTGCTTCTCTCTCCACAGGACTCATCTATAATTGACCCAAAGAGGACAGCGTTGGTGGTTGTAGGGTGTATGTGTGTGTGTGTGACAGAGAGTCTTGAGCTTCAGTTAAAGGGCTGAAACATTCCAATTAAAAAATTTTTTTTTTCTTGTGATGAAAACTTTTAATATCTACCCCCTTAGCAGGAGATGCTTCTTAACTAAAAAAAAAAAAAAAAAATTTCAGCCATTAGGGCTTAAAGTCATTATAATTTTAAAAATAATTTAATCCAACTTTGCTATTATATTTTAACTTTTCATTGTGAAAAAAAAATTAAAATACACAATGCTGACTTGAAAAAATGCACAACATGAGAACTTCAAGTTAAATTTTATTTGGGACAAAATGAGGGCTATAGACCAGGGAACAGCATTTCATATAGCTCTGAGAAATTGCTCCAAAGAGGTTGGGGGTAAGGTCAGTATATATGTGATTTTGGTGAACGGGGAGTACATGCAATTAAGCATTTTATTTTTTTGCAGAATGTTTCTGCTAGTCACTAGGAGCAGTCATCACTATGAAGGATTTTAGTGTTTTTCTAGATATGAGGAAATATAAGAATTGGGCTTATAAAGTTGGCTCCTGAAAATATCTCTCTGAAGACCCATTCTGCTAGTTTTTCCCAGAGCACAGAGTACCTCATTTCTGCTCTCCACCCTGAATTCCTTTCAGGGGTGTTTAAAATCAGCAGTAACAGCAGCATGTGATTTAAGCCTTGTAGAGGTAGATGGCAAGTGCCAGTATGTAGTTGACAACAAAAAAAGGAGGCTAGTATAATAAACTGCCATGTACCCATTATGTAGCTTCCATAAACTTCAACATTTTGCAACTGTTTCATGCATTTCCACAACACCAACAACCATCATATTCATTTTCCTTCCCTCCTCACTTCCTCCTTTTCTTTCTTCCTTCTTTCTTAGACTGGAATATTTTGAAGCAAATCCTGATGTCACATTTCATTTGAAAATACATGTGACTCAATGTTAGGCCAATTTCATTGATTCCTTTATGAACTATGATGTGATTAGCTCTCATTCTTCCATTTCCTCTCCGTTGGTTCTTTTTGTTGTTCTGATACTGTTATTGCTCGGTCACTAAGTTGTGTCCAACTCTTTATGACCCCATGGAATGCAACACACCAGGCTCCTCTGTTCATCACTGTCTCCTGAAGTTTGCTCAGACTCATGTCTATTGAGTCAGTGACTCTATCTAACCATCTCATCCTCTGCAACCCCCTTCTCCTTTTGCCATCAATCTTTCCCAGCATCAGGGTCTTTTTCCAGTGAACCAGCTGTTCACATTAGGTGGCCAAAGTATTAGAGCTTCAGCCTCAGCATCAGTCCTTCCAATGAATTATTCAAGGTTGATTTCCTTTAGGATTGACTGGTTTGATCTTTCAGTCCAAGGGACTCTCAAAGTCTTCTCAAGCACCACAATTCAAAAGCATCAATTCTTTGGCGTTCAGTTTACTTTATGGTCCAACTCACATCTGTACACGACTACTAGAAAAGCCACAGCTTTGACAATATGGACCTTTGTTGGCAAAGTGATGTCTTTGCTTTTTACTACACTGGATAGGTTGTCATAGCTTTCCTTCCAAGGAGCAAGTGTCTTTTAACTTTTACTTTTTCAGGGATTATAACACTGACATTTTGTTTTGCAACTATAATTCTCTCATACCTTAGTCTTAGGTCTATATTTAAATAGCTTCAACACTCAAACTTGGGGCTTTTAACACAAGACTACTTAAGTTCTTTATCTTGATTGATTAGTTGGCTGATTTAATTTTTTATTCCCAAGAAGGGACTTAAGAGGGCTCAGTTCTCTCAGATCTTGCATGTTCGAGAATGTCTGCCACTTTGTATTTGAACAGTGACGACTGAGAATAGTATTCTAATGTCACATTTTCTTTCCCTTAGAGTTTTGCAGACCATTGCTCCACTGTTTCTTTCAGTCTAGTTTGCTGTGTAGAAGTTTGAGGCTCATCAGATACTTCCATTTTCACTGATTTTTCTTTCCTATCCAGATGCCTGATGGAATCTCTTTTATACTGGAAGTCCAATAATTTAATCAGATTATTTTTTAATCAATTATCCTGTATCAGTTTTTCTTGGAACACAGAATACTCTTAAAATTTGCAAAAAACACTTCTTCATTTTAGGAAAAATTTCTTCACTTGTTTCTTGGTATATATTGTCTACATTATTTATTGGGATAGCAATTCAAGGAATTAACACTGTAAGGTCTCCATATCAATCATATTCTTAGACTGTCTTCAATAGCAAGTGCAGTTATCTCAAACCTTTCCTCTAAGCCATTTGTTAGATGTCTAGATTTATATGCTTTATTCCTTGCTGGCTCTAATTTATCAGATCATTACTAATATTGTTTAGTTCTCAATTTGTTTCTTTGGTTTTTCAATTCCCCTTTTTCTCTGATTCTGTGGTTTTAACACTTCATTTACAAATTTTAAAATGACAGATTTATTAAGATATAATTCACATATGCTATAATTAACCCATTTAAATTGTATAATTCAATGGTTTACTAAATATACATGCATATATGAATATATTATTATTCACAGAGGGGTGTACGGTCATTACCATAATCAATTTTAGAACACGTCATTACACCAAAAAGAAACCTCATACCTCTTAGATGTCACTTTCCAAATCCTCTTCCCATCTCTCACCAGCCTGTTTGCCCTCAAGACAACCACTAATGTACTTTTTGTTTCTATGGATTTGCTCTTCTGGACTTTTCACATAAATGAAATCATCCAATAGATATTCTTATGTGATTGGTTTCTTTTACTCATCAGAATGTTTTTAAGATTCATGCATGTTGTAGTATACATTATTACTTCATTTCTTTTTATTGTTGAATAGTATTTAATTGTATGGATATGCTATATTTTCCCCTTCACAGATCACTGCTTTGTCATGGTGAAGGGGCTTCATAACTCAATGAAGCTATGAGCTATGCCATGTAGGGCCATCCAAGACAGACACATCATAGTGGAGAGTTCTGACAAAATGTGAGCCACTGGAGGAGGGAATGGCAAACCACCCCAGTATATTTGCTGTGAGAACCTCATGAACTGTATAAAAAGGACAGAAAGATACGACACCAAAAGATGAGTCCCCTGGGTCTGAAGGTGTCCAACATGCTACTGGGGAAGAATAGAGGAGAACTACTAATAGCCCCAGAAAGAATGAAGTGGCTGGGCCTAAGTGTAAATGATGCTCAGTTGTGGATGTGTCCCATCTGTTTAAGAGCTGTGAAAAGTTCTTAAAGAGATGGGAATACCAGACCATCTCAACTGTCTCCTGAGAAACCTGTATGTGGGTCAAGAAGCAATAGTTAGAACCCTGCATGTAATAACTGATTGGTTCAAGATTGAGAAAGGAGTATGACAGGGCTGTCTGCTGTCATCCTGCTTGTTTAACCTATATGCTGAGCACATCATGAGAAATGCCGGCCTGGATGAGTTACAAGCTGGAGTCAAGATAGGTGGGAGAAACATCAACAACCTCAGACATGTGGATTATACCACTTGAATGGCTGAAAGTGAAGAGGAGCTAAAGAGCCTCTTCATGAGGGTGAAGGAGGATAGTGAAAGAGCCAGCTTAAAACTAAATATTAAAAAAACTAAGATCATGGCATCTAGCCTCATTACTTCATGGCAAATAGAAGGGGAAAATGTGGAAGTAGTGATAGATTTCCTGTTCTTGGGCTCTGAAATAATTGCGGATGGTGACTGCAGCCATGAAATCAGAAGATGATTGCTTCTTGGCAGGAAAGCTATGACCTAGACACTGTGTTGAAAAGCAGAGATGCTACTCTGCCGACAAAGGTCCATATAGTCAAGGCTGTGGTCTTCCCAGTGGTCACATATGGTTGTGAGATCTGGACCACAAAGAAGACAGTATGCTAGAGAATTAATGCCTTTGAACTGTGGTGCTGGAGAAGACTCCTGAAAGTCCCTTGGGCAGCAAGGAGATCAAACCAATCAATCTTAAGGGAAATCAGCCCTGAATACTTATTGGAAGGACTGATACTGAAGCCAAAGCTCCAGTATTTTGGTCATCTGATGCAAACAGCTGACTCATTGGGAAAGTCCCTGATGCTGGGAAAGACTGAGGGCAGGAGAAGAGGGCGTCAGAAGATGAGATGCCTGGATGGCATCACCAATGCAATGGACAAGAACTTGGGAAAACTTTGGGTGATGGTGAGGGACAGGGAGGCCTAGTGTGCTGCAGTCCATGGGGTCAAAGAGTCAGGCACGACCAGGTGACTGAACAACAACATACTATATTTTATTTATTCACTCATCAGTTGATGGTCATTTGGATTGTCTTCACTTTTTGGCCATTATGAATTATGCTGTTATGAACATTTGTGTATAAGTATTTTTGTGGACATATTTTTGTTTCTCTTGGGCATATATGTGGAAGTGAAATGGCTTGCTCATATGGTATGTCTGTTTTTAACTTTGTTTGTTTGTTTAACTTTTGAGGAACGCCAAATGTTGTTTTCCAAACCTGCTGTACAATTTTACTTTTCCACTATAATATGCGAGGGTTTCAATTTTCCCACATTCTCACACTTGTTCTTCATCTTTTTTATTATTCTCATTGTAGTTGTGAAGTGGCATCTTGTATTTTTGATTTGCATTTTCCTGATGGCTAATAATGATAATAATGTTGAGTTATTGTCATGTACTTATTGGCCCTTTAAATATCTTCTTTGGAAAAATGTTTATTCAGTTACTTTGCCTATTTTAAAATTATATTATATCTTTGTATTATTGAATAATAATACTTCTTTATACTTTCTAGATACAAGTTTCTTATCACATATTTGATTTGCAAAATATTTCAACCATTCTGTAGGTTGTGTTTTCACTTTCTTCATGTTGTCCTTTGAAGCACAAAAGTTTTTAATTTTGATGAAGTTCAGCTTAATTATTTTTTCTTTAGTTGCTTGTATTTTTGTTGTCCTAAGATATTGTTGCCTAGTCCAAGATCATGACCATTTATCTGCACCTTTGTTTTCTTCTAAGCTTTTATCATTTTAACTCTTGAATTTAGATCTTTCATCTCAGTTAATTTTTGACTATGGTATAGAGGCCAAATTCATTATTTTATATGAATATATTCATTTAATCCATGACCATGTGCTGAAGGGATTTTTCTTTTCCCATAAAATTATCTTTATACCTTTGCCAAAAATCAAATCACTATAAATATGAGGAGCTTATTTCTGGACTCTCAATTCTATATATATATTAATACATCCCTTGCCAGTAGCATGCTGTTCATCTATAAATTTTAAAATTAAATTTATATATTACATATTATACTATAAATTTATAAGTGCTTGTAATACAAATATTTTATATTTCTTATGTCATGTTTTTCTTTTTTCTATAAAAATATTTATTTTTGCTTATTTAGCTGCACTGGGTCTTAGTTGTGGCATGTGGGATCTAATTCCCTGACCAGGGATCAAACCTTGGCCCCCTGCATTGGGAGAGTGGAGTCTTAGCCACTGGACCACCAGGGAAGCCCCAGTCATGTTTTTCTTTTAGACTCTCATTCTCTGTCTCTCTGTCTCTGTCTTCCTCTTTGTGATATTCTTGCTCTGCTATAATCAGATAAATTCTCCTGGACATTTTCCCCAACACTATTTGGAGTGAGTTTATTTCCCCCAATTTTCGTCACGATTCAGGGAATGGTGTGTGGATTTCTTTTCTGTAGCCTGAGGGTACAGGGGCTGGGTAAAGGAAATACTCAGTTGCCTTTGCCAGGAAACCTGGGCTTTGCAGTCTCTTTCTAAAGTTTGGTCAATTTTCCTGAACCATGGGTCCATCCCACTTCCACCCCAGCTAGAAACATGCTGCACTCTGGAAAAATTCAGTTCACATCCCCCACCCAGCATGGAGTTGCAAACCCTGGTAGTTTCCTCCCACTCCTGATAAGATCTTACCAAATTATGGAAGTTTCATGCTCAAAGATTTCTCCTAGGCATTTTTTTGCAGCTGCCCAGTTACCACTGCAGTCTGCTTTTTTCTACACTGGTGATTACCAGTGAGAACTCTCAGAATTTTGTCAACTAACTTCCTTTCCACCCAGCATCGCTTTCAGGACAGTTGGGTTGTGGGTTGAGAGATACAACATGAAGGATCTTTTGTTTCTCTCCCTGTCCACTACCTTTTAATGTTCAAAGAATCAGGCTGTAACTTTTATTTTTGAAGTTATTGCTGGGAAATGTTTAGGCTTAAACTTAAAATTAAAAAAAAAAACATTTTTAGGCTTAATATATCGCATTATATATTAAAGGAGAGCTTATCCTATGTTACTGTGCAGTTCTACCTAGAAGTCAATCTGGTACATTTTTAGAAAGCAATCTGGCACTATGCTTACAAAAATGTTCTCTAGCTCAAGTCAGAAATCCCATTCTGGGAATTCATCATAAGGAAATAATTCACAATGAAAATAATCTCCATACATGAATATATAGCACTATTTGTGATAACAAAAACTGAAAATAATTTACATGCTCCACATTAGAATACCAGTCAAAATTATGTCTTATAAGATAAATGGACTATTTTGCAGTCATTAAAATGATTACGCTATTTACAAAACAAAAAGACACGCAAAGAAAACAAACATGGTTACCAAAGGGCAGTGGGGAGGATAAATCAGGAATTTGGGATGAACAGATATCGCTATATCTAAAACAGATAAACAATAAGAACATACTGTATAGCCTGTCAAACTATATTCAATATCTTATAATAACCTATAATGGTCTTTCCTGGTGGCTCAGCAGTAAAGAATCTGCCTGCAATGCAGGAGAATCAGTTTCAAACCCCAGGTTGGGAAGATTCCCTGGAGAAGGAAATGGCAGCCTATACAGTATTCCTGCCTGGAAAATGCCATGGACAGTGGAGCCTGGAGGGCTACAGTTCATGGGGTCTCAAAGAGTTGGACATGACTTAGTGACTTAACAATAACAACAATAATCTAAAACAGAAAAGAATGTGAAAAAGAATATCTATCTATATATGAAAGCTGAATCACTTTGCTGTACATCTGAAGCATTGTAAATCAACTATACTTCAATTTAAAAAAAAGAACTAGGGGTATTTCAAGAGAGATGAATTGACTGTAAGAAGAGAATTCACATTTCCCTTCATAAACAAAAGGGAAAATCATGTGATATATGCAATTAATACTTAAGTAAAATAGAAAATTTAAAAATTAAGTTTTGAAATAAACTATCTATTAAATACTTAAAAATGATAGTTACAAAGCCTAAGTATTAACATAGAAAAATGCTTTAAAAAAACAATGACAGATAAAATAGAAGAATAAAAAATAGAATATATAGCCTTATGGCAACTATGTAAAGCAATGAAAGCAGATAGACAAGAGAGAGAAAGGTTGTTTGAAAGGGAAATACTTAAAAATAGTATGGTATGAACAAAAATGTTTTTTGATCATTTTTACTTAATAGAATTGAATTATTTTTACAATAAGAAAGGAGACATAAAAAGCATAATTCAGAAAGCATTTGTCCCATCTCTTGCTGATATTATCAGCTGGAGCTAATTTGTGGCTTGAAACAAACATTTGGAACATTTTGGCCAAAGGGAAAAGGTCCAACTGAATAAAAGTGGATTTATGGCCGTGTGACTTTGGCCAAGGTTACCATTTGTATATCTGTAAAATGGCCCTGGTTTTATATCAAGCTTAGAAAAATCCCTGTGGAAGGCAAATGAGATATATGTGTTAGCATAGCTGTGGGCACACAGAGAGGCACTTGAGGTTGTTTGGTTCTCATCAGAGCAGGGCTTTTGTTTGCTCTGTACTGAGATTAAACTCAAATTCTGATGCAAGTGCAGGGGCAGAACGGAGGGAATAGTAGTAGAAATCCAGGAAGATGAATTAATTCTATCACCTTTTCCCACCCCATGCCCCACCTCTGTTTTCTTGTCCTTCACTTGGGAGAATAAGATAAACTTTAACAGAGATGTGAGTGGGTTTTCATAGGACACACAATGAATGGGTAAATAAAGAGAAATTTAGCACTTTCTGGACAAATAAAGATAAATGTCAGTTGATGATAATGCAACCTTGAGAGAATTCCCCAAAGGCCTGCTGGCTGTCCTTAGTGTGTACTCCCCAACACAGTTCCTTCAGCACTCATTTGAGAGGTCCATGTACCCCAAGGGCTCCTAGATCATGAAAAGTCCAGAAAACAATATCCCATGAGGTCAGAGAAGGCCTCCCTGGAGCTCTCACCAAGAGAATTTTAAACCCTGTGAAAAGGTTACAAAGGTATTTTAAGCTTTGTTACGATGGTAATAAGTATAACCAAAACCAGATCAAGATGCCATATATTACACCATCCCAGAAATTTGAAATGTCCAGAAATGGCAAATCTATAGAGAGCAGATGAATAGCTGCCTGGGACTGAGAATGGGAACAAAGATTCCTTGAAAATGGGAATGAAGGATCTTATTGTGGTGATGAATGTTTTAAATTTGTTCTAATGTTCCAGTGTTCTAAATTGGATTAAACAGTTGCACAACTAGGCAAATTTACTAAAAAACACTGATTGCTTACTTCAATGAGTGAATCTTATGATATGTAAATTATACCTCAATAGCTGTTATATAAAAAAGAATTTACACTTGGCACTTAAAAACACATTTTTGGATTCCAATGGGTTCTGGCTAGGAGCTTGGTAATTTCCTACTAAAATACTCAGGAAGGCACAAGAGAAAGGAATGGAATAATGTCAATGAAAACAAGACTAAAAGAAGCTAGGGGACTTCCTTGGTAGTCTAGTTGTTAAGACTTTGCACTCCTAATGCAGAGGACCCAAGTTCAATCCCTGGTCAGGGAACTAGATCCCACATGCTGCAAATAGGAGTTCACGTGCCACAAGACCCAGTGCACCACAACTAAGACCCAACACAGCCAAATAAATATTAAAACAAAAACAAAAACAAACAAACCAAAGACTAAAAGAAGTTAGGTAGAATCTCCTCTAACTAGATATCAAGTGGGCTGGACTGAGAAATTTTACCTCAAGAGACTGCATGAGAAACTGCAACAGGCCCACTGGTATACTTTTAATTTCCCGCGTCCTTGCAACTCACAATATACAGAGATGCTGTGAAATGTGAAACCCAAACGACTCCATTTTAGGATAGCACCGCCATTTTGAGTAAAACCCCCTCCCGAGGAGAGAAAGAAACTCAACGAGCCAATCAGGGGAGGACGGAAAGTCCCTCACCGCCCCCCCCCCCCCTACTCTAACCCACCAATCAGTAGCTCACATGACATCCTTAGTTGAAGAATTAACCAATCCCTTTAAGCTTCCCTTCCCGCGTCCCCTGCTATACAGTATAAAAATGATTCGCCGCTTTCACTCGGGGCTTCTTCGCAGTTGTGTGAAGAGAGCCCCTGCTCTAGCTTGTAATAAAGTTCCTCACTGTTTTTGCATCGATCCGCGGCTCCTGTGGTGTTTGGTGGGATTCCGCGATCCGGGTACAACAATGTAAGTGACAACCCATATAGAAAATTAGACAGCTGTTCCTCTGTCCTGCCACGTACTACTCTGGGAGAATTGTCTTATTTTGGTTTTGTCACCCTTGCCTTGCCAGGCCATCTTTCTACAGCTGATAGGGTAGTAGGGTCCCAGACCACAACGAGGAAAAAGGAAAATAGTTGTGGCGCCTTAAATTCAGTGAGGTAGGTCTTCCAAAGTGAAAAACCACAGTCACTCTTCTGTTGAGAAATGTCCTCTTTTAGAATGTTCATATGAAACAAATCAAAAGGCTGCCTCCAACAGATGGCATTAGTTGATCATACACGGTCTTTGGATCTTGGCCATCCCATTGTTTCTGACTCTAAAGGAGAGTTTACAGCATTTGGGTTTGTTTTTAAGGGGGGTTATGAATACCATTTACCCTGATCATGTCCAAAAGTAGCAAGAGTTTTGAAAACCAGTAGAAAGAGAAGTGTATGATTACCATGGAGACAAGAGTAAAGCTTAACTTTCCATGGATATATTCACATTGATCACTTGTAAGGTGTCAGTCATTTTGCTCTTACAGACAGCTTTTTCAGAACCAAACCTATTTTCAAGTAGAGTAGTTGTAAGAGAAGATATATGAAGAAAGCAGTTTGCATTACATTATGGAAATTATAGTTTATCTTACACTGCATCAGCTGAACAGGACATGGAGGAGATGAATCACCGTAGACAGGAGATGTTGTAGGGCGAAGTCACCTAGAAAACTTGGAAGCTGTGCACATAACTAGCTGTCAGCAGCAGAGGGGAAGGAAAGATGTTGTCACAAAGTGGACCAAGAATGGGGTCAAGGGTACTTTATGGACCAACTTGCTGGCACAGAGCATAAACAGACTGATCTTGAATGATGGGGAAGCAGAAAACGACATATGGAACCTGTGGAAAAAATACTGCTACATAAAGGAATATAATATGGAAATTATACCTTGACAGTATACCTCTGAACCTTGTTTAATGCAAGACTCATAATCAAATTTGAGGAAACTGTTTGGTATCTTACATAGGGTACAAAAAGACAATTTTTTCATGAAATAAGAACAGAAAGTCATAAAGAGAAAATAGGCTTAGATGAAAAGGCAAAATGAGATAAAAAAGGGGGGTAGATGAGTGAGCTAATAGAGGTGATGATAAGGAGGAAGCAATAAAATTACTAACATTGATTTTACACTTTATATGCATCATACTTAATTATAAATGTTTTATATACATTAACACATTTAATTCTTACAAGAGCACCATGAATGCCTAGTGCTATTGTTGTCCACATTTCATAACTGAGGAAATTGAGAGATGTTAAGGAACTTTCTCAAGGGCACCCAACCAGTAAATACTAGAGCCAGGATTTAACCTCTGAAAATATGACTTCATGGCCTGTGCTTTTAATCATACACTAAGGAAGGACAGCAAGGAAACAAAAGATACAACAGCAGAATTAAAATCACTCAAGACAGGAAAAGCAAAATTGAAGTTGTGGGTGAATCATATTAAAATGAAAAATCTAAATAAAAAAAGCAAAAATATAAAAATAAGGAAGGAGGAGATGATAAATATGGAAGCCAGAGAATAAAACTTTCCTTCAATGACTGAAAGGATCATGTTCTAGGGAAAATAAACAAAAGAAGACCTACATCTTGACATAGTCTGTTAAAAAAGAAAACTACGATAGAACATTACAAGAAAGGACATCAATAAGCCAATAAGAATCTGTGAAAAATAACTGCTATATATATATAAATATATATATATATATTTCAATCTCACCCTAATTAAAAAGAGAAGAAATTTACATTAGTACTATTTTCAAACTTCAAACATGAACAGAACATCAATATACCTGAGGCAAAACTGATGGAAACACAAGAGAAACAGAAAAATACACTATTATAGTTGGAGACTTCTATACCCCTTTATCAGTAATTGACAGGTAGCAGGCAGAAAATGAGTAAAGATATATCAATAGTTAATCATCAGTCAACTGGAACTAAATGACATCTATAGATTACTTCATCTAACAAGAGCAGAATATATTCTTCTCAAGCTTACATGGAACATTCACCAAGATAGATCATATTCTGGGCCAAAAAACACAATTTAAAAGTTTTTAATTAATAGAAATCACACAGTGTATACTCTCAGACAAGAACACAGTTAAACTAGAAAGAACTCTGTACTTTCTGTTCAATTTTTCTGCAAACCAAAAGCTGCTCTAAAACTAAAGTCTATTAATATTTTTTTTAAAAGAGAAGAAATTTGGGCTTCAGCCACAATGGCAGAATAGAAAGACCCTGAGCTCAATTCTCAATAATACACCCAAATCACAACTATTTGCAGAACAGTCATCAATGAAAAAGACTGAAACCTACGAGAAAATATCTTCTACAACTAAAAACATAAAGAAGGAACCACAATGAGACAGGTAAGAGGGATGGACTGGCAATATAATCAAGTCTCATACCCATAGGGTGGAGGCAATCCATAAACTGGACAATAATTACAGTATAGAGGTTCTCCCACAGGAATGAGAGTTCTGAGCCCCATATATAGCTCCTCAGCCTGGCGGTCCTGCACTGGGAGGACAATATCCCTCAGAGCATTTGACTTTGAAGGCCAGTGGACTTAATTTTGGGAGTTCCAAAGGACTGGAGGAAATAGAGACTTCACTCTGCAAGGGCACACACAAAATCTCACATGCACTAGGATCCAGGGCAAAAGCAGTAATTTGATAGGAGCCTGGGCCAGACCTACCCGCTGGTCTTGGAGAATCTTGAGGAGAGGCTGGGATTGCAGCATGGCAGTGGCTTGCCGTGGGGACATAGGCACTGGCAGAAGCCATATTTGTACCATGTAGATACTACTGCTATGAGCAGTCACAGTGGAATCCTACCTGTAGCTGATTAAGACAAGATCCGGCCCCACCCAATAACCTGCAGGCACTAGTGCTGGAAGGTCTTGGGCCTAACTGGGTGGAGACACATCTTCATTCATCAGCAGACAGGATGCCTAAGGACTTCCTGAGCTCACAGCCCCTCTAGACACAGGCCTTTCCACCAGTGAACAAGCACTAGCCTGGCCCTCTAGGAAACCTAGATTAGCCTCAAGACTAGCCTCATCCTACGACAGACATATCAGACAGCATATTAAAAAGCAGAGACATAACTTTGCCAAAAAAGATCTGTATAGTCAAAGCTATGATTTTTCCAGCAGTCATGTACAGATGCGAGAGGTGTATCATAAAAAGGCTGAGCACCAAAAAATTGATGCTTTTGAACTATGGTGCTGGAGAAGACTCTTGATAGTCCCTTGGAGATCAAACCAGTCAATCCTAAAGGAAAACAACCCTGAATATTCATTGGAAGGACTGATACTGAAGCTGAAGCTCCAGTATTTTGGCCACCTGTAATGGAAAGCCAACTCACTGGAAAAGACCCTGATGCTGGGGAAGATTGAGGGCAAGAGGAGAAGGGGATGACAGAGGACGAGATGGTTGGATGGCATCATTGACTCAATGAATATGAGTTTGAGAAAGCTCTGGAAGATGGTGAAGGACAGGGAAGCTTGGGGTACTATGATCCATGGGGTTGCAAAGAGTCAGACATGACTGAGAGACTGAACATCAACAAGAAGGAGCAGAGAAAGGGCCTGAGAACATATTTAAAAACACAGTAGCTGAAAACTTCTCTGACATGGGAAAGGACAGTTACCCAAGTCCAGGAGGTGCAGAGAGCCTGATATAGAAGGAAGCAGAGAGGAACACACCAAGACATATTGTAGTAAAAATGACAAAAATTCAAGAGAGAATATAAAAGCAACAAGGGAAAAGCAACATATAACACACAAGGAAACTCTCATAAGGCTATCAGCTGATTTATCAGCAGAAACTCTGCAGGCCAGAAAGGAGTGGTGCCATATTTTTAAAGTGGTGAGAAGAAAAAACCTACAACCAATAATATTCTACCTAGCAAGGCTTTCGTTCATATTTGATGGAGAGATAAAAAGCTATACAGACAAACAAAAGCTAAAAGAGTTCAACACCACCAAATGAGCTTTATGACAAATGTTAAAGGGAACTTTTCAAAACAAAAAAGAAAAAGCCACACCTAGAAATAAGAAAATTACAAACCAAAAAAACTCACCAATAAAGGCAAACCAACAGTAAAGGCAGGAAATCATACACACACAAAACTAGCAGAGAGGTTGAAAGTCAAAAGTAAAAAACAAACAAAAAAAAAAGAAAGTCAAAAGTAATCAGCTCTAAAACAGAAGTATAGTCCAATGGAACAAGATAGAAAGCCCAGAGGTAAACCCATACACCCATGGATACTTTGATAAAGGAGGCAAGAATACACAGTGGGGCAAAGACAGTCTCTTCAGTGGTGCTGGGAAAACTGGACAGCCATGTATAAAAGAATGAAATTAGAACACTTCCTAACACCATACAGCAATATAAACTCAAAATGGATTAAAGGCTTAAATGTAAGGCCAGAAACTATAAAACACCTAGAGGAAAACAGGCAGAATACTCTACAACATAAACCACAGCAAGATCCTCTATGATCCACCTACTAGAGTAATGGAAATAAAAGCAAAAATAAAAAAGGAGACCTAATTAAACTTAAAAACTTTTGCACAGTAAAGGAAAGTATAAACAAGGTGAAAAGACAATAGCAAATGAAATAACTGACAAAGGATTAATTTTAAAAATATACAAGTAGCTCATACAAATCAATAGCAGAGAAACAACCAACCAATCAAAAAAGGGGGGAAAGACCTAAACAGACATTTCTCCAAAGAAGACATACAGATGGCTAATAAACACATGAGAAGATGCTCAACATCACTCATTATTAGAGAAAAGCAAATAAAAACTAACAATGAGATATCACCTCACACCAGTAAGAATCGGTTCAGTTCAGTTCAGTCGCTCAGTCGTGTCTGACTCTTTGCGACCCCATGAATTGCAGCACGCCAGGCCTCCCTGTCCATCACCAACTCCCAGAGTCAATGGCCATCAACAAAAAATTTATAAGCAATAAATGCTGGAGAGGGTGTGGAGAAAGGGAACCCTCTTACACTTTTGGTGGGAATGCAAACTGATACAGCTGCTATGAAGAACAATATGTGAAGTGAAGTGAAGTAAAAGAGGTCCAGTTGTATCCAGCTCTTTGTGACCCTATGGACTATACAGTCCATGGAATTCTCCAGGCCAGAATATGGGAGTGGGTAGCCTTTCCCTTCTCTAGGGGATCTTCCCAACCCAGGGATCAAACCCATGTCTCCTGCATTGCAGGCGGATTCTTTACCAACTGAGCCACAAGGGAAACCCAAGAATACTGGAGTGGGTAGTCTATCCCTTCTCCAGTGGATCTTCCCAACCCAGGCATCAAACTGGGGTCTCCTGCATTGTAGGTGAATTCGCATTGCATCCTGCATTGCAGGCAGAGAGCAGTATGGGGATTCCTTTAAAAACTAGGAATAAAATGACCATATATCCCAGCAATCTGACTACTAGGCACATACCCTGAGAAAACCAAAACTGAAAAAGACACATGTTAACCAATGTTCATTACAGCTCTATTTACAATAGCTAGGACATGGAAGCAACCTAGACATCCATCGAATGGATAAAGAAGCTATGGTACATACATACAATGGAATATTACTCAGTCATAAAAAGGAATGTGTTTGAGTCAGTCCTAATGAAGTGGATGAAACTAGAGCCTATTACAGAGTGAAGTTAAGTCAGAAAGAGAAATACAGTTATCATATACTAATGCATATATATGGAATCTAGAAAGATAGTACTAATGAACCTATTTGCACAGCAGCAGTGGAGACACAGATATTGAGAACAGATTTATGGACATGGCTGGGGGTGTGTGTGGGAAGTACGGAGAGAGTAACATGGAAATAAACATTACCATGTGTAAAATAAACAGCCAATGGGAATTTGCTATATATGACTCAGGAAACTCAAACAAGTGCTCATTAACAACCGAGAGGGGTGGGATGGGGACAGAGGTGGGAGGGATGTTCAAGTGGGAGGGCACATGGGTAAACTTAAGGCTGATTCATGTTGCTGCTTTGTAGAAACCAATGCAATACTAAAGCAATTAACCTTCAATTAAAAATAAATTTAAAGAAAAAAAAGTAGTAAAATCTATACCCATGATAAGCATTTAAGAGACACAGAATACAATTATATGTAAACTATGATAACAAAACTAGTAATAGTGAGGGGAGGAGAGTACAAATGCAGTATTTTTAAAATGTACTTGAAGAACTCAGCAACTTATACACACACACACACACAAACATACAGACTGCCATATAACTTCATGGTTTCCATAAACCAAACATCTATAATATACACACACACAAAAAAAAAGTAAAAGGAATTCAACCGTAACACTAAAGATAGTCATCAAATCTTAAGAGAACAAAAAAAGAAAGAAAGAAAGATCACAGAAACAACTCCAAAACAATGAACAAAATGACAAGAATATACATCTCAATAATTACCATAAATGTAAATGGATTAAATGCTCCAACCAAAAGACAGAGTGGCTGAATGGATACAAGAGATTGACTACAGACCTAGGGACACACATAGACTGAAAGTGAGAGGATTCAAAAGGCTATTTCATATAAATGGAAATCAAAAGACAGCCAAAGTAGTAACACTTATATCAGTCAAAACAGACTTTAAAATAAAGAGTGTTTCAGATCACCAGCCCAGGTGGGATGCACGAGACAAGTGCTCCGGCCTGGTGCACTGGGAAGACCCAGAGGAATCGGGTGGAGAGGGAGGTGGGAGGGGGGATCGGGATTGGGAATACATGTAAATCCATGGCTGATTCATATCAATGTATGACAAAACCCACTGGAAAAAAAAAAAAAAAAAAAAGAGTGTTTCAAGAGACAAAGAAGGACCCTATATAATGATCAAGGGATCAGTCCAAGAAGATGGCTGTAAATATCTATGCACCAAACAAAGGAACACCTAAATATATAAGACAAAATACATGAGACATAAAAGGAGTAACTAGTAACACAATAATAATAGGGAATTTTAACACCCCACTTACATCACTGGACAGATCATCCAGACAGAAAATACATTAGGAAATGCTGGTCTTTAATGACACTTTTGATCACACAGGCTTAATTGACATTCACAGAGCATTCTGGCCAAAAGTAGCATGATATACATTATTTCAAGTGCACGTGGAACATTCTCCAGGACAGATCACATGCTAGGCCACAAAAAAGCCTCAGTAAATTTAAGAAAACTGAAATCATATCAAGTATCTTTTTCAACAACAAGCTATGAGACTAAAAGTCAACTATAAGGAAAAAATACTGCAAAAGACACAAATAAGTGGAGGCTAAACAAGCATTTGGTTACTGAATAAATCAAAGAGAAAAACAAACAAAAATACCAAGAAACAAATGAAAAGTGAAAACACGACAATCCAAAGCCTATGGGAAATAGCAAAACAGTTCTAAGAGGGAAATTTATAGCATTATAAGCTTACTACCTCAGCAAACAAGAAAAAATCTCAAATAAGCAACCTAACTTTACACCTATAGGAAACAGAAAAAAGAACAACAAATAAAACCCAAAGTTAGTAGAAAGAAAAAAATAATAAAGATCAGAGGAGAAATAAATAAAATTGAGTCTAAAAACAAATAGAAAAGATCAGTGAAACTAACAGCTGGTTCTAGGAAAAGATAAACAAAATTTATAAAACTGTAGCATGATTCATCAAAAACATAAAGTCAGTCACTGTTTCCCCGTCTATTTGCCATGAAGTGATGGGACCAGATGCCATGATCTTAGTTTTCTGAATATTGAGCTTTAAGCCAACTTTTTTCACTCTCCTCTTTCACTTTCATCAAGAGGCTCTTTAGTTCTTCTTCACTTTTTGTCATAAGGGTGGTGTCATCTGCATATCTGAGGTTATTGATATTTCTCCTGGCAATCTTGATTCCAGCTTGTGCTTCATCCAGCCCAGCATTTCTCATGATGTACTCTGCATATAACTGAAATAAGCATGATGGCAATATACAGCCTTGACGTACGGCAAACAGATGGGGAAACAGTGGCTGACTTTATTTTTGGGGGCTCCAAAATCACTGCAGGTGGTGATTGCAGCCATGAAATTAAAAGACACTTACTCCTTGGAAGGAAAGTTATGACAAACCTAGACAGCATATTAAAAAGCAGAGACATTACTTTGCCAACAAAGGTCTGTCTAGTCAAGGCTATGGTTTCTCCAGTGGTCATGTATGGATGTGAGAGTTGGACTATAAAGAAAGCTGAGCGCCAAAGAATTGATGCTTTTGAACTGTGGTGTTGGAGAAGACTCTTGAGAGTCCCTTGGACTTCAAGGAGATCCAACCAGTCCATCCTAAAGGAGATCAGTCCTGGGTGTTCATTGGAAGGACTGATGTTGAAGCTGAAACTCCAATACTTTGGCCACCTCATGCAAAGAGTTGACTCTTTTGAAAAGACCCTGATGCTGGGAAAGATTGAGGGTGGGAGAAGAAGGGGACAACAGAGGATGAGATGGTTGGATGGCATCACCAACTCAATGGACATGAGTTTGGGTAAACTCCAGAGTTGGTGATGGAAAGGGAGGCCTGGCATGCTGCGGTTCATCGGGTCACAAAGAGTCGGACATGACTGAACAACTGAACTGAACTGAACTGAACACATAGAACATTAATACATGACTAAAGTGATCATTTTGAAGATAATGTATGTAGCAAAACTATAAGCATTTCAATATTAGATTATAATGAAAAATATTAAAGGAAATGTTAAAACCATAATCACCATGATATGACATGTGTAAATACAGAGAACAGGACTAGAAGGGAGTAAGAAAAACAGAAGTGGTTGTATTTCTCATGTTGTTCCCTGGGGCCTATTATACTGCTGAAATTACAGATAATTTTAAAAAGTCATATTGACTTTTTCTAAGTTAACAATTAGTAGTTAAATTAACTCATAAGACCTGACTTCAGGGTCACCCATCTCTACATACATGGGCCAGCTCTGAAGAAGTGTACCTGCTTAGGCAACCCACAAAATCTTTCCTGGCTTTTGTAAAGGTCCTACATGGATCTCACATTTTGACTTGGTTTGGAACATATGCTACAAACACTATAGGGAGACAAAACAAACAGGTACCAAGTTACCTCTTTCTGGAAATATGTTGTTTTTGGTGAGTTTGACGCTTTTGGGTCTTGGGTTGTTATTATCCATACCCATGATCAGGTTACGGAAAAACAGATCAAATTTCTTTCTGCTGTCTGCGTTGATGGTGCCGGCCACCGTCCATACCAAGGCAAAAAGGAACAGACCTTGTAGCCACAGGAAGATCTGTTGGCTTGTCAGGCCTTCAAATAATTCACTTTCCTCCTCTTCTGCTTCCCTGATTTCATCTAAAAGCAAGAATAAGAATCTCAGAAAAAAGTGCACAGTACAATAGATATGAATTGGGTAGTTCTGTCCTTGAAGGGCTAGAGGAGGGGACTGATATTGAATGAGAGGCCCTATCCTTTTTCTACATATATTAAAATAAATTTTTTTTATTGTAGTAAGATATGCATTAACATACAGATTACTGATCTTAACCATTTTAAAGTTCAGTGGTATTAAATTCACCCATGTTTTTGTGCAACCATCACCACTATTCACATCTGGGACTATTTTCATCCTGCAAAACTGAAGCTCTATACTCATTTAACATTAATTCATTATCTTCTTCCCCATAGCCTGACAAATAGCATTCTACTTTTCATCTTCATAAATTTGACTAATCTGGATATGTCTTCAGTTCAGTTCAGTTCAGTTGCTCAGTCGTGTCCGATTCTTTGCGACCCCATGAATCACAGAAGGCCAGGCCTCCCTGTCCATCACCAACTCCTGGAGTCTACTCAAACTCATGCCCATCGAGTCGGTGATGCCATCCAGCCATCTCATCCTCTGTTGTCCCCTTCTCCTCCTGCCCCCAATCCCTCCCAGCATCAGGGTCTTTTCCAGTGGGTAAACTCTTTGCATGAGGTGGCCAAAGTACTGGAGTTTCAGCTTTAGCATCAGTCCTTCCAATGAACACCCAGGACTGATCTTCTTTAGGATGGACTGGTTGGATCTCCTTGAAGTCCAAGGGACTCTCAAGAGTCTTCTCCAACACCATAGTTCAAAAGCATCAATTTTTCGGTGCTCAGCTTTCCTCACAGTCCAACTCTCACATCCATACATGGATACATCTTAGAGGTGAAATAATATTGTCTTTTTCTGACTGGCTTATTTCTCTTAGCACAGTGTTCTCAAGCTCCATTTGTATTGTAGCATGTATCAGAATATGTATCAGAAGTTTTGACTGTGCCTCATGGCTTGAAGGATCTCCGTTTCCTGACCAAGAATTGAACCCTGGCAGGGAAGTGAAAGCACTGAATACTAACCACTAGACCACCAGGCAACTCCCCATAATTTCCTTCATTTTTAAGGTGAATAATATTTCACTGCATGTATATATTACATTTTATTTATCCATTCATTGATTGATGGACACTTGGGTTGCTTTCATCTTTGGTTACTATGAATAATGCTGCTATGAACACAGTTCTATGTTCAAAAATAATATTGCTGTGAATAAAATATCTGTCTATGTCCCTACTTTCAATTTCTTTATATATATACCCAGAGTGGAAGTGCTAAGTCATATGGCAATTATATTTTTAATTTTGAGGAACTGAGAAACTATTTTCCACAGCAACTGTACCATTTTACATTTCATCAATGGTGCACAAGGGTTCCAGTTTCTCCACATCCTTGTCAATACTTGTTCTTTTTGATTGTTAATATTGTTAATACTGTTGTTGTTTGGATAGTATCCAACCTAATAGGTATGAGATGGTATCTCACTGTGGTTTTGATTTGCATTTTCCTAATAATTAGTGGTGTTGAGCATCTTTCCATATGCGCTTATAAACAATTTGTGCATCTTCTTTGGAGAAATGTCTATTTAAGACCTTTGACTATTACTTATTCAGTTTGTTTTTGTGTTGTTAAATTTTAGAAATTCTCTATATATTCTGGCTATTCATCCTTTATCATATGTGACTTGTAAAGATTTTCCCCCATTTGTGAGTCATCCTTTTAGTCTGTTAAGAGTCTTTTGATATTCATCCTTTATCATTTATATGATTTATAAAGATTTTCTGCCACTTGTTAGTTGTCTTTTTACTCTGTTTATAGAGTCTTTTGAAAACAGTAGTTTTCAATTTTCATGCACACTATTTGTCTTTTTTCTCTTTTGTTGCTGTGCCTTTGGTGTCATATCCAAGAAATAATTTCCAAATAGCTCTCTACCTTAGATTTTCTTTTAGAAATTTTAAAGGTTTAGGGCTTCCCCAGTGGCTCACAGCAAAGAATCCATCTGTGATGAAGAAGATGTGGGAGACCCTGGGTTCAATCCCTGGTTTCGGAAGATCTGCTCAAGGAAAGCATGGCAATCCACTCCAGTGTTTTTGCCTGGAGAATCCCATGGACAAGAAGCCTGGCTGGCTACAGTCCATAGGGTTGGAAAGAGTCAGATATGACTGAAGTAACTGAACACACACAGTTCTTATGTTTAGGTCTTCCATTTGGTTTGAGTTAATTTTTGTACATAGCATTAAGTAAAGGTCCAACTTCATTTATTTCTAAGTGGATATCCAGGTTTCCTGTCATCACTTGTTAGAAAGACTGTGCTAGGGACTTTCCTGGCAGTCCAGTGGTTAAGAATCAGTGCTTTCACTGCAGAGGGCATGGGTTAGATCCCTAGTGGAGGAGCTAAAGGTCCTGCATGCCACATGGTACAGGCAAAAACAAAAAAAAAAAAAGAGAGAAAAAAAAAAAAGAATGTCCTTTCCCCATCAAATGGTCTTAGCATCCTCATGGAAAATCATTTGACAATATATGCATGAATTTATATCTAGACTTTCTACTCCATTCCATTGGTGTATATATCTGTCCTTATGTGAGCACTATACAGTTTTGATTATTCTGGCTTTGTAGTAAGTTTTTAAATCAGAAAGTGTTCTTTGTTCTTCAACTATGTTCTTCTTTTTCATGATTGTTTGGCTATTTAGAGTCTTTGAAATTCCATATGAATTTCAGGATGGATTTTTGTATTTCTGTAAAATATGTAATTGAAATTTTGATAGAAATTGCACTGAATAGATTATTTTGGGTTGTACTGACATCTTAACAATATTTAGTCTTCTATCCCATGAACTTAGAATGTTTTTCTATTTTAAATGTCCTTTAATTTCATTCAGCATGTTCTATAATTTTTATTGTGGAAGTCTATCACCTTCTTGGTTAATTTCTATGTATCTTATTCTTCGTCAGGCTATTTTAAATGACACTGTTTTTTTAATTCAGGTTTCAGACTGTTTATTGTCAGTGTACAGAAATGCAACAGAAATGCACCATTTTTGTGTTTGATTTTGTATCCTGCCACTTTGTTGAATTTGTTTATAACAGTTTTGCCTGTGTGTGTGTAGTGTTCAGGATTTAGTATATATTAGATCAAACATCTGCAAACAGATAAATTTACTTTTTCATTTCTAATGTGAATACATAATTTTATTTCTTTTCCTTGCCTAATTACCCTGGCTAGGACTTCCAGTACTATGTTGAATAGAAGTAGTGAAAGCAAACATCCATTCCTTATTGTAGTTAAAATGGTAAAGTGTTTCACCATTGAGTATGATGTTCACTGTGAAGTTTTTGTATTTTACTTTTATTATGTTGAGGTAGTATCATTTTATTCCTACTTTGTTCAATGTTGTTTATCATGATTTCATGAATTTTGTTGTATGATTTTCTGCATTTTTTCCTTTATTCTGCTAATTACATTTGTATGACATGTATCACAAATTGATTAATTTTCATACATTGAGGCATCCTTGCACCACAGAAATAAATCATAGTTGGTCACAGTGTAGAATCTTTTTAATATGCTGATAAATTTGCCTTTCTGATCTTTGGGGGAAATTTTTACAGTAATGTTTATAAAGGATATTGGTCTATAATTTTCTTGTAGTGTCTCTGGCTGGCTTTGGTTTCAGGGTACTGCTGGCTTCATAGAATGAGTTAGGAAATGTTCTCTTTTAAACATTTTGGAAAAGTTTGAGCATGATTGATATTAATTCTTCCCTAAATGTTTGGTAGAATTCACCAGTGAAGTGGTTAGATCCAGGATTTTTCTTTGTTGTGAGATTTTTGATAACTGACCAATACCAGTCACTGATCTATTCAGATTTCTTTGTGCTGCAGTTGGTAGATTTTGTGTCTTGGTAGGCATTATTTTTCCATTTCATTTAAGTTATCAAATTTGTTGCCATAAAATTTTTCATAGTACTCTCTTATAATCCTTTTTCTTTCTGTACAGTGAGTAGTAACGTCTGCATTTTCATTTCTGATCTTAGCAATTTGAGGATAAAAACATGTTAAATGACCACAGGAACCAACTTGAAGGTGTCCCCAATTGTCAAAGCCATTTGAACAATAAAATAAATAATTATAGCATTGGATTATAATTCATAGAACAAAATGAATATCCATGAATTCATATTTGATCACTAAACAATTGAATAAGTAAGTAGGGAAGCATAGTTCTTCTTTACAGAATAATTCTAATCTTTAAAAGAAATATAAATTTAAATAGAAAATTTACATTAGGAAATGCCACCCTAATAACTGCTGTAGATAAGATCTACCAATGGATGTTAAAATCAGTACACAAAAGTCTGAGGAGAAATAGGATATTTGTATAGTTTGAATTATCTCCCCTGATGTAATTATTAATCCCAAAGGAAAAAAACAGTAACATTATAGTGGAGAAATATAACTATGAACAAAGATAATTTTGACCAGAGCCTTCACCAGGAATAAGATATGTTCACATTATATACCTGCTGAAGGTTTACTGAGGATACATCATCACTTCTGTGATATTGTTACTAAAAATGCAAATCTTGATTTTGCTTATCTTTTCAAAAAACCAGCTCTAAGTTTCACTGATCTTTTCTATTTTTTAAGTCTCTATTTCATTTCTTTCTCTTCTGATCTTTAAGATTTCTTTGCTTCTAATAACTTTGGATTTTGTTATTTTTTTCCTGTTTCCTTTAGGTATAAGGTTAAGTTGTTTGAGACTGTTCTTGCTGCTGGTTCTTGAGGTTGGTGTCACTGTAAACTTCCCTCTTAGAACTGCTTCTACTGCATCCCACAGATTTTGTATTGTTGTGTTTGTTTTCAATTCCCTCTAGGTATTTTGTGATTTCCTCTTTAATTTTGTTATTCATTGTTTGTTTAACAGCATATTGTTTAGCCTCTGTATTTTTTGCAATTTTTTTTTTTTGTAGTTGATTTCTAGTCTCATAGCATTGTGGTTGGAAAAGATATTTGATATGATTTTAATTTTCTTAAATTTACCAAGGCTTGTTTTGTGGCCTCAAATGTGATCTATCCCAGAGAATGCTTTGTGTGCAGCTGAAAATAATGTGTATTCTGCTGCTTTGGGGTGGAATGTTCTATATATACCTATTAGGTCCATATAGCCTAATGTCATTTAAAACCAGTCATTTAAATCTTGAGCCAGACTCATTAAGAAAAAAAGATAGAAAGCTCAAATCAATAAAGTCAAGAATAAAAAAGGAGAAATTATAACCAACATCATGAAATACAAAGTAATTGTAGAGATTATGATGGACAAGTATATACCAATAAGATGAACAATCTAGAAGAAATGAACAAATTTTTAGAGAGGTATAATCTCTGAAGACTGAACCTTGAGGAAATACAAAATATGAACAGACCAGTAATGAAACTAAATCAGTAATTTAAAAACTCCCAGAAAACAAAAGTCCAAGACCACAGGGCTTCACAGGTGAGTTCTACCAAACATTTACAGAAGAGATAATACCTACCTTCTCAAATTATTCCAAACAACTGCAGAGCAAGGAATACTTCTGAGCTCATTCTATGAGGCCAGCATCACCATGATACCAAAACCAGACAAAAATATCACACAAAAACAGACACATAGCTCAATGGAACAGGATAGGAAGCCCAGAAGTAATCTATGCACTTCCGGTCAATTAATCTATGACAAAAGAGGTAAAAATACACAGCGGAGAAAATACAGTCTCTTTAGTAATTAGTGCTGGGAAAACAGGACAACTACATGTAAATGAATAAAATCAGAACATTTCCTCACACTATAATACAAACAATAAATTCAAAATGAATTAAAGACCTAAATGTGAGACTATAAACCATAAAACCCCTAGAAGAAAACAACAGAACACCCTTTGACATAAATCATAGCAATATTATTTTGCTTTTTCTCCTAAGGCAAAGGAAACAAAACCAAAGCTAAACAGCTGGGACCTAATTAACCTTAAAATCTTTTCCGTATCAAGGGAAGCCATGGAGAAAATGACAGACAACCTACTGAACTGGAGAAAATATTTGCAAATGATATGACTAATAAGGGAGTTAATATCTAAAATATATAAACAAGTCATACAACTCAACATTAATAAACAACCTGATTAAAAATGGGCAGAAGACCTGAATAGACATTTTTTCAAATAATACATTCATATGACCAACAGGCACATGAAAAGATACTCAGTATAGTTAATCATCAAAGAAATGTAAATCAAAACTACAATTAGTTATCACCTCACACCTATCAGAATGGTTATCATCAAAAAGACCAAGTATCTAATGTGGCAAGGATTAGATGGAGATTAGTGGGAATTAGTGGAGATTAGAGGGATTTAGTGGTAGCTCAGACAGGTAAAGCCTCTGCCTGCAATGCGGAAGACCTGGGTTCAATCCCTGGGTTGGGAAGATTCCCTGGAGAAGGAAATGGCAATCCACTCCAGTACTCTTGCCTGGAAAATTCCATGGATGGAGGAGCCTGGTAGGTTATAGTCCATAGGATTGCAAAGAGTCAGACATGACTGAGCAACTTCACTGGTGATCAGCTAACTGGTACTCCAGGTGAGCCTTACTCACTATGCACCAAAACCACTTTCCAATATGGGTTGCTGTATTTGGAATAAAAATTAAAAGATGAATGCAAGGCAATTTCTGTGTAGAACCCTGTAGTAGAGATTAGTGGGATTAGTGGAGAAAAGGGAAACTTTGTACACTGTTAGTGGGTATGTTTATTGGTGCAGCCACTATGGGAAATAGTATGGAGGTTCCTCAAAAAACTAAAAATAGAACTACCATATGATCCAGGGTTTACTCCTGGGCATATATCTGAGAAAAATGAAACACTAATTCAAAATGACACATGCTCTCAATGTTCATAGCAGCATTACTTACAATAGCCAAGATATGGAAGCAACCTAAGTGTTTATCCACAGATGAACTGCTAAATAAGACTGTATACACACACACACACACACACACACACACACACACACACACACAATGGAATACTACTCTGTCATAAAAATGAATGAAATTTTGTCATTTACAACAACATGGATGGGCTTGGAGGTTATTATTCTTAGTAGAATAAGTCAGATGAAAAGACAAATACTTTATGTTATCACTTATCTAAAACTACAACAAACTAGTGAAAAGATACAGACTTATAGATACAGAAAACAAACTAGTGGTTGCCAGTGGGAAGAGGGACAGGGGAGGGGCACAACAGTGGCTGGTGATTAAGAGGTTTGGACTACTACAAAAAAAACAGATAAATTACAAGGATATATTGTGCAACACAGGAAATATAGCCAATGTTTTAAAAAACTTTAAATGAAATATAATCTTTAAAAATTGTGAATCACTAAGCTGTACACCTGAAAAATATAATAATGCAAATCAACTACACTTCAATTTTTTTAAAAAAAGCACAATCTTAGTCTAATTATGATAAAACTAGGCAAACTGGCAAGGTCACTGGGAGAAATATCAATAACCTCATATGCGGATAACACCACCCTTATGGCAGAAAGTTAGAGGCACTAAAGAGCCTGTTGATGAAGGTGAAAAAGGAGAGTGAAAAAGCTGGCTTAAAACAACATTCAAAAAACTAGGATCATGGCATCTGGTCCCATCACTTCACGGCAGATAGATGGGGAAACAATGGAATCAGTGACAGACTTAATTTTATTGGGCTCCAAAATCACTGCAGATGATAACTGCAGCCATGAAATTAAAAGACACTTACTCCTTGAAAGAAAAGCGATGACCAACCTAGACAGCATATTTAAAAGCAGAGACATTACTTTGCCAATAAAGGACTGTCTGGTCAAAACTATGGTTTTTGCAGTAGTCATGTTTGGATGTGAGGGTTGGACCATAAAGAACGCTGAGCACTGAAGAACTGATGCTTTTGAACTATGGTGTTGGAGAAGACTCTTGAGAGTCCCTTGGACTGCAAGGAGATCCAACCAGTTAATCCTAGAGGAAATCAATCCTGAATATGCATTGGAAGGACTGATGCTGAAGCTGAAGCTCCAACACTTTGGCCACCTTATGTGAAGAGCTGACCCATTGGAAAAGACCTTGATGCTAGGAAAGACTGAAGGCAGGACAATGGAATGACAGAGGACCAGATGGTTGGATGGCATCACTGACTTAATGGACATGAGTTTGAGCAAGCTTAGGGAGATGGTGAAGGGCAGGGAAGCCTGGCATGTTGCAGTCTGTGGGGCTGCAAAGAGTCGGACATGAGTGTGTACTGAACAACAACAACAGGCAAACATAAATTGAGAAGCATTCAGAAACATAACTGGGCAGTATTCACCAAGTGACAAGGTTATGAAATATCAGGAAAGGCAGAAGAACTGTCATAGCTTGTAGGAGACCAAAGAGATACAACAATTAAGTACAACGTGGCATTTTGAATTGGATCTTGGAACAGAAAAAATTGTGCAAAAATGTGAAATTCAGATAAAATGCAGTTAATAGTATAGTACCAATGTTAATTTCCTTATTATGGTAGTTGTTCCTTGGTTATATAAGATGTTAACATTAAAGAAATCTAAGTAAAGAGTATATGTAACTCTACATTCTTTTAGTAAGTTTTCTTTAGATCTAAAATTATTTAAAAATAAAAGCTAAAACTGTATTCAGTGTTCCTCATCTCAAGTTATTGCTAATTGTAGCTACCATGTTCTTGCATTTTAACATTGACAGTATTAAATGTTATAGCTCCAAAATCAAATTTAAGCCTATGTCCCAGTTTTTTGTTTTTTTTGGCAGCATCAAGAACTTTGTTTGGCATTTGAATCTAGTTCTCTGACCAGGGATGGAATCTGGGTCCTCTGCACAGGGAATGCGAATTCTCAACCACTGGACCACTAGCGAAATCCCTATTCCCCAGTTTTTAGCAGTTGTATGTATTTCAACACTCCCGAGAGGATTCACAGTTATAGATTCAGGAAGACAAGAGTTGAGGCTTCACAGGACTGTAAACAATAAATCCATTTCTCATGCTGGTGACTTCTTTCCTGGAGGAAATACTATATAAGGAGAGTGAAAGGAGCTTGGGAAAGTATGAAAAATTTACAAATAAAAATACAAATATATAATGTATGTAATTCATGTGTTTCTGCAAATACTATCTGTAATTTTAATTTTAATACTTGGTTAAAGAGAGTCTCTGATCAACTATTTCCAATTTACTTTTTAAAAAATATCTACACCTATATGCCTCTGGAAGAAATGGGCTGAGAAAATATGTTTGTAGAGCAGAAGCTGTAAGAAGATTCACCATCATTTTGAATTATGTGTTATCTTGAGAAAGAAATGGCGTCCAATTGAATGCAGAGTTCCAAAGAATAGCAAGGAGAGATAAGAAAGCCTTACTCAGTGATCAGTGCATACAAATCGAGGACAACTATAGAATGGGAAAGACTAGAGATCTCTTCAAGAAAATTAGAGATACCAAGGGAACATTTCATGCAAAGATGGGCAAAATAAGGGAGAGAAATGGTATGAACCTAACAGAAGCAAAAGATATTAAGAAGAGGTGGCAAAAGAAGAACTGTACAAAAAAGATCTTCATGACCCAGATAATCACAATGGTGTGATCACTCACCTAGAGCCAGACATCCTGGAATGTGAAGTCAAGTGGGCCTTAGGAAGCATCACTACAAACAAAGCTGGTGGAGGTGATAGAATTCCAGCTGAGCTATTTCCAATCCTAAAAGATGATGCCGCGAAAGTGCTACACTCAATATGCCAGCAAATTTGGAAAACTCAGCAGTGGCCACAGGACTGGAAAAGGTCAGTTTTCATTACAATCCCAAAGAAAGGTAATGCCAAAGAATGCTCAAACTACCACGCAACTGCACTCATCTCACACACTTGTAAAGTAATGCTCAAAATTCTCCAAGCCAGGCTTCAGCAATACATGAATTGTGAACTTTCAGATGTTCAAGCTGGTTTTAGAAAAGGCAGAGGAACCAGAGATCAAATTGCCAATATCTGCTGGATGATCGAAAAAGCAAAAGAGTCCCAGAAAAACATCTATTTCTGCTTTATTGACTATGTCAAAGCCATTGGTTGTGTGGGTCACAACTAACTGTGGAAATGCTGAAAGAGATGGGAATACCAGACCACCTGACTGACCTGCCTCTTGAGAAATCTGTATGCAGGTCAGGAAGCAACAGTTAGAACTGGACATGGAACAACAGACTCATTTCAAATAGGAAAATGAGTATGTCAAGGCTGTATATTGTCACCCTGCTTATTTAACTTATATGCAGAGTACATCATGAGAAATGCTGGGCTGGATGAAGCACAACCTGGAATCAAGATTGCCAGGAGAAACATATCAATAACCTCAAATATGCACATGATACCACCCTTATGGCAGAAAGTGAAGAAGAATTAAAGAGCCTCTTGATGAAAGTGAAAGAGGAGAGTGAAAAAGTTGGCTTAAAACTCAACATTCAGAAAACTAACACCATGGCATCTGGTCCCATCACTTCGTGGCAAATAGATGGAGAAACGGTGGAAACAGTGAAAGACTTTATTTTGTTGGGTTCCAAAATCACTGCAGATGGTGACTGTAGCCGTGAAATCAAAAGATGCTTGGTCCTTGGAAGAAAAGTTATGACCAAGCTAGACAGCATATTAAAAAGCAGAGACATTACTTTGTCAACAAAGGTCTATCTAGTCAAATCTATGGCTTTTCCAGTAGTCATGTATGGATGTGAAAGTTGGACTATAAAGAAAGCTGAGCATTGAAGAAGTGATGCTTTTGAACTGGTGGTGTTGGAGAAGACTCTTGAGAGTCCCTTGGACTGCAAGATCAAACCAGTCCATCCTAAAGGAAATCAGTCCTGAATATTCATTGGAAGGACTGATACTGAAGCTGAAACTCTCATACTTTGGCGACCAGATGTGAAGACCTGACTCATTGGAAAAGACCCTGATGCTGGGAAAGATTGAAGGTGGGAGGAGAAGGGGATGACAGAGGATGAGATGGTTGGATGGCATCACCAACTTGATGGACATGAGTTTGAGCAAGCTGGGAGTTGGTGACAGACAGGGAAGCCTTACATATTGCAGTCTATGTGGTCGCAAAGGATCAGACACGACTGAGCAGCTGAACTGACTGATGACCCAGTAGTTCCACTCCTAGATATATACTGAAAAAAATAATAAAAACACTAATTCAAAAAGATACATGCACCCAATGTTCATAGCAGCATTATTCATAATAGTCAAGATATAAAAACAACCTAAGTGTTCATCAAAAGATGAACGGATGAGGATGTGGCATACATACACAATGGAATAATATACAACCATAAGCAAGAATGAAATTCTGCCATTTGCAGCATCATGGGTGGACTAGGAAGGCATTATGCTAAAGTGAAATAAGTTGACAGAGGAAGACAATACTGTATGATATCACTTATACGTGGACACTAAGGTGGGAGGAGAAGGGGACGACAGAGGATGAGATGATTGGATGGCATCAATGACTCAATGGACATGAGTTTGAGTAAACTCCAGGAGTTGGTGATGGACAGCGAGGCCTGGCGTGCTGCAGTTCATGGGGTCACAAAGAGTCGGACACGACTTAGCAAATGAACTGAACTGAAAAGTTATCGAAATTAACATATATTCTGTCATTTCCAGTAGAATTCTGTGAAATTTGATGTGTGTGAGAAAACTATAGAGAACTTCTCCAGGACATTTAAAACAATGATTCATTTAAACCAGTGGTTCTCCATGTCCTGGAGTAGTTCCATAGTTTTGGAGACTAAAGTGATCAGTTTTCCTATAGTGTATCCATGTGCTTTGTGAATTCAGATTTTTTTTAATGTAAATTTTTTCACAGAGGGAAAACTTCCTATCTTACTCTTTTCAGAATCTTTTTTCTGACACACATTTACACATGCCATCTAAATTCATTTTCCTCCAGGATGTCCCTGATAGGTAAAGAGGAACAGGAATTATTATTCCCACTGTCTGGAGGAATCTAAGCCTGAGGAAAAATGGGCTAATTTGCACAAGAATACCCAGGAAGTCAATGAAAGATTAAGCCAAAATATATGGACTCTTTCCAGCAAACTCTATTATGTAAACTCAAAAGGCTTGTTTGTTCTTGACCAAAATGCTGGTCTCATTGTAACTTATGGGGGGACTAGCAGGGGTGGGGGCATAAAAATAGCCAAGGCATACCCTTGTTTGGCTTAAGAACTGTAGGGAAGTACTTACCAAGAAGAGAGGAGTACAGTCTCATCATTGAGAAGGCAAGGTGGATGGGAGATGTTTGGACCACAAATTTACAATGAAGGCGAGTAAAGTCAAGGCAGGGCTGGACAAGCCACATGAACATGTCATTGACCTAAGAGTAAAAGTAAAATTTGATATTAACAAGTGTGTTTAAGAACTTGGTACACCTCAAGGAGGCTGAAGATAAGACTACTGGTGACTTTTGAGTCTAGGTATATTGAAGAAAGTCCATAGGCAACAAGACCTGTGCCCCCAGCTTCCTATTTAATGTGAAGTCCACTGACTATGCCCACTCCTCCCATTCTACTGAGCTGAATACGGAAGAAAAGCTTGGAGCCATTATGGGTCATCTACGGGATACAAGAAACAGGTTCCAGGAGCCACTGTATCTGACTTTTCTATAGAAAAATGTTAGGAATTCTAAACAACTGATTTGGAAATGACTGACTGGCATTTATGAGGCAGGACTCCTGTAGAAAGTGGACACTGAGAGGTCCGGGCTTATTTTCAGTAATTCCCCACATATATGTATGTATGTACATACTTACTGGTGGGTATGATTCTCATCTCTTGGCTCTGCTCCTACCCACTTACTCTTTAGAAAGAAATTACTTGATTTTCTCCTCTTATTTTAGTGTTTTTTTCATTTTTCTTAAACTTTGTGACTCTTGCTGAAAATTACTTTGCTATTTTTTTGTAAGTAGGCAGGTCATCACTAAATAAATATACTCATAGGTGATTATATGTGGATATGTGTGCATATGTAAATGCATAGATGCTTTTATATGTATAATCCCAAAGAAGGGCAATGCTAAAGAATGTCCAAACTATGGCACAGTTGCACTCATCTCACTTGCTAGGAAGTAATGCTCAAAATCCTTCAAGCTAGGCTTCAGCAGTACATGAACCGGGAACTTCCAGATATACAAGCTGGATTTAGAAAAGCCAGATGAACCAGAGATCAGATTGGCAATATTTGCTGGATCATAGGAAAAGCAAGAGAATTCTAGAAGAACTTCTGCTTCACTAACTATGCTAAAATCTTTGACTGTGTGGATCACAACAAACTGGAAAATTCTTAAAGAGATAGGAATACCAGACCACCTTACTTGTCTCCTGAGAAACCTGCGTGCAGGTCAAGAAGTAACAGTTAGAATCGGACATGAAACAATGGACTGGTTTAAAATTGGCAAGGGAGTACATCAAGGCTGTATATTGTCACTCTGCTTATTTAACATCTGCAGAGTACATCATGAGAAATGCTGGGCTGGCTGAATCATAAGCTGGAATCAAGATTGTCGGGAGAAGTATTATCAACCTTAGATATGGAGATAACACCATTCTAATGGTAGAGAGTGAGGAGGAACTAAAGAGCCTCATGATGGAGGTGAAAGAGGAGAGTGAAAAGCTGCCTTAAAACTCAACATGCGATGGGAGAGAAAGTTCAAAAGGGAGGGGATATACGTATACCTTTGGCTGATTCAGGTTGAGGTTTGACAGAAAACAAAATTCTGTAAAACAGTTATCCTTCAATTAAAAAAATTAATGTAAAAATCCTCAACATTCAAAAAACTAAGATCATGGCATCTGGTCTCATCACTTCATGGCAAATAGATAGGGAAACAATGACAGACTTTATTTTCTTGGGCTCCAAAATCACTGCGGATGGTAACTGCAGCCATGAAATTAAAAGATGCTTGCTCCTTGAGAGGAAAGCTATGACAAACCTAGACAGTGTATTAAAAAGCAGAGACAGTACTTTGCTGACAAAGGTCCATATAGTCAAAGCTATGGTTTTTCCAGCAGTCATGTACAGATGTGAGAGTTGGACCACAGTGAAGACTGAGTGCCGAAGAAGTGATGCTTTAGAACTGTGGTGTTGGAGAAGACTCTTCAGAGTCTTCTAGGACAGTAAGGAGATCAAACCAGTTAATCCTAAAGGAAATCTCCTGAATATTCATTGGAAGGACTGATGCTAAAGCTGAAGTTGCAATACTTTGGCCACCTGATGTGAAGAGCTGACCCATTAGAAAAGACCCTAATGCTGGGAAGGATTGAGGGCAAGAGGAGAAGGGGGTGACATAGGATGAGATGGTTGGATGGCATTACTGAGTCAATGGACGTGAGTTTGAGTAAACTCTAGGATATAGTGAAGGATAGGGAAGCCTGGTGTGCTACAGTCCATGGGGTTGCAAAGAGTTGGATACAATTAAGTGACTGAACAACAACAATGACTATGTATGAGTACATGGATATGTAGCACTCAGTCAGCAAATATTTATTGTGCATCTATTAAATGCAGTGTAATAGGTGCTAAGGATAAATGATGAACAAGATAGACAAGGTCTCTGTTCTCATGGTCTACAGTCTCAGGGGCAGGGGAGACAATAAATAATTAAACAAGCAAGGAAATGACTTAAGTATTTACAAATCCTGGAATGTACTAGCAGGAAACAAATAAATGATTTACAATTGGAAAAAACAAGAAGGGTTTAATAGGGTGGTCAGGGAAGACTTCTTGGAGAAGGGGGCCTTTATGATCACTTGGGTGACAAAGGTGAATCAACCCTTATGAGACTAAATGGGGCAAGCTTTCCAGAAAGAGGAATAAAAAGTGCAAAAGTCTTGAGGAGGTAAAATCTGGGGTTTTCCAGGAAAGAGGAATAAAAAGTGCAAAAGTCTTGAGGAGGTAAAATCTGGGGTTTCCCAGGAAAGAAGACCCTAGGGCTGGAAGGTAATAAGCTGAGCCTTAGAGGAGTGTAGGTGATGAGGCTAGAGGGGCAGGCTGGGTGGAATCACAATCTCAGAAGTCCTGGTAAGAAGTTAGACTACTCAGGACACTGGGAAGTCTGTGAAGGCTTCCTGTGCATGTGTAGACTGACTTCTGACTATGCATCTGGACATGTGTCTATAAATAAACATTATATATATATATATATATGTATATTATATATATGTATATAGTACATGTATACAATACATACATGTATATACTGACATGTATATGGTACATGTATACAAATGCGATAGGAAAGGGGCCATCCTATGCAGATCCCCAGAGCATTTCTACAATGAGAGGAGAACCTAACTCAAATCCTTCTTGTCTGCTTCTGTGGGAAACTTTACCAGGGAACCCTGTTAATGCAGCAAAAGGCAAGAAGTACCATAAGCACTCATTCTCCCTTCCTACTTCCATCATCTGTGTGTGTTCTAATCTAACCTGAATATTCACACCTCTTTTAGGAAGGGAAGAAGAAAACGGGCACTCTTACTAGCTACACTAAGAGAATTTCTCACTGGTTTTAGCTCCCTAGATTTAGGAGGTATGGAGTCTAGGTTACAGGGATGGGAAGTGGCAGGAAAAAGAAGAACACAGATCTTCCTAACCTGATACACCTCTAGAGCAACTCCCAAAGGCATTTCTGCTGGTGGGCAAAGGGTCAAGGGGTGACATCCCAGCAATCATATAGAACATTTCTCAAGCACCAGAATTCTCCACTGAGGAGTCAAAAAGTAATGGACAAGATGGAAGAGAAAGCAGAAATTGACTACACAATTCCAGCTCCACATACAAAATAAGATAAAATAATAATGGCAAGAAGCCCGGAAGCAAGGTAATTGGAGACAATCAGGGAACTTCCTTCCCCTCCTTGCCTTCCATAATTATGAACATGAAAACAACCCTAGAAGGCCTTTGAGATGAGGAGTCGGGAGACAGGGAAGGACAGAAAGGAAAGGGACCAGAGGGTCTCACCAATTCCTTGTGTTCCTCAGTGAGACTGGAAGGCAGGGTATCCATGTATGAATCCTTCAAGGGCTTCCAGCCTAGCTGATGGGGTTCCATGTAGATCATCCCACACCTGGCAAGCACAAACAGAGGACCACCCTGGTTCACACTGGGCTCCCAAGCATGCACGGGTGAGGTAAATAGGCTGGAGCTTGGGTTGGAGCACAGACCTTCACCAGCTCCAAGCCAAAGGAAAGATGCACAGATTTTGTCAGGAAAGGGTAGAGACCAGTGCTAAGAGTGGGGTCTTGAGAATCAGAGACCTGTATTCAAATCTCAGCCCCAGATCCTACTAATCGAGTGACCTCGGAAAAATTTCTTTTCTATCTCTGAATTTGTGTCCTTGTCTGTAAATTGAAGAATATAAAAAATAAGTAGCTTATAAGATTATTATAATGGTTAAATGAAAGGCCAATAAAGAATTTGGCACTATGTCTAGCATACAGAACACTTTTAATCAATGAAAACTACTATTATAATTTTCATAATGTTAGTACATTACCATGTACTGACATGTAACATTGTATTTAGCAATTTTTTCCCCATTCTGTTATATCTAGGCACACTCCTCTTTGTTACTAACACTGGCTACCATTTATTCAGCACCTACTATGCGTTGGCCACTCTGCTAAGCCTTTTTTTTTTTTTTTTTTTTTATTAGTTGGAGGCTAATTACTTCACAACATTTCAGTGGGTCTGCTAAGTCTTAACGGCCTTCATTTCTAAATATTCCTCTTTATGGTTTACATTTTAGACATGAGGAGACAGTAGCTCAGAGAGGCTAATTGACTTGGAAGAGGTCACACAAGCTAGCAAGTGGTGTGTTCAAGGTGGGAGCCCAGGGTGGTCTAACTTGCCATGTGCTCTTTCTACTCCCTTATATTGCCTTTGGGAATGTGGGCTTATTTTTATTTTATTATTTTATTTGTTATGGGCTGGGAGGTACATGATTGGATTAATTATTATTCTCGGCACACTCATCATTAGCCCAGGCATGACCTTTCTTAATTGTTTTCAATAATGTAATCAGTGTCCTTGAACCCAACACCCAGGTAGAAGCTATAGTTTTGACAATAACCTTTATCTAAAGTCTCCTTTATCCTATCCCCCTGGCTTTCCCCACCTGAGATTACACAGTATCTTGAAGCTCACATTCACTGGTCCTTTGATTTCTTACCTTCTTGTAGTTTTATATACATATACATATTTAGTTATTTAGTTGGTTTTAATAACTTAAAAGGGGATACTAAGCTGCATGTAATATTATAGGCTTACTTTTCTTGCATTTTAAAAAATATCTACTTATTATTTATTTTTGGTTGGGTTAGGTCTTCGTTGCTGTGAAGGCTTTTCTTTAGTTGTGGTGAGTGGGGGGTTACTCTCTAGCTGAGGTGCACGAGCTCCTCATTGCAGTGGCCCCCCTTGCTGTGGAGCGTGGGCTCTAGGCATGCGGGCTTCAGTGGTTGTGGCTCCTGGGCTCTAGAGCACAGGCTCAGTAGCTGTAGCACACGGGCTTAGTTGCCCTGGGGCATGTGGGATCTTCCCAGATCAGGGTTCAATGTCTCCTGCATTGGCAGGTGGATTCTTTACTACTAAGCCAACAGGAAAGCCCTACAGGCTTACTTTTATATATAATACTGCTAAGATTTTATCTTTGATTTTATTATGATTTATCCATATAGTTACTTATCAGTACAGTTCACTTATTTTGAATGACATACAAATACTACAATCTGTGATTTTATTATACTTTCCAATTCTCTCCTATTAATGGGCATTTGGGTCATTTCTAAGTGTTATTGTGAATCGTGCTACTCTGAAAATTCTGGTACATGTCTCCTGTTGTACATGGGCACAAGTTTATTTTCAGTATATACTCAGAAGCAGAATTGCTCAACCATGAGGCATAAGAAGGTTCAACTTTAGGAGGTAGTTAAGTTCAGTCATTCAGTCGTGTCTGACTCTTTGCGACCCCATGGACTGCAGCATGCCAGGCTTCCCTGTCCATCACCAACTCTTCAAGCCTTCTCAAACTCTTGTCCATCACATTGGTGATGCCATCCAACCATCTCATCCTCCGTCGTCCCCTTCTCTTCCCACCTTCAATCTTTCCTGGCATCAGGGTCTTTTCCAATGAGTCAGGTCTTCCCATCAGGTGGCTAAAGTATTGGAGTTTCAGCCTCAGCATCAGTCCTTCCAATGAACACCCAGGACTGATCTCCTTTAGGATGGACTGGTTGGATCTCCTTGCAGTCCAAGGGACTCTCAAGAGTCTTCTCCAACACCACAGTTCAAAAGCATCTTATCCAAAGTGTTTGCCTGATTTTGTATTCTTACCAGCAGTGTGGATTGAGGACTGATTTTATGACGAAGTCTGGCAAAAGGTAATATAGGTGATCTGCTAGAATTTAATCATATGTGTGGATTTTTAGAGCTTTTCCTTCTGCTTAGGGTTAGTGAGGCTTCGCCTTCCCTCAGGGGGCCCATGCAAGCTGACTCACCTGCTCACAGTGGCTGGGGAGGCCTGTTCCAGGTCAGCTGGCTCGAAGATCAGACTCATCTTGGGGCTCATTTGGATAATCTCTCCACTCATTAAACACAGCTGAAAGTGCAAAGCAGAGGGGTAGAGGGCAGCAAGTGGGCTGGATTCTATCTGCAAGTAAAAGGCCTCAGTGGAGACAGAGATAGTCTGAATTCATTCAACAAATGTTTCTTGAGCACCTACTCTGTGCCAGGCATGATGCTAGCTGCACCGAATAAAACAAGCAAAAAAATTCCTGTCCTCTTGAGGTTTGCATTCTGCCGGGAGCAAACAGATGATAAGCAAAATATATAGGCTATACAAGGATGAAAATGCTTTGGAGAAAAAGTAGAAGAGGGTTGGAGAATGCCGTGTCTGGTGAGATGTAATGTTAAATAGGAAAGTCAGAGAACCACTGAATGGAAGCCTTAGATGAAGAATCTAGAAATTATCAGATTACAGCTAGTCTCATGGTTCCTTCCTCAGTGTTGAACACAGAACTTAACTGCACACTGGCACCCTATTTTATTTTCTCAAGTTTTCCACAAAGACTCCTTCTGGAATCCCTCAGGGTCTGGTCCAGGGTTAGAGTGACAAGAATACCTCCATATCATTTTTGAAATGGAAAGATCATTAGAAGCCCTAGTGTTTAGCAGGTATATCCCCACAGAAAGTAGTGCAAATATACAGGACAGCCTCTGAGTATATAACACTAAGTCTGTGGCACTGCTTCTCATTTCCCAACATGGGTTAAAGTGAGATGTTTAAGTCTTAAGATGGCTTGAGGCTTTGGTCTCTCAGGGCAAAAGAAGAAATTCCATTGCTCCATGCTTTTCCTCCTAAGCTGGGGTTTAAAGAGCTTCTTGCAAATTACCTGACCCACATCAAATATGTCTGTAATCAGGTCATTACTTGTAACCCCAGAAAGGTCATAGCTGTTATGGGACTAACACCACTATCAGTGTCATCTCTGAATATCAAGAAAAGTAAAATAGACCCATAGCTGTGACAGTAGTTTGATTTCATTCCGAGCCGAGAAGAGCCATCAGGAATTTCACTGACTCTTTATACTTCTGATCTCAAGACCAACCCATACATGTGTACAATTAGTTTATATAATATAGTCCATATCATGGAATAAAACACACTTCTACATTTATATGTTATATAATCAAAATTATGAACATGCTATTATTAGTGTATGTAATTTAGATAATTAGGCTTTCCATTGTTGAGCATGACTCATTTTTAGTCTTGCAAAATGTAAATGCTGCTGGAAAATATATTTTGATTTGATAAGGAAATATAGTCAATGTAAGAACTCTTCCTTGAAATGGTGATAAATATTATTTTTTTATTTTAACCCTTATATAGCACTTGCTCTATGCCAGGCACTATTATAAGCAGTTTGTAAATATTAATTTATCTAATCTTGCTAACAATATTATAACACAGACACAACACAAACACTATTATCCTCATTTTACAGATGATGCAACTGAGGTATAGGTATAGTTTTCTTGAGGTTACATGACTGCTGAGTGGTAAGATAGGATCTGAACCCAGGCTGTCCAGCTCCAGAGACTAAGCTCTTTGCCACTACGCTTACTGCAGTAGGCAGAATGTATCTTCCAAAGACAGCTGCGATGTCTCCTAACCCACGTGTACTTTTGCAGTGTGATCTCCCCCACCTCCATCAAGAGGTGGCATCTATTTCTCTACTTCCTTGAATCTGGAAAGGTTCTGTGACTTCTTTGACTTAAAATTCAGAGAAAGTAATGTTGTGCCAGTTCCAAGAAGAGATTTTAATTTCTTGCCTCTTCCAAATCAACCACCAGGTAAGGAGTGCCACTACTGCAAGACCACCAAATGATAAGACCAAGTCATGTGGACAGGCCTGGAGGGTAAGATGCTATTGAGAGAAAGAGAGACAGAGACAGAGAGTCATGGAGAGACAGACAAGTCAAGGAGGAAAGAGCCCCCAAAAACTGAGTGAAGAAGCTACCATGGATGTGGCTGCTCTAGCCCTAGCCACCCCAATGATGTCACGAGGATTAGCCTAGCCCTTCTGAACCTTTTCAAAATTTATAATCCACAGTATCATGAGCAAAGTTAAGCCACTAAGTATTAAGATAGTTTGCATCTTTATTTATACAGCAATGGATAACCAAAATATATCCCATGTATCACGGACTTTGTATGGACTATCTTACTTACTTATCAACACCCCTATTTTATTACTACCTTTTTTTACAAATGAAGAAATTGGTTCAGAGAAGTTAAGTGATTTGCCCAACTTCCTCAATTGTAGAGCCAGTAGTCCAATTTAATGCCAGAACCAAGGCTTTTAATCATTATACAACAGTATCTCTCAAAACACACTTAACTTACCCACTACAAGTACAAACAACAGTATAATTCATGAATTGATAACTGTTACTTTCTTATGTGGCATTTATTCTCAGTGTAAATAAGTGTATACATTATATAGTCTTGATCAATCACTCACTTCAGTAAAATAGTTTATTCCCCACCCATGTAAAAATGATATCAGACAGGTACCTTTTTATTGTCATCCAGAACAGTGTTCATATTTTCAATCCAAACAGCATCCACTGGCCCATCAAATATAATCCATTTGCGGTCATCAGACAAAGAAGATGCTTGCTCTCGGAAAGCATTGGCAAGGACACCATCTGTCCATTCATGGCTTACTTGATCAAAGCACCCATACAGTTGCCCCATGGTGATAGCTTTGGGATTAATGATCTTATACTCCACAGCAAACTCTTCCATCTGGTTGGCTGGACAAGAAGGTCCAACACAAGTTACAAAGTTTCTGGTGAGACCAGAACATTAGACAAGAGTCAATGCCATCTAAAAGGTCAAACAAATTTATCAGCGTGCCATCCAAGGAGAGTCCTTATAAAATTTATACTCAGTCTGTATAAAAATCGGGATAACTGGATAGGCAATGACTTAAATTGTTAGACTATTATAGCTATTAGTTTCTTAACATATTGTCTTCTGACACTCATTTCAAACAAGTCAAATGAGCCAGTCAGATCTAAATAAAGTCTGGGTCTAAAATAACTCAGGCAGTAAAGGAGAGAGATGCCATATAATCAGGTCTCTTTATGTATCTGGTTTTCATGGCTACCCTAGAACCTTGGCTTTGACTTGAGTTGAGGAAACAACGGACAGTAAAAGATGGTTACTTTCCTTTTCCTCTATCTGAAGGGCGAGCTAAGCGCTGAAACCTATTCTTTTGTTGCTCAATAAGTGTTCCCTGAGAAGAGAGCACCAGGACCTAACTGGAAGACACAGGCTGATGGACGGTACATCACATGTATTTAATAACAGAAAATAACCACACTTTTACATGATCCTTCAAAGTAAGGAAAAGCTGGAGTGCATGAACCAAGAACTAAATAAAGAATTGTTCCTGCAGAATCCTGAGGCAAAGACAATGGGGTAGCCTCCTTCCTCTACATTTAGTTTCCTAAACTATACTCAACACCTAAATTACTATTTAAGTTTGAAATGCCCAAATTAGTTTTTAATGTCAAGTCAGTGCTGAAAACAAAAATCTCAAAAATCGAACAGTAACTCAATGTTATTATAAAAAATATTAAAACAAAGCATACTGGAAGGGATTGTGTAAATACAGGCAGAGCAAGGCACCGCTTTTCAAAACCACAGCATTGTGTTTTATAAAAGGGAAAACCTCCAAACTGTTTCTCTGGCAACAGACATAGCTTTTATTTGTTGAGTAGACACTGTGCTAGGTTATTTACCTGTATAATCTCATTTAATTATCACAATGATCCCATTATCACAATGATGCCTCTGGGAAAACAGAGGCAAAGAGAGGTTTAGTAACTTGCCCAAGGTCTGTGTCTGATTCAAAAGTCTGAGGCCTTATCTTCTACATTAAAAGAAAGGAAGGGTAGAAGGAAAGGAGGAGGGAGGGAGGGAAGCAGAGGAGATAGGAGGAAGGGAGAATGGGAGGAAGAAAGAAAGGGAAAGGGAAGACAAAGAAAGAGAGGCAAAGAAGGGGTGGAAAGAAAACAGAAACCATGCAGTGATGTTTTTAGAACAGTTTTGTTTAGGCAAGTAGCAGGAGTTTCCCTCTCACTGGGAAGCTTTTGGAGAAACCACAGTTCAGTATTTGAGAAAATTTCTCCAGCCTTATGATGCACATAAAACCCCCTGTTAGATGCTCTCCCTCTCTTTATTTTCTGCCTACAGACCCCTGTGTGCCATGTTCTATTTCTGCTAGATTGTGACTCTAATGTCACAATCCAGGGATGGCAAAGCTAACAGCCTAGCATCAATCTCTATGGAACCAGTCAACTAAGTGGGGACACCTGTTCTCCCTGGAAGTCAGGGATGTGAGTTTTACCTTCGTATAAATCACCCAGAGCTGCAGCCAACACTTTATAAGCACAGGTCTTGCCACCCATGGGATCTCCAACAATCATATAGCCATGTCTTACCAGCATCATCTCGTAGATCTGGGAGGAAACATCGCGTAAGAAGTTAATCATTGCAAACTTCCCAGAATTGCAATTAGTCAGAAGTCAACAAGGAATGAGGTCTACAGTCTTTTTTTTCATCTATTGTTTAAATATCTTTTGGATGAATAATAATATATGTGTGCATTTCAGATTATTTAAGGGATGAGAAATACTATTTACTCAGCACCTCTCCATGTGCTAAATGTGAAGTGATTCCCCTAAGTCATTTCATTTAATCCACTCAGGCATCATCTTGTGCTCTGTGTGCTGTGCTTAGTCGCTCAGTCGTGTCTGACTCTTTGTGACCCCGTGGAATGCAGCCACCAGGCTCCTCTGTACATGAGGATTCTCCAGGCAAGATTACTGGAGTGGGTTGCCATGCCCTCCTCCAGGGTATCTTCCCAACCCGGGGATTGAACCCAGGTCTCCTGCATTGCAGACAGATTCGTTACCAAGTGAGCCACCAGGCATCATTAACTACTTTCAAATGGTGGGAACACTGAGCCTAAGAGAGGTTAACTAACTTGCCCAAGTTCATCAGTGGTAGGACCAGGATTTGAGCCCGGGCCTCTGATTTCAATGCTGCTAATCTTTTCATTACACCATTTCTACTTGCTTTTAAAGAGGAAAAGGAAACAGTGGTCATTTTAGCAAATTGTATTTCTATTGGAAATTTCCTTTCTCACGGCCTAAATGCTATTCTGACTTAATTTGAATTCTCAATAGATTAAAATGTATTTTATGAGCCAGGAGAGATGCTGTTAAATACAAATGACCTTCCATGTAATTTTAGCCCTTACCCTTGAGAATCAAGAGAGAAGTGGAAGCTCATTTTTTGAATTTTCTAATTGTTTTGTCTGTCTGTGACGAGTAGTCTATGATAATTGAAATGGAAATGCTTTGGTCATTTATATTAATGTGACCTGTTTTCTCTCTCCTTCTAAACTGTGAATCTCTCAGAAAAAGGGAGTACGTGAAGCTTTTTATTTTAAAGATTATGTTCTCATTATTTTTCACCTTCCCTGGAGGAGGAAATGGCAATCCACTCCAGTATTCTTGCCTGGAAAATCCCATGGATAGAGGAGACTGCGGGGCTACAGTCCATATGTTTGCAAAGAGTTAGACATGACTGAACAACTAACACACATTTTTCACCTTGGAAGTGAGTTATACAGAGGGTCTAAATGAAGACAATAGGGGTGGTACAGGTACTGATAAAAGCGAGTCAGCAAATATTTGTTAAACACCTACTATGTGTCAGACACTCTTCTAGATGCTATAGGCACAGAGGATAAAACAAAAAAATCCTCAACCATCCAGTAAGGTTTACATTCAAGTAGGAAAGACATTTCAGATAGAATAAAGATAAGTGAGTTGACTGTGCATTAGAAAGAAGAAAGGCACTTATGCTTCAATAGCCTCTCACCTTCCTCCTCACACATTTTTAAATGGATTACTGAAAGTGAAAACCTCTCAGTCATGTGATACTCTTTGCAACCCCATGGACTATACAGGAAGGATTCCTGTGGGATTCTCCAGGCCAGAATACTGGAGTGGGTAGCTCTTTCCTTCTCCAGGGGATCTTCCCAACCCAAGGATCAAACCCAGGTCTCCCATATTGCAGGCAGATTCTTTACCAGAAGAGCCACCAGGGAAGCCCAAGAATACTGGAGTGGGTAGCCTATCCCTTCTCCAGAGGATCTTCCCGACCCAGGAATTGAACCAGGGTCTCCCACATTACAGGTGGATTCTTTAGCAACTGAGCTGTCAGCAAAGCCCAAAATGAATTATTAAGGTATCAATATAACAGAAGGGATGGTAACTCCATACATATATTTTTGGCTGTGCTGGGTCTTCATTGCATTATGCATTGTGAAGCACAGGCTTAGTTGCCCTGTAGCATGTAGGATTTTAGTTTCCCACCCAGGGATTCGACCTGAGTCCCCTGTATTGGAAGGTGAATTTTTAACTACTGGATCACCAGGGATCTCCCCATACGTTTTGTTTTTGAAAACTGGTACTACAATATTTAAATTATATAAAAGTTTACCTGTAGGTCAGTTTACCTGTATTTCGATTACTTCGAAATACATAAAGAGTAAGATAAGTGGATTATGGATGTACAGATAAGTGATAAAGCAAGTGTTATAAAATGTTCAATATAAAATCTCAGGTGGGTACATAGGTATTCTCAGCAAAATACTTTCAATTTTTCTGCATGTTTAAAATAGTCATAATAAAATACTGAAAATAAAGACTCATGTTTAGTTAAAAAAATAATCTATAAATAGTACCATTATCTTCATTACCATAGTTTGGCCTCAGGGCAAACAAGAGGGAGGGAGCACAGCCCCATTCATCATCAGAAAATTGGATTAAAGGTTTACTGAGTATGGCCCTACCCATCAGAACAAGATCCAGTTTCCCCCTCAGTCAGTCTCTCCCATCAGAAAGCTTCCATAAGCCTCTTATCTTTTTCCATCAGAGGGCAGACAAAATGAAAAACACAAAAAACTAACCAACATGATCACAGAGACCACAGCCTTGTCGAACTGAATGAAACTGAATGAAATGAAACTGAATGAAATGAGTCAAGCCATGTAGGACCACCGAAGATGGACAGGTCATGGTGGAGAGTTCTGACAACATATGGTCCACTGGAGAAGGGAATGACAAACCACTTCAGTATTCTTGCCTTGAGAACCCCATGAACAGTGTGAAAAGGCAAAAAGATAGGACACTGAAAGATGAACTCCCTAGGTTGCTGGGTGCCCAAAATGCTACTGGAGATCAGTGGAGAAATAACTCCAGAAGGAATAAAGAGATGGAGCCAAAGCAAAAACAACACCCAGTTGTTGATGTGACTGGTGATGGAAGTAAAGTCCGATGCTGTGAAAAGCAATATTGTGTAGGAACCTGGAATGGTAAGCCTATGAATCAAGACAAATTGGAAGTGGTCAAACAGGAGATGGCAAGACTGAACATTAACATTTTAGGAATCAGCAAACTAAAATGGACTGTAATGGGTGAATGTAACTCAGATGGCCATTATATCTACTGCTGTGGGCAAGAATCCTTAGAAGAAATGGAGTAGCCATCATAGTCAACAAAAGAGTCTGAAATGCAGTATTTGGATACAATCTCAAAAATGACAGAATGAGCTTTGTTCATTTCCAAGGCAAACCATTCAATATCATAGTAATCCAAGTTTATGCCCTGAGCCGAAGAAGTTGAAGTTGAATGTTTCTATGAAGACCTACAAGACCTTTTAGAACTAACACCCACAAAGATGTCCTTTTCATTATAGGGGACTGGAATGAAAAAGTAGGAAGTCAGGAAACACCTGGAATAACAGGAATTTGGCCTTGGAGTACAGAATGAAACAGGGCAAAGGCTAATAAGAGTTTTGCCAAGAGAACACACCGGTCATAGCAAACACCCTCTTCCAACAACACAAGAGAAGACTCTTCACAGGGACATCACCAGATGATCAATACCGAAATCAGACTGCTTATATTCTTTACAGCCAAAGATGGAGAAACTCTATACAGCCAGCAAAAACAAGACTGGGAGATGATTGTGGCTCAGATCATGAACTCCTTATTGCCAAATTCAGACTTAAATTGAAGAAAGCAGGGAAAACCACTAGACCATTCAGGTATGACCTAAATCCAATCCCTTATGATTATACAGTGGAGGTGACAAATAGATTCAAGGGATTAGATCTTATAGAGTGCCTGAAGAACTATGGACAGAGGTTCATGATATTGTACAGGAGGCAGTGATCAAGACCATCCCCAAGAAATAGAAATGCAAAAAGGCAAAATGGTTGTCTGAGGAGGTCTTACAAATAGCTGAGAAAAGAAAAGACGTGATAGGCAAAGGAGAAAAGGAAAGTTACACCCATTTGAATGCAGAGTTCCAGAGAATAGCAAGAAGTGATAAGAAAGCCTTCCTCAGTGATTAATGCAAAGAAATAGGGGAAAACAATAGAATGGGAGAAACTAGAGATCTCTTCAAGAAAATTAGAGATACCAAGGGAACATTTCATGCAAAGATGGGCTCAGTAAAGGATAGAAATGGTATGGACCTAACAGAAGCAGAAGATATTAAGAAGAGGTAGCAAGAGTACACAGAAAAACTATACAAAAAAGATCTTCATGACCCAGATAACCACAATGGTGTGATCACTCACCTAGAGCCAGATATCCTGGAATGTGAAGTCAAGTGGGCCTTAGGAAGTATCACTAGGAACAAAGCTAGTGAAGGTGGTGGAATTCCAGTTGAGCTATTTCAAATCTTAAAAGATGATGCTGTGAAAATGCTACACTCAATATGCCAGAAAATTTGGATAACTCAGCAGTGGCCACAGCACTGGAAAATGTCAGTTGTCATTCCAATCCCAAAGAAGTGCAATGCCAACGAATGTTCAAACTACTGCTCAATTGCACTCATCTCACACGCTGGCAAAGTAATTCTCAATATTCCCCAAGCCAGGCTTCAACAGTACGTGAACCGTGAACTTCCAGATGTTCAAGCTGGTTTTAGAAAAGGCAGAGGAGCCAGAGATCAAATTGCCAACATCTGTTGGGTCATCGAAAAAGCAAGAGAGTTCCAGAAAAACATCTACTTCTGCTTTATTGACTACGCCAAAACTACACCAAAGCCTTTGACTATGTGGATCACAGTAAACTGTGGAAAATTCTTAACGATATAGGAATACCAGACCACCTGACCTGCCTCCTGAGAAATCTGCATGCAGGTCTAGAAGCAACAGTTAGAACTGGACATGGAACAACAAACTGGTTCCAATTCGGGAAAGGAGTACTTCAAGGCTGTATATTGTCACCCTGCTTATTTCAGTTATATGCAGAGTATATCATGCGAAATGCTGGGCTGGATGAAGCACAAGCTGGAATCAAGATTGCTGGGAGAAATAACAATAACCTCAGATATGCAGATGACCCCACCTTTATGGCAGAAAATGAAGAGGAACTGAAGAGCCTCTTGATGAAAGTGAAAGAGGAGAGTGAAAAAGTTGGCTTAAAACTCAACATTCAGAAAACTAAGATCATGGTATCCGGTCCCATCACTTCATGGCAAAGAGATGGGGAAACAATGGGAACAGTGAGAGACTTTATTTTCTTGGGCTCCAAAATCACTGCAGATAGTGACTGCAGCCATGAAATTAAAAGACACTTGCTCCTTGAAAGAAAAGTTATGACCAACTTTGACAGCATATTAAAAAGGTGTTGTTAATATTACTTTGCCAACAAAGGTCTGTCTAGTCACAGCTATGGTTTTTCCAGTAGTCATGTATCGATGTGAGAGTTGGACTATAAAGAAAGCTGAGCACCAAAGAATTGATGCTTTGGAACCGTGGTGTCGGAGAAGACTCTTGAGAGTCCCTTGGGCTTCAAGGAGATCCAACCAGTCCATCCTAAAGAAATCAGTCCTGAATATTCATTGGAAGGATTGATGCTGAAGCTGAAACTCCAATACTTTGGCCACCTGTTGCAAAGAACTGACTCATTTGAAAAGACCCTGATGATGGAAGGCAGGAGCAGAAGGGGACGACGGGGGTAGATGGTTGGATGGCATCAACGACTTGATGGACATGAGTTTGAGTGAGCTCCAGGAGTTGGTGATGGACAGGGAAGCCTGAAGTGCTGCAGTCCATGCGTTTGCAAAGAGTTGGACACAGCTGAGTGACTGAACTCACTGAACTGAACTGATATATAGTGCATCTATAAAATCCCAGTGAATATTTGGGATTCAATATTGGGTTAGATGAATTGTGTCAAAACTACCACACTTGATGACATAGTAGGGGAAAATATTATTCTTAAAGATAATTTTTTCAGTAATTTTAAAAAATTAATTAATTTATTTTTGGCTGTGCTGGGTCTTTGTTGCTGCATGGGCTTTTCTCTAGTTGTGGCAAGCAGGGGCTACTCTCTAGTTGTGGTGTGCAGGCTGCAAATTGCAATGACTTTTGTTATTGAGGAGCATAGGCTCTAGAGCTTGTGGGCTTCAGCAGTTGCGGCACATGGGCTCAGCAGTTTTGGCTCCTGGGTCCTAGAACACAGGCTCAATAGTTACAGTTCATGGGCTTAACTGCTCTGCAGCGTGTGGGATCTTCCTGGATCAGGGATTGAATCTGTGTCTCCTGCGTTGACAGGTGGATTCTTTACCACTGAGCCACCAAGGAAGCCCTGGGAAAAATTTTTATTCCTAGAAATTTTATTCTGATTTGGAATCTGGAGACCTGGGTCCTAACCTTGATCTTTGATTCTAAATAACAACATGATTTTGTGAAATGATGATGCTTCGCCTGTCTGTGGAGATGGCGCGGTTGACAATGATACAGTAATCAGGCACTATATCTGGCAATTTACATATTTGTTGTCTCAGTATTACTCTGTGGGAAAGGTTTTACTGCCTTTATTTTATAGATGAGGAAATGGGCTCAGAATGGTGAACTAACTTGCCTAAAATCTCACAGCAAAAAACGGAAGGGGGTGAGATTTGAAACTAGGTCTATATGAATCCAAATCTGTTCCCTCTCTGGATGCCAGTGTTCTTATGGGGCCAAACGCCAGATGGCATTTAAGTCCCTTGTAATTCTGTCCTATGATTCTGCAGAAAAAGTGCATTTGAGACTTATATTATTCAGTTTATATCTTTAAGGTAGTTTTACATAGAAAGCAATCATAGGGAAGGAAACCTGAAATTAGGTGAAGTTTCACTAAGGTTCTCCAGGATTGAGACTGTAGAGACATTTCTTTCATGTATTAATAACAGCACCTTGATTTTCCCTGAGGAACCACCACTTTATGTTTCAGTCCACATGACTTGACTTGGGTAGCTCTGACTCCTGACTCCATCTCCACTTCTGGCAGAGGTGGGGTATTATTGTCTCCTTCTTATCTTTATAATTGGTTCAGGGATGGTCGTGTGACTTTATCAACACCATTCAAAGCAAATCTTGAGACTTTTTGCTGAGGACACTCTGAGAGTGATGTTCTTTTTCCTTCTGGACTTGAACATGAGACAATTTAAGTCTGAGGTTACTGGGGGCCTAACTGAGAATGAGTTTTTCATGCAGAGAGAAGCAGAATCCAGACATGAAGAGAGATGGATTCCTGATGACATTATCTAAATAAAATCTGTATCCCACTATGCCTGAGGCCAACATATTTCTGGACTTTTTCAAGTTAGGTGAGTAAATTCCCTTTTATTGACTAAGACAATTTAAATTGAATTTCTGTCATTGGGAGGGTGCTTCCCTCATAGCTCAGTTTGTAAAGAATCTGCCTGCAATGCAGGAGACCCCGGTTTGATTCCTGGGTTGGGAAGCTCCCCTGGAGAAGGGATAGGCTACTTGCTCCAGTATTCTTGGGCTTCCCTTGTGGCTCTTCTGGTAAAGAATCTGCCTGCAATGTGGGAGACCTGGGTTCGATCCCTGGGTTTGGAAGATCCCCTGGAGAAGGGAAAGGCTACCCACTCCAGTATTCTGGCCTGGAGAATTCCATGGACTGTATAGTCCATGGGGTTGCAAAGAGCCAGACACAAGTGAGCGACTTTCATGCTCACATTCTATCACTGGGAAACATTGCTTTGACTAATTCAAACCACAATGCCCAGAAAGGTTCTATTTCATCCCTAAATTAAAAAAAAAGAAACCCCAGGGAAGATGGTGATAGGAAAAATATTGGATTTTAAATATCAACTCCTGGAAATGAAAACTGAAGGCACAATGGATTATTAAGTTGTCTTCATTTCTACCTCAAGCTCTAATGAGGCATTTCCAATTACAATCAGCTCAGTTCCAATTTACCATAGTTCTTTCTGACTTCTGACCTCAGCAAACAATAAACTGGTACATTTCCACATAGGTACATGGAACCAACCTGGATAATTTTCCCAATAAACCAAGGTACTGGCTGAAGTTTCATCTTTTTGATGTTCGCATTTAGTACTTCCATAAAAACTTCATAGTCTGGCTGTGGAAGAATAACTCCAGGAAACAAATCTGATATAATTCCCTGTTAACAGAAATTCAAGATGTGAAAAGGATGAATTATCAGATATATAACCTCAACATTGTTTTAAAATGGAATCTACAAATAGCAGGAATCCTCGGAAAATTGCAAACCTCAGTTTTCCTGTACCAAAATCATATACCTTATCCACAATTACAAATTCTGACAATATTTGTTAAACATGATGTTTCTTCCCAATAATTTAAAAAGTCAGCAAATAGCTAATGTCTGTGCTATTTCAGTCATTACACTAGGAATGAACAAAACAGCCATGATTTCTGTCTTTAAGAGCTTATAGTCTAGTAAGGAAGATAGGTGTTAAAATAGTTACAAAACTAATTATATTTGATATAAACAACTAACTACTCACCCTCAATAGCAAATATTATCCTATCAGTGAAAGTATTTTTATTAAAAATCAAGAATTAGGGATATTGCTATTACCATTATTACTTAATATTTGGGGGAGGGTATCTGGCAATAGGGATGCTGGCCAGAGAATGGAAAGGATGTAAGGAGTGGAACAGGTACCAAAATTTTTTTTCATCTTGGGAAGTAGAATCTCAGTGCTTAGCCAAGGTCCCAAACCATTGCATACCTGAAACAGAGGGACATCTTGAGCCAAGAACTTGGCCAGGTTGACATCAAGCAAGGCCCGGAGCAGCAGGACACTCTCATTCTCCTCTGGGTACTTGAGTTTCAGGTTGCCAGCAGCAGTGAGCACAGACTTGACGGCACGCATGCCATAGTCATAGTGATGCTGGGAGGAGAGTTGCTCTGAACACAGGCGGTAGGTTGCAACAATCTTCTGAGCAAGACTGGGAGGGCAAAGACATGTCTGCAGACCCTCCAGTAAGGACCATGTCCTGCTCAGCAGACATTCCCAACATGTTATGCCCTGTCCCTTCAGAAGCCAGGCTTGCCCATGAACGTGATGGAAAAATCTTATCATTTGAAGATTTCTTCATAGAGTTACCATAATGAGCTAAGGAAGCACTATAACTCTCTTTCAAAGGTAGGATGAAAAACAGCAAGCACATACATAACTAATATGTACTGTATAAGAAATTGTGTGTGTTTATACTTTTTTTGTGTATATACGAGTGTATGTGTATGCCACTCATATACACATTTGGGAAGATTACATTGAATGATTAACAATGTTAGTGCCTGTAGAGTGGGACTACTAAAGGACACAATGGGGACACTCAATTTTGCACTTCTGTAACATGACAATTTTTTTCAATATCCATCTTTTAAGAAAACCAACTCAAAAATTAATATACTCAGCACATAATACATGTATGCTCATGTGCACTACCATATCTTATTCTTCCTGAGCGCATGTGTGTGTATGTTGTGTGTGTTAGTCGTTCAGTTGTGCCTGACTCTTTGTGACGCCATGGACTATAGCCCACCAGGCTCCTCTGTCCATGAGATTTTCCAGGCAAGGATACTGGAGTGGGTTGCCATTTCCTTCTCCAGGGGATCTTTCCAACCCAGGGATCGAACCTGGGTCTCCTGCACTGCAGGCAGATTCTTTACCGACTGAGCTACAAGGCATAGGGGACCACATTTCCCAGCCTTCCCCACAGGGGTGGCCACATCACTGACTCCTAGCCAGTGGCATATGAATGAAGTGGAAGTATGCCACTTTGAGGGCTGGTCCATAAAAACCTCCTCCATAAGCTTCTCCATGCTCATGTGTTATAGCTGTGAGATATGTTACTTGGGTTCCTTGGGGAAGAACTCCCCCGATCACAGACACCCATTTTGGATTTCCAGGGAGTGAAAAATAAAACTTTTACTATGCTAAGCCACTGGAATTTGGAGATCAGGTTTACCCTAACTAATGTACTGATGCGTGTTTTCCTTGTAGGACTCCTGTCTAACAAGACTGATTTACTTTTAAAGCAAAGACTGTGTTGCTCACTAGCACCTAGGACTGGGCAGGGCATGAGGTAGGTGGCTCAATGAAGGTTTGCCAATTGAATAAATGAATTGAACAGGCAAATCAATGTAAGCCAAGTCTCCTATAGAAGACAATAAATTAAACCTCTTATGACCGAGGCAGCCTCTTAGCCTAGGAAGGATGACACACTCCATTGAGAACATCTATAGCCCCGTGCATTAACAGCAATGACCTCCAGACCACAAAGACACTTTGGGCCTTGTGGAAATATCTGTGGTAACAAAAAAATCAATTGATTATGGCCAAGCAATGTGAAAAGACAAATGTAAAATTTGAAATAGATCAATAAAAGCCATTTTACAGTGAATATTCACAATTCTGGTTATATGTGAAAAAGACACTGATGCCTGTGTATGCCTGCGTCTCAGAAAACTGGGTAATACTTGAATGAGAGATAATCAAGTTGATTGGAGTAAATAAATATTATATTGATAACAAAGTTAATTCTAAATTATATTAATTTTTCCTCTTCAATCTTGGTCAATAACAACTCAATCTTGAAATAATTTCATGTCTTTCAGTCATTTAGGAATGTGTGTGTGTGTGTTAACAGTGAGGGATAGAGGAGAAATGAGTGAGTCTTCTTTAGAAGTAGTCCAGGTATATATAAAGGGAGTGGAGGGCTCTTTCTTGGGAATCTTGGCTATTTCCTAGTCAGAGAAGGGGTCAAGACCAAGACCAGGGCTATGTGCATTCAGAAAAACTTGTGAGTAAAAGCATATACCTCAAGTTTCTCTTTTCTGTTTTCCAATGGACAATTTACGTTGAATACACCCTACAAAAAGTCATTCCATCACTCTGGAAAGCCAATATAACGTACCTTCTGGAGTCTAGAAATCCCATAGAGTAGAGGGAGATTTCTCCAATGAGGGCATAATCTGGCACCATCATGGCCACTGTCCGAAATAAGGCCTGGAAAAGAAATGCCATTCAGAACCTAAATGTGTAAGGCGAAAACTGGGGAAGGCACGTCTAAAGAGGCAAAGAGAAATAACATGATCATTCAGACCACCCAGTGATAATTAAGGAAAGGAGGGCTGGAGGACAAATCAGTGCAGAGAGACTGTCTTTACCAGATGAATCCACAGCTCCACGAACCTCCCCACTAGCCTTGTTCAAATACATTGGGTCCCTCAGTGGTTGTGTGGAAGGCCTTAGGTGCTGGTATCCTAGCAACACTTCATCCTCCTATGCCAAATGGAGTTTCAATAGTTTCATTCAACTATTGGAGCTTGCTGGTATTCAATGTAGACAGCAGAAGTCATTCAGGGATGCAGGGTAATTACATATCAGAAGAATCCTGAAGTTAGACAGATCTTGATTTAAAAAATCAAGTCCTTGTTCTGCTACATACCAACTGTAGGTAAGTTAGGTAACCCCTCTAGACCTCAGGTCTTTCACCTCAAAATGGTCTAACAACTACGCCCTCTGCATAGTTATCATGAGACAAATAATATTATATAAGTCAAGTGCTTAAAAAGGTGTGTAGCACATAGTAAGGGCTCAGAAAACATCAGGTATTGTTATTAATGGGGCTTTCCAGGTGACGCTACTGTTAAAGAACCCACCTGCCAATGCAGGGGACATAAGAGACATGGGTTCAATCCCTGGGGTGGGGGGGCTGGAGATCCCCTGGAGGAGGCCATGGCAACCCACTCCAGTATTCTTGCCTGGAGAATCCCATGGACAGAGGAGCCTGGTGGGCTATAGACCATAGGGTTGCAAAGAGTCAGACATGACTGAAGCGACTTTGTAACTTAGAGGAGAAGAGACTTGCCTAAGCCATGCAGTTAGAGGTAGAGCCAAGACTAGAATCCAGACTTCCTGACACCAACCCTGAGTGCTTTCTACTAGGCCAAACTGTCTCATGAATGTTGTTTATGCAGATCTAGCATGGTTGTTAGCTGGGAGGGATATAGAAGGGACTTACAACAATTGTGCATTATAAAATGAGAAATGTGGTTTGAAATTCTACTTTGGTGTTCACTGGTCTATGTTGACCTAGAGAAATAGGGTCACTCTTAGGGATTTCCTTGACTTCTTTTCTATTCCCAGGGAGGAGGAGGAGTGGTATGTTTGAATTAGATTCCAGGAACTAACCAGAATGCATTTCCAGCAGATGGAGCATCATGTGCTAATGTGAATTTGGGTTTTTGTCCAGGTCTCTCTTGCATCTTTCACTTGAAGGAAAGAAGCAATAATTTGAAAGAAAATCCATAAAGAAGTGGGTCTTGAAGTCTCCCTTTCTTCATGTAGTTGGGGTGCTAGATACTCCAAAGGTGGAGACCCAGGCACTTTGCAATTTGGGTTTTTTTCATTTATGAGAGCAGCATGCTAAGGTCATTTAGTGCCTGTCCCCTTGAAGATGGCCTGGCTGGCATTCTCTCTTCCCTACTTCAGAGGCACTTGCCTTTTCTCACAGCAGCAGGGACAACGCTTATTGCCATGGTTGTAGCTCAGGCCAGTTCAGCAATAGGTCTCGAGGACATATTCTCTCTCGTGTTATCTCTCTAGCTGGTTGGAACATCCTGCTTTGGTGTGGACACCACTTGGGCCTAACTAGCTGAGCTCCATGTGCTCTAGTCTTGGTTTGCCAGCATACTCTGTGTTGAACTCTGATGCTCTCTTATATGCTGATCTGTTTTATTTGGTCTACAATGATTTTATTTTGCCTACGATGATTTTAGTTTTTGCATTAAGCCAGGATCTAAAAATAAGATCTTATGTAACAATCCAAATTTCTGTTTTTTCCTGAAAAATGAGAAGGTCCCACAATTCCCGCTTGGCCAGAGTAGGCTGGGGATAATAAGTAGGGCCTGCTGCCTCTAGGTAGGATATCTGTCAGAGTCTCTATCAGGCCTATTTGGCTTTTCTCATTTATATGAACTGTCTGACCCTTGTAGACAACAGAAATAGTGACACTTATTCCAGTGTTCACTGTTTTCTCTTTGCCATTGGTTATTATGGTATATATTTTCTCCCACCTCATGAAAGTTAGAGTTGGGGAAATGATTTGAGTTCTGAAGCCAAGTAACATCTTCACTTCTCATAGTTGAAAAATGTCACATGGTCTACTACTTGGCTTCTCTGTGAGATGCCTGGATACTTCCAAAGGTTTCTATATGATAAAGTACACCCAGTATTTCCCACTTTGATGTTTACCTTGAGGTTATCTGGCAGCTCAGCCCTGCCAGCATACCCAGGGTTCATGGTGATGAAGACGGCACAAGTTGGGTTTAGAGAGAGCTCAGTGCCTTCAAAGATGAATGTCTTTAGCTTCCGGATAATGGCTTGTTGAATGCTGAGAATCTGTTGAGCTACCACAGACAGTACTTCTACCTGGAGTGAGAATGGCTGGTTGATTTAAGCTCCTGCTTCTGATGACCACCCACCCCACTCTGCCACAGTATCCTTCACCTAGTGAACCCCACCACCTGAGAATAAGACCTTTGCATTCAAAGTCAGGAGCATGATTTAGAGTTTTGGGAAAAGAACAGAAAACTGGTGTGTATATGCATGCATATGTGTGTGTGTATGCATGTGTGTTTGTGTGTATGTAAGTAGTTTCCATAGGATTTTATCTTTGTTCCTGTACCTAGCATAATACTTCACCCATAGTACGGATGTATGGTGTTTATTGGTTCAAATTGCATGTTTACATTCCCTAATCTCAACAGCTACCCAAATAGAATTAACCACTCATTCATTTGTGATGACTCCTTTGTACCACTGGTATAGACTTCGCTCATATTCTACTTGTATCATTTAATTTTCATCTCCCTGGGCTGAACTATAACAGTCTAGAGGGCAAAACTGTTTCTTGCTCATCTCTGTATTATGAACACATACACAATATCTGACATAGGGTAGTTGCTCAATAAATTTTTGAATGAGCAAGTGAGTGAATGAATTTGGTGAGAATGCTTATGTATACCCTAGGCATTTTGTCTCCTTAGGGCTGTTTTTGTTTGGTTCATGGGGTACTTACTTTGTGCAAGGGGCCATAGAGGAGACATAAGCCCTGTCACTGAGGAACTGAGAGCCAAGAAAAAAAGCCCCTGCATGTCCAAACCCTTTATTCAGCAGCCTAGTAGCAGGGTTACCTCAATCCTGTTGAACTCATCAAAGCAGGCCCATGCTCCAGCCTGGGCTAGTCCTTTGAAAAATTTCCCCATGGCTTTGTAATCCAGACCATCAGAGCAGTTGAAGACCACACACTATGGAGAGAGAGGATGTTGGCTCCATTTAGGATGTGTATCTTCCCATCTGAATCACCCTGCACCTTGAAACAGAGGTGGGGCTCCCCTCTTCTCATTCTACTGGAGGAGCTGGGGCCCCACTCTGCCTGGTACTCTAAGCCATCTTGAGCTTCATGCCAACTTCCCTGGATACAGCTCCACAGAGGGACGGGAAAGGAGTGTGAGGATGGACAGCATTTCCCTACCTGCTTGGCCAAAGCTTTGGCCAGATCTTTGGTGGTTTCTGTCTTGCCTGTCCCAGCTGGACCCTCTGGGGCTCCTCCAAGGTTCAGCTTCAAAGCCCCCATCAGCGTCCTAAGGGGAAGAAAATAAGAACTCAATGCCATGTCCTAAGGTACAAGAAATAAACTGGCTTTTGGTTTATTTTGTTTTGACTCAAGTAATTAAACATGATTTTCCCTGATTATATGGGCAATACATCATCATCATAAAAACTTCTATTTTACTCGGTGTTGTAAACTTGGTGCCTGGTATATGGGTGGCACCTATAAGCATTTGTTTGAATGAATGATTGAATGGATAAATGAATATATACATACCAAATGACAACCTAGACAGCATATTAAAAGGAGAGACATTACTTTGTCAACAAAGGTCCATCTAGTCAAAGCTATGGTTTTTCCAGTAGTCATGTATGGATGTGAGAGTTGGATTATAAAGAAAGCTGAGTGCCGAAGAATTGATCCTTCTGAACTGTGGTTCTGGAGAAGACTCTTGAGAGTCCCTTGAACAGTAAGGAGATCCAACCAGTCCATCCTAAAGGAAATCAGTTCTGAATTTTCTTTGGAAGGACTGATGCTGAAGCTGTAACTACAATATTTTGGCCACCTGATGTGAAGAACTGACTCACTAGGAAAGACCCTGATGCTGGGAAAGATTGAAGGCAGAGGAGAAGGGAATGACAGAGGATGACATGGTTGGATGGCATCACTGAGTGGATGAACATGAGTTTAAGTAAGCTCTGGGAGTTGGTGATGGACAGGGAAGCCTGTACTGCTGCAGTCCATGGGGTTGCAGAGAGTTAGACATGACTGAGCGACTGAACTGAACTGATACTAAATGAATCAAATGAAAGCGAAAAACCCTCTGCATTCCAAAGATCACCGATGCTAATGGAATAATGAAAAATAAATATATTTCTCCCACTAGATTATGAACTCTTGTGTTCAGAACCCATTGTTCAGTTCCATTTGGGAGGCACAAGATAAATATTAGAAATGAATGATATGTCAACTGTGGTTCCACAGCCCTATGTATGAGCCTCTATAATTTCAGTTAACGCACTTTCTTATAATCACCTGAGTGTGTCTCTCTCCCCTACCCCATTAGGTTGAGGATTCCTGGAGGTCACACATCATGCACAGTAGTTCAAGAAATGGTTGTTGAATAGTGAGTAGAATAGATAAATGATTGAAGAAGTCATAGAACATAGAAAACAAGTGATTGAGGACTTTGAAAGAAAAAAAATACTCAAGTACTACCTTTATAATTCAAAAGTTGCACTCTAACAATATATAAAATCAAAGAGAAATCTAAACATCACAGAACTGACAAATTCACAAAGTCCAAGTTTCTAAAGTTATGAATTCCAAGGAAAGTGGCAAAGCAATTTGCTGAGCACAGAATGGCCCAATCTCTTCATCAGACTGGGTAGCAGAGCTCAGAGACTCCTTGCCTGGGTCCTTTACCTGGCCCCTTTTCTATCTCTTGGCCATGGGATCTCCTGGCACCTTTTTGATTTCTGCCAATGGAGAGCTTTCTTTCTTAAGCACTGTGCCATTTTCAAGGATAGGCATCAATGTTCTAATTGTTGGTTTGAACACAATACTTTGCTTTAGGACTCCTACTGGGTTCTCATGTATTCCTAAGGCCTAAAATGCCCATCTGAGAGACCACAGTGACTAAGGTAAAAATTCTAAAATCTGAGGCTCTAGAATACAGAAGGTAAAGGTAGCAAATTCAAGCTGCTCCAAACTTCTTTCTCAGATTTTCCTTTTGGAATTCCCTATTAACCCTTCAGACCTGGGGAGGCCCAGAGTTTACCTGTAGCAGCGGTCAGTGAGGGGTGTGATCACCAGCCGGGGGGAGTTTCCCAGGTACTCATAGCCGTACAAGGCTTCTGTAGTAATCATCTGCACCTGTACATCCTTGGAGTCCCAGTAATAGCGCAGTTGGGAGATCCACTGGAAATCGTTCAGATCACAGACGTTGTCCTCAGATAACTTGGCTACCACATCACGAGCTGTGTGGACACAGACATGGAAACACACTTGCAGAGTCATTGGCATCCTCCCATCTTCATGGATTCCTCAGAAGGGTCTGAGGATGTCATCAAGACCACTCTATCTCAACAATTTTAGGTTCAACTACCCTCTCTGCCCATCTCTAAACTTCAAGCAACATCTTTATTTATATACTATATAAATATATAGTATTGGGTTGGCCAAAAAGTTCCTTCAGTTTTAAATTAAGAAAAAAAAGACACATTTTTAAAAATTTTCACCAAGAACTTTATTGAACAACATATTCATCATTTTGTTCCACTACCTTCTGTAAATCTTCAGGCAACTTCATAATTCCATCTTCCCTCAAATTTTTATCTTTTTGAGCAAAAAGTTGTGCCAGGTGGCTTTTAGTCTTCCAGGGAATTGAAATTTTTTCCATTAAGAGAATTTTGTAAAGACTGAAATAAATGGACATTTGAGGGTGCAATGTCTGGTGAATATGGCAGACAAATCAGATCTTCCAGTTTGATGACCAGTTTTTGACCAGCTTTGCTTGGTCATTGAAGAAACATGTGGGCTTGCATCATCCTGATGAAAGGTTATATGTTTTTTTCTGCTGACTGATTCTGGATGCTCTTTGTCAAGGGCTGCTTTCAGCTGGTCTAACTGGGAGTGTTTGTTGGAATAAATTGTTTAGTTTTTAGGAAGAAACTCATAATAGAGGACTCCTTTCCAATCCCACCATATATACAACATCACACTCTTTGGACGAAAACTGGCCTTTGGTGTGATTGGTGATAGTTCATTTCACTTGCCCGATGATCTCTTCCATACCACATTATTGTACAGTACCACTTTTCATTGCCTGTCACAATTTGTTTTAAAAATGAAACATTTTCAATACATTTAAGAGAATCGCTGGGGAATATGGTCAAGGAGGTTTTTTTGCTTAACTTATGTGGAACCCAAATATCAAAGGTATTATCACAACCAAGCTGAGACAAATGATCTTCAATGCTTGACTTGAATATTTGCATATGTCAGCTATCTCCTGCGTGGTATAATGTTGATTGTACTCAATTAATGTCTTGATTTGATCACTCTCAACTTTAGCAGGTCTACCCAACCATGGAGCATCATCAAGCAAGAAATCTCTAGCATTAAATTTCACAAATGACTATGACACATTCAATCAGTCACAGCACCTTCTCCATACACTGCACAAACCTTTTTTATTTTTTTGTTTTGCATTTCAGTTGTGTTTTTACCTTTCTTGAGTTAGTAAAGCAGCATATGCTGAAAATGTCGCTTTTTCTTCCATCTTCAATATTAAAATGGCTACGCAGAAATTCCCCTTCACTTCATGGCAAATAGATGGGGAAACAATGGAAACAGTGACAGATTTTACTTTCTTGGCTCCAAAAGTCACTGCAGATGGTGACTGTAGCCATGAAATTAAAAGACGCTTGCTCTTTGGATGAAAAGCTATGACAAACCTAGACAGCATATTAAAAAGCAGAAACATTATTTTGCTGACAAAAGTTTGTAACAGTGAAAGCTATGGTTTTTCCAGCAGTCATGTATGGATGTGAGAGCTGGACCATAAAGAAGGCTGAGTGCTGAAAAAATGATGTTTTTGCACTGTGGTTCTGGAGAAGACTCCTGAGAGTTCCTTGGACTGCAAGGAGATCCAACCTGTCAATCCTAAAGGAAATCGATCCTTAATATTCATTGGAAGGACTGATGTATTGAAGCAAAAGCTCCAATACTTTGGCTACCTGATGAGAAGAGCCAGCTCATTAGAAATGACCCTGATGCTGGGAAAGATTGAAGGCAGGAGGAGAAGGGGATGACAGAGGATGAGATGGTTGGATGACATCACCAACTCAATGGACATAAGTTTGAGCAAGCTCCAGGAGATGGTGAAGGACAGGGAGGCCTGGGGTGCTGCAGTCCGTGGGGTCACAGAGAGTCAGACACGACTGAGTGATTGAAAAACAACAACACAGAAATTCACCAAATTGGTAAGTTTTTTTAAATGCATGCTGATATGAAGAGGTGGCAAGAATACACAGAAGAACTATACAAAAAGGATCTTCATGACCCAGATAACCACTATGGTGTGATCACTCACATAGAGTCAGACATTCTGGAATGCAAAGTCAAGTGGACCTTAGGAAGCATCATGATGAACAAAGCTAGGGGAGCTGATGGAATTCCAGTTGAGTTATTTTATATCCTAAAAGATGATGCTGTGAAAGTGCTGCACCCAATATGTCAGCAAATTTGGAAAACTCAGTAGTGGCCACAGGACTGGAAAAGGTCAGTTTTCATTCCAATCCCAAAGAAGTGCAATGCCAAAGAATGTTCAAACTACTGCACAGTTGCACTCATCTCACACGCTAGCAAAGTAATGCTCAAAATTCTCCAAGCCAGGCTTCAACAGTACGTGAACTGTGAACTTCCAGATGTTCAAGGTGGATTTAGAAAAGGAAGAGGAACCAGAGATCAAATTGCCAACATCCATTGGATCATCAAAAATGCAAGAGTTAAAGAAAAACATCTGCTTCTGCTTTATTGATGATGCCAAAGCCTTTGACTGTGTGGATCACAATAAACTGTGGAAAATTCTTAAAGAGATGGGAATACCAGAACATCTTACCTGCCTCCTGAGAAACCTGTATGCAGGTTAAGAAGCAACAGTTAGAACTGGACATGGAACAACAGACTGGTTCCAAATCAGGAAAGGAGTACATCAAGGCTGCATATTGTCACCCTGCTTATTTAACTTATATGCAGAGTACATCATGTGACATGCCGGGCTGGATGCAGCACAAACTGGAATCAAGATTGCTGGGAAAAATATCAATAACCTCAGTTATGCAGATTACAGGAAATGGCAACCCACTCCAGTACTCTTGCCTGGAAAATCCCATGGACGGAGGAGCCTGGTAGGCTACAGCCCATGGGGTTGCAGAGTCAGATACGGCTGAGCGACTTCACTTTCACTTTCACTTTATGGTAGAAAGCGAAGAAAAACCAAAGAGCCTCATGATGAAAGTGATAAAGGAGAGTGAAAAAGCTGACTTAAAACTCAGCATTCAGAAAACTAAGATCACAGCATCCAGTCCCATCATTCCATGGCAAAGAGATGGGGAAACAATGGAAACAGTGAGAGACTTTATTTTCTTGGGCTCCAAAATCACTGCAGATGGTGAATGCGGCCACAAAATTAAAAGGCTCTTGCTCCTTGAAAGAAAAGTTATGACCAACATATATGACAGGATATTAAAAAGCAGAGACATTACTTTGCCAACAAAGGCTCGTCTAGTCAAAGCTATGGTTTTTCCAGTAGTCATATATAGATGTGAGAGTTGGACTATAAAGAAAGCTGAGCACTGAAGAATTGATGATTTTGAACTGTGGTGTTGGAGAAAACTCTTGAGTATCCCTTGGACTAAAAAGAGATCCAACCAGTCCATCCTAAAGGAAATCAGTTCTGAATATTCATTGAAAGGACTGATGCTGAAGCTGAAACTACAATATTTTGACCACCTGATGCAAAGAACTGACCCATTTGAAAAGACCCTGATGCTGGGAAAGATTGAAGGTGGGAGGAGAAGGGGATGACAGAGGATGAGATGGTTGGATGGCATCACGGACTCAATGGACATGAGTTTGAGGAAGCTCTGGGTGTTGGTGATGGAGAGGGAGGCCTGGCGTGCTGCAATACTTGGGCTCACAACGAGTCAGACACGACTGAGCGACTGAACTAAACTGAGCTTATAGACAGCTGTGACAATATCATCTAAGAAAAATGTTTCAAACGAAGTTCAAGACAACTACATGCTACTAGAGGTATCTTATGGAAAATAATGAAAAGTCTTTGGCCAACCCAATATTAACTACTGTTATCATTCCCAAACTCTTGGGAAAGTGACCCAGAGTGCTTTGCAATACGTAGTTACCACAAATGCTATCTCATCGTCAGTGCTATCTTTCTAGCCCTGTTCCAGTCCTCTAGGATATCCTAGGAGAATACAATTAGCCTGGTCTGATATACTCAGCAAGCGAAAGGATCTCATGAACCCATGTTAGGTGTAGTCTTTCCATGGAAGTAAGGTGTTGAGAAACTAAGAGATATATTTCTTGCTTTTATCCTTTCTGTAATAGAATTGTGAGCTTAATTTAATATTTTCACAGTGATGGGGGCCCTGAAGTTGATGAGTGGACATAGTTTATGAGAATCAGTATTTTTTAGGTAATTCACAAGGCAACTGTTATTTCAACCTCAGAACTAATATAGTGCTTGAAATCAGGATCTCAGAAATAATGCAAAGGGACACTTCTGTAAGTCTACTCCCTCCCTGTGAGATAAATCTTTATTATAGTAAAATCCAAAATCCTGAAGAGTCCTTGCAGAAGATTACACCAAAATTACACTCCTTCATTCTTCCTGAGGAATTTAATTCCAATCCAGGTCCCTGGGAGGACCCAGAAAACAGGTGAGTATGAGAGATCCAAGAGCAAGTTGAATCTCAAGGTTGGGGATGCCTTTCCAAGGCAGTGTATGTTCATGTGTTCATGCATGAATGTGTATGTGGGTGTATGTGTATAAACTCAACCTCTCTGAGGCATCCTGGGCAGTAACCATGCCTTCACTTATTACTCCTACAAGTTAAATACGTAGCCAGATGAAGAGCACCTTCTCCCTCTCTCCTCCATATTTTATGCTAGTCTATCCAAATGAAATCAGATTGAAATGAGCATCAGGAAGCTCCCGGGTGCCTTTAGTGGTTAAGATTCCAGACTTTCACTGCCGTGGCCTGGGTTCAATCCCTGGTCGGGGAACTGAGATCCCACAAGCCATGTGGCCAAAAGAAAAGAAGAAAAGGAAAAGAAATGAGCATCCACTTTTTGGAGAGTAAGATGCATGCCTGTAGGAAGCTGGGTGTGTGAGCAAAAGAGACATTGTTACCAGGCAACCAGTTTGGTTCAGCCCTAGTTTCCTTGGTGATGATGGAGTGAGGGTGTGTGGGTGGTTTGTTTTATATAAAGACTCCAGTTCTTCCTCCTCCTTTCCTCCTTCCCTCCTTCTCTTTCTTAGGAAGAGTTGGAATGCATCTTCTCTTACCCATTCTCTCCCTGCAACACTGCCCATTTTCCAGTCTTTGGGTTTGGAATCAGACACAGCTTCAAATTACAAAAGAGCCTTTGCTACTTACTAGCTGTGTGCCTCTCAGCAAGTTATCTGCCTCTATAAACTACAGGCTCTTAATCTCTGAAATGTATATAAAAATGAGACAATGTATGTCACCACTTAGCGCAAAGCCTGACAAAAAATTATTAGTTAAGATCAGTAGAAGGAAATTGCTTCGAGTTGGTAAGTCTCAGAAATGGCTGTGGCCATCACTTTCTCAGAGCACTGTTTGGTGCTGGTGGTGAGGTTCTTGGAAATAAGGTTGGGGATGGGAGGGAAAACACAAGATGGAGATACACAGAAGCATTGATTTCTCTTCCTTACCCCCTCATTTATTGTCAGTTGGAGAAGCCTTTCCCTAATGAAAAAAGGAACCTGAATCATCCCATCCAGGAGGGAGAGGGGCAAGCTTGGCAGCTATTACTGAACAGTCACTAATGCTAGGAAAACCTCCTTGCTTACCGTGGACGTCAATGACTGTGAGGGCCCCGAGGGTGAGTCGAGCTCCACTGCTCAGCTTCCCTCGCACCAGCTGAACAATCTGTGCAATCTGATCATTGCTCTTCTTCAGAAAATCCTGGCAGGGGCATAGGAGGGAACAACATGTTAAGCTGTATTCTCCTGGTAATCCCTTTTCTGGAATGACACCATCCACACTCCATGGTCCAAACCAGACTCCTAGATGTCATCCCTCAATCTCCCTTTCCCTCAGCCCCAGTCATTAACCTCAAGACAAATTTCAGAAGCATAATGCTAACTGAAAGAAGTCAGATTTGAAAGTCTAGACACTGTATGGTTTTACTTTTATAAAGTTGTGGAAAAGATAAAACTATAGGGGCATAAAACAGAAGGGTACTTGCCGAAGGCTCAGAATAGTGACTACAAAGGGCAGGAGGAAAATTTTAGGGTGTGTGGAACTGTTCTGTATCTTGAATGTGATGATGGCTGCACAAATGTATGTGTTTGTCAAAACTCAGAAATACACACTAAAAAGGATGAATTTTACAATATATATAAATTTGGCAGTAAGCCAGAATTAACAAAAATAACTGAAACTCTTTTAGATTAGACAAAGGAAACATGAAAACTAAATGTAATTCTGGATTGGATCCTAAACCAGACAAAAAGATGAGTTTAAAAGGTTAAATAATAATATTGTATCAAGGTTGTTGGATATTGTACTGTGGTTATGTAAGATGTTAGTATGTTAATACACCTGGATGAAGGGTGTATGGGAATTCTTCGTATTATTTTTGCAGCATTATTTGCCGGTCTGACATTATTTCAAAACAAGTTAAACAATAAAAATGAATGGAGAACATATGAGACCACCCTTCACTCATCTCACCTTCCTTACTTTTTTGTTATGTGCTTCTGGGCAAATTATTTTAACCCTCTGTGCCTCAGTCTCCTCATCTGTCACATCTAGATAATTAAAGCTATTCTTCAAGTGATTTTGAGGAGTAAGACCCTGATGCTGGGAAAGATTGAAGACAGAAGGAGAAGAGGGTGACAGATGATGAGATGGTTGAATGGCATCACTGACTCAATGGTTATGAGTTTGAGCAATCCAAAAGATTGTGAAGGGCAGGGAAGCCTGGCGTGCTGCAGTCCACGGGGTCACAAAGAGTTGGACAGGACTTAGCAACTGAATGACAACAAATGTAAAGCACTTGGCACAATGTCTGGTATGAATAAAGTGTCCAGTAAATAGTGGTGGTTATTATTAGTTATAATATCCTTAACACATAGCAAAAAAAAAGTCTTTTAAAAATATTTATTTGTTTGGCTGTACAAGGTCTTAGTTGAAGCATGTGGGGTACTTTAGTTGCAGGATGTGGGATCTTTAGTTGCAGCATGCGAGATCTAGGTCCCTAACCAGGGATCAAACCTGGGCCTCCTGCATTAGAGGCGCAGAGTCTTAGCCACTGGACCACTAGGGAAGTCCCCTAAAAGGCTTTTTGATGCATCCCTGTTGCCCTTGGTATGTCTCCAATCCACTGGGGATAGAACTGTCCTCCACATCTCTCTTAACCACACACATCACACAGCAATTCTGGACCAAATTTCCCTTAGTTGCTGGAACGCACCGTGCTTTTCGTTGTCAGATTTTTGCACATTTTGGTCTCTCTCTCTCTCATGCTCTTCCTCCTGATCTGTGCTTGACTACTCCCTATTTATATTCTATGTCTCCTCTTAGACCCTGTTTTTCTGGGGCATCTTACCCTCTCTTACTTTTAGTTTTCTCCTTCCTTTCCATGATTTCTGGATCCGTGTACTTTCCTTATCACAAGTTTGATAAAATAGCCTTTAAAAAAAAATCTTTCTCACTTGACTGTAAATCCATATCAAGGACAATGACTGTTTGATTCACTTCTAATTCCCTTTCCCTAGCAAAGTTCCAGTTGCAGATGTTAAACAAATATTTGTTAAATGAACAATGGATCGGTGATAGAAGGAGGGATAGAAATTCTGTACCAACAACTTTAGGATGCCACGGCACATCATTCAGCATGCATGGTGCTCCAGAGCTTGAGTGTGTGATGGGAAGCATTCTATTCTTTACAGGTAGGAAATTGTAGCACACAGTTGCAAAAGTCAGAATTTTCAGTGTTTCTAAGGTTTCAAAAATTTACATGAAAGCAGTTTTCAAGTGTAAAGTGCAACACATCTATTAGGAATTATGAACAATAAATCTGTAAAAAGTGCAGCTGCTTGTTGTTCAGTCACTCAGTCACGTCTGACTCTTTGTGACCCCGTGGACTGCAGCACACCAGGCTTCCCTGTCCTTCACTGTCTCCCTGAGTTTGCTCAAACTCATGGCCATTGAGTCAGTGATGCCATCCAACCATCTCATCCTCTGTCACCCCTTCTTTTCTTGCCCTCAATCTTTCCCAACATCAGGGTCTTTTCCAATGAGTTAGCTCTTTGCATTAGGTGGCCAAAGTACTGGAGTTTCAGCTTCAGCATCAGTCCTTCCAAAGAATATTCAGGGTTAATTTCCTTCAGGGTTGACTGGTTTGATCTCCTTCCAGTTCAACAGACTCTCAAGAGTCTTCTCTAACACCACAATTTGAAAGCATCAATTCTTTGGTGCTCAGTCTTCTTTATGGTCCAACTCTCACATCTGTACATGACCAGTGGAAAAACCATAGCTTTGATATGCAGACCTTTGCTGGCAAAGTGATGTCTCTGCTTTTTAACATGCTATGTCTAATTTGCCATAGCTTTACTTCCAAGAAGCAAGCGTCTTTTAATTTCATGAGTACAGTCACTGTCTGCAGTGATTTTGGAGTCCCCCAAAATAAAGTCTGTCACTCTTTCCATTTTTTCCCCATCTATTTGCCATGAAGTGGCAGGGACAGATGTCATGATCTTAGTTTTTTGAATGCTGAGTTTTAAGCCAGCTTTTTCACTCTGGTCTTTCACCTTCATCAAGAGGCTTTTTAGTTCCTATTCACTTTCTGCAGTTAAAGTAGTATCTACATATCTGAGGGCTGGTGATATTTCTCCCAGAAATCTTGATTCCAGCTAGATTCCAGTCTTCTAGACAGGGATTTCATATGATGTACTCTGCATATAAGTTAACTAAGCAGGTGACAATATACAGCCTTGACATACTCCTTTCTCAATTTTGAACCAGTTCGTTGTCCCATGTCCTGTTTTAAGTGTTGCTCCCTGATCTGCACACAGGTTTCTCAGGAGACAGGTAAAGTGGCCTGGTATTCCCATCTCTTTAAGAATTTTCCACAGTTTGTTGTGATCCACACAGTCAAAAGCTTTAGCATAATCAATGATGCAGAAATAGATATTGCTTTTGGAATTGCATTGCTTTTTCTATGATCCAGCAGATATTGGCAATTTCATCTCTGGTTCCTCTGCCTTTTTTAAATCCTGCTTGTACATCTGGAAGTTCTCACTTCATGTACTGCTGAAGCCTAGGTTGAAGGATTTTGTGCATAATCCTACTAGTATGTGAAATGAGTGCAACTGTACAGCAATTTGAACATTCTTTGGCATCACCTTTCTTTTGGATTTGAATGAAAACTGATCTTTTTCAGTCCTGTGGCCACTGCTGAGTTTTCCAAATTTGCTGGCATATTGAGTGCAGCACTTCAACACCATCATCTTTTAGGATTTGAACTAGCTTAGCTGGAATTCCATCACCTCCACTAGCTTTGTTGGTAGCAATGCTTCCCAAGGCCCACTTGAATTCACACTCCAGGATGTCTGGCTCTAGTTGAGTGGCCATACCACTGTGGTTATCTGAGTCATTAAAATCTTTTTTGTACAGTTCTGTGTATTCTTGCCACTTCTTCTTAATCTCTTCTCCTTCTCTTAGGTCCTTGCTGTTTCTGTCCTTTATTGTGCCCATCTTTGTATGAAATTTCCCCTTGGTATCTCCGGTTTTCTTGGGGAGATCTTTACTCTTCCCCATTCTGCTGCTTTCCTCTATTTCTTTTCATGGTTTACCTAAGAAGGCTTTCTTACCTCTCCTTGCTATTGTCTAGAACTCTGTATCTTTCCTTTTCTCATTTGCCGTTCCCTTCTCTTCTTTCTCAGCTATTTGTAAGGCCTTCTCAACTACTTTGCCTTCTTGCATTTCTTTTTCTTGGGGATGGTTTTGGTCACCACCTCCTATACAATGTTATGAACCTCTGTCCATAGTTCTTCAGGCACTATGTCTGCCAGAACTAATTCCTTGATTCATTTGTCACCTCCACTGTATAATTGTAAGGGATTTGATCTAGGTTATACCTGAATGGCTAGTGGTTTTCTCTACTTTCTTCAATTTAAGTCTGAATTTGGCATTAAGGAGTTCGATCCAAGCCACAGTTAGCTCCCGGTCGTGTTTTTGCTGACTATACAGAGTTTCTCCATCTTCAACTAAAAAGAATATAATCAATCTGATTTCGGTATTGACCATCTGGTGATGTCCATGTGTAGAGTCATTTCTTGTGTTGTTGGAAGACAGTGTTTGCTACGACCAGTGTGTTCTCCTGGCAAAACTCTGTTAGCTTTGCCCTGCTTCATTTTGTACTCCAAGGTCAAACTTGCCTGTTAGTCCAGGTATCTCTTGACTTCCTACTTTTGCATTCCAGTCCCCTATGATGCAAAGGACATCTTTTTTTTGGTGTTAGTCTTGTAGGTCTTCATAGAACTTTTTATTTATTTTTTCTCTTTTTCTTTATTAGTTGGAGGCTAATTACTTCACAACATTTCAGTGGGTTTTGTCATACATTGACATGAATCAGCCATGGGGTTACATGTATTCCCCATCCCGATCCCCCCTCCCACCTCCCTCTCCACCCGATTCCTCTGGGTCTTCCCAGTGCACCAGGCCCGAGCACTTGTCTCATGCATCCCACCTGGGCTGGTGATCTGTTTCACCATAGATAATATACATGCTGTTCTTTCAAAACATCCCACCCTCACCTTCTCCCACAGAGTTCAAAAGTCTGTTCTGTACTTCTGTGTCTCTTTCTGTTTTGCATATAGGGTTATCATTACCATCTTTCTAAATTCCATATATATGTGTTAGTATGCTGTACTGTTCTTTATCTTTCTGGCTTACTTCACTCTGTATAATGGGCTCCAGTTTCGTCCATCTCATTAGAACTGATTCAAATGAATTCTTTTTAACGGCTGAGTAATATTCCATGGTGTATATGTACCACAGCTTCCTTATCCATTGGTCTGCTGATGGGCATCTAGTTGCTTCCATGTCCTGGCTATTATAAACAGTGCTGCGATGAACATTGGGGTGCACCTGTCTCTTTCAGATCTGGTTTCCTTGATGTGTATGCCCAGAAGTGGGATTGCTGGGTCATATGGCAGTTCTATTTCCAGTTTTTTAAGAAATCTCCACACTGTTTTCCATAGTGGCTGTACTAGTTTGCATTCCCACCAACAGTGTAAGAGGGTTCCCTTTTCTCCACACCCTCTTTCATAGAACTTTTTAACTTAGCTTCTTTGGCATCAGTGGTTGGCGCATAAACTTGCATTACTATAATGTTAAATGGTTTGTTGGAAATGAACTGAGGTCATTCTGTCATTTTTGAGACTGCATCCAAATACTGCATTTTGGACTTTTTTGTTGACTATGAGGGGTATTCCATTTCTTCTAAGGAATTCTTTCCCACAGTAGAAGATATAAAGGTCATCTGAATTAAATTCATGCATTCCCATCCATTTTAGTTCACTGATTCCTGAAATGTTGATGTTCACTCTTGCCATCTCCCTCTTGATGAAATCCACTTTACCTTGATTCATGGGCCTAACATTCCAGGTCCTTTGCAATATTGTTCTTTACAGCATGGGACTTTACTTTCACCCCCAGACACATCCACAATTGAATGAAATTTCTACTTTGGCCCAGCCTCTTCCTTCTTTTATGGAGTTGTTTTTCCACTCTTCCCTAGTAGCATATTGGACACCTACTGACCTGGGGGAGGTGGGGTGCTTATCTTCCAGAGTCATCTTTTTGCCTTTTCATTTTGTTCATGGGGTTCTCAAGGCAAGAATACTGAAGTGGTTTGCCATTCCTTTCTCCAAGGTACCATATTTTATCAGGCCTTGACTAGCAAGGACATGCCCTTCAGCCACTCCATGGAGCTGGATGATGCCTGGGGCCCTGGTTGTCCCACTGCTGGCCCATGTTTAGTGTGTAGACCTGCACAGGCTGGAGGGTGTCTGTCGATATGCTGCCTGGGGGGCGGAGCCAAGGCCCTGCTGGAGTTGTTAGGAGTGGGGTCTACAGAAGGCTAGAGCCAAGGTTGGAGGATGCCCAGGAGTGGAGGGCTCCCTGGCCTTGCTTCTGCTGCTGGCCAACCTGGGGACAATCTGCTGCCTGCATGGCCCACTGCTGGTCAAGCTCTGGACCCTCCTTCCCTCCCCTCCAGTTCCTCGACATTATTATCCAGGCTCAGCAAGCCTGGCTGCCCAGAGGGGTGTGCGCATTGCTTTTTGGACTCCTGCCCCATTGTGCTAGGAATCTGGGGTGCTGGTTACTACCCTGCTCCTGCCTCGACTTCCCCCATGATCCCTCCCCCATGATCCCATGCTTCCCTTGCCAAAAATTGCAACTTGGTCAAATACTAATGTTCTAATTTTAATGTATAAAGCAAAATATAGCAAATTAAAATATATTCTGGCTCCCAGATAATCATATTATATAGGGGGAATAACAGGAAGTCTGATGTGATAATCATAGAAAATTACACCATGGTAAAAATGTTGGGAATGGGGTTACCATTTACTCAGTCAAAAAATATTTATCAAGCAACTACTTGGCAGTGCAATAACCCCCTGAGATATAATAATGAGCAAACCAGACACGACCTTTTCCCTGTGGGGTTTATAACCTATGATCTTAACACTGAATAACTTACCGGCATCTCACTTAACAGTAGTAAGGTGTGGTGGTATAATTCCTTTCATTTTATAGACAAGGAGACTGAGACTCAGGTTAGGCAACTTGCCCATGGTCACATAGCTAACAGGTGAAGGTATCAGAAGTTGAACTCAAGTCCATCTAGGTCCTGAACTCTCAAGTATAGGCATTAGTAGCAGAGTTAAGGGGAAATATGTGTGTCTGGATCTGAAGATAAGCAGGACCTGAGTATTCATGGTTTCAAGAGAAAGCTGAAGAAAAAGCTAGAGGTGGGTGAGTGTTGGACTGGGGGTGGTGAAAAGGGATATGGTGGAGGAAGAAGAGAGGAAAACAGGGCCAGGTGGCTTCTTGGCACAGGAAAAAGATGAAGAGGTCTCTGTTGGTAGAAATTCTGCCAGGTTGGCACTTGGAAGGAAAGGCTGATAAAAGTTAAGATCCTTTAGCCTAGAATTTCTATCTAGGAAGAAATGTGAGAGTTCCTGCACTACAGAACTTGAGGATAGTCCTAATTTCAGACATGTGTCCTGAAGAAAACCCTGACTTCTGTGACACCAAGGGCCTGTTTCTTTTTTCTTTAGAAAAATGGCACTCTAATTATATGTCATTCAAATAATAATCTAGCTTAAATCTCCTCTATAAGCTTCATGACAGGCTCACTTACCGGTAGGGTTTTTTCAATCAGGGCTTGGGAAACCTCCTTGGTCCAAAAGATGGAGGAGACACAGATAACCACCTGGCCAGGCCACTGCAAGACCCATTGATTACGCGGAACCTGGGAAAGTGCAGGAGGGCAGTTTGCAGGGTCAGTTCATCTTGGGTGATTTTAAACTGACTTCCTAAAATATCCACCACGATCTTATCCCCTCAACAAAACCAAAAGTCATCCCCAGCCTCAAAGGTTACATACAAGTCTTAACATTTCTGGGATTATTGATTTATGTCTTCTTCCCTCAATTTTATAAAAAAGAAAAAGATCCTCACCAACAATTTCATTAATTCCATCACCTACAAATTGGCACTTGCCATCTACATCTACAAGGATTAATTAGGAGCTGCAGCAGCTGCTGACCTTCAACACCCCTCCGAAAGGAGCTCAGGGTGGAGATCAGGAATAAGTCACTCTATGCTCCGGGAAAAACTGGCAGAATAGGTCTTCAGATAGATATTTTCAGAAGATGATTTTATGAGCCCAATTCTTGCAAATCCTCTTATCTAGAAAAACACTAAAATCCTTCATGGTGGTATCTGCTCCTTGTGATTAGCAGTAACCTTCATGAGACTAGAAAAAAGCTTCTGTAAATAATGTGCTTGATTGCGCATACTCCCCCTTCACCAAAATCACATATACACGGACCTTCCCTCCTTTACCTCTTTGGAGCAGTTTCTCAGAGGTGTCTGAAATGCTGTCTTCTGGCTATAGTCCTCATTTTGCCCCAATAAAACTTAGCTCACAACTCTCACAGTAACAGAGATAGAGTACAGGGACAAAGTAGGTGATTAAATAGTTAATCCCACTAGGGGATTGTAAGTAGGATAAATATGGGAGACCTCTGTAAGTTAATGAGTATGCAAGAAAGCAGGTTCGCTTCACTACAAGAGGAAGCAGCTTGTTTAGCAACAAAACCATGCAACAGAAGCATGAGACATGCCCCCAGACAATAAAACAATGGGGGCATGAGAGCCACATCTTTCCCAGTGAACTCAGTGCGTTAGCGACCCCTAGGCCATGCTCTCTGCATGCATAAAAAACAATAATTTGTGGGGCTAGCTTGGTCACGTAGGGACAAGAAAACTCCCCTGCCCAACTTGAAGGAGAAGCTCATGATGGAAGCACAATGTCTACTTAAAAAAGACAAAGAAATTCTTCCTTTGCCCACTTTTTCTTTGATTATGATTTATGTCTTCTTCCCTGAATTTTATAAAAAAGAAAAGGATCCTCACCAACAATTTCATTAATTCCATCACCTACAAATTGGTACTTGCCATCTACATCTACAAAGATTAATTATGAGTTGCAGCAGCTGCTGACCTTCAACACTGTTCCAAAAGGAGCTCAGGGTGGAGATCAGGAATAAGTCACTCTACGCTCTGGGAAAAACTGGCAGAATAGGTCTTCAGATAGATGTTTTCAGAAGATGATTTTATGAGCCCAATTCTTGGGCTCTTTCCCTGTAGGTTCTTGGTATCCTCTTGCCTGCCCACTTGTAAGCCTCACAAGCATCTTATTCTAATAAATCACTTTTTACCTATCACTTTGCTTCTTGCTGAGTTTTTTTCCTACGCTGAGACAGAAAGGACTATGGAAATGGAGCTCTTTTCAATGTTGTGCATTTTTTTCAATCAATAACTCTTTTTTTTTTTTAATGCCCCCATCTATCAAGGTGTTGTTCAAAAAGTATTTATATAACTACTCTTTTTGATAGCTACATAATATTGCAATACTGCCCCACAATTTTCATAGCCATGACATCCCCCAACTTTTTTAAACTTCTCTGTAGATAGATAGAAATTATCCACAGATAGGCAAGTTATGGCTTGAGAGCCATGTCTGAAGTTAGGTTGTAACACAGTCAGGCCATTGTTGAACCTATCATCTAAGCATGCTTTTGCACTACAAAGGCAAGGATAAATAGTTGTGACTGGTGTATACTGCAGAGTGAAAATCATTTGCCATCTGGCCCTTTACAGAAAAAACTTGTCTGGCTATAGATGCAACTGTGTGAAATAACTTCATGTAGGTAGCCATTTTTCTTTAACTTAATTTTTGATTTATAATGTATCAGGGGACAAAGGACTTGGTTTTCCATTTACAATACAAATACTACTGAGAGAGGCAACAGTGTCAGTCCTGGGTACATCAGTGGGAAGGTGTTAATTGAATATTCCTTTCTTTAATGGAAAAAGTCCCGGGGGTAGGGGTGGGGGCCTCAAAGTGAGAAACACTTAAAATAGAGGAGACTAAAGATCTAGTTAACTTTTTCACTCTCCTCTGTCAACTTTCATCAAGAGGCTCTTTAGTTCTTCTTCGCTTTCTGCCGTAAGGGTTCACGGGGTTCTAAAGGCAAGAATAATGAAGTGGTTTACCATTTCCTTCTCCAGTGGACCATGTTTTGTCAGAACTCTCCACTGTGACCCATCTGTCTTGGGTGGCCCTACATGGCATGGCTCATAGTTTCATTGTTAGACAAAGCTATGGTCTGTGTGATCTGCTTGATTAGTTTTCTGTGATTGTGGTTTTCATTCTGTCTGCCCTCTGATGGATAAGGATAAGAGGCTTACAGAAGGTTCCTGCTGGGAGGCTCCTTGGAAGAAGAGCTATGACCAACCTAGACGCAATCTAAAAAGCAGAGACATTACTTTGCCAACAAAGGTCCATCTCGTCAAAGCTATGGTTTTTCCAGTAGTCATGTATGGATATGAGAGTTGGACTATAAAGAAAGCTGAGCACTGAAGAATTAATGCTTTTGAACTGTGCTGTTAGAGAAGACTCTTGAGAGTCCCTTGGACTGCAAGGAGATCAAACCACTAAATCCTAAAGGAAATCACTCCTAAATATTCATTGGAAGGACTGATGCTAAAGCTAAAGCTCCAACACTTTGGCCACCTGATATGAAGAACTGACTCACTGGAAGAGACCCTGATACTGGGTGAGATTGAAGGAAGGAGGAGAAGGGGACGACAGAAGGTGAGATGGTTGGATGGCATCACCGACTGGATGGACATGAGTTTGAGCAAGCTCCAGGAGTTGGTGATGGACAGGGAAGCCTGCATGCTGCAGTCCATGGGATCGTAAAGAGTTGGACATGACTGAGCAACTGAACTGAACTGAAAGATCTAGTCTGCCAACATTAAACATAAGAGTAATTGTGACAGGCTCTTTTCCCTTATGCCTTCTGTTACACAAGTCACCTAAAGTTTTGGGAGCTAAATGAGTTGTGCCCTTTGGAGTGTCAACTACAAATTGCCACTTGCCATCTACCTCTATATGGATTAAATCATGTGCTGCTGCAGTTGCTGATTTTCAACATCCCCTAAAAGGAGTTCAGGGTGGAGAGCAGAAATGAGGCACTCTGTGCTCTGAGAAAAACTTGCAGCACAGGTTTTCAGACAGACATTTTCAGAAGCCATTTTTTTTTTAAATGGATATTTATTGGTTTATTAATAAATTAGTTGTCATTTGCTTTTCCAGTAATTTTTCAGAATATCAATACATATGCCCAAGATTATTTCAAGTGTTATGGAGAATATATAAGAAGGAGAAGACCTAAGCTTTGTTCTTAAGTACTTTGCAGTCTAGCTTGATAGATGAGACAAATAATGGACAGTCAAAAAAAATCTCTAATCAAGTGTCATTTTGTATGACATATATACTGAAATGTTACAGATATTCCAAGTGGGACTTTTTCCTGAGAGCTGGAGAAGGGAGGATAGTTTATTTATTTATTTTTTTCCCTTTTTTTTTTTTTTATTAGTTGGACGCTAATTACTTCACAACATTTCAGTGGGTTTTGTCATACATTGATATGAATCAGCCATAGATTTACACGTATTCCCCATCCCGATCCCCCCTCCCACCTCCCTCTCCACCCGATTCCTCTGGGTCTTCCCAGTGCACCAGGCCCGAGCACTTGTCTCATGCATCCCACCTGGGCTGGTGATCTGTTTCACCCTAGATAGTATACACAGAAGCCATTTTTATTAGCTCAATTCTTACATCTCTTTACATCTAGAAAAGCACTAATACCCTTCATAGTGACGAGTGCTCCTTGTGACTAGCAGAAACCTGAAAAAATATGTGCTTGATTGCATGCATTCCCCCTTCACCAAAATTACCTGCTCCCTACCTCTATGGAGCAATTTCTCAGAGCTATCTGAAGTGTTGTTTCCCAGACTATAGTCTTCTTGTTGCCCCAAATAAAACTTAACTTGCAATTTTCACATTATGCAATTTTTTAAAAGTAAACAGGGCATGTGTAATGTTAATGAAAAACCTAGGGGAGGGGATGCCTAATTGGGAAGGGGCTCTAAATAAACCTCTTGCCATCAATTATTTTCACAGAAAGGACTGGCCCACAGCAATCAAAGGGTTCCGGCTCATAGGATATACTGGTATGGGCTGCTTATAACTGTAAACCTTTCGTGTTCAGAACTATATATACTGCCCCAGGATTTATAGGGAAAAAAAAAAAGAGGCACAGAGGGGTCAGGTGTTACTTATCAGGAGAGGGATGGGTTTTAGTGGAAGACAGGCTTCCATTTAACCTTGTCCCCCTAATTTTTCTTGGTGTACCAACACCCTGGCCTGTGTATCTCAGTTTTCATTTACCTGGACATATGCTTCAATCCCAAGTTTAATAACTTCCTGCATACTGGCAAGCATCATCTGTTCCACCTGCTGGAGCCATTTTTCCACCATGCCCTGCAGGTTGAGACAGACAGACAGGCAGTGACAGTTAACCAAGCCTGGTGGGAGGGACCATGGGCAGAAGCCAGCTTTCTCTCAGCAAAGGGCTGGAGGGAGGCCAAAGGTCTGTACACCTTCAAGCCAATATTCTTTAACTACTGGTTACACTTATTTACTGTATTCTCAGAAGTGTATGTTTCAAAACAGGGACAACAGAGACTTTTTAACACACATTTCTTCCACATCTTCTGAAAGACAACTTCTTAGGAGACAACTGACACATTTATACTTCAGACTGAGAAATGAGACATTGCCTGCCATGTCACTAAATAAAAGAAGTTGCAGCCACCAGCAATTGCAGCCACGCCGTGTCCGCTGAAGGTGATCCCTGAGGGAACTCAGGAAGGAGGCAAAGAATACCTGCCTATAAGCTGCAGTCACCTCCAAGGGTGCAGCTTGAGGAAACTCAGGATGTGAAAACACAGGATACTGGCCCCAGACAGCTGAGGTGGATATCAAAGGACTGATTTCAGTGAGCACAGACTCTTGCATCTTCTCGTACATAGAAAAGCACTAAATTCCTTAACTTGTGATATCTGGTTTTCTTTCATTAACAATAATTTTTTGACATTCAGAAGTTGCAAAACTCCTAAATATCTTGGCTCCTCTCCAACCTCCAGCAGTTTTCTCAGGCTTACTTGAGATGCTGTCTCTCTAACTTGACGTCCTAAGAATGTACGCTGAATAAAGCAGAACTCAACTTTTAGGTGGTACTTTTTTTTTTAGTCGACAAGTTCATAAAATAAATTGTTCATTTCTAATTGAACAGTTTTAATTCTTGCATTATTCCAGCAGTCCTCAAACTTGGCTGAGCACTGGAATCATCTGGAGTTCTTTAAAAATTATGGATTCCTGAACCCCACTCCCAGACATTCTGATTTGATTGGTATGGGACGCAACCAGGGCAAATGGATTTTTAAAAATTTCTACAAGTAATTAGAATGTGCAGCATATTATTCAGTGTTAGAATTTCAGGTAACTCTACCTGCTGACTTCAAGTGCTTGTAAGCTAGCTGGTGTTTGGTTCTAAGGTGAGATTCCTAGTTGCTGAAACTTAAATGTGTGGGTGGCAAAAATGGTCTACCAAGCAAGGCCAAGAATGCTAGTCTATTTCTACTGTGAGGTGCTGTCAAGTTCAGCAAGAGTGGAAGTAACTTACATTTTACTCGTTATATAAGGGCATATGTATGAAAAATGTGAGTTAAATGGCATTAAATCCATGATGTATTATTGACCTTTAAAAACACCTGCCCCTACTGAACAGTTTATTGATCTGATTGGATCTCTTTGAATTTGGATCTGCTCATGGGGATTTAAACAGTATTAGTTGCTTGGATCTGGCTCCTGCTACTGTCTCCACATCAAGTTTTGTTGAAATGTTTCCACAAATTTAGGGTGCCATGTGACTTGCAGTATAATCTCCATCTTAGAGATGAACAAGCAGACCCAGAAAGGTTAGTTCCCCAAAGTCTGCTGTGCTGTGTGCTTAGTCACTCAGTCAAGTCTGACTCTGCGACCCATTGACCTGTAGCCTGCCAGGCTCCTCTGCCCAGGGGATTTTTCAGGCAAGAATACTGGATTGGTTGCCATTTCCTTCCCCAGAGGGTCTTCCTGATCCAGGGATCGAACCCACATCTCCTGTGTCTCTTGTATTGCTGGCAGATTCATTATCTGCTGAACCATCAGGGAAGCCCCAAAGTTACCCCATCATCAAGTTGTGGGATCTAAATGTTCCACACTCAGTCTGAAACCAGAGTCTAAATGCTTAACCAACATATAATCTGCTTCTCTCTGTTTTGCTGTTATAAAGAAAAGAAATAAAAAAATGGGTAAATGGAATTACTTTGGCTTGAACTGGGTAGATTTTCTGTTTGAATGGAACGATTTCTTTTTCTGAGCTGATCATGCCCACAATCTCCAGACTGTCTGTAAACTCCAGCTTGGCAATTCCTTCAAAGCACTTCTTCAAGTGTGGCTGCACCCGGAGAGGGTCCTTTGTCTCTGACAATATCTCCAGCAGCTCATCATTTGATAGGAAGAAGAACCTATTTCAAAGCAAAGCAAGATGGCTACTGGAATCTCTTCTAAGAGCTTCCCAACAAATTCCCAACAAAAATAATACTCCCCAACAGGTAGATGACACTCTAGTGAACACCAGCTACTTCTAGGGCCTTATCTAAGGCCAACTCCCCTTCACCATTTTTCATCTAGGGCATAGAGACTGGAGACTGTTTTGACTCAGAGGAAAAAAAAAAAAAGATGAAAACTGGTATATGTGGGTTTTATATGGCTGAGTGTGAGGAGTTGGTATCAGTTGAAAGACATCTAAACAGAGCAGTGGTTCTTAACCTTGTCTACAGCTTAGAATCATCTGCAGAGTTTAGGGAAAAAAAGTTTCAATGCCAAGGTTCCACTGCCCAGAGATTCCAATACTGATCTGGGATCTTATATTTTTAAAAATCCCTGCTGATTCTAATGTGCAATCAGTGTTGAGAACTACTAGGCAGGAGGAAAGAAAACTTCCTTATCTTTCCTTATTCTCAGAAAATGTTACAGGTGGAAGATAAGTGCACATTAATAATGAGCTTATTTATGTGCAGAGGGCTTTATCATGTTTTATATTAGAGATAATAAGATAGCTTCACTCTCTTGCTTAGACCTTAAAGGCAGGGACAGCAAACTTTCAGAAAATGTGCTAGGGATAAACCTCTACAGTAACCACTAGGTTTTAAGTTCAGTAATGGAAAGGTCATATAATGACAGCTTTCACTGTATGTATTGTTGTTCAGTTGCTACGTCATGTCCAACCCTTTGTGACCCTATGGGCTGCAGCATACCAGGCTTTTCTGTCCTTCACTATCTACAAAAAGGCCACAATATTTGTAACTTCTTTGCTCAAGAGGTGAAGTCTGTTTTCACATCTCTTGAAACTTGGCTGGCTGAGTCCTGCTTTGGCCAATAGATTTTTGAAAGATGTGAATTTGCACTAGTTTCAAGCTTAGACATCAAGAGGCCTTGAAGTTTCAACTTTCGCTGCTCTTGGGAACACTGCAACCATCACCATATGAATAAACCCAGGCTAGCCTTCTGGAGGTTGAAAGACATTTGGCCCAATTATCCTTGCTGCCCTGGCCAACAGGAAGCTAACCACCAGACAAATGATTGAGGCCACGGACTGCCGGTTGACTGTGGTCAACATGAGTGATCCCTGATGAGGCCAGAAGAACTACCCAGCTGAGCTCTGCCTAGTTTTCCAATGCACAGAATTGTGAGCTCAGTAAACAGTTGCTGTTTTAAACTTCTAAGTTTGGAGGTGCTTGTTACGCAGCAAAGCAAACTAACACACTGTAACTGTAATACTGAATGGATAATTGAATTGATTGAAGTCGCTCAGTCATGTCCAACTCTTTGCGACCCCATGGACTATGGCCTACCAGGCTCCTCGGTCCATGGGATTTTCAAGGCAAGAGTACTGGAGTGGGTTGCCATTTCCTTCTCCAGGAGATCTTCCTGATCCAGGGATCGAACCTGGATCTCCCACATTGTAGGCAGACGCTTTACCGTCTGAGCTACCAGTGAAGCCCCTGAATGGATAGGAATAACTCAATAATTATTTGTTGGCTGGTTGACTAACTGTTATCTAATTAGGATGTCAATTTCTCCCACTCCCAAGTGAAATTCAAATAGGTGATCTCTATGGATTCATCATGTGTGATAACGAATAAGGCTCAATGGCCATAAGAGTAATAATTAGTATATTTGTATAATTTAAAACTAAAAATATTATTTAGCACTCTGTATTTTCAAGATAAAATTCATTTAAAACATGTGACTATCAAGAGCATTTTCAAAGTCTTTTCTGAGAGTGCTTACTTTTATTCCATAAAAATACACAAAGAAATACTGATACTTTGTGTATGTAGTTAATTAACTTAGGAAGAAGATGAAGCTCAGAGAATTTAAATAACTGAGTGTCTTATCCAGACTACTTGAATTTGTCCATTTACCAGTCTTATGCTTTTCAGCAAGTTTTGTTTCCTCATTTGTAAAATTGGGGTAAAAACAATGTTAGCAACTTCATAGGATTATTATAAGGGCTACATCAGGTAATATGTGTAAGCACTTAAAGTGGTGACCAGGCATATGGTAAATACTGTATTAATGTTGGCTATTATTCATATTTTTATTAGGAAAAACATTAGTGGGTATATGATTGGAAGCTCATATTTCAGAGGTTTCCTCTTAAAGTTTTGTGCTTCCAAGTCAAGGTTTTTTTCACTATCTGTGCTATACTAAACAACACTAAAGCCCTTAGCCAAATGTGGCTATTTACCTTTAAAAAATTAATACTAAATAAATTAAAATTTTACTGTCTAAGTTACACTAGCCACATTTCAAGTGCTGGATAGCCATATGTGGCTAATGACTCAAACTGAGGTCTGCTTAACTCCCAAGTCCAGGCTTTTGAGTACTATATCCCCCTAGTTGGGTGTATGACCAAATGGCTCCACTGGTGTCCATTCAAAAGTGAAGTCGCTCAGTCGTGTCCAACTCTTTGCGACCCCATGGACTGTAGCCCACCAGGATCCTCCATCCATGAAATTTTCTAGCCAAGAGTACTGGAGTGGGTTGCCACTTCCTTCTCCAGGGGATCTTCCCAACCTGGGGATCGAACCTGGGTCTCCCACATTGCAGGCAGATGCTTTACCATCTGAGCCACCAGGGAATCCCGGTGTCCATCCAACCTCACTTTAAATAGTGACTATGAAGACATGCCTTACCCCTGAGAGCTGTCTCTTGGGGAATGGAAAACCTCTAGAGAATATGAAATAGATGTGTGTGTATGCTTAGTCGCTCAGTTGTATCCAACTCTTTGCAACACTATGGATGGTAGTAGCCAGGCAGGTTCCTCTGTCCATGGGAATTCTCCAGGCAAGAATACTGAAGTGAGTTGCCATGCCCTCCTCCAGGAGATCTTCCCAACCCAGAGATTGAACCCAGGTCTCCACACTGCAGGTGGTTTCTTTACCGACTGAGCCATCAAAGAAGCTCATGGAATAGATGAGTAGAAGCCAACTCTCAGTATAAAAAAAATGTAATTCTACCAATATATGGGTCAAGAGGGCAAATTCAAACAAGAGAATATTAGATACCTGGGAAAAAATAGTCTCTTCTTCTCCAAGTAATCATTCAGCCCTTTCTGGATGTCCTCCAACAGAAGGTTGGCTTCCTGAAGTCTCTCAGCCATCCGCGGCTGGTCCGCTGCCATCAAAACCCTGGTATCTTTCACCTGGGTTCCATAAAAAGGTGATAATCATCAAGGGGTTCCCAGATTCTGAGACTGATTACTGTAACGAGTGTGTGACTAGTGCATCAATTAATGACCCTCCTAGCCTAATCACCTCCTAATCCCACAAAGGTGACCACTCATAACAATACCCTTTTGCTCTGGTCATGACTGAATGGGGTGGGGTTGAGCACCTAAAAGCAACAAAGACAATTATATTTTTATTACTGGGATTGTGGAATTCAGACCATGATATTCTATACTAGTCTGCTCCGGCCCCTTGAACATTTGTTAAATAACTGAGTAACTGAATATAGCGAATTATTTGAATTCTAAAATTATTCTCGATTTATAAGTTTTATTACATTATCCTGTAACAAATAAAGTCTTATATCTCATGAGGAATGGGAGCTAAATTATCCAAATTTAAATAGTTAACTCTACAAATTTGGGACTTCAAAAGGTCACTAATTTTAATATTTCCTATTCCCATGTTTGAATTTTTAATAACAAATAACCAGAAATTAAAAAACTATAAAGATATTGAATTTGCAAAAATCAGCTTAGGTAAAATCCAGTTTACTTCTAGATTTCAAGGGACATGGTAGGATTGTATAATGAGGAACATCTACATGGCATCCCACATTCCCGATGGTGAGATGTGCTAGGGAGTGAAAACTCACAGCTTGGGACATAAGTGATTTCCAGTAATTATCAACGATGGCAAATTTCCTGCCCTCTTCTGGCATCTGGGCTATGATGTCCTCTGAACTGAAGATTGGTTCCAGGTACAGCCAAGTGACTTGGCACTTTAACCAGGCATCCAAAATTTCCTGCACACGAACTAGCTTTTCTTCCCATTTCTGCAAATTTAGCATTTCACATCTGAATCATTAACATGCCCCTATGCATCACAGACCCACCGGCTAAACAAATGGATGCATTCATTAACTTATTCAGTCATTCATTTGTTCCACAAATACTTACTGAGTGACCCCTATGTCCTGGTCACTCTTCTAGGCAAAGTGGATACAGCAATGAAAGAGAAAACAAGATTCCTTATCCTTACAGAGTTCCTAGTGGAATAATCACAACAACAACAACAACAATGCTGCTAATTAACTGAAAGCATCAGCTCTGCTACAAGCTTGTTTAAAAACTTTACACTGGAAAGCATCTTGAAAGAGATAGTTAAAAAGTTAAGATTCACCTTAACTTTTTAAGGAATAATTAAAAAAAAAACAGGAATAATAAAAGGAATAATAAAAAAAAAACAAAGAATAATTTTTTAAAAAGTCTAAAAAGGAATAATAATAATAATAATAAAAGCCTAAAAAGGAATTTAAAAAATCATGATTTTGAGGGTCATCTTAAAAAACAACAATAACAATAATAGTTTTAAGGCTTACTCCATGCCAAATGATGGTCCGAGTGTTTTATGTATGTGAAAACCAATTTAATCCAACAGATTCAAGAGGGAGACATTATTATAAAGCTTCCTTTACAGATGCAGAAACTGACATATTCAAGTAACTGGTCCAAAGTCACACAACCAGTAAGAGACAGAGTCAGAATTTGAACACAGACAGTCTGGCTCCAGTCTATGTCCTTAGCCTATTCCACTTCTACAAACAATGATCAAAGGAGGCTAACCTCCAGTAGTGTACAGTCTAGATTTCTAAAACCGATAAGATACTTTCCAAAAGTATTTTTGTTTGGTGCACTCAAAACACTTATCTTCTCTTTTAGCTGACTGTCAAAAAAGCTCAGACTGCCAGATTGTTACAAAGACTTACTTGGTTATTGCTTTCAGTCTTTATAAGCTTCCCTGGTGGCTTACTTGGTAAAGAGCCTGCCTATAATGTGGGAGACCCAGGTTCAATCCCTGGGTGGGGAATATTCCCTGGAGAAGGAAATGGCAACTCACTCCAGTATTCTTGTCTAGAGAATTCCATGGACAGAGGAGCCTGGTTGGGCTACAGTCCATGGGATCACAAGTCGGACATGACTGAGTGGCTAATACTTTCAGTCTTTTGTTGTTGCTGCTTTTTATCAAGAGAAAGTGGGTTTTCTTTTTAATTGAACTTAAACATCTTTTAGGACTTCCTTGCAGTCCAGTGGTTAAGACTCCACGCTTCCACTACAGGGGGCATGGGTTAGATCCCTGGTTGGGGAGCTAACATTCTACATGCCTCATGGTATGGTCAAAAAGTAAAAACAAAAATGTTCTGCTCCTCGAAGAAACTCAGAGCTAATGGGCCATCACAAAACATTCAATCTCATTTCCTCTTACCCGGCATTCAGTTTCTATTGGTTTGACAAATGGAGAGCCACACATGGTCTGGGTTTTTATCACGTGATCATCAAGTAACAGTTGAATGTCATCAACTGCACACAGGATGCTTGTATCCTGCAAATAAAAATGACCCACCCTGTTAAAATCACAAGACCTCTTTGCCACAACTTTTTATACTGATCCCCAAAGGACTCACAGCTCAGATCTCCACCTCTCTGGGACACTAAGTCTTACAGGAGAGACAGTTTTCTATTTTCTACTTTGAAAATATTCTTAAAGACTTTTCTACCTCCTTTGCAGAAATCAAATATGGTCCAAACTTATCTGCAACTAGTATCAGCTGTCTGGGGGAGAAAAAGTTCTGCCCTCTTCTCTGTGTTTCTGATTTTCTGTTCACTTGTTTTCCTGGCTCCCTCAGGTAGAATCAACTGCTAATCTGCTTAGATTAGGTTTGATTCCCAAACCATGTGCCCCAGGGCACTACAGCAAACAACTTCAGTTATTTTCAAGTAAAATACAAATATTTTCTTTTAATTTATATGTACTTTTTTCAGTTATTAAGTTGATGGGGCACAAATATTTAAGTTGTCTGAACTCAGTTACTTCATAAGCAAAGCTGTTAAGTATTTCTTTTGGACTGGGGAAGGGAATCATTTTAAAAGTACTCAGATACCAAGAGCACCATGAACCAAGAAAGTTTGGGAACCTCTGACTAAATAATTATTTGGCATATTTTACTAGTAGTTAGGGTTACTATGTCTTAAAAGTTAGCCCTTGTACATGGACTTTTCTTCTTGGGCCATGTGGCAAGCAAGCTGATAGGGGCTGTCCCCCTGTGGTAGGTCTGGTCTTTCTTACTGTTTTCACTTCCTTCAGGCTTACATCTGGGTGGTTAATTTGGAGCTAGGATATATTCTCTCATCCACTTTTTACCAGTAGCTCTGTAGTGGGAGGTGTGTCCAGCTATTTAATAAAGTGGTACCTTGATTCTCATTTTGCTGTTGACCATTGTCTATATTCAATCAAAAACTCTGAAGACTAGCCAGAAGTAACTGAGCTGTTGTCAGGTTCCTCAGCTTAACTCCTCAACTCAGCCCCAAAGCCTCTAACTATCTAATCCAATCAGATCACGTAACACCTTTTGGCCTGGTCTTGCTGGGAGAGGCCCCCAGTTCTCCTCCCTTCCATTGACTTGTCTACAGTTGTTAATCAAGTGAAATCAAGGCATTGAGAGAAAGAGGAAAAGAAGTCACAAAGGATGACATGCAGCCTGGAGAGGGGGAAGTATGAGAGCCTTTAGGGTTTTAGTTCTCAAGTCACATTGCCCTTTAGAAAAGTCAGGGGTGCCTTAAAAATACAGAATCCCAGGCCAGAGTGATTCTGTGATTTATAGTAAGGCAGATATTTGGCCTCTGACCCTGTTGTTGGCACAGCTCCTAAAACCCTTGGAATTTCCTAAGGGATGACAGAGATTTTGTTTTCTTAATGAGAATTTTGTTTTCTTAATTTGTACCACATCTAGGTGAGGAGTTGGTTGTCAGGAGTCAGCCCTGTGATTAGAGGGTTGGAACTTTTAGTCCACCAACTTGTCTCCTGGCAGGGGAACGGGGATGGAGACTGAGTTCAATTACCAATGGCCAATGATTTAGTCAATTATGCCAAAGTAATGAAGCCTTTATAAAAACTCAAAAGGAGAGGGGTCAGAGAGCTTCTGAGTTGGTGAACATGAGATTTGGGTGAGTGGCATGCTCAGAAAGAGCATGGAAGTGCCACACCACCTCCCCATACCTTGCCCGAGTTATTCCATCTAGCTGTTTCTGGGTCCTATATCCTTTTATGATAATCCAGTAATCTATTAAGTAAACTGTCTCTGAGTTCTAACAAATTAAATGAACCCAAGGAGGGACCTCCAATCTACAGCTGGTCCGTCAGAAGCACAGGAGATAACCTGGGCTTGAGACTGGCATCTGAAGTAGGGGGTGAGGGGAACTGGCAGTCTTGTAGTCTTAACCTATGGAATCTCTGGGTAGATAGTGTCTACTTACAATTGAATTGAATTGTAAGGCACCCAGCTGGTGTCATGTACCGCATGGTAGTGTGGGAACCCTCCCCAGCCACTCCCAACACACGCACATTGGAACTGAGTGACCAGAAAGAGTACCAGGGTTGAGAAGCACTACTTAAAGAGCCAATGGCCTGCAGTGTATGAGTTTCTGCCTGTTGCCTCACCTAAGCAGTGAAGCCCTCCTTCCCATGGCCCACCCCAGGAGCAAGCCAGCCTCTGAAGATGGCTGAGCATACCCTTCAGGTTTATGCACTCTATGAACTTATATATTTTCTAGAAGCGCCAGTGAAAAGAAAGTGTACAGCCTTGCTCTTCAAAATGTGGTCCAGAGACCACAGCTTCAGAATTACCTGGGAGCTTGCTGGAATTGCAGAACCTTGGGACCCAGCTTAAACTTGCTGGATCAGAACCTGCACTTTAGAAAGACTCTCAAGTGACTCCTGCACTTAATAACACTTGAGAATGGCTGAGCACTGTCTACCTCAGTTATATTTCTGAGGGAACTGGGGTGCCTTCCCTGGGAGATGCTAATTCAGGAGGCTGTTCAGCTCCTTTTCAACAGAAAGCTTGCTGCTCTGAATTAAAAGGTCTTTCTCATTTGAAAATGCATCCCTCCATGGTGTCTGGAATGAAGGCTGACTGGCACAGGAAGGCAGATAGGAGGAAACAATCTAATGCAACAGCATAGTGGTTATAGACAACAATGCTATATTAAAAACTTCAAAGCTGCTAAGACTAGACTTTAATTATCCTACCACAAAAAGGAAAGGATAGGTATGTGACATGACAGGGGTGTTAATGGTAATCATATTGGATGGTAATCAGTGCAATACATAAAAGTATTAAATCAACACATTGTATACTTTAAACTTACAAGTGTTATATGTCAATTATATATCAATAAAAAATTTTAAGACAGATTAGAGATCCTTCTTCCTTGAGTTCTCTTGCAATTTTGAAATGAATCCCTTCTGTAATTTACTACATAATAAATGGGCTGCTCTCAGGGGGCTGAACTGTTGGACTGAGACTCACAGTGTCCCTGTACTTCACAAAGTTGAACGTCATGTTAACCCAGTCTAACTTCATTTTCTCCAAGTTTTTCTCCAGGGAGTACTCCTTACTGGCAGCTGCACCGATGGGCTCCAGTCTAAAGAGGAGACAGAATGGTAGTAACATCAACAGAGGAGGCATCAAAAATACATCAAAGGAGAAATTTCAAGCTCAGCCATTAGAGAAATTTAAAAAGCCTTTAATTTTAACAAAAAGTTTACCATCCTACTCGAATATTTACCAGTTATCTCCAATGTTTTGCAGGGTATCTTTACCCTTGGCACTATTGACTGTTGGGGCTATATTAAAGGCTGAATTGTATCTCTCCAAAAATCATATTAAAGTCTTAACCTCCAGTACCTCATAATGTAAGTTATCCCGTTTGGACATAAATAGTTCTTTGTGTGCTAAGTCACTTCAGTTGTGTTTGACTCTGTGTGACCCTATAGACTGCAGCCTGCCAGGCTCCTCTGTCCATGGGATTCTCTAGGCAAGAATACTGGAGTGGGTTGCCATGCCCTCCTCCAGGAAATCCTCCTGACCAGTGACTGAAGCCACGTCTCTTATGTCTTCTGCATTGGCAGGTGAGTTCTTTACCACTAGTGCCACCTGGGAAGCCCAAATAAGTCTTTAAAGATGTAGTTAAATTAAAATAAGGTCATTAAGGTGGGTCCAATCCAATATGACTGGTATCATTTTTTAAAAAATTATTTATTTAGCTGGGTCAGGTCTTTAGTTGTGGCATGTTGGATCTTGGTTCTCCAACCACGGATTGAACCTGGGCCTCTTGCATTGGGAGCGTGAAGTGTTAGCCACTGGACCAATGACTGGTATCTTTATTAGAAGAGGAGATTAAGATATATACATAGAGGGAAGATCATGTGAAGACACAGGGAGAAAGCAGTCATTTGCAAGTCAAGGAGAGAGGCCTCAGAAGAAACCAAATCCCAGCCCTCAGTCCCTATCCTCAGCCCTTCCCCCCACAAAAAAAAAAAAAAAAAAAAACCCTTTGATCTTAGACTTCAAACCTACAATTGTGAGAAAGTAAATTTGTGTTGTTTAAGCCAATCGGACTATGGTATTTGTTATAGCAGCACTAGAAAACTAGTACAGGGAGATATCCTTTGTTGTGAGTGGCTGTCCTGGGCACTGCAGGCTGTTTAGTAGCATCCTTGGCCTCAACCCACTAGATACCAGTAGCTGACTGCCCTAGTCCTCACCCCTAGCCAGTTGCACCAACCAAAAATGTCTCCAGGTATTGCCAAGTATCCCCTGGGGGTGGGCATCCCCAGTTGAGAACCACTAGTTTAAGCATTAAAACAAGACCTTTATCCCATTGTCATTTACTCCTTATTATTCCTATTTACTTCAGAATTATTGGGCTTCCCAGGTGGTACTAGTGGTAAAGAACCTGCCTGCCAGTGCAGGAGACTTAAGAGACACAGGTTCGATTTATTATTGACTTCTTATTCAGATCTTAGAACTTCTGTTAATTTATACAATGGCTTTGTCTCCACTTTCTGTCCATACTTTTTAAAAACATATCTGCTATTTTCCTGATGCATTAGGCCCATCCATGGTACAGCCCCTCTGTTCCATAGAAAGAGGGACATAGAGAGAGAAGGAGAAGATAAATTCTTTTCTTCTTTCTTCAGGAGAGCTAAATACAGGTGTGACTGAAGAACTGGGAAACAAAGTTTTTGGAGGGAAAAGGAGGGATTATTCTTTCTGCCTCAGCACTGTCTTTCATTGTATGCATCTGGTCTTTACTTACACTTCAGCAAACTGAAGCCCAGAGGAAGCAAGTGACATGTCCAAAGCCACATACACAGCTGCGGAGTGCCAGAACCAGGTCTAGACACAGTTCCTCTGACTCCTAATCCAGTGTTTCTTCCTCCCCAACTGTGTGCTTTCTGCCCTCTCTATCAGAGGAGCAACAGAACTGCTAACATGTGGTCAGCCAAACAGGGCAACTGAATTGAGCTGAAAACCCAAATTTAGCCTCATATAGGGAAGTAGAAGAGGCATGGATAATGCCAGATGAACACCTCAGCAGCACAGTCACCATCCTAAATGTGACCTTCTCAGGACACAACTAAAATGAGCGAGCATATAGAGAATAATAAAGGCAGGTGTCAACCCAGATGAGTATGGGACAAATAGGCTGGAAGTATGGTTGTGACCAAGTCATTTGACAGGCCTTCAGTCCCCATTTGCCCATATCAAGGGTTTTGGTATAATTAAATAAGACAAAATGCTAGGAAATGTGCCTTATGACTTATGATTATGCAGATAATTGCAGGAAGGGATTAATAAGGTTGGCAGTCCATGAAGTATATCAAATTGACCTTATCCAAACGCACTTAGTCACTCAGTCATGTCTGACTCTTTGTGACCCCATGGACTGTAGCCTCCTCTGTTCATGGAATTCTCCAGGCAAGAATACTGGAGTGGGTAGCCATTCCCTTCTCCAGGAGATCTTCCCGACTCAGAGATCAAATCTGGGTCTCCGGCATTGCAGATTCTTATACTGTCTGAGCCACCAGGGAAGCCCCCTAACTGTGGGCTGTGATAAAAGTACCTTAACTACAGAGAGTGGGATATAGAGGGCATCACACCTCACTAATAGGTGGTAGCTGAGAACTTAGACATTAAGTCAGTTCAGGTTACATGCCTTATCTCATAAGCCTCACAATAACTCTTGATCACCTAGCTACTATTATTATTTCTATTTTACAGATAAGGAGACCGGGCACAGAGAGGTTAACAACTTGGCCAAGGCATTACCACTTCTGGATTTGTCACAAATGAGCACGGTGGCAAGAAGCGTGGCAGAATGCTGTGTATTAGCTCAGTCTCTGCCTCCGGAGGAGGGTTTATCTTTTCGGGCAGTAAAGAGAAACATTAAGGCTCTGAAGTCAGATAGGCTGGGCTCAGGTCTTGGTTCTTATGACCTCTGGATCGTTACTTAATTTCTCTAATCAATTCATTTTCTCATCTGTAAAACATGACTAAAATTAGCTAGAATATTAGGTTGTTGTGATGGATAAGTTGGCTAATGCATATAAAATTCTCAGTGCAGCATAATTGCTCTAGAGCTGCTATTTCTTGGGAACATCTTACTGGGGAAAATGAGGTCCTTTGATAAAATTACATAAACCTGGTAAAAATGCATGTGTCCAATCCCAAAGAAAGGCAATGCCAAAGAATGCTCAAACTACTGCACAACTGCACTCATCTCACATGCTAGTAAAGTAATGCTCAAAATTCTCCATGCCAGGCTTCAGCAATACATGAACCATGAACTTCCAAATGTTCAAGCTGGTTTTAGAAAAGGCAGAGGAATCAGAGATCAAATTGCCAACATCCGCTGGATCATCAAAAAAGCAAGAGAGTTTCAGAAAAACATCTATTTCTGCTCTATTGACTATGCCAAAGCCTTTGACTGTGTGGATCACAATAAGATGTGGAAAATTCTGAAGGAGATGGGAATACCAGACCACCTGACCTGCCTCTTGAGAAACCTGTATGCAGGTCAGGAAGCAACAGTTAGAACTGGATATCGAACAACAGACTGGTTCCAAACAGGAAAAGGAGTACGTCAAGGCTGTATATCGTCACCCTGCTTATTTAACTTATATGCAGAGTACATCATAAGAAATGCTGAGCTGGAAGAAGCACAAGCTGGAATCAAGATAGCCAGAAGAAATATCAATAACCTCAGATATGCAGATGACACCACCCTTATGGCAGAAAGTGAAGAACTAAAGAGCCTCTTGATGAAAGTGAAAGAGGAGACTGAAAAAGTTGGCTTAAAGCTCAACATTCAGAAAACTAAGATCATGGCATCTGGTCCCATCACTTCATGGCAAATAGATGGGGAAACAGTGGCTGACTATTTTTCGGGGCTCTAAAATCACTGCAGATGGTGATTGCAACCATGAAATTAAAAGACTCTTACCCCTTGGAAGGAAAGTTATGACCAATCTAGACAGCATATTAAAAAGCAGAGACATTACTTTGTCCACAAAGGTCCATCTAGTCAAGGGTATGGTTTTTCCAGTAGTCATGTATGGATGTGAGAGTTGGCCTATAAAGAAAGCTGAGCACTGAAGAATTGATGCTTTTGAACTGTCGTGTTGGAGAAGACTCTTGAGTCCCTTGGACTGCAAGGAGGTCCAACCAGTCCATCCTAAAGGAGATAAGTCCTGGGTGTTCACTGGAAGGACTGATGTTGAAGCTGAAACTGCAATACTTTTGCCACCTGATGTGAAGAGCTAACTCATTTGAAGAGACCCTGATGCTGGGAAAGATTAAGGGCGGGAGGAGAAGGGGATGACAGAGGATGAGATGATTGGATGGCATTACCAACTCAAAGGACATGGGTTTGGGTGGACTCTCGCAGTTGGTGATGGACAGGGTGGCCTGGCATGCTGTGGTTCATGGGGTCGCAAAGAGTTGGACACGACTGAGTGACTAAACTGAACTGAACTGAACTTGTATGATATTGCTTATATATATTCCACATTGCTTATATGTGGAATCTAAAACAATGGTACAAATGAACTTACTTACAAAACAGAAACAGAGTCACAGATTTAGAAAACAATCTTATGATTACCAGAGGGAAAAGGGGATAAATTGGGAGATTGGGATATACACACTATTATATGTAAAATAACTAGTAAGAACCTACTGTATAGCACAGGAAACTCAATATTCTGTAATTACCTACATGGGAAAAGAATCTAGAACACAGTGGATGTATGTGTATTATAACTGATTCACTTTGCTGAATCAGAAAGTACTACAGCAGAAAGTAACACGACATTGTAAATCAACTATTCTACAATAAAAACATAAAAAACAAAGCATGTGTCTCTAGGCTTGCTCCTCACAAAGGGATAGTAGTGGTGGTATTGGGGAGTTATCAGAGCATTCAGCGGCACATAGATTTGGGGGCCTGGAAGGACCTTAGATTAGACTTGTTCTGACCCAGTCTGAAGGAGGAGCTTTCAAATTTCAGCAAGCATCATTATCGCTAGAGCAGCACTGTCCATTTGAAATATAACATGAGCCACATAAGTTATTTCAAAGTTTCTGGTACCCAATTTAACACAAGTTAAAAAGAAACTACTTTATTTAACTCAAGAAATCAAGATTGCCAGGAGAAATATCAATAATCTCAGATATGCAGATGAGACCACCTTAAAGGCAGAAAGTGAAGATGAACTAAAAGCCTCTTGATGAAGGTGAAAGAGGAGAATGAAGAAACTGGCTTAAAACTCAACATTCAAAAAACTAAGATTATAGCATCCGGTCCCATCACTTCATGGCAAATATATGGGGAAACAGTGGAAACAGTGACAGGCTTTATTTTCATGGGCTCCAATATCACTGTGGATGGTGACTCAGCCATGAAATTAAGAGACATTTGCTCCTTGGAAGAAAAGCTATGATGAACCTGGACAGAGATTTAAAAAGCAGAGACATAACTTTGCTGACAAAGGTCTGTCTAGTCAAAGCTAAGATTTTTCCAGTAGTCCTGTATGGATGTGAGAGTTGGACCATACAAAAGGCTGAGCATCAAAGAATGGATGCTTTCGAGCTGTGGTGCTGGAGAAGACTCTGGAGGGTCCCTTGGACAGCAAGGAGATCAAACAAGTCAATCCTGAAGGAAATCAGTCCTCAATATTCATTGGAAGGATTGATGCTAAAGCTGAAGCTCCAATATTTTGGCTACTTGATGCAAAGAGCTGACTCATTGGAAAAGATCCTGATCCTGGGAAAGATGGAAGGCAAGAGAAGAAGTGGGTGACAGAGGATGAGGTAATTGGATGGCATCACTGACTCAATGGACGTGGGTTTGAGCAAACTCTGGGAGACAGTGGAGGACAGGGAAGCCTGGCTTGCTGCAGTCCATGGGGTCGCAAAGAGTCAGACATGACTGAGCAACTGAACAACAACAACAATAAACCCCAAATATAATTTCAACACATAATCACTATTTAAAATAGGTATTTTGCTTTTTTTTCTTAATAAATCTTTGGAGTCCAGCCTATATTTGCACATTCAGTGCATCAAATTCAGAATAGCTACATTTCAAAGGATGAGAGGCCACATGTAGCAAGCTGCTCCTGTATTGCACAGCACTGACCTGGAGGATTTGTTAAAACACAGATTGAAAAAAGAAAAAAAGCACAGATTGCAGTGCTTGCCCCCTGAATTTCTGATTGAACAAACTGGGGTGGTGCCTGAGAATGTGCATTTCTAACAAGTTCACTGGTGACGCTGATGCAGCTGGACTGGGGCCATAGTCTGAGAACCATGTGTGTTGAGTGAGCCCAAACCCAGTTGCATAACAGGGTCTTTAGTCTCAGGAACACATCACCCCACCCATCATCCTGAAGGAAGTATGGAAAAACAAACAGGGTTCTGAGAATCTCTGGTCATAAAAACAGCAGATCCAATAGTACAAATTCTCACATGCTAACTCCAGGGGCATTTGGAGAAGGAGAGAAAGCAAGTGAAGAGATCTCTCATTTGACCATATTTCATTTAGCGCAGAGAGCCCCTCCTGTTTGTTGCTGTTGTTTGTTTAAGAAGGAGAAAACTGAGGCCCAGAAAGTTTCTATGGTCTTGCCCAAAGTCTAGCTGGACTTGGAGCTCAGGTTCAAAGAACTCTTTAAAAATTTTTATTTTTGAAATAGAATCTCTAACTCAATTTTCTAGTCATAATCTGACATCAACTCTGCAACTGGAGGGACTTCCCTAGGTGGTCCAGTGGCTAAGACTCTGTGCTTCCAATGCAAGGGGTTGGGTTCATTGTCTGGTCAGGGAACTAGATCCCACATGACGCAACTAAGAGTGTGCATGCTGCAACTAAAGATCCCACATGCCACAACAAAGATCAAAGATCCTGCAACTAAGACCTTGTGCAGCCAAATAAATAAATATTAAACAAAAAACAGAAACTCCACAGCTGGAGATGAAAGCTTCACCAGCTGCTAGTCAGCTGAAATAGAGGTTATCCTAAACCAGAATGAGAAATGTAGCCTGCTATATGGCCATTGAGTCACACAACTGTAGGAAATTATAGACACCTTGACCAAAAAACTTTCTGAAAGGAGAAGTCTTACTTTTCAATGAATTTGCCAAATCCAAATTCCAGCATATTTGAGAGACAAGTCGTTTCAGTGGGCTTTATTTCATAGCCAACAATCTCACTGATCTGCAAAGAGAAAAAAACAAGTGTGTATTGCCCTAATAAATTAGTGATGTTCAGTAGACTTCTTGTGATGACTGAAATGTTCTATAGCTGTGCTGTCTTGCACAGGAGCCACCAGTCACATTCAGCTGGTGAACCCTGAGATGGTGGCTAATGTGACTGAGGGACTGATTTTCAAATTTTATTTAATTTTACTCATTTATGTTTAAGTAGCTGAGTGTAGCAAGTGGCTATCGAATTGGATGGTGCAGGTCTAAGGATCTGGGAGGCAGCCTAGGGCCCCGCCTGCATTGTGTCTGGTCTACTGGGGGTTGTTCTCCCACCAGAACTTGGCATAATGCAAACATGTGGGCACCGTACAGGTCCCACACTACCTAACAGTCCTCACAACTAGGTCTGGTTTTGGGCTCCCAGGCAGTGAACCAGGGCAAAATGTGGTTCATGCTCAGAAGCTGCTGGATGTGCTGAATAAAAGGAGGAAGTCATGAGGACATGGGACGGGCAGATTCCCAAATTCTGTGATCTGAGGGTGCTGGGAAAGAGGAAAATCTTCCTTCCAACTCAGTGTACTAACTGATTGCAAATGTTAGCACTTGTTATGCCCATTCCTTTGTTGTAAATATTTGCCCAGCCTTATCTTTTAAGTGAAAACATCCCTGTGGACAGTCTTTGGTGAAGTCTCTGTGGCTTTTGAACACTTTTATAGGGATTGAGAGATCTGGGCAGCATGAGGGTTATGTGTGCTAAAGAAGAACACGTGGGTTGGGGAAATGAAGCTCTGTAAAAAACCTTCCCTATTGCCCAGTTTTGTATCTGTCCAGCTCCAGTAGGACTAAAGAATACCAGAGCAGGAAGGGATATGAAAGTTGCATCAGGTTCTGTCTTATTCAGCCCTGTGTCCCTGGGGCCTGGAATGTAGCATCAATAAGCACTTGTGGAATGAAAGCATGAGTGAATCACCCAATTCAAACAGCTTCCAATCTGGGTTCTGAGATCACCTGGAGGACCACTGAGGTAACGGAAATAACAAAAGCAATATTACTGAGGGCTTACTATGTGATAGGCACTGTTGTAAGAGCTTTATGTACTTCCTTCATTCTCCCAACAAGGTGAGGAAGGTACTAATACACTATTATTACCATTTTACATAAAAGGAAACCGAGACAAAGAAATTCAGTATCTTGTTTATGACCATTTAGCTAATAGATCATAATAATAGATCAAAATAGCCATTTCAGAATTGGGACTTGAATCTAATTCTGATGCCAAATCTCTCATCCACCACACATCAGTGTTTCCTATAGGTCTTCTAGGTACAGTTGTACCGATTATATACTGCATAACTCTAGAAAGTACAATTCAAACTGCAGGACACAAATATAGCATTCCCTCAAGAACAAACTGCACAATTGTTTCTGGTGGCTCTGGGCTCTCATTTATTCTCTAATTCTGTAAGTATGATCTTAGAACAATACATTATCTCTAGGGTTAAATGACATAACTGTGTAAAGCACTAGGCATAGCACTTGGCCTATGAAAGACTCAAGAGATTCGTAGTTTTATTTTTAAATTGCTTTTGTTAATTATATAGATTAAAAAGGCATCTGGTTTTCTAATTCTAAGAGCCTGAAGTTAAACTATCGAATATGTAGCCACTAACCCCCTGTAGTTATTGAGAACTTGAAATGCAACTAATTCATATCGAAATGTGCTGGAGTTTTATAAAAGCATGCCATATTTCAAAGAGAGATCACATTTACATTTTTATATTGATTATCTATTGAACTAATGATGTTTTAGACATGTTTGGTTAAACATATTCACAATTTATTTCACCTGTTTATACTTTCAAAAATGTGCCTACTAGAAACTTCAAAATTAAAAGCATGCTTATTATTTCCATTGGGCAGCAGCATCCTAGAGAGTCAGCTTTGGTACATATCAGAGCAGCGTTACCTATTCTATCCTGTTTTAAACCCCAGTAGCAATAAAGTCTACATTTCAAACATGGAGACTAGCCTTTCCTGCTTAAGTTCTGGGAAATGGTCAGAAATCTCAAAACCACCACCTCACAGCCCTAGAAAATCCATTTTGTAGCCTTGAGAGCTACAGATGGTAAAGCCTACAGAACCCCCGCCAGAGCCAAATCTGTGAACAAGGATCTCCTGAGTTGAAACTGAGAATTAGAACTGAGAATGCTTCCTCCACTGACCATGGAGAAATTTATTGTTCTTCAGAGGATTGTTGGGAAGATGAAATGAGAGAATCCACATAAAGTATATAACAGTACTCAGTACATAGTTGGTACTCAGTATACTTTAGCTATTATTGTTATTATTTTAATTCCAGGGAATTTCTCCCCCAATCTGTCCATCTAAGTGGCTTATAAGTGAGAATTAGTAATGTCTAGGAATGGTTGGGGTTTTTAAAGTGCCCAACTATGAGAATACTATCATCACAGGGGAAGCAGCAGATGGAGAGAGGAAGGCTTTCTGAGCCTCCCGTGTAGCACTGTTTAAATGCCATTGATGAGGACACTTTCTATAATGCCATCTCATGGACAGGCCTAGCACTGCTGGAGGGCATCTGGCTACCTCACTCTCTAAATGGGTCAAAGTTCTAGGCAGGTTAGACCCACAGGGAGGGGCACCCATGAGTACCAAGTGAAGCAGCTGTCCCTGTAAAGATCCCTCTGCTGAGGCAGTTCAAGACCCAAAGTCTACCAGATGTCTTCGCTCTGTTCTTTATGTCCTATGCTTATGTCTTGAATTTCAGTATTCCTAGTAAGGGTGCTCTCAGACTGCTTCTAGAGACACTGTCCCTGGTCTTGTGCATGGTTTTCAGAGAGAGAATTTCAGGCCCAGTCAGGGAGAGATCTGTGTAGGGAGAGCCAGTCTCCTCTCCGCCTCCACACAGAGCAACTCCCTGGTAGAAGATGTTTCAAGGCTATTGCTAGGTCTTGAATGTGATGATTATTTTAGAAACACAGTGAATTTCCTTTTTTCTTATTAGTATTCACACTACATTTGTCACCCTCACACTTGATTGCTTGTAAAAATCCCATCGTTTTCAGGGAGAATATTTATTATTCTCATTTATGGACTCAAAAGGGCTGAAGGAAACAGTGTAAAATTATCTCTGAACATAGCCTGCTGGATGATGAAGCTGAAGTAGGAATCATTTGGCATCGTTAGAATCCCCCAGAGACAGACTTTCTCTTTTGTGTAGCCTAGGTCAAGGAACAAATCCAGGCCCCTCTCATTGTAATTTGAGACCCTTATCATCTTTTGGAGATTCCCAGGTGGTGCTAGTGGTAAAGAATTTGCCTGCCAATGCAGGAGACAAAAGAGACATGGGTTCGACTCCTGGGTCAGAAAGATCCCCTGGAGTAGGAAATGGCAATCCATTTCAGTATTCTTGCATGGAAAATTCCATGGACAAGGGAGCCTTGAGGGTTACAGTCCATTGGGCCCCAAAGAGTTGGACACAACTGAGCAACTGAGCACTATTTTCTTTAGGACCCTGAGCAGCCATGTGCTTAGGAAAGCAGATAAGGAGAGCTTCTGTGGCCACTAGCTGGACTAATACTCAACCACCAGCAATGGGGTCCCCAAAGAAAAGGATCAGCCTGTTCATGTGGAGAGACAGGAAGGGTTATCACCGCCTTTACTACTCTCTTGGCCTCAAGTAGATAGATTCTCCTTTCAGAAAGAAGAATCTTGCCCCATTAATGGTTCCTGCCTTCCAAAGGGCTATCGGGACCAGAAATGGGCTGGGCTGGTGGAGCGGGCAGTGACAAGGACCTGCTGCCAGTGCCGGTCTTTCATTCCTGGGTTGCAGGAAATGGTGAGGATAGGGATGTGCTGCTTGAATTTATCAATCTTGATTTTCACATTCTCTGCTAAGCGCCTCGGTGCAGGCACGTCTGCTAAGGTCTTGGTCAATTTGTATATTGTCCTCCACATATTTCCTATTTCTTCTGCAATTTCCTCAGCATTCAGTAGAAAGAGGGGTCCTGAAATAGAAAAGATGGGGTGGGAGAAAGATCAGAGCACCAAATAGTGTTAATCACATGTACCTTAATCCTCTGAATTTAGACTTGTGTCTATGGTATGACTTTGTTAATAAGCACAAGCTTTGGAGTTGGTCTGAAACCTCTACCTAGCCAGTGAAGCCTTGAGCATACTGATTGAACTTTTCTAAGCCTCAGTAGCCAGACCTGGGACACAGGGATAATAATGGATACCTTGGAGGTACCTTGGAGGGTAGCTGTAACAATTATATGAGACAAGTAAAGTGGCTAATATAATGCCTGGCATAGAATGTTAGTATGGAAGCAATTATTACTGTAAGTTGTAGGTCCTATTATAGAAGTATCAAAAGGTGTTCCACAAATGCTGTGAAATATTAACAACTGGAGAATGTGGGTGAATAGGGACATGGGAGTTAACTGTACAGTTCTGACAGATTTTATGTAAGGTTAAAATTATTTAAAAATAGATATTATTTAAAGCAGAAAATGACATCTTTTTAAAAAAAAAAACTTTGCCAAAACATTCACTTTCTTCTCTTTTTCTTTCACAGGTATCTTTTAACATTTGGGTTTCACATTCAGTCTTTCCACGCTGCTGCTTTCTTCTCCTTTGATATTTCAAGTTAGTATTAACTCATATTATGATTTTGCTAATTAACTCAAAAACACTTTCCTTTCAGGGCTGCTGAGACTAAAAATAGATTCATTCATATAACTTCATTAATAAATAACACTTTATCAGCCCACATAATTTTGTTAAGTAATAGAATATTAAAATTTTTTTAAAAGAAGGAAAAAATGCATATTTCTTTATATATACATATAAAGATGCAATATATAAAAAGAATCATACACCATGTTTAAGTGAAGTTTATCAGCAGAATGCAAGGTTGACTTAACATTTGAAAATCAAGCAATGTAATATATGACATTAACAGTTGAAAGAAGGAAAATCACACGATAATGTAAATTGAAGCAGAAAAAGCATTTGACAAAGTCCAATATCCATTCATGATAAAAATCTCTAAACAAACTAGGAATAGAAGGGAATGTCCATAGCCTGATACAGAGCATCTATGAAAACCTACACTATCATTACATTTTTATACACATTAAGTATATACAGCTTTTTATATGTCATTCATACTACAAAAAAGTGGTTCAAAAAAATAAAAGCAAAAAACCCATTACAATTAATGGTGAAAGATGGAATACTTTCTCCCTTACATTGGAAATGAGGCAAGAATTTTTATTCTCATAACTTAATAACAGAAAAGATAGTTGGAAAAATCCCCAAATACTTGGGAAATTAAACTACATACTTCTAAATAACACGTGGCCAAAAAAGAAATATCAACAGAAGCTTTAAAATATTTTGAGGTAAATGAAAATAAAAATTAACATCAAAAGTTGTGAGATGTCACAGCCATTATAATATTCAGTGAAAAGCCTTCCCACTAAAATCTGGAACAATACAAAGATGTCCATTTTTACCACTTTTATGCAACATAATATTAGAAGTCCTAGGCATAGCAATCAGACAAGAAAAATAAAAATAAAAGGTATCCAGATTGGAAGGGAAGAGGTCAAACTGTCATTATATGTAGATGACATGATACTCTATTTAGAAAAGCCTAAAGATTCCACACAAAAGCTACTAGAACTGAAAAATGAATTCAACAAGGTAGCAGGATACAAGATTAACATACAGAAATTGGCTGCATTTCTTTATACTAAAAATGAAATATCAGGAAAGGAATGTTAAAATCTTTTAAAATCTCATTCAGAAAAAAATAAGATATGTAGGAATAAATCTGACCAAGAAAGTGAAAGACTAAGAACTACAAAACATTCATAAAGGAAACTGAAGACGATTCAAAGAAATGGAAATTTATCCCATGCTTTTGGACTAAAAGAAGCTAAAATGGCCATATTATCCAAAGCAATCTATAGATTAAACACGATTTCTATCAAATTACCCATGACCTATTATCCCCACAAAACTACAACAAATAATACTAAAATTTATACAGAACCACAAAAGACTCAGAATTGGCAAAGAAATCCTGAGGAAAAGGAGTAAGGTGGGACACAACCGTTCCAGACTACAGACAATACTACAAAGTTACTGTAATGGAAACAGCATGATTCTTGGCACAGAAATGACATGGATCAATGGAACATAACAGAGAACTCAGAAATAAACCCATACACATATGGTCAATTAATCTTCAACAAAGGAGGCAAGAATACACAATGGAAAAAAGACAATCTCTTCAGCAAGTGCTGTTGGGAAAGTTGGAGGGCCACATGTAAACAAATGAAGTTAGAAAACACCTTCACACCATACACAAAAATAAACTCAAAATGACTTAAAGACTTAGATATATGACACTATAAAATTCCCAAAAGAGAACACAGGCAAAATGTTCTCTAACATAAATTGTACAAAAGTTTTATTTGTCTCCCAAGGCAATAGAAATATTAGTAAAAGCAACAATAAACAAATGGAGCCTAATCAAACTTACAAGCTTTTGTATAGCAAAGGAAACCATAACAAATTATTGACAAGGGCTTAATTTTCAAGGCATACACACAGTTCATACAACTCAACAACAAAAAACCAAACAACCCAATCAAAAAATGGACAGAAGAACTAAATAGGTATTTCTCCAAAGAAGACATACAGATGTCCAAAATGTACATGAAAAGAAGCTCAATATCGCTAATTATTAGAGAAATGCAAATCAAAACTATAATAAGGTACCACCTCAACTGTCAGAATGGCCATCATTAAAAATCTACAAATAATAAATACTGGAGAGGGTATGGAGAAAAGAGAACCCTCCTACATGTCCATCAACAGATGAGTGGATAAAGAAGATATGGTACACATACATAATGCAATATTACTCAGCCATAAAAAGGAATGAAATAGTGCATTTTGTAGCAACATGATGGACATACAGATTATCATATTAAATGAAGTAAGTCAGAAAGAGAAAGACATTTAGGTTTTTTTCCATTGCTTGGCTATTGTGAATAGTGCTGCTATGAATACATGGATTAGAGGAGTACATGGATCACAGGAGTACATGGATCATTTTGAATTATAGTTTTGTCTGGATATACACTCAGGAGTAGAATTGTTCAACCATATGACAACACTTTTTTTCTTTATAACTTTGCCAACAAAGGTCCATCTAGTCAAAGCCATGGTTTTTCCAGTAATCATGTATGGATGTGAGAGCTGGACTATAAAGAACACTGAGCACTGAAGAATTGATGCTTTTGAACTGTGGTGTTGGAGAAGACTCTTGAGAGTCCCTTGGACTGCAAGGAGCTCCAACCAGTCGATCCTAAAGGAGATCAGTCCTGAATATTCATTGGAAGGACTGATGCTGAAGCTGAAACTCCAATGCTTTGGCTACCTGATGGGAAGAACTGACTCATTGGAAAAGACTCTGATGCTGAGAAAGATTGAGGGCGGGAGGAGAAGGGGACAACAGAGGAAGAGATGGTTGGATGGCATCACTGACTCAATGGACCTAAGTTTGAGTAAACTCCGGTTGATGGACAGGGAGGCCTGGTGTGCTGCAGTCCACAGGATTGCAAAGAGTTGGACATGACTGAGCGACTGAACTGACTAACTGATGACAACTCTAGTTTTCATTTTTTGAGGAATCTCCACGCGGTTTTCCATAATGGCTATACCAATATACATTCCCACCAACAAAGCAGGATCAGTTCAGTTCAGTTGCTCAGTCGTGTCCGACTCTTTGTGATGCCATGGACTGTAGCACGCCAGGCTTCTCTATCCATCACCAACTCCCATAGCTTGCTCAAACTCATGTCCATTGAGTCAATGATGCCATCTAACCTCCAACCATCTCATTCTCTGTCGTCCCCTTCTCCTCTTGCCTTCAATCTTTCCCAGCATCAGGGTCTTTTCCAATGAGTCAGTTCTTTGCATCAGGTGGCCAAAGTATTGCAGCTTCAGCTTCAGCATCAGTCCTTCCAATATTCAGGGCTGATTTCCTTTATGATTGACTGCTTTGATCTCCTTGAAGTCCAAAGGACTCTTAATAGTCTTATGCAACACCACAGTTCAAAAGCATCAATTCTTCAGTGCTCAGCTTTCTTTATGGTCCAACTCTCACATCCTTACATGACTACTGGAAAAACCACAGCTTTGACTAGACGGACCTTTGTTGGCAAAGTAAGGTCTCTGCTTTTTAATATGCTGTCTAGGCTGGCCATAGCTTTTCTTCCAAGGAGCAAGCATCTTTTAATTTCATGCCTGTCATCACCATCTGCAGTGATTTTGGAACCCAAGAAAATAAAGTCTGTCACTGTTTCCACTGTTTCCCCATCTATTTGCCATGAAGTGATGGGATCGGATGCCATGATCTTAGTTTTTTGAATGTTGAGTTTTAAGCCAGATTTTTCACTCTCCTCTTTCACTTTCATCAAGAGGCTCCTCTTTGTTTTCTGCCATAAGGGTGGTGTCATCTGCATATCTGAGGTTTATTTCCTCCTGCAATCTTCATTCCAGCTTGTGCTTCATCCAGTCTGGCATTTCACATGATGCACTCTATATATAAGTTAAATAAGCAGGGTGACAATATACAGCCTTGACGTACTCCTTTCCCAATTTGGAACCAATCCTTTGTTCCATGTCCGGTTCTAACTGTTGCTTCTTGACTTGCATACAGATTTCTCAGGAGGCAGGTAAGGTGTTCTGGTATTCCCATCTCTTTAAGAATTTTCCACACAGTGGAAAGCTTTGACTTGTGATACACACAGTCAAAGGCTTTAGTATAGCAGAAGTGGATGTTTTTCTGGAATTCTCTTGCTTTTTCTATGATCCAACGGATGTTGGCAATTTGATCTCTGGTGCCTCTGCCTTTTCTAAATCCATTTTCCCCACAATCTCTCCCAGAAGACAGAAGCAGAAATACCTCCTAACTCATTCTATAAAGCCAGCACTACTTTAATACCAAAAGCAGACAGAGGTGTTACAAGAAAACTAAAGACCAATATCTCTCATGAACACACATGCAAGAATCCTCAACGAAATGTTAGCAAACTGAATCCAACTCATATATATATGAGTGTGTGTGTGTGTGTATAAAATTATACACCACAATCATTTAGGACTTCTTCCTGGTGTGTAAAATTGTTTTCACATTCAAGTTAATATAATTCATCACATCAACAGGCAATTGAAGAAAAGTCACATGACCATCTCAATAGATTCATAAAAAGCATTTGAAGAAATCTAATACCCCATTCATATAAAAACTCTCAGCAAATGAGGAATAGAGGAGAACTTCCTCAACTTGACAAAGAACATCTACAAAAAAACCTACAACTAACATCATACCTAATGGTAAGAAACTAGAATCTTTTCTGCTAAAATCAGGAACACAGCAAGAATGTCCCCTCTCACCACTCCTTTTTCAACATCATTATGTGGTAGTTACAGATAATGCAGTAAGACAAGACAGGAAATAAAAGTATACAGACTGGGAAAGAAGACACAAAACTTTATGCAATGACACTATCATCTACATAGAAAATAGGAAAGAACCAACAACAAACAGAAACCTCCTGAAAATAATTCACAGCTACAGCAAAGTTGCAGGGTATGGTTAATACACAAAAGTTAATTGCTTTCCTATATATTATTAATGAACAGTGGACTTGAAATTAAAAACATATCCATTTACATTAGCACTCTCCAAAACTGAAACACTCAGGCATAAATCTAACAAAATATGTACATTGTCTATATAAGGAAAACTACAGAACTCTAATGAAAGAAACTACAGAATAAGGAAATAAGTGCAGAAAAAATTAATGTTCATGGATAGGAAAATTCAATGTCATCAAGATGTCAGTTCTTCCCAGCTTGACCTATAGATTCAGCACAATCCCAATCAAAATCCCAACAAGTTTTTTTCTAGATACTGACAAAACTGATTCTAAAGTTTATGTGGAGACAGCGAAGACTCAGAATAGCCAATATAATATTAAAGGAGAAGTGTAAAGTTGGGGGACTGTCATTATCCACCTTCAAAACTTACCATACAGCTATGATAATCAAGTATATTATTGGTAAAAGAAGAGACGAATGGGTCAGTGGAACAGAATAGAGAGCCCAGAAATAAGACCCACGATAGTCAACTGATCTTTCACAAAGAATCAAAGGTAATAAAAAAGAGAATGAAACTTTTCAGCAAATAGTTTTAGAATAACTAGATATCCACATGCAAAAACAAACGAATGTAGATGCAAACTGTACAGCCTTGACACAAATTAATCAAAATGGATCATGGACTTAAATGTAAAATGCAGAACTATAAAAATTCTAGGAGATACACAGCAGACATACATAGCAGAAAAATCTAGATGACCTTGGGTTTGGTGCTAACTTCTTAGATACAAAACTAAAGGCATGATCTATGAAAGAAATGACAAACTAAACTTTATTAAAATTAAAATCTGCTTTGTGAAAGACACTGTCAAAAGATTGAAAAGATAAGCCAAAGATTAGTAGAAAAAAACTGCAAAACACATATCTGATAAATGATTGCTGTCTGAAATAGACAAAGAACTCTAAAACTCAACAGTGAGAAAACAAAATTAATTTAAAAATAGGTAAAAAAAAAATGCTCTCAAACCCCAACTGTTTTAATATACACAATGAAATTTAAAAACATGTAACATAGCTTTATATAAAGATATATAAAATATACATCATAACTCTTAAAGAAATGGGAATACCAGACTACCTTACTTGTCTCTTGAGAAACCTGTATGCAGGAAAAGAAGCAACAGTTAAAGCCAGACATGGAACAATGGACTGGTTCAAAATTAAGAAAGGAGTATGTCAAGGCTATATATTGTCACCCTGTTTAGTACATCATGTGAAACCCCAGGCTGGATGAAGCTGGAATCAGGATCGCCAGGAGAAGTATCAATAACCTCAGATATGTAGATGATACTACTCTAATGGCAGAAAGTGAAGAGGAACTAAAGAGCTTCGTGATGAGGGTGAAAGAGGAGCATGAAAAAGGTGGCTTAAAACTCAGCATTCAAAAACCTAAAATCATGGCATCCAGTCTCATCACTTCATGGCAAATAGATGGGGAAAAAGTAGAAACAGTGACAGATTTTATTTTCTTGGACTCCAGAAATCACTGCAGATGGTGACTACAGCTGTGAATTTAAAAGATGCTTGCTCCTTCAAAGAAAAGCTATGACAAACCTAGACAGTGTATGAAAAAGCAGAGACATCATTTTGCTGACAAAGGTACAAATAGTCAAAACTATGGTTTTTCCAGTGGTCACGTACAGATGTTAGAGTTGAACCATAAAGAAGGCTGAACACTGAAGAATTAATGCGTTTGAATTGTGGTGCTAGAGAAGACTCTTGAGAGTCCCTTGGACTACAAGGAGATCAAATCAGTCAATCCTAAAGGAAATCAATCCTAAATATTCATCGGAAGGACTGATGCTGAAGCTCCAATATTTCGTCACCTAATGTGAAGAGCTGACTCATTGGAAAAGAACCTGATGCTGGGAAAGACTGAGGGCAGGAGGAGAAACGGGTGATAGAGGATGAGATGGTTGAATGGCATCACCAACTCAATGGACATGAGTTTGAACAACTCTGGGAGATAATGAAGGACAGAAGTCTGGTGTGTACCAGTTCATGCCGTCACAAAGAGTCAGACATGACTTAGCAATTGAACAACAACAAATAAAAAGAAATACATGTAAATTTAACAAAACATGTATAGAATTTATATTTGGAAACATACAAAACACTGGCAAAATGAAGTCAAAGAAGATCAAAGTAATTAAATATGCAGTGTCCATGGATTGGAAGATTTCATGGTAAGGATGTCAATTCTTTTCCAAATTGATCTCTAGATGTAATACATTTCCAAATTAGAATTCCAGCAGATTTCATATATAAATGAATAAGTTGAATCTCAAATTTTATACAAAAGACATAAAGACAAAGGTACTGCAAAAGTTGTAATAAAATTTGAAAAAGAAAATGGAATTTATATGATAGTCTCAAAAAGACAAAGCTGTAGTAACAATGAAGAGATCAATAGTTGCTAGGTGTTAAGGCTGTAGAGAGAGTGATTATGAAGGAGTAGTACAAGGAAGTTTATTGAAGTCATTGGAACTGATAAACAAAATATAAAAATTTTAAATATATTATCTCTAACAAAAAGACATGCTAAATTAAAAATACTTCCTTAACACCATAAATATTTTGTGCCTCAAATCAACAAAAAACATCATGTTTAAAGGTGACATTCTAGAAGAATTCCATTAGAATCAGGAATAAGACAAAGGTGTTCACTATAACTACTGCTTAATTTGGAAGTGCTAGTTAATACAGAAAAGTGAATTTTAAAACAGGTGTGAAAGTGATAAATAAGGTAAAATATTCTAAATGTGTAGATATGATTGAGTACTTGAAAAACTAAAATGCATCCATAAAAATATTATTCAAAACTGAAAATTATTTAAATAAGGTGGTTTACTAATAGAAAAAAGTGAGAGAGCACATAAATAGACTTTAATATTAAACAAGGAATTCAATTGACCAATAAACATCAACTTCTATGAAAGGAAAAAACACTTTTTTGAGCAAAAATGTAAAGCTCTTACTTCTCATGTTTGTTGAAGGTATGAGGAATGGGCACTCAAATACTGCTAGAAGAATATTAAATTAAAACATAACTTTTCTGGAAAGCAATACTAATAATAAAAGTAAATTCTAAAATCCTTATATTTTTATTACAACCCTTTCTTTGATCTAGCCATTTCACTTCCAGTAATTTATCCTAAGAAAATTCTCATTATTGTATCCAGAAAATTGGCAACAAAGGTGTTCTTCATAGTTGTGTTTATTACATTGAAGCACTGGCATAAAGCATCAGTATAATAGGGGAACTGCCATCTTATCCTCCCACCACTTGCCTCTCTAAGTCACTACCCAATCCATGGCTTTGAGTGGTTGCCTATTGTATTTTATCCTAGCTACAGGTCTGGCTTTTTGATCCCCACCTTCCATCGTTATCACATCAGAAAAATTTAACTATGGTTGCCTTAATCCACAGTATGAGAATATGATAAAATCTGAAGTCCCAGTCTTATTTCAAAACTGGCTGGGTTGATTCTGCTACCCTACTCCCATCCTGCCCGAGTAGAGTGGAACTGCGGCGTACCATTCATCCATTCCTCTGACTTGGTGCTAAACTCGTAGGCTGTCACCCACAGCTGCTCATAAGGCACTTTGTTGATCATCACAGTTTGCAGAAGAGGGAAGGTACTCTTCTCCTTTTCCAACAGCTCCTCCTCCTTATTGATCAGCTGCAGGGCAAAAGGGGATGCTGTTTATTAGGTGGGTGGTTCTCCTGAACCCTAGAAGCCACCATGGCAAATTCCTCAGTGCTTTGAAAACCAAGTTGAGGAAGATGTATGTTCATCTGGAGAGTAAGACTGGAAAATAAGGTATGAACCCAAGCAAGAAGGTCTCTCTGTTACCTCTGAGGGTCATGGCACCTGAGATCAGTGAGTGAAACTTTACAATAATTGGCCACTTGCCCCATCATCTTTGCTTCCACTGTAACACATACATATTCCCATTTTCATGAATTTTTATATGTACTTCAACTGTTAACACAAGGTTACCTTCTTGTGCTGAATTGCCTCAAAGGTAAGAACTTTAAGGATTAAAGAACTTACTACTGTAGACAACTTCAGGGCAAGTTACTTAGCTTCTCCAAGACTTAGTTCTCTCATTTTAAATAGAGATAAATGAATATACAGTACCTACCCCAAAGATTTATTATGGATATTAAGTGATATATCACATATGAAGTCCTTTGCACATTGTGTACATAATACATGCTTGATACACATCAGCAATTATTCCATTATATTAATAACTCTTCTTTATGTACTCAGTGACTAACAAAGCTGATATAATGTAGGGAGGTATGGGAAAAGGTAGTTGAAAGTACCAGAGAAAGAATTGGTCAGTCAATCAACTAATACTATCCACCTGACAGGTGATGTTAGGAAAACACATAACCAAGGACCAGAACCAACAGAGCAATATAGTCATAAGTGCCCATCCCAAGACCCCAAACCTCAAATTCCACCAGTGCTTGTTCCAGGTTCTTTGAAAGTTCATTAAGCTTTTCAACATTGTTCTTCATTTCTTCTGTAGTCATTACTTCACGTTTCCTAAAACCTTCCAGTTCCTTGCTGTAGCCCTCAAGTTTCACTTCAAATTCTGAGCACCTGAAAGTAAAGACAATCCAATCATATTTGTATTTTCCATTCATCAGCACTGCTCAGCCATATTCAAGCCTGGGGAGAATATGATCTTCTGATACAACAGATGTAAAACTTACAAATATATGCTATTATATATAATTTGTAATCCTACCTCCCGGAGACAGCTGCTGTGAACCTATCAGTGGTTAAATATTTCCAGATGTTTCTCATACAGGTAAATGTATATAAAATATGTATTATAATATATATGCTATATAATATATGTTGTTGTTTAGTTGCTAAGACATACCTGACTGTTTTGTCACCCCAAGGACTGTAGCATGCCAGGCTACTGTTGTCCACGGGATTTCCCAGGCAAGAATACTGGTGTAGGTTGCCATTTCCTACTCCAGTGGATCTTTCTGATCCAGGGATCAAACCTGTGTCTCCTGCATTGGCAGCTGGATTCTTTACCATTGAGCCACCAGAGAAGCCCTGGTGTGTATATATATGTATATGTATATATATATGTATAAAATTTATGCATATACATATTATTTATTTATCTTTTAGATATTTATTATTAAATGCCTAATTCCAAGAACTGCTCTAGGCATCAGAAATATATTTGTGAAGTACACCTTTAAGCTCCCTACCTTTATGGAGCTTGTATTTTAGTTGGGGAAACCCAAACAGTAAACATATATGAATGGATGAATGAATGGATAGATAGATAAAATCATATATAGATAAATATGAAATAAAATATTTCTGATAGTGATAAATGCTCTGAAGAAAACAGAACAGAGCAGAATGCCTAGTGGACAGAAGTGAGGAGCTACTTTAGTTAGAGCGATCAGGGAAGACTATTCCAAAGATTTATCTACTTCATTCATACTATCAACAAAGCAGTTCTCAAATTTACTTCTCCCTTTTCCTCGGAGGTAGATTAGCACAGTGGATAGGTTCTAGAGCTGGACTGACTAGTTCACGTCCTCACATTGCTACACAGTAGCTATGTGACCTTGTTCAGCTCCTTTAAACTCTTTAGGCCTCAAATAAAACAGGGATGGGTAAAGTACCTACTCTAGTAGTCAATAAGCTAACATATACAAAATGCTCAAATTGAGCCTGGTACATAATAATCACTATAAAAGTGTTCAGTCTCATTCACTAGAATTTAAACTCTACCAATGCAGTTTTAATCTCCTTAATTCCTGTTGAATCTCCAGCACTTAGAAGAAGCATCTGGCATAATACCATCAATATTCATTGAATGAATAAGGGGAATTTGCCATGGAGAACAACTATAGTAACATAAATTTGGCTATTATCTTAAAAATACTTAATTTTGTTATGGCAGTTTTGATGTTCTTTTTTTCTTAAAAATAATTTAAAAGAGTTAATTTTCAATGGTTTGATTTGAATTTATTCCTAACTACACTGTGTGATAAGTAGCCTCTGGTAAGGTCCTCAAAGAGCTATACCTCCTGGTATTTATATCCTTGTTTAACCATCCTCTTGAGTTTGGGCTAGAGCTAGTAACTCACTTCTAACAAAGAATATGGCAAAATTGACGGGATGTTACTCCCTCATTTTATAGGCAAAGGTAGACTCAAGTTGGAGCCATTGGTCATGCTTGATACCTGCAATAGAATAGGACATCCTTCTATTCTCTCCCTCCCGTCTAGCCTTATCAGGCTCCTTCTCATCCTTCAAGTCTCATTTACATGAGCCCTTCCTGGATTTGCCCTTTAAATGCAACCACTGTGGTCCATTTTCCCATTCTTTTCCTTCATAGAGCTTCTGTCTTATCAGCTTTATCTTCCACCTCCCATGACCCTTTTCTTCTCTGTATCCTCAGGGAAGAGAAATGGATACAAGAGCCCAAGAGGAAGGAAGGCAAGGTGGCTACTGCCTCTCATGCTTGTTTTTCACTAAAGTTTTAAGGATTCAGAGATAGAAAACATTAGTGCAACGAGACATGTAGCACTACGTTTTTGCTTTTGTTTTGTGATTTTATACTCTGATAGGTATTAATTTCAGAGAATATCCTAATCAGGAAAAAGTCTCATTCATTCACTCACTCATTCATTCATCTAAAGAGTGAGAACTTGCTATTTGCAAAGCACTATGTTCTCCCTGGACCCCGGAACACAATCTGGGTACTCTCCCTAAGATACCTTTCTTTCTATTTACAAGATGCACTCTCATGGCAAAGAGCAGCTCATATTCCTGAGATGTTTGTCATGTATATTCCAGGTTACTTTTAGGCCCTTGGAACCTACCACTGAGTGGAACAAAATGGGAGGAAAGCTGATTCTCCTGTTGTCCACACAATTATGTGCTGCTGACTGCCTTTTCACATCATTAAGATTCTTTTTAGATGTCAAATACAGACTTACACACAAAAATAAATCTCTGATAAAAGCACTTTTGAATTCTTCCCAGAGGGAAGTAGTATACAAACTCAGTGATTATTGTAAAATATTACTGTTAACTATGCTTTACATTTCTCTTTTACAAATTTTATTGAAGTACAGTTGACTTGCAATATTATATTGGTCTCAGTTGTGTAAAACAGTGATTTGATATCTTTATAGATCACACATTAGACAAAGTTATTATAAAATATTGACTATGTTCCCTATGTTGTGCATTACATCACTGTAAAATATTTTTTATAACTAACAGTTTATACTGTTTTAAATTTTTTTATAATTGCTTAGCACATTACAATTTCTAAAGTGCTTTCAAATCCATAGTATATACATACATATAAGTATGTCATTAGTAAATAGTAGGTACTCGGGAAATTTGGTTAAGTAAATTGAGTTCTATTCCTAGGACCACCTGAAGTCTGTGGGAGAATATTGCAATAATTTTAAAATGTTATATTGGTGAGAATTCTGGCAGGAAACATAATTTACTCTGATGCTCAAAGAAAGAGACTTCAATGAAGGGACTACTTACAGAGGTGAAATGTGGGTAGGGTTAAAGGAACAAAGAGAGGAGAATGAAGCATCCAGAGACTGGTAATCTCAGAGGGAAGTCACTATGATCCCTAGGCCTGAGGGGACAGTGAGAACTGGAAACAGGAGGAGAAAGAATTGTCATCCAGGAGGGAAGCAGCTACTGGCCAGAAACCCAGGAACAAGGAGGGAGGGAGAGGAGAAGCAGCAAAGCTCTCCAACCTCGAGAGGGCTTTCCACTGGCCCTGCCCGTCTTGATCCAACAGACACAGGAGCTGAAGGCTAGAGGTGGCACGAATCAGCCAACCAGGCAGGGAGTGGACAGAGGAAGGCGGATAGAAATTGGGAGAGGGGGTGGGGACAACAAATGGAAATTGGCATTGAAGTAAAAAAAACTACTGTGACCTGGGAAAATAAGGTCAAGTCTCTTAGAAAGGGAAGGGGATTGTTCTCATAGAAGATGAATAAATGAGTATTTCTAAGCCCCCCTCGCAGGTTTTCTCAGGATTTATGCAAAAATGATGGACAGGAAGTTTAAGAGTTCACTAAAGAGAGGGCTGAGCCCAGGGTTGCAGGTGTCCGTAGAGCTGCTTCTCTGCTGAGCTCTGTGATTGAGAGCTCAGATACCAAGTGATGGGTCACGCTTGCATTGCCACTCCAAGAAGAAGTCTGGAGTCCTCTCACCATAAATGACATGTGTTCCAATTTCTTCCAGAGCCACCCCTCAGCCCTATTAACTTCAACAGTTACTGTGAATCGTCTTAGAGTAATGTTCTAGAAGTCCGCTCACAGGTAGTGGTTTGAAAGTTAAGCAGTTAAGACTTCTTTAAACTTAAAGAAGTCACTGTTAATGTGCAAAAGAAGCTGACTGCTCCTAATGCCTGCCATGTGCTGGATATCACTTAGGCACCATCTCAGACCATCTGATTTCATCCTTTAACACAATGACACTTCTCACAAAATCAGATGATCTAAGATTGGTTCTACTATCCCCATTTTCCAGATGAGGACACTGAGGCTCAAAAAAGATGAAGAAATTTGCTCCTGTTCTGCTTCTTGGTGAGGCATCAAAACCCAGTTCCACTGAAGGGGGAGGCTATGTGTAAGGGGTGAGGGGGTATAGGAGGCCCCTATACTTTCTGCTCAATTTTTCTGTGAACCTAAAACTATTCTAAAAAGGAAAAAAGATGCTTGCTCCTTGGAAGGAAAGCTATGACAAACCTAGGCAGCATATTAAAAAGCAGAGACATCACTTTGCTGACAAAGGTCCGTATAATCAAAGCTATCGTTTCTCCAGTAGTCATGTACAGATGTGAGAATTGGACCATAAAGAAGGCTGAGCATTGAAGAACTGATGCTTTCAAATTGTGGTATTGGAGAACACTCTTGAGAGTCCCTTGGACTGATTTCCTTTAGTCAGTCCTAAAGGAAATCAACCCTGGATATTCACTGGAAGGACTGATGCAGAAGCTGAAACTTCAGTACTTTCGCCACCTGATGTGAAGAACTGACTCATTGGAAAAGACCTTGATGTTGAGAAAGATCAAGGGCACAAAGGGAAGGGGATGACAGAGGATGAGATGGTTGAATAGCATCACAGACTCAATGAACATGAGTTTGAGCACATTCTGGGAGATAGTGAAAGACAGGGAAGCCTGGCATGCTGCAATCCATGGGGTTGCAAAGAGACACACCTTAGCAACTGAACAACAACAAAAACATTAATTAAAAAAATAAGTTCTATTCATTGGGCTAAATTCTGGGTTCTGGGGACAGTAGCCATTTAGGCAGAGGGAGGAGAAGGCTGTAGGTAGAAACAAACATACACATCTCTTTTGTTGTTTTTCTGGGCAAAAGTTGTTGTAAAGATAGCAACTTCCTCTCTTGGGATTATCCTTCAGTGCAATCTCCCATTCTGTGTAGAAATCCCTGCTTTATCTGCCCCTTTCCTTTCTCCTGAGTATTAGCAAGGATTATGGAATCTAAAGTTGGGTACTGGGGGTTTCATGTGTGATGGGGATGGTAACTGGTATGAATTTGCTGTCCCTAAACAAAGTGCTTATAAATTGGTATGTTTATGTGTGAGTGTGTGTGCATGCATGCGCACATGCATATGTACACAAGCATGTCTTTACCAGATACGTGATACTTGGCCCACTTCACTTGACATCGTCTGACTTCTTCAGTATGTGATATTTTGTCACTGCATTAAAATCTTTATTTAGCAGTCAAACACATTTATGTGTCCAGAATAGAGCACAACACATAGTAAAAAGCCATAATACTCAATGAAAAAATGATTACAGGCACATTAGTACTGAATGAGATCAGCTTCAAAACAGGCAATTTCTCAGCTACCAACCATGCTTTATTATCCCTGCCTTGATATCTCACAGATCCATGGTCTTAAATGTAAGGCTGACAATTTTGCTATTATTATTGTAAGGCTGCTCTTATATGCTACTATTTTTGCCTTTTTCTCTCTGCAGCACTAAGTTTCAATTGTTCAAGGCAGGGAGGGAAGGCATTGGTTGGAGTTACTACAGTGAAGCAGGCTTCAAGACAATATCCCTTAGCAGGAAACAAAAGGAAATTCCTTCTCCACCAACTGTCATGAGCCTTCACCCACGCATTGCTGGATCAGGGGTGGCCCTAGACAGAACCAGGAACATGTAGCATATTATAAAGCTGGATATCATTTCTTAAACATCAGAGTTTTCCTATACCTTTTAATGAGGTCCATCTCTGCCTGATCCCTCTTGCTAAGGAGAAGGTTCCGGCTGTTTTCAAAGATATCTTCAATCTGGTCTGGCCAGAGGAACAGAGTGCTGTTCAGTTTGATATCCTCTTCTGCAAAACACACACAGTCTGCTCAAGGACACTGCTCAGTTCGTAACAAATTAATGCAGCAGAATAAGAGGTCAACAGAAGTGAGTATGGGGTGGCAATTAACGAATGGGCCCATTATTGATGAATGTTACCCAACATTTACTGAGCACTTACCAAGGGCCAGGCTAGAAGGTAGATGGCATGATCATCTTTGTTTTTATAGATGGGAAACAAAGTTAAGCCAAGTGGTCAGGGTCACACTGCTAGGAGACGGCAGAGCATATTTCAAACCCAGGACTAACCAACTCCAAAGCCTATGTTCTAACCACCATGCACTTCATTATCTTCCTAGGCTAGGTGTGAGTAGAATCCTAGCTAAAGTTTGGTACTATTCTTTAAACTATTTCATCTCATCTGAATTTCAGTCTGGGTTAAAGGTCAGTGGTAATATCAACATCAGATACCCTACCCATTTTATGGCTCTGGTCAGTGAAAATGCGGTGGGTTCCCTATGTACCCTTGGGAATTTAGCGGGTAGAGATCACAGTGAGGGATTCCAGTGTGTGTTCGCACGGTCAAGAGCGCAGCTTATGAATGTGCAGGTGGATGGTTATGGGACCAATTTTTCACTCCCACTCCCTATCTCTCCCTCCCATAATCATTCCTCCCTAACCATGGTGAACACCAGATAATTCACAGGTATTTCCAGATGGAAAAAGGTCCTGAAATGTGACTTGTAGAGGTGATATTAGCTTTTCCTTCAGAACCTGGTCCTTACAAAGTTAGGTCCTTATTGAGTCCTTACTTGGCTCAATAAGCCATGAAGAGGCCCTCACTATTTCTTTCCTCTTAAAATATGCAGGAGCATGAAGGAAAGTGCCCTAGCTTCCTCAAAGGTAGGATTGTATTAAGATTATAGATGAATGAAATCTACCCATTTATAAAAGGACTCTGCATTTGAAAGAGACTTTTTTAGGAACACCATGCATAAGATGCAAAGACAGGCATCTAAGAAACAGACAAGTCCCTAGATATTTCTTTTTGTCTACCAATAAGATTCTCTTCATTTGATTCAAATTCCTCTGGATAAGAGTGTGGAATTAGTGTCTCTAATATAGAGACACACTTAAAAAGCAGCTCTTCTGATACAGATATTTAGTGGGAGGATTGTGAACTCTTCTTTCCCAGCTCCTTATATTGAAACATGTAAATATATACATACATTTGCATGTACACACATGACATTGGACTTACGGGGCAAGTCTGCATAGTCCATCAAGAACTCCAGCCGTTCAGCTGCATCTCTAAGTTGTCTCCTGAGTTTGAACACGGTGACATCGCTGGATTTCTTTAAGAATTCAATGAGGAATACTAGCTCCCCAGTGTTGATAGGAATCTCACTGACTTTATCGGCAATGAGGCTGTACTGATTACAGATGCTACAGGGAAAGTAATAGCCATCATCAACATCTAAAATAACTTTCTTATAAAACCCATTATACTAAGCAGACATGATTACTATTTGGAGATTAGAACAAGTTTTTCCCAATTTTCTCTACCTGCAAATTCTTGATGGATAATACTCACATGTATACCATATTTAGAAATAATAACAATAGAAATGGTAATAATATATGACATGTACTATGCCCTTTACCATGCCCATTCTAATCACTGAATGAGTATTAACTCATTTAATTTTCACAAAATTTTTAAGAGTTATGAACTATTAATATTACTAACATTTTATAATGGAAGAAATGAGGCTGAGTAACTTTATCCAAAGCAACACTATGTTTAGGCATCAGAGCCAGGATTTGAACCTGGTTTAACCGATTCCAAACCTTATACTTTTAACAAATAAGAGTTAAGTCTTATTTGGTTCAGTCTTGGAAGACTGAACTTTTCTAAGAATCTGTCCATTTCTTCCAGGTTACCCATTTTATTCAACATAGTTTTGAAGTCCTAGTTACAGCAATCAGAGAAGAAAAAGAAATAAAAGGAATTCAGATAGGAAAAGAAGTAAAGCTCTCACTGTGTGAAGATGACATGATACTATACATAGAAAACCCTAAAGATACTATCAGAAAATTACTAATAAGTGAATTTAGCAAAGTCAGGATACAAAATCAATACACAGACATCACTTGCATTCCTATATACTAACAATGAAAAATCAGAAAGAAATTAAGGAATCAATCCCATTTACCCTTGCAACAAAAAGAATAAAATATCTAGGAATAAATCTACTTAAGGAGACAAAATAACTGTATACAGAAAATTATAAGACATTGATGAAAGAAATCAAAGATTACATAAACAGATGGAGAGATATTCCATGTTCCTAGGTAATAAGAATCAATATTGTGAAAATGACTATACTACCAAATGCAATCTACATATTCAATGTGATCCCTATCCAATTAACAATGGCATTTTTCATGGAAAAATTTCACAGTTCACATGGAAACACAAAAGACCCTGAATAACCAAAGCAGTCTTGAAAAAGAAAAATAGAGCTGAAGGAATCAACCTTCCTGACTTCAGATTATACTACAAAGCTACAGTCATCAAAACCTATGATACTGGCACAAAAACAGAAATATGGAATAATGGAACAAGATTGAAAACCCCAAAATAAACCCACACACTCATGGGTACCTTATTTTTTACAAAGTAGATAAGAATATACAATGGGGCAAAGACAGCCTCTTCAATAAGCGGTGCTGGGAAAATTGGACAGCTACATGTAAAAGAATGAAATTACACTTCCTAACACCATACACAAAGATAAACTTAAAATGGATGAAAGACCTAAATGTAAGACCAGAAACTATAATAGAGGAAAACATAGGCAGAACACACGATGACATAAATCAAAGCAAGATCCTCTATAACCCACCTCCTAGAGTAATGGAAATAAAAACAAAAGTAAACAAGTGATATCTGATCAAACTTAAAAGCTTTTGCACAGTAAAGGAAACTATAAGCAAGGTGAAAAGAGAACCCTCAGAATGGGAGAAAATAGCGAATGAAACAACTGACAAAGGATTAATTTCCAAAATATATAAGCAGCTCATACAACTCAAAACCAGAAAAACAAACAACCCAACCAAAAAATGGGGAAAAGACCTAAACAGAAATCTCTCCAAAGACACACAAATGGCTAGCAAACACATGAGCAAACACATGCTCAATATAGTTCATTATTAGAGAAATGCAAATCAAAACTACAATGAGATATCACCTCACACCAGTCAGAATGGCCATCATCAAAAAGTCTACAAACAATAAATGCTTGAGAGGGTGTGGAGAAAAGGGAAAGCTCTTGCAATGTTCGTGGGAATGTAAATCGATACAGCCACTATGGAAGACAATATGGAAATTCCATAGAAAACTAGGAATAAAACCACCGTATGACCCAGCAATCCCACTCCTAGCCATATACTCCGAGGAAAGCAAAATCGAAAAAGACACATGCACCCAATGTTCACTGCAGCACTATTTACAATAGCTAGAACATGGAAGCAACCTACATGTCCATCAACAGATAAATGGATAAAGAAGCAGTGGTACATATATACAATAGAATATCACACAGCCCTAAAAAGGAATGCATCTGAGTCAGTTCTAATGAGGTGGATGAACCTAGAGCCAATTATACAGAGTGAAGTAAGTCAGAAAGAGAAAAACAGTTATCATATATTAATGCATATGTACAGAATCTAGAAAGATGGTACTGAAGAATTTATTTGCAGGGCAGCAGGAGGAGAAGGGGACGACAGAGGATGAGATGGCTGGATGGCATCACCAACACGATGGACATGTGTTTGGGTAAACTCCGGGAGTTTGTGATGGACAGGGAGGCCTGGCGTGCTGCGATTCATGGGGTCGCAAAGAGTCGGACACAACTGAGCGACTGAACTGAACTGAACTGATCTGAATGGAGAAACAGACATAGAGAACAGTCTTACGGACACTGGGAGGGTGGAGGAGAGGGTGCAACCTATGGAGAGAGTAACAAGGAAACTTAATTACCATATGTAAAATAGTCAATGGGAATTTGCTGCAAGCCACAGGGAACTCAAACAGGGGCTCTCTATCAACCTAGAGGGGTGGGAAGGGACGGGAGATGGGAGGGAGGGGACATATGTACCTACGGCTGATTCATGTTGAGGTTTGACAGAAAACAACAAAATTCTGTAAAGCAATTATCCTTCAATTAAAAAGTAAATAAAAATTAAAAAAATAAGCTATCATAGTGTTGCCCTCGCCGTGAGGAGGAGGTGGAGGAGATGGAGCATCGAGCTGGAGCACGGAGCCTGAGTGAGGGAGCCTAGCCGCCTGCCCGCCCGACGCCGCCCGCTGCCCTCCGTAAATGCGAGCCCAGGCCAGGCCGGTAGGCCGCCCCAGCGCCTCCGTCGTAGTCAGGCCGCGAGGGCAGCGCGCGCCAGCCAGGAGGAGGGACAGAGCGAGCGAAAGTGGGCCGGGAGGGGGCGGCCGGACCAAGTGAGCGCCCGCGTGTGGCGAAGCTGCCCGGCCCCTTCGCCTTCCCTTCTCTCCCCTTCCCCGCTCCCCGCCCCACCCCGAACGAGGCACCACCAGGTCGGCGCCGGCGGCCAATGTCAGTAAAAACGAGCTCAACTCCAACCACGACGGCGCCGATGAAACCTCAGAAAAAGAACAGCAAGAAGCAATGGAACATATTGATGAAGTACAAAATGAAATAGACAAGACTTAATGAACAAGCCAGTGAGGAGATTTTGAAAGTAGAACAGGAGTATAACAAACTCCGCCAACCATTTTTTCAAAAGAGGTCAGAATTGATCGCCAAAATCCCAAATTCTGGGGTAACAACACTGGGGAGGAGGATGAAGAGGTGCTGCATTATTTGACAAGAGTTGAAGTGACAGAATTTGAAGACATTAAATCAGGTTACAGAATAGATTTTTATTTTTAATGAAAACCCTTACTTCGAGAATAAAATTCTCTCCAAATAATTTCATTTGAATGAGAGTGGTGATCTATCTTCAAAGTCCACTGAAATCAAATGGAAATCTGGGGAGGATTTGAAGAAACGATCAAGTCAAACACAGAATAAAGACAGCAGGAAGAGACAGCATGAGGAACCAGAAAGCTTCTTCACCTGGTTTACTGATCATTCTGATGCAGGTGCAGATCACTTCAGTTCAGTTCAGCCGCTCAGTCGTGTCCAACTCCTTGCGACCACATGGACTGCAGCACGCCAGGCCTCCCTGTCCATCACTAACTCCCGGAGTTTACTCAAACTCATGTCCATTAAGTCAGTGATGCCATCCAACCATCTCATTCTCTGTCATCCCCTTCTCCTCCTGCCTTTAATCTTTCTCAGCATCAGGGTCTTTTCAAATGAGTCAGCTCTTCACATCAGGTGGCCAAAGTATTGGAGTTTCAGTTTCAACATCAGTCCTTCCAATGAACATTCAAGACTGATTTTCTTTAGGATGGACTGGTTGGATCTCCTTGCAGTCCAAGGGCCTCAGATGAGTTAGGAGAGGTCATCAAAGATGCTATTTGGCCAAATCCATTACAGTACTACTTGGTTCCTGACATGGATGATGAGGAAGAGGAAGGAGAAGAGGAAGATGATGATGATGAAGAGGAAGAAGGATTGGAAGATATTGATGAAGAAGGGGATGAGGATGAGGTGAAGAAGATGAAGATGATGATGAGGGGGAGGAAGGAGAGGAAGATGAAGGAAAAGATGACTAATGGAACACTGATGGATTCCAGCCTTTTTAAATTTTCTCCAGTCCCTGGAAGCAAGTTACAGTCTTTTTATTTTTCCTCCTCTTGTGCTCAGTCGCCGTTTTTGAGGTCTCTTTTTTCCTTTATACGATGGTTCAAAACTTATTTGCGGGGGGGTGGAATACCTTGAGCAGAATTCAGTGGGAAAAGAATCTCTACCCCTCTCTGTTCCAAACTCATTTTTATCCCTTCCTGTCTCAACAAAAAGTATATACTGGTCTCTGCCCCCAGTTCCTAACATCCAGCCCATGAAACCCATGTAATTTTATGGCTGATAAGAGTATCTTTCATTCTAGTGAGGTGACTCAGGGTGACTCCTGGATGAGGAGCTGGTCACTGGAAAGACTAAGTCATGATTAGAAGCTTGGAACAAATTAATGAAACCCAAGAAAAGGGTCACAAGAACCTTCAATTTATAGCTGGTTGGTCAGAAGTGCAGGAGCACAACTCAACTTGTGACTGGTGTCTGAAATTATGAGAGACAGTCTTATAGGACTGAGCCCTTAACCTGTGGAAGCTGATGCTACCTCTGGGAAGACAGTGTCAGAATTAAGTTGAATTGCAGGGCACCCAGCTGAATTGATTTGTGTGGGGAAAGTCCTCTACACATTTGGTGACCAGCAGTGACAAGAATGAAGATTTCTATATAAAAGTAAAGGAGACACACAGAACACACACAGTAGGGAAGATGTGGATTTTTGCTACTCACGAGTTAGACTGAGTCAAGTCTTTCTTTTATACCCATTAACTACTAGACCCTCTAAAAGTCCTGAATATGGGTTGATGATATCAGAAATCTGACCAAAATAACACCTGAGCAATATCCAGGGATAAGTTAAGCACAACAAACACTGTTTTCTACATGCACTGACAATATCATTTAAAATAAAGATTCAGGGGTCCTGTAAGCACAGGGCTATTCTCTGTCTGGTGTAGTGATGGCATAAGGGAGACCAATATATTTTGCATCAATCTATGGCCTCTCTACTTTGTTGTCACTTTTTGGACAAGATATTCCACCCCGAGGGGAACATACATTCAAACCAGAGGGATAACTTCTTATTATCTCTACTCAGGGCCATGGAATTTCTGATCAATATTTCAAGTCATTGCTTTAGCAACTTCAGACCAATGCACCTATAGTGGAAATGGATGGCATGTCCACTTTATTACCAATGTACTTCAAGGTGCCTCCTGCCTTTATGGCCAGAGCATCCCGTTTCAGGGCACACCTATCACTGGAGACAGGAAGTTACTTCACTCAGCAATCACAGGACAAAAAAGTAGCAAGGCTGGGATGTGGGTTCAGAAGATTCAAACTCACCTAATTGGGCAAGTGAATTTGTTTTTTTTCTTTTTTTCTGGGCCTCTTCTCCATTCAGTAGGGTGTTTTATATCTGTTTTACCTACCTCATTGGATGGCTGAGAACAAATGAGTCAGAGTCACTATTTTCAAGGTAGAAAGAAACTTCAGAACTCAATCACTGACCAGGAGTTTCTGTTTCTGGGCTCTTAGAAATCCCCAGGTTTGTAATGAGACCCTTACTTTCATTTATATTAAAAAGACCAAGGGAAATTATACATTTATTTTGATGGGGAAGAAAGCATGGACCAACCAAGGCACGATGTTGCTTGATTTGACAGGAAGTGAAAGTGAAAGTCAGTCATGTCCAACTCTTTGCAACTCCATGGACTATACAGTCTAAGGAATTCTCCAGGCCAGAATACTGGAGTGGGCAGCCTTTTCCTCCTCCAGGGGATCTTCCCAACCCAGGGATCAAACCCAGGTCTTCCCCATTGCAGGCAGGATTCTTTACCAGTTGAGCCACCGGGGAAGCTCTGATTTGACAGGAACAAATACTTAAGAAAAAAACAAACAAACAACAACTACCTCATGCTCAAACTTTCCAAAAGGAAGTGTCCTAGTAGTTTGAAGGCTGAAAATGTTTTACTGTCCTAGTCCCAAATATTTATTCTACAGGCAAAGGAATTGAAGATCTAAGAGGTGAAGCCAGAGAACACAAACAAGTTAAATGGAAGGCCTTGGATTAAAAAATCAAGACTTTTGGCTCCCAAAACAGGAATCCCACCATTTCATTACTCAGTCAGAAAGTTGAATGCAGTGGTGGAGAGTGTGGATTTGGAGTCAAAATGAACTAGGTTAAGCCCTGGATGTGCCACTTGAGGATCTCTTGGAGGCTCAGTTTCTTTATCAACATAAAGGAGAACAACTTCTTAGGGTTGGTGTAAAGACTGATTAGATATTGAATGTTCAGAACAGTTACACAGTGCCTGGACTACAATGTGTGCTGGAAAAATGGTAACTATTATCATCATTAATTTGCTGATGAGTTTCTGATATGTAGTTTATAAATCTTATAAGTGCCATAAAATGCTAAATTTATAGTTATCTACAAATGAATGATATATAAAATGATATTAATAATGATTATTAGTGTTAAATCATTTTAGTCTATCATTTGAAGCTGTCTGGGAAAGAGAGCTAAAAATAACACACATTTTGTAACATTCAAATAGAAACAGAGTAGTAGATATTTACTGTCCCAGCATCTTAGCATCATTTCTTTTTCTAGTAATCACAGCTTACGTCTTCTCGGGGTACCCTCTCTTTCCTTTTCTTGGATCTCATGGGTTAGGTAAGGCTGACATCCACTCCAGAGATGAGAATAGTACCCAGATCTAAACCATCCTCTTGACTATGGTGTTTGCCTCGGTGTTGGCCAAACAACCCAAGTCAGGCCAGTGCCACACCTGCCCAGTGGCACAGCATTGGAAAAAAGGGAAATCTTTTTTCCCCTGTGAATGAGAACCTGGGAGGATTAAATCTGGAGCTGCTGGGGCCCACAAACTGGAGAGAATCTGTCCAAGAATGAAGCTGACACAGCAGACAGCAAGCAGAGGGAGGGAGATTACATCCTAATTTGTAGTATTGAGGGCCTGAGGCTAGCAACTCCTATACTTTTCAACATGCAGACTCCAAATTTCTTTTTTACATTAGCCAGTCTCACCTCCTACCCCTTACAACCAAAAACATATTGAATAACATATGGCATGCGGCAATCCATGGGATCACAAAGAGTCAGACACGACTGAGCAACTGAACAACAACTCTAAGTCCCAGATAGTTTTCTCCTTATTGTTTATCATCTCGCCTGAGCCTAGAGTCCCTGCAACCCTCACTTTGGGGGCAGAAACAAGTTGAATTGGAAGTTCAGCCTGGTCACTGCTGGAAGGTGCAAGTTCAGTCCACTTTTTCATTCTCCCATTTGTGCCAATTATCATTGCTATTTCCCTGCATGCAACAATAATACCTGGTGTTGGTGTCCCGGTTTACATCCACTTGGAATTGAATCAGACGGTCTTTAAGATTTTGGGCTCGCTCACAGAGATCATAATTTAGGGTCATGGTGTCAAGGCAGAACATGGCCAAAGGCACAGTTATGTGCATGGATGCAATTTCATTTCTCCGCTTTTTAATGTTATTGATCCTCTGTAGAAAAGAGTAGATTCAGTAGTTTAATTTGTCTTTAGCCTCTATGCATTTGCCCCTAGCCTCATCCCCAGCCAATATAGTACAATGTTGAGCACAGTATATGTACTAATGAAACAAACTGACTACTCATTGGACTGTCTGTTGTACATGGAACCAAGATAGAAAAAAAATGTCAAGTGGCATCTCCTACCATCACAAAATCCTCAATTTCATGATTTTCTTTCAGGAATGCAGTGATGTTTTGTTCTGCCGTGTTATCCAATAAGTCATCATACTTTTTGTATACATTTAAGTATCTTCCATATTGAAGAGCATAAAATCAAACATACAAATACAGGTCACCAAATCAGATTAGTCAGAGTGGCAAACAAAGAGATAATATAAAAACTAGTCCAAACTATGAAAGAAACATAACATGGCAAAAGGCACAGTGAACTGGGAATTCAGAACTTTGCCTTCAAGTTCCAATTTTGCCACTTCTGAGCTACATGAACTTAGACAAAATATTTCTATTTTTCAAAGGTCAGTGTCCTTAATTTTAAGTGGAAACAACACCTCATTGGATTGTTGTAAAGCTATAATATAAAGCAATTAATACTATGCCTAACATACAGTAAATGTGCAATAAATAATATTTCCTATTCCTCCTTCTAGTTCTAAAATTCTATGTCTAAATTTTAAGATGAGTATCTGGAACTAATGAACCTAAAGTCTATTGAACAGAATTAAGTTTCTCTCTGTCTGTTGTCAGATGATGTAAAAATGGCTGGACAGATTTTCCCCAAATTGGAGGATGTTCTGGGATGCTCTGACTTAAAATATGTTCGAAATAAAACAAAGATGACATGGAGTAGGCAGAATTAACTTTGCAGAGCCTAGTGGCATACTTCCAAGAGTTGGCCAACACTTCAGAGACTGAAACTGAGATACAGAGAAGCTTCTGGAACTGTCAGTCCAGAAAAACAAACTATATATATAAGAATAAACAGGGAAAACAGAGGTTTCTAACAGAAGATCCTAGGTTGAATTCATGAGGGCAGAGCTTCCAAATCTGAGGCCATGATTTTCAGAATAGACAAGCAGCTGTTCTCAACTGGAGGTGAGTTTGTCCCCAAGGGACATTTGGCCATGTCTGAACACATTTTTGGTTTTCAAAAGTGGGGAGGGTCCTACTCACAGGTAGAAGCCAGGGATGTTGCTAAACACCCTACCATATAAAGGACAGCCTCTTGTAATACAGAATTTTTTGGTCTAGTCTTTTTTGCTTCCCTTCCTTTTGTTCTCTTCTCTTGTGATTTGATGACTATCTTTAGGGTTGTGTTTGGATTGCATTTTCTTTTCTGTGTGCCTATCTATTGTAGATTTTTGATTTACAGTTTCCATGAGGTTTTGACACAGCAGCCTACACATATATACACACACACAAACTCACACAAGGCTGTTTTAAGTTGCTGGTATCTTAGTTTCAAAGGCATTTCCAATATCCTGCAGTTGAATTCTCCTCCTCTCACAATTGCTGATTTTTATATATTTGTGTGTGGATGATTTTCCTTCTTTAGTGTATCTTTGCCTTTACTGGTAAGATTTCCCTTTTGTAAATTTCTTTTTTTCTATTTGTGGGCTTTTTATTTTTGCCTAGAGAAGTTCCTTTAGTATTTGTTGTAAAGCTGATTTGGTGGTGCTGAATTCTCTTAGCTTTTGCTTGTCTATAAAGCTTTTGATTTCTCTGTCAAGTCTGAATGAGAGCCTTGCTGTGTAGAGTATTCTTGGTTGTTGGTTTTTCCTTTTTATCACTTTAAATATACTGTGTCACTCCTTTCTGGTCTGCAGAGTTTCTGCTGAAAAATCAGCTGATAACCATATGGGGTTCCCTTGTATATTATTTGTTGCTTTTCCCTTGCTGCTTTTAATATATTCTATGTCCTTAATTTATGTCAGTTTGATTAATATGTGTCTCAGCATGTTCCTTCTTGGGTTTATCCTGTATGGGACTCTCTGCACTTCCTGGACCTGAGTGTTTCCTTTTCATGTTAGGTAAGTTATTGGCTATTATCTCTTCAAGTATCTTCCCATGTCCATTTTTCTCTCTCTTCTCCTTCCTGGACCACTATAATGTGAGTGTTGGTGTGTTTAATGTTATGCCAGAGGTCTTTGAGGCAGTCCTTACTTCTTTTCATTCTTTTTCCTTTATTCTGTTCTGTGGCAGTGATTTCCACCAATCAATCTGTTTTCCAGCTCACTTACTCATTCTTCTGCCTCATTTACTCTGCTATTGATTCCTTCCAGGGATTTTTCATTTCAGTTACTGTATTTTTCATCTCTGTTAACTTGTTCTTTAAATCTTCTAGCTCTTTGCTAAACATTTCTTTTATCTTCTCAGTCTGTATATCCATTCTGTTTCTGAGATCTTGGATCATCTTCACTATCATTATTCTGAATTCTTTTTCTGGAAGACTGTCTATCTCTACTTCATTCAGTTGTTCTCCTGGGGTTTTGCCTTCTTTGTCTAGAACATATGCCATATAGAACATATGCCATCTTGTTTTGTCAGACTTTCTGTGTTTGTGGTCTCTGTTCTGCAGGCTGCAGGGCTATAGTTCTTCTTGTTTCTGGTGTCTGCCACCTGGTGAGTGAGGTTGGTCCAGGGGTTTTTCAAGGCTTCCTGGTAGGACTGGTGCCTGACCACTGGTTAAAATTCAGGAATTTCTAAATTCCAGAATCTATCTGGTGCCAAGGCTTTCAGATAATAGGGGTAAACCTGTAATTTGAATTCTGGCTCTCCTATATATTTGCTGTATAACATTGGGAAAGTTATGTTTTCCTCATCTGCAAATAGGGATAAATAGTAATCCCTATGTAAGTAAGTATTGGCTACTTATTATGTATTGTTTCAGGTCTGTGGGAATAGGGATTATTTATTTGATGATAAATAATGCCAAACTCTAAATCAATGCCAAAATGGCTAAGTTACAACTAAACCAACTTACTTGTAGGGACCAACTTGATTTTTCTGAAATACCTCGAAAGTTTGATCCACAAAGTCAGAAACCAGTTTTTCATCAGCATTAACAGTTCCAAGTATCAGATTATATCCTTTCAACTCTGGGAACAGGATAGATTCCACCTAAAGAGTAGAAACCACTTTTAAATGTCATAAGAGATCCACAAGGAGGAAGACGGCATCAAACTAAAATCTCTAGCAGTGTACACATTTCCAGGGACAACAGCTGCATTTCACCTCTATGTTCCCTTAAATGGTGCTGGAATCACTCCACGGCTCCCTTTAATTGTATTCTCTCTCTTCTTCCTCTTACTGGATTACTCATGTTTCAAATCCCTACTTTTTAAACTTTCATTTCCTTAAAGTGTCCCCCTGGGCCCCCAGTGGATGTTAGGTTTCCCTGCTTAAAGCTCACACTCTAAATTTATCCCTCTTGACACTCATCATAATTGTAGTTAGATGAATGTGTAATGAGCTGTTCTAGGTTTGTTCTGGGATATCGATGCCATAAAGGCCTGGATCATATCTGACTTCTTCACTATGGTGAGTGGCCTGACGAGCTTGGCACATAGTAAGTGCTCAATAAACATTGTGTGACTAAATAAATATTACAGTGGTACTCCGTCCCCCTACCAAACACTTTTCCTCTCTAATGAAAAGCTACTAGAAGCATGCTTTCTAATTTAAACCCTTCCACTAGCTGACTATGTGACCTTAGGTAAGCTACTTTCTCTGGACTTTCATTTTCTCATCTGAAGAAAGGGAGAGAGATACTAGATTCTTCTCTCAGTTCAGGGAAAAAAGCTGTGTCTTTATGATCTGAAGCACAAAATAAATTTTTCCTGAGAATTCAACTCTCTAACTTCTTAATGGCACATGTGTACTTCTAAGAATGTTCTCAGTTGCATGGCTCATGCAGGCTACAAGTCCTTGTTGGGGGTCCATTGCTTTCCACTGCTCTCTCTGCTAAGGAGGCTTTTAGTGATCTGTCTCAGAAAAGAGTCTTCTGAGTGCTTTACTGAGTTACATGGGTTATATGCAGCTGATGAGAACGCATCAATTTAGAAAGTGGCAAAAGCAAGTGCAACTGAATTTTCTCTTCCCTCTTTGGACAACCCAAAGGTTTTAAAACCAGTGAAGGAGCAACTTCTTTGCTATAGCCATACCACAGACAGTGTTTGAAAGCAAGGATGTGAATGAAATGGTTTAGGGCAGCATGACTGGAGTATTCAGGCAATGAAATAGATCACAGGTGAGCAGGATAAAAAGACTGCCTCTTGGGGGAAGTCTTCAATTGAAAAATGACTTTTAATGTGGCTGATTTTCACTAGGAAGGACAATATGGAGGTTCCTTAAACACCAAAAATTGAGTTACCTTATGATCCAGAAATCTCACTCATAAGAGATATATCCAGGGAAAAGTCTAATTCAAAAGGATCCATGCACCGTGATGACCACAGCAACACTACTTATAATAGCCAACACATGTCCACTGACAGATGAATGGATAAAGAAAGTGTGGCATATATATATATATATATACACACACACACACACACACATATGGCATATACACATATATACACACACAGTGGACTATTACTCAGTCACAATAAAGAATGAAATAATGCCATCTGCAGCAACATGAATGGATCTAGACATCATCAAACTAAGTAAAGTATTAATAAGTCAGAAAGAGAAAGACAAATGCCATATGATATCACTTATATGTAGAATCTAAAATATGACATAAATGAACTTATTTACAAAACAGAAACAGACTCACAGACATAGAAAACAAGCTTATGGTTACCAAAGGGGAAAGGAGAGGGAGGGATAAATTTGAAATTTGGGATTAATAGATATGCACGACTATATATAAAATAGATAAACAACAAAGAGCAATGGTTTAGCACAGGAAACTATACTCAACATCTTGTAATATCCTATAGTGAAAAAGAATCTGAAAAGCATATGTATATACATTGGACACAACTTAGCAACAACAACATATATACATGTATATGTATAACTGAATCATTTTACTGTAAATGTGAAACATTGTAAATCAACTATACTTCAATTTAAAAAACACACCTTTAAAAAAGTGGCTGGCTCTCTTATACCCTGCAGAGCAGAGTCTGTAAAACTGAGCCAAGAACAACAGTGCTCTTTCCAGGTAATCACTGTTACTATCTGCTTATCTCCCTGGCTCTCTGATTCCAGACTTCTTGGTTTTGTCATCACCTTCAGTATTTTCCCCTGTGTACTTCTCCAACTTTGGCATTTCTCTGGCACTTTGAGTTTGAAAATTCTACCATGAGGAGAGACTGACCCAAGCAATCTTATTTCACAATTATGAAAGTAATGCATCAACTGCTAATGCTGTTTTAAATTCTAACTATTGCCATTTTATAAAATCCTTCCCTTATCTCATCCAGCTTCCTTTTATTTATGCCTCTTTTCATTTCAGTCAGTATTACAGATTTATATTTTTTTCAACTTTTGGTTACAACAAATATTTTCTAATATTTACTTTTGTTTCTTTAGTAACTTTCTCACAAATACACTTTTCTTCTGCACCTTGAGTACTGTTTTCAAACATCTCATGCTGATGTTTTTTTCTAACTTTTAAAATTCGTGTTTATATATAAGGCAGGACTGAGAGGAGATAGGGTACTGTCCACCTGTTGCTGTTCTCAGGTATTCTTCTTAGATATTCAATCTGAAGGGTTATTCTTTTAAAATGTCACTAGCCAGATCAGAGACAGCACAGTATGAGGGGTTAAGGGAGGGAGATTGTGCCATGGGCATCTTTAGATGGAGAACTCAGATCCTGGGCTGCTTTTTCTTAGTCTAGAAGAGTCATCAGCATGTACTTGGGTCTGGCTTTCAAACCTCATACAAACTGTGACCTATGACTGTGTCTTCTTGGCATTACAGTTCACTAAATCTACTACCAGCTCCTGCTGGGCTGTCTTGCAGCAGCAGCCACATAAACCCTGGGTTCTCCCAACCCAGCTGCTTGTAAACATTGCTGATCAACAGCAGTGAAGGGGAACTTGAGTGGTGTGTACTTTATCTGTCTCCAAGCCCCACACTTATCCTTCCAAATTACAGGGTCTTCTCTTTCATTTCCTTCCTAGGGATATTGATTGTAGGAGAGCTGCCCATGCTTCTTCCCTCTCTGCACATCCAGTTTTCCTGTTAGTCTGACTTGGCTGGGTTAAAACCCTCAATTTAGAGTTCTCTGGTGAAACCAACTGGAACATGTGGCTTCACATGCTTTCCTAAAAACTCCAACTCTAATCATGAGATCTCAGAACCCTCTAAGTACAGGACTGCAAAGAGAAGAGTGCTTAGGGGTACCTGAGCATCATACATAAAGCATGGGGAGGAAAGGAGAGTGGGAGGCAGAGGTGAGGTGGGTAGAAGCATCTCATAAGTCCCTTCCCTATGTGGGGCTGGACACTGGCCTCTCGCCACATCAACCACCCAGAAGGAGGCAGAAGATGGAATGCAAAAGAGTCACACTCATGTGGGTGATCCTGCCCAGTTCTAAAAGTCTGCTAATAACTGAAATCTCATTAGTAAAGTCACCCTGGAAAGGAAACTTGGAAAAAGGTTTCCTTTTCTAAGTTCCCTAGGCCAGGAAGGGAAGGTTTACTCTCTCCCCTAGAAGTTAAACAAACTAATAAGCAAATAAACATATGGAGCTTCAATAACTAAATGAGATACATAGTCTTATGAAAATGCTTGGCAAAGTGCATAGCAACTGATCCACCACGAATTATTAATCCAAGATGGATATGGCTTGGGACACATCTGCCCTTTTGAGGTTGACATCATGCAGATAACTCTGCTTGCTCACAAAGTAGATCTCAGTGTCTTTGTTAATGGGATGCATGGAAATTTCTTTAAGGCCCAAATTCTCTTTCGTACTCAGGCTATATCTCCCATAGTAAAACCCTACTTTGCACAAGCAGCCATTTAAACATAAGTTTTACTCAATATGTGACTACAAATATGAACAAATAATTGAGTACTATACCTTGGGAATCCCTTTAGAGTTCTTAATAATTTCTAAGAAAGAGTTGCGTATTAATTCCCAGCAGTCATCAAAAGATGGATTAAAGACAATAATTGGCTCATTGACTTCAAGCTTGATAATAATCAGCTGAGGTATAAAAAACTCCATTTCTTGGTAGGGCTCCTCAAAATCATTTCCATCCTTCAGGAGACATAAGATATGGTGATTATTACAAAATGGAACCTTTTAGAATCAAAGAAGTGACTTTTACCTGTTCATAGCACTACATGGGCACCAGAAAAGGAAATGAAAGGTACCATGTACTGTTCATATTTAAAATAACAGCTAAGTATGGCTTAGCCCACCTGAGTTCACTCTCTCCCCCTTCTTCAAAGTATGTTTACATTGCTTGGAAATTATTTTATTGGTATTTCCAAATCCTCTCCATCTGTTAAAATTCTAACCAAAATCTCCTCCTTTGGGAAGCCTCCCTGTTCCCCATCAAGAAATAATCTACCTCTGAACTTTCTTATTTCCACTTCCGTGTGGTATTTTATCTTTCTCTCATGAGATTTACATCCACAGGATCTGTGTCTGAACCATCTATGTCCTCCAAAATATCCAAAATAGCATTTAGTACATCATAAGAGCAGATGGCACAAGGGGTAAAGAACCTGCCTATCAATGCAGGAGATATAACAGACAGAGGTTTAATCCCTGGGTCGGGAAGATCCCCTGGAGGAGGAAATGGCAACCTACTCCAGTATTCTTGCCTGGAGAATCCCATGGACACAGGAGCCTGGCGGGCTACAGTCCACAGGGTCACGAAGAATTGAACACGACTCAAGTGACTTAGCACACATGCACAAGGGCTCAATAAAAATTTGTTGACTGAATCCAAAAGTATAAGAGTTTATCCGAAAAAAAAAGTTTATCTGTACATCCCACATGGAGTTTCTAATTAGCATATAATATATTTTAGACACTCAAAATGTCAACCTTTCTTCAGTAGAGATACTGATATGGAAGTTTAGTGAAGTGAAAGTTGCTCAGTAGTGTCCAACTCTTTGTGATCCCATGGACTATATAGTTCATGGAATTCTCCAGGCCAGAATATTGGAGTGGGTAGCCTATCCTTTCTTCAGGGGATCTTCCTGACCCAGGAATCAAACCGGGGTCTCCTACATTGCAGGCAGATTCTTTACCAGCTGAGCTACCAGGGAGGCAGTAGCTCAGTTGGTAAAAAACTGATGTGGAGACATTTCTAATTCCTAACACAGGCTAGTAACACAAGATAACCTTTCATAAAAGGCATAGTGCCTAATAAAATTGGCATGAGGCAGTTGTAAAGTATTTGCTCAAATAATTGATTCTAAAGATTCAATTTAGAATCTAGAAATTCTAGATTTGTCTAAGGATTATTGATAAGCATTAGGTGAATGTCTACTATGTATCAAATACCCATACATTTCTTTCTTTAAGACATATGCAAATTTTAGTTTTCCCTTTGTTTGGAATTTTAGAGTGAAACTTGGTTGAGTTTGAGTCTCTTCTGCTTAGCCAAACAGACGATTACATTGATATGTATAGATTAGTCCACTGTAGAATGCGAACAGTGCAGCCTAAATTTGACAGCACTGGTTCTATATTTTTTTTAATAAAAGGTCAACTGTTCATTTTTACTTTATTTGGCAAAATGCTTAGAACTTAACCTTTTCTAACCAGACAATTTAAAATTTTATCACTCTTTTTAAATTAAAATGGCACATAGTTTAAAATACAAAAAAATCTTCCTTGATTTCCCATGTTATCTAAATTTAAGGGCGTCTATGATGCTTTGAAAACTATCACAGTGTTTTAGTTTTTATCTTAGTGCTTTAGTTTTTATCTAGACTTCACTTAAGTAGTGTCATGAAAGAAGTTATTAATTAGTTCAATGAAGTCTTTTGTTTTTAGAGGTATCCATTCCAAAACCAAAGAATAAAAGCCGGTATCTGCAATGAACATGCACAACACTTCCTAAATAGCAAGCCAAAAGATTGGTAACAAACCCTTTTCAATCCCTTTTTTTTTAAACAGAGAGGATGAAAAAGTGACCACTCCTCTACAGTAGGAGGTAGACATTCCATTTTATTCATTCTTTCTTTAAATTAATTTCTCTAGTTCTGTAGATTTTTACTATATAGAAGTAGGTAATTATCTTGGGAAAACTTGCCATGTATTTAAATAAATCATTTTTATAAACTAATAATCACCACATATGTGTTCAAGTCAAGAATTTTACTTTTTGGCTTGGCTTACAGCTGAGGACCTTACATGATTAAATACTGAGTCTTGATTCCACTCCGAAGAGTCTACTGCTGATCCCCTACATACCTTGTGTATCATGAAGAAGGAAACGAGGTCCTTAAGAGAGTTAATGACCAACTCCCTGAGCTGGAGGGACATGAAGGATGCAACAGAAGCAAAATATTCTTCAATGTTACGAGAGGAGTCATAGTCACTCTTGGGAGCAAAATGGATCCACTGCTCCTTCCGGGAGACAAATAGCTGGGCACAGGTGGGGATCCATCTGTAAAGAAAGCAGGGCATCTGACTGAGAATCTCTTCCAAGTTCCAAGATGTCCTCTCAGCCACTCCCAACTCTCCACCACAAGGCAGATGGCTCCTTTCCCACTAAACAGCTCCGCAAGTTGGTACTCTCACATTCCTGGCCACTTCACCTGCCATCACCCCTTTCTGGGGAAGAAAGTAATAAGATTTGGATTGAGAGACTGTTTTCCCATTTAGCAATACCCAAACGGACAGTCCTGCTGAAAGATGAAGGTGTCCATAGTTTATTATATTCAGAGATTGGGGTAAAAGGGCATAAGGAACTGCAATGTTCTGTCCAATTTCTCTCCCTGGCAGATGTCTGTTTTCTAACTGAAACTTTATAGGGGGAAAGAAAAAGGAGAAAAGGAAGAAAACTTGGGAGGAGAAACTTCAGTGTGGTGGTGGCTGCTCAGAAGTTGAGAGCAGAAATTAGAAAACCAAAAGAAGAAATGGATGCCTCATTTTTCTTTCATCCTATTCCCCCAATTTCTAAATTCCAGCAGGAACTACTGGCATTTGCATCTTATGAAGTCTTTTTTCTGCCTGCTAGAAAAGTATTACTCTAACAGTCAGGGAAGTACTGGTAATAGTCATAGTTGTAGAGGTAATAATTACACTTAAGAGCTACTATACGCCAGCTATTGCATAAACATTTTCTCTGATAATAAAATCCGCTTAGTAGATATTATCACCATTATTTCACAGAAGGGAATTTCTCTGGCTCTGGACACAGTCCTGTATGCATTTGCAAAGGAAAAGAGAATTAAGTGACTAAAAACCCCCATCCCTGGAAATTTACAGGTGTCTATCTAGGCCACCTGAATACAAGTCATTCAAATGCATTATCCTTCCCTGGTGGCTCAGATGGTAAAGAATCTGCCTGCAATGCAGGAGACCCAGGTTCAATCCCTGGGTTGGGAAGATCTCCTGGAGAAGGAAGTGGCAACCCACTCCAGTATTCTTGCCTGGAAGATCCCATGGACAGAGAAGCCTGGCGGGCTACAGTCCACGGGGTCACAAAAAGTTGGACACGACTGAGTGTGTAACCCAGCAAGGCCTAAAGGAGTTCAGAGGGAGGGAAAGGAAGTGCTCAGCAAGCAATGGTAATGAGGAGGCTTCAGAAGGGCAAAGGAAGACTAGGAGTGAGGGTCAAAGAGCAGTGTATATGAGGAGGCACAGAGGCTCTCAGGGATGGAAACGTGGAGGGATGAGGACAGAGGAAGGTGTCAGAGAGAAGTTAGCAAAATCTGCGCACCACCCGCCCCCCGCCCCCAGGTTGGAGACCAGTTTTCACTTCAGAGAACTTTTGATTTTTATGATACTGTGACACAGCACCGTTCTGAGGCCAGATACTGACTTGTTGAGAAGAATTTGGCGTGTTTCCATGCAGTGTTTCTGAATGACATCCTGATATTCATGAGGCTGCAGAGGTAATTTTCCCGCCAGTAGTTCTGCTGTTCGAACAAACCTGAGGTCTTTAAATCTGCCAAAAGAGAGGGCAAAACATCCCAAGCCAAGAAGATGCTTAATAAAAAACTTTGTATGATGAATTCAGAGGAAATATATTTTTCATTTTTCAATGAGAGATTTAAACAGATTAAAACTAATTATATCTGAAAAATCTGAGAGTCAGAGGAGGGAGTGGATAGTCCAAAAGAACTCTTGCAAGGAGTAGAGAAACTCAGGAGCTGTTACTGAGCCTTCCTATGTGTCCTTCTCTGGGTAACCCATGGGGAGTGGGATTTTGACACTGACTTGGCATTTGGCTGACTGGAAACTAGGATATGACAAGTCAAAGCTCTTTCCGATACAGGGTAAGATAGGTGAAGACACAAGAGGACAGGGCAAGCAAAGCATCACCTTCATGATCAAGTGGGTTCTACGCAGTCTTCAATGTGGCCCCTTGGTGAGCTACTCAAGACAAATTGGAGGACCACTTTGATCTGGACCCAAAAACCCTATAAACCTGCCTCTTACAGCTGGCAGGCTCACCAAGACACCCATGGCATTCCTGGGATGTTGCCTTACAGTGTAGGAACTCAGTAAATATTTGTTAAATGAACACTTGGATCTCTTCCTGCCCTCTCTGATGATCTTATTTTCTCCTATTTCTCTCAGGTTAATGGAGGTGCTGCCCTTTACCACACTCCCCAAGGCCTTTTTTTTTTTTTTTAGCTCACTGGGCCAGCATTTCTCTTCCTGACACATATTCATTCATTTATTAATCACTCTTTGAAACCATCAGTGCCTACAACTTCCCCAGCCAGATCTCTGCTCACTTTCTTAGCTTGCCCCAGTTCTCACTTCTCATTTTCATCATCCACTGTAATGACCCACTAGGTACTTTCTCTCATACTCCTAAAATCCTACAGCCTACATTTCTATTCTTTTTTTGACGGAGGTGATGAACTTAGGCTTCATCTTGTCTGGCCAGTCACAAAGCACTGCTGGGGAGGACAGAATCGAGAACCTCACTCTCCATGTATGTTTGATATCCAACATTAGCATGGCCCTGGTCACCATCCGATAATTATGTCACTCATCTTTAGTTCAATCGTAATAAACTTCCCACATTGGCCAGAAAAATCTATTTTTTGTTCAGACCACCCTCATTCTGGCCCTTAAACGCTTCCCTTCACTGGTCATTAGGTGACCTCTTGTTTAAAGCTAAATATTACAAGTCACATAAGAACATTTCTCCATAGCATTTCCTTAACAAATCTTTCTCATTGCTCTTTTTTTTGGTTCAGCTGACAAAAACCTAAATGATTTTGGTTCACTCTTGTACAGCCAATTGATACAGCCAATATGGAAGTCAATGTGGAGATTCCTTAAAAAACAAGGAATATAACCACCATACAACCCAGAAATACCACTTCTAGATATATACCCTGAAGAGACCAAAACTGAAAAAAGACACATTCCAAGAGGATGTACACATGAATTTAACTTGATCATAAAAAGAAAATGACAAATTATTAAATGTATAGCTTTTACTGTAAGGATTCTTTATCACTTGCTTTTTTTTTTTTTTCTAATCTAGTCCTTCTTTATATTTATTTGTTTTTAATTGATTGCCTTACAATGTTGGTTTGATTTCAGTCATATGTCAACATGAATTAACCATGGGTGTACATATGTCCCCTCCCTCTTGAATTCCCCTCCCACCTCCTGCGCTTTCCCACCCCTCTGGGTTACTACAGAGCCCAGTGCAAGCTCTATTCACTGCAGTTCTATTTATAACAGCTAGGACACGGAGGCAACCTCGATGCCCAGTAACAGATGAATGGATAAAGAAGCCGTGGTACATACATACAACGGAATACTACTCAGCCATAAAAAGGGACGCTTTGAGTCAGTTCTAATGAGGTAGACGAACCTAGAGCCTATTATACAGAGTGAAGGAAGTCAGAAAGAAAAAAAAAAACAAATATTGTCTACTAACATATATATATATGAAATCTAGAAAGATGGTACTGATGAACCCATTTGCAGAACAGAAAAAGAGTTGGACACACAACTGGGCGACTGAGCTGAACTGAACTGAATGGAGGTGCAGATGTGGAGGACAGACTTACGGACAAGGGTGGGAAGAGGAAGGAGAGGGTGAGATGAATGGAGAGAGTAGCCTGGAAGCACATACACTGCTGCTGCTGCTGCTGAGTCACTTCAGTCGTGTCCGGCTCTGTGTGACCCTATGGACTGCAGCCTGCCAGGTTCCTCTGTCCCTGGGGATTCTCTGGGCAGTTGTACTGGAGTAGGTTGCCATGCCCTCCTCCAGGGGATCTTCCAGCCCCAGGGATTGAATCCAGGTCTCTTGCACTGCAGGTGGATTCTTTACTGTCTGAGTCATCAGAGAAGCCCGAGCACATACACTAACACACGTACACAGACAGCCAGTGGAAATTTGCTATATGACTCAGGGGACTCAAACTGAGGCTCTGCAACAACCACCGATTTCCCTGGGTGGGAAGTGGAAGGAGGTGGAAGAGAGATGGCAGAGGGAGGGGACATATGTACACCTATGGTTAATTCATGTTGATGTATGACAGAAATCAAACCAACGTGGTAAAGCAATCAATTAAAAATAAATAAATATAAAGAAGAAGGACTAGATTAGGAAAAAAGCAAGTGATAAGAATTCTTCTTATAGCAAAAGCTAATAATAATTTGTCATTTTCTTTATGTGATCAAATTAAATTCATGTGTACATTCTCTTGGCACTGAACTTCTGGCAATTTTATCAGCCTTGTGGCTGACTTTCTTGTTAATTTCTAGGTTAATTTTTTTTTTTAAGGCTATAAACATGCTTCTACTTAAAGCAGAACTTATTGAACAACTACTGGATGCCAAGCACTGTTCTAAGCACTTCACCCAACAATCCCATCTTGCATATAAAGAAATAGGGGTCCAGAGAGATTAACTTCCCCAAATCACACAGTTCATCAGGGACAGAGCAAGAATGAGAACCTAGGCTGGTTAGTTTCAGAGTCTACTCTATCTGTACATTATTACTTTTCTATAAATTATTATTACATACTTCTATCTCATTAGAAAACTACTTTTTTCTCATGTCCTGACTAGCACTGCTAATGCCTTAGAATTCAGTTCAAGGAAAGGAATGATTGATGGGCTCTATCCTAGGTTGACTCTACCTGCAATTATTTTTTAAAATACAGGTAAAACTAAGAATGTGAAAAACAAATAAGTCATCCAAGTAATAAGATTCCCCAAAGACGAAACACATACAAAGCTATAGATCCTCCTCAAACAAAATATTTGAGCTACTGATTAAGTTTAACCAATCACAATTACACACACATATATCTGCCTCCAATTTTTCTAATAAAAAACCCACATGGTAGTAGCACATCACTTCATTTACCTGACCTTTTGGTGAACTCTGGTGGCCTCATTCTCCCACCAGGATTCACACTCATTCTTGAGGGGCTCATAAGAAAAATTCAGTCTTTATTATTCCCAGTGCAATTGATTAATGGATAAATAAAATGTGGTATAACAATAAAATGGAATATTATTCAGCCATAAAAATGAAGTACTGATAATGCTTCAATATGGATGAATCTTGAAAACATGGATCTTGCTAACTTAATGCAGCCAGACATGAAAGGCCACATATTGTATGATTCCATTTATGTAAAATATTGAGAATAGGTAAATCCACGGAGACAGGAAGCAGATTAATGTTCTGCCAGGGGCTGAGTGGAAGGGAGAAGTGGGGTAACTACTAATGACTACAGAATTTCTTTAGGGGATAATGAAAACATTCCCAATATTTTCAGGAAAGTTGTACAAATTTGTGAGTATACTCAAAATTACTGTATTGCACACTTCCAGAGGGTGAATTTTAAAGTATGCGAATAACATCTTAATTTAGAAAAATGAAAGAGAGAAAAAGTGACTCCTGCCTCCTCTGGACTTCTACAATATCTGTGGCCAATTTAGTCACTGATAAATATAAGTGAGACTATTGTATGCCAACTCTGCACTGGCCCTGAGTTACATAAAAGAATTAGCTTAAAAAACTAAAAATAGATTTTTATATGATTCAGCAATCCCACTCCTGGGCATATACTCACACAAAAACTATAATTTGAAAAGATATATGTACCAGGACTGCCCTGGTGGCTCAAATAGTAAAGAATCTGCCTGCAGTGTGGAAGACCTGGGTTAGATTCCTGGGTCTGGAAGATCCCCTGGAGGAGGGCATGGCAACCTACTCCAGTACAACTGCCCAGAGAATCCCCAGGGACAGAGGAACCTGGCAGGCTGCAGTCCATAGGGTCACACAGAGTCGGACACAACTGAAGCAGCTAAGCAGCAGCAGCAAGTGCCCCTTCGTTCATAGCAGCACTATTTACAACCACTGAGACATGGAAACAGCCTAAATGTCCACTGAGCAATGAATGGATATAGAAGATGTGGTACACATATACAGTGAAATACTACTCAGCTAGAAAAAAGCATGAAATAATGCCTTAACAACATGGATGGACCTAGAGACTATCATACTAAATGATGTAAGTCATAAAGAGAAAGACGAATACCACCTAATGCCACCTGTATGTGGATTCTAAAATAAGACACAAATGAAGTTATCTATGAAACAGACTCACAGACCGAGACCACAGACTTGTGATTGCCAAGAGGGAGGGAGCATAGGAGAGGGACAGAATGGGAGTTTGGGTTAGTGGAAACTAACTAGTATATACAGAATAGTATATATACAATAGATAAACAACAAAATAGTATACACAGAATAGATAAACAATGAGGTCCTCCTATATAGCACAGGGAACTATATTCAATATCCTGTAATAAACCATAATGGAAAAGAACATGAAAAAGAATGTATATATACAAGCACTTTGCTGTACAGCAAAAATTAACATAACATTGTAAATTAACTGTACTTCAACTAAACAAATTTAAATAAAGAATTGGGAAAGGAACAGAAATAAGAAGACGCAAGCCCCAATCCCATACATTTCATAGGCTAGAGATAGGCAAGCTAGTAAAGGTACAATTATAATTCAGTATCATAGAGCTCATAATGGAGGTCTAATTAACACCTACTGGATACTTGTATCAGGCATTGTTCTAAGTACTCTAAATTATGTATCCCTCCTACCAGCACTATGAAGTAGGAAGTCTTATCCCAAATTGAGAGGTAAGGATGTTACTTATGAAGCGGCAGAGGTAGAGGTGGACCCGAGCAAGCTGGCCCCATGTGAGTGCTCTTAACCAGTATGTTCCAGGGCCCACACACAGACACGGATGCCGTGGAGGCACTAAGGAGGGCCACTTAGCTCTGCACAGAGGTATCCCTTACCATATGCAACCTGGGTCTAGGATTTCCGTCATTTTACTTCAAGGACAGGGCTACTCCCACATGAGATGATCTCTTACATGTGGAAGCAATAAAGGGGAAAAAGGGGCAGGAGGCACTTCTTACTCCGAAAACCACAGCTGCTTCAGGCTGAGCATCATGGGGTTCACCGTGTGCAGGTGCTCTTCGTTCCACTTCTTGGCATTCCTGTAGACACTGTGCCAGGGCACGGGGGCCCGGATCACTCTTTGAGGAAATGCTCGGGGGATGCTCTGAATGAAGAGTCTTTTCCTCTCCATGGGGTCCATGAGGATGTAATCAACTATAACCAAGAGGGCAAATGCTTGTTATTAACCAGGGGCCTTGAGCACTTTGTGCTCTTAAGTTTCAACACTAAGAAGGTAAATAAGCTTCTGTCCATTTACACTTGGAAATGTTCCCTCATTTACAAGGTCATTGGCAATCCCCTGGGTATAACTTAACTGAGTAGGTTTCACCCTGTTGGTATGTGAGACATGTAGGGGGAAGCAGAATATAACTTCAGAGTCTGGAGCACTTAGAATCTGGAGTTTAGTCCTAGTAGGATATCTAGCATCATGCATATCAAAGAACTAGTATTTGCTGAAACGTCATTACGACACAGCACACCAACATAGCTACATAAAAAAATAAACACAATACATGACACCAGATACCTATGAACAGAAATTTAGAGGCCAAATATTTCACATGATATGGACGGGCAAAAGCCTCATAGAGGAAGTAACATTTAAGCTGGGTTATAGAAAATGAGTAGGATTTTGTCTGACAGGATAAGTGCAATTCCATGGTTTTTGTATAACATGCTCAAGAAGCTGTGGGTCATGCTGTGGCAGAAATATCAGGTACAAGCAGTAGAGTTCAAGGTGATAAGACTGGAGAAGTAGGTTGAGGCTGAAATTGGAAGGGCTTTAGATGTTTAATCGGATAAGTTTGATTCTAGCCTATAGCAGACAAGAAGCCATTACACTGTACCACTAGAAGATTGATTAGGAAATTTTAAAAAACCCATTAATTTAGTAAGTATAGCTGTTTTCCAGATAAATGGGAAGGTGGGGAGCTAATATGATCACCTCTCCCCTTTGATGTGTTTCTCACAGTATTCTCACATTATTATGGGCTTCCCTGGTGGCTCAGTGCTCAACTGGTAAAGAATCCACCTGCAATGCAGGAGATCTGGGTTTGATCTCTGGGTTGGGAAGATCCCCTGGAGAAGGGAAAGGCTACCCACTCCAGCATTCTGCCCTGGAGAATTTGGAGTAGGGCACGACTGAGAGACTTTCACTTTCACTTTTCACATTACTTGCTATCATCAAACATTTCCCAATGCCCTACTGTGTGCACAAGACATGCAGCTAAACATGAAAGGGAGTGAGGGTTGATGATATATCAGTAAATGTCTAATAAGGGAGCTGAGACCCAGGAGAAAGACAAGGCCAGTGTTAAAGGCCATAGAGAAACAATGGCACAGGAGAAGTTCCAAAATGGTATGAGTTGAAAGAAGAAGCGAGAAGTGGTATGAATGCACAAGATGGAGTGATCACTGAGGGTTGCAGAGATCAAAATACTTGAAGGAAGAGGTCTTGAGCTACATTTTAAATGTCTCTGGGCGCCTGCTCCTTATGCTGTTGCCCAGGGTGAGAAGCACCTGCATCACCTGGGAGTTAGTTGGAGGTGCAGGATCGTGGGCCCCTCTCAAACTCTACTGAATCAGAATCTGCACTTTAATAAAATCCTTAGGTTACACAGATGCACAGTGAAATGTGATAAGCACTGGTATGGACATGAGTGATGGTGGCAGTGTGAGGGAGCAACTGAATGAAAAGTTACACAATATTTTTGGCATTTTTCTGAGAAAACAGAGAGAAGAACTGACAGTGAAAGGAAAGAAGGTGCCCTCCACATAGGAACCCTGCCCCATTTATGCACAGCCTTACCAATGCTCTTCATGAGGCTGCTATAATAGTCACTTTCCTTCTCCTCCACAAGGGCAGCCATCAGGGGTTCCAGGAAGGGGCTTGTCAGCAGTGTGTTTGAAATCAGCTTTGAAATCCGAACCATCACTTTGTCCTCCTCAGGGGCAATCATGTCTTTTCGGATTCCACTCGTCAAATAGTAGTAGTATCTCTTCCATAAACAAACCAGCAGGAACAAAATGATCATAATCAATTGGTTAACTGTGCCCACTTGCCCACACCCATCAGCTGCTAAAGTACCCTGTTCATACAGCACTGATCTCCTTCCTTCTTGGTCCATGACAGCACGCTCATTGTAATAAATTGTTGGTGAGTATTCCTCATGGCTCTGGAGGAGTCAACCAAAGCCAGAGAGATCTCAGTGCTGTATAAGGAAGGATTTGTCAAATGCCATGCGAATAGGAGCAGTGGGAAGAGGACTAAGCCCTGGGGTTGAAGATAACATATCTGGTGAGTTTTAAGAAGAGGAATGACAAGCTCCTCAAATGGACTCAATTCACCCTCCTTTATAACAAGGACCCTATATGAAGAAAGTACTTGATCCTATGGCTTATGGGAAAACCCCCAAGTCTGAGTGAGACTTATGATAATTACTCTAATTCAACCATGAGGACTTTTGAGTTTAGAAAAGCAACACAAACACATGAATTGAACAGGCTCAGTGTGAGCTGGTGACATTAGGAAGTTTGGTTTATTTAGGGCTTGCCTCTAAGCTGCTAGATGGCTGAATGGTTCTAGAAATGAATAATTGCAGATAAAAGAGAAGCACAAAGTATAGGAAAGGGTTTGAAATCAGCTTTGACCTTCTTTGCCAATTGTCTGTGGTCAGAAAAGGCTGGACTTGCATCTCTCCAAACTTGATAAAGGACAAATTTCCAAAGTTCTCTCATTATAAGAACTGCCTGGGGTGAGGAGAGAGAGGCTCCTTTTAAAATGCAGATTCACAGACCCCTCCCTCCTAGGGCATTTAGGATATGTTAACAAGAACTGCAGGCGATTCTTATTTTCAGGCAAGTCTGAGAAATGTTGCTATTGTTCTGTGCTCTTAAGAGAACAGAATGTTAGTATCAGCCAGACTGGTCTAAATTCTAGTTTTGCCTCTTACTGACTGTATAACTTGGGGCAAGTTGATTAAGCAGTCTCCACCCCAATTTCCACAACTTGACAACAGGAATAATCAAAATCCCCAGGTCCTGAATAGGGTCAAGCATCTAGAGGGTTTAGTATGGAATTTTGCTAATAGCACATTCTTAGTCACTATTCGTTTTTATTGTTAATCATTTTACTATACACTCTAAATTCAAAAGCTCTTTGCTCTAACGTTTTGCAGGTCTTTCAAGTTAGGGGTTAGAGGCTCAAAAGTCTATCTGGGACCAAGCAGGTAATGTTAATAACTGAAAGTTGGCTGGACATAATAAAATAATAAGGAATTGTGGAGACTGACAAACCAGAGAATGTATTTCTCATCTAAAGGAGGTAGCTATTGTTCAGTTTCAAATATATTAATTTTTTCAAGAGAGGTTAGAAATCCAGCTTATGTGAGATTTCTTTCATTTTTCCAAACACATCTGTAGGCTATATTTAACTTATGGTCGGGCTGCTGGATAAAACACGGGATGCACTGGAATATACTAAAAATTATTCATCATTTATCTGAAATTCAAACAGAGTGCCACGTTTTTTGTTTTGTTTTTCAAAATCTGGCAACCCTAGCCTATGTTCTATGCAGCCATTTTGCAACCTATGTTCTAAGAGGATCTGAAGGCACCGGTTTCTAAGACTTGCTAAAGCAGAAGACTCGCGCATGCACACCTTCATTCAGTAGTCTGCACGGGGTCTGGTCTTCAGTATCTTTATTTATTTATTTTTAAAAATAATTTATTTCATTGGAGGCTAATTACTTTACAATATTGTGGCAGTTTTTGCCATACATTGACGTGAATCAGCCACAGGTGTACCTGTGTCCCCCCATCCTGAAACCCCCTTCCAAAGCCCTCCCCCGCCATCCCTCTGGGTTGTCCCAGAGCACCAGCTTCACGAGTGCCCTGCTTCATGCATCGAACTTGCACTGGTCATCTATTTTACATATGGTAATATACATCCTTCAGTGCTATTCTCTCATATCGTCCCACCTTTGCCTTCTCCCACATAGTCCAAAAGTCTGTTCTTTACATCTGTGTCTTTTTTGCTGTTTTGCATACAGGGTCGTCATTATCATCTATCTAAATTCCATATATATGTGTTAATATACTGTATTGGTGTTTCTCTTTCTGACTTACTTCACCTTGAATAGCCATAGCAATGTTGAGAAAGAAGAAGGGAAATCAACCTGCCTGTCTTTGGACTTCAGTATTTTTAAAACATTCCTCAGGTGACTACCGCTTTTCTCCAGTTTAGAATCACTGATACGTCAAGAATAACAATTAGCAAATTGAGAGAAAGGAGGCAATAAGAATGTACCTCCAAGTCTGATTCAGATGGTTTGGTTTCTTTACTTTCTATTTCCATCTCCTGCTGTAACATCACATCAATCTGTTCTTCTGGACTCATTGGTCTGCTTCCTGGGAAAGTCAAAGATGTCACAACCTCCTTCTTCATAGGTAAGGTGGTTGAGGCTGACTTCATCCTGAAAAGGAGACACAGCTTAGTGCCTGGTTCCATGAACACTTCATTCTTCATAAGTTGTAAGCACTGGTTTTGCTTAGTTAGCTAATTTATTTTTATTTCAGGCCTTAATAAATTGGATTAAGAGTATTGGTGGGAAAAAACATAAGTAACTAGGTATCCAGGAATGCTTTAAAGTCAAGAAGCAGAGTTTGCCTCTCATGAGACCATAACCTTCTTCAGTTCATTCTAGTGTCCTGCAATCCCCTGTGCCCATAGAAAAACCTTACCCAGTGAGATCCTCTTTGTCTTTGGGGGAGAACTTCATTTTCTTCTTGTTAGGCTCTGATGAGCTTTTATTTGCTAGAACAGTGGAGAAGAAAGATATCAGTGATGAGCAGTGACCTTGGGCCACCTTCTGCCCACAGGAATGCAAGTCTTAGGGCAGTCCAAGAGAACACTAAGAGGGGTGGACTTGGTGTGGTGGGATGAAGCAGGTGATGCAGACCCTGGTCCCACTTGTACCACTAATTGCCTGTGTGACCCTGAAGAAGTGACCATCACTCCAAGCCTCAGCTTCCTCAACTGTGAAATGGGGATGAGCATACCTTCTGTTTTCTCATACACTGGACAAATATTAATATATCCTCAATTCACCCCCCCAATCCTATGTGCTCTATTTTCTAAACATGTGGTGTATTATTGCTAAATATTTTTCTTTAAATAGATTCAGACTTTTAAACTTAAGCTATTTATTTTAAAGCAAATATTATATGAGTATCACAAATAGAAAAACCAGTATCATTTTCAAGAAATATAATTATTGCAAATAGAAAAAATGATGTAATTTGCAACAAATAGAAGGCATTGCAATAAATATCATTTGTGATAAATAAATTTAATAAATAAAATATAAAACTCTACTAAGAGGACTTCCCTGGTGGCCTAGTGGTTGAGAATCCGACTTCCAGTGTAAGGAATTCGGGTTCGATCCTTGCTTGGGGAACTAAGATCCCACATGTTGTGGGGCAACTAAGCCCATGTGCTGTAACTACTGATCCTGCACACTCTAGGGCCTACATGCCACAACTAGAGAGAAGCCCACACCCAGCAACAAAGAGCCTGCACACAACAACAGAAGATCCCTGATTCCACAACTGAGGCCTGACACAGCCAAAAATAAACAAATAAATATTTTAAAATAAAAAAATGTATATACATACAAAATGTATATATATATAAAGTACACACACACACACATATATACATATATATCATTCTACTACTAAACCTTAACTGGATACTTGCTTAAGAGTCTAGTGTAAGAAATTAACATGTCATTTTAGACACGTTGAATACATACTAATAGGAAATTGATATTTTGATAGAACCAGAGGATTGAAGACTGTTAACCAAGATGTATTCTGAGTTCATACTTTGATTTCCTCAATCTACTCCAAATATCAATCCTAAAGGAAATCAGCCCTGAATATAAACCGGAAGGACTGATGCTGAAGCTAAGCTCCAATACTCTGGCCACCTGTAGGTGAAGAGCTGACTCCTTGGAAAATACCCTGATGCTTGGAAAGGTTGAAGGCAGGCGGGAAGGGGGCAGCAGAGGTTGAGTGGCATCACTGACTCAACAGACATGATTCTGAGTAAACTCTAGGAGACAGTGAAGGACAGCGAAGCCTGGTACGCTACAGTTCAGGGTTGCAAAGAGAAGAACATGACTTAGCAACTCAACAACAACAACCACAAATATAACAGTAACAGAAAAAATTCTTTAAAATTAAAAAGACGATGCATTGTTCAAAAAGATGCTCTTCTGTGTGAACTCAAACACAGTGTGAAGTAAAAATCTTAAACTTGGCTTCTGGCACCAAAGCAGGCAGAAATAATTAGGTGATTGACACCTGGGGGAATAATGAAATCCAAAACACACCATGACTGTGGGAACTGAAGCTAGGTTCACAGTATAAAGCCATGGCTGCCCTACCCATGAAGACAGGCTGAAAAGCCAGCAACACTGTCATGCAGATAAAGCACCTGTATCCTCAATTCACACAGTGACCACAGATAGCAAAGAAAAGCTGGTAATAACTAGGCCAAGCCTAACATAACCTCAGGGACCAGATCTACAACATCCCTAAAACAGCACCTTAGGATGGAAGTTCTAAGCCATCAATAATAAGATCTGGTACTAATTTGGGGTCCTAAGGTGCCAGATGAAGGCATAAGGAAGAAAGGCAAGATTTTAAAAGGTATGTCAAAAGAATGCACTGAGTACATTTATAAGTATGAACAACCAAAACTAACTTATGGTGACAGAAATAAGAAACGGGGCAGGATGGTACTGGGGAGAGGAAGGACCTGATGGGAAAGGTGCACAGGAGAACTTCCTCTAGTGATGGAAATGCCCTATATCTTATTTGGGTGGTGGCTATATACAAATATGGTATAAGCGACTGACAAAACTCACTGAACTGAACACTAAGATCTGTGCATTTTATTGTGTGTGAATTAAACAACAAATGGGAAATTCATGTAGCAAGAAGGGGAAAAGCTCTCAACATAAGCCTGCAAGCTAAAATCCCATAGCACATGAGAAAAACCAATATAAGAAAGATAGCAAATAAACTCAACAACTGAGGGAAATATTTACAAAATGGAAATAATATAGCAACACTAATATTGCTGCAAAATAAATGTTTAAGATCCTCCAAGTGATACAGAAAATGTTATGTCCATGAGAATAGAATAAGAAACTGGCAACACTCATAAGTAGAACCAATTAAGAAATCTGAAAATGAAAGACAGTGTTATTAAAATAAAAAAAAAAACAAAAAAAAATAAAAATAAAATAAAAAAAACATTTATTATACAGGATAAACTCAAGACTGAACAGAGTTGAAGAGCAAATTAGTGAGTTGGAAGATAAATTTGAGGAATTCACCCAGACACAGCACAGAAAGAATAAAGAAAAACATGAAACTGAGTTTGAGACAGCAGGCAGATTGCAAATCTCCAACATATCTCTAACAAAAACTACTAATGGATATCCTTAAGCAGACATATGTGTACCCAGTGGGACTAAACAAATTAATACATAAAAAGTACTGTGGAACTTTTGGCCACCAACATGACCACCAAGGATCCCCACTTCCTGTAATAATCGTGCTCTTGTATAGTCCTCTTGAGTGTGGGACTTAGCAACTTGATTCTAACACAGAGAAAATGGCAAAAACCATAGGATGTCACATTCAAAATTAAGCTCCCAAAAGATGGTGGTTTCTATCTTACTGGTTCTCTTCTATTGCATTTCCTCCAAGGGAAACTAGAAGTCATGTGAGTTGCCTGGTGGATAGGCCCATTCGGTAAGAAACTGATGTCTACGGCCAACAGGAAGTGGGGGAGGTGAGTAAGCTTGGAAGAGGATCCTTCCTTGGTTGCCTTTAGATGACTGTGCCCTTGGACACATTGATTGTACACTTGTAAGAGACTCTAAGCCAGTTAAGCCATTCCCACATTCTTGACAAATAACAAATGGATAACATTTGTTGACATATAACATATATGTCAACAAGATATAACATATCTTGACAGATAACAAATGGAGCTTATTTTAAACTATTGAGTTTGGTAGTAATTTGTTATGCAGCAATCAACAAGCTGGATTTAGAAAAGTCAGAGGAACCAGAGATCAAATTGCCAACATCTGTTGGATCATAGAAAAAGCAAGAGGGTTCCAGAAAAACATCTACTTCTGCTTTATTGACTACGCCAAAGCCTTTGACTGTGTGGATCACAACAAACTGTGGAAAATTCTTAAAGAGATGGGAATACCAGACCATCTGATCTGCCTCCTGAGAAACCTGTAGGTCAAGAAGCAACAGTTAGAACTGGACATGGAACAACAGACGGGTTCCAATTTGGGAAAGGAGTACGTCAAGGCTGTATATTGTCACCCTGCTTATTTAACTTATATGCAGAGTACATCATGCAAAATGCTTGGCTGGATGAAGCACAAGCTGGAATCAAGATTGCTGGGAGAAGTAAGAATAACCTCAGATACTCAGATGACACCACCCTTATGGCAGAAAGTGAAGAAGAACTAAAGAGCCTCTTGATGAAAGTGAAAGAGGAGAATAATAAAAAAGTTGGCTTAAAACTCAACATTCAGAAAACTAACATCATGGCATCCAGTCCCATCACTTCATAACAAATAGATGGGGAAACAATGGAAACAGCAACAGATTTTATTTTGTTGGGTTCAAAAATCACTGCAGATGGTGACTGCAGCCATGAAATTAAAAGACACTTGGCTCCTTGAAAGAAAAGCTATAACCAACCTAGACAGCATTATTAAAAAGCAGAGACATTACTTTGCCAACAAAGGTCTGTCTAGTCAAAGCTATGGCTTTCCCAGTAGTCATTTATGGATGTGAGAGTTGGACTATAAAGAAAGCTGAGTGCTGAAGAATTGATGCTTTTGAACTGTGGTATTGGAGAAGACTCTTGAGAGTCCTTTGGACTGCAAGGAGATCAAGCCAGTCAATCCTAAAGGAGATCAGTCCTGAATATTCATTGGAAGGACTGATGCTGAAGCGGAAACTCCAATACTTTGGCCACCTGATGCAAAGAGCTGACTCATTTGAAAAGCCCCTGATACTGGGAAAGATTGAAGGCAGAAGAAGGGGATGACAGAGGATGAGATGGTTGGAGGTTAGATGGCATAATCAACTCAATGGACATGAGTTTGAGCAAGCTTCGGGAGTTGGTGATGGATAGGGAGGCCTGGTGTGCTGCCGTCCATGGGGTTGCAAAGAGTCAGACACGACTGAGCGACTGAACTGAACTGAACTGAACGGAGCAGTCAACAAGAAGCTTGGTGTATGTTAAACATCATGCTAGCCATTACAGTCATTCTCATTTCATAGATGAGGAAACTGAGGCTTCATGAGGTTGCCCAAAGTTATCTATAGTAAAAGTGGAGCCAGGACTAGAACCCAGGATTAGAAATCTCCCAAAGCCCCATTCTAAGTAGGTATGACACACTGCAGGAAATACCTGATGGCAGCCCCTGAACGATCTTTTCCCTGGGGACACTGACGGTGACGGGCTGGTAGACTTTCAGCAGGTCCTTCAGCTTCAGGTCCCGAGCTGTCAAGGAGTAGTTGTTGGCAATGGAATCACTGGGTCCACAGTGGTGCTGCTGCTCTTTGAAGGGTGCAGCCAGGGTCCATGATGTGCGTTGCATCAAGGGGGGATAAAAGCTGTGCGACATGACTGTCTACAAGGGGAGAAATGCAGAGTGAGTCATGTGAGGGACATCATGCAGGGAGCCTGGGCTCCTCTCGGCCAGGCTCCACTCACATTGAGACTCATGGCATCCCACATGCCTAATATTCTGCACACTGAGTGCAAATACTTTTGGAATGGACACCAATTTTACCTCTCTGACCACCATGAGCATGCTTTCTGATGGCAAGGATAACAGCTGATTTTCAACATGCAGTAAATTTGTGATCAGGTAATTTACATCTATTGTCTTTACTGTTATGTACATGGCTATCAGGTAGAAATAATTGTTCTCATTTTATAGTTGAATATGCAGAAGTTCAGAGCATTTAAATAATGCAGCAGGTTAAGTGAGAAGGCTAGATTTGTGCTACTACATAGCTCTTTTTCCCACTGTGCTATAGCCTCTTCCAGTGGCAGAAATGACTGAGGCCTCTAATCCTATCTGTCAAGTCCATTTGACCCCCAACCGTTACCAGCAGAAGAGCAGCACCCAGGTGAACATACCCGATAGAGTTCAGATGGTTCTTCGTTAGCAGAAGCAGGCAGAGGGGGCAACTCTGGCCGCATCTGGGAGTGGCTCATGTAATATATGGAGTCACTTTTGGGGATCTGTGGGAAACAAATACAAAGCCACTCTTCAGGAATTAGGAAAGATTTCCAAGCCTCTGCAGTGCATAATGAGTAAAAAGTTCCTCAGAAAAGGACTTAAGCACAAATGTCTGCCATAAACACCCTTCTCACCACTATCCATTGGTTTCAATTCTTAAGAGTTAAAGTCTCTTCTCTAGCATCTCCTCATGGCTACCCTTCTATGAGCAAATTCATGTATTTTTCCCCTAGGAAGAACCCAAATCTGAGGGCACTCCCAGCTTCCCTACCCTGGGTTGTAATTAAAGGGGTTGACTTAAAAAAAATTGACTCTTGCATTTCACATGGGCAAAATTCCAAACAGAAACTCGCTTATGTAGTGGTATAAATAACTCTGTGCTTCCTGTGAAAAGAAAAGAATATATTTAAAGAGTGTGGGTGTTTGAGTCCACCATTCCAATCAGGGAGTGTGTTCTTGGGAGTGAGCCTCAGACAGAGGTGAACCTGTGGCCCCCATGGCCACGCTCAGTTCCCAGTGCTTCTTCACCTCAGAGCTGGCTTCCGTGTTGAGAGGTGCCCTGAGTTTCTTTCCTATACCCAACCCCTAGAAGCAAGACAACTATTCATCTGGGGCTGCGGAGGGAAACCTCTGGGCTGGATTTACTGAGAGATGTTGCTATACAGTACTTTAAAGGTAGTTTAAAGAAAGCCGCCAGTGCAATTTTGGCTCTGTGGTTTTTCACCTCAAGCAATGACTATGGACTGAACTCTTGTGTAAGATGAGACATTATTAGATAGATTTATTTGGGTCAGCAAATTAAGTCATGCAGGGTAACTGGCAGAAGGTAGACATGTAGGGGGTAAATGAGTCAGACGTTTGTCATCCCCATGCCCCAACCAATTCCTCACTGATGACTCAACCTCATAAAATAATCACATTAACAATAACATCTGCCATTATTCCAAACATTATGTGCCAGGCATGTATGAGATTTTTTATATCCAGTTCTAGCTGAAACTAAGGTTCATAGGGGATAGGTAGGATATTTTGTTATTCTTGCTGTTGTTCAGTCACTAAGTTATGTCTGACTCTTTACAACCCCATGGACTGCAGCCACCAAGTTTCCCTGTCCCTCACCATCCCCTGGAGTTCACCCAAGTTCATGTGAATCAGTGATGTTATCCAACCATCTTATCCTCTGCCATCCTCTTCTTCTTTTGCCTTCAATCTTTCCTAGCATCAGGGGCTTTTCCAATGAGTCTGCTCTTCTCATCAGGTGGCCAAAGTATTGGTGCTTCAGCTTCAGCATCAGTCCTTTCAATGAATATTCTGAGTTGATTTCCTTTAGGATTGACTGGCTTGATCTCCTTGCTGTCCAAGGGACTCTCAAGAGTCTTCTCCAGCACCACAATTTGAAAACATCATTTCTTCTGTGCTCAGCCTTCTTTATGGTCCAATTCTCATATCCATCCATGATTACTAGAAAAACCAGAGCTTTGCCTATATGGACCTATGTCAGCAAAGTGATGTCTTTGCTTTTTAATACGCTGTCTAGGTTTGTCATAGCTTTCCTTCCAAGAAGCAAGCGTCTTCTAATTTCATGGCTGCAGCAATCATCCACAGTGATTTTGGAGCTCAAGAAGAAAAAAAAATCTGTCACTGATTTCACTTTTTCCCCTTCTGTTTGCCATGGAGTGATGGGACCATATGGTAAGGTAAGGACCATATGGCCATGAAGAGGTGCTTTTAAAAACACACTAGTTTGCATCCCAACACATTGGAAATGGCAATTGTTTTGAGAATGTGTTGATTTTAAAATTAAAAGAAAACTTGCAAACTCTTAAAAAAATGCATACTGAGCCTGGGAATTTTAAAAAATATAATAGGTTCACTGATCTAATGGCCTAATTCAGTGGTTTCAAAAATTGTGGTGCATTAGACCCACTAACAGAATCATGCTGCTTAGGCTCCACCTTAAACAAGATGACCCTATTGTTTTCTGCTTAGAGAACTTGCTTTGTCTATTTAAATCACTATGTCTGTCTCTCAGCTCTTGACCTCAGTTTCAAGGATCTAAGAATCAACCAACCACATCCAAGAGCCTGCTCTTTCACTACTGAAGTTAGTATTAAGATCTGCACTTAAGAGGTGAACAAAATGAAAAAATTCAGCATCAACTTGAACGGAATCTGGTCATCCAAGGTAGATACCTGCAATAGTATTTTCCGGGAAATGAAGTTGTTCATGATTTCCTTCAGGAGTTCAGATGTACAACATATACTGATTGATAAGTCAGGGCTGCCTGCATTTTGTCTTGGCAAGCAAGAGGGTTTTATGGTCAGTGGTAATATTTCCCTTGGCCTAGCTTTTAAATCTGTTTCAAATAAAAGTCTTCATTAAAAAACAATAAACAGAAACAGATTTTGGACATCTTAAGTTACAAGAGAGGGAACGAGTAGTTAAACCAAGAAACCCTGACCTTTTGCAGTTGAGGAGAATACTAATATTATTCAGGAGATGTCTTGGCATTCATGCTTCTGTTTATGGTTAGGATAAACCTGATTTCAGCCCTCAGACATATTGGAAAGTTACTCTTACTAGCAAAGCAGGCAGAATATAGCCCTAGTGGACATAATTGGCTCTACTCCAATTTCAGTCCACTTTGTACAGTGTCCAAGCACCTGTATCCAGGCCAGAGCATGTGATACAGGTCTGGCCAATCAGAATACTCTCTCCTCCAGATGCTATGATTGGTTCGGGGATAGACATGTGACCCAAGGTGGGCTGATCATAGTTGTTTCTGATACTTTTGCTAGAGCCATTGGGAAAGAGGTAGTCTAAACAGCCATCTTTGCTTTATGTGGGGAAAAAAAAGCTTTCCTTAGACTAAAACCATCATAAAGCAGAGCACCAGAATGAGAAAGACTCTCAGTGACATCATCTGGGCCCCAGGACCCAGCTTGGACTTCTCAGTTACTTAAGCCCATAGATTCGTTTTTGGATTTGAGTCAGACATATTTATGTCCCTCTATATTGAGAGTTAGTCAGCCAAGAGATAGACACAGAGGCAGCTGAGTCATCATACCAGGAGAAAAGCCATTCTGGGGATAATAAAGGAAGTGCTAGTGCTAAGTCACTTTCAGTCATGTCTGACTCTTTTTTACCCCATGGACTGTAGCCCACGAGGCTCCTCTGCCCATGGGATTCTCCAGACAAGAATACTGCAGCAGAAGCAAAACATTTTCCAAGAAAACAAACTAACCTTGAGCATTTTGCAGAACATAATGGAGAGAAGCAGAACCTCTGAAAAACAAATTAAACTTTGAGCTGGTTCACAGGCACAGACTAAGACTTATACATATAGAACTGTAAAAACCATGATAGCAGAAAACAGCTCAGTTCATGGAACAGGCACACGTGGGACACATACAAGACCAGCAGATCTAGAAGTCAATTCACAGAACAAAAAGAGTTTTCTTAAACATACTTGGTTAAGAACTCTCTGTGGCCCCTTCAAGGTGAAAGAGATGGAGATTTGTAAGACCTATTTGGATACCCAGAACAGTTTGTTAAAAATATTAATGCTTAAGTGTTCTCTCTGGTAAATAGCAGCGTGTTTTCACTTCGGGGGTAGGCTCAGTAATTGTCAACAAATTTACTTTTTTCCCTCAACAAATCCACTTTAATTTTACAAAATTTTGATTTAAAATGCTCCTCTGGACACCTCAATATATGGCAACTTAATGGATCTTAGCTTTTCCATCAAGATTCTGCCACATAGATTGGGTAGATCTGTTCCTTTCAGGTGTCTTATTTCTAACTGTACATGATGTTTTTAAGTCTTTCATGGAAACAGTTCCCAAATGCTCACTTGAGGACCTGGAACAGCAGAATCACTAGGATCTTAGCTAAAAATACAGATTGCAGGGCTTTACTTCAGACCTTCTGAATCAGAATCTTTGGGAGTGAGGCCAAGTCTCCATATTTTCAAGAGACTCCCAGTATATTCTTACATACATCCAGTGTTGGGAGCTGTCGGATGAAATATATGATCTAGTAGCCTTGGAAAGGAAGGGAAAGAAAGGTGTCTATTCCTGAAATTTTCTCAACAAAACCTAAAGATGTCCAAAAGTCTAATGCATCACAAAGCATAATTCAAGGACACAACAAAATATAATTAATATACATGCTTGGTCAGGGGCTTCCCAGGCAGCTCAGTGGGTAAAGAATCTGTCTGCAATGCAGGAAATGCAGGAGACATGGGTCCGATCCCTGGGTTGGGAATATCCCCGGAGGAGGGCATGGCAACCCATTCCAGTATATTCGCTTAGAGAATCCCATGGACAGAGGAGCCTGGTGGGGACAGTCCATAGGGTTGAAAAGAGTCAGACATGAGTGAAGGGATGGAGCATGCAGGCATGCACATGCTTGGTCAAGGAGATCTAACACGGCTATTGGTTTGTGATTGAAATGCCTCCTTCCTACCCACTTTCAAATTCCCTACATGCTGAAAATATTACAGGTATAAAGAAAGCTGAGCGCTGAAGAATTGATGCTTTTGAACTGTGGTGTTGCAGAAGACTCTTGAGAGTCCTCTGGATTGCAAGGAGATCCAACCAGTCCATCCTCAAGGAAATCAGTCCTGAATATTCACTGGAAGGACTGATGTTGAGGCTGAAACTCCAATACTTTGACCACCTGATGCGAAGAGCTGACTCATTTGAAAAGACCCTGATGCTGGGAAAGATTGAAGGCGGGAGAAGAAGGGGATGACAGAGGCTGAGGTGGTTAGATGGCATCACCGACGTGATGGACATGAGTATGAGTAAACTCCAGGAGTTAGTGATGGACAGGGAAGCCTGTTGTGCTGCAGTCCATGGGGTTGCAAAGAGTTGGACACAACTGAGCAACTGAACTGAACGAAATAAGAAACACACTCTAAAATTCACGCCTACCTTCTGTGATGAGCAATCTGTGTCATTCATGTTGTCCATTCTAACTGGACCTATTAAAAAAAGGAACAATGAGCTCTCTCAGCTTCTTTTCTATCAGTGGCTCTGAGATTCACACTTCCGTATAGCATAATGGGGATGTCACAGATGATGGAACTTTACAGATGTTCTGAAAGCTCTGTTCATGGGGCTGCCTCTCTGAGGTCATAGACTTCAGCCCACTGAGCAGTTTCTTGGTAGCAGAGAAGAGAGGGGAAAGCTGGAGAATGAAACAGCAGCCTTGGGGTTCTGCCAGCTCTGTGCTGTGGCTTCCTGCAAAGGCCGCACTTCCCTTCCACTGAGTGGCCCTTCTCTTGAACTTTTCCAGGAAGACACTGAGTTCACCGTAGAGGAAAATCTGAAGCAGAGTCACACGCTAACACAGAGAAGGGGGAGGCAGCGACTCACCAAACTATCCCTCTGGGGCCTGAATCCTTCTCTCCTCCTCCTCTCGGGTTATTTTAACACTGGAGGAGCTTGTACCCAGGTCCTGGAGCCAGTCACCAGGCTTCAGCGTCTGTTGCTAGGGAAGGAGGGGCCTCTGCTGTGCCCCGATACAAGACTGGGCTTGACTCAGCTCTGTGTCCAGGTCTCTCCCTTTGCTGGAGGCCATCTAGGCAGCAGGAAGTTTTGGTGACAGAAAGGAAGGTGGGAGGGTGTTTAGCAATGATCCAGATGGTGACAGGCAATTAGAGGCTGTGCCTTGGAGGAGTCTAAAAGCACACATTTTGAACTATGGTGTTGGAGAAGACTCTTGAGAGTCCCTTGGACTGCAAGGAGATCCAACCAGTCCATCCTAAAGGAGATAAGTCCTGGGTGTTCATTGGAAGGACTGATGCTGGAGCTGAAACTCCAATACTTTGGCCACCTCATGCGAAGAGTTGACTCATTGGAAAAGACCCTGATGCTGGGAGGGATTGGGGGCAGGAGGAGAAGGGGACGACAGAGGATGAGATGGCTGGGTGGCATCACCGACTCGATGGGCATGAGTTTGAGTAAACTCCGGGAGTTCGTGATGGACAGGGAGGCCTGGCATGCTGCGATTCATGGGGTCGCAAAGAGTCGGATACGACTGAGCGACTGAACTGAACTGAAAAGCACACAGAAAACTGAAAGTTGCTCAGTTGTGTCCGACTCTTTGCAACCCCATGGATTATACAGTCTATGGAATTCTCCAGGCCAGAATACTGGAGTGGGTAGCTGTTCCCTTCTCCAGGGAATCTTCCCAAGCAAGGGATCAAACCCAAGTCTCCCACATTGCAAGCGGATTCTTTACAAGCTGAGCCACAAGGGAAGCCCAATGCACACAGAGTGGCGGTTAAATTCTTGGGTCCAAGAGTCATACAGGTCTGGGTTCAGATTCTGCCCCTCCCATTAATTAGCTATGTGGCTTGAGTAAACTGCTTGATCTCTCCAAGTGTCCTTTACAATGTAAAATGCCAATAATGTGACAACCTACCTCATAGGTGGGTTTGAGAGTTTAATGAGATAATGCCTGTAAAGCAATTTGCACATAGTAGAAGGATGACCAACTTGTCCCAGTTTCCTGGGAACTCCCTTAGTCCTGGACAGACTGGGACAGTTTGGTCACTCAACACAGTAGGCAGTCTGTAAATGTGGCTAAACATCACTCTCATGATAAACACAGAAACACATGCACATATACGCTCACACATGAAAGACATGATTAACTCCTATGCCATTCAACCCCTGGATTGGGAAGATCCCCTGGAGGAGGGCATGGAAACCCACTTCATATTCTTGTCTGGAGAATCCCCATGGACAGAGGAGCCTGGTGGGCTACAGTCCCTGGCTGAAAAAAGTCAGATACAACTGAATAACTAAGCAGAGCACACAGACATTCAAAGCACATGTTAAGTGGTCACTTTCAAAATTCTTTTAAAATCAAATTCAATTTACTGAGCTCTTTTTGGGAGACATGCTTCTACATCTGTTTTTCACTCAATTTCCCCCCAAACTCCATGATGTTGCCATTTTATGATTGATGAAACAAACACTGAGAAAGATATACAACTTATCCAAGTTGCCAGGACTCACAAGTCCTGCTGACACAATTTGAACCCTGTCCTTATGACTTCAGAGTTCAGTGTTCTTTCCATAAAGTGCCTGCCCAGAACACAAACATTTCTAGATCTTATGATGAGCATCATATAGTAAGAAGTACTTCTATTTCTCCTTCTTACTTCTTCCTCAAGTTTGGTTTTCCATACTTAGAAAATAACCTTGAGGCTCCTCATTCCTTACACTTGCATTCTCTACCATAAAGTATACATAACAGTTTCAAATAGTGTTTAGAATAAATGAGCCAGTGAAAGGGTTTGAGACTTTAGACAGAAATGGGGTTATTACTAGGCCTCCTATAATAGGATATGAAACCCCATGTCTCACAAAAAAAACCCAGCAGCTGTAACCCAACAAAGTGAAGTACTTTAGAAAGGGCCTGGTAGGGAGCCCATGAACCTCATGACCTTGTGGGTGAGTAGAGAACATGCCTCCTTCTGAAATTGTGCTTTAAGGCTTTAAGTCTATGTGTATACAAAAACATCAAAGTAATAGTCATAGCTTTCATTTCTCGATATATATCAGCTGCTGGCACTGTGGAAAGCACTTAATGAGCATCATGTTTCCAAATCTTCTCAACAATTTGAGAATATAAATACAATTATCCCAAGTTTTATAACTGAGGAAACTGAGAAACAGGGAGGTTAATTTGCCCATAGCTACTCAGCTAGGCCAGTGGCAAAGCTGGAACTTGATTATGGTATCTGCTCCATGGTTTTAACTAAAAGCCCACATGTAGTCTGAAGGAAGATAGAAAATAAATAAAATATCTGCCAAAGAGAATGAAAATTCCATCACCCCTCCTCTAACCCAGACCACCTCACTAGCACCAGAATTGTTTGCTGACTTAATCTACTGATCAGTAATTTCCAAGTGAGGATGCAGGCCTTAAATCCCTTAACTTCAAGCATACAGGGTTGCCAGATAAAATACAGGATGTCCATACATACTCATATGAAAAAGTTATCTGTTGCTCACCTGAAATTCAAACTGAACTGGGTGTCCTGTATTCGCTAAATCTGGCAACATGGGAGAAGAGGTCAGCTCGGTTCTAGGTTGTCTTCATCTTTGTTAACAGTTTAGAGTCTCAATCTATTGCTGGAATTTTTCACACATTTCTAATTCAGGATCCAGTGCTTCTGGCAGGTCATTACTGAGTCTGAAAATAGTTGCTAGCCAGGGTAAGTAACTCTGGAAAGGTGTAGAAGAAGCTGCACATGGATTTATTTGATTGAACCATAACAGCAAGAGCCAAGTCCTTGTGTTACAAATAGATGCTAAGATTCCCACCATCAGGGAATATATAGTGTTGTACAGGAGTCAGCCAACAAACAAGGAAAAGCAAAATCTATCTGGGCAAAAATGGGAGTGGAAGGAATTAGAAGATTCACAGAGTCACCCCTAGATGGCATCCTTGAACAAAATTTCCAATGGAGGCCTGACTTCAGCTTTCCAAAGCAACACCCAACAGGGAAGGAGGGGTTCAGTTATGTTCTAAAAGAAAAAAACCCTTTAAAAAAAAAACAAAAAAACAAAACAAAACAAAAATATATATATATATATATATAACCGACCCTTTCCTGGGTGGGGCAACCATCACACCTCAGCTGAACAAAAGGCATGAAACCAGAAAGAACTGCTTGAAACGTAAAAATTTAGGGACACATCTGTTGGTCCTCCTATCACCTCCTATCTTCACCTAGCTTCTCCCTTTCTTAGGCTCTTGCAGAGTTAGGAGTTAGAGCAGGATCCTTTAGGTTATTATTGTTATATACCCTAAGCCTATTTCTCAATCCACTAGCCTGACTATTTCTAGAAATATTAGTTGGTAGAACTTATACATCCTTGATGGATGGGCAAAATCAGTGAAAGAAGTAAAAACTGTATCACCTATTTAAAGTTGCTAATAGAGTAAATCTTCAAAGCTCTCATCACAAGAAAAAAATTCTGTCACTGTATATGGTGACAGATGTTAACTATGCTTATTGTGATGGTTATTTTGCAATATAAACAAACACTGAATCATTGTCATACACCTGAAACTAATACTTATATGTCATATGTTATATGCTAATTATACTGCAATAAAAAAAGAAAAAAGAAAAAAAAAAAGAAACCAAATAACCTTGAAAAAACATAGGTTTAAAAAAGCACAATACATTAAATATTTTTGGGCTCCTCCCATGTTCCTGATAGGTGCTAAGTTCTTTACAGCCATTATTGCACCAGTCCTCACGACAACCCTGTGATTGCTTTTCTCTTTCTTAAAGAGCTATTCTCCAGATGGCTACTGACACAGGTCACAGATGAAAATATATCAGTACATGTCCCTGGATGGACGGAACCTGAGAACTGTGCAGTAGCAGACCAATTACTCGAGTCTATCCTTCTCTCCAAGTAAGAGTCTGACTTGGGACCAGAGTCTGGGATTGTTGGGCCCGGTTCACTGTCTTCACCAGTATGTTCTACTGCAGTTGTTCCCAACCTAGACATCTATGCAGGGAACATTAGCTGATGTTTGGTGACATTTTTGGTTGTTTGCAGGGAAGGAAAGTATTACTGGCATCTACTGGTTGGAGGTCAGGTATGCTGCTAAACATCCTACAACGCATAGGACAGTCCCCTCAACACAACTTTTCTGCCCAAAATGTCAACAGCGCTGCCCCTTGAAAAACCCTGCTATAGGGCTGGATTTCAGGTCAGGGAACATGCGTTCCGGCTCTGGATTAGACGTTTTCATGTATAAAATGGAGATACTAACCTAACAGAGTTTTTAAGGATCTCATTGGCTCATGATATTTGCATTTGAGAAGTAATGATGAAAACCTTTCAGTCAAGGAACCGTCTCATCACTTGTCTGTCCTGAGCTCCAGAGATGCTTCCAGAAGAGGTAGCTCAGGGTATTTAGGCAGAAGCCCTAAGACCCTGTGAAAACCCATTCATACCTGCCAGTTCACCTGTCTCAGACATGGCCGGGGCACCCTCACTACAAGCCAAGAATGTAGGAAGGGCAACTCTCTCTGAGCCTTAGTTTCCTCACGTGCTCCTCGCTCGGGTTTCTCCCGGAAGCTCCAAAACGCTGAAGCAGGCAGCCCTTGGAGGGCGGCAGGAGGCTGGAGCCGAGCGAAGGGGAGGGGCGGGGAAAGGAAGGGGAAGAGCGGGGCGGGGCCACGCGGCGGAGGGGCGTGGCTGGCTGGGGCGCGGGCGACGGCGGAGGCTCACGCGCTCGCCCGCGGCTCCGTCAGCTCTCCTTTGCTCCGCCTGCACCGCGGCCCCGGGGACCTGGTAAGAACTCGAGCGTGGGGGATCGAGGGCCCCGGCTGCCTAGACCCCCGGGCCGGGCTGGACAAATGGAGGAGCGCGGGGGCGGTGGGTTGAAAGGGGAGTCGGTGACATATACACACACACGGAGTCTCATCCTTCCCGGCCCCTGCTAGATACCAGCCCCCACCCCCCCAACTAAGGGAAGTCTCATCCCTCCCCAGCCCCTGCGACACACACACACACACACACACTTCTACACCTGCTACTACTTTCGGTAAAGGGTTGCCACCCCATCCCACCCTGAAGACCCCGCCCTTTCTTGGGAAACCTGGTTGGGAAGTCTCCACACCTCCTCTTCAGGAATCATCAAAACGGATGCCCTCATCCCTACCGGGTCCCCCTGCCCCGTAACTGCAGGGTATACCCAAGGTGGATTCTCTTCCCCAAATTAATGACGGGGTCCTCGGTGCGACTTCTCTCCATCCCGGCTGGAACGTTCAGGCTTTCCGTTTGTCCCGGGAGGGGCGGGCGAGGAAGAGAGGGGGACTTTTAGCGCGTGGGCCGTGGAAGGGAAAGGGCGGGTTGGCTTGTGTTTTCCTGGCTCAGCCCGGAAGGCGCGGAGATCGCAGAAGGCGGGGAACTGTGCGCTGCGTCGGATTAAGGGGTTGCCCCCTTCCCTCCTCCTGAGACCTGTCTTTGCTTGAGGAGGCCCCTCCGAGGAGTGAGTGAGAGGGATTGGTGACCAGCTGATTGCATTCTACCGGCTATGGCCGATGGCTTTCTACCCACGCTATTCACATTGAACTTCCCAAACCTGTCCGGATGGCCCCTAGGTTTCCAAGGCCCCGGGAACCAGTGACGGGAGCTGGGCTTGTTCCTGCCCTTTGCAGATTTGAGATTAGGGGAGCTGAGTGCTGGGAACATGGCCAATTCTAATCTATGCCAGCTGCAGCTTTCAGAGACAGAATATAGGAATGAAGGGTCTAGTCCTGTCCAGTCCAGGGGATTCCTGTTTCACAAAAGGGATTGTAGGAGAGAATCTCTAGCTGGATGATTAAAATGTGCTTTAATTTGCTACTAGACCCTATTGGAGAAGGAAATGGCAACCCACTCCAGTCCAGTCTTCTTGCCTGGAGAATCCCATGGACAGAGGAGCCTGGTGGGCTGCAGTCCATGGAGTCACAAAAAATCAGACACGACTTAGCAACTAAACAACAACAACAACAGACCCTATAGATATTAGGTGATAAGTCATCCCTGGTGGCTCAGTGGTGAAGAATCTGCCTGCAGTGTGGGAGATGCGGGTTCCCTCCCTGGGTTAGGAAGACCCCCTGGAGAAGAACTCCAGTATTCTTGCCTGGGAAATCCCATGGACAGAGAAGCCTGGCAGGCTACAGGCCATGGGGTCCCAAGATTCCACACAATTTAGCAATTAAACCACCATCATCACTTCCCATCTCACATAATTACCATGTGGGATGTTGAGTATGGTAAATAAATGTGAACATCTCCAGTTAATTTTGTCCACTGTGATAGAATCTTTTAGCATTTGTGCTATAGGTCAGGAGATAAGTTGTAAGGAATAATGGAAAAGATATCTCTGTGACAGCCCAGCCTTACAGTGTTGTTCTGGGAAATATAAAATAATAATGTATTTGTTTATATAAAAATTAAAAAGGGTTTAAAAGATAGATATATAATTTAACAAACAGCTTTTATTATTGGGATAGTTCTGGAAATTCCAGGCCATTGTAGTCACAGAGTATAATTGTGGCAAAGTTTGTCCCTCTCTTGTTATGGAAATGAGACTTAAAAGTAAATAGAGAGTAATTTATGGCACAATGTAATTGGGAGCCAACCTGTTTAGTGTGGGTAGTAAATAAAGAAATTGGCCACTGTCATTTGTTTGAGAATGGCTTTCTGGCAAAAAAAAGGCAGTGGGATTTGAAATAGTGTCTTCAGCTTTGTTTTCTTCTGTATTCTTTTCAGCATTTTATCAGGCTAAAAAAATAAACATAAGCTCTCAGAGATAATACCATTAACATCTTGTTATATGTCCATCTAGATCTTTTATTTTACTGTGGATATATGTATTTTATACTATGGATATATACATAAAATATGTAATAGTTGGTATTTTATAATTTTTTTCACATCATAGACATATTTTCATTAAATAAATATCAACATCATCTTAATGGCTATACAATACTCCATTGTATGAATTTATCATTGTTTAACCTAGTTCTTATCAGTAGACAACTTTTTCCTGTTGTTTTACTGTTGAGTATGTATTATAAACAGGGATAATTGCACATCCTTTTGGCATGTTTTGATATAACTGATTGTTTCCTTCAGGTTCCTGGAAAATAAATTTTTGGATCAAGGTGTGTACAATTTGATATTTTGATGGATATTGCCTGGTTACCCTTCATCTCTATGCCCATCATTAGTGTGTGAGGACAGTAGAAGCCCTCGTTGGGTCAATTGAGTGAAGACCACTAATGGTTTAAGATACTTTTCGTTTCTTCCAGTGACAACAAGAGACAAAATGACATGAGAGATTTGACTGTGCCCTGCATTGAAGAGCTTCCTGGTCGAATTAATCCTTAAAGAGACTGCAGTGGGTTTCAGGATGGCAAAAGAGGAGCCCCCGAGTACTTCAAAGGACTTGCGGGAGCTGCAGAGGAAGCTATCTTTGCTGATAGCGTCTGTCCAGAGTAACTCAAAGGTCAGTTTCTAATCAGAGCACATAATGGAAAATTCCAAAATAACACTAGCTTAAGACCATAGAAAATTATTTCTCCCTTAAGTAGGGAAAATTTGGAGATAGATCAGAATCTTTCTAACTCCCCACCATGTCATGTTTAAGTTATGACCTTCAAACTCACTGACCAAGATGACTGCTAGAGTATCAGCCATTGAAGCCACATTCTAAGCGGTAAGATGTTGAGGGGAGAAAAAGACATGCAAGCCACCTCCAATTTAAGGAGACGTCCTAAAAGTCACACACACACAAAACTTCCAGTTGCCTCTCACAGACCAGAATTTAGTTTTCTGATCATCCCTTGTAGCAAGTATAATTCTTTAGCTGGAGATAGAGGCAACTCTCAGTCTGTACCACAGATACCATCCTTTTGTTATAATTTTGACCTGTTACCCTAAAAATGAGAGACTACTAGTCTTTCACTAGAAACCCAGTGTCCAATGTAAATATGACATAGAACACATATGTAACTTAAAATTACCTAGTAGCCACATTTTAAAAGTAAAAAAAAGCAGGTGAAATTAATTTTAATAGTTATTTTACTAAATCTGATATATCTAAAATGTATCATTTTAACATGTAATCATTATAAAAATATTTTAAAAGTTATTGAGATGTTTTACATTCTTTTTATACTAAGTCTTTGAAATCAGTGTGTATTTTACACTTACAGCACATTTCCATTTGAACTAGCCACTTAACAAGTAAGTGCTCAGGAGCCATTCAGTGGCAGTGGGACTTGAGACAGTATATTTTGGTTTCTTGAACTTTTATATCTATTGTTTTCTTCTGTATGTCTTTCAGCATTTTTTCAGGGGAAAAAACAGCTCTCAGAGATAATATTATTAACATTTTGTTGAATGTTCTTCTAGACTTTTTTCTATGCAATACATATATGTATGTAACAAAGTGAGCTGGTTGATGATCTGATTTTTGTATTCGATGCCACAATTCCACTAGGATCTCTGAGGACCCACCCCTTTGTAGTCTAGAGCAGTGTACTCTATAGGAAACTTTCCTGAACTCATCCCAAAATGCCTCTGGCACTCTGTGCATCTAGCAAGCTATTTTTAGATTAGACAAGTAACTTTCTAGTCAGCAGACTGAGATTCTTGTTGCTAATGTTAGTGAGAAAGGTGCTCATACTTACCTACATTTTCAGTTGATTCTCATTATCTGTGTTCGTTCTGTTGACTCACCTCAGACATTGAACCATTCCAATTGCATCTCACAGATCAGTTGAGCCATTGGTCAAATGGGAGATAGGTTCTGGCAAACTTCTGGTGCCAACGTTTTCGTCAGCCAATAAAACCATAGCCTGTTTTGTGTGTCTTTGTTTAAAGGCACCTTTATCCTATACATGCTGTTGATTTATTAAGATTGAGCTCCAGGCCAACAGCCTATACTATATAGGCAGCTGTATCTCTTGCCTGAGTGAAGTTTGTCTAGTATTTGCATTTTCTCTATAAGGCACATCATAGCCTTCTTATTCCTAGGAATACAAGCCAGTACTGCTACACATTTTAAATGGGAAAATCACCACCACCAACAAAAAACCCCATAAAAATGCAGAAAGAGGTGGCAGTAAATATACCATGAAAAGGACAGTTGTATAAAGAGCTGAAACAAGAAGGCAGAGTGTTAACCTAGTTTGACCTCAGATGCAAACATGTGCCTCAGGTGGTTCATGTTTTTCACTGCTGTGTGCATGCCCATGAAAGCACCTTAAAGTATTGATTTTAGGGTTACAAATCAGTTTTAGTGAGTAGGCAAGTTCACAGATAAGGATTCTGCAAATAATAGGAACTGACTATACACTAATTAACCTTGGTTGAGCACTTACTATATGCCAGGCACTGTGCTAGGCACTTGGCATCTCTTAACTTATTTAATATTCACATCTACCTTCTAAGGTAGGCATTTCGAAGCATTGGAACTCCGACTTCTTGGCATTTCTTCATTTTTTTCACCTTAGATCCTCAGGCACGGTCAGTGGAGTGGGTTTGAACTAGATAACTTCCAGGGCAGTCAACTGTCAGAATGAGGGATGGATCATCAGTTTGCTCAGCCTTGATGTTCTTCAGATAGTCCTGAGGTAGAGTAGTTTCTTTTAAATTTTTTAATTATATTAATTGAATTGAAAAGAAAGTGAAAGTGAAGTCGCTCAGTCGTGTCTGACTCTTTGTTACCCCATGGACTGTAGCCCACCAGGCTCCTCCATCCATGGGATGCTCCAGGCAAGAATACTGGAGTGGGTTGCCATTTCTTTCTCCAGGGGATCTACCCAACCCAGGGATCAAATCCAGGTCTCCCACATTGCAGGCAGACACTTTAACCTCTGAGCCACCAGGGAAGCCTATATTAATTGATTAATTAGTATTAACTGTGTCTGAATAGAATAATATTGGCAGACAAAGGAAGGGAAATCATCTGTAAACCCATCACTGATAAATCTAGTGGTGGTATTATCTTTTTGTTTTTGTTATTATTAGGCCTCTTCAGTATGTAATTTTTAGATACAGTGTTTTTAATTATGGCAGATGTAGTTCTATATTTTTGTTTGATATTGTATATTGGTGTTTTTCCATATTGAAGCATAGGTCTTCCTACCAATTGCTTTTTTTGGTGGTAGAAACTTCCCTCAGATTGATATACCATAATTTATATAGTCATCCCCTTGCTTCAGTGATATTTAGGTGATTTCTTTGTCCTAAGTAATTTATATCCTTAGAGTTCATAAGCCCTTTGAGTTCCAGATAAGAAGAGATGGTTTCCAGACTGAGTGTTCGTGAAACAACTCCATCATCTCTTTTAGGAAACCTCTTGAACATAAAGTCTTAATGTCTTACTTTTAGGCTGACAGAGTCAGAAACCTGCCAAAAATAACTTAAACAAACAAACGGTGGAACCTGCCAGAACTTTGGGGAAATGTAAAGCTGTCACAGAAGCCAAAGGCAAGAAATAGCAGGGCGGAGCCTCAGGAGGGGTTAAAACGATCAGGCAGGTCACTGGGGTCAGAGGTAACTCTCAGTGCCCTCTCTTGAACCATATTGCTCCTCATTATAACTTTTCCTTGTGTATCAGCTTCATCCTCCTCTCGCTGCCGCCTGGCTTCCTTTGCTGATCTCTTCACTTAGGCAGACACGCTTGCCCAAGACAGTACCTTTAACTCCCCATGTTTCCTCCAGTTTCCTGCTGACACCTTCTGTGGAACTTGGTCTTGGGTGTGCTTGATTCCTAGGAGCAAGAATCTGCTTGACCAAGTCACCTATAACCAGGGAGATGGCAGCTGGGCTGGGACTTTTCATTTCATGGGTATAAACATGGCTTCAGGGGTATACCCCTGCTGGGGAGGGGGCAGTTTTCAGAGAGGAGAGAGAGAGCATGGGCTGGGCAGACACTGCTCCCCCACCCCGCCCTGTCAGTGATATCTCCATGTGGATTACCTGTGACAAAATCGTTTTGCTGTCATGCTGGCCCTTTCCTTCCACAAAGGATGTTTTTGAGTTACCTCCTTTGCACCTGAGTCCCAATCCTGAATTATAGGACCATAATCTAGAAGAAACTATCACATAGAACCTTGGATTTGTCATTACCAGTGATTTTAAATACTCCTGATCCCTCTGCCCTCCAGAGCCCTTCTGGTAGCAAAGGACAGTGGATACTGATTCTTTTTTTTTCGTTCTCAGACCAGGGAATTAGCCTGTCTTCTAAATAGTTCCAGATGGAGACTTCATGTCCTTAAACACTGGCCACATCATCCCTACTTTGGAACCTCCCACACTCATGTGTGCATTTTAAAATAAGTCATCTTTGTCTGACCTTGGGCAAATTGCTCAGGCTCACTGACTCTACATCTCATCTTCTCTAAAATAAGCAACGCCAGGCTCATAGATTTGTTGTGAGGATGATCTCAGATGCTATTTGAGAAGGCCTTAGCGCAGAGTCTGGCACTTAATGGTGCCAGTCTGTTCCAACGTTGCATTCCTGGGTTATTCAGCACTGCCCTATGCCTGTAAAATCTTGATTAGAATACCTGGATCTATTTCAGGGTAAGGATGGAAAATGTTCCTGAGTGATAAGCTCTCCCACTTTCTGTCCTTCCATTGTGTCACCCTGTTGCCTGGGAGAATGAAAAGTTAATTGCTATATTCTAATTCCCAAATTTAAATAATGTTAAATTTTCCCTTGTTGTCTATCTCGTAGCATTGTAGACAGAAGTAAGAAGTTTATTGGAAATCCTTAAAATAGTACTTGGCACTTGAGCATTTAATGAATATTCTCTATTATTATTAGGCATAACTGAATCATATCTTTCCCTTCTGAGACAGACTGTCGGAGCAGGGCCATCCTCCCTAAGGGAAGACAATTGCTGGGCTTAATTGTGTGCATCTCAAATTGGTCTCTCTGCATATCTGAATGACTTTTTATTTTTTGGTTGTAGGCCCCAGATTTAGAAGAGGTTAAGAAAAAATTAGATTTCTTAAGGACTGTAAGTAGCCCCTTCCTGCATTTCTCCTCTTGGATCCCAGTGCCAGACAGTCCTGTTGATTTTTCATTTTTCATTCCTCTTTCACACAGCATCTCCTCCTCCTCTGCCATCAACCTAGTTTTGGCCATCCTTATCTCTTGCTAGTTTCCCTGCAAATCTTCCTTGTTGTCTCTTCCACAGGACTGCCAGGTTCATCTTTTTAAAAAATTACTGCTTTGAATCTAAAAAAAGGGTACACATGAACTTGTTTGCAGGGCAGGGATACAGATGCAGACATAGAGAATGGACGTATGGACATGGGGAAGGGGAGAGTGGGACAAATTGAGAGAGTAGCCTTGACATATCTATGCTCAGTCAGTTCAGTTGCTCAGTTGTGTCCAACTCTTTGGACCCCATGGACTGCAGCACGCCAGGCTTCCCTGTCCATCACCAACTCCCAGAGCCTACTCAAACTCATGTCTATTGTGTCGGTGATGCCATCCAACCATCTCATCCTCTGTTATCCCCTTCTCCCGCCTTCAATCTTTCCCAGCATCAGGGTCTTTTTCAGTGAGTCAGCTCTTCACATCAGGTGGCCAAAGTATTGGAGTTTCAGCTTCCACATCAGTCCTTCCAATGAATATTCAGGACTCATTTCCTTTAGGATGGACTGGTTGGATCTACCTGCTAGCATGTGTAAAATCATGTTGGATATATATGCTACTATGTGTAAAATAGCTAGTGGGAAGCTGCCCTATAGCACAGGAAGCTCAGCTCAGTGGTCTGTGATGACCTGGAGGAGTGGGATGGAAGAGTGGGAAGGAGGCTCAGGAGGGACCAGATATTTGTATACTTATGGCTGATTCATGTTGTTATACAGCAGAAACTAGTGCAACATTGTAAAGCAATTATAAGCCAATAAAAAATATTAAAATGTTTGCATTAGTTAAAAAAATTATTCCTTTGGTTGTACAACAGTCTTGCCCAAAAGCCAGCAGTTTGCTTCTTATTTTTTTCTAGATAAAGTTTGAGTGAGCACTTTCCAATATAAATAGGATGTGAGCCACATATATAGTTTAAAATTTTCAAGTAGTCATATTAAGAAACATAAAAAGAACTGTGTAAAATTAATTTTTAATAATGTATTTTATATAACCCAATATATGCACAATATAATTTCAACATATAATCAATATTAAAAAATCATTGATGAGATATCTTACATTTTAAAAAAATTTTATCTATTTTGTAATTCGTGGAAAACTGCCTTACAAGTTTGTGTTTCTGCCATACAACAATGCATATAGATCATAAATATACATATATATATATATATGTATACCTTCCCTCCTGAGCCTCCCTCACCTGTTCCCATCTCACCCTCTTAGGTCATGAAGCATTCTTTTTTTAATACACGCAGTGCACCTCTCAATTCACATGCTAATTTTCCACTGGAAATACTGGGTCTCTATTCAGATTTCATAAAATTTATATTTGAAAAACTCCTTGAAACATACCCAACTTATTTGAAATATAATTAACTTTGTTCAATGACTGAATCAAATAGCAATTTTTAAATTTAGATTAAAAATCTAGTTTATTGGTCACACTAGCCATGTATCAGGTGCTCAGGGCCACATGTGGCTACTGTACTGGACAGTCTGGGTATGAAGTCCTAAGCCTGGAATTCTGGTGTTTCAGCCTTATTTGCTCCTCCCCACTGTGATTACTGGGTCTCTTGTTTATGAGGATCAGAGAGAACAGTTTATTCTGCCAGATGACATCTGGGGCTTTACTCAGGGTGTCTGTGGACTAGAACTGGAAAGCAACCAAGATCTGAGGCAGCTCCAAGGACTAGCCCCACTCTCTCTCACCTCTAACAGCTCTAACCAGAAGATCTCACTGGGTTCTGATGCTGGAGTATCCACACTGTGTATTTCTAGCTCAGAGGTGATTTTTGGCACAGTCAGCCTCTGACAAGAGAAGCTGAATAGCAAAGTCTTAGATAGCTTTTGTCAGAAAGGAGTAGCTGGAGGCGTTGTAGCCAGTGTACATTATGCCATTTTGTGGCTGGGCAGGAAGTAAAGTTTGTCAATACTGAAGCCCCAAGACCGATTGCTGTGGCTTCTTGAAACAGCCTTTTCTAGTTAAACAGAGTGAGTCCTATGCTTTTTCGTCATCAACTTGAACTACAGAACCCTCATGCCTTCCAGCTTGCCTCCAACTTCCTGCATTTGAATCACTTGGGTGAACAAGTCGTTTAGGAGCATGTGTTTTGATTAGTGACACCCATGATCACTGTAGTTTAAATTATGTCTTCAGTTTCCCTGCTGGCCTACACAGCCCAAAGAAAGGACCACGTTTGATGGGGAAGAGTTCTGGAATGATGGAGGCTTTCAAGGGAATGGGAACTAGCATGCCAGCACTACGGAGAGAGACGGCATGGAGCCTAAGAAGATGAGGGAAGCCTGTCCTTGTGAGGATGCTGTAAGGAAAGAGCAGATTAGCTAAGGTGGCGTGGTCAGGCTGTCTCGCCCCGTGTCCTCTCGCTCTTGCCCCGTGTTTTGTAAATAGTGATTATGTAATAGCTGAGATCACTTATAGCCCTGCGCATGTGTCTCATGAGGTACTTGCTTGACCATGGGCAACTTTTGTGCTGTAATCATATTTAAGCTCCACCTGGCAAGCCCTTGCGGCTGTGCTGCGCTGTGTTGTAATGGGGTGCGTATTATGATGTGTTGTGTTGTGGTTATGTTATGCTATGTCTGCTACTATGGCTCCTGTGCCAGCCTGGAGAGCATAAACATGTCTGCAGTTCCCACAGCTCTTTGAGTTTTCTTCCAGCTTCCCCGCTCTCCCCTGGCCTAACCCTGGGTTCAGTGAACAGTGAGATACAGTGAGACAGATGCTGAGGGCCTGCTCTGTATTAAAGCGGCCCTCCCCCACTGAGCCAGCTCCAGAAACCCTTTTGCTTGGTGGCGGAAGATAACCTACCTATTAACACAGCATAAGCTCGCAGCAGTCATCAGGCTGTGGCCTGACTGGTATCAGGTTGATGACATAACTATTTTCTCCTAATGAAATGGCAGCCATTGCAAACATGTGACATCCAGAGTGAAAGATTTAGCTTTGAATGCCTAGATTTTGCCACTTGGAAGCCATGTGACTCTAGGTGAGTCATTTCATCCCCACTGTTTCTCAGACTTTAATGTGTGTACAAATCACCTGGTGCTCTTGTTAAAAAACAGAATCTGATTTGTCACATCTGGGTCAGGGCCCAAGATGCTGCATTTCTAACAAACTTCCAGGAATTTCTCTGATGATCTAGTGGTGAAGACTTCACCTTCCAATGCAGGTGTGGGTTTGATCACTGGTTGGGGAGCCAAGATTTCCGCATGCCTCCTAGCCAAACTAAATAAATAAAACAGAAGCAATATTATAACAACAGACTGGTTCCAAATAGGAAAAGGAGTACGTCAAGGCTGTATATTGTCACCCTGCTTATTTTAACTTATGTGCAGAGTACATAATGAGAAATATTGGGCTGGAGGAAGCTCAAGCTGGAATCAAGATTGCCAGGAGAAATATCAATAACCTCAGATATGCAGATGACACCACCGTTATGGCAGAAAGTGAAGAAGAACTAAAGAGCCTCTTGATGAAAGTGAAGGAGGAGAGTGAAAAAGTTGACTCAAAGCTCAGCATTCAGAAAACTAAGATCATGGCATCTGGTCCCATCCCTTCATGGGAAATAGATGGGGAAAGAGTGGAAACAGTGTCAGACTTTATTTTTTTGGGGCTCCAAAATCACTGCAGATGGTGATTGCAGCCATGAAATTAAAAGATGCTTACTCCTTGGAAGGAAAGTTATGACCAACCTAGATAGCATATTAAAAAGCTTTGCCAACATTACTTTGCCAACAAAGGTCCGTCTAGTCAAGGCTATGGTTTTTCCAGTGGCCATGTATGGATGTGAGAGTTGGACAGTGAAGCTGAGTGCTGAAGAATTGATGCTTTTGATGTGGTGTTGGAGAAGACTCTTGAGAGTCCCTTGGGCTGCAAGGAGATCCAACCAGTCCATCCTAAAGGAGATGAGTCCTGGGTGTTCATTGGAGGGACTGATGTTGAAGCTGCAACTCCAAAACTCTGGCCACCTGATACAAAGAGTTGACTCATTGGAAAAGACCTAATGCTAGGAAGGATTGGGGGTGGGAGGAGGAGGGGACAACAGAGGATGGGATGGCTGGATGGCATCACCAACTCGATGGACATGGGTTTGGGTAGATTCCAGGAGTTGGTGGACAGGGAGGCCTGGCATGCTGTGATTCATGGGGTTGCAAAGAGTCAGACACGACTGAGCGACTGAACTGAACTGAACTGAATATTGTAACAAATTCATTAAAGACTCCCCCCCCCCAAAAAAAAAAAAAAAAAAAAACCCAAAACAAGCTCCCAGGTGATGCCAAGTAGCCAGGACTTAACCTCCCTCAGTAGCCTCAGCTGTGAGGTCAGCAGCCAGTTGTATGTTGAAGTGAAGTGTTAGTCACTCAGTCGTCCCACTCTTTGCAGCCCTGTGGACGGTAGCCCTCCAGGTTCCTCTGTCCATGGAATTCACCAGGCAAGAATACTGGAGTGGGTTGCCATTCCCTTCTCCAGGGGCTCTCCCCAACCCAGGGATCGAACCCCTGTCTCCCTGCATAGTGGGCAGATTCTTTACCATCTGAGCCACCACATCAGAGCATATGCTGGGCATGTCTTCTGAGAGGGTGTGTGTGAAGCAGTAGGGGTCTTTCCTTCTTTCACAAGACTTGAGGTTGGGCGGGCCCTCAAACTTAACCCCTGTCCACAGCTACCTTAAGTTGTTGCTGGGGCAGCTCATGTCTTGGAAGGATTATTATTGTTGACTTCTTACCAGTGGGCCTTCCAACTTTTTGACCTTGGCTTATACTTCCTGCAGCTCGGGCAAACTCATCAACCTGGGATTCAGACATGGCTTTCACACCTGCTCTTCCCCTTTGTCCACAGGTGGTTTCCTTTATGAAGTCTCCAGTGGGTCAGTACCTGGACCGGCATCCTTTTCTGACCCTCACCTTGCTGGTATTTCTTGCTGTGTCAGCCGTTCCTGTTGGCTTCTTCCTGCTCCTCGTGGTGCTTACCTCCCTGGCTGCTTTTGTGGGAGTCATATTACTGGAAGGTATCCTACTCTTTTACCCACCCTCTTGGAAAATGACTCACTCCTGTCAAATGTTGCTGTTCTTGTCAAAATCACATCAACCAAGGCAGCTTGTCGGAGTGGTTAAAACATGGACTCTGGAGTCTGTTAGAATCCCACCTCCCCCAGTGTGATTTTGGACACTTTGTTTACTTTCTCTGAGCCTCAAATTCCTCATATGTAAAATAGGGATGTAATAATACTGTCTCAGAGAATTCTGAGGATTGAATCCTACAGTTCTGTAAAGTACTTAGCACAGTCCTTGACACAGAGTCGCTTCTCCATGAAATGCTAACTGTTGTCATTGAACAGAGAAGCCATTCACTCAACAGACAGTTATTGAGCATCTGTCGCATGCCAGGTGCCTTGCTGTGTATTGAGGGTCCCCCTTCACCTTTCCTCCTGAAGTCCCACTGCCTGTTGCCAGCTTCTCCCTGAGTTGCTAAGTTAAAAGTACTGAGAAAGTAAATCTGATTGGCTCAGTTTGCCTTTTCAAATCAGATCATAATCCACAAAGAGATGTCTTCCATTTCTTTGTGGTTGTTAGCCATCCTTTGAAAAATACTGATCTAGGATTTTGTGAATCTTTATGAAAAGGCAGCACATCTGTTTACTTTCTCTATTTTCCTTTCTTTCCATGGTCCATCCCTGAAACTGTCACCGTGAAGTACCAGGTGGGCTATTTGACCACGTGTGAGGCAAGGGGAAGGAGGTCTGCCATGCAGCATTTGCCATGTTATTAATTCTACATTGGAAGGGGAAATTTGGCTATGAGGGAGGCAAGAGAAAGTGTGCTGAGCAGACAGAAACTACCACAGACTGTTATGTGTGTGATTGTGATAGTCATTTAATCATCATGCCATCACTTAGAGGTAGTTATTATTATATTCCTTTTACAGATGAGTGAAACTAGAACTCTAAGGAGGCCCAGGAAGTCATACTACAAATACCTTAACTAGGGTCAAACTCAGTCATGTCAACTATAAAAACCATGCTCTTTCTGTGGTACCTTTTACTATTTTCCCCCATATATTCCATATTATAAAAATGTATTTGCTCTGCACTTATTAGATCCTAACTCATTAATATTCCCATTAAAAATAATGATGGGTAAAATGATCATTCAGACCTTATGGTTACTGCATAATGGTTGCCAGGTGGGGTTGTAAAAGATGTAATCAAAAGTTATGTTTAGATTTTACTTTACTTAGCCTGCATAGCCTTTATTTCCGTAGGTTGTAGGTAAGTGCAAGTTATAGTATTTGTTAGGCACTTTGAAACATTGGACCTAATTTACCACCCCTATTACTGCCTTGGCTAACTCCTTCTAGAGGATTCTATTGGGAGTCCATCCCTGACCTTGAGGGTGAGGGAGTTTCAAATTCAAATACCCATGGGCCAGGCAGATAACAAAAGTGAGCAAAGCAGTCCAAGAACGATACAGTTGGGTACACTGGGGCCTGGAGGAAACTGGAAGGCCAGTCAGTTGGTGCCATGCAACGATGCTCATGCGGGTATTGAGACTGCCTCCTTTTTTAAATAATGCCAGAAGACTGGATTTTTATGGGAAATCTGCTCACTTCAGTTCAGTTCAGTCGCTTAGTCATGTCCGACTCTTTGCGACCCCATGAACCGCAGCACTCCAGGCCTCCCTGTCCATCACCAACTCCCGGAGTCCACCCAAACCCATGTCCATTGAGTCGGTGATGCCATCCAACCATCTCATCCTCTGTCATCCCCTTCTCCTCCTGCCATCAATCTTTCCCAGCATCAGGGTCTTTTCAAATGAGTCAGCTCTCCACATCAGGTGGCCAAAGTATTGGAGTTTCAGCTTCAACATCAGTCCCCCCAGTGAACACTCAGGGCTGATCTCCTTTAGGTTGGACTGGTTGGATCTCCTCACAGTCCAAGGGACTCTCAAGAGTCTTCTCCAATACCACAGTACAAAAGCATCAATTCTTCTGCGCTCAGCTTTCTTCACAGTCCAACTCTCACATCCATACATGACCACTGGAAAACCATAGCCTTGACTGGATGGACCTTTCTGAATTAACTGTTGTTTTAAACCCATTGGTACAGGGTTTGGCATTTTCAGTCTGTTTTCGATGAGTGATTCTTTTGACATGCTCTCCTCCAGGACTGGTTATCTCCGTGGGCGGCCTCTCACTGCTTTGTGTCCTGTGTGGCTTGGGCTTTGTGTCCCTCGTCATATCAGGGACAATCATGGTGTCCTACATGGTAGTCTCCAGCCTCATCAACTACTGGTTTTCTCTTAGGTGAGTACATGTCAGTGCAATAATTCAATCTTTACCATTTGGGGAGATTCTCACAAATAACACCCTAACCCTGGTCACATCACACTCAGTCTCCAAAGCTAGGAGGTGCCTAGATGTCAGGAGATCCTCACATCTCTTCTTATGGAGGAGTAAGGTTTCCGTCTCAATTTTTTTTTTTTTTAATTATCGGGTAGTAAGGTAGTAATGCTTTGGTAATGAAAAACCTAAAGAGATACTAGCTTAAAGAAATAGGAATTTATTTTTATTGCATAGCAAAAAGCTAGAGATAGCTCAGTACTGGCACAGAGCCAGCCTAGCATCCTCAAGGTGCCAGGCGCCTTCTGCTTTTCTGTGTTGCCCCATTGACCTGTCACCTCATGACCACAAGAAAGCTGCTGTGGCCCGGGCTACACCAACCACATTCAAGGCAGGATGAAGGGAGAAATAAATGAGTCCTCCCTCACCAACTGAGTATGATCTTTTTTATCAAGTAAATGAAATCTTTCCTAGAACCTCCCCCTTTCTTACCCCAAGCAACCTCATTGGCTGGAATTTTGGCAGATGGCCATGCTAAACTGGAAGGGAGGCTGGGAAATGGAGTACAATCCCACAAGGAAAAAAACTTTAAGAATGTGTGTTGGTCAGCCAAGCTCTGGTGTGTGCCATAGTTCCCCACCATGCATTATCAGTGTTAGGAAGGCTACTTGAAATTCAGAGAGAATCCATGGAGCCAGTTAAGTTAATACCAATAGTGTTACCTCCGCTCTCACTTCCCTCTGAAACCTATCATCACTGGGATGAAAAAAGACAGACCTATTTCTCTCCCCCTACTACATCTCCCTTCTGTTAATGATGTAAAGAAATGGTCAGTTAATTAGGATTTGGTGATAGGGGTCTGAATCCCAGCTATGCCATTTTTTGGCTGTGTGATCTTGAACTAGTATCCAACATCTCTGTTCTCAGTTTTCTTTCATGGGTTAAACAGGGCTACTCCTTGGTCTGCCTCTCTCACTGGATTGTTGTAAGGGCACAAACAGTAATTGGAGAAAATGTAATATCCAAATTAGAACAGGGAAAAGGATCATAACCTCTACCCCTAACTCAGGCATTTTAACCTCGTATCCCCAGTTTCCTCATCTGTAAAATTAGTGTAGCTCCAAATCTGGTATGGTTGCAAGAAGCAGCCAAAAATAAACCAACAAAGAATGTCATTTATTCAGTCGTGTACACTCAACATTGCTCTTTAAAGAGGCCTTGGAACTAATCATTTCCTCTTGTTACCAAACAGGCTGTTGCCACAACACAACTCCAGTGGTGACTGTCCGCTGGCCATGAAGTCTGCACACGTAGAGGGGCTCTACCAGGAATGACCAGCTGAATGGAACCAAAGGTTTTATTCAAGCACCTCTGGAACACTGTTGGATCATCTTTGCTCGTTAGAATTATGACTTAGAAGGGACTGGGTAGTTAAATACTTCCTGGAGGTGTCCTCTAGCTTTTTCACTTATTTGTTGGGTCCTACAATAGACAGTTTTGGAGATCTTGTTGCTCTGGGTCAGTTCCATCAGCTGACCCACCCTCAGTAGGAGAATCAGCAAAGAATCCCATGGGCTTGGCGGCTCTCCGAGCCTCTCATCTCCTCCCCAGAGATGCAGACCTGACCTTGGCAAGGTCCTGAGCCTCTACAGGCCAGTGACCTGATTCCCAAAGGCTCAGCTCTTGTATCTTAAGTCCAGTTTGGGTAACCATAGATTGTTTTTCCTTTTTCTTTCTTTTTAATGAGAGGTGCTTATTTCTTCACTCATTTGAAAAAAGAGGTAGGGGGAAAAATCCAAAATGGAACAAGCTATTCTGCCTTATGAGCCTTTTATCAGAAAGATAAACAGCATTTGGGAATAATGGCCTCTCAGACAAAGTTAGAAAATAGAGTCCAAACTTATCCTTACGGCCAAGAGCTTTTTTTCTAAGTCTAAATGTATCGTTTCCACCATTGAATACTGTTCAGTGATGTTACTCTTTAAAATATTTGCACTTGACACTTTTGTATTATATTAGGAAGTTGTCTTGTTAAGCCATTTATTCAAAAAGTCCTATGCAAATGCTAAACAACTACAAAATTTTTTTAAATCCTATGGGATTTCTACTTCAGTAGTTTATTTGCTATGGTACTTTATTAAATCAATATTTATTTAGATGAGCTCTTTTTCTTTACTCTTTATTTCAGAATTCTCTCTAGACATCATACCCATTTATTCCTTCTGTGTCAATTTAATGGCAGATCCTGGGTAATAAGGCTTTTCTAGTTGCTAGTGGTAGATGCTCAACTCAAAATGCTTTTAAAAAATGGAAGTAGAGGGGGAAGAGATTCATTTTACTGAAATAAAAAGCCAAGAGGTGGGTCTTTAGGCACTGCTGGATCCAGGGACTCAAGTGATGTCATTAAACATCTCTCTCTCTTCATCTCTCAGCACCACTTTTCTCAGTGTTAAGTGACTTTTACCTCCTGTAGAGGTCCCAGCAGCTCTTAATTTTACATCAGCCTCATAGTTAGCACTCCATATTGGGCAAAGAGGCTGCTCTTTTCCAATAATACATTCAGATTTTCTGAGTTTGGCTCTGATTGGACAGACCTGGGTCAAGTGGGCAACCCCGAACCAAGTGCAGGGGAAAGTGGGGGATGGAATACGCTGACGGATCAGGGCTGGGACATATGCGCATTCAGGAACCAGGAGAGGGAGTGGGTAAGCCCCCTCTGACTCTGCATAGGTGGGAGTGATAGGGTATTAGAGATGGGAGGACGATCTGGCCCCAAAGGAAAAGGGGCAGACAGAAGCAAATGCTTGCTATTTGATTCAGGAGAACATGAAGCCCTTAATTAATTTGGAACTTTTCTGTATCCCGTGAGAGTCAGCCACACCTGTCCCTAAAGGTGCCTTCAACTCTAGAGAACGGGAACTGCATATTCCTGCCAATACATGGGAGTATAATATTAATATTAACAGTTACTGTTTATTGAATGTTTCCTACTTAAATGCAAGTGTCTGCTACTAGCTGTCTAAACTAAATACCCTGCTGGGTTCTGAGCTTCAGAAATGAAGAGTGAAAAGGCCCTTGGCCTCCTGAAGTTTACTTTCTAACGTAGGAGTCACTTAAGTGTATTAATTATCTCTTGTTGCATAACGGTTTACAAAGAGCATGTTTGTTTTCCCACATTTTTGGTATGTTAGAAATACAGGTCTGGCTTAGCTGAGTCCTTTGTTGTTTAGTCACTGAGTTGTGTCCGACTCTTTGTGACCCCATGGACTATAGCCTGCCAGGCTCTTCTGTTCATGGAATTTTCCAGACAAGAATACTGGAGTGGGCTGCCATTACCTTCTCTAAGCTGAGTTCATTGCATGACAACAGTAACAGTGATGTCAGGGCTGGGTTCTCCTTTGAGGCTCAACAGGGAAAAGACCCACATCCAAGCTCACATAGTCATTGGCAGCGTCCATTTTTTCCTTGTAGGCTTTGGGGCTGAGCTCCTCAATCCCTGTCATAAAGAAGCTCATAACCTGGCAGCCTGCTTCTTCAAAACTACCAGGGAAGAGGGTCTCTTAGCAAGATGGGCATTACAGTCTATAGCACATAATCACGTACACATAATCACATACAGCCTGTCACTTTCATTACATTCTGTGGGTTAGAAGCAATCGGGTCCCACTCACACTAAGAAGAGGGATCATACAAGGGAACGCATATCCCGGATGGGAATTATGGGCTCCATCTTACAGGGTACCTGCTACAAGTAAACAAAATATCAGATTATGATAAGTGAGTTAAAGAAAGTCAAAGGGGCAGGCCATGTCAGCCACAGTAATCTTCTCTTTGAACCACAGAATGAGAATTTGTCACCATGCCAAGAGCTGGGGGTATTCCCTGCAGAGGGCACAGGAACACAAAGCCCCAAGACTGGAAGGAGCTTAAGGAAAAGAAATAATGTCAATGTGACTGGACTTGGTGAGCAAAGGGTAAATGGAGGAGAGACGGGAGCCCATCATGCAGGACCTCATAGGGTAAGAAATTTACAGCAAAGAGCAAAGGGAAGATGATAAGGAATTTCACACTTTGCATTAAGAGAAACATAGATTAGACTTAAATTTTTATCACTTGTGGCTGATGGATTGGGAGTCAAAAGGCCACTTAGGAGGTCTGCAGAGGTCCAGAGCAGAGGATGGTTTATGCTAGCGTAGAGAGCTAGCAGCATTTGGTGATGAATTGCATGTAGGTAGTGAAGGAAAGAGGGACACAGGATGGCACCTAAATTTTTAATTTGAGCCAGTGGGTAGTGTGATACTATTTTCTGAGATGGCATCTGAGCTTTTCTCATATTAAGTCAAATACGCCTTTTTGACACCAAGAGAATGTCAAATGAACAATGGCTTAGAGAGTAGGTCTGGGCCGGGGATACAAGATTCGGAAGTATTTTAAGTGCTGAGGGAGCCTTCTTATGGAATAAGACGCTTATTAAGCTTCTTATGGAGCCTTCTTATGGAATACTATCTGGAGAGTAGGCAAGAGATCATTTTAAGACATTTTTCTGATCACATAAACAGCCTTGCTTCAAACTGCAAGGTACAAGGTGCTTTCCCATTGCACTTAAAAGTGCTAAGTCCTTTATAACATAAGCTATATCTGCTGGCTTCTCATTCTTCATATTCCCTTAGCCTCTGGATTTTAGCGTGAATGAAACTAGGGTTCCGGGTTAAATGATTCACCAATTCTGCCAAGAAGTGACATACAAATCAAAGTTTGCAATTCAGGATCTGTCTGGCAAAGTACCTGGAGCCTGAGGCCTTGGCAAACAAATGAAGTAAAATAATATACAGAACCCAGCAGAGTGCCTGTCACAGAATAGGCCCATAAAGAATAGTTGTCAAAGTGCATGGTGCACTGTCCATTTGAAACTGAGTGGAATAGAAACACATAGGTAACCTATAGTTAATAGCCCAGAGATAAACCCACACACCTTTGGGTACCTTGTCTTTGACAAAAGGAGGCAAGAATATACAATGGAGAAAAGATAGCCCCTTCAATAAGTGGTGCTGGGAAAACTGGACAGCTATGTCCTGGGTGTTCATTGGAAGGTCTGATGCTGAAGCTGTAACTCCAGTACTTTGGCCACCTCATGCGAAGAGTTGACTCATTGGAAAAGACCCTGATGCTGGGAGGGATTGGGGGCAGGAGGAGAAGGGGACGACAGAGGATGAGATGGCTGGATGGTATCACCGATTCGATGGACATGAGTTTGAGTAAACTCTGGGAGTTGGTGATGGACAGGGAGGCCTGGTGTGCTGCGATTCATGGGGTCGCAAAGAGTTGGACACAACTGAGCGACTGAACTGAACTGAACTGATGTGTAAAAGAATGAAATTAGAATACTTCCTAACGCCTTACACAAAAATAAACTCAAATGGATTTAAAGACCTAATGTGAGAGCAAAGCCTGTAAAATTCTTAAGAGGAAAACATAGGCAGAATACTCTTGGACATGAATCATAGCAAGATCCTCTATGACCCACCTCCCAGAGAAATGAAATAAAAGCAAAAATAAATGTGACACAATTAAACTTAAAATTTTTTGTACAGGAAAGGAAACTATGAGCAAGGTGAACAGACAACCCTCAGAATAGGAGAAAATAATAACAAATGAAACAACTGACAAAAGATTAATCTCCAAAATATACAAGCAGCTCATTCAGCTCAATACCAGATAAACAACCCAATCAAAAAGTGGGCAGGAGACCTAAACTGACATTTCTCCAAAGAAGACATTCAGTTCAGTTCAGTTGCTCAGTCGTGTCCGACTCTTTCCGACCCCATGAACCGCAGCACTCCAGGCCTCCCTGTCCGTCACCAACACCTGGAGTCCACCCAAACCCATGTCCATTGTGTCAGTGATGCCATCCAACCATCTCATCCTCTGTTGTCCCCGTCTCCTCCTGCCCTCAATCTTTCCCAGCATCAGGCTCTTTTCAAACGAGTCAGCTCTCCACATCAGGTGGCAAAAGTATTGGAGTTTCAGCTTCAACATCAGTCCTTCCAATGAACACCCAGGACTGATCTCCTTTAGGATGGACTGGTTGGATCTCCTTGCAGTCCAAGGGACTCTCAAGAGTCTTCTCCAACACAACAGTTCAGAAGCATCAATTCTTCTGCACTCAGCTTTCTTTATAGTCCAACTCTCACATCCATACATGACCACTGGAAAAACCATAGCCTTGACTAGACAGACCTTTGTTGGCAAAGCAATGTCTCTGCTTTTTAATATGCTGTCTAGGTTGATCATACAGATGACTAATAAACATATGAAAATATGCTCAACTTCACTCATTATTAGAGAAAAGCAAATCAAAACTACAATAAGGTATTACACCAGTCAGAATGGCTATCATCAAAAAATCTACAAACAATAAATGCTAGAGAGATGTTGTGGAGAAAAGGGAACCCTTTTGCACTGTTAATGGAAATGTAGATTGATAAAGCCACTGTGGAGAACAGTATGGAGATTCCTTAAAAAAAAAATAAGAATAAAACTACCATTTAAAAAAATCTTCCATGTTTTTTTCAGTCACCAAGTCATGTCTGATTGTGACATCATGGACTGCAGCATGCCAGTCTTCCCTGTCCTCCACAATTGCCCGGAGTTTTCTCAGAATCATGTCCACTGAATCAGTGATGCCATCCAACCACCTCATCCTCTGTTGTCCCCTTCTCCTCCCGCCTTCAATCTTTCCCAGCATCAAGGTTTTTTTCCAGTGAGTTAGCTCTTCACATCTGATAGCCAAAGTATTGGAGCTTCAGCTTCAGCATCAGTCTTTCAGGTATCATCACAGTTGATTTCCTTCAGGATTGACTGGTTTGAGCTCCATGCAGTCCAAGGGACTTGCAAGTCTTCTCCAGCACCACTATTTGAAAGCATCAGTTCTTCAACATTCAGCCTTCTTTACGATCCAGTTCTCACATCCATACATGACTACTGGAAAAACCATAGCTTTGACTATACAGACCTTTGTTGGCAAAGTGATATCTCTGCTTTGAATATGCTATGTAGGTTTGTCATAGCTTTACTTCCAAGGTGCAAGCGTCTTTTAATTTCATGTCTGCAGTCACCATCTACAGTGATTTTGGAGCCAAAGAAAACAAAATCTGTCACTGTTTCCACTTTTTCCCCTTCTAATTTGCCATGAAGTGATGGGACAAATGTCATGACCTTCAGTCAGTTCAGTTCAGTCGCTTGGTTGTGTCTGACTCTTTATGACCCCATGGACTGCAGCATGCCAGGCTTCCCTATCAATCACCAACTCCTGTAGTTTGCTCAAACTCATGTCCATTGAGTAAGTGATGCCATCTAACCATCTCATCCTCCATCATCCCCTTCTCCTCCTGCCTTCAATCTTTCCCAGTATCAGGGGCTTTTCTAATGAGTCAACTCTTCGAATCGGGTGGTCAAAGTATTGGAGCTTCAGCTTCAGTGTCAATCCTTCCAATGAACATTCAGGACTGATTGCCCTTAGGATGGACTGGTTTGATCTCCTTGCAGTCCAAGGGACTCAAGAGTCTTCTTCACCACAGTTCAAAAGCATCAATTCTTCAGCACTCAGCTTTCTTTATGGTCCAACTCTCACATCCATAAATGACTACTGGAAAAACCATAGCTTTGATTAGACAGACCTCTGTTGGCAAAGTAATGTCTCTGCTTTTTGATGTGCTGTCTAGATTGGTTATAGCTTTTCTTCCAAAGAGCAAGCACCTTTTAATTTCATGGTTGCAGTCACTATCTGCAGTGATTTTGAAGCTCAAGAAAATAAAGTCTGTCACTGTTTCCATTGTTTCCCCATCTATTTGCCATGAAGTGATGGGACTGGATGCCATGATCTTCCTTTTTTGAATGTTGAATTTTAAGCCAGCTTTTCCACTCTCCTCTTTCACCTTCATCAAGAGGCTCTTTAATTCCTCTTCACTTTCTGCCGTAAGGGTGGTATCATCTGCATATCTGAGTTTATTCATATTTCTCCCTGCAATCTTTCTGCTTCCTCCAGCCCGCCATTTCTCATGACGTACTCTGCACATAAGTTAAATAAACAGGGTGATACACAGCCTTGACATACTCCTTTCCCATTTTGGAACCAGTCCATTTTCCATGTCTGGTTTAGTTGTTGCTTCTTGACCTGCACACAGATATCTGAGGAGGCAGGTAAGGTGGTTTGGTATTCCCACCTGTTGAAGAATTTTCCACAGTTTGCTGTGATCTACACAGTCAAAGGCTTTTGTGTAGTCAGTGAAGCAGAAGTAGATGTTTTTCTGGGATTCTCTTGCTTTTTCTATGATCCAATGGATGATGGTGAGTTTTAAGCCAACTTTTGCAATCTTCTCTTTCACCTTCATCAAGGCTTTTTGCTACTAGAGTGCTATCGTCTGCATATCTAAGGTTGTTGATATTTCTCCCAGCAATCTTGCGTGTAGCTTGTGCTTCATCCAACCTAGCATTTCAGATGATGTACTCTGCATATAGATTAAATAAGCAGAGGGACAATAAATACCCTTGTCGTACTCCATTCCCAATTTTGAACCAGTCCATTGTTTCAAGTCTGTTTCTGATTGTTGCTTCTTAATCTACATACAGTTTCTCAGAAAGCAGATGAGGTGTTCTGGTATTCGCTTCTCCTTAAGAATTTTCCAGTTTGCTGTGATCCACACAGCACACAGCCAAAGGCTTTAGCATTGTTAATGAAGCAGAAGTAGATGTTTTTCTGGAACTCCCTTGCTTTCTTCAGGGTCCAGTGAATGTTGACAATTTGATCTCTGGTTACTCTGCCTCTTTGAAACCCAGCTTGTACATCTGGAAGTTTTCGGTTCATGTACTTCAGAAGCCTAGCTTGAAGGATTTTGAACATTACCTTACTAGCTTGTGAAATGAGTGCAATTGTGTGGTAGTGAGGACAGTCTTTGGCACTGCCCTTCTTTGGAACTGGAATGTAAACTGACCTTTTCCAGTCTTGTGGCCACTGCTGAGTTTTGCAAATTTCCTCGCATATTGAATATAACACTTTAACAGCATCATCTCTCAGGATTTGAAATAGCTCAGCTGAAATTCCATCACCTCCACTAGCTTTGTTTGTAGTAATGCTTCCTAAGGCCCACTTGACTTCACACTCCAGGATGTATGACTCTAGGAGAGTCACTACACTATCATGTTTATTTGGATCATTAAAACCTGTTTGGTATAGTTCTCTTGTGTATTCTTGCCTCCTCTTCTTAATTTCTTCCCTTTCTGTTAGATCCTTATAGTTTCTGTCCTTTATTGTGCCCATATATATAAATATTATATTTATAAATATATAAATATAATAAAGGGAATATATAAATATTCCCTTTATAATATTCCCTTTATTAGCTCCAGTTTTCTTGAATACATCTCTAGTCTTTACCATTCTACTGTTTTCCTCCATTTCTTTGCATTTTCATTTAAGAAGGCCTTCTTCTCTCTCCCTGCTATTCTCTGGAACTCTGCGTTCAGTTGCATACATCTTTCCCTTTCTCCCTTGCCTTTCACTTTTCTTCTTTCCTCAGCTGTTTGTAAAGCCTCGTCAATCACATTGCCTTCTTGCATGTCTTTTATCTGGGATAGTTTTGATCACTGCCTCCTGTACGGTGTTGTGAACCTCTATCAACAGTTCCTCAGGCACTCTGTCTACCAGATCTCATCCCTTAAATCTATTCATCAACTTCCACTGTATAATCATAAGGGATCTCATTTAGGTCACATCTGAATGCCCTAATGGTTTTCCCTACTTTCTTCAATTTAAGCCTAAATTTTGCAAAAAGGAGCTCTTGATCCAAGCCACAGTCAGCTCCAGGTCTTGTTTTTGCTGACTGCATAGAACTTCTCCATCTTTGGGTTCAAAGAATATAATCAATCTGATTTTGGTGTTGACCATCTGGTGATGTCCATGTGTAGAGTCTTCCCTCGTGTTGTTGGAAAAAGGTGTTTGCTATGACCAGGGTGCTCCTTTGACAAAACCATGTTAGCCTTTGCCCTGCTTCATTTTGGACTCCAAGGCCAAAGTTGCCTGTTACCCCAGTTATCTCTTGACTTTCTACTTTTGCATCCAAATCCCCTATGATGAAAAGGATATGTTTTTTTGGTGTTAGATCTAGAAGGTCTTATAGGTCTTCATAGAACTGCTCAACTTCAGCATCTTCAGCATTAGTGGTTAGGGGCATAGACTTGAATTACTTTGATGTTGAGTGGTTTGCCTTGGAAAATGAACCAGGATCATTCTTTTGTTTTTGAGATTGTACCCAAATACTGCATTTTGGACTCTTTTATTGACTATGAGAGCTACTCTATTGCTTCTAAGGGATTCTTGCCCACAGTAGTAGACATAATGGTCATCTGAATTAAACTTGCCTGTTCCTATCCATTTTAGTTCACTGATTTCTAATATGTCGATATTCACTCTTGCCATCTCCTGCTTGACCACATCTAATTTACCTTGATTCATGGACCTAATGTTCCAGGTTCCTATACAATACTGTTCTTTACAACATCAGACTTTACTTTCACCATCAAACATATCCACAACTGAGCATATTTTCCACTTTGGCCCAGGTGCTTCCTTCTTTCTGGAGTTAGTAATTGCTGTACCCTTTTCCCCAGTAGCATATTGAATACCTTCCGACCTGGGGGGCTCATCTTTTGGTGTTACCTATTTTTTTTTTTTTTGCCTTTTTGTATGGTTCATGGGGTTCTCATGGCAAGAATACTGGAGTGGTTTGCCATTCCCTCATCCAGTGGACCATGTTTTGTCATAAATTTTACTATGACCCGTCCATCTTGGGTGGTCCTACAAAGCATGGCTCATAGCTTCATTGAGTTATGCAAGCCCCTGTGCCACAACAGGGCTGTGATCCAAGAAAGGGAAAACTACCGTATGACCCAACAATCCCTCTCCTGGGCATATACCCTGAGAAAACCATAATCGAAAAAGACACATGTACCCCAGTGCTCATTGCAGCATTGTTTACTATATCTAGGACATAGAAGCAGTCTAGATGTCCATCGATGGATGGATAAAAAAGTTGTGGTACATATACACAATGGGATATTACTCAGCTGTAAAAAGGAATGCCCTTGAGTGAGCTCTAAAGAGGTGGATGAACCTAGTGTCTATTATACAGAGTGTAGAAAGTCAGAAAGAGAAAAACAAGTATCATATATTAACATGTATATGGAATTTAGAAAGATGGTATTGATGAACCTATCTGCAGCAGTGGAGACACAGACATAGAGAATCAACTTGTGGACATGGAAAGGAAGGAGAGGGTGGGACAAATCAAGACAGTAGCATTTGAACATGTACATTACCATATGTAAATTAGGTAGCCAGTGGAAATTTGCTGTATGATGCAGGGAGCTCAAGTCTGGTGCTCTGTGACAACCTAGAGCGGTGGGATGGGATGGGAGGTGGGAGGAACATTCGAGACAGAGGAGACATATGTATACCTATGGCTAATTCATGTTCCTATATGGCAGAAACCAACACAATATTGTAAAGCAATTATCCTCATGTGGTTGTTAAGTTGCTCAGTCATGACCACCTCTTTGTGACCTGATGGACTGCAGCACACCAGGCCTCCCTATCCTTCACTGTCTCCTGGAGTTTGCTCAAACTCATGTCCATTGAGTCAGTGATGCCATCCAACCATCTCATCCTCTGTCATCCCCTTCTACTCCTGCCTTCAATCTTTCCCAGCATCAGGGTCTTTTCCAATGAGTCAGGCCTTCTCATTAGGTGGCCAAAGTATTGGAGCTTCAGCTTCAGTATCAGTCCTTCCAATGAATATTCAGGACTGATTTCCTTTAGGATTGATTGGTTTGATCTCCTTGCAGTCCAAGGGACTCTGAAGAGTCTTCTCAGCACCACAGTTTGAAGGCATCAGTTCTTCAGCATGCAGCCTTTTTTATTGTCCAGCTCTCACATTCATACATGACTACTGGAAAAACCATAGCTTTGGCTATATGGACATTTTTCAGCAAAATAATGTCACTACTTTTTAATATGCTGTCTAGGTTTGTCATTACTTTTCTTCCAAGGAGCAAGCATCTTTTAATTTCATGGCTACAGTCACCATCTGCAGTAATTTTGGAGCCCAAGAAAATAAAGTCTGTCACTGTTTCCACTGTTTCCCCATCTATTTGCCATGAAGTGATGGGACCAGATGCCATGATCTTCCTTTTTTGAATGTTGAATTTTAAGCCAGCTTTTTCACTCTCCTCTTTCACCTTCATCAAGGTGCTCTTTAGTTCCTCTTCACTTTCTGCCATAAGGGTGGTGTCATCATCTTATCTGAGTTTATTGATATTTCTCACAATCTTGATTCCAGTATGTGCTTCATCTAGCCCTGCATTTCCATGAAGTTCTCTGCATATAAGTTAAATAAGCAGGATGACAATATACAGCCTTGACATCCTCTTTTCCCAATTTTGAACCAGTCTGTTGTTCCATGTCCAGTTCTAATTCTTGCTTCTTGACCTGCATACAAGTTTCTCAGGAGGCAGGTAACATGGTGTGGTATTCCCATCTCTTTAAGAATCTTCCACACTTTCTTGTGATCCACATAGTCAAAGGATTTAGCATAGTCAATAAAGCAGAAGTAGATATTTTTATGGTATTCCCTTGCTTTTTCTATGATCCAACATATGTTGGCAATTTGATCTCTGATTCCTCTGCCTTTTTAAATCTACCATGTACATCTGGAAGCTCTTGATTCATTAAGAAAATTAGGGACACCAAGGGAATATTTCATGCAAAGATGGGTACAATGAAAGACAGAAACCTTCTGTTAGGTATGGACCTAACAGAAGCAGAAAAGAGATTAAGAAGAGGTGGCAAGGATACACAGAAGAACTGTACAAAAAAGGTCTTAATGAACTGGATAACCACGATGGTGTGATCACTCATCTAGGCCAGACATCCTGGGTTGTGAAGTCAAGTGGGCCTTAGGAGGCCTTACTACCAATAAAACTAATGGAAGTGATGGAATTTCAGCTGAGCTATTTCAAATCCTAAAAGATGATGCTGTTAAAGTGCTGCCCTCAATATGGCAGCAAATTTGGAAAACTCAGCAGTGGCCACAGTTCTGGAAAAGTTCAGTTTTTATTCCAATCCTCTAGTGGAAGGGAAATTATCCTCTAGTTAAAAACAAATGAAAATTTAAAAACCCTATTGGTAGCCAAGCTTGGAAGAATGGTAGGACTCCCTGGTTACTCCAAATGTATCATTCATGGAGATGTAAGGTTAACCATTGAGAAGATAGTCAGGAATACTGAATTAGCTTCTTATGTTATAGATGGTAACAGACTTATGGTGATAATCATTTTATAATGCACAAAGACATTGACTTAGTGATTTATACCCAAAAATTATATAATGTTGTATATAAATTATACTTAGGTAAAAATGGTACTGTTGACCTTTTAGGTGCAGTTCAATATGTTCTTATTTGGAAAGGTAAATCAATTAAAATTTAAAAGGTAATTAATCCCCAGAGGGCGAAAACTGATGTTATACAGACAGGATGCTAATTTATCACTGTAATTATAGGTGTTTATTTTTACCATATGTCAGTGCTATCTTCAGCCCTCTACACTTCAGTACATGTTTTCAGTCAATCCTCACTACTGCCAACTTCAGAAATGAGGAAGCTGAAAAATTGAGTTGTTAAATTGTTTAAGGTACATAGAAGCAGAAGTGGGATTCATGCCCAGCTTGCCTGACTCAAGAGCCCACCTTTGTAACCATTGTGCTCTTAGGTATTAAGGCCTCCACCTGCCTTCAGTCCTGGGATCTGTATCCATGCTGTCATAGACGTTGTTTGTCAGGTCCTATAACCTTTGCTGCTGTATCAGGGAACTTCGGAGATCCCTATTATCATAAAGTGGAATATAAACAGTGGTTCCCTCTAGAGTTGTACACATAGAAGTACTATTTCCACCATCACCTCTGCATGGCTTCTACTGTCTGCTGTGAATAGAACAGAGTTGCATCAAGATGTTGTGACGCCTGGCAAGGTATGATCAGGTGTGAGTTGTCACAAAGTTGAGGATGACTAATAGTACTTCGTTAGAAATGGGATGGAACTTGATAATAACTTGCTTTCTCTTACCTATGCCTCAACACCCCTCAAAACACATGAGTGTGTGTGAGCACATATATATCATAAGTGATTTATTATGTGTGTGCACACACATGTATACCAGAGTAATTAAGCATGTGTGCCAAAGTACACATGCACACACACACACACACACACACACACCGTGACTGGTAAGAGTTCTGACAACTACGAATTATTGAAGCTCTTTCTTTATCTTCTTGGGGAACAGGTAGGAGGTGAGGATTACACCCAAATCTGGCATGCCTCTTGGGTATGTCTTTATGGTGAATTATCTATTTTCTATTTTGTGTGTGGTAGAAGTCTAAGATCAATGATGTTGGAGTATCCCACTCCACACCTCCTGTTTCCAAACATTTCCACCTTCCACAATCCAGCTCAAGGCTCATCCCCCAGTGAAGTCATATCTCACTTATATACATGTTACAACACTTATAGTTCTCATGGACCAGGCATGGTAAGCGAATGATAACTTCTCTGGTCATTGATTTTCTCAGTCTGTAACAAGAATTCTGCCCAATGTGTGTCATTGGGAAACTGATGCAAGTGATCTCTAAATTATAAAAGTCCTACAAAACACTAGAAAAATCAAATTGACTAGATTGTCTCTTGTCTGTTGCCATTCCCTTATCTTTTTTTTTCTTCCTCACACCTGCCCTACTTGCCCCTTTTCTTCTAGTGCTCTGGGAATGGAAACAGTATCTATCTTTCCCCGGGATATCCCCTGGGATATCTTGGGTATCCAGAACCTTCTATATAGAAACTCTTGCACAATATTTTCCATTGACTAGAAAGACTGAGTAGACTGAATCGAGAGCAGTTATCTATTTGGGATGACATTTCCCACCCCTACTCCAGGACATTTGGCAATGTCTGGAGATATTTTTGATTGTCATGACTGTTTGTGTGTTTGGGGGGAAATTCCGCTGGCATCTAGTGGGTCAGAGCCATGGATGGTGCTCAACATTCTACAATGTGCAGAACAGCCCTTTACAACAAAGAACAATTGGGTCCACATGTCAGTGCCAAGGTTGAGAATCCCTGATCTAGACAAATAACGAGAATTATATAAAGAGCATTAGGCCATGTAACAGCAGCTCTGGATTGGGGTGGGGCTGGAGTTTGCTAGTTCTGCACCAGAGCAGCTGGTTACACTAGTAGTTTCAGGGATATATATACCTTCACATTTGTGAAATATTTCAGGTTTTCTAAGTGTTTTCACATCTGTCGTGATCTCTGACTTTTCATTAGAGTTCTGAGAGATCCTTCTCTTCACATTTCCATGCCTTACTAGTCAACGGGTAGCAGAAGAAACTGGGTGAGCAAGCAAGTCATTTTCTGAAGGTCTCAGAGATATCTAGTGATTAAGCCAGGAATCCACCGTCACCTGAATCCCTCAGGCACTCTTCATTTGTTCCCTGCTTTCGCTTAAAGCAGAAGTGGCAAGGATGAAATATCAGGGAGGCAGACTACTCGGTAATTGGGGAATCAGAGCCATCTGAGCCAGAGAGGGTCTGGCTATAGACGTTGATCAGCTTTCCAAAACTCGGAAGGGGACTCAAGCCTCATACATATGCTCTAGTAGTCCTTATGGCCCTGTTTAGGAGCTTCAAGCCCCATTTGAAAACCCTAAAAAACCAGCAGAGGGAAATGCAACAGAAGTGTTTCCTAAAGGACGTGCTTAATTTCTAAGCCAGTAGAGGGCACTCACATCAGGCAGTCTGAAGGTGGCTCAACTGAGAAGCAACTGTACCTTCAGGACTGGAAGAAGTTTTAGACTGTGTTTTTTGTTTTTGTTTTTTTTTTCATTTTTTTGCAAGCAAAAGTGAAGTTGCTCAGTCATGTCTGACTCTTTGCAACCCCAGGGACTGTAGCCTACCAGGCTCCTCTGTCCATGGGACTTTCTGGGCAAGAGTTCTGCCTTCTCCAGGGGATCTTCCTGACCCAGGGATCAAACCCAGGTCTCCTACATTGAAGGCAGACACTTTACCGTCTGAGCCACCAGGGAATCAAGACAAGTTGTTATTCATAGGACAGAGAATGGAGAAAGGGAGCTCAATCTCTAAAGGCACCTTCTCTCAGAAGGAAGGAGAGGGCTTAAGGAAGAGGGCAGAGATTTCCAGGGCAGCCATAAACTGTGCTTCTTAAATGTTAACATGCATGTGTTCAAGGGGTTAAAAGGTAGACTCAGTCTGTAGGCATGGAGCAGAACTTGAATTTCTGTGTTGCTCACCGGTTTCTGGCAAAGTTGTTACTGAACTGGTTTTGTTTGCTCAACAAGTACTGAGACACTGAAGTTTACAGCAGAGAAAGGGTTTATTCACAAGGCAACCAAGCAAGGAGACAGAAGAACAAGACTCAGGTCCTGTCTCCTCAAAGGCAAGAGGCTTGGGGTATTGATGTGTGGAGAGTATGGGGTGGTCGAAGGTACAGGATAAGGTGACAGGAGGCAGGAAAAAGGTGAGATGATCAATGCTCTGCACAGGCATGTTGGAGTCACAAGATTCTTCATGGGACACATACTCAGAAAATGGTGGCACTAACATGATCTGAAAATGGAGTTTCTAGCCTTCTGACATCAGAAGGTCACCCATCAGATACTTGCACAGGCCTGGCTGAATGGTTGGTGGTCTCAACCAGTTTTAACTGGGCAAGAGTAGCTTCATGCTTCTTATAGACGTTAAGTAAATGTTACTATAGAGACCCACACATCGAGAGTTTTTTTTAATTAATTTATTTTAATTGGAGGCTTATTGCTTTGTAACATTGTGTTGGTTTCTGCCATACATCAACACGAATCAGCCATAGGTATGCATATGCCCCTCCTTCTTGAACCTCCCTCCCACCTCCCATCCCATCCCACCCCTCTTGGTTGTCACAGAGCACTGGATTTGAGTTCCCTGCATTACACAGCAAATTCCCACTGGCTATTTTTCTACATATGGTAATGTATATATTTCAATGCTACTCTTTCAACTTGTCCCACCATCTCCTTCCACCACTGTGTCCACCAGTCTGTTCTTTATGTCTGTGTCTCCATTGCTACCCTACAAATAGATTCATCAGTACTGTCTTTCAAAATTCCACATATATGAGTTAATATACAATATTTGTTTTCCTCTGACTTACTTCACTCCATGTAATAGGCTCAAATGTGTTCCTTTCTATGGCTGAGTACTATTCCATTGTATATATGTTTCACAACTTCTTTATCCATTCTTCTGTTGATGGGCATCTAGGTTGGTTCCATGTCCTGCCTATTCTAAATAGTGCTGCAGTGAACACTGGGGTACATGTGTCTTTTTTAGTTATGGTTTCTTCTGGGTATAGGCCCATTGGTGGGATTGCTGGGTCATATCATAGATTTATTCCTAGATTTTTAAGGAATCTTCACTGTTCTCCATAGTGGTTGTTATCTATTTATGTTCCCACCAACAGTCCAAGAAGGTTCGCTTTTCTCCACATTCTCTCCAACATTTATTGTTTGTAGATTTTTGGATGATGGTCATTCTGACTGGTATGAGGTGATACTTCCTTATAGTTTTGATTTGCATTTCTTTAATAAAAGGAGACATTGAGCATCTTTTTATGTGTTTATTAACTATCTGCATGTCTTCTTTGGAGAAATGTCTGCTTTAGGTCTTCTGCCCACTTTTTGATTGGATTGTTTGTTTTTCTGGTATTGAGCTTGTATGGGTTGCTTTGGAGATTAATCCTTTGTCAGTTGTTTCATTTGCTATTATTTTCTCCCATTTGGAGGGCTGTCTTTTCACCATGTTTATACTTTCCTTCACTGTGAAGTTATTGAGTTTAGTTAGATCCCATTTGTTTCTTTTCTTTTTATTTCAATTAGTCTGAGAATTAGGTCATAGAGAATCTTGCTGTGGTTTATGTCAAAGAATGTTCTGCCTATGTTTTCCTCTAAGAGTTTATAGTTTCTGGTCTTATATTTAGGTCTTTAGTCCATTTTGAGTTTATCTTTGAGTATGGTGTTAGGAAGTGTTCTAATTTCATTCTTTTACACAGTTTTCCTAACACCACTTATTGAAGAGACTTCAATATTTTCTCCATTGAATATTGTTGCCTCCTTTGTCAAAAATTTTGCTCATAGATGTGTGGGTTTATTGCTAGGCTTTGTTATCTTGTTCTATTGGTCTATATTTCTGTTTCTGTGCCAGGACCATACTGTTTTTGATGATTGCAGCTTTGTAGTATACACTGAAGTCAGGAAGGTTGATTCCTTTAGCTCAATTCTTCTTTCTCAAGATTGCTTTGGTTATTCAGGGTCTTTTGTGTTTCCATACATTATGAAATTTTTAGTTCTAGTTCTGTGAACAATACTGTTGGTAGTTTGGTAGAGATTGCTTTGAATCTGTAGATTTCTTTCGGTACTAAAGTCATTTTCACAATATTGATTCTTCCAATCCAGGAAACATGGTATGTCTCTCCATCTGTTTTTGTCATCTTTCTTTCATCAGTGTCTTATATTTTCTGCATACAGGTCTTTTGTCTCTTAAAGTAGGTTTATTCCTAGGTATTTTATTCTTTTGGTCACAATGGTGAGTGGCATTATTTTCTTAATTACTCTTTCTGATTTTTCATTGCTAATATGTAGGAATGCAAAGGATTTCTGTGTGTTAATTTTATATCCTATGTACTGTTTTCATTGATTAGCTCTAGTAATTTTCTGGTGGCATCTCTAGGGTTTTCTATGTATAGTATCATGTCATCTGCAAACAGTAAGAGTTTTACTTCTTTCCCAATATGGATTCCTTTTATTTCTTTTTCTTCGCTGATTGCTGTGACTAGTACTTCCAAAACTATGTTGAATAATAGTGGTGAGTGGGCACCCTTGTTTTGTTCCTGATCTTAAAGGAAATGCTTACAGTTTTTTCCCACTGAGAATAATGTTTGCTGTGGGTTTGTTGTATATGGCCTTTTCTATGTTGAGGTATATTCCTTCTGAGCCTACTTTCTGGAGAGTTTTTATCATAAATGGGTGTTGAATTTTGTCAAAAGCTTTCTCTGCATCTACTGAGATGATCATATGGTTGTTATCTTTCAATTTTTTAATACAGTGTATCACATTGATTGATTTGCATATGTTGAAGTATCCTTGCATTCCTGGGATAAAGCCCACTTGATCACGATGTTGTCATTGTTGTTCAGTCACTGTTGTGTCTGACTGTTTGTGATGTCGTGATTTGTAGCACACCACCCTTCCCCATACTCTATATCTCAAACTTTGCCCAAACTCATGTCCATTGAGTTGGTTATGCCATACAATCATCTCATCCTCTGCTGCCCCTTTCTCCTCCTGCCCTAAATCTTACCCAACATCAGGGTCTTTTTCCAATGAGTTGGCTCTTCACATCAGTTGGCCAAAGTACTGAAGCATCAGCTTCAGAATCAGTTCTTCCAGTGAATATTCAGAGTTCCTTTAGAATTGACTGGTTTGAGCTCCTTGCTGTCTAAGGGACTCTCAAGAGTCTTCTTGAACACCACAATTGGAAAGCATCAATTCTTCAAAACTCAGCCTTATTTATGGTCCAACTGTCACATTTGTACATGATTGCTGGAAAAATCATAGCTTTGACTAGATAAATCTTTGTTGGAAAAATGATGTCTCTGCTTTTTAATACACTGTCTAGGTTTTTCATAGCTTTTCTTCCAAGGAACAATTTCTTTTAGTTTTATGGTTGCTGTCACTGTCCACAGTGATTTTGGAGCCCAGGAAAATAAAATCTGCTACTGTTTCCACTTTTTCACCATCTATTTGCCATGAAGTGACGGGACTGGATGCCATGACCTCAGTTTTCTGAGCGTTAAGTTTTAAGCCAGCTTTTTCACTCTCCTCTTTCACCTTAATTAAGAGACTCTTTAGTTCTTCTTTGCTTTCTGCTCTAAGTGTGGTGTCATCTGCATATCTGAGGTTGTTGGTATTTCTCCTGGCAATCGTGATTCCAGCTTGTGATTCATCCAGCCCAGCGTTTCACATGATGTACTCTGCATAGAAGTTAAATAAGCAGTATTTGACAGTATACAATCTTGATGTGATCCTTTCCCAATTTTGAACCAGTCCATTGTTCTATGTCTGATTCCAACTGCTGCTTTGTGACCTGCATACAGGTTTCTCAGGAGACAGGTCAGGTGGTCTGGTATTCCCATCTCTTTAAGAATTTTCCATAGTTTGTTAGAATCTACACAGTCACCTAGAGTCAGACATCCTGGAATGTGAAGTCAAGTGGGCCTTAGAAAGCATCATTACAAACAAAGCTAGTGGAGGTGATGGAATTCCAGTTGAACTATTTCAAATCCTAAAAGATGATGCTGTAAAAGTGCTGCACTCAATATGCCAGCAAATTTGGAAAACTCAGCAGTGGCCACAGAACTGGAAAAGGTCAGTTTTCATTCCAATCCCAAAGAAAGGCACTGCCAAAGAATGCTCAAACTACCACACAATTGCACTCATTTCACACGCTAGTAAAGTAATGCTCAAAATTCTCCAAGCCAGGCTTCAGTAATATGTGAACAACCGTGAACTTCCAGATGTTCAAGCTGGTTTTAGAAAAGGCAGAGAAACAAGAGATCAAATTGCCAACATCTGCTGAATCATCGAAAAAGCAAGAGAGTTCCAGAAAAACATCTACTTCTGCTTTATTGACTATGCCAAAGCCTTTGACTGTGTGGATTACAATAAAATGTGGAAAATTCTGAAAGAGATGCAACCCAGACCACCTGACCTGCCCCTTGAGAAATCTGTATGCAGGTCAGGGAGCAAAAGTTAGAGCTGGACATGGAATAGCAGACTGGTTCCTAATAGGAAAAGGAGTATATCAAGGCTGTATATTGTCACCCTGCTTATTTAACTTATATGCAGAGTACATCATGAGAAATGCTGAACTGGATGAAGCACAAGCTGGAATCAAGATTGCCGGGAGAAATATCAATAACCTCAGATATGCAGATGACACCACCCTTATGGCAGAGAGTGAAGAGGAACTAAAGAGCCTCTTGATGAAAGTGAAAGAGGAGAGTGAAAAAGTTGGCTTAAAGCTCAACATTCAGAAGACTAAGATCATGGCATCTGGTCCCATTACTTCATGGGAAATACATGGGGAAATAGTAGAAACAGTAGCTGACTTTATTTTTGGGGGCTCCAAAATCACTGCAGATGGTGATTGCAGCCATGAAATTAAAAGACACCTACTCCTTGGAAGAAAAGTTATGACCAACCTAGACAGCATATTAAAAAACAGAGACATTGCTTTGACAACAAAGGTCCATCTCATCAAGGCTATGGTTTTTCCAGTAGTCATGTATGGGTGTGAGAGTTGGACTATAAAGAAAGCCGAGTGCCGATGAATTGATGCTTTTGAGCTGTGGTATTGGAGAAGACTCTTGAGAGTCCCTTGGACTGCAAGGAGATCTAATCAGTTCATCCTAAAGGATATCAGTCCTGAATGTTCATTGGAAGGACTGATGTTGAAGTTGAAACTCCAATACTTTGGCCACCTGTTGCAAAGAGCTGACTCATTAGAAAAGACCCTGATGCTGGGAAAGATTGAAGGGGACAATAGATGATGAGATGGTTGGATGGCATCACTGATTCAATGGAGATGAGTTTGAGTAAACTCCGGGAGTTTGTGATGGACAGGGAGGCCTGGCGTGCTGTGTTCCATGGGGTCGCGAAGAGTTGGACACGACTGAGTAGCTGATCTGAACTGAACAGAGTCAAAGGCTTTTACATAGTCAATGAAACAGAAGTAGATGATTTTTTTAGAGTTCCCTTGCTTTTTCTATGATTCAATGCATGTTGGCAATTTGATCTCTGGTTCCTCTTCTTTTTCTAAATCCAGCGTGTACATCTGGAAGTTCTTGGTATACACATACTGCTGAAGCCTATCTTGAAGGATTTTGAGCATTTCCTTGCCAGCAGGTGAAATGAGTGCAATGTACAGTAGTTTAAACATTTGTTGGCATTGCCTTTCTTTGGGATTGGGATAAAAACTGATCTTTTCTAGTCCTGTGACTACTGCCAAGTTTTCCAAATTTGCTGGTTTATGAGTGCAGCACTTTAACAGCATCATTTTTTAGGATCTGAATTAGCTCAGCTGGAGTTCCATCACCTTCACTAGCTTTTTTGATCATGATATACAATCCTTTTAATCTGTTCTTGGATTCTATTTGCTAGAATTTTGTTGAGGATTTTTGCATCTGTGTTCATCGGTGATATTGGCCTATAATTTTCTTTTCCTGTGACATCTTTTTCTGGTGTTTGTATCAGGGTGATAGTGGCCTTGTAGAATGAGTTCAGAAGTTTTCCTTCTTCTGAAACTTTCTGGAAGAGTTTGAGCAGGATAGGTGTTAGCTTTTCTCTAAACTTTTAGTAGAATTTGCCTGTGAAACCATCTGACTCTGGGTTTTTGTTTGGAAAATTTTTTATTACAGTTTTGATTTCTGTGCTTTTGATTGGTCTGTTCTTATTTTCTTTCTTCCTGTTTCCATTTGGAAGTTTATGCTTTTCTAAGAAGTTGTTCATTTCTTCCAGGTTGTCCATTTTATTGGCATAGTTGCTCATGGTAGTCTCTGGTGATCCTTTGTACTTCTGTTTTCTGTTGTAACTTCTCCTTTTTCATTTCTAATTTTATTATTTGAGTCTTCTCTTTTTCTTGATGACTCTGGCTAATGATTTGTCATTTTGTTTAACTTCTCAAAGAACTAACTTTTGGTTTTATTGATCTTTGTTATTGTCTCCTTCCTCTCTTTTTCATTTGCTTCTCTCTGATCTTTATGCTTTGCTTCTACTAACTCTGGGTTTTTTTTTTTTTTTTTTTTTTATGAGAACACGACTTTAAGCAACTGTTCATTACACTTGTTTCAGGCTACCATGGCAACACGTGTTCATTCCAGCAGCTGCTCTATAGCCCGCTTGGCTTTCTTCTCTCAGATTTCTGCCTTTGCAAAAATATCAGAACCAACCTGCCCTGGGGCAGCCTTCAGGCCCAGATCATTTTTTATTCTGGCCTGTGACACAAATAGACCATCTTGGGGATGCGAGGCTCCTGTTCCATTATCAACATACTGATATCTTAGACAAATTTGTTAGGGCTCAAGTTGCTCATCTGTAAAATGTGCATTTCTAGCAAAGTGTTTTACAAGTTTTAAGTAGCAGCTTCTTCGAAGGTGCATTAGTTTCCTGTTGTTGCTGTAACAAATTAATACAAAGTAATGGTTTGAGTTATTTTATATCCTTGGGGTTCACAGTCCAAAATGGGGTAATAGGACTGTGATCTTCTGGAGATTCTAGGGGAGAATCCATTTGTCATTCCCAGCTATTTTAGGCATCTCACCTTCCTTGGTTTGTGGACAACCTCCTTCTAATTTCTGCTTCCACTGGTACATCTTTTCTGATGCTAATGTCTGTTTTACAGGGGGCCTTGTGATTGAGCACCCTTGGATAACCTTCCTATGTCAAGACTCTTAACCACACCTGCAAAGTCCTTTTGGGACCATGACTAGGTAACAACATTCAGTTTCTGGCGATTAGGATGTGGACATGTTTGGGGGTGGTCATTATTCAGCCTACCATATGAGATCTGGAAGCCGTTTAAGTAGCCAACAGTTTTTAAATGCCATTTTAAGAAGTGCATGCAGCACATGCAATATGTCTGATTCTAATATGTAACACTAACATGATGTAGCCACAGGAAAGTTTGAATCCAAGACCATTTGTTTTTATCAGTGACAGACTAATGCCTTATTCTCTTATAAAGCACTGTCCAAAAAATAGTCTTCATGAGAACCTGAATTTTGACCTTATTACTCTAGGAAGACAAGTTTTTTGTACACTATCAGTGTAGTTGTTTCCTTCCCTATACCAGGGTTGAATTTTATCATCTAACTCTTAAAAGGAGTTAGAATCAAAGGCTCTGTTGTGCAAAAGGCAGAGGATTCATCATTAAAGACCTACAAGATGGCCAAGTATATATAATATTCTTTCAAGGTTTTGAGAAACTCAGGAGTATGACAAGTCACAATTGAAGGGTAAAGTTCAAACGCTAAAGATGTTCATATTTCTATTTACCTCCACTATATACAGAGATTCAGAGGCTATACAGCTTTTCATAGCACAGTTCTGGCTTAGATCCAGCCTTTTTTCTAGTTGAAGGATACAAGTTAATGTCTATATTAGATATCTTGAATATGGTTTGTTAGAGCTACAGTGTGAGGCAGACTAGTCATTTTGACATAATTACAGCCTAGTTAAGAGGGGGTAGCCTTAGGAGGAAGTAATAATTGAGTACTGGGTAGTGGGAAAGCAGCTCTCCAGGCTCAGCTATGAGGCTCATGTTGAACTGTTTAGTTTTAATGAGACCAGGAATGTTGTAATTGCTCTTAATGAAGCTAGAATCTTCCTTTCCATCTCCCAAAGAGAGTGCAGGTCTTTAATTAGATTGGGAATGCATGGGAGAATAACTGAATCCCTTACGTTCTCAAGGAAGTTGTCTACTCATTGGAATGATTAGGAGTGACTTGCCCTCATCTTGTATATATGAATGGAGAGGGTAAAAGACATTAAAGTCACCTAGATGTACCCCTAGAGGTGGACTGTCACTAAGTCCCATTATTGAATTCTCTGGCACTGCCAGTTTTGGGGGTAGAGGGCAGAAAAAGCTGGTGACAGGAAGGAATTAAGTCAGGAATACCCTTATTCACATCCACACAGAACAAAGCCTTTCAAAAGGACTGTGGAAAGGTACTATAGTCTCTAAAGAAGAATGATTGCAAGAAAGAGTCCTTGAACTCCATCTAAACTTAAGAAGCAAGAGGCTTACTTCCACATTTTATTTGAAAGTACAATTAGTGGTTTAGCATTGTGATTCTTTTCTTGCGCAGGTAGCTGATTAGGCTTAGAGTTGCCACAACACCTGCTAAGGCAACTACAGCAACCATAGTTTTAAAAGCAACATATCCAGGAGTCCCATGCCCTTTAGAACCCACAGCATCTGGAAAGGAAACAGACATTCAAGTCTTAAGATCACTTACACTTGGTTTAAGTTGAAGCTGAAGCTTTACAATTAAAGTTACCCAGAGAAGGAAGTGAAAATAAGCTTCAGAGGGCTCACTTGGGAGCTTGCAAAAGAGTATAGTCTTTCCCCTGAAGCAAGCCTCCTCGCCTTACTCCACTCCCACGGTTGTTCCCACTTCCTACTTGCTTTCACGCAGATCATATGGGCTGACACCTGGAAGGATCTCACTCCCAGCTTGTTTAACATTCTGGCACTGATATATACGGTTAGTTGTCCCAAGTGCATGATTTCTTGCAGTTAGTTGCTAGTGATTTAAGTGAGTTTAATTTCAAGTTCTAGGCCTAAAATTAAAGACTATCTGGGATGAAGATATATTAACATAAAGACTAAAGTTTTGTAATAGCAAACACATGTTTTCTGACCTATTAGTCTTTTTAAAGAAACATAGCTTGAAATTCTTCTATAGTAGGCCGAATATTTGAGGACCAAGATTTAAGGATTCTAATCTGGCATTAGTGACAAAACAATGAGAGGTCCCTGTATAGTAGGTAGACTAAATGATCCTTCTTGTGGGAAAGGGATTTTGGGAAGGGTACACAGACTTGACAGAACCTGTTGCTGGGGAGAGATGCATTCTCTTGTTTAATCATAAGCCCTTGATATCTGTGGACTCCCCTGGTGGCCATTAATAGTAAAGTATCCACCTGCCAATGCAGGAGACACAAGAGAAGCAGGTTCGATCCCTGGGTCAGGAAGATCCCCTGGAGTTGGAAATGGCACCCCTCTCCAGTATTCTTGCCTGAAATATTCCATGGGCAGAGGAGCCTGGTGGGCTACAGTCCATGAGGCCACAAAGAATTGAACATTACTGAGCACACACGTATGTTATCTATGTACACTTAAGTTTGACATAAAACCAAGAGCTTCAGTTAAAAAACGTTACCTAAGGCTTTAATTCCATACCTCTGAATGAAGAGCCATCTGACAACAGGAGGATGGGGCCTGGGAGACTCACTATCATCTTCTCTTCCTCAGTGGCCCCTGTGGCTGAAGACAGACAGTTTGACCTCTGGGATAACAAGTAGTGGTAAGGAGTGTTTTGAGGGAACACCTTGAGCTACTCTGTATGGAGTCCCTGCTCTATGTAATCTTGCCTCCTTTCACAGGAGAGAGCATACACCTTACTGTAAAAACAGGATGAACTATCAAAGAATAACAGAAGACAAAGTTCAGAGTCTACCTAGACTCAGGAAGAATAATAGTTTGGGGGGTCTCAAAAGATCAGGCTACAAGTTCATGTGCAAACACAAACTTGTCCATGAGACTGATTGCAAACCTGTCCATCATAGACGCCTAGGTGTCTTGGGCTCTTGGAGTGGATGAAAAACAAAGCACTCATTCCTAAATTCTCAAAGGAAGAGACCTGCTTTAAGTAAACTCACATCAAGTGAAGACATGAAAATTTTACCTCGCCTGCTTCTGGATGACACAAGGCAAGAGGCAGAACACAGGGGGAGGTTAGAAGAAAGCTGATTGCAGATTAAGGCGCTGCAGTGGAAGTAGACCTGGAGAGGAGATAAGAGTTGAGTGGAACTGATGTCTCAGTCAACCTGTCCCAGGTAACTAGTTAATCACTTACCAAGTGAGGGAACACCGGGGCCTCTGACACAAAGGCAAAGGTCTTCACATCAAACCTCTGATAGTGATTAGGATAGGTCACCGAGGAGCCAACTGGATGGAAGGTGGTTCTGTGGTTGTCCAGGTTGTATTCACAGCTGGAAGGTACATTTCAGGGTGGGACATCAGCTCAATTCACCTCGGGCTCAAACTCAGCATTTGCTCAAATTCAGTCACGTGTAACACTTTCAAGACTATTACTATACCTTCTACCTGTGCTGTGCTGTGTTTAGTCGCTCAGTCATGTCCAAGTCTGACCCCATGGACTGTAGCCCACCAGGCTCCTCTGTCCATGGGGATTCTCCAGGCAAGAGTACTGAAGTGGGTTGCCATGCCTTCCTTTAGACCCTCTGCCTGTACTTTTAGTTTATTACATATACCTCTGATTTGACCAACCAACAGTATCCATGAAGTTATAAGTTACTTATGCTGTTTTCTTCTATTTTGCGTTATAGTGTCAATACCTATTTGTATGCCAACTAAACTCATCAAGAATTATGTAACTCTTCAGATGACAATGGCTTATTTCTTATGAATCTGAGTATTATGTCCCAGGCAGTTAGTACATGTTGCTGATAAGAGGTAGAGAACTGCCATTTTTTATTTTAAATGCTAGCAGAGGGTTGTAGCCTCAGTCGTGTCCAACTCTTTGCAACCCTATGGACTGTAGCCCACCAGGCTCCTCTGTCTATGTAATTCTTCAGGCAAGAGAACTGGATTGGGTTGCCATTCCCTCCTTCAGGGGATCTTCCCCAACCCAGGGATCAAACCCAGGTCTCCTGCGGATCATACATTGCAGGTGGATTCCTTACAACTGAGCAACTGGGGAAGTCCATTCATGTCCTGTCACTTAATATTACTTTGGGCTAGTTATTTAAGTAGTAAGCTTGGGTTTCTTTATGAAGTGAGGGGGCTAGTGGCCCTCACGGAGTGTTGTGGTTTAAATAATGCATCTGGAGTACATAGCACTGTTTTTTTGGCATGTGGTAGTTATTCAATGGGCTTCCCTGGTGGCTCATACAGTAAAGAATCTGTCTGCAATGTGGGAGACCTGGGTTTGATGCCTGGGTTGGGAAGATCCCCTGGAGAAGAGAATGGCAACCCACTCTAGTATTCTTACCTGGAGAACTCCATGAACAGAGGAGCCTGGCAGGCTATGTACCCCATGGGGTCACAAACAGTCAGACACGATTAAGTGACACACACACATGCATTCAATGCACCCTCCCCAGTGGTAAAGAATCTGCCTGGCAATGGAACTGGGAAGATCCCCTGGAGGAAGAAATGGCAACCCACTCCAGTATTCTTGCCTGGAAAATCCCATGGGCAGAAGAGCCTGATAGGTTACAGTCCAGGGGGACACAAAGAAGTAGACACGACTTAACAATGAGCAAAAAAGTTATTCAATAAATGAATAGGAACTAGAAATCTATTCTCTTTCCAGATGTTAGAGTATTAAAGTCATTGTTTCCTTGGGAGGGATCCTTCTAGATTCAAGGGTAATAGGAAAGACTTGAGTCAACTTATTAGACTGAGGACTGGTTGGTAAGAAATAAGAACAAAAATCAGGGCCTTTGATATAGTGCTCCTCTCATGCCCCAGAGCATTTTATTATTTTTTTACTGGCAGTTTGATTAGCTGGACTACCTTATGTGGAGAATACATACCCATCCACGATAATATTCCACTGAGGGAGAGAGGCTGGGTCCTTGGTGGATGTTGCCCAGCAATCATCTAAGACCAACTTGATGTTGGGGTCAGTCCTGTTTAGGACTCTCACTTCTAAGTAAATTGGTTGGCGGAGGTATCTCACCACAGGGTAGTCCTTGTCCCCATACGGTCGCAGGTAGGAATTATCTGAAATGGAGTAGAAGCCACTCTGGTACTCAAGTAGTTGACGGTTGCAATAGAAGCTTAAGCATCGCTACTACTCTAGTCTGGTGCAAAGTTCATTTTAGGAAAGAGTCCCCTGAAAGTATTTAAGCAGATTTTTTAGGTTATGATGTCTCACCTGGGTAGGTTTGCAGGGTCAAGGCAAGTGGACCTGGCTTCACTGAGGCTACGGGAGGAGGAAGGCTTTCGACGTTGGTATTTATTAGCATGTTACTGCTGCTATAATAGCACCTCACCGTCATTCTGCAAGAGTGGGTAGGTGGGGGTATTAAGAATTTTAGGTTAAAAGACTGCTCGAGTTTATTCTGGCACTTAAAGTTAAGTAGCAATTGTGTCACACCTGAACTCACTATCTCTGGAAATTGTGCTTGGAGGAAGATCCGCCCAGAGAGCATGTATTTCATTTTCATAGATGACTTTGTCATTCTCAAACTTAGAGTAAGGTTAGAGAAAGTGGTTAGTTATCTCAAAGGTAAGTCTTAATCTCTTGCTATGCGCCAATACTAATCTTATACTAACCTTATGTCTTGTTCCACATCCATTCAGGGGTATGTGAAACTTTACCAGTCCTTGAAATGGAGCTGTAAAGGTTGGCTGGCAGGAGGAATCTCCCACTCTAATGGTGTCCAAGTTGAGAGCTGGTTTTGTTTGATGGCGGTAGACCTCGACATCCATAAACCCATCTTGAGTACATAGCTCACCTGAAACTATATAGTGGAGGGAGTTTAAAAAATGTCTGCCATGTGACTATTGTCATTATCAACTTGACATGTAGTGAAGTTTGGATTTTCATCAGGAGACAACAGAATTTGTCTTAAGTCTATTTGGGAAAATAACTTGACAAGCAGCTTGCATTACAAGGGGAGGCCCTAAGGTACCTAGACAGCAGTGAGGCTTGCTCTATCCGAGAAGGATTTTTCATCCAAAGGAAGGAGCAGGAGACATGGGAAGAGGCACCAAGAGGGGTAAGAAACCCATGATGAAACCCTGATGCGGCTTGAAGTGTAGTGCCATGTGTCCTAGTGTTCCTTCTTTCAAGGCTCACAGATCTTAGTGGTTTGAGGGGAAGTTGAAGCAGCAACTAATTTTTCCTATTTGACTTGACCTGATACAAATAAAGGAACACAGAGGCAATAGTAAACAAGAGCAAATACCTATATTCTTTGAGGAATTTAAGAGTTTGGGGAAATACTCATAGTCCCTCTAGTTTCAGATTTAAAGAAATCTTACTTAGATGGTGGGCTCAGACTTCTAACATGAAGCACACCCAGGTTGCTTAAAAACATTAGACAGTTGTGAAACCTTCCTGTATGTGTATTTTGGAAATGTTCTCTTACTTAGATTCCTATCATAGCAGCTTAGACTGCTATTTGTGGTCTAACCAGTCTTCTGTTTCTCCTTAAAGTATAAGCAGTATAGAGTTTGAACTCTTGTACACTTTCACCCATGTAAGAGCTAAGAGAGAATGTAGAATGTAGGAACCATTCAAGAAAATGATCTTTACCTATAGAAACTGTTGACTCGCAGACACACTCAGGATAAATCACCATGGATACCGTCTCCAGTTGAGTATAAAATGTCAGCTTGAGTGAAGATAAGTAGAACTGATAGGGTAGGCATTTTTCAGAGAACTGAAATGAAAGAATGTCAGTTAGCAGCCACAGCCTGTTGAGCAGGCACAGGAGATAGGAAGGAAGTATGCTGAAATCTGCAAGGCACACTCCAGACTGAATATGGTTTTCCTTTAAACCAGAGCAAGAGATCCCATCACTTCTCCAGACTGGATTCTTCCTGAGGCAGGAAATTTCTCTAAGTTCATGCCCTAAAGTACCCAGCACTGCATGCTCTTTGTACTAGGAATTTGATCTGTTAATTCAACCTCTAAAGAGCTGAGTACCCTGCAAATCCAGGAGTTATAAAATGTTGTTGCAACATATACACCAACATAAGATTTTTCTGTGTCCCTGGCAATTGCATCATTCAAGGCTAGCTTCATGAGGATAGCAGGAGACACTTGTTTGGCTCAAATTGTCCTGTTTTAATGGGCCATGAGAGGTTCATCATTAGATGCTTAATAGCAGTTTGTACTCGTCAATGAATGAAGACACTTAAGGAAAACTTCCATTGAAGTTGAAAAAGACTTGGTGTTTGAGAGTGTATTTCAGTTACTTGAGAATTACTTATGCAAGCTGTTCAAATGAGGCCTCCCAAGTTTTAGAATTTTTTTTTTTAACACTAGCAATTAGAATTATGGATAAGTCAGCAGCCAAATCACAATGGCCTAAAAGGCTATGGTTCAATGGAACGTACTTTTGTTTTGAGGAGAGTTTTGCTGAAATGCAACCTGAGGCCATTTGCTATTTCCATAACAATCCCGCTGTTGTGCAACTGGTTGACAGCAATATTCTTATTTTCAAAGCTCATGGATTTTAACTTCCCAGGAAATTCTGGTATGGTGAGAGTCATGTGTGTGGCATTACAGGTCACAGGATCTAGAAGGAATGACACAATGGTCAGCTTTGGTTAAGCCCTTAGAACAATGTCTCACAACTGGACTTGCCCTTTCCTAGGCCTTACCTGAAACACAAATGAGTCGTGATGACAAGATAATCGTCTGCCCAGGAGATACATGTGTAAGCTTCAGAGGCACCATGTAGAGATGGCTGTTACCTTGCTGAAGAGAGGCATTTTCAAAGACATTGGTTTACTTGAGTTACTTGAATTTTTAATCAATGCTAGAAATAGTCAGGGCAAACATACTCAACTATCGGGCACCATCTTGGCCCAAGTAAGTTCAGGTATTTCACCCTATAGTTGTTCTTCAGGTGCTCTAGTTTTAAAATCTTATACTTTATAACATCTGGCAAGGTGATTTCTACTCATGACCTGTAGCTGATCATTTCTCAGCAGTAAGAGCTCTTGTTTTATGACTCTTTTACGGTATCAGTATTCAGAGTAATGTTTAAGATTCAGCAGTTTATACTCAATGTACAACAGTATTGTTAAGATGGCTGATATTTGAACATGTAGGTGCCAAGATCTGTTCTAAGTACTTTTGGCACATTAACTGATTTAATGTAGTATCTTGATTGTTGGTCCCCAAAATGCCAGTACCTTCTGTAAACACTAAATTTGGCAATGATAGAACACCTCCTTTAGTTTAGTACTACTAGAGCTCCACATTGTTTAGTGAATTTAGATCTATGGAGAAGAAAAACTAATTGAAGTAAGAAACATTTTTTTGTTCACCATTGTATCTCATCTTTAGTATTTAGTACAGCGCTTGGCTGTTGAATGAGTTATAACCTCACTTTGAGGAAATGGTAGAGGTTATGCTTGCATTTAGAAATACTGGTCTGAGCCTGGATGGTGGTACAAACAGATTTCACACCTACCGAGTAGCGAGTCACTCCAGTGGCATGAAATAACACTTGGATGCTCATCTTCTGGTTCTCAATCAGGATATTATACCCTTGTGTTAGAGCCTCTGGAAGGGTCAGATTTTGGGCTCTTTCACCATCACCAACTGTAATGGTCCATCCCATCTCAGGTCTGGGACCCTAAAGGCAAAAGTTTCATTTAGAGGGCTGGTGCTCACCTTAACTCCAAGACTATTTAGTATTTTAACCAGGATTGAAGTTATGTCACCTTTAGAACTAAAGGTAATTTAGGCTTGTAATTTAAAAAAATAGCTTTCATACCTCAGTGTCGTCAGCCATGCCAGGAAAAAAGTGAAAGGTAAACTGGAAGAAAGAAAAAGGATGATGTGAAGCTTTGATTTGGAGAAGATCTCTGAAGTCATGTTATCTGATGGTACATGGAAAACACCCAGAGCAACTGCTGTGTGGTTCTTACAATGTGAGGGCTGGTGTGGGATATAGTAGAATCACAGGACCAGAATCCTATAAGTACCCTTAGACATCATTTCCCCATTGAGCTTTCGAGACCTAAATGTAATTGGAAGATCTAAAGCTCCCTTCCAGTTGTACGTTGAGACACTAAGTCCTGTCAAGCCATGCAGTTCCATCATTGTTATAATAAAGTATGAATATTTTTGTCCATTGTTGCTATTAGCCATGTGAGACTATAAAGTCCACAAGTATGTGATTGGGCTGTTTTTATCATTTACTATTTCCTAGCATCTGGTATAGGGCCTGGTACATAAATATCCAGTTTGTCAAGCTACTGACTGAATCCTTTTTATTGCTAAACATGATGTGCTGAGCGCTTATATCTACCTTCTCAGTCAGTTTTTAAAGTCACCTTATGTTGCTGATATCCCCCACTTCAGATTTTAAAAAGGTCTCATTGTAGTTAAGAAATCAATCCAAAGCTACATAGCAAATCAGTAGTGAAATACAGATCTTGTTCTGAAGTCCAGCTGTCTCTAGACCACATTCCCCCTGGAGTAGCTGGATGAGAAGCAGTTAACCTGCTTCACTCACAGACATGAAATCCTTCGAGCAGATTGTGGATCCCGAATGCTGTTCATGTCTTCCTGCTTGCATAAGCGGACAGCTGACGTGATACAGGACATTCCCTTGTCTAAAGGCAGCATTGTCATTCATGAATGTGATGGTCATCTGGTGCTGGCCAAGCTGTATGAAAATGGCATAGTAAGGACAGTGCTAGAACTTCGACGAGAAAGGGGGTTCCGAAATACCATCTGACTCAGCTGATTAGCAAAACCCTTAAAAGTCATCAGTACCACAGTTCTAGAAAGTCCCTCATTCCTAAACCAGGAGATTCTTTAGCCTCTTTAGATATCCCAGGAAAGACTCATTCACTGGCAGAAAACAGTTTCTTGAGTTTCAGGGCTCAGAGTCCAGTTTTTATTTTCCCTTTACATTCACCCTATGTCTGAGTATCATGGTCCTATTGGGTTTGCTGCCTCTATCAAGAGACAGAAATACTGAGCACCTACTTTAGCAGCCATTGTGCTGGGTGCTGGACAGAGCCATCTTTGCCATTTCCCCTGGCCCAGGGAACTCTGTCTAAAACAGTGATCAACTAACAGTTTTCTGTAAAGTGTTAGTAAATATTTAGACTTTGTAACATTTTTAAAGTGCTTAAAAAAACTAAAGCCATTCTTAGCTTGATGACCATCACACACATAGATCATGGACTGGCTGTGGCCACACACAGGTCGTATTCTGTGTACCTTTGGTCTAAAGAAATGCAACCCTAAGCTCCCTAAAGTTGGAAAAGGTCATTTCAGAAGGGAAAGTTTTAATTACTGGAAATCTTCAGTAGAATCAGTTAAACCTAAGACTTGTAGGATGTACCCCAGACCTATTAAGTCAACTAAATGAATTTGGTACTTTAGAAGTTCCTTAAGTGATTGTTGGCACATAAAGCTTGAAAAGGACTTAGGCTTCTTTTACTGCTCCTAATAACCCTGATAGGGTAGCACTATTGCTTAACAGTAGAAAATCCTATTTTTCAGCTGCTGCTCGCCTTCCAGCATAGAGGCACCAGCACTCCATTTGCCAGCACCAAAATAGCATCCCCTTTTCCATGAGGGTTGTAGGTCAAAATGGCTCACGTCTGATCATTTGCTGTCATGCCTAGTCCTTCATTTGTGTCATTCATCTTTTGATACCTTATGGAAAGATATCATAATCCATTTTCCAGTGAGCAAGTAGAGGCTTAGAAAGGTTAGCTAACTTATTTCAAATCACATATAGATAGTGGCAGAGCCAGAAATAAAGCCCAAAGCCTCAATTCAAGGCTTTTGTAAGCTCAGCATTGGAGTTTTGAGCCTAATATATCTTTATTGAGAGTTCCTGTATGCAATGGAGGTTATTTGGCAATATCCTTGGCTTGTACCCACCAGATGACCAGAAGCTGCTCTTTCCCTCCTCCCCTACCAGCTGTGGTAAATGTCTCCAAACATTGCAGGATGTTCTCTCGGATGACCAAAGAGAAAGATCACCCTGATTGAGAACCACTGCTCTACTGCAAAGCTTTAACTCTTAGGTTACTACTTTCCAAATTACTCCTCAACTACTTACCACTCTTTTGGTACAGCTTTCATATGGGGCCTTCAGGGTGAGCTTTTCTGGGTCCAGAACATAAGTGCAGTTCAGCATTTTAAGACCAAGGGAATCTACAGAAACAAGAGCAGCTTAGATAGGAGATGGCCAAGATGTATTTACATCTTATATTTCAGTGACAGAGCCAACCAAAACTACATAACAAAGACTGCAAATCCATTTCTAAGGTACTTCAATCACTTCTTATTTTTTATTTTCCCAACTGGGATATAACCCAAGCTCTGAGAGATGCTGTGACTTGAAGATAGACTTTTCTTAGGGGATCCCTGAGATAAGACAGATTTCCAAAGACAGACAAGGTCTTCCACTCTTAGGAGTCACCATGCAGTTCCAGGACCCTGTGACATTGTGGGATTTGAGCACCAACTGCTCCAAAGTTTGTGTACTCTGTTCACTGGAAAATGGTGATGACCTTGAGCCAAGGGCTTCCTACTAAGTAAGACTTTCAAATGAGACAATACACATTACTTACCCACCACAGATGCATGCTGAATCTTGTTGCCAAGAGTTCTTTTAAACTCTACTACCATTCTATCTTCATAGCAAGTAACAGTACCTGAAGAGCAAAGAAAGCATCTTTGAACACAGGAGGCATGATTTCCTACAGAAGTGTATTGAGGAAACTTTCACTCTCTAATAGGCATCAGGGAGGATACCAGTTGGGAGAGGCAAAGTTTATTCCCCATCCTGGGGAGCTTACAAGTTGATGGGAATATGTAACTACAGTGTAAGATACCAAGAACTGTAATGAAGATATCAATGAAATGCCTAGGGCTTTCTGAAGTATTCCAGGATAAACCTGGATTCAGATTAATAAGTATGCATGCAGGAACCAGCCTGGACCCCTGATGGAAAAGGAGATGGTAGGTCTGTGAAGAATTGGGGAAAAGTTTTGTCTAAAGATCTTTCAATTTGAAGTTTAAAAGATTCCCTAGGTAACTCCAAGAACATATTTTTAAAGACTGAATAATCTGCCAATAGCTTGACACTTTGCATCCTCTGGGTCAGGTGAAAATATTGAGAAACTCCTCATACAAGTGATTTTACCTGTTACTGTTGATGCTTTCCTTAAGCATGAGTATGTGTTTGAAGATGACTGCTCCCAAAGATGAGGACTAAGTGTGTGGTTTGCTATTCTTTGGGTGCTGTAAAGCTGGAGGCAATGAGGAAATAGAAAGTAGTGCAGGTGTTTTTCCAAGCTTTTCCATTTAGCTGTAGAGTAAGCTATAGGTAAGCTATGGGAAAACTGAAGTGACTTGATCAAGATAGGCAGAAGAATGACTGGAGATCATCTAACTCACGTTTGCGTTTTCTGGCCATAAACTTTGGGTAAGCTCCGGGAGTTGGTGATGGACAGGGAGGCCTGGCGTACTGTGGCCCATGGGGTCACAAAGAGTCGGACACGACTGAGCGACTGAACTGAATTGAGGCACCCTAGTTGCAATCCATTTGAGAAATGCTCAAGGACATTTTTCTCACCCAAGAGGCCTACCTGGGAAGGCAGGATCCACCAGTTGATTAACATCTATTGAGTTCACCGAAGTCAAAAGGGCGAAGAATAGAAAAAATGACCTGTAGGTGCAGGAAGGCATGGGGGAGAAAGTTAAAGAGGAGTGAACTTCAGCAGACAAGGCATTATGTCCCCTTCCTTCTGCCCCTGGCATTACCTCCAGTCTGCATGGAACCAGCTTGAGGGTCTCCTGCTGTCTCCTCTCTGCCTGCATGCCATGACCGAAGATACCACCCAATCAACCAGGCAGAAGGGCATGCTGCGCCGGCTTTTATAGCAGGAAGCAGGGCTGGTCCCCGCCCTCTCCCCATTGGAGTCACCTGAATCTTCTCTAGCCCTCCCAGCTGAGAGGAAGGGATTTGGGAAGAAGAGCCTTTCCAGAAGGCCTAAAATAAGGAGAGTTTTGCCCTTCCTGACACTTGCCTTGGTTTCCCACCAGCTGCTCTGCAGTCAATTTAGTTCCTTGAAATGGGCTCAGGTGAATGAATTGGCGCATTTTTAGGATCTTTTGGACAAACTCTTTACAACTCAAATGTAGAGTGAAAGTGGGGTGGGATTTTTTTGGAAGAAAGACCATGTCTTGTTTACACTGTCTTTAAATTGCAAACCTTTCCTGTAAGTTACTTCTGGTCTCCTGGTTATTGTAGATATCACCCTGGCAATGTGCATGAAGAAGTACCTTTTCAAAAGGGATGAAACATAATTTTCCTCCAAGTATAGATTTTAAATTTACTTCAAAAAATACAGACAATTACAGAAGGATATAGAGAAAGGAAAAAATCATCCACTCCTGGTACTTAGGTGTGTAACTCTATGGTCTTTTTCTACAAACATAGCACTTAAAAAAACAATAGCAACCTGGGATTGAAGTTTAAGTTATGTTTGTAACCTGCTTTTACTACTTTATATGTCATGGACATTTTCCATATCAAACATAAAGATCTCTATTACCATTTTTAATGTTGCATAGTATTCAATGCCTAGATAAATCAATGTTTAGCTGTTCTCATTATTTAGCTGTTTTCATTATTATAAACAATCTGCTGGACTTGTACATTTCCCTGGTTACCTCTCAGGATAGATTACTAGAAGTAGAAATTCTGGGTCAAAAGGAATAGTGATCTAAATAAGAATGTCATACTGTGTAGGAACTGGGAGTTTATAGGTGGGGAGACTGAGGAAAACAACTTGCTCAAGCTTTAACAACTGGGTGTCAGGGCCAGGACCAGACTGAGACACCTTGATGTCTGCAGACCACATTCCATGACAGGTGATAATGCTCAAATTCTGTACAAGTTAGTGGGGTAGCATTTACAATTATTTATTTATGTGTTGCTTTTTATGTCTTTATGTGTTAATGATGTTTCTTGAGGACTAATCTTCATTCCCTGTTACAGGTGTCTGAAATATTGTTCATCAGAGTAGTGGTTTCCCTAACTTCCTTGATCAAAACATTCACAGCTGGTACTGATGAACCTATCTTCAGGGAGGGAATGAAGACACAAATGTCGAGAATGGACTTGAGCACACAGCAACAGGAGAGGGTGGGACTATTGCGAAAGTAGCATTGACATATTTACACTACCATGTGTAAAATAGTGGGGAACTGCTATATGACACAGGGAGCCCTGCCTGACACTCTGATGACCCAAAGGGATGGGATGGGGGAGCAGGAGGGAGACTCAAGAGGGAGGGGAAATGTATATAGTTATTATTGATTCGCTTTGTTGTATGGCAGAAACCAACAAAACGTTGTAAAGTAATCATCCTCCAATTAAAAATTTTAAAATGATCACATGGGGCTCTTTGTTAATATCACAGATTCCTGTGTCCCACCCAAAAGCTGCTGACTCAGAGTCTCCAGGGGAGGAAACTGGGGTACTGTATATTTAAGAAATCAGGTGAGTCTTATGATCAGGAAAACTTGGGAAATATCTGAAGGGAAGTAGACAAGAAAATGAATGATTGCTGGTGATTAATTTAACTTCTTTATGGGAATCAGTTGATTATATACCCGTGGAATGGAGGAGAGGGAGCAAAATTCAGGATAAGCAGGATTTTGAGGATAGAGGTGGTGGAAGGATTTAGATTCTGAGCAGAAGCATGATAACAATAATTACTCCTGAGCATATTTTCCAAAAAGTGGTACTTTTTCTACAACTGTGAAGGTAATTTGTTACCACGATGGTTAAGACTATGATAAGAAGACCGTTGGAGAGATATGAAGACCATTCCATCCATTAGAGGGTGCAATGTAGGGGCAAGATTCAGAGAGACCTATTAAGATGGTAGTCAGGTAGTAGATTAATGTGTTCCACCTTCCCAGGCCCCACCCCGGGCTTGCTTCTCCCAAAGCTATACCTTTTTCTCCAGAATGTGAGGTGTTGCCTTGGAAAGGGAAGCTCTGCTCAGATCCTTAAACTGGGGGTTCTGCATGATGAAGGGGAAGCACAAAAGCCCTGAGCAGGAGGCATAGAGGTAAGGAGGACCACTCTGAGAACTGGCGAGGGTGATGAGGGTGGTGAGTGTGCCAGAGATTCATTTCATTTGCCTTGCCCAACCCAGCCAATGCTGCACTTGGGACAGCCACTGAACAGCTAGCTCCAGACCCCCTAAGAATCAATTCTGCCTAAGTGCACAAGGATACAAATGTGTTGTTTCGGTTAACTTTGAGAATGAGGAAGGCATGGCTCTCTACAATCAAGTAGTGTCTCATTTCACTAATTAGGAAAACAAATCTTTCCAAAAAGATAGATACTTAATCTTTTACTAAATAAGCAGTAGGATCTCTTTCAAAAGGATCTCTTTCCACATTCTTTTCAATGAGACATTTTAAGTGTGTTTATAACTATAAGGTGTTCCTTCTCCCCTTTTGTGAATGCCATGGTCTCTACTTGACGTGAGGCCTTGTCTCACCTCCTAATCACTAGGCATTTCTTGAGGAGACTTTTAGGTTGTCATGCATAACAACAATGCAGTATTGTTGCCTCCTTTGGGCAGGTGCTCTCTTTCCTTTCTGAAATGCTGTTCTTTTAAACAATAGTTCATAATTCTTAATTTCTAATTCTGTTGCCTTACTTTTCACAACTGTAAAAACTTTAGTTGAAGATGCCCTAATTGTTATCATCAGGAGATGGTTAGATAAACTCTGAAATAATCTTCAAATACTAAAATATGTTAATTCAATGATATCTGTGAATATTGATACTAAAGACATCCGCAATAAATTGGACTATTGGAGCTGTTAGTATGTTTTCATATTTTACTTAAAAAAAGAAAAATGAGAAACACATGTGTTTCCTATCCATTTATGTGTTTATGTGTGGGTATGTACGTGTGTGTCTGCATTTATTTACCAGGGAGCCAATGAGTCACCTGAGGGAGGAGACAGTGCAGATATCCAGGCAGTCTGCACCAATCCAGCTATGTTGGACATTCACAACTGTTGTCTGTTTTGATTTGTTTGAGCTCTTGCTGTACTGGCTATAGATATACATAATATGTCATTCTTGGAACAGGAATAGGGAGATAGGAGTGGTACGTTTTCTTAAATTTCCTTCAGTTGATTGAATTGTCTTGATGATAAATAACAAGGTAAAGTAATTTAAAATTGATAATAGTAAATCTGGCTTGTATATAAGTGATCTGTAAAGGTTGTAGGATGAAAGACCCGTGAATTCAAACTTCATGATATAAAGAAATATTGCCCAAGTGAGTGGATTTGATTCATACAACTTTCAAAGTCCAACTCTTCAATATAAAATGAAGAAAATAAGCCTAAGAGGTTTTTGTGACTTGCCCAAGGTCATACAGAAAGTTAGCGGAGCTCCAGGGAGAAACCAAGTCTTCTGATACCTACTTCCAGGCTTATTCTAATTCATTATGGTTCTGTACACGTGTGTGTGTGTGTGTGTGTGTGTGTGTGTGTGTGAGGGAGTGTTCTAAAACTCCATGCTTCTCTTGCAATTCACGTAGCTTTAAAAATACAAGATGGCACTAATTATAATTTAGCTTCAGAAGGTTGTGAAAGTCACTCAGTCGTGTCCAACTCTTTGCAACCTCATGGAGTATACAGTCCATGGAATTCTCCTGGCCAGAATACTGGAGTGGGTAGCTATTCCCTTCTCCAGGGGATCTTCCCAATCCAGAGATCGAACCCAGGTCTCCCGCATTGTGGGTGGATTCTTTACCAGCTGAGCAACAAGGGAAGCAAATACTGGAGTGAGTAGCCTTTCCCTTCTCCAGGGGATCTTCCCAGCCCAGGAATCGAACCGGGATCTCCTGCATTGCAGGTGAATTCTTTAACAACTGAACTATCAGGGAAGTCCCATATAATTTAGTGGTATTAGATAAATAAGAAATATAGAATCTTCTATCAGGTAGGCTAACATAGCTTAACATAGCTTTCAAATATAAAATACGAATTTAACTTGTAAACATAAGATAGACTATGTTGATGAGAATGTTCTTGAACAACATATGGTAGCTCCTTTAACTATATAGTGTTAATGTCATTTTCACCCTTTGGATTGTTAGCTAAATTGAAATTTAATGAGCTTTGTAACAGAAATGGATTCATAAAGAAATTGGACAAGGGCATATAAAAGGCTTCATTGATCTATTAATAGAAAACTTAAATGAATGACAGAGAAGGCTCAGGAGTTCTAAATAAAAACTTATTTACATACAAATATTTCAAGTTACTCTATACCTAGTAGCTAGGACAATGGTCACCACAGAGATAAAGATTTCCTTGGCAATACTGCATAGTCCCTCCAGTTGATAGAACATAAAATGTTTAAGCTGTTAAGATGATGTGGTAGATCAGTTGTAAAAGTCCCAGTCTTCCACCCCTTCGTGGACTCCCATTCTTTGCAGTGTGCTTTGCAGTTAGCCTGGTCCTCCTCACTCCTCCTCCTGTCTGAATCTAACTGACTCTGTGACTTGTTTTGGCCAACAGAATGTGGTAGAAATGATGGTGCGCCAGTTCTGAGGCTAGGTCTTTTGAGGCCCGTATACATACGCACTCTCTCTTAGCATTCTTCATTCACTGTGAGAGCAAACTCAGAGTAGCCTGCCAGATGATAAGGAGACACAAGCAGAGACAGGTCATCAAAGCTGTTCAGTTCAGTTCAGTTCAGTCGCTCAGCTGTGCCTGACTCTTTGTGACCCCATGGACTGCAGCACGCCAGGCCTCCCTGTCCATCATCAACTCCCGGAGTTTACTCAAATTCATGTCCATTGAGTCGGTGATGCCATCCAACCATCTCATCCTCTGCCATCTCCTTCTCCTCTTGACTTCAATCTTCCCCAGAATCAGGGTCTTTTCAAATGAGTTAGCTCTTTGTATCAGGTGGCCAAAGTATTGGAGTTTCAGCTTCAACATCAGTCCTTCCAATGAATATTCAGGACTGATTTCCTTGAGGATGGACTGGTTGGATCTCCTTGTAGTCCAAGGGACTCTCAAGCATCTTCTGCAACACCACAATTCAAAAGCATCAATTCTTCAGTGCTCAGCTTTCTTTATAGTCCAACTCTCACATCCATAGATGACTACTAGAAAAACCATAGCCTTGACATCTAGGCTGAGGCCATGCTAAAGCAACCAGTTGCCAGCTGACCTGCCAGTTGACTGCTGATGAATAAGTGAGCCACGCCAAGCTCAGCTGAGCACAGAGGAATTGACCAGTTAACTGGAGATTTGTGAGTCAAATCAGTACTTGTTCTTTTAAGCCACTCAATTTTGGATGGTTTGTTAAGCAGCATGATTGTGGCAACAGTTGTGTGACTACTATTTAGAATTCCTATTTCAAAATGAGCCCAGTTTTACATTATGGAAGTGCAGGTATTTTCTGAGGGAGCATGTACTGAGCAACCATAAAATTGTGGAGTCTCAAAAGAAGCAACACACACATTTGTACAAGTGCAGACAAAGATAGGCTTTAAGGGCTATGCTTTCTGATGGGAGAGACCAAATGACTACGTATGTGACAAATAAAACCTAAGTATAATTAAGTAAACTTAAATACACAGACGTATGTTCTTTTCCATCCAGTATCCTTGTCTCTGGTTTCCCAGGTGGCACAGTGGTAAAGAATCTGTCCGCCAATGCAGGAGACACAAGAGACAGGGGTTCGATCCCTTGGTTAGGAAGATCCCCTGGAGTAGGAAATGGCAATCCACTCCAGTATTCTTGCCTGAAAAAGTCCATGGGCAGAGGAGCCTGGTGGGCTACAGTCCATGGGGATGCAAAGAGTTGGACATGACAAAGCATGAGCACAAATGATCTTTTTCTTTTGGCAGCAATATCATGATGGGCTTCAGGGAGCTCTCCCATTAGATACAATCTTGGTGAGACTTCCAGTCAAGCTGCTTCCATCACCCTTTGGACAAGGGGGAGGCACAGGACTGAAGCTATCAAACAAGCTCTCTATAGAATTTGGGTCTTGACTAGGGTAACACGGGTTGAAGCTCCACCTATTTCCTGAAGGGTTGTCTATTCAAGTAGCCCTTAATTCTGTTAAATCTCCTTTCACTAAATTTCTAATGTACTCCTTGTTCTTCTGGTTCTTAGGGGGTGTTTTATAAACCCATGCCTTTATCATTCACATTTCACACAGAATACTTGGAAAGAATAGATGGTCCTCAGAAACCCTGATAAGTCTCTGTAGGAAGGAGGGAAGGGCATTTTTCCCCTTTGTGTATCGGTCCTATGCTGGACGCTGATGGATACCCTTCAAGATAGGACTAAGAAAATGAAATAAAGGCTCCTTAAGTGAATTTCCCCCAAGCTGATTAACTACTAAGTAGAAAGCTGTTGTGGAATGAATTTGTCCCCCACAATTTTAAAAATATTTTATTGACATATGATATGACAGGGCTGTCTGTTGTCACCCTGCTTATTTAACCTACACACATGAAAAATGCCAGGCTGAATGAGAAATGCCGAGCTGGAATCAAGATAGGCAGAAGTATCAACAACCTCAGATATGTAGATGATACCACTTTAATGACAGAAAGTGAAGAAGGACTAAAGAGCCTCTTGATGAGGGTGAAGGGGGAGAGTGAAAGAGCCAGCTTAAAACCAAATATTAAAAAAACTAAGACCTGACTCCATTACTTCATGACAAATAGAAGGGGAAAACGTGGAAGAAGTGACAGATTTCCTCTTCTTGGGCTCTAAAGTCACTGTGGATGGTGACTGAAGCCATGAAATCAGATGATTGCTTCTTGGCAGGAAAGCTATGACAAACCTAGACGGGGTCTTGAAAAACAGAGACATTACTCTGCTGACAAAGGTCTGTAGTCAAATGGTTTACAAATGGGAAGACAAGTGGTCTTCCCAGTAGTCTAGTATGTTGGTGAGAGCTGGACCATGAAGAAGGCAGAGCGCCAAAGAATTGACGCCTTCGGACTGGGGTGCTGGAGGAGACTCCTGAGAGTCCCGTGGACAGCAAGGAGATCAAACCAGTTAATCTTAAGGGAAATCAAGCCCGAATACTCATTGGAAGGACTAATGCTGAAGCTGAAGCTCCAGTATTTTGATCACCTGATGCAAACAGCTAACTCATTGGAAAAGTCCCTGATGCTGGGAAAAATTGAGGGCAGAAGGAGAAGAGGGCATCAGAGGATGAGATGGTTGGATGGCATCACCGATGCAATGGATATGAACTTCGGCAATCTTCAGGAGATGGTGAGGGACAGGGAGGTCTGGTGTGCTGCAGTCCATGGGGCTGCAAAGAGTCAAAAATAACTGGGTAACTGAAAACAACAACAACATAATTAATTTACAATGTTGTGTTAATTTCTGCTGTACAGAAAAGTGATTCATTATACATACACACACACACATATATACATATATTCTTTTTCATATTCTTTTCCATTGTCATTTATCACAGGATATTGAGTATAGTTCCCTATGCTAAACAGTAGGATCTTATTGTTTATCCATCCTATATACACTAGTTTGCATCTGCTAATCCCAAACTCCCAATCCTTCCCTTCCCACCCTTTGCCCCCTCGACAACCACAAGTCTGTTCTCTGTGTCTGTGAGTTTGCTTCTGTTTTGTAGATACATTTATTTGTATCATATTTTATATTTCACATCTAGGTAATATTGTATGGTATTTGTCTTTCTCCTTTTGACTTACTTTGCTTAGTATGATAATCTCTAGGTCCATCCATGTTCCTGCAAAAGACATTATTTCATTTTTTATGACTGAGTATTATATATCTCACATCTTCTTTATCCATTCCTTGGACATTTAGGTCATTTTCATGTCTTGGCTATTGTAAACAGTGCTGCTATGAGTATTGTTTTTTGTTGTTGTCGTTTTGTTTTTGGTCATTAAATCATGTACGACTCTTTTGCAACTCCATGGACTGTGGCCCACCAGGCTCCTCTGTTCACAGGTGTAGGATGCATGTATCTTTTCATTTTTAATTGATAGTTAATTTTTATTTTATATTGGAATATAGTTGATTTGCACTTTTGTGTTAGTTTCAGCTGTACAGCAAAGGGATTCAGTTATACGTATATGCACGTTGTTTCTTTTCCATATAGGTTATTATATAATATTGAGTAGCGTTCTTTGTGCTCTACAGTAGGTCTTTGTTGATTATCCAGTTTATATATAGTAGTATGTATATGTCAATCCCAAATTCCTAATTTATCCGCCCTCCACTTTTCCCCTTTTGTAACCATGTTTGTTTTCAAAGTCTGTGAGTCTGTTTCTCTTTTGTAAAGAAGTTCATTTGTATAATTTTTTAGATTCCACATATAAGTGATATCACATGATATTTGTCTTCTTCTGATTTGCTTTTACTTAGTATAATAATCTCTAGGTTCATCCATGTTGCTGTAAGTGGCATTATTTCATTCTTTTCAATGGCTGAGTAATATTCCATTGTATAAATGTATCATATCTTCTTTATCCATTCCTCTGTTGATGATATTTAAGGTTGCTTCCATGTCTGGCTATTGTAAATAGTGCTGCAATGAACACTGAGGTGCATGTATCTTACTGAATTATGGTTTTCTCTGGATATATGCCAAGAAGAGTTATTGCTGGATCATATTTTCATCAGAGATATTGGCCTGTAGCTTTATTTTTTTGTGATATCTTTGTCTGGTTTTGGTATTAGGGTGATGGTGGCCTCATAGAAGGAGTTTGGAAGTGTTTCTTTCTCTGAAATTTTTTCAGAGTTTCAGAATAATAGGTATAAACTCTTAATGTTTGATATAATTTGCATGTGAAGCTATCTGGTCATAGACTTTTGCCTGTTGGACGTTTTTAATCACCATTTCAATTTTAGTACTTGTTATCAGTCTGGTCATATTTTCTATTTCTTCGTGGCTCAGTCTTGGAAGATTGTACCTTTCTAAGAATTTCTCCATTTCTTCTAGGCTCTCCATTATATTGGCATACAGTTGCTTGTAGTGGTCTCTTCTGATTCTTTGTATTTCTGTGGTGTCCATTGTAATTTCTCCTTTTCTACTTTTCCTTTTATTAATTTGAGTCCTCTTCCTTTTTTTCCCCATGATGAATCTGGATAAGCACATATCAATTTTGTTCATCTTTTCAAAGAACTGTTTTTAGTTTCATTATTCTTTTATACCATTTTCTTCATCTCTATTTCATTTGTTTCCACTCTGATCTTTATGATTTCTTTCCTTCTGCTAACTTTGAGTTTTGTTTGTTCTTCTTTCTATAGTTGCTTTAGAGTAGGATTAGGTTGTTTGAGATTTTTCTTGTTTCCTGAAACATAGTTATAGTGCTATAAACTTCCTTCTTATAACTGCTTTTCCAGTTTCCCATAGTTTTTAGTCATTTGTTTGTTTGTTTGTTTGTTTGTTTTGTTTTCATTTTCCTCTAGATACTTTCTGATTTCCATTTTGTTTTCTTCACTGATCCATTGTCTGCTTAGTAGCACATTGTTTAGCCTCCATGTGTTTGTGCTTTTTATATTTTTTCTTGTAGTTAATTTCTAACCTCATAGTGTTGTGGCTGGAAAAGATCTTGAAGCGATTTCAATGTTCTTAAATTTACCAAGGTTTGCCTTGTGACCTACCTTGTGATCTATCCTGAAGACTGTTCCATACCCTTGAGAAGAATGTTCATTCTGCTGATTTCAGATTAAATGCTCTATAAATAGCAATTACGTCCATCTGGTTTAATGTGGCATTTAAGGCCTGTGCTCGCTTATTGCTTTTCTGCTGGATGATCTGTCCACCTATGTCAGAGGGGTGCTAAAGTTCCTTACTATTATTGTGTACTGCCAATTTCCCCTTTGAAGTCTGTTAACATTTGCCTTATATATCAAGGTGCTCCTATGCTGGGTGCATATACATTTACAGTTGTTATACCTTCTTCTTGGATTGATCCCTTGATCGTCATGGAAAGTCCCTTATCTCTTGTGTGTGCATGCGTACTAAGTCACTTCAGACATGTCTGACTCTTCGTGCTTCAGTCATGCCTGACTCTCTGTTCCTCTGTCCAAGGGATTCTCCAGGCAAGAACACTCGAGTGGATTGCCATGCTCTCCTCCAAGGAATCTTCCCGACCCAGGGATTAAACCTGCGTCTCTTATGTCTCCTGCATTGGCAGGCAGGTTCTTTACCACTAGCACTACCTGGGAAACTCTTATCTCTTGTAACAGTCTTTATTTTAAAGTCTGTTTTGCCTGAGAAGAGTATTGCTACTCCAGGTTTCTTTTGATTTTCATTTGCATGGGATATCTTTTTCCATACACTCACTTTCAGCCTGTATGTGTCCCTAGGTCTGAGGTGGTTCTCTTACAGACAGTATGTACATGGATCTTGTTTTGGTATCCATTCAGCCAGTTTATATCTCTTGGTTGAAGCATTTAATCCATTTACATCAAGTTGGTGGACTAGAAGTATTTGAATCTCATCTCCTCCACAAATACACCAAAAATACATCTACAAATGGAACAATTCCCACAGAACCCCTCTAGAACACTGGTAGAAGACTTCAAATACCTGAAAAGGACAAGAAAGATCTCCACGTAACTGGGTAGGATGAAAGGGAAAAAAAGAGGAAGTGGGATGGGAACTGTGGCCTTGGAAGGGAACTTAAAAAAGGAAAGGTTCCTGTACCCTGGGAAGCCCCCTCACTTGCAGGGAGATCTGTACAGAAAGTGTGCTTCAGAGGCTCAGAGAAGGGCACAGCAACTGGTTTGTGGCAGACAGAATAGCGAGAGACCTATCTAAACATTCGTGTCAAACCCTGCTCATTGTAGCCTTAGACACATGTTGCCAGGCTGCGTGAGGGCTGGGTGCTAAAACTTGGGGTTTAGAGGACAGTCCTGGAGAGGCGAGTGCTGTTGACTGCATGGAGATGCCTGAAGGCGCTGGAGTGTGCCATGGCTGCAACTGAGATTGTGTGGAGAAGGAAACCCAGGCCATTATAGAACTGAAGTGCCATTGTTGAGTGATACAAAAAGGGAGAGATGGGGCTGTCTTGGCAGCCTTTTTCTCCACTTGCTACCCCCTGCCTCCAGGGGCTCTGGAAGAGCCACTCGCCCCAGCAAACACCTCGGTGGGCTCTCAGAACACAGCCAGCATCTCAGCAGGCCTCTGTACCACAGCTGCCACCTCAGGGCGTCCCACAGCCCACAGCTGCCTCAGGAGGCTCTGGGATCAGATGCCAGTGGGTTGCCCACAGGTAGTCAGGGCTAAAAACTACAGCTGAGTCCCGGGGCCTTCATGGCTTAGGAAGCAAGGCTGAACGCTCTCCCCCTGGCTGCACGAGCTGCAGATTTACACCTCCACGGCTGGTTTTGTAAATTCAGTGCCTGCAGGACATCTGAGTGGACAACAGTGCTCCCATGGCTGAGACAGCTCTGGCCTTAGCAGCTGTGGACTTTGTGGGCACTCGCACTTGGGGCCTGGACTGGGCCAGGGTCTAAGCTGTCTCCATTGTGTTTCTAGCAGTTTCAGGTGCACAACTTCTGCAGTTATTGAACCTGACTTCAGTGAATCTCTGCTGGTGGCCTTGCAAAAACAATGTCTGATAGATACCAGAGCTCATTGCCAGCATTTCCAAAGATGAGCTGGGGCCAAGGGCAGTGCCAACCACAGTGTACTTCGTAAGCCTGCAAAATGCGTGCCAGATAACACAACAGAGCACTCTCACTGGTTAACAGTCTGGCAGAGGAATACTCAGCAGTTCCTCTTCCAGGGGGAGCACTGCAATTCCACCTACCTCACACTGCAGCTCAGAATCACGGCTCAGAAATGGATCTGAAGGCTTCTACCCCAACAACTAGGGAACATACCTGGCCCATGACAGGTAGTGACAGCCACATAGCAAAGAGGAGCCCCTGCTCAATGTCCAGTGCAGGCTCTGGTCACCAAAACACCAGTCACACCTCCTATCAAGGGGTAATGGCCAGCATACTCTGAGGAAAGAGGCAGGAGGCAGATACACTAAAAATAACATTCACACCAAAAAATAAATCCATACAAATGACACAGGGACTCTCCCTAGAAAAAAGCCCCTCCAAGACCACAGTATATAATTGTTTCTCCTAAACTCATGGAACAAGAGACATAACTAAACGAAGCAGAGGAGCCACTCCCGATAAAAAGATCAAGAGAATTTTCCTGCAAAAACAAATGATGTAATAGATCTCTTCAGTCTAATAGACATGAGTTCAAAAAAAGAGATAATGAAAATACTGAAGGAATTAGAAATGCTGATCACTATAAAAAGAAACTAGGAAGTGTAAAAGGAAAAAATTAGGGAACTCATTCACCAAGGTTAAAGCTAAGCTAAAGGCAATGATAGCAGAATGAATAATGCAGAAGAATGAATAAATGATATGAAAGATAGAATAATGGAAATCACCCAGTCAGAACAACAGACTGAAAAATCAAATGAAAAAAATGAAAGCAAAATAAGAGACCTATGGGAGAATATAAAGTATGCCAATTTACATACAATAGGGATCCAAGAAGGAAAAGAAAGTAAAAAGCAAACTGAAAATGTATTTGAAGAAATGATGGATGATAACTTCTCAAATTCAACAGATATCCAGGTACAGGAAGCAGAGAAGGTTAATATACTTGAATAACAGGGTAATTGGAAATCAAAAACATACAATAGAGTCATGAAAACCAAAAGAAAAAGAACATAAGCATAATATAATACAAAAGAAAATTATCAAACCACAAAAGGGAAAACAGAAAAGCAAAGGGATAAACAAAAAATCAACAGGAAAGCAACATTTAAAATGGAAATAAATGCATATCTATCAATACCTTAAAAGCCAATGGACTAAAGGCTCCAATCAAAAGACCTAGAGTAGCAGATTGGATTAAAAAAAACAGGAGTCTACAATATACTGCCCATAAGAGACCCACTTTAGGCCAAGGACACAAATAGATTGAAAGTAAAGGGATGGAAAAATATATTTCATACAAATGACAATGACAAGAATTAAAGTTGAAGCTCCCCTGCCCCCCTCCAAAAAAGCCTAGGTACCTCAGAATGTGATTGTATTTGGAACTAGGGTCTTTACAGAGGTGATTAAATTAAAATGAGGTCTTTAGGGTAGGCCCGAATACAATATGATTTGTGTCCTTGTGAGAAGAAGGAATTTGGGCATAGACTTATACAGAGGGAAGACAAGACATGGGGAAGGTGACCTTTTATAAGTCAAGGACAGAGGCCTGGGACAAATCTTTCCCTCATTGCCCTCAGAAGAAACCAATCCTGCCAACACGTTGATCTCAGATTTCTGTCTTCCAGAACTCTAAGAAAAAATTCTGATGTTTAAGCCACCCAGTTTGAGATACTATTTATAGCAGCCTTTGTTGATGCTGTTGCTAAGTTGTGTCCGACTCTTTGTGACCGCATGGACTACAGCACGCCAGACTTCCCTGTCCCTCCCTATATCCTGGAGTTTGCTCAAACTCACGTCCTTTGAGTTGGTGATACTATCCAACCATCTTATCCTCTGCCACCCTCTTCTCCTTTTGCCTTCAATCTTTCCCAGCATCAGGGTCTTTTCCAATGACTTGACTGTTCACATCAGATGGCAGCCTTAGAGAACCAATATAAACTCTCAGATTGAAATACAACTCTGTGTGACTATAAGATATATATTCTTTCTACTGTGTTGTAAGATATGTTGTTGTTGTTTAGTTGGTAAGTGGTGTATGACTCTTTTGCAACCCCATGGGCTGTAGCCCACCATGCTCCTCTGTTCATGAAATTTCCAAGGCAAGAATATTGGAGTGGGTTGCCATTTTCTTCTCCAGGGAATCTTCCTGACCCAGGGATCAAACCTGCATCTCCTGCTTGGCGGGCGTTCTTTATCACTGAGCCACTTGGGTACAGGATGATGAAAACTCCAGATCCCAGTTGTTCTTATTTTTGAAAAGAAAAATGCAGATGAAAAAGAAAAAAAATTTAAGAAAATGAAGAGTTTACTTTATGACTTAAGAATCTATATTCTTAACCGTTACTGTACTCTGGCCTTATTTCAGTACAATGCTTGACATTCACATTTTCCTGTCTTCCCTGTTCAACTGTCAGCTTTGAGAAATGGTTTTAACGTCATTTAATAATCTGCTTTAAGAGTGCTATAATACACTTCCCCTGTGTAATAATCCTGCTATCTTGAAACAAAATGGCAGCTAATGTAGGTTTCCCAGTGATCACTGTTTCTGAAGTTTTTATAGAACTTAAACTTTGGGTGAGGAATCAGGTAATATGATTTATGTTGATTGAGCTTTTCAGTTCTTAAAACCACAATTAATTAAGGGAAAAGGCATAAGATAAAAGGAAATTTGTTCAGCTAACAAAGTCAGTTAATCCAAGTATGGAATTTAAATTCATAACCCCTGCTTAAGGTATCTAATATTCACATTTTAAAGAATTTGTTTTTTGGAAACCTTTATAAAGCTCTCCACTGTTACAATGTATTGCCATCTGGAGTTTAGCATTTATAAAATGTGCAGTTAAGGGATGCCAAGATATGCCTCATGCAGACCAGATGGTACAATAACAGCTCTGTCTGTTTTTCTGGCAAAAAAAAATAGGACTTTGAATGTCTTGAAACTTATGTGAATAAATTAAACCCCATCAATACTTCAGGGACATTATAATTTCAATACTCTATTTATCCACCTAAATATTTTCATAAATGCTTTCATTTGAAGAAGAAAAAGCAAGAGGGAAGACAATGGTTCTTTTGATTGCTTCATGTTTGTGTTTAACGATGTTTCAAAGGAAAACACCACCAATGATCTTCAGTGCGGGAAAGGAAGTTTCTCTGTACTTTGAGTTACCTATGAGTTTAAATGAAAAGCAGGGTTGTTGAAATCTCTTTTTAATAGAAAAAGTCCACATCAAATAGATTGAACAGTTTTAGTACTGTGATGAAGAGAAAAAATACACACATAAGTGACGTTTCTTAATAATCCATATGAAAATGTCTCTACCGCAACAGATATATTTATATCATAAACCCATTCAGCACATATATTTATGTGTTAACAGAGCCTGGTTCTGCCCCTGCCTGATTCATCTAAGTTTTCTGGGTAACAACAGGGCTTTTGTAATCCCCTTTATTTTCATTTACTTTCTGTTGTTGCTTTTATTTTCAATAGAATTTATAATCAGATACTCATTAGATGAAGTAATCTTGTTAAAAGTAAGTTTTCTGCTTGGATCTCTCCATTTTCCTTACTACATAAAAACTGTGCTTCCCTACCAGACAAGGGAATTTCCTCTGTAATTAGATGTGAATAGCTTTGAAGAACAAACAATGTGTGCTTTTGAAAGCCAGATCCCTTGAGGTTCAGGGGGCATTCTCATTAATAAAAACATGGGTTGCACAAGCTGTTGAATTTCTTTCCCAAAGAGCAGCGAATGGTTTTTCAGAACAAAGAGAAGATTGTTTTCCACTTTGCTGGCATGGTTTTTCTTGCGGTGGACTGGAAGTATTACCTGCCACTCATCTTTGTCTCTTCTTTTCCTCTCCCTGAGCAAAGGATCATATACAACTCTCTTACATAGATAGATCAGAATCCCGAATAAATCCTCCATCCAAAGGCTACTTGGCCAGGATTGCCTTCATGGTACATGGGACTCCTGTTCAGACCACTCAGCTATCAGGTAACTGCTATTAAACAAGAGAGGTCACAAAATTATAAACACAACAATGAAGAGTTGAAAATGGCATTGCTCTGTGGGGAAAAGGAGACCCACTGGTGAGAGAATCTCTGCAAACACTGTCCCTGGAAGCTCATTAACCGTGTTTTCCTGAGTCTTTGGCAAAAAGAAGTGGTATCTAGGCAGAAGGGCTCTCAGAATTATATTCTTGGGGGTCCTGGTAATAGGTTGAGTTTCTGGAGTTTTAGAAAAACAAAGAAGGAAATAGAGCCTACTCCTCTGAACCTAAGCAGCAACCAGTGACACAGAAGTCACTTGCAGGATGTTTCACTAAAGTTATACTAACACTGCAGGAGTGTAGGAAGATGTGGGTAGCAGGGTTGGTTGCAACAGGAAGGTTGATGAGAACCTTAAGTAGCTAGTTAGAAAAACAATACAAAGAATGGTCATCACCACTTAAGTCTAATCCTCAAAATCTCTGTATGTATGGCAGGTCTTCTCTGAGCTTCCTAGAGAATAGCAGCATACTGTTGGAATAGACTCAAACACTTATTTACATAAGAAAAATATAGTCAAAAGTCACAATTGCCACACATTTATCCAACCCCTCATAAGGAATTGATGATAGGGTCATGAGCAATTCCCTCCAACTTTATCTACAAAGAAAGAGAGACTCAAATAGATGGAATAACTTGCATTAGACCATATGGACTCTATCCAGCTCCAAGTTCAACCCTCTTTCTCAACCTCCTCTTTAAGGAATGAGGTAAAGAGGAGCTTCAAGTTCATAAATATTTATTTCTATTTTCCTTCTCCCTCTACATCCAATCTTCTCTAGGAAGTTTTCTTAGGGAAATGCCAAAGGGTACCAAGGGAAGCTTATATATATAGGTGGTGGGCTCGGTGGTAAAGAATAGCTTGCTAATGCAGGAAAACCGAGTTATGTCCCTGGATCAGGAAGATGCCCTGGAGAAGGAAATGGCAACCCACACCAGTATTCTTGCCTGAGAAATCCCAAGGAAAGAGGGCCTGGCAGGCTCTAATCCATGGAGTTGCAAAGAGTTGGACATGACTGAGTGACTAGACAACAACAAATATACATGAGTGTGTGTATCTCAGTTGCTTTACCATTTCATAGGAAGAGTTTAAGTCCAAGTCATAAGTACTACTGGAGCTGAGAAACTCTTCTTTCTCCTGTTTGTCTCCCATTTGCAGTCCTTATTCCTCTCCTTTATAATTGCTCTGACTTCCTTTTCCTTTGCTTCCATTCTAATTCTTACTCTTCTCTTCTCATCATCCTTACCATTGTCATTATTTTCACCATCATGATCTTTATCTGTCAGCAGACTCCTTCTATGATTGGCACTTAGCATTCTATTACTGTAGAATAGAATAGAATACAATACTGCATAGTAGAACAGAGTATTCTATTAATCCATTTATCTTTAAGAAGCCCTTTCTCAGGTTACATATGATTTTCTATTTTAGAATACATTAATGAATGCAATTGTGTCTAAATTTTAGTGGCTCAGGCAAAAATGATAGAGAAACAATGTTACCTTGTTCTGAAAGGGTCCACAGTCATGTTTGGATATTTCACTTTTTCTAGGATAAAAAAAGATTCCTTCTTTAAAAAAGCAAATAAATAATGTTGCCTTCCAGGTTTTGCTTCTACAGCTTCCACTGTTCTCATAGAAACCAAAAAAAAAAAAAAAACAAATATTGACCTCTAGAGCTAACTATTGTAAGGATTTGCAGATGAAAGCTTTTGCTTTTTCAGAGTGAGTTTTATCTTAGAATAAAGACTTGAACAAAATAGATGAGGAATAAACAGTTACAGACTTCAAATATATACCTTTCTCACATCAATACCATGAACTATTATCCAAGCATATTAGCTATTTTGTAACAATGTGGGAAATATTTATAGTGCATTAAAGAGAGGAAAATATACAATGCAAGATGATGACAATGATGCAAAGTTTATGTCACAAAAAACATATAAACAGTTAATCAATTGTATAAGGATGATGGGTTCTAATTTTATTGCAATGTTTTCAGAGAATATGATCTACATGAAACCTACTATTTGATGTTTGTTGAGGCCTGCATGGGTTCTATTAGGTTCTATTTATATAACAGAATATTACAAATATTCTTAGTGTGCTTTTAAAGAACATACATTTTCTATTGAATACAGTGTTCTATATAGGGTTGTTAGATAAAACTTTTTAATTGTATTCAAATTTTTTATACCATTCCCAATCTTTAGTCTGATTGATATATAATATTAAGGGAGTGTGTTAAAATCTCTTACTATGATAGCAGATTTGTTCTTTCTCTTTAAATTCTATTAATATTTGTTTTTTTTCTATTTTGAGGCTATATCACTTGGTACATACAAGTTTAGAACTATCATATTTTCTTGATAAATTTTTCCTTTCACACTATCTCTTTATCCTTGGTAATTGTTTGGCTTAAACTACATTTTTGTCTGATAAATATAGCTACACCAATTTGTTGTTAGTATTTTCTTGATATAACTTTTCCTTTTTTGCTTTCATTTTTTTTTTTCAATTTTATATTTTAAGTGTGTCTATTACAAATAAGACATGGCTGAGTCTTCTAACTGGTGAATTTGGTCTGTTTACTTTGAGTACAGATAAATTTGAACCATGTTTTGGTTTTATATTGTGCTCTTTATTTACACTAATTTTTCTGTTCTTTCCCTTCTTTCCATAAGGCAAAAGTTTAAGTTAATGATTTGAGATTTTTCTTCTTTTCTGTTAGTAACATAAGCATTAAAAACTGCAAAATTCCCCCAATTCTGTTTTAATTGTGTCCTGTAAATTTTGAAATGTTTGTTTTCATTTTCATTAAGTTCAAACTATATCTGATAAAGGATTTTTATCTGGGACATATAAAGAACTCTTATAATTCAATAATAATAAGACAACCTAATAAACAAAATTTTTAAAGACAAAATGTAAGAAAAGCTAATAAGCACTTAAAACAGTATCAACATTGTTACTCATTAGGAAAAAGAAATTTAAACAACAGTGGTACCACTTCACATCCACTAAGATAACTTTAAATGAAAAGGCAAATAATAAAGGCTGCAAGGATAGAAAAAGTTTGAAGCCTGTTTTGCCAAAAGTTTTACTTTCATTTTAGAGTCAAAGGATTTGTTAACAAAAGAAACCACTCATTACACACAAATTGAACAATTTGAATTTTTGTAGAAGATTATTTGACTTAACTTCAATATACAGTCATTAAAATAAAAGAAATAGAAACAATAGAGAGAATTAACAGCACATACATCACCAAATTGCACAGACCAACATCCAGAATTAAACAGCACTGGGAAGTCCCTCGTAAACAGCACTGTGGAGTCCCAGTTAGGAAAGGACCCTGGGCAGTGTGTCCACTCCACTGGTGAGACTTCGGACTGCATTTTCAGGGGCTCCAGCTTATAATCCCAGGTTGCAAACTGATATCATCATCAGTTTCCTCACTAAAATGCAGCTCCCGTTTTACTTTAACCTTTTTACAGTGTAATTTATTTTGTGAGTCAAAGGGTTTCTTTAGACCCCAAGTGGTTGGCCAGACCTCCAGTGGCTCAAGAATTCCAAGAGCCACTTACTTTCTTATCTAAATGGCTGCCTGACTTTCTGTGCTTGCAGGCAGGCATGGAGTCTGAGTAGTGTACAGGCAGGTCAGCAGCAAGGCCAGAAGCCTGCTCTCCTGCTTCTGAAGACTGAACAAGACTTTCTCCATTTCAATTTCCCTAACAGTCTCACACACCAAAGCCTTTGGCTGTGTAGATCACAATAAACTGTGGGAAATTCTTCAAGAGATGGGAATACCAGACCACCTTACCTCCTCCTGAGAAATCTACATGCAGGTCAAGAAGCAATAGTTAGAACCAAACATGGAACAACAGACTGATTCCAAATAGGAAAAGGAGTACGTCAAGGCTGTATATTGTCACCCTGCTTATTTAACTTATATGCAGAGTACATCATGCAAAATCCCAGGCTGGATGAAGCACAAGCTGGGATCAAGATTGCTAGGAGAAATAGCAATAACCTCAGACATGCAGATGACACCACCCTTATGGCAAAAAGCAAATAGGAACTAAAAAGCCTCTTGATGAAGGTGAAAGAGGAGAGTGAAAAAGCTGTCTTAAAACTTAACATTCAAAAAACTAAGATCATGGCATCCAGTCCCATCACTTCATGGCAAATAGGTGGGGAAACAATGAAAACAGTGATAGACTTTATTTTTTTGGGCTCCAAAGTCACTGCAGATGGTGACTGCAGCCATGAAATTAAAAGATACCTCCTCCTTGGAATAAAAACTATGACCAACCTCAACAGCATATTGAAAAGCAGAGACATACTTTGCTGACAAATGTCTGCATAGTCAAAGCTATGGTTTTTCCAGTAGTCATTTACGGATGTGAGAGTTGGACTATAAAGCTGAGTGCCGAAGAATTGATGCTTTTGAACTGGGATGTTGGAGAAGACTCTTGAGAGTCCCTTGGACTGCAAGGAGATCAAACCAGTCCATCGTAAAAGAAATCAGTCCTGAATATTCATTGGAAGGACTGATGCTGAAGCCGTAGCTCTAATACTTTGGCCACCTGAGGTAAAGAACTGACTCATTGGAAAAGACCCTGATGCTGGGAAAGATTGAAGGCAGGAGGAGAAAGGAATGACAGAGGATGAGATGGTTGGATGGCATCACTGACTTCATGGACATGAGTTTGAGCAAGCTCCAGGAGTTGGTGATGGACAGGGAAGCCTGATAAGCTGCAGTCTATGGGATCACAAAGAGTCAGACATGACTGAGTGACTGAACTGAACAGTTTCATACATTGCTGATGGAAATGAAAATCTATACAGTCACTTTGGAAAACAATTTGTCAATTTGTTAAAAAGTTAAATATAAATTGCCATATAATTGAGCAATTTCATTTGTTGATTTATACCTTAGATATGTGCAAGTATATGTCCACACAAAAACTTGTATATTCATGGTAGCAGTATTCATAAAAACAAAATGTGGAAACAGTTCAAATGTCTATCAACTGTTGGAAGAATAAAGAAAATTTGGTGTATTAGTATAGTAGAATATTATTCAGAAATAAAAGGGAAGGAAATAATGTTACATGCTGTAAAATGCATACACCTCAAAAATTTAGGTGAAGCTACAAAAGGCTATACATTGTATGATTCCATTTACATGAAATACCTACCAATAGCAAATCTGTAGAGACAGAAAACAGATTTGTGATTTCCTGAGGCTGGGAGTGGGAAAGAGGAGTGATTACAAATTAGCATTAGGGATATTTCAGGGGATACAGATATGTTATAAAACTGGATTATGGTTGTTACCAAACAGAAGTTGGGTTTGCTCACTGTCTGTGTGGCAAAGCCAATCTACCGATACTAGGTTGTGGTGAAGGAAAATGCAGCATTTATTACAGGGTGCCAAGCAAAAGCTTTTACTTGAAAGACCCAAACTCACCAGTGGCTTTCAGAGAAGGGTTTTTAAAGACAGTGTATGGGAATGTGTCACAGGGTTTGTGACCAGCTCATCCAAAGTTCTTGATTGGTTGATGATAAAGTAACAGGGTGATATTTTGAAAATCTCAATCATCAACCTTCTGGTTCCAACTGATTTGGAGTCCCTGTGTTGATGGTCAGCATGCAGTTAACTTTTTCCACCTGGTGAGGGGTTTAGTGTCTGCAAAATAGCTCAAGCATGTTGTTTAGGATATTATCTATAAGCATTAAGGAGGAACTAAATGCCCTTGACTTTGTTTTATGGCTAAACAATTAATATTTTGTTTTGCTTGACTTTTTCTTTGTTTCTACCTTTTCTCTCTTCTCTGATTAAATTTGCTCTTTAGAACTTGGAAAGGGCCTAGAAAGCTATAGCTTTTCTACAAACAAGGGGTAATAGACTGGTAAGGAGGGGGTCTGTCTCTGGGAAGTTCCTACAGGGGCCTGCTTGGTTTCACGGTGACAGTTACACAGCTCAAATTTGGTAACAATCATTGAATTTTGCACTTTAGATGGATGAATTTCATAATATGTAAATTATACCCCAATACAGTACTTTAGAAAAATGGACCACTCCAATGAGCTAGCCTAGTTCTGAGTTGTTTTGAAATTATTTTCTTCATTCTGTGCCTAGATGACCAATATTATATTCAAAACTTAAGAGACAAGAAAAATGTGCCTCTTTTAAGACATTCAAGACGAACACAGCAGTCTTCAATTTTCAATGTCATGGCCATTCCAGAGAGAAAAGGTCTAAGTTCAGTGCTGTGAATTGTTCTGGCTGCTTTCCATGGAGGGAGGCTGGAGTGAGCTTTGCCCTGGGCTGACACTGTTCCTTGTCACTGATTAACCAGCTTTGTAGGAAGGCTGCTTCACTGACATCCTGTTCGGCCTGGAGAGTGATACTTGGCAAAGCTTCGGAGAGCAGAAAAATGTCCACTCGCTATCACCAAGCTGCTAGTGATAGCTACCTGGAACTTCTGAAGGAGGCCACCAAGAGAGATCTGAATCTTTCTGATGAAGATGGCATGACCCCCACACTCCTAGCAGCCTACCATGGGAACTTGGAAGCCCTAGAAATAATCTGCAGCAGAGGGTAAGTTCAACTCAATGGTTTTGACTGGAAACTGTTTATGGGAGGATTTTGCACACAGGAGCAAAGGCAGGGAATTAGTGAAAATACTTTGCTCTCATTCTAGTCTGTGTAAAAACTGTCTTTTTAGAGGAAACGAGAAAATTTCCCAGCGATATTCTCTTTCCACCCTGAGAACTGGCACCATGGGGTGGCTGATCCCTTATGAGCCACACACACAGAAATCCTGAACTCTAAGTCACCATTATTTCCCTTCAGGGTAAGATATTTGAATTCTGTAGCTTTAAAACTCCTTTCCATGACATGTAAATGCTAGACTCTTTAAAAAAGATCAGTGATCTACCTGGTTTTAAGATGTGAAGTATACTTGGAACAAATGATGTGTTTCTTCTTTTTTTCATCTGTGCCATTAAAATCCCATAGCCTTAAAAAAAAGAGTCAATGCAAGTGCAAGTTCATGGTTCTTAGATGAAATTTCTGGCTTTATAAGCTACAAAAGGGAACTTCAACCTATCTTAATTACCACTCTGGCTGTCAAATACATACATGTACATATACTCTCCCTTCAAATTCTAAAGCAGAAATTAGCTAGCTCCTGTCTTCTACTTGTTGCTGGAGGGGCTAGTCACCATTGACAACTATAACTCCAAGTAGACTAAAGAAAGAAAGAAAGAAAATGTGAGTAAAGGAGACAAGTGAATTTATACATATTAATATATAACATATGTATTTATTAATACCTATATCCACTCTGTGTCAGCCATTTTGCTAGATCAACAAGAGAAATATGATTCTTCCCATCTTCAAATGGTGATCAAATTTGAGAGAGGAAATGTCATGAATGTGTTATAAAGGGATAAAGAGAGAACACTAAATAAATAAGACAGGTATCCCAATCTAGGTAGTGAGGGAAGGCTTTCGTGAGCATCTAAACTGGAGTTTGAACGATAAGGAGTTGGCCAGATGAAGGTGGAAGGAAGAGCGTTTCTCCTGAGGAAGAGTACTGTGTTCTAGGCACTGAAGAGGTCAAGTGTGGCTGGATATGGCTTGAGTGGGGGAGAGGCCAAGTTGTAAGCGAGGAGACCAGACACAAGAGTCTTGTAGACTCTTTTAAGGAATTGAACTTTTCCCCAAGGACATGGAAAGGCACTGTGGTGGGTTTGTGCAGGGGAGCCACCTGGTAACTTTTTGTTTACAAAATTTTCCTCAGGCGGTTGTATAGCAGTTAAAGAAAATGTTCAGGGACTGTTTTAATGGTTGAGATGAGGGGTGAAGTGGATTAGGAAAGTGGCAGTGGGAACGGAGAGACGTGGATGAATGGCAATTTGGATGTGGAATTGATTATAATTGACTGAACGTTGAGTGGGTAGAAGGAAGAGGAGGATCAAGTTTGAGCTTTGACAGGATGTTGGATGTTGGCAACCTTTATTGAAGTGAGAGGTACTTTAAGGAGTTAGAAGAACCAAAGGTGGAGAGAATTCCTGAGTTGAAGACTAAATGAGGAAGAGTGGAGTTGATGTACTCCATTCCTTGTAACTTCCATTTGCCAGGTTTTCCAGACATCACCCTCTACCCCGACCCTTTCAGCCAAGCTTTTTCAGATTGGAACACTGTATCATCTTTCCTCTTCTCCCAGACTTTCTTCACCTACTCAAAGTATATAACCTCTGCAGGAAGTGCAAGGGGTCAGTTACCATTTCACAACTAGTGCTGAAAACCCTTTCCCATTTTAAGGTCCAATTTAAATGAGAGGGCCTAGATGTTCTCCTATGCTCTCTCTCTCTCTTTGTAAGCCTGAAACATTTTCTTATACAAATTGTTCTACTGGTCTTTACTTATGACAAAATTAACATAAACTAAGCTCCCCAAATTAAACTATATATATGCACACAGATTATAAAGAATAAAATACCCTGTTATGTCATATATATATTGTGTGTATAAAATATATATAGAACCTACAAATATATGCACACATATATTAAAATGTATATATTATATATAAATAATTACACATGCCTATTTGTACATATACATGAAATAGTATACTAAGTAAACACTTTTTGTGTGGTATGCAGTTTTTTTTTTATGACTCAATATATCATAAACATTTTTTCCATGTCAGCATATATTCTTTTACAGTTTAATTTTCAGGAACTTCTTAGTATTCTAGTTAATGAATATAATATATAAATGTATTTTTTAGTCAATCTCTCTTTTGAACAAATAACTTGTTTCCCATGGTTTAAATAGTGCTGTGATGATTATCCTTGTACATAAATCTTTACTCATGTTTTCTTGAGAACAAATTCTTCAAAGTGAAATTTCTGGATCAGTAGGCACATATACCATTTAAAGACTTTTTTGGTGTCTATTGACAAATTGCTTTTCAGAAAGTGAGCACCTGTTTCTGTCAATATTGTAGGTTTGAAATGATATATCAATGTGCCTTTAATGTTCTTTGGTTACTGGCAGGGTTGAAAATTTTTTTATATTTTGAAGTCATTGTATTTCCACTTTTGTCAGCTAAGTATTTATAACCTTGTCCTACTTATATATTGGAGTCTTCAACATTTCTCATTGATTTTTTTAAAGTTAGAATATCAGCCTTTTGTCACTGTATTTCCAAATATTTTCACAAATCATAATTCATATTTTTGACATCAGATATTTAATATCAGTGAAAATATAAATTTAAATACATATATTTATGTACTTAAATCTATCAATTTTACTATGTAATTCCAACTTTGAGGTCATGCCTAAATGTTGACAGATATTTTCTTTAGTACTTTAGTTTTTTTTATTTTAAATAACTCATATTTTATTTCTTTGATTTAAGATTTGAGACTGTGATCAAACTATGTCTTCTCCAAGTGGCTAGTCATTTGTCCCTAAGCATTTTGTCATATAATCCACTCTTTATGTATTTATTTGGCATGGTAATTTCTTTCAATGTAATTGTTTGATATTTATTAAAAACTGATTATGAACATCAACATTCTAACCCTGGTTAGTCCTTCCTTCTCAACTCTTGTCTTCTGGATCAGTTCTAACACATCCCAGATTTTTTTCCTTCTCTCCAGGAGCATTTAAGATCTGTTAAGCTGGCCTGGTATAAACTTATAAAAATGTCTTATAAGCTTTTTCACAGGTCACCACCTATTTTGATCATTGAGTATGTGTGCTATTCACTCGGTTGTGTCTGACTTTTTGTGACCCCATAGGCTGTAACCCACCAGACTCCTGTGTCCATAGAATTCTCCAGGCAAGAATACTGGAGTGGGTTGCCATTTCCTTCTCCAGGGGAATCTTCCCAACTCAGGGATCAAAACTGGGTCTCCTGCATTGCAGGCAGATTTTGATCATAGCCAATCTTTAAGCACTTGTGTGAGAACAAAATGCCCATTACATTTAAGGGGGCTAAAAAGTAAAACCAATCAAAAATTGAATTTAGATGTAAATCACTTATTGAGGTCTACTGCAGTCTGATGATTTTAGTGTCTTTCTGTCACTACCTGATTGAACTATGGATCATGTGGCAAGCAATAATATCCAAACTCTGGCTTTGTTAAAAACTGTTTTTCTTCCTATTTTACTTTTAAAGATGGAAAGCAATAATTACCTGTCTTACATTGGGAAGATGGCCTCAGTTATACAGAATTTGATTTTGCTTTTAAAACATGCAAGGGTTTTTTAAAGCATTTTTGTTCTATTTTCTAAAATGAAAATAATTTTTTTCCTTTCTGATTCTCAAAGGAATACAAACTTCTTGTAACATTTCACGTCATATTGGAAAATATACTTAATAAAGCAAAAATCACATGAATCCTCACAGTGATTAACATTTGGGTATATATTCTTTCAGATATTTCCCTTTAAGAACATACACTTAAATGTACCTACGTTCAGCCCTTAAAAAGGCAATCACAGTATACAAACTCTTCTGGATTATTCTTCTAATTATTTAATAATAGAGTATTGACCATCTGCAGTTAAAAGGAAGATTCATGACATTATTTTCAGTGGCTATATAGTATCCTGCTTTATAGTTTCATTACAATTTATTTAATCAGTTATTTGTTCATGACATTTAATTTGAACCCAGTTTTTGTATAAGATGGGATGAGCATCCTTGATCACTCATCTTTGCACAAATGTCTGATATTTCCTCGGATAAATTCCTTAAAGCAGAATTGTTGATTCAAAGGAGCACTATGTTTTACAGTCTTTTGGCACATACTATGCCAGGAAATTTGAACCACTCTATGCTTCCTCCAGCATTCTTCATTTCCTCACACTCCTGCCAAAACTGAGTATTATTATTCTTTTTATTTGTTGCCTATCTGATAGGCAAATAGATGGTGGTGTATTACTTTCAATTGCATTTATTTGATTACTAATGAGTCTAAATATTCCTTCTTTGTAGAAAAACATTTTTTGAAAAAGTGATCTTCTTTTCTGAGATCAACTCCAGAAAAAAATCAAATCAACTTCAAAAGGAGAAACTGAAATGGAACAGATGCTCAGAGTAATTTAATATAAGAAAATTGCCTATTTTGCAACAATAATAAAAATTATTTCCAAAATGTACTAATCTACTAAAAAGCAAGGGCAAAATATGACTACTTAAAATCTTTTCATTGAGTTTCTCTTTTGGGAAAAAAAGGATAGAAAAAAAATCAAATAAAAATTTTATGAATTTAGACCACAGAAACAATATGGCATCAATATTGTATTCAGATCAACAAATGAGGGGGATGAGTTTTTGAATATCTGGACATGAATGTATAATGGTTCTATCAAAAAATGTGAAAGACACCAGAGATTGAAAGACAGAGTTAAGAAGAACCCCCAAATTGTCAATAGAAAAAATTTTAATTTAAGTAGTACATCAATTTGGAAAGTTGTCTGTAAATAGGATTTCTGCAAGTGGAAATAACTTAAATGTTCCAGGGCAACTCATGAATCAGCTTACTGACAGTTTCATCTTTAAATTTGGAATTTTGTGTTTCTTAGGAGAGCAACAATCTTTAAGGGTCACCTCAGGTTTTCTTCATATTCTTCCTACTTTTGAAGGATCATTTAAGTTCCCTTGACCTGAAGCATGTGGATTTAATCCAACCTCTTAATACTTGTAACATCCTCACCCAAACTCACTCCTCTCAATAATTTCTTTTTTAACTTACCCAATCTAATGTCAGGCAAATTTAATCCATATGTTTATATTTGCAGTAATGTCTTAGATGTTTTACAACCTCTCTTTGAAGTCTTTTGAACGTGGTGTTTGGTTAAAATAAATAAAAAGTGAAATGCCATCTTTGAGGCTACTGTGCCTCCCTAAGATGCACAACTGTTTTAAGGTTGAAAGAGTCTTTGATCCAAGACAACTAAATCAGGCAGACTGACTAGACCTCTTTTGAAAACGGTTGTGCAACAGAATCATGTTATTTAATACTTGCTTTCCTTAGATTCAATTTCATTTTCTTTCCTTCCTCTTTGAACTTATTTCCCTTCCTCTATCTCTGGCCACACTGACTATATTCCTGGTGTCCCAAATATGTAACGTCACCTATATGTGCATCTGCTTACACTCACTGTTCTCTCTCTTCAGAAGGAAGTTGCCAACTGTCACCTTATGGTTGGATCTAGCCCACAAGCATGTTTAATTTGGACCTCACTGTAATTTTCTCTTAAATTTAAGCTAACATTTAAAAATCAAAAAGCTTCACCTGAGATTCTGGATTTCTGGTTTTGTTTGGAAAGTGGAAGCTCTGGCAATATCATGTCTGCTTTTATTCAGGATAGCAATTAGCCACAGCTGAACAGTGCCTATTCTTTTAGATGGAGCTTAAACTTAACTATGACTTTGTTGGAAAAAAAAATGTGGCCCCATTAAGTTACTTTCATCACATCTTGGCTTCTTTAGGTTGTGTTTGAGACATCTGCTAGGAGATATGGAAGATATCATACAAAGGACAAAAGACACAGGTTTTGCCCTCTGAGACGTATTATCTAAACAGGGCAGGGTGTATTTGACGAATTAAGATTGTAAGTGTTGAAAGGCCAGAAGGGTTATTGTAGTGTTGCAGGAATTTACCAGATGGGTACAAGAAAAAAATATATGAAATTAAGTATTTTGAGTTTAGAGTCAAGGGAAATGATAACAGGTAAAATTTATTGAGTATTCACTATGTACCAAGCACTTTTCTAATGCTTTATGTATGTTGACTTTATTCACATTATAGTTCTATGAGTAGGTAATATTATCCTCAATTTATAGACAAGGACAATGAGTCCTAGAAAAGTTGAACTTGAGACCTCATTGCAGGTAAAAGGTAAAGCGGAGGGGAGTTAAGGTAAGACCACATTGTGTTGGAGACCATGAGACATGGAGGCAGGCCTGAGCCAAAGTGTACTGTGTTGAACTGGTGGGCAAATCAGTTGAGTGCTTGGTCTTATTTACCCCTCTGAGAGTTGTTCTTCTCTTTCATTTTTAAGAGAAAGATTGTGATTTGTGGTAGTGGTGGTGGGGGCAGTGAATGTGTAAGTACTTTATAACAAAAAAGCATGAAGAAACCAAAGTTTCCCATGGAGGAATTATAATACAAATCTGATTCACTAAATTATAGGACACTGGTTGGGTCACCTTAACTAGTGCAGGTCTTAACTTGCAGTGAACTTAACCTGGGGATCTTGTTAAACTTCAGATTCTGATTCAGGAAGTCTGGGATGAGGTCCAAGATTCTGCATTTCCAACAAACTTGAAGGTGATGTTACTGCTGCTGGTCTATGGACCAGACTTTAAATAGCAAGGAACAGAAGTATCACAGTGCATTAACATGTCAGTTGCAAGGACATGGACCTTTTCTCCTGTTTCGCCTGCTGCTTACCAGGAATGTTATTTCTCAGACTCTCTCTCCTGCCATCCCATGGGGCTAGCCTGGCCAAAGGCTGCAGAGATCCTGATTTTGGAGTCTGGGCTAGGGCAAGGGAAGGTGCCCTTTAGTACCTGTATTATCAGAGTTCTCAACAGTGGCTTGAGGTCAGAGCCATAATTAACAGTAAGTTATTACTTTTCATTTATGCTTGTTTGTAACTTAAGGCCTCACAGGAGAAGGGCAAGGGGTGGGGATTTAGTCTGGGGCAGGATTCTAGTAGATACTCATTCCACAAATCTTCTTTACCTACCCTGTACCCTTAATGCTATCTAATACTGCCCCCAATTCTACCTTGAACTATTATAGTGTTAGTCGCTCAGTCATGTCTGACTCTGCAACCCTATGAACTGTAGCCCACCAGGCTCCTCTGTCCATGGAATTCTCCAGGCAAGAATACTGGAGTGGGTAGCCATTTCTTTCTCCATGGGATCTTCCCAACTCAAGGATCAAACCAGGGTCTCCTGCATTATAGGCAGATTCTTTTACATCTGAGCCATTAGGGAAGCCCAAACCACTCGTTATTATGGGAAAGTAAAGTGAGGAATCAATAGACCCTTTGTACAAATATTAGTTGTATTAGACACTGCTTCCTGCCCAGCATCCATTCCTCTTTTCTTTCTTGCTGTTGGGAAACCAGTTTTGTTATTATTTATTTTCTTACCTGTGACTCAGATTAGCTAAGACTGTAACTGAGCAAGTGGGCTTATTGCCCACCGTGCAATGGAAAGACCAAGGCAATGGTCTTTGCAGAGAGAAAAGGCTTTACTGAAGGGTGGAAACAAGGAGACAAGAGGCACTGCTTTAGATTCATCTCTTTGATTGGCTTTTGAATGGGGTATTTACTGTGGAAGTAAGGTAAAAGAGGGGGAGGCTGCTTAGAAACACGTGATGGAAAGTAAGTGTAAGTTTCAATGTAAGTTTCAAGAGTGGAGGCAGGACAGTCCTTCATGCCTCTTCATGGGTTACATGTGCAGTTTTAGAGGTGAAAGAGTCCAGTATGTAATATGTAATGGATTTTCAGCCTGTGATATCCGAAGTGCACTCTCAGTCATTCGAGTCCCTCAGGGCGTCTGTGTGATGCTCATGCTCAGTTGGAGGGGCTGTCAGCAAGCTGTTTCCACATCTGTGGTTTCCCTGATACTCTGTGAAACAGGTTTGGTGTTCTTGATGTTATCATTTTTGTTTCTATCTTGTGTCTACCTTATGAACCTTGATCCTTTAAAGGTACAGGATATGGTTTCAGAACCAGCTCTATCTAACAAGCTCAGGAGAGATGATTGCTAAGTTTTAGGAAGTCTGAATCAGATAAACAATTCATTGTTAAAAATAAAATTATATAAACTTAAATTTAATAAATTATATCAAAAAGGTAATACTCAAAACTTATTCCTTTCTAATTATTTTACCACATTTTACTATATTATCTTTGCTCTTAAGATTGTGCACATCTATTAAATATCTATGTGGTGGGAATAATTTATAATCAATTGCTACTATGCCTCTCTTCCAAATTCTGTGTCCAGTAATGTCATATTAGTGCGTAAAATGTGTTGTGGTGGTATATTTACCCGACAGGAATTGGCACATGCTATATAAATCAGTGTTTGATTCTTTTCCCTTAATGAGATGGTTGTTAACATTTAGCAGCATAGCATGGCGTAATCCTATCTAGGGGAAAAGTCTAATCTCAGATAAAGAAGGTAGCTCTATTTCCTTTCTCCTAGGATGTGATCTGATTCTGGCCAATGAGACATGAAAGTTACTCATTTTGGGAGTTTCTTAGAAAGCTTTGTTGCTTCTAAAAACAAGATACAGGGTAGATATGGATTGTTTCTGGTCACGTGATGCCTAAATGTGACATATCTGGACTTTCAAAGTTATCTTGTAACAATGTCAAGGCAAGATTAACTTGCATTTTGTTCTTTAATTTTTTATTTCTTAGACCTCATCTTCAGAGAAAAAAATTAGTATGTATTTTTTATATTTTCTCTTCTAGAGGGGATCCTAATAAATGTGACATCTGGGGAAATACTCCTTTACATTATGCAGCGTCCAATGGTCATGCCCACTGCGTCTCGTTCCTGATCAACTTTGGTGCCAACATCTTTGCTCTGGACAATGACTTACAGTCTCCACTGGATGCTGCTGCCAGCAGAGAGCGGAATGAATGTGTCGCTCTTCTGGATAAGGCTGCCACCTCCCAGAACATCATGAACCCCAAGAAAGTCACCAGGCAGAAGGAGCAGGCTCAGAAGAATGTCAAGAAGCAGATCAAAGAGTGTGAAAGGCTCCAGGAGAAGCACCAAAATAAGATGGCCCGCACATACAGCAAGGAGGAATCTGGGACCCTTTCTTCTTCCAAGGGAACTTTCTCTAGGTCACCCCTTTCAAATGCTTCTGCTTCTAACACATTTGGGTCACTGTCTAAGGGTATTAAGGATACCCTGAAGCTTAAGTTCAAGAAGAACAAAGATACAGCAGAGCAGTTAGGGAATGGGAGCAGAAGTGGGCAGAAGAATGTGATGGAAGTGTTCAGAGAGGATGAGGAAGACGAATTCTCAGGGGACTTCATAGAGAAGCTCCAGTTATCTGCAGAGGGGGACAGCTGTATGCAACACGAATCCATTCTCAACCGTCCAGGTCTAGGAAATGTTGTTTTTGGAAGGAATAGAATATTCAGCCCTGAAGACATCTCAGACAGCAGGAGGGAGCTGGGGTTTACAATGCCGAGTGAATTGCTTCAGAGACAAGGAGAAGCTGAGGCTGATGAAGAGGGAGAGGAAAACAACCATGAAGATGATCTGCCTTGGGATGAGGATGAAGTGGACTGGGAGGAAGATGTGGTTGATGCTACTCCCCTGGAAGTGTTCTTGCAGTCCCACTACTTGGAAGAATTCCTTCCTATTTTCATGAGAGAGCAGATTGATCTGGAAGCTCTGCTGCTTTGCTCTGATGAAGACCTTCAGAGCATCCAAATGCAGCTGGGTCCCAGGAAGAAAGTTCTTAATGCCATAAATAGAAGGAAGCAGGTGCTACAACAGCCTGGGCAGTTGGTTGACACCAATCTCTGATGGAGTGTTGGGTCAACAGGGTGAGTCTATAGAGGTGGGGGTGATGCTGTGGAGATATTCCAGGCAATACCTACTCTGTACCCAATACCAGACTACTGGGTTTCTAGGGTTTTGGAGGTGTCCACCTAAGAAAGAAGCCCAAATTCTACTCTGAGAAATACTCTGTACCTAAATTCATATAAACCACTAGTGAGAAACTCAAGGAGGTAAGAAATGGGAATAAGGAAATGACATTTCTCAATTATCTTTTTGATATTTTTGAATATAGAAAGGATTAAATGGATGACAGAGAACAGAAAAGACTTTACTTCCTAACTCTGAACTTAAAATTATAGTCTCCTATCACACTGCTTCTGCTGCTGCTAAGTCGCTTCAGTTGTGTCCAACCCTGTGCGACCCCATAGATGGCAGCCCACCAGGCTCCTCCGTCCCTGGGATTCTTCAGGCAAGAGTACCAGAGTGGGTTGCCACTTCCTTCTGCAATGCACGCATGCATGCTCAGTCACTTCAGTCGTGTCCGACTGCGACCCTATGGACAGCAGCCCATCAGGCTCCTCTGTCCACGGGATTCTCTAGGCAAGAATACTGGAGTGGGTGGCCATTTCCTTCTCCGCTCCTATTACACTAGCTGCTGCCTAATTTCTGATCCTTAGCTCCATGACTTTACCTGTTGATGGAAACTAAAATTCCTCCATTGGCCTGTGGCTTGATGCCCAACTTGAATGTGTCTAACCCTAATCAGTAGATGTTTACATGTTTACAAATAATAGAAATGGGTCTGTAACATTCCTTCTTGGGAACAGAGACAGAATGGCAGGTAGAGAGAGAGATGAAATAGAATGTACAGTACCGGTATGGATTAAATTTTGTCCTTCCAAAATTTATATGCTTAATTTTTGATCTTGAGTCTAGGGATTCTAACTCCAGTCATCCTGTGAAGAGGTAGACACACTGGTGATGTGCTTGCATCGCCATGTGAAGAGAAAGAATAGGCCATGTGAAGATAAAGCAAGAAGGGAGTTATCTGAAAGCCACAGAAGGAAGCCTCAGGAGAAACCAAACCTTTTATCGCTTTTATCTTGGACTTCCAGCCTCCAGAGCTATAAGAAAATAAAGTTCTGTTCTTTAAGCCACCCAGTCTGTGGTATTTTGTTACAGCAGTCCTAGCAGAATAAGATTTTCCTTAAGACAAGAGAGGCAGGGAGGGGAAAATAAGAATACAGAAAAGAAGATTAGATGATTTTTAGATGATGAGATGATTTTTAGATGGTTAGATGATTTTTTCCTAAGCATAAATGCCTCCTGAAATTTAAAAAAGGAAAAAGAAATCTAGGTTCTTTTTTGGGAAAATTCAATTGTAAAAGGTGAATTTTTGTATGCTTATTATATACATATCTTATTTACCGTTGTCTATCACCATTTCTGCACATTTGAATACATGTAGGTTTTATAATATAAACTGTCAACACTAACACTGCTGCTCATATTTCAATGGTAATCTCAAATTCAAGATGAAACCCTACTTGAACAGTTAAGCATCACTGGATTTTTATAGCCAGACATGCTTTAAATGGAATTTACCACTGACTATGTGTATAACATAGAAATAGCTTCAGCATGCTTCCTGACTCACAGCTGTTTGTGTTACTTCAGAAGGAACCATGGAGGATACAAATGCTTAAATCTGATGAGCAACTGGCACATTCTTCTTCAATCAATGGACTGAAAGTTATCAGTCACTGAATATGTTTTACTACAGGATTATTATGTTTACAAATATCACATTGCATTGTTCTGGAATAAATTGCAACTGTACACGAAATAATGTACACGAAAGCAGTAGTTTTAGAAGGCATTCAAAAAAAGTAGTAGTGTCTGAGCCCTTCTCTATTGGTATTTCATAATTGTAGAGGCCAGGATCCTCTCTCCAGGTAGATGCCAGAATCTACGTGATGAGACACTGCTAGGATATAGGAGAAATATAAGCCACTAGGAGAGTTCTACTGTTAACAAAAAGGATGCTTTGCAGCAGTGCTTTGTATATCACTCTCAGAGGTTAAAAATAATATAGAAAGCTTGGTGATGTATTATAGCAAATGAGAGGTGGCATGAGGGTGGTACAAAGAATTTTGAGCTGGACATCAGCTCTGATACTTGGAAGACAGAATAGGAAATAGAAAAGTACTCTGAGGGAAAATGAGAAAAGATAGGCCAGCAAAAATGTTACTGGAATTCAGCATCATAGCATTTAGTCTTGCTTCATGGCATTTGATTGTTTCTAATTGGAATTTTTCCATGTTGCCCTACTGGAGAGGTAACAATTTGCTCAGAAATATGGGAAGGGGATGTTTGCCCAGCAGGACTGGAAGCGCTCACCAGGACAATTCCATTGGAGTTTACATGAATTCTGTGATGAGATAAAGGGATATGAATTTGGAGAGCATGTAGATTTTAAAACCTCACATAAAACTTCAATCAAATTGCTGAATTAAAAAAAAGGAAGGAGCAAACATAATCCTTTTATGTAATAATAGTGAATAACATAAAACAGTGAGGCCAGCATGGGTTGTTAGCTATTTTTTCCCCCCAGATGGTTGCATTATATTTTCATTAAAGTATTCCAGCTTATAGACTCCATAGGTTCATCTACCTTTCTGTGAATAACTCCTGTTCCATTTAAAGGGTAAATTCTATATCGGTGATTATTGCAAAATTGGTTTAAAGTTTATGAACCAAACAAAATTACTTTGGCTCTTACATATGAGGGCTTCCCTCGTGGCTCAGACAGTAAAGAATCTGCCTGCAAGACAGGAGACCTGAGTTCAATCCCTGGGCTGGGAAGATCCCCTGGAGAAGAAGATGGCAACCTACTCCAGTATTCTTGCCTGGGAAATCCCATGGACAGAGGAGCCAGGTGGGCCACTGACCATGGGGTTGCAAAGAGTTGGACATAACTTAGTAACTAAACAAAACCAACTACTTAACATATGAAGGCGCAAAGGAGGCAAATTAAAGAGTTCTAGCTCCTGGGAATTCTCCTCTGCCCACTTGCCTAGCAGAGAAGCTAGGTTCTGTCCTACTACAACATAAGGTCCCTTAGGACAGGGAATTTTCTCTTTTATTCACTGATATCCCTTGTACCAAATGCCCATCAGTCATACAGCAGATAATCAATAAACATTGCTAAACAACCGGATGTGATGCCTAGGCTGGAGGTAGGATGCAGATTACTCTGGTCTGTTGATTCCTAGGATTTTTGTCGACCTCGGTAGTTCACAAAGCAAGCATTTGAGGTGGATGGGCAATGTGAAATGAAAAAGAATAACCTTGAAAGGCAAAAAACTTCTTATTGCATAAGCTATTCTAGATCCATTTCCTGCCCTAACTCTAAATAGCTGGAGAGAGTTATCTGTGCTCTTTGGGGTGAGGACTATTTCTTTTCTGTTAGCAGCCTAACACGAATTATTACAGGGACTCTTAAAAATGAAATAAGAAATCTATGAATGAATTAAGGTGCTTTTGGTAACCTCATTATCACATACCCTCTTTTACACATTCCTTAGAGTTGTGACCATTAAGATCCCCCCAAAGATTCCACAGTCACTTGAGGTGTGCAGAGTAGATCATGTGGGTATTTTGTTTTAGTGCAAAGGCTAGACAACCTGGCTGACATGACAAACTTTTGGCTAAGCTACATAGAGCATGAAGAGGACCTGCCAGGAGGAATCTGGGTAAGAAAACAAAGCAAAATAACATGCTTTTCTTTCTGCTGACTTAGCACCAGCCTAGGAGAGTTTGGAGAGGGAGAATTTGAATGGGTCTTTGGCAGGACATGGACAACACAGCTCTGTTAGTGATTCAGGGGACCTGAGAAAAGCACCCCTGCACCTCAGCTTCCCCATCTGTAAGCTGAAAAGGCTGGACTAGATGATTCTCAACAGCCTTTTCAGTACTGACACTGCAGTGGATATCTATAAATTTTGCCTACTTGGTATACAGCCCTCCTCTTTTTGGTAAAAGACTCCTTTCCTTTTGTCAGCTTATGTGGTCAGATGGGCTGATTGTACTGCTGAATTCAAGGTGGGGGCATGTGACCCAGGCCTGGATAATAGGGGAAGCAGATCCCCCAGGTGATGATAGTCACATGGATATGACCTGGCCAGAGTATTTCATTTCCTTTAGCCACTATGTCATGCATATGGGCATAGGCCCTAGATGGTCCAGTGTGTCTCCATTCTGAGACTTTCAACTGTTTATGAAGAGAATGTCTATTTCTGCTAGGATTGCTGAAGAGGACAGGCTATGCTTCAAGAGCTGTTGGTACCTATCCTGCCACTATCAGGGGAGAGCTTGCTTGATAATGGAGCCAACACAAGAAAACAGAGGCAAGGAAAGGAGGAGCAAGACTGGGTCCTGATCCTGATAACAACTGGAACCCCTGGATACAGCTATAGCTGAAATCAGTTACCTGTATACTTCTTAATTACAAGAGCCGATAAATTCTATCCCTCACTCATTCATTCAATTTAAGGTAACTTGAGTTGTGTTCTCTATCGATTGTGACCAAAGGAGTTCTGAGCAATAGAGAAAGCTCTGTGTTGCTTGAAATCTCAAGAAGAAGAAGCCAGAAGCAAAAGACTACATGATATATGATTCCATGTATATAAAAGTTCAGAAAAGGCAAATCCACAAAAGCAGAAAGTAGATTAGTAGATTGCCAGAAGCTGAGACAAATGGGAAGCGACTGCTAATGGGTACTGGGTTTCTTTTTGAAGTGATGAAAATGTTCTGAAATTAGTGGTGATGGTTGCATGACCCTGTGAATATACTGATAACACTGAATTATATCCACCACTTCAAAATGTGGATTTTATGGTATGTAAATTGTATCTCAATTAATAAAATAGAAAAAAATTAACTACAGCCATTGGCGAGCCTTCAGGAAGTGAACACGAACACTTGATCCCCTCACTTCCCTTGCTGTGAAGGATGGAAGTTACCAAAACAAGAACTGCAGAATTGGAAAAAGCTTTATTTCAGGGAATTACAAAAGGCAGTGAAATACAGGGCAAAGGGAGTGCTAGTATAATCTGGCATGACACAGAACGGCCACTTAGTTTTGTTTTCAAACTACAAACACAAAAGAGGATCTCACTGTTTAAGGTAAGACACAGTACGCATAAAACTACAGATCACTGGGCTAGAACCTTTCTTTTAAACTAGAGATTATGAAAAGATTGTGAGACAACTAGTGTTAACACCCTTTGAGCTGTAGCATCCACTTAACACAAAGTTCCTTTGTTTTATTTACCAGATGACCAGGAATCATATACTAACTTGGCTGCAACCATGTCTTCCACCGCCATTCCTGGAATGGACAGAAATTTGGTTTAACTTTTGTCAGAACAACTTTTCCCCAAACAGCCCAGGTCCCAGAACTGGCCATTCCCTAATACAGTGTCCACCAGGGTAACAAGGGCTAACCACCCAGAGGTGAGTCCAGGCTTGAAGAGTCTGTGAAGGGTAAAACAAGGCAAGCAATGCTCACCAAAGTTCAGGGGTCAGAAAACTTTCTGTAAACAGCCAGATAATAAATATTTAAGACTTTGCATGCCAATTACTTGCAGTTACTCACCTCTGCTGTGGTACAAGTGTGGCTTTAGACATCAGGTAAACAGATGAGTCTGACTGTGCTCCAAGAAAACTTTCCTTATGGACACTTAGTTTGAATTTCTTGTAATTTTTACGTGTCATGAAATATTACTTTCCCCCCCAATCATTTGAAAATGTAGAAACCATTTCATTGTGGGCTGTACGAAAACAGATGGTAGGTTGGGTTTGGCCCATGCTCTGTAGTTTGTAGGACCTTTGGTCTAGTCCAAACCCTAAGTCCTTTAGCAATTCCCCCTTTATCTTATAGTTTGGGGCAAATATCCTTGACCTGGAATGGGAATATGTTCTTAGAGGCCAGGGGCTAGCTTTTATTTTTGTAACTACTACTGTACACAGTATGGAGCTTGATACATAGTAGGTATTTAATATGCATCTTTTAGATGAAGGGATGTGCAAGTAAACCAACCCCAAAAGTGAGAAAGTAAAAATTGCTCAAGAGTGTAGATCAGGTTTCCAGGGCTGTGTCTCCTGAAGGGGGCCAGCTGACCTCTGATCTGCTAAGGAACAGTGAAACTCTTTCAGACTCAACTGGATCAGTGTGATGTCTGAACCAGGCTCTAAATAAAGCTTATACTGTGTTTGCCTGTCTTTCTATGCATGAAAAATTAAAATATATATTTAACAGATGGTAAGGCATAGATACACTTTGACTGGCATTGGTGCTGGGTAGGCAGAGTACTCTCAATACTCTGCCAAGCAATAGCGCTTTGGTTGCTTGATCATTAAAAAATATGTAAGGTCTGGCAAGGTTGAGGGGCTCAGGCAGCAACTATTTACCAACTATTCTGAGAGTACTTCAATATTTTAGATGTAGGATCTGAATATTAGCTCTGTTACCATATGTGTCCATTTCCTTAAAATGGGAGAGCTGGGCTGAGAGGCAAACCAGCCAAAGAAGGGAGGCCCTTCTTTGATGGGCTTCTGCCTGTGCTAACTCAAGGTGGTAATGGTGCTCCCCATTGAAGACCTTCTTAAATCAGCAAGCAGAAAGTTAGGGAAGGAGAGGGAAAAAAGGTCAGGCTGTACTTCCTGTCTGGGTTGCCCTTAGGTTGGGTCTCCCTGTTATTTCTCTTAAGCTTCCTGTTTTTAAACACCTTTTTCTCCTGCCCTTCCACCTTTGAAGGATATCTTCCTCTGAGTTTCATTTAGATCAAAGTCTAAATGTTTTAATGCTGACGCTTGTTATGGGAAAATCATTTTATACACACATTTATTTAATTCTCACAAAAACTCTAGGTAACAGGTGGGGAGAAAACTGTGACTCAAAGAGGTGAGATCACTTGCCCAAGGATGCATGTCCAAGGAATAGCATAGTGGGGAAGCCAACCCAGGACTGCCCAGTTCCAGAGTTCACGGACTTCACCACTAGGCCAAGACGTAAATGATTTACCTAAGTGATAGACTGCGCAATGATTCAGTTATGGAGCCTGCTGACTCATTCCTCTTCCCACCAATGGGTAAACCTACCTTGTGTCTGTTTAAGTTTGTGCCCTGGGAGCAATGACTCTTACCCAGAGACTTGAACACGGTAGTCTTCTCACAGTGGGCTGGTTTCACTCCCTTCACCACTTCTCCCAGCTCAGCGAAGATCTCAGCCTGTCAAATGAACACACACTGACCCAGGTCATGGAGCTAATATGGCTTAGGACCAGCTTCTGAAGCCAGGACAGGGTGTCCCTGACCTGGATAAGGGATAACTTGATAAAATGACCTTCTGTAAACGGAATGATGTCAGGGAGGATGCCTCTCTCTTAAATCTTTTTCTGGGGATGAGACGTGGGTACATCTGCTTTTGTGATACCGTGATTGCAGAAATACAAATCTGCAGCCAGGGGAATGTCCAGCCAGGACACTGTATCAGTGAAGAAACAGGCTTGTTCTTATCTGAACACTCATTTTGGCAGCCCCATTCTTACTGCTTTGCCCTGGTTATGAAAAAAGGTCAGAAAGCGGTCAACACTAGTCCTGATTTGTTGGCCATACTGGGAAAGTTTCCAGAGTCTCCTATCTTCCAATCCTACTGCTTTACAGGACAGCCCAATCCAATGGAAAAGGCCATCAAGCTGATCTCTTAAGGCAAAGGGAACAGGAAAACACATGTCACCACACAATGGCCACATTATTCTAGAAGGGAATTAGAAAGGATGGAAAGATATTTGAGAGTTATAACCCCCAAAAGAGGTGGGAGTTACGGAGATCTGCAGCAGGCCAGACAGAAGCGGGTATTAATGAAACCTGGGGATCCAGGTGAGGACAGTCAGACACCAGCAACAGAAAGATGGCTCACCCCTGACAAGAGGACATCTCCAGACTCTTTCAGGGCGGCCTCCTGGGAATCCACATACAGCACAGCCTGTTTCATGAGCTCGTCATCCAGCTCTCTCCAGTCAGGTCTGCTGGCGCCGATGGCTAAATGACAGCAAAACAGACGCTGAGCCTTGAAGTAGTCATAGGGGATACTGCAGGCTCCAAAGAATGAAAGGGGTGGGGAAAAGGAAGTGACAGGGGACACGTGGGAACAACTGTGGCATGCCCCATCTCCCCAGGCCTACTTCCTCCCAAACAAGACTGAGTTCACCAACAAGAATGACACTTGGCATTTTCTCCTTTCATTTCATGCCCATTCTCATTAATCAAAAATATCTTGAGGCAACTTAGCCCTTGTAGCTCAGTCGGTAAAGAATATGCCTGCAGTGTAGGAGACCCGGGTTTGATCCCTGGGTTGGGAAGATCCCCTGGAGAAGGAAATGGCAACCCACTCCCATATCCTTGCCTGGAAAATCTCATGGACAGAGGAGCCTGGTGGGCTACAGTCCATGGGGTCGCAAAGAGTCGGGCACGACTGAGCGACTAACACACACAGCATTCATGTACTGTGTGCCTACTATCGCTGGGATGTTTCACACATACTATTTCAAGTCCTCACAAGTACATTACATGTCTGATTCCCATTTAAAAGGTACACAAACTGAGGCTCAAAGAAGAGGTATGTGCCAAGGTTATATATCCAATAAATGCATCTATGACTCTAAAAGAACACATGCCTTTTCATGTTTCTTCTGCTTATCAGCAGCAGCGACTTCCTTACACAAACCCTAAAACAGACATCACTTGCAGCTTACTCATACCCCACAATCCTCTGTCTTCTGTCTGTCTGCTTGCTCTTCGATCATTCCCATTCCTTATTCCCAACCACTTCTCTTACCTCATGAGAAAAAAAAGGCCCAGTGTCAGGGACACAGAGAAGCCCCAGTAAACAGGAAACTGGTTGCACCCCAGCACCAAGGTTTCACATCCTCTGCAGAGCCCAGAACCATAATGATGAATCCAAGGAATCATGCCTCCTGGCTTTGGGACATAGGATAATGCTGAGACTGAATCAAATGCTTGCAGGACCAGGAAGGTAGTGAAAATGAGTGGCACTGGTCAGAAGAACTGGATTAGAAATGGTGGAGACCTCAGTACAGAGAAGAAAGCAGGCCCTTCTAAAGGGGACACTAACTATTCTGCTGAAGCAGAACTGTTGCCATGTAAGAATGCAGGGCCACTCTTAGATAGCCCTCCCCCGGTCCCCTGCTCTTTTTGTAAAAAGAGAAGCAGGAAATCTATTTGCATGTGTAATTTCTTGGTTTTCAGAACACTTAACACTCTATGGCCTAAACAAAACACATCTGCTGGCTGGATCCAGCCCACAGCGACCAGTCTTTGGAAACGGCTATGAAGCTTTATACAAATATAAGGCAGCATTTGTAAGCCTTCTCTCACTGCCATCCAGTTTTCTCTACTTGTTCCCTCTCCTGTTGTTCTCCCTCACTCTAATTGTCAAAGACAGTGATGCAAAATGTCCATCTTGAAGGTTGTTTGTGTGAGGAGTTCTATAGAACAGAAGCACCAACTAATGAAGCTTGTAAATAAATCATAAGCTGGTGGGAAAAACCCTAGCTTCTCCAGCCCCCTCTTCTGATTGCACTTGTTCCCCCTAATTTGGAGCATGGCGAATGCTCAAAGGGTTGCATAAGGCCACTCAAGCCAGTGGAGGTGGTCCAGGAAGCAAAGGGAGGGGCCTGACTCAGGCTGGGCTTTGGCCTTCCTTCAGCGGGGCTACACTGGGTGAGGGTCAGACACTGGCTGGTGGGATGCCGAGAAAGAATGAGGGGCGTGCAGGGAAGGTTGGAATTGGGCCTAACTCTCAGCCAAGCTGTAAAGTAAGTAAAATCCGTTGTTGGTGTTTCCCCGTCAACCGCACTTGTAACATACTTTTCTTAAGTATATTTACTGCCTCTAAACACACAAACCAGTTTTGTCTTTAGAGCAGGAAAAGATAGAGACTCCTTGACTCAAAATCAAGTTAGCTCTTCCGAGAGAGACATTCGAAGTGTGAGAGGTATACAACATGAGGGAGATTCTCTGTTGCTGTCTTTGAAGGTAGAGTGTCCACAGAAAAGAAATGTGGACAGCCTCCTGGAGCTGATAGCAGCCCCAAGGAAACTTGCATCCTTGTCCTACAACACAAAGAACTGCCACAACCATGTGAGCTGGGAAGAAGATTCCAAGCTCTAGAAGAGATTGCAGCCTGGAAAACACCTTGCTTCCATCCTGAGTGCGCAGAGGACTTAGCTAACCCATGTCTAGACTCCTAACCACAGAATCTAAGATATCAAATATGTTCTGCTTTAAGCCAAAAAAAAAAAACCTGAAAAAAAAAAAATCAACTCAGTCTTATTGAAGATTCAGCTCTTGTCCATTTTACCCAGAACTGACTTCTCTTGAAGTTCCAAGTCCTTCTAGAAATGGCCTTACTATTCGAGTATGGCTTTATTAACAATAAGACCTATCCCCTGGATTCACATTCATAATATCAGTCCCATACAGACTGAAACCTTCAATTTTCTATGGCCCATTCCTCAATCATACATGTTTTGTTTCCTTCAGGGAACTTAACCTTTAGCTGGAACTATCTAGCTCATCTATTTGTTTACTTGTTTATTGTCAACCTCCCTACTCTAGAATGTAAACAGCAGGAAAGCAGTGACCTTGATGACTGGTTTACTTTGGCTTCCCCAGCATGTAGAACAGTGTCTGAACCATGGTAGGGATTCAATACACATTTGTGAAAGAACAAATAATCATGATACTTGGCTCTTGCACATGTGTGCAGAGATCTTAGAGTTCATACTATGTGCCTGTCACTAAAACATGAGGCATTGGTACTGTGTTTAAATTCTCTAGCCTTCAATTGCTTGCTAATCAGACTCCAGTTTTCTTACTGAAAGATAACATAGGGTATCATTTAAGATCTTAGGCTTTGAGGGTATATTGCCTCAGTTCAAATCCCAGCTTCGCCTCTAAAAACCTTTGACTTTGGGCAAGTTACTTAATCTTTCCATGCCTTGGTTTACCTACCATACAGGGGTCATGATAATAATAGTTCCTACTTCATAAGGTTGTTTTCAAGATCCAGTGATATAGTACATAACAAAGAATTTAGAACAGCACCTGCTATAGTAAGTATTTACTATAGATCAGATCTTGCTATAGCCCCCAGGGTCATTTAAGGATCTTCAGGAGCCCAAGGAACTCTTATGTTTGAAGTCCCAATTATCCTATCCCACATATGAAAAAGCATTCACATAAATACATTTAGTCACATAAAATGTATTTTGTGCTGTAATTAAAAAAAAATTAATCCCAAGTGTTGGTGAGTTCCCATGAACAAGTGAGTCATTTGGCTTTTGTAATTAAATTTCATGACATTTAAGAACGAGTTATAGTTGATCATTTGCCATAATATTATACTTTATAAAATTTTAATTAAATTTATTAGTTTTGAGTTTGTGATTTTTGTTTCATATTTTGGAGTGCATACTGTTTCTTTAAGGTTCAAATGTTTCTGAGGCCATTAAAAAGCTCAGGCATTCTCCATGAGTAAAACAACTCTGCAGATGCAGGCCCTTGGTCCAGTCAAGGGAGAGTCTGGCCACCCAATGTTCATGGAGCCACTCTGCTTACCATTGATGTGAGCCCCAGGCTTGACCCATTCACCAAACAAAATGGGTTCTGTTGCCATGGTGACTGTGATGATCACATCTGCCCCTGTCACAGCCTCCTGGACCGATGAACAGACCCGCACCTCTCCTGGCACTGAGTTCACAAACTTCTCTGCATTTTCTTTGGTGCGGTTCCATATTCTCACCTTCATTCAGGGGAATAAAAGAGACATTGGTGCTGTGATTATTTGGCTGTTTATGTTTCATCAAACCTAGGAGTTACAAGGAAAAGTTGAACTACTCTAGGCTTAAGGCTGCAGTTATTTAAATCATTCCTTATGGTGAATGAATATTTGTCTGGGCCAGATGTGAAAATGACCTTTCTCTACTCCATTTCCCTGTCAGGAAGGGGGAAGATTTTTCAATTCTAGCTTGAGACACACAGCCTCAGTAGTGTAATAGCTATTATATAGCTTAGTGATTAGCAGAGCATATTCTGGAGCTAGACAGGTTTAGAATCAGACTTTGCTCTGTCACTTACTGTTTCTGAAGCTATTTAACCTCATTCAGCCTAAGTTTACATGTATGTAAATGCAAACCATAACTGACAAGGTCAGCATCTAATTCACAGTTTATGTTTGGGACTCTGTAAGGGAGTCATAACAGATGTGAGATTAACAAACAGGATGTGCAGTGCTGTGCATGGAACAGCTTGATCTCTGAAGAATACGTAAGGCATTAAATATTGGAAGGGTTTCAGGAGTAAATTGGGACTTCCCTGGTGGCTCAGATGGTAAAGAATCTGCCTGCAATGCAGAAGACCCAGGTTCAATCCTTGGGTCTGGAAGATACCCTGGAGAAGGGAATGACTACCCACTCTAGTATTCTTGTCTGGAGAATTTCAAGGACAGAGAAGCCTGGTGGGTTACAGTCCACGGGGTCACAAAGAGTTGGGCACAGCTGAGCAACTAACACTTACTTATACTTACAGGAGTGAATGGTGCAGCAGAGGAGAAGGTCAAGAATAGTAGCTACAACTAGATTCCTAGGAAGTGCTTGCAGGAAGAAGCTGGTCATTGGCATCACCAGGAAGTGGGGACTTGCTAGCTTGTTTAACATATTTTAATGTCTGTGGTGGCAGTTGCCAGCCTTCAATTGAAACTAAGCCCTAAAGAAGCCCTCATAAGGAAATATAATAAATATAGAAATAAATGTTATATGTGAATAAGTTCATTAATAAAGATGAAAACAGTATAATAAGCCCAGTTATAAGAAAATGGTTAACCACACTACAGTTTCTGATAAAAAACTATGAAATACTATACAAATATGAGGTAATCAGGAAAACTGATGTTACAACATTCAGTGAAAACTATTAAAACTATGGTTAAAAGATTAATGATTAAAACTATGTTATAAGTAGTTAATATTCAAAAAATAGAACTTACAAAACTTAATATAAAAATAAACAACCTTATTTAAAAATGGGCAGAGGCCCTGAGTAAATATTTTTCCAAAGAAACTATTAAGTCCACCATTCACATCACTATGAGATTAGAAATCAACTACATGTTTGTGTAAAAAACACAAACATGTGATGGCTAAATGATATGTTACTAAACAACCAATGAATCACTGAAGAAATCAAAGAGGAAGGAAAAAAAATACCTAGTGATAAATAAAAAATGAAAACATGATGATCCAAACCCTCTGGGATGCAGCAAAAGCAATTCTAAGAGGGAAATTTATAGCAATACAAGTTTACCTCAGAAAACAAGAAAAATCTCAAATTAAATAACCTAACCTTATACCTAAAGCAACTAGAGAAAGAGGAACAAACAAAACCCAAAGTTAGTATAGGGAAATAAGTCATAAAGATCAGAACAGAAATAAATTAAACAGAGACAAAGAAAACAACAGCAAATATCAATGAAACTAAAAGCTGGTTCTTTGAAAAGATAAACAAAATTGAGAAACCATTAGCCAAACTCATTAAGAAAAAACAGAGAAGACTCAAGGTAATAAAATTAGAAGTGAAAAAGGAAAAGTCACAACTGACACCACATAAATACAAAGGATCATAAGAGACTACTACAAGCAACTATATGCCAATAAATGGACAACTTAGGAGAAGATAACAAATCTTCCAAAACTGAATCAGAAAGAAGTAGAAAATATGAACAGATCAATCATAAGCACTGAAATTGAAACTGTGATTAAAAAACTCCCAACATACAAAAGTCTATAACCAGGCAACTTTATGGGTGAATTTCATCAAACATTTAGAGAAAAGCTAACATGATCCCTCTGAAACTATTTCAAAAATTGCAGAGGCTAAACTCATTCTATGAGGCTGTCATCACCCTGATTTCAAAACCAGAGAAAGATACCACAAAGCAAGAAAATTACAGGCTAATATCACTGATGACCATACATGCAAAAATACTCAACAAACTACTAGCAAACTGAACCCAATAATATATTAAAAGATCAAACACCATGATCGAGCAGGACTGATCCCTGGGATGCAAGAAGTTTTCAATACTCGCAAATCAATCAGTGTGATACACCACATTAACAAACTGAAGAGTAAAATCACATGAGCATCTTGGCAAAAAAAGCTTTTGACAAAATTCAACACCCATTTATGATAAAAAACTCTCCAAAAGTGAGCATAGAGGGAGCATACCTCAACCTAATAAAGGACATATATGACAAACCCACAGATAACCCAATTTTGAAAAGCTGAAAGCTTATCTTCTAAGAACAAGAAGAAGACAAGGATGCTTACTCTCACTACTTTTATTCAACATAGTTTTAGAAGTCCTAGCCATGCAATCAGAGAAGAAAAAGAAGTAAAAGGAATCCAAATTGGAAAAGAAGAGGTAAAACTGTCACTTTGCAGATGATACAGAAAATTCTAAAGATGCTACAAGAAAACCACTAGAGCTCATCAATGAATTCAATAAAGTTGCAGGATACAAAATTAACACACAGGAATCTATCGCATTTCCATGGGCTAACAACAAAAGATCAGAAAAAGAAATTAAGGCAACAATCCCATTTACCATCACATCAAAGGGAATAAAATATGTAGGAATAAACCTACCAAAAGAGGCAAAGACCTGTACTCCAAAAACTATAAGATGCTGATGAGAGAAATAAAAGATGATGCAAACAGATGGAAAGATATACCATGTTCTTGGATTAGAAGCAATATTGTCAAAATGACTATACTACCCAAAATAATTTACAAATTACTCATGGCATTTTTTATTGAACTGGAACAAAAAATTAAAAAATTTGTATAGAAACACCAAAGAACCTGAATATACAAAGCAATCCTGAGAAAGAAAAATGGTGCTCGAGGAGTTAGGGCCACTGACTACACTAATCAAAACAGAATGGTACTGGCTCAAAAAACAGACATAGAGATCAATGCAACAAGATAGACAGCCCAGAAATAAATGCACACATTTATGGTTAATTGCTCTCTAGTGTAGGAGGTAAGATGATGCAATGGAGAAAAGATAGTGCCTTCAGTAAGTGGTGCTGGGAAAACTGGACAGCTACTTAGGGCTTCCCTGATAGCTCAGTTGGTAAAGAATCCACCTGCAATGCAGGAGACCCCGGTTTGATTCCTGGGTTGGGAAGACCCCCTGCAGAAGGGATAGGCTACCCACTCTAGTATTCTTGGGCTTCCTTTGTGACTCAGCTGGTAAAGAATCTGCTTTCAATGTGGGAGACCTGGGTTCGATCCCTGGGTTGGGATGATCCCCTGGAGAAGGGAAAGGCTACCCACTCCAGTATTCTTGCCTGGAGAATTCCATGGTCTGTATAGTGTGTGGGGTCACAAAGATTCGGACACAGCTGAGTGACTTTCACTTTCACTTTTCACATTTAAAAAATTAAATTAGAACATTTTCTAACATCACACACAAAAATAAACTAAAAATGGATTGAAAACCTAAATGTAAGCTTATATACTATAAAACTCTTAGAGGAAAACATTGGCAGAACACTCTTTGACATAAATCATAACAGTAACTTTTTGGGTCTACTTCCTAGAGTAATGGAAGTGAAAACAAAAATAAACAGATAGGACCTAATTAAACTTAAAAGCTTTTGTACAGCAAAGGAAACCACAACAAAATGAAAAGATAACCCACAAAATGGGTGAAAATATTTCCAAGTGAAGTGACCAACAAGGGATTATTCTCCAAAATATTCGAACAGCCCATGCAGCTTAATTTAAAAAGAATCCTATTAAAAAAATAGGTGGAAGGTCTAAATAGACATTTCTCCAAAGAAGACATATAGATGGCCAAAAAGCCAATATGAAAAGATGCTCAATATCTCTCATTACTAGAGAAAGGCAAATCAAAACTACAATGAGGTATCACTTCACATTGGTCAGAATGGCCATAATCAAAAAATCTACAAACAACAAATATTGGAGGAAAGTGGGCAGAAAATGGAACCCTCCTACACCGTGGGAATGTAAACTGGCAAAGTCAATATGGAAAACAGTATGGAAGTTCCTTTAAAAAGTAAAAATAGAGCTACCATATGATCCAGCAATCCCACTCCTGGGCATATATCCAGAGAAAACCATAAATTGAAAAGATACATGCACCCCAATGTTCATTATAGCACTATTTATAACAGCCAAGACATGGAAGCAACCTAAATGTCTACAGACAGATGAATGAATATAGAAGATGTGGTACATACATAAAATGGAATATTACTCAGCCATAAAAAGAATGAAATAATGCCATCTGCAGCAACATGGATGACCTATAGATTACCATACTAAGTGAAGTAAATCAGAGAAAGACAAATATCATATGATATCACTCATATGTGGAATCTAAGAAAATGATACAAGTGAGCTTATTTATGAAACAGAAACAGACTCAAAGACTTCAAAAGCAAATTTATAGTTACCATAGGGGAAAGGCTGAGGGTGAGGGATAAATTTGGAGGTTGGGATTAGCATATACACACTACTATATATAAAGCAGATAATCAACAATGACCAACTGTATTACATGGGAAACTCTACTCAATATTCTGTAATAATTTGTATGGGAAAAGAATCTGAAAAAGAATATATATATATATATATATATATATATAAAAATCATGTTTCTGTATATCTAAAACTAACACACCATTGTGAATCAACTATACTCCAATAAACAACTCCAATAAGCTCAATATTAGGAAAACAAGCAGTCCAATCACAAAATGGACAGAAGACCTAAAGACACTTCTCCAAAGAAGACATACAGATGGCAAAGACAAAAGATGTTCAACATCACTAACTTTTAGAGAAATGAAAACCAAAACTACAATTAGGTATCATCTCATACCTGTCAAAATGGCCATCATCAAAAAAATCTACAAATAATAAATGCTGGAGAGGATGTGGAGAAAAGGGAACCCTCCTACACTGTTGGTGGGAATGTAAACTGATACAGCCATTATGGAGATTCCTTAACAATCTAGGAATAAAACTACCATATGACCCAGCAACCCCACTACTGGGCATATACCCTGAGAAAAAAATAATCGAAAAGATACATGTAGCCCAGTGTTCATAGCAGCACTGTTTACAATACCCATCACATGGAAGCAACCTAGGTGTTCATCAAGGAAGATGTGGTACATATACACAATGGAATATTACTCAGCCATAAAAATGAATAAATTTGAATCAGGTCAGTTCTAATGAGGTGGATGAACCTAAATCCTGTTATAAAGAGTGAAGCACATCAGAAAGAGAAAAACAAATATAGTATGTTAACACATATATATGGAATCTAGAAAAATGATGCTAATGAAACTATTTTCAGGGAAGGAATGGAGATGCAGATGTAGAGAATGGACTTGTGGACACCGTGTGGGAGGGAGAGAGTGGCATGAGTTGAGAAAGTAGCATCAACATACACTATCAGGAGTAAGAATAGCTGGTGAGAAGTTGCTATGTAGCACAGGGAGCCCAGTCTGGCTCTCTGTGATGCCCTGGAGGGATGGGATGGGGGCAGGGGAGGGAGGCTAGAGACAGAGGGGATGTATGTATAATTTACACTGTTGTATGGCAGAAACCAACATGACATTGTAAAAATTTTTTAAATTTAAATAAAAAATAGAGAACAAAAAACTACCATATGATCCAGTAATTCCAGTTCTGGGTATTTATCTGAAGAAAACAAAACTGTAAGGCAAAAAGCTGTAGGTATCCCCCTGTTCACTGCAGCATTATTTACAATACCCAGGATATGGAAACAACCTAAGTGTCCATCAGTGAATAAATGGATAAAGCAATTGTCACGTGTGTATACACACACACAAAATGAAATATTGTTCACCCATAAAAATAATGAAATCTTGTGATCTGAGACAAAAATGTGTGGATCTTTAGGGTTTTATGCTACGCCAAATAAGTCAGACAGAGAAAGGCAAATAGTATATGATCTCACTTATATGTGGAATCAGAAAAACCTCAAATGAATGAACAAACAAAATAATTGAGAAACTGATATATACACACAGAGAACAAGTTAAAGAAACCTCTTGTGGTGATTGCCGGAAGGGTGAGGGAGGAGCTGGGGATGAGGGAAACAGATGAAGGGGATTAAGACGTACACACTTCTGGTTATAAAATAATTAAGTCATGGGGATACAATGTGAAGCATAGAGAATATAGTCAATAATGCTATAATAACTTTGTATGGTGACAAGGGGTAACCAGATTTATCATGGTGACCACTTTGAAATGCCTATAAATATCCAATCACTATGATGTACACCTGAAACTAATATGATATTGCATGTCAATTAAACCTTGGTGAAAAGCATAAAAAATCATAAAAAGCAGATGAGAGAACACTAGAAATGTCAACTACTTGTATTTGAAAACAGATTAAAGGGAATTTTTCTTTTTTTTTCTTCCTTATATTTTCATTTCTCAAAGCAGAGGTACTAGTTCTATCATAAAAAATCACACCTTAAATCTGCCCCACCCCTCTCACACACATAGAAAAAAAAAATCATATATAAGCAGTATCAAGTGTATCAAAAATAACGTGAGCCAGGCAGAATGGGGAAAGGTGGACTGATGTCTAGGCTTTGAAGGGGCACGCTGTGGCCTCCTGCTCTCCAGACTTCATTGTCAGTTACTGGATTCCTAACCCTTGAATACTTAAGGACCCCAGATTCTGCTAAGAGAAGCAACAGAAAGGGGCCAAAAGAAAAACTGAATGTATGCAATGGATATGATACAATCCTTTAAGTAGCTGAGCAGGCTCTGTGTACCGAGGTGTACTCTACAAACTTAGAAACTGGAAGAAGTGACTCAGGCCTTTCCCCCAACTCTTCATCTCCAATGGGACTTTCACACAAGCCATTAAAAGAATGGTCTAGATGGTGGTACTCCCAACCTGACGATTGCAGCGTAACTTATATCTTAACAAAGGAGTACAGAGAAATGTCACTGCTGCTTCCTATCCACACCCCCCACCTCCCTCCCTGGACTTACCTCCTTAAAGAAGAACTGTTCTGTGAAGATCTCATAATGGCTGTAAGCCTGGACCCCAGCTCCAAGGATACACAACACTTCACTGTTGGGAGGTTTCAAGAACTATTTGAAAGAAAGGAGATAGAAAAGATCAAGAGAGACTCTTGAAGTCAGAAGAGGATCAAGTACAGTTTGAGAATCAGGGACCTTCATTCAGAACCTCTCAGGCAATCAAGGAAATGTCATTTTGTATTTCCATTTCCACTCTGTATGGTGTGGGCGGGAGAGAAAAGCCTTCACTGGGTACTTAATATATACCAATGCTTAACCTTCATGATCTCTTTTAGTCCAGACAATTGACCCCATGCGCTAGATGCTCCCACAGTTATCCTCTTCTCACAGATAAAGAAACTGAGGTCCAAAGAAGTTACGCAACTTGCTCAGAGCCCTGTAATTATTAAATGGCACAGTAGGGCTCCAAAACCTCATCTTTCATTCTCCAATGCCCACATGCTTTCTCCTCTGCTACCCCAGCTCAGGGACACGATCAGCCAACCTACTTCTCAGAGCTGTTGAGTTGCTTTTGGAATCCATGAATCCTTGTGAACCTAGGTTCTCAAACTATATTTGCTGTGCCTACTCTCTTTTGATCCTGTCTCAGCCTGTCTTCCTTTAAAGAGGAATGTAGAGATGGCATTTGTGGGACCTCCTCAGGGTATATGTGTGTCTTTATTTGGGAGTGACATTGTGTGATCAGCTCTCCAGTAAAGCCTTTCTGGCCTCTCTGATAGAATTTACCACTTCATAGCACTTGCTTGTTTACAAATTTATTTTCCTGTACTGGTGTGTAAGTCCCATTAAAACAGAGACAGTCTTATTTGCACAGAATTGGCATGTATCTACTATTACCTAAGAGAAATAGAGCAGGATTTCTTGACCTCAGCACTACTGATATTTGGGCTGGATAATTCTTTGTTGGCAGGGTTTGGGTGGCTGGCAGGTGGGAGGGCTGTAGGATGCTTGGCAGCATCCCTGGCCTCTGTCCATTAGCACCCCCTATGCCCTCAGCTATGACAACCAAAAATGTCTTCAAACATTGCTAATTGTCTCTGGGGCAGTTGGTCTCTGGAAACAGTTGGTCTTAACTGCTTCCAGTTAAGAACTACTGGCATTGAGAAAGGACATCACTTGCGCCTCAAATCATCCATGTTAAATAAGACCATCTTCTGTCTTTTCTCTATTTCATTTAACAAAAGTTGATCTTGATCTGCTCTGTATCAATAATTACCATGATTGAGATTCTGGAGTGCAACCTTAAGAACAAAAGTGTTTTTTTAATCATTAATCACTAGCAAAACGGAGTCTTAAATATTAGCAGATGCTTAGAGATTCTCTCTCCTGCAGCTGCACAGGAGATATCATTTTCTGCTATCAACTATAGTTCAAAGAAACTTGATTTGAAAAGGTTTCAAAATGACAATAACTTATGTTCCCACTCAGTAAGGAGAATTAGGTAATTTTTCTTTAACTAAATAATTTTTTTTTCTGTTCTCAGTTAATATAAATCTATTCTTGGAAGTACATGTGGGCTTCAGAAATTGTTGCAGTATCCTGTAAAAGTAACCTTTAACCTCCGAGAGTAAATGTGTAGTTCTGCTTGCCTGTCTTGCTTGACACGTTGCTGCCCTGATAATAATGTTATAAGTGACATCTCTGTTCCTAAATGGTATAACATTTATGATATTTATTAAATCATAATAGGATTGGTGCCACTTCATTCTTTTCCTAGAGCATGCAGATAATTAAAAACATATATATGAATCTGCTAGGTTTCTTAAAAGAGTTTGAAAGACTATGTTTCATTTGCATTCACTAAGGCCTTGTGTGGTCTGGCCCTCTGGTCAGCCCAGCTTCCCCTCTGGACACACTCTCTGCACCTCTGGTCTTTCAGGCAAGAAGCTTCCTTGCCACTCCCCAAGCACACATGCCTTTATCAACCACAGGGCTCTGCTCTCCACAGGTTCTTCCCTCTGCCTGGAGTACTTTCCCCTCTGCTTTTCACAAGTAAGTCCTATTGTTATTCTAATGCAAACTCAGCTATTTTGGATCTGGGTTCCAAATCGAGAAAGGAGTAGTCAAGGCTGTGTATTGTCACCCTGCTTATGTAACTTCTATGCAGAGTACATTATGTGAAATGCTGGGCTGGATGAAACACAAGCTCGAATCAAGATTGCTGGGAGAAATATCAACAACCTCAGATATTCAGATGACACCACCCTATGGCAGAAAGCAAAGAAGAACTAAAGAGCCTCTTGATAAAAGTGAAAGAGGAGAGTGAAAAAGTCGGCTTAAAGCTCAACATTCAGAAAACTAAGATCATGGCATCTGGTCCCATCACTTCACGGCAAATAGATGGGGAAACAGTGGAAACAGTGGCAGACTTTATTTTCTTGGGCTCCAAAATCACTGCAGATGGTGACTGCAGCCATGAAATTAAAAGATGCTTGTTCTTTGGAAGAAAAGCTATGACCAACCTAGATAGCATATTAAAAAGCAGAGACATTACTTTGCCAACAAAGGTCCATCTAGTCAAAGCTATGGTTTTTCGAGTAGTCATGTATGGATGTGAGAGTTGGACTATCAAGAAAGTTGAGTGCTGAAGAGTTGATGCTTTTGAACTGTGGTGTTGGAGAAGACTCTTGAGAGTCCCTTGGACTGCAAGGAGATCAAACCAGTCCATCGTAAAGGAAATCAGTCCTGAATGTTCATTGGAAGGACTGATGTTGAAGCTGAAGCTCCAATACTTTGGCCACCTGATGTGAAGAACTGAGTCATTTGAAAAGACCCTGACGCTGGGAAAGATTGAAGGCAGGAGGAGAAGGAGGAGAAAGGGACAACAGAGGATGAGATGGTTGGATGGCATCACTGACTCAATGGACATGAGTTTGAGTAAGCTCCAGGAGTTGGTGATGGACAGGGAAGCCTGGTGTGCTGCAGTCTATGGGGTTGCAAAGTGTCGGACATGACTGAGCAACTTGAACTGAACTGAAGCTCACCTAACCCTCACAAAAGAAGTGAAAGTCTCTCAGTTGTGTCTGACTCTGCGACCTCATGGGTCATACAGTCCATGGAATTCTCCAGCAAGAATACTGGAGTGGATAACCGTCCCCTTCTTCAGGGAATCTTCCCAATCCAGGGATTGAACCCAAGTCTCCTGCATTGCAGGCAGATTCTTTACCAGCTGAGCCACTGGGGAAGTACATAAGCCTTGGCAAATCCCACAGCCTGGAGCAAGACACTCCCACCCCCTCACTTTTTGTTTTGCTCCCCTTTCATTGAATGATCTTTAGATTAATATCTGTCTCCCCAGATGCACTCTGTGCTCTGTGACTGCAGGTTCTGTATTTGGTTTTAGTCACCATTCCATGTCCCATGCTGAGCACAGGGCCTGGAGCCTGGTGGGCACCTAGGTATTTGTTGAATAATTGCATGTCAAGAATAAACCCTGATACATATCGTGACTCTGAGAAAGCATGCCAGAGTCTCCAACTCAGGGTATATGCAATCCAGATACCAAGTTACAGTGTCCGTCAAACCCAAGAACTTCCTAATATTCATCCTTCTCCCGAAAGCCCTAAATAAAACAGAAGTGATGGAAAAGAAAACATTCTACTCCTATAGCACAAAAAGTAAAATAAATCATTGCTCCTTATTGAAAGAGCCCAACCGAGTCCCTAGGAAAAAAGTGGCGTAGTTTAAGCCTAAACTCTGAAGCATCAACTCAATGATTCTGAACATTTCTTGGAGTGAATATTTTTATCCATGCAAAAAAGCATAGTGTAACTGAGAGCTGGTCTAGAAGAATTAACCTGGTTGATCATCAGAATTAACTAGAAACCATAAAAAACCAAAACACCTAGCTTCTTTGGCCTTGTCCTCAGCAATTTTAATTCAATGGTTTTGGGAACCTGAATAAAAAAACAAACAAACAAACAAAAAACAAAACAAAACTCCAGAGGCTGCTGCTGCATAGCCTGGGTTGGAAACTATTGACCTGGGACAAGAAGACCTACAGCTACCTGTGCTGACTTCAGGAACTCCTAGTCTCCATTTCTTTCTGCACAAAATGAGGCCAGTAATTCTTGCTCTGCCTTCCTCACACAAACCCAAAAATAAGTTGAGACAATGGGTTGAAAATTATTTTGGAAAAAATCAAAGTCCTTTTCAAATGTAGGGCAATATTGTTAGAGTCCCTCTAAGTTACCAGGGAACATACCTCAGAGTCCCTTGATTACTTCAGAGTTGGGTCTGGATATAATTAAACAAACAAACAAACAAAAACCATTTCCTCTAGGTGAGTACTGCAGTCTAATCCCTTGCTACATAGTTACCAGATTTATCCCCACATTCTTCCCTTATCATCATGTGTTTAGAAGACCTTAAAATACTCACAATCTGAACATCTGGTCTTTGCTGCTCCAACCCTCCACTGGACCCCACATTTCCTTTATGCTTAGGTCTCGTAAGTCAGCACTCCCAGATCTTTAATGTGAAAGATTCCAGACTCTAACTGTTCCTATTGATACCTCTTCTCCTTCACCCTAACCTCTAAAACCCTAACCTGTTCTTCTTGTAGGATGCCCTTGCACTGCTTAGAAACATTATCACCTGTATCACTTGCTATTCCTTCTGTCTCAAGGGCTCCTCCCTTCCTCCTGTTTCAATCACTCACTTTTTTTTCAGTCTTTACTCAAATGTCACCTCAGTGAGGTCTTTCCTTGATAATTTTAAATGCCACTGCTTCCCAATACTCTCAATTCTGCTTTATTTTCATCCTTCTAACTGGTGGTGTGGGGTGTGGTTTAGGAGCAAATCCTAGCCTATTATTAAACTCAAAACGGGTTAGTTCTTGGTTAATTTTTTTTTTAGTAAATCATATTACATATTTCACTTTTTATTTTATTTATTGTCTTGCCAGCTCTGTGTATGTCACCCTCTGTTTTGTTCACTACCACATCTCTGACATTTAGAACAGTGCCCGATAGATGATAGGATCTCAGTCAACATTTGCTGAATGAATACATTTGTCTGGCTTGGATATGTTGTCCCCTCTGCTTTTTGTGCAGTCCTGACTCTGGCCTATGGGGCAACCACACTGATTTGCCAGGAACAGTGTGGATCAGGGGCAAGAAAGCAGTCTGGGAGTCAGAGGGGTCAAGTTTTAAATTCCTGCTCTGCCACTTATTAGCTGTGTGATCCTGATAAACTTGCAAAAACTCTCTGAGTCATATTCCCTATACTTGGCAAATGCAGATAAACATCAAGGCTGGTGTGATGATCAGAAAGAGCACATGTAAGGTACCCAGAATCTTGGGCTCATTATGGTAGCCAATCATTTCATGAATCACTGTGCCTCACCTGACATCCTACATTTGGCATATGATGTTTCAGCTATGCCTATAGAAAATAAAAATGATCCTCACTTCTTTTTAGATGTTCAAATTTGAGATACTCAGTCCCACCCACCAGCTTGCACTTATCTTACCTTGGTGGCAATGGCAGACACTGCCGCTGTTCTCTTTGCAGTTATGACATTTCCATCCATGACCTTGGAGGAAAGGAGAGACAGTGAGCAAGGGGCACCTGCATTCACCACTTAAGCAGAGAGAAGATGCTCTAAAAGAGTTAGCCCTAGAAAGCATTGTGTGTGTGTATGTGTGTGTGTGGGTTCAGTTGTGTCTGACTCCTTGTGACCCCATGGACTGTAGCCCACTAGACTCCTCTATCTATGGAATTTTCCAGGCTGGAATACTGGCTAGAGTGGATTGCCATTTCCTACTCCGGGGAATCTTCCTGATCCAGGGATTGAAACTGTGTCTCCTGCGTCTCTTGTGTCCCTTGTATTGACAGGTGGATCCTTAACCACTAGTACCTGGGAAGCACCAAAAAACATCTAACAGTCTGCAAGTAGAGTGTTTTGCCTGGAACCAATTCCTCCACTTTTAAGAAATGCAACTTTGAACAAATATTTTAATCTACAGGCACTTTGTTTTTCCTACCTGTAAAAACAAAGATAATGGCAACCATTCAGAGGGTTTTTGTGAGGGTTAAAAGCATTGGCATAAATGAAGCCACCTAACATATGGCCAGCCCTCAATAAATGCCCATTTGCTTTATTTGCCCCCAGATTCTCAAAGTAAGTCACCTGTTATCTGTGCAAAGGCCCTGAAACTCTACCTCAATGGCTCTCAACTCCTCCTGCACACATGGGTAGGTTTGTGAAGATACTGATGCTCAGGTATATCCTTAGGCTAACTGAATCTGGATCACTAGGGATAGGACCCAGACATCACTGCTTTTAAAATCTCCCCAGGTGGTTCTGAATTACACCTGGCTAGTAATAACCACCATCCTTTGCTCTGCTGTCTTCTGTTTATATTATTCATCTCAACTCATCCTCATCAAGTACTATCAGTATTCTCATTTTATGAACAAGGAAGTCAGATTCAGAAAGAATTTCAGGCCTTGTCATTTAGTTCCAAAGCCTGAGGTGGTACCAATTTCCTGGGTAAGCACTCTTGGTGAGTAGTATGGATGTCATTTCCATTGGGTGAGCAGAAGTTGTTAAGAACTAAACACTCTTTTCAGAGGATTAATACATGGCCAGCTTCCTTGGGGAGCCTGAAATTCTGAGAAAATTTTAGAGGAAAGTTGTCAGAATTGAATGAGATCAATTTCTCCTGCCTGGCACATAATAAGTGCCCAATAAGTGGCAATTAGAAAGGCGGAAGAGGATAGGCTACTATGCTAAGACAGTATAGGTCCTGGGCTTACACAGAGTAGGGATGAAGTCCATCCATGCCCCTGTTAGCTATGTAAACTTGGCGATGTTTGGCATAGTGGCTCTATGACTCAATTTTCTCATCTACAAAATGGGGTAATAAAATTACCTCACAGAGTGCTTTTAAAAATTAAAAGCATTAATACATATGAAGTATTTAGAACAGTGTCTGACATACACAAAGTAATTCACAAGTACAGGCCACTACTATTTTTTTTGATATTATCATTAAATGTTAAAACAGGTCACTGTGTACCCCTTAGAAAAAACTCCCAGGTATTAGAGAGTGGCCCTAATCTGTAACTCACGTAACTTCATGTTACAGATTCACTAAAGAAAAGTTTCCTTAGCTACTGGATTTGTGCAAGCTGTATATTTGCAGTAACTGGTATGGGACAAGATCACGACAAGAATGACAAGATCATTACTTCCACAAGTTCACACACTGGAAGCAGCAGTGGTCTCTGATGCTGGGCTACATCCTCAGGCAGTCCTAGAAACAGATGCACAGTCATAGGTAACCTTCACAGACACTGGCATCCAGTCATTCAGAGAGGGGCATATGTGGTCACATTCAGTACTCCCCCTTGCCTGAATTCTGAGCCTAGCTTTGTGCACACGGCAGGGAGTTGCTCACCGCCAGAAGGGAGCCATTGTTCGGCTGGAAGAGTAGCACTGTAGCCTGATGGGAGGGGACGGCGGAGGTGTTGCTGTGACCCTCATAGAAGGTGACCAGCTTGGTGGTCAGGGCGTCCTCTGCGGCACTGTAGGCGGGCATGACCCCCAGGAAACTACAAGAAGAGAGGGAGCAGTTTCAACCCCTTCCCGTCAATGCTGAGACATCCTATCAAGTCCCTATGTCCCTCACTCATTGCCCCACTGGCCTTCTCCCTCCTTTGTCCCCACCCCTCTGCCGTTCCCGTTAGCAGTGTGCAGAGCACGTTCAAGAGTCTGCCTCTGGGTGAGAAAAACCACCCCCGTTCTGCCACTTACTAGCTGCCATCACCTTGGGTCCTTCGCTTCACCTCTTGAGTTTCGGTTTTTCCAAATAGCTGCATCAACAGCCACGTACATATGGAGTGTGTTGAATGAAACCAGATAACGGCTTTAAAGCGCCCACAGTGGGTTGCACAAATTAGGTGAAAGGTGTTATTAGTAGGGGTTAGGGAAGCCCTCCTTTCTTTTCTCCTGCTGTTTCCCTTCTCACCCCTCCCTTCCTCCTTTCCAGCGTCGTCTCCGGCCCCGGACCCGGCCCTCCTCACTTACCCGCTGTGCTTGGCGACTGGCACCACGGTGCGCACGGGCTGCACGACCCCTCCGTCGGGGCCGCTGGAGAAGTTGGCCAGAGCGGTCTCCAGAGGCGCGATGAGCAGGCTGGAGCTGCGGAGGTGGTCCTGCACATCGGCCGCGCTCAGGAACACCGGCCTCGAGCTCATGTCGCCGCCGGGCTTCTAATCTCAGAGCGCTCACGGCGATCCGCGTTTCCAGTGCTGCGCCCTAAATGAGAGCCGGGGAAAGCGGGGAGCGCTGCCGCCTACAGGTCACCGCCCAGCTCGGAGGGCGGAGCAGAGCCGTTTTCCTTCCACCCCCATCTGCAGGATTGGGAGAATTGGGTCCGCTCCAGTCGCGGTTTCTCTTAGGTTGGAGTTGAGGCAGCGGGCGGGCTGGGAGTTGGTATCTTTGGGTCCACTTTCTCAATTCCTGTAGTTAGCTGTGGTCACATTCCTTGCAAAACGTGTTTGGCGCCCCACTTTTGTCTCCACCAACTCCATTATTTGCTGTCTAGGCCCTGCTGCCAGGGAAAGATGAGACAGAGGAGATGAGGGTAAACAGTGACAGGCTCCCCTATTTCTTACATTATTGCCTACATCTTAGGAGGTCTTGGATGTAAGGCGATAGAAGGTTATTAAAAACCATTTTCCTTTCAATTCTGTCTCCATCTGGAGTCTCTTACCCCAAACTCCTTCCCACCCCCATTCCCATCCCCACCCCCAGTTGCCTGCCTGTTGCACAGTTTTCTCTTGGGGTTAACTAATTCAAGTAATTAATTCACCTTTAGAAAAGGGGAAAGTTCCCAGGACAAGATATAATGTTAGTTACAAATTGCTTAATGCATCAGATGTCATATCAGCAGAGGAGTTGGGATCTGCCCTTGAAGTGAGACTCCAAAACTCTACTCCTAACCGTTAGGCTACATTGGCAGAGAGGTTGGGAGACGGCATTTCGAACCAGGTGAAACCCAGGAGTGGAAGGAATGTTGTCTCCTTGAAAACAGTATCTTGCAAGACTGGAACCAGGAACCAGCTCTATCTAGGAGCAACAGGCATAAGACTGGGATGCTTCTTGAAGAGGCTAAGGAGGGTGATTCTTTGGAAGGAAATTACATGGTTAAAGAGATTAAATATTTAGAAAGATGGGTCTTATGCCAATACAGAGAATGAAAGAAATGAGCAGGAGTGTAGCTTGGGATACCGCTGAGGAGACTTCAGTGCTTAAGTTGTGTTCCCTTGATATTTTCATTGGGAGCTACTTAGGGCATTTCTTAAGAAATGGTCACCTCATAATGAAAGACCGTGTAGTGGAAAAAAAGCTTATTTTAGTTATACAATTCTGTTTCTTCAGTTCACCATCTCTAGAAGTTCATGCTCAGGGCTGGTGGGATTACAGAAGTGTTTATGACTCATTATTTGTGTTGTTATAATTATGATGATATAACATTTATTGGATTTAGAAAACAACAGGGGTATAAAGAAAACAGCAGTTGGGCTCATTATTCTGAGGGAGAAAAAGCAAAACTGAATACCAACTAAAAGAGAAATGAAATAGGAAAGCCAGATGCCTTTTTTTCCCTTCGCCGTTGTGAATTTAAAAGTTGAGCCATGGGACTTCCCTGGCGGTTTAATGGGTAAGACTTCACCCTTCAATGCAGGGGGTGCCAGTTCAATCCCTGGTCAGGGAACTAAGATCCCACATGCTTCGTGGCCAAAAAACCAAAACAGAAAACAGGAGCAATATGGTAACAAATTCAATAGAGACTTTAAAAACAGTCCACATTAAAAAAAAAAAAAAAAAACTTAAAAAAAGAATAAAAGTTGAGCCCTGGTCAAGTTGAAATCTTTTGTATTTGTTTCTAGCAAATCTTATAGGAACAGGACTAGTCTGTAAATTACCTCAAATCATGTTACAGCTTTGTGTAACATCACCCAGGTCCTCAGTAAAGTAGCACTGGGAAAATTGGTCTTGACTGAATTAGTTCTGTTGGGACTGGAGTCTCAGGCAACTAACTGGTCCCAAGAATCCAAAGCCTTTTCAAAACTAATGTTATGCAATATGCAGTATCTCGTTAGGATCAGCATTTGTACAACCTGGGCAGATAGAATAGAGTTCTTGGGTGGTCACATATGCTAGGAGTCTAACTGCCAAGTTCTGTGGATGCTCTAATAGCTTCTGAGAGCTCTTTTATTATTTACTTTAAATATATTGTGTTAAGACTTTTACTATTCTTTTTAGCATCACTAGAAACAAAATTAACCTGTTATTGTAGTTTAATATAATATTTCAATCATTTTGAGTTTGCATCAAAATAAATGTATAATTTAAAAAATTTTGATGCAAATTAAAAATGATTGAAATAGTATATTAAACTACAATAGCAGGCTAATTTTGTTTCTACTGATGCTAAAACTAAAAGCATGCTTGGGCTTCCCTGGTGGCTCAGCTGGTAAAGAATCTGCCTGCAATGAAGGAGACCTGGGTTTGATCCCTGGGTTGGGGAGATCCCCTGGTGGAGGGCATGGCAATCCAGTATTCTTGCCTGGAGAATCCCCAAGGACAGAGGAGCCCAGCAGGCGACAGGGTCACAAAGAGTTGGACATGACTGAGCGACTAAGCACAACTGCATGATTATTCAAAAGACAATAATCAAAAGATTATTCAAAAGGTCTCTGAATCACCTCAAATCATCTTCCTTATGTGGCTTTGGGTAATATCACCCAGGTCTTAATTTTAGCTGCCAAACATGGTCTGGTTTTAACTCAAGAGTCTGGAAAGAAGTCATCATAAAAGGGGAGGGCAGCCTTCTTTCTCCTCCCCAGCCTGGTGGTAGTAGCAGTGTTTCTGAGGAAGCTGGTTGGAATGCCAGGGGACCAGCACAGGTCTGGTGGCCAACTGTAGAGCAATAATTTGGAATATAGGTTAGAAGCTGGTTTTGCAGCATGGACTGACAGCAGATCAATCAGTGTACAACAAACACTGGCCCAAATGCTGCGGAGGGAGAGGGGATTGCTGGTGTCACACCACTTGGCTGAGCTATGGAGTTAGCATACTCTTGTATAATAGTAAAATACCTTTCTAGGATTAGTTTACAAGGAGTTTCCATGGAAATCATATTGTTTCTTTCCTCATAGATGTGATTCATTGTATGAACAGATATTCTAACATCTCAATTTGTTTCTAAGTTTTTTTAATGGAGTTTTAAGGCTTTTTAGCTGAAATCCCCACCAAATCACTTGCTGGTAGAGTATAATGCATTTTATGATTCCTAAGTAAGGGTTCTGGGTGGGGTTAGCCAGTTTGGATTTGAATTCTAGTTCTGCCACTGTACATGCTGGATAACCTTAAACAAGACTTAACCACTCTGATCCTGTTACTTACACTGTAAAATCAGACAGTAATATCAGCACCAATCTCCCAGAGCTGTGGTGAGGCATAAAGGAACTCATTTTGTAAAATGTTTAGCTGGCAGGCAGGCTTCCCTAGTAGCTTAGCTGGTAAAGAATCTGCCTGCAATGCAGGAAACCCCAGTTCAATTCCTGGGTCGGGAAGATCCCCTCCAGAGGGGATAGGCTACCCACTCCAGTATTCTGACCTGGAGAATTCCATGGACAGAGAAGCCTGGGAGGCAGTCCATGGGGTCATAAACAGTCAGATATGATAGAGTGACTTTCATCTTCACTTAGCTGTCAGGGTTTATTATGTAAGTATTCTTCATGCTTTTTAGTTTATATCATTAAAATAATGAAAAGTTAGTAGGAATGACTTACTAGAAAGAATATTAATAAACTTATTAGTTTTGTAGCAGCCAGTAGCCAGAATGCTCCTTAACTCTCCTGTCCCTGCCCTCCATGAGACCTTGTGCTGGGACACATCTAGAGGGTCTGCAGTTCTGGAAGTTTCTTGCTAGCCCCCCACAGACTCTGAGGAGAAGGTGGCCACTTGCACTTTCCTAGCCTTTCTGCCACTACCACACTGAAGCTGACAGTAGTTAGGGACATACTCAGAACTCAAAATACTCAGTACTGAAGATTAAGAACAACAACAACAAAAAAAATTTAATGCAATATTGAAAAAAACACCAAAAAATTCCATAAGAAAAATAACAGATTTTTAAATAAAGATAGTCGAGATTGCTGACTCTTCCTTTTGTTTTATCTCCCCTATAGTACCTCACAGTACTTTTAGTTTTTATTTTGAAAAAAATTTTAAATGTCACATGAAAGTATTTATCTTGATTATTGAGTTGTTTCCCCTTAAATATCATAGCCAGGGCAAATGTCTCACTCCTAGTCTCTATTCGGGGAAGTAGGGGACTGTGCGATTGGCCAGGAGGAGCAAGTGGTGAAATATTTGGGAAGCCTGAGAAAGGTGGATTGGGCGCCCCCGGAGCAAGCAGGCTGCCAGGAATGGACAAGCTGGGGACTGGGGCTCCAGGGCCCGTAAGCGGGGAAGGGGCCAAGGCAGCGCTTACTGGGTCTTCCTGCCTGCCTGATAGAAGGGTCGGACCGCGCCTTTGCGAGGTCTGCGCGCGGCGGAGGCTGTAAACCTGTCCGCGGGCCGCTGGCGGGGCGGTTGGGGAAAGCGTTGGAGGGAGGCGCGGTGCTCGGTTGATTAGCGCCCCTCTGCGTGAGGCGGAGGCAGTTGCCGAGGCCTCAGCGGTGAGCGTACGGACCTTCTCGTCCTTTCCTCTCTTCCCTAAACCCTCTTACTCCCTAAGTTCTGCTTGCTCCGTCGACCTCCCAGAGCGCTCTCCCGCTTCCCGCCACCCCTCCTCAAAAACGCCACAAATGCACAAAAACCCAACTAGGAAATTAGAGTTAACTTCTAATTTTTTATTTTGGTTGTAACTTAGTGATTAGGAGGAAAGTTTTGGGAGGTTCAGTCAGCTTTAATTATAATTTGACTTCAGGCAAGTGACTTGACCTCTAAATCTCAGCTATAATGTAGGGATATCATTTTATTCATCCTATAGGATTTTTGCTTTTTAAGAAAATCAAGATAAAAGTCACCAGTTTCACTATTTTAAATTATTGGAATGCAGTGACTTTAATTACATTCATTATGTTGTGAAACTGCCACCACTAATTGTGGAATATTTTAATCTTCCCTAAAATAAACCCTGTACTCAGGAACAGTCATTCCTCAGGCTCCCCATTTCCACCCTCTGGCCCCACAATTTGACTTTCTGTCTGTATGCATTTGCCAGTTCTGGACATTTCTTATGTCAGTGGAAATAATCAATAAGCCAGTTGAGAATAGGAAAAGAAAACAGTTTCAACTGAATCAACCTGAGGACTGCAGCCTGGGAGACTGGCTTCCAGATAACTGAGGAACTGCTCCAGGGAAGCCATGGTGGTTTTCTGCATGGTTTTATATCTCAGCAGAGCAAATGTTAGTGGAGGAGTGTCTGGAGGCCTCTCCTCCTGTGGCCCTCATTCTTGGTAAGGATGCAAAGAAGAGTCTAAGGTCCTACCTGTTGCAAGCAAGTTTCTTAACAATAAGGAAAGAAAGAACAGGTTGGTAAGCGGTGGGACGCCACTGAACGACTGAGCACACATGAAGAACAGAGAGAATACCTTGAGAGAGGCGGGCCATTCTAAGGGAGGCAATGGCCCTGGAAGGCTGGGGAACAGAGATTTTAAGGCAAGGTCATTTGCATAATCCAGGGGATTATGGATTGACAGACTTGATTGACAGCTGCGGGTTATATAACCAGATGCTCTACTGCACATGTCCTTTTCATAATTCAGTCTGTTATAATTAGATGTGTATATTCATGAAATATTTGTAAGTAGTTAATGAGTCCAATGGGCACCAAAAGATTACTTTAGTACATCATGGTGTGAGGTGTGTGTGTGTGCCAGAGTAGGGAAAGTTGGCGGTGTCCCACTAGTTGGCTGGTGGGTGATTTTTTTGGCCCCTTGACTATTTTGAAGTATTGATGGGGGCATATTTGGTGGGGGTGGTAAATTGCTTGGTGGGATTAGGCAACCACTGGATGTTTAGCTGAAGAGAGCCACCTTTCCTTGCTCTTGGCTAACTTCCTGCCTAACAGAAAGAACACCAAACAAGTAGGAATACATTCCTTTAAGGTTTCACAAAAACAAACAAACAAAAATAGATAGAAATGTATACAACGTGTCAGTATGGCCTTGGTACCGGAGAAAAGGAGTCTTATCCTCCAAGGAGTATCAGCACTGACATCTCAGGAAGGGAGGCATTTAATCTTTATTTTTAACAGGGACTTTTTAACTTTAGATCAATGTACCTTTTTCTTTAGTGATTAAAGCAGATGAACAAGGTTATGTTTGATTGGTTACAAACAGGCTGTTTTAGCTAAGTGTAAAATTCAAATTAAATCATGTATAAGTGAGAATGACTTCTTCATAACTCAGTTTGTGAAAATTTCTTCCTTTACACATATGTAAATATAGAATCATATAATATGTGGTCTTTTGTGTTTGGCTTCTTCCACTTGACAAATTTTCAAGGTTCCTGAGTTTTGTGTCGTGTAACTACATTTTGGATAATACCACATTCTGTTTATCCATTCTCAGAGACTTTCAGGTTGTTTCAACTTTTTGAGTATTATGAATAATGCTACCATGAAATTTAGTGAACATGTTTTTGCATTGGTGTTTGATTTCTATTCCTAGAAACTTAGGAATAAACTTGCAAGGTCACATGATAATTATATGTTTAACTTTTTGAGGAATGGCCAAACATTTCCACAGCTGCTATATTACTTTACATTCCCACTAGTAGTGTGTGAGGGCTCCAGTTTTCTACATTCTTGCCAATATTTATTTTCTGTTTAAAAATTAAAATATTTTAAGTTATAACTTTTAGTGGGTGTTTGCACATTGTGGTTTTGATTTAAATTTCCCTAGTGACTATATTGAGCATCCTTTCATGTACTTGTTGGCCATTTGTATAAATTTCTTTTGGAGAAATGTCTATAGCTCCTTTTGCACATTATTTTACTAGTCTGTCATTTTGTTGAATTGTAAGAGTTCTTTGTATGTTCATAATATGAAATCCTTATCAGATATATTATTTGAAAATATTCCTTTCTGTGACTTGTCTTTTCACATTCTCGTACTTCGATGCTCAAAAGTTTTTGAATTGGTGAAGCTCAATTAATATGTTTTCTTCTGGTGTCATATCTGAGAATGCATTGCTGAATCCAAGTTATGAAGACTTCCTATGTTTCCTTCTAAAATTTTATTGTTTTAGCTCTTACTTTTGGGTGTTTGATCCATTTTAAAATAATTTTTGTATATATTGTGAGGTTAGAGTCCAACTTCATTCATTTGCATTTGCCTGTTATCAGGCCCTCTCCACATTCTTGGGCAGCAATACCGTAGAAATGAATATTCCTACCACAAGGCTCTTAAGCAAGCAAAGTTTTTTATTTGTGTGATATTTTGTCCACAAGGGAGAAGGCAGAAAAGACTGCCTCATAACTCCACGATACGTTTTGAGGAACAGATTTAAAAGACAGTGTGAGGGAGGGTGCTGCAAGGTACCTGATCAGCTTGTGTTTGATTTTTGAATTGGTTGGCATCAAGGTTAAATTTCAAGCATCATCAACCTTCTGGTTTCAACCAGTGTAGGGTCTACATGCTTGCAGTCAGCAGTTTTTATCTAATGGGGATCTGTGTCCTGCAAAAAAATCTTGGGAATGTCTGTCAGGTCTTTGGGCTTCCCTGGTGGCTCAGTGATAAAGAATCCTCCTGCAATGCAGGAGCCACAGGAGACATGGGTTTGATCCCTGGGTCAGGAAGGTCCCTTGGAAGAGGGCACAACAACCCACTGCAGTATTCTTGCCTGGAGAATCCCGTGGACAGAGGAGCCAGGCAGGCTACAGTCCTTGGGGTCACAAGGAGTTGGACACAACTGAAGCGGCTTAGCAGCAGCAGCCGTCAGGGAACTTGGAGTTCGGTGATTCTGCTAGGTGTCAATAAAAAAATTTTATTGGAGGATAATTGCTTTACAATGTTGTGTTGATTTCTGCCTTACAATAATGTGAATCAGTCATAACTATATATATATAATACATTAACATATATATACATATATATATATACACCCTCCCTCTTGGGCCTCCCTACTACCCACTCATTCCACCCCTCTTGGTCATCACAGAATGCCAGGCTGGGCTCCCTGTATTATATTGCAGCTTCCCACATACTATCTATTTTACACTTGGTGGTGTGTACATGTCAATGCTACTTTCTCAATTCATTCCACCCTCACCATCCCCCATGGTGTTCACAAGTCCCTTCTCTATGTCTTTTCGCCATTCCTTCTCTGCCAGATAGGTTCATCAGTACCATTGTTCTAGATTCCATATATATGTGTTAATATATGATATTTGCTTTTCTCTTTCTGACTTCATTCTGATTAACAGGCTCTGGGTTCATCAACCTCACTATAACTCACTCTAGTTTGTTCCTTTTTATGGCTGAGTGATATTCTATTGTATATATGTACAGGACTTCTTTATCCATTCATCTATTGATGGATATCTAGATTGCTTCCGTGTGCTGGCTATTGTAAAATAGTGCTGCAGTGAACATTGGGGTACATGGGTCTTTTGAGTTATGATTATCTCAGGGTATATGCCCAGTAATGGAATTGCTAGGTCATATGGTAATTTTATTCCTACATTTTTAAGGAATCTCCATGCTGTCCTCCACAATGGCTATATAATTTACATTCCCATCAACAGTGTAAGAGAGGGTTCCCTTTTCTCCACATCCTCTCCAGCATTTATTGTTTGTAGATTTTTTTGATGATGACCATCTGACTCATGGTAGTTTTGATTTGCATTTTTGTAATAATGAGTGATGTTAAGCACTTTTTCATGTGTTTATTAGCCATCTGTATGTCTTCTTTGGAAAAATGTCTGTTTAGATCTTCTGCTCATTTTTTGATTGGGTGGTTTGTTTTTCTGATATTCAACTGCATGAACTGGTTATATATTTTGGAAATTAATCCTTTTTCAGTTGTTTTGTTTGCAATTATTTTTTCCCATTCTGTGCATTATCTTTTCACTTTGTTTATAGTTTACTTTGCTGTGCAAAAGCTTCTAAGTTTAACAAAGTCTTATTTGTTTATTTTTATTTTCTCTTACTCTAAGAGGTAGGTCAAAGAGAATGTTGCTGTGATTTATGTCAGAGTGTTCTGCTTATGTTTTGCTCTAAGAGTTTTATATGTTCTGTCTTTATATTTAAGTCCTTAATCCATTTGAGTTTATTTTTGTAGATGGTGTTCGGAAGCATTCTAATTTCTTTTACATGCAGCTGTCCAGTTTTCCCAGCACCACTTATTGAAGAGGCTGTCCTTTCTCCATTATATATTCTTGCCTCTTTTGTCAAAGATATTGTCTATAGGTGCACAGGTTTATCTTTGGGCTTTCTATCTTGTTCCATGGGTCTATATTTCTGTTTTGTGCCAGTGCCCTACTGTCTTGATGAATGAAGCTTTGTAGTATAGTCTGAAGTCAGAAAGATTGATTCCTCTAGCTCCATTTTTCTTTCTCAAGACTGGTTTAGCTGTTCAGGGTCTTTTGTGTCTCCATACAAATTGCAAACATTTTTGTTCCAGTTCTGCCAAAAATGCCATTGTTAATTTGATAGGAAGTGCATTGAATCTGTATATTTCTTTGGACAGTATAGTCATTTTCACGATATTGATTCTTCCAATCCAAGAAAATGGTATTAGGTTGGTGCAAAAGTAATTGCAGTTTTACATTGTTGAATATCATTTCCATTTGATATTAGAATACATTCTTAAATAAATGTGGCTATTTTATACATCATCTTAATGTGCATTTCTCTCTTTATATTTTTTTGCTAATGTCTTATTACTTCTATGCATCTATTGAGATCATATGATTTTTATCTTTCAATTTATTAATATGGTGTATCATGTTGATTTATTTGCATATATTGAAGACTACTTGCATCCCTGGGATAAAGTCTAATTGATCATGGTGTATGAGTCTTTTAATGTGTTGGAGAAAATTCTGTTTCCTAGAATTTTGTTGAGGATTTTTGCATCTATTTTTATCAGTGATACTGGCTTGTAATTTTCTTTATTGGTGGTATCTTCATCTGGTTTTGGTGTCAGGATGATAGTGGCCTCACAGAATGAGTTTGAGAGCTTTCCTCCCTCTGTAATTTTCTGGAAGAGTTTGAGCAGGATAGGTGTTAGCGCTTCACTAAACGTTTGATAGAATTCACCTGTGAAGCCAGCTGACCCTGGACTTTTGGAAGATTTTATCACAGTTTCGATTTCAGTGCTTGTGATTCATCTGTTCATATTTTCTGTTTCTTCCTGGTTCATTCATGGAAAGTTGTATGTTTCTAAGAATTTGCCCATTTCTTCCAGGTTGTCCATTTTATTGGCATACAGTTGCTCACAGTAATCTCTTATGATCCTTTGTATTTCTGTATTGTCTGTTGTAACTTCTTTTTCATTTCTAATTTAATTGATTTATCTTCTTCCTTTTTGTCTTAGTGAATCTAGCTATCAGTTTGTTGATTTTGTTTGTCTACTCAAAAGACCAGCTTTTAGTTTTATTGATCCTTGATACTGGACCCTCCATTTATTTTTTATTTGTTTCTGCTCTGATCTTAATTGTTTTTTTCCTTCTAACTTTGGATCTTTTCTTTCTTTTCTAGTTGTTTTAGGTGTAAGGTTAGGTTGTTAATCTGATGTTTTTCTCATTTCTTAAGGTAGGTTTGCATTACTATAAACTTCCTTCTTTTTAAAATTAATGTATTCATTTTAATTGGAGGCTAATTATTTCACAATATGTGGTAGTTTTTACCATACATCAACATGAATCAGCCATAGGTATACATGTGTCCCACCATCCTGAACCCCACTTCCATCTCACACCCCCCCCCCCCCCATCCCTCTGGGTTGTCCCAGAGCACCAGCTTTGAGTGCCCTGCTTCATGCATCAAACTTGCACTGGTCATCTATTTTACATATGGTAATATACGTGTTTCAGTGCTATTCTGTCATATCGTCACACCCTCGCCTTCTCCCACATAGTCCAAAAGTCTGTTCTTTACATCTGTGTCTCTTTTTCTATCCTGAATATAGGGTTGTAGTTGTTACTGTTTTTCTAAATTCCATATATATGCATTAATATACTGTATTGGTGTTTCTCTTTCTGGCTTACTTCACTCTGTGTTATAGGTTCCAGTTTCATCCACCTCATTAGAACTGACTCAAATGTGTTCTTTTTTATAGTTGAGTAATATTGCATTGTGTATATGTACCACAACTTCCTTATCCATTCATCTGCCAAAGGACATCTAAGTTGCTTCCATGTCCTAGCTATTATAAACAGTGCTGCAATGAACACTGGGATACATGTGTCTCTTTCAATTCTGGTTTCCTCGGTGTGTATGCCCAGCAGTAGAATTGCTGGGTCATATGTCGTTCAATTTCCAGTTTTTTAAGGAATCTCCACACTGTTCTCCATAGTGGTTGTACTAGTTTGCATTCCCAATAATAGTGAAAGAGGGTTCCCTTTTCTCCACACCCTCTCCAGCATTTATTGTTTGTAGACTTTTTTGATGGCAACCATTCTGACTGACCTGAGATGGTACCTCACTGTGGTTTTGATTTACCTTTCTTTGATAATGAGTCTTGTTGAGCATCTTTTCATGTGTTTGTTAGCCATCTGTATATCTTTAGAGAAATGTCTATTTAGTTCTTTGGCCCATTTTTGGATTTAGTCATTTATTTTTCTGGTATTGAGCCACATGAGCTGCTTAAATATTTCGGAGATTAAATTTTTGTCAGTTGCTTCATTTGCTATTATTTCCCCCTATTCTGAAGGTTGCCTTTTCATGTTGCTTATAGTTTGCTTCATTGTGCAAAGGCTTTTAAGTTTAATTAGGTTCCATTTGTTTATTTTTGTTTTTATTTTCATTCATCTGGGAGGTGGGTCATAGAGGATCTTGCTGTGATTTATGTCAGAGAGTGTTCTGCCTTTGTTTTCTTCTAAGAGTTTTACAGTTTCTGGTCTTATAAATAGATATTTAATCCATTTTTAGTTTATTTTTGTGTATGGTGTTAGAAAGTGTTCTAGTTTCATTCTTTTACGGGTGGTTGAGCAGTTTTTCCAGCACCACTTGTTAAAGAGATTGTCTTTTCTCCATTGTATATTTTTGGCTCCTTTGGCAAAGATAAGGTATCCATAGATGCATGGATTTATCTCTGGGTTTTCTATTTTGTTCCATTGATCTATATTTCTGTCTTTGTGCCAGTACCATACTGTCTTGATGACTGTAGCTTTGTGGTATAGTCTGAAGTCAGGCAGGTTGACTCCTTCCAATTCCATTCTTCTTTCTCAAGATTACTTTGGCTATTCGAGGTTTTTTGTATTTCCATATAAATTGTGAAATTATTTGTTCTAGTTCTGTGAAAAATACCATTGGTATCTTGATAGGGATTGCATTGAATCTACATATTGCTTTGGTTAGTATACTTATTTTCATTATATCGATCCTTACAATCCACAAACATGGTATATTTCTCCATCTATTTGTGTCCTCTTTGATTTCTTTCATCAGTGTTTTATAGTTTTCTATATATAGGTCTTTTGTTTCTTTAGGTAAATTTATTCCTAAGTATAGACTTCCTTCTTAACAATTCTTTGGCTGCATCTTATAGGTTTTGAGTTGTGTTGTTGTTTTTTGTTTATTTTAGGTGTTTTTTAATTGCATTTTTTATTTCTTCAGTGACCTCTTGGTTATTCAGAAGTGTATTGTTTAGCTTCCGTATATTTGTGTTTTAACAATTTTTTTTCCTGTAATTGATATCTAATCTTACAGCATTGTAGTCAGAAAAAATGCTTGATGCAATTTCAGTTTTCTTAAATATACTGAGGCTTGATTTGGGACCCAAGATGTGATCTATCCTGGAGAATGTTCTGTGTGCACTTGAGGTAAAAGTGTATTATACTGCTTTTAGATGGAATGTCCTATAGATATCAATTAGATCCATTGGCCTAATGTGTCATTTAAGGCTTGTGTTTCCTTACTAATTTTCTGTCTGGGTGATCTTTCTACTGGTATGAGTGGTGTGTTAAGTCCCCCACATTATATATATATAATATATAAGTGTTGCCTTATATATTAAGGTGCCACTATGTTTGGTGCATATATAATTATAATTGTTATATCTTCTTCCTGAATTTGTCACTTAACCATTGTGTATGTCCTTCCTCTTCTCTTGTAACAGTCTTACTTTAAGGTCTGTTTTATCTGATATGAGTAGTGCTACTTCAGCTCTCTTCTGATTTTCATTTACATGAAGTGTCTTTTTCCATACCCACACTTTCAGTTGTATGTGTCTCTAGGTCTGAAATGTGTCTCTTATAGACAGCATATATATGGGTCTTGTTCTTATATCCATTCACCTAGCCTGTGTGTTTTGGTTGGATCATTGAATCTATTTACACTTAAGGTAATTATTGATATGTATGATCCTGTTGTCATTTATTTTATTAATTTTCCTTTGTTTTTGTAGGTCTTTCTCTTGTGTTTCCTCTCTAGAGAAGTTCCTTTAGCATTAGTTGTAAAGCTGGCTTGGTGGTGTTGAATTCTCTTTACCTTTGCTTATCTGTAGAACTTTTGACTTCCTTGTTGAATCTGAATGAGTCCCTTGCTGGATAGAATAATCTTGGTTGTAGGTTTTTCCTTTCTTCACTTTAGGTATATCCTGCCACTCCCTTCTGGCTTGCATAGTTTCTGCTGAAAGATCAGCTATTAACCTTACAGGGATTCCCTTGTATGTTGTTTCTTGCTGTTCCCTCACTGTGTTTAATATTTTTGTGTTTAACTTTTGTTAGCTTAATTAATGTGTGTCTTGGAATGTTTCTCCTTGCGTGTATCCTGTGTGCGCCTCTCTGGGCTTCCTGGACTTGGGTGGGTGTTTCCTTTCCCATATTAGGAAATTTTTTTACTGTAATCTCCTCAAATATTTTCTTATACATTTTCTTTTTTTATTCTTTTTGGACTCCTATTTTTCAAATGTTCATGTGATTATTGTTGTCCCGAAGGTCTCTGAGACTGTTATCTTATTTCTTTTCATTCTTTTTTCTTTATTCTGCTATGCTCCAGTTATTTCCACTTTTCTACCTTCCAGCCTCACTTATCCATTCTTCTGCTTCAGTTATTTTGCTGTTGGTTCCCTTTATTATGTTTTTTTTTATTTCAATTATCATGTTGTTCATTCCTAATTGTTTTTTATTTCTTCTAGGTACTTAAACATTTCTCGTATCTTCTCAATCTGTGTCTCCATTCTATTTTTCTGTGCCCCCATCTTATTTCTGAGATTTTGGATCAGCTTTACTATCCTCACTCTGAATTCTTTTTCAGGTAAACTGCCTAATTCCTCTTTATTTGTTTAGTTTTTGTGTGTGTGTGTGTGTGTGTGTGTGTGTGTGTGTTTTAATCATGATCCTTCATCTGCTACTGTTTCCTCTTAAATTTTGTTTAATTTACTGTCTTTGGGGTCTCCTTTCCACAAGATCATAGTTCCTCTTACTTGTGGAGCTTGCCCCCAGGGACTGAGGTTTAATTAGTGTCTTTTGAAGGTTTCCTGGTAGGGAAGACTGGTGCCTGAGTTCTGGTGGTTAGAGCTGGGTCTCATCTCTCTGAAGGGCAGTGCTGCAGTGCCCTTAACACTGCAGACACCTGGGGTATCTCAAGCATAGTATGGCTTTGGGTAGCCTGTCTGCTAACGGGTAGTATTGTGTTCCTCCTTTGCTAGCTGCTTGGCATGAGGCATCTGGCACTGGAGTTTGCTGGCCTTTGGGTGGGGTCAAATCTTATTGTTGAAATGAAGGCCTTTGAGAATCTTCTCACCAATTACTGTTCCATGTGGTTGGAGTTCTCTGTTGGTCCAACATCCTGAACTTGGGTCTCCAACCTTGGCGTTTGAGGCTTGATCCCTGGCTGTAGCACTAAGGCTTGACAGGCCACACAGCACAGGGGAGAAAGAGAAAGAAAGAAAAAAAAGAATCAGACATATAAACTGTAAAAAAGAATGGACTGATAAAACCCAGTGACAGACGATAAAGGTAAAACTTAACAGAGGAAAGACAGAAAAACTTCACACACTCACACTTAGAAAAAGAAAAGAAGAGGAAAAAAAAAAAGAATACAAAGTGGAACCAAAAAAAAAAAAAAAGAGAGAGAGAAAGAGAGAGTAATCAAACCATAAACAGGCCCATAAATGAAAACAAACACTAAAAACTAGACTAGTAAAAAATACAAAATGAAAAACGTGGGTAAAAAAAATTGTAATGAAAAAGTACTGTAGAAATAGGAAAAAATAAATTTATTTAAATATAAAAGCATAAATAAGGAAAAAAGTAAGTAAAAATAAAAATTAAAGGAGTAATAAAAAAGGAAAAATGATAGAACAAAACAAAAAAGATAAAGACAAAAATATACATAGAGTGGCAGTAAGAAGAATGTTTTCCTGTGGTCTCAGTTGTCAGTGTCCTCTGCGCTACAGTGAGCTCCAGTCGATCTGCCTACTCAGGAAGCCCTCCAGTATTTCTAGGAAGGTCTCTGGATCTGCTATGGGCACTATGTTGTCAGCTCAGACTTAGATCTGGCCTTATTCTGGCTTGTACTTGCTTCCAAAGTCCACAAGTTACCTCAAAGTCCACAGTCTCAAGCCAATTGCAGGGATTTAATCCTCTACTGCCTCTGGCTGCCAGAGTGAATTTCCTTCCTCTTCTTTGGTCACACAGCCCCTGGTGCTCAGTTTTGGTTTTGCCCCCCGTTCTGTTTGTAGGCCATACTCTGGCATCTGTTCCCCTCCCAGACCAGAATGGGTGAGAGCCACTGCTCAGGGGAGAGGGAGGGATATGGCAGACACAGTTGAGATGTGCAAGGGGTGCCTGCAGCAGCAGCAGAAGCCCCATAAGTTGCTATAGCCTAAGGTCGGTCATGCACTCTCCTAGGGGAATTGGCCCCAGGGCGTGGATTCCTTGGCGGTACCCGGCTCCACAGGCTCCCAGGAAGGTGTGGGCAGTGACCTGCACCTGCTCACAGTTTGGTGGAAGCTGTGATGGCCATCACACCCACCTCTGGGGTTGGAGGCTGCAACCACGTCTCGCCCCACCTCTGACACTTGTGAAAGTGTTGTCTTGCTGTCTGAGAGTGCACAGAGTTAGAGGGTCCCCCTGACCATGATCTCTCTCTCATGGCAGGCTCAGGGCTTTTCCTGGATTCCTCAGCTGTGTTATACTGGCCCCCTCAGACTGTCTTCATGGCAATCAACCCCATTCCTCTTCCTGGAGTCTCTGAACCTCAGCACTCAGTGGCCCCAAACCCCAGTGGGCATGCAGGCAAGCATTTCAGGCTGGGGAGTGCTGGTAGGCATTGATCTGTGTGCAGAAGTCTCTCTAATTTGCCTTCCACACACCTGTTGCTGCACTCTCCTTTGAGGTTCTGAAATGCCCACCTGCCCTCCCCATCCTTGAGATGTTTACAAATGTGCATAAACTTTTCTTCCTCAGCGCTCCCTCCCTGAGGCACAGGTTCCTTCATGATTCCTTTGTCTCCCTCTCTCGTTTTTTCCCCATTATACCTGTTGCCCTATCCCATTATGTGGAGATTAGCTTGATGTTTTGGAAGTCTGAGGTCTTTTGCCAGCATTCAGTAGGTGTTCTGTAGGAGCTATCCGCATGCAGATCTCCACATCTTACTCTTCTGCCATCTTGAAGGTTTCTAGGTGGCAAATTTATAGTCTCAATTTTGTTCTTTGGAAACTATGTGCATATGGAACAGAGATAGAGTTTATCTTTTACTCTTGTGGGTCTTTGGGTATTGTCTCAGAGACCTAAGCTTTTAGTACTTTATTTTAAGGGGTCTGTGAAGCCTGCTTGTGCAAGGCTGTTCCCTCGGTCCTTTAAAAAAATGGCTATACTCCTGTCTTCCAGTCTCATGCCTATTTGGTTGTTTAAGCACTGTTTGTTCTAAAGACTATTATATATTGTTGAAAATCAACTGGTCATAGATGCATGGGTTTATTTCTGGATTCTCAATTCTATTTCATTAGATTTATTTATCTATTTTATGCCAGTATCATACTGCTTTGATTATTGCCATTTTGTAGAAAGTATTGAAATCAAGAAATGTGAGATCTCATAATTTGTTCTTCTGTTGTAAGGAAAGTTTTGTTTATCCAGGGTTCCCTGCAATTCTGTATGAATTTTAGGATGAGCGTGTTCATTTCTGCAAAAAGACAGTTGGGTGTTGTATGACTCTGTAGATGAATTTGGAGAGTACTGCCATATTAATGGGCTTTGCAGATGGCGCTAGTGATAAAGAAACCACCTGCCAATGCAGGAAACATAAGAAATGTGGGTTTGATCCCTGGGTCAGGAAGATCTCCTGGAAGAGGGCATGGTAACCCACTTTAGTATGCTTTCCTAGCGAATCTCATGGACAGAGGAGCCTGGAAAGCTCCACAGGGTTGCAAAGTGTTGGACACAACTGAAGTGACTTAGCGCGCAGGTGCATCGTATTAACCATATTGAATTTAACATGAACGGTGGATGTCTTCATTTATTTTGTTGTTGTTGTTCAGTCCCTGCGTTGTGTACAACTCTGTACCCCTGTGGAGTGCAGCTTGCCAAACTACTTTGTCCTCTACTATCTCCCAGAGTTTGTGCAAATTCATGTCCATTGAGTCAGTAATGCCGTCCAACCATCCCATCCTCTGCTGCCCCCATCTCCTTTTGCCTTCTGTTTTTCCCAAGATCAGGGTCTTTTCCAATTCCAGTGAGTCTGCTCTTTCCATCAGGTGGCCAGAGTATTGAAGCTTCAGCTGCACATCATAACTTCCAATGAATATTCAGGGTTGATTTCCTTAAGAATTGACTGATTTGATTTTTTTGTAGTCCAAGGGACTCTCAAGAGGCTTCTCCAGCACCACAGTTTGAAAACATCATTTCCTCAGTGCTCAGCCTTTTTTGTGATCCAACTCTTACATCTGTACATGATTACTGGAAGAACCATAGCTTTGATTATGCAGAACTTTGTAGGCAAAATCTTGTCTCTGCTTTTTAATATGCTTTCTAGGTTTGTCAAAGCTTTCCTTCCAAGGAGTGAGCATCTTCAGTCACTACCCACAGTGATTTTGCAGCCCAAGAAAATAAAGTCAGTCACTGCTTCCACTTTTTTCCCTTCCATTTGCCATGAAGTGATAGGACCAGATGCTGTGATATTTAGGTTTTCTTTTTCTTAATTAATTTATTTTTTATTGAAGGATAATCGCTTTACAGAATTTTGCTGTTTTCTGTCAAACCTCAACATGAATCAGCCATAGGTATACATACATCCCCTCTCTTTTGAAGCTCCCTCCCATCTCCCTCCCCATCCCACCCCTCTGGGTTGATACAGAGCCCCTGTTTGAGTTTCCTGAGCCACACAGCAAATTCCCGTTGGCTCTCTATTTTACATATGGTAATGTAAGCTTCCATGTTATTCTTTCCACACATCTCACCCTCTCCTCCCCTCTCCCCATGTCCATAAGTCTGTTCTGTATGTTTGTTTTTCCACTGTTGCCCTGTAAATAAAATGTTGAGTCTCAAGCCAGCTTTTTCACTGTCCTCTTTCACCTTCATCAAGAGGCTCTTTAGTTCCTCTTTGCTTTCTGCCTTTAGAGTGGTATCATCTGCATATCTGAGGTTGTTGACATATCTCCTGGCAATCTTGATTCCAACTTATGAGTTATCTAGCCCAGCATTGCGCATGATGTACTATGCATATAAGTTAAATAAACAGGGTGACAATATACAGCCTTGTTTGTACTCCTTTCCCAATTTGGAACCAGTTAGTTATTCTTTGTCTGGTTCTAAATGTTGCCTCTTGACCCACATACTGGTTTTTCAGGAGACAAGTAAGGTGGTCTGGCACTCCCATCTCTTTAAGTACTTTCCAGTTTGTTGTGATCCACAGAGTCAAAGGCTTCAGCGTAGTCAATGAAGCAGAAGCAGATTTTTTTTTGGAAGTCCCTTGCTTTCTTAATGATCCAACAAATGTTGGCAATTTGATTTCTGTTTTCTTTGCCTCTGTGAAACCAGCTGGAAGTTCTCAGTTCATATACTGCTGAAGCCTAGCATGAAGGATTTTGAGCATAACCTTGCTATCATGTGAAATGAACACAATTGTACATACTTTGAACATTCTTTGGCATTGCCCTTCTTTGGGATTGAAATGAAAACTGACCTTTTCCAGTCCTGCTGAGTTTTCCAAATTTGCTGGCATGCTGAGTGCATCATCTTTTAGGATATTAAATAGCTCAGCTGGAATTCTGTCACCTCCACTAGCTTTGTTTGTAGTAATGCTTCCTAAGGCCCACTTCACACTCCAGGATGTGCAGCTGTAGGTATGTGACCACACCATTATCATTATCTGAGTCATGAAGACCTTTCTTGTATAGTTCTTCTGTGTATTTTTGCCACTGCTTCTTAATTGCTTCTGCTTTGTTAGGTCTTTACCATTTATATCCTTTATTGTGCCAATCCTTGCGTGAATTTTTTCTGCGATATCTCTATTTTTTTTTTGACGAGATCTCTAGCCTTTCCCGTTCTGTTGTTTTCCTCTATTTCTTTTCACTGTTCATTTAAGAAGTCCTTCTTATCTCTCCTTGCTATTCTTCATTTATTTAGAAGTATACATCATGATGATTTACATATACCTTGTGAAAGAATTCCTATATTCAATGTTATTAACATATCAATCACCTCACAAAGTTGCTCTCTCTTTTTTTTTTGGCAAGAACACTTACATTTTACTCTCTTTGCAAATTGCAGTTATACAGTATAGTATTATCAGCTATAGTCACCATGTTTTACATTAGATCCTCTAAACTTATTCATCTTATAACTAAAGTTTGTACTCTTTTGCCAACTACTCTCCATCTCCCTTATCCCTTGGCTATGGAAACCTAGAGATTGCATTTCTTATATAGATGACTTTGGGCAGTAGGAGCATTTTAACAATAACTTTTCTTATCTATGAACATGGGATAGCTTTCCATTTATTTGTATATTCATATTCTTTCCTTAGTGTCTTAGAGTTTCCAATGAATAGATCTTTCACTTCCTTATATTTATTCCTTAAATATTTTATTATTTTTGATGCTTTTGTAAATGGGATTGTTTTTTGTCTCCATACTGAACCTATCATTTTATTCCTGTATTGTTTTCCTAATTTTCTTATATTGTTTATTTGTGTTCTCTTGAGAATCTTTAGAATAATTATTTTGAATCCTTTGTTGGACAATTAAATTATCTCCATTTGTTTGTGGTCAGTTACTGGAAGTTTGATATGTTCCTTTGGTGGCGTCATGATTCCCTAATCCTTTGTGACTCTGGTAGTCTTGTGTAGGTGTTTGCACAACTGAAGAAATGGTCACTTCTTGCAGACTTTATGGACTGACTCTGGTAATGAAAGATCTTCAGTGCATGCGAGTGTGTTGTGATTCTCTATCTAGTGTCACAGACTGCCAAGTGCAGGGGCATGTGGAAGCTCTGGCTCCAGGGCAGGGGTTGGGGCATGATATCTCTTTGGGTCAGGCCACGGGAGTCCACAGGATTGACAACTGTGTGGTTCTTGGTGAGCAGAGTGGGATATCTGCAATGGCTACAGGGGCTGTTGGGATCCTTAGTGGTGTCTCTAGGTCCAGAGGCTACATACAAGGGCAAGCAGCAGTTGTGTGGAGCTGGTGGTGGTGTGTGCACCAGCTGGTGCCTATATAGTGGCAGAGGCTGATTGCAGATACACATGTAGTGGCAGGAACCAGTGTCAGTAACAAGGGCCAAGGACAACAGAGGTCCTGACTGTTGGTATACATGTTGTAGCTGCAGGATCTCACATCAGACATGCTCAGCAATGGAGGCTTAATGGGGACCTGGCTGGATGAGTGCAGGTGTACAATTGGTAGGGACAGCTGCAGGTGAGTTTGGTGGTACAGGCCAGTGACAGGAGATATCACCAGAGCTGGGCCCACAAGCATTTGTGTGGGCCCTAGCTGTCAGTGTGCAGTTCCATGACTGCAGGATATTTTCACAGGTATACGCACTGCCTTAGAGACTAGTGACGGGAATCTACTATTATTGTATGGCTGTCTGCTTCTTCCCTCAGTTCTTTAAATATTTGCCTTATATAGTTAGGTGCTCTGAGGTTGGGTACATAAATATTAATAAATGTTGTATCTTCTTAGTTACTTGATCCCTGTATCATAATATACACCTTCTTCATCTCTTGTTACATTTTTGGACTTAAAGTCTATTTAATCTGATGTACTTACAGCATTCCAGGTGACTCAGTGGTAAAGAATCTGCTTACCAAGCAGGAAACTCGGGTTCAATCCCTGGGTTTGGAAGATCCCCTGGAGCAGGAAATGGCAACCCACTCTAATATTCTTGCCTTGGAAATCCCATGGACAGAGGATGCTGGTGGACTATAGTGCATGGGGTCCCAAAGAGTTGGACATGACTTAGTGACTGCACAATAGCAATGACTTATAGTTACCAGTGCTCTCTTTTGGTTTCTGTTTGCCTGGGATATGTTTTTTCTATCCCTTGATTTGAGCCTATGTGTGTCCTTAAAGCTGAAGTGAATCTTTTTATCCATTCAGCCACTCTTTGTTTTTTCATTGGAGAATTTAATCAATTTACATTTAAAGTAATTATTGGTAAAAATAGATTTAATCTTTCCATTTTGTTAATTGCTTTTTCTGGCTGTTTTGTAGTTCTTTGTTCTTTTCTTCCTCTCTTGCTCTTTTCCTTTGTGACTTGGTAGTTTTCCATAGTAGTATGTTTTGAGTTCTGTACCTCTTGTGTATCTACTATAGGTTTCTGTTTTGCAGTCATTATGAGGTTTACATAAAACATCTTTTAGTTATAACAATCAATTTTAAGCTGATAACAACCTAACTTTGATACATATACAAGTTCTAGATTTTTTTAAAGTTCTAGATTTTTATACTCTTTTGTACTTTTTATTTTTTTAATGTCACAATTTACATCTTTTTATTTTGTGTATCTATTAACAAATTATTTTAGCTGTTATTTTTAATACCTTTGTCTTTTAACCATTATGCTAGAGTTATAAATGATTTAGACACCACCATTACAATATTACTCAATAGATGCCCTTAAAAACACTGAGGTAATTCCCTTCTATTCTGAGTTCATTGAGTGTTTTTATTATGTAAAGATGCTGGATTTTGTCAAATGCTTTTTCTGTATCATTTGAGGTCATGTGGGATTTTTCTTCATTCTCTTGATATGTGCATTATGCTTCATATGTTCACATGAGAAACAACCTTGTGTTCCTGGAATAAATCTCACTTGGTATAGTCCTTTTGATTTTCTGCTGGATTCAGTTAGCTAGCATGCTGTTGAGGTTTTTGCATTTATATCTACAAGAGATATTGCTATATAGTTATCTTTTTTTTCCAGAAAGTAATTTTTTTCTTCCAGGTTTGTTGAGAAATAATTGACATATAATACTATGTAAGTTGTACTGCACAAAGATTTGACATACGTATATACTGTAAAATGATCACCACAATAACATTAGGTAATATCCATCATTTCACATAGTTATAAACTTTTTTCCTTATGATAAGAACTTGTATAATTGACTCTCTTAGTTAACTTTCAAATATACCATACAGTGGTATTAACTAGTCAGCATGTTGCACATTACATCCCCAGTATTTATTTATTACTGGAAGTTTGTCCCTTTTGACCACCTTCATCCAATTACCCCGCCTCCATCCCCTGCTTCTGGTAACCATGAATCTGTTCTGTGTCTATGAGATTTTTCTTTAAGATTTCACATGTAAATGAGATCATAAAGTATTTGTTTTTCTATGTTTGAAATTTTAGTTAGCATAACACCCTCAAGATCTATTTGTATTGCAACAATGGCAAAATTTCCTTTCTCTCTCTCTCTGTGTATATATACATACCACATTTTCCTTATTCATTCATCCATTGGTGGACACTTTGGTTGTTTCCATGCCTTGGCTATTGTAAATAATGGAGCTATGAACATGGGGGTGCAGATATCTCTTTGACCTAGTGATTTAATTTCTTTCAGATATATGCCCGGAAGTAGAATTGTTGCATCATATAATAGTCCTATTTTAATTTTTTGAGGAACTTTCATACTATTTTCTGTAATGGCTGTAACCAATTTACATTCCCACCAACAGTGTACAAAGTTTCCCTATCTCCACATCATCAACTCTTACTTTTGTCTTACTGATAATAGTTATCCTAACAGGTGTAAGACAATAGCTCATTGTGGTTTTGATTTGCATTTCCCCAATGACAGTGATGTCTAGCACTGTTTTATGTACCTTTTGGCCATATGAATATCTTCTTCAGAAAAAATCTAGTCAGATTCTGGGTTGGTGAAGATATCAGTTTGCTGGCATACTGGAGAAGGCATAGAAGCACTATTTCTCCCACTGCTTCTCCTATGTACCTATTCATCTGACTGTTTATTTGGAATAAACTGTATTTGTAAGTATAGCACTTTCCTGAGTTCTGAGTCAGTCTAGCGAATTATTGAGCTTGAGGGGGTATGGCGGGAACTCCTGAATGTGTGGTTAGCCTGGCAGAAGTGTGGGTAACCTGAGAAACCTAATTGTGGCTGGAGTCTGAAGTGAGGGTAGGCTTGTTGGACTGTGCCTTTAACCTTTAGGGTCTGTGCTAACTCTAGGTAATTAGTTTCAAAATTGAATTGAATCACAGGACACTCCGTTGGTATGCCAAAGAATTTAAAAATTAGTTGTTGTTTGGAAAATCAAACAGAAGGATTTGTGTAAATTATTCTTTAGACATGAATAGAAGTCTCCATTCAGGCCATCTGACTCTAGCATTTTCTTTGCTGGCAGGTTTTTGATTACAGATTCAATCTCTTATTATAAGTCATTCATATTTTCTACTTGTTCTTGAGTTGCCTTGGTTTCTATGAGTTAGTCACTTCATCTAGATTATGACATTTGTCTCACAGTTGTTTATACTATCCTCTTTTTTAAAATTAATTTTTATTGGATGGAGTGTAGTTGATTTGCAATGTTGTGTAAGTTTCTGCTGTATAGCAAAGTGAAGCAGTTGTATATACATCTTCTCTTTTTTAGAATCTTTCCCCATATAGGTCATTGCAGAGCATTGAAAAGAGTTACCTGTGCTATACAGTAGGTTCTTATTGGTTACCTATTTTACATATAGTAATGTGTATATGTCAATCCCAATCTCCCAATTTATTGCCTCCCCTTTTTCCCCATGGTAACCATAAGTTTGTTTTCTATATTTGTGACTATTATTTCTGTTTTGTTAAAAAGTTTATTTGTACCATTTTTTGATTCCACGTGTCAGTCAGTTCAGTTGCTCAGTCATGTCCGACTCTTTGAGACCCCATGGACTGCAGCATGCAAGCCCTCCCTGTCCATCACCAACTCCCAAAGTTCACTCAAACTCATGTCCATTGAGTCAGTGATGCCATCCATCCATCTCATCCTCTGTTGTCCCCTTCTCCCACCTTCAGTCTTTCCCAGCATCAGGGTATCTTCAAATGAGTCAGCTCTTCTCATCAGGTGGCCAAAGTGTTGGAATTTCAGCTTCAGCATCAGTCCGTCCAATGAATATTCAGGACTGATTTCCTGAATACGATGGACTAGTTTGATCTCCTTGCAGTCCAAGGGACTCTCAAGAGTCTTCTCCAACACCACAGTTCAAAAGCATCAATTCTTCAGTGCTCAGCTTTCTTTACAGTCCAACTCTCACATCCATACATGACCACTGGAAAAATCATAGCATTGACTAGACAGAACCTTGTTGTCAAAGTAATGTCTCTGCTTTTTAATATGCTATCTAGGTTGGTCACAGCTTTTCTTCCAAGGAGTAAGCGTCTTTTAATTTCATGGCTGCAGTCACCATCTGCAGTGATTTTGGAGCCCAGAAAAATAAAGTCTGCCACTGTTTCCATTGTTTTCCCATCTATTTGCCATGCGGTGATAGGACTGGGTGCCATGATCTTAGTTTTATAATGTTGAGCTTTAAGCCAGCTTTTTCACTCTCCTCTTTCATTTACATCAAGAGGCTCTTTAGTTCTTCACTTTCTGTCATAAGGGTGGTGTCATCTGCATATCTGAGGTTATTGATATTTCTCCTGGAAATCTTGATTTCAGCTTATGCTTCCTCCAGCCCAGCGTTTCTCATGGTGTACTCTGCATATAAATTGAATAAGCAGGGTGACAATATACAGCCTTGACATACTGCTTTTCCTATTTGGAACTAGTGTGTTGTTCCATTACCAGCTCTAACTGTTGTTTCCTGACCTGCCTACAGATTTCTCTGGAGGCAGGTCAGGTGGTCTGGTATTTTCATCTCTTTCAGAATTTTCTACAGTTTGGTGTGTTCCACACAGTCAAAGGCTTTGGCATAGTCAATCAAGAGGAAATAGATGTTTTTCTGGAACTCTCTTGCTCTTTTGATGATTCAGCAGATGTTTGCAATTTGATCTCTGGTTCCTCTGCCTTTTCTAAAATCAGCTTGAACATCTGGAAGTTCACGGTTCACATATTGCTGAAGCCTGGCTTGGAGAATTTTGAGCATTACTTTACTAGCATTACTTTACTAGTGAGATGAATGCAATTGTGCGGTAGTTTGAACAACCTTTGGCATTGCCTTTCTTTGGGATTGGAAGGAAAAGTGACCTTTTCCAGTCCTGTGGCCACTGCTGTGTTTTCCAAATTTGCTGGCATATTGAGTGCAGCACTTTCACAGCTTTATTTGTGCAGCTTTATTTGTAGTCATGCTTCCTACGGTCCACTTGACTTCACATTCCAGGATGTCTGGCTCTAGGTGAGTGATCACACTATCATGATTATCTGGGTTGTGAAGATCTTTTTTTTATAGTTCTCCTGTGTATTCTTGCCACTTTTTCTTAATATCTTCTGCTTCTGTTAGGTCCATACCATTTCTGTCCTTTATTGAGCCCTTCTTTGCATAAGAAATGTTCCCTTGGTATCTCTAATTTTCTTGAAGAGATCTCTAGTCTTTCCCATTCTGTTGTTTTCCTCTATTTCTTTGCATTGATCACTGAGGAAGGCTTTCTTATCTCTCCTTGCTATTCTTTGGAACTCTGCATTCAAATAGGTATATCTTTCCCTTTCTCCTTTGCTTTTTGCTTCTCTTCTTTTCACAGCTATTTGTAAGGCCTCCTGAGACAGCAATTTTGCATTTTTGCATTTCTTTTTCTTGTGAATGATCTTGATCTCTGTCTCCTGTACAATGTCATGAACCTACATCCATAGTTCATCAGGCACTCTGTCTATCAGATCTAGTCCCTTAAATCTATTTCTTACTTCCACTATATAATTGTAAGGGATTTGATTTAGGTCATGCCTGAAGGGTCTAGAGGCTTTCCCTACTTTGTTCAATTTAAGTTTGAGTTTGGCAATAAGGAGTTCATGATCTGAGCCACAGTCAGCTCCCGGTCTTGGTTTTGTTGATTGTATAGAACTTCTCCATCTTTGGCTGCAAATAATGTAGTCAATCTGATTTTGGTGTTGACCATCTGGTGTTGTCCATGTGTAGAGTCTTCTCTTGTGTTGTTGGAAGAGGGCATTTGCTATGACCAGTGCATTCTCTTGGCAAAACTCTATTAGCCTTTGCCCTGCTTCATTCTGTACTCCAAGGCCAAATTTGCCTGTTACTCCAGGTGTTTCTTGACTTCCTACTTTTGCATTCCAGTCCCCTATAATGAAAAGGACATCATTTTTGAGTGTTAGTTCTAGAAGATCTTGTAAGTCTTCATAGAACTGTTCGACTTCAGCTTCTTCAGCATTACTGGTCGGGGCATAGACTTGGGATACCGTGATATTGAATGGTTTGCCTTGGAAACAAACAGAGATCATTCTGTCGTTTTTGAGATTGTATCCAAAACTATTGCTTATAGTTTCCTTCGTTGTGCAAAAGCTATTAAGTTTAATTAGGTCCCATTTGTTTATTTTTGCTTTTATTTCCAATATTCTGGGAGGTGGGTCATAGAGGATGTTGCTATGATTTATGTCAGAGACATATTTCACAATATTGATTCTTCCAATCCATAACGTGGTATATTTCTCCATCTATTTGTGTCCTCTTTGATTTCTTTCATCAGTGTTTTATAGTTTTCTATGTATAGGTCTTTTGTTTCTAAATGTTTTTTATTTTTTATTAGTTGGAGGCTAATTACTTCACAACATTTCAGTGGGTTTTGTCATACATTGATATGAATCAGCCATAGAGTTACACGTATTCCCCATCCCGATCCCCCCTCCCACCTCCCTCTCCACCCAATTCCTCTGGGTCTTCCCGGTGCACCAGGCCCGAGCACTTGTCTCATGCATCCCACCTGGGCTGGTGATCTGTTTCACCATAGATAATATACATGCTGTTCTTTCGAAACATCCCACCCTCACCTTCTCCCACAGAGTTCAAAAGTCTGTTCTGTACTTCTGTGTCTCTTTTTCTGTTTTGCATATAGGGTTATCATTACCATCTTTCTAAATTCCATATATATGTGTTAGGTAGATATACTCCTAAGTATTTTATTCTTTTTGTTGCAATGGTGAATGGTATTGTTTCCTTAATTTCTCTTTCTGTTTTCTCATTGTTAGTGTATAAGAATGCAAGGGATTTCTGTGTGTTAATTTTATATCCTGCAACTTTACTATATTCACTGATTAACTCTAGTAATTTTCTGGTAGAGGCTTTAGGGCTTTCTATGTAGAGGATCATGTCATCTGCAAACAGTGAGAGTTTCACTTCTTCTTTTCCTATCTGGATTCCTTTTACTTCTTTTTCTGCTCTGATTGCTGTGGCCAGAACTTCCAACACTATGTTGAATAGTAGTGGTGAGAGTGGGCACCCTTGTCTTGTTCCTGATTTTAGGGGAAATGCTTTAATTTTTCTCCATTGAAGGTAATGCTTGCTGTGGGTTTGTCATATATAGCTTTTATTATGTTGAGGTTTGTTCCTTCTATTCCTGCTTTCTGGAGAGTTTTTTTTTTTATTATGATAAATGGATGTTGAATTTTGTCAAAGGCTTTTTCTGCATCTATTGAGATAATCATATGGTTTTTATCTTTCAATTTGTAAATGTGGTGTATTACATTGATTGATTTGCGAATATTAAAGAATCCTTACATTCCTGGGATAAAGCCCACTGGTCATGATGTATGATCTTTTTAATATGTTGTTGGATTCTGTTTGCTAGAATTTTGTTAAGGATTTTGGCATCTATGTCCATCAGTGATATTGGCCTGTAGTTTTCTTTTTTTGTGGCATCTTTGTTTGGTTTTGGAATTAGGGTGATAGTGGCCTCATAGAATGAGTTTGGAAGATTACCTTCTTCTTCTGCAATTTTCTGGAAGAGTTTGAGTAAGATAGGTGTTAGCTCTTCTCTAAATTTTTGGTAGAATTCAGCTGTGAAGCCATCTGGTCCTGGGCTTTTGTTTGCTGGAAGATTTCTGATTACATTTTCGATTTCTGTGCATGTGATGGGTTCTGTTAATATCTTCTATTTCTTCCTGGTTCAGTTTTGGAAAGTTATAGTTTTCTAAGAATTTGTCCATTTCTTCCAAGTTGTCCATTTTATTGGCAGAGAGCTGCTGGTAGTAGTCTCTTATGATTCTTTGTATTTCAATGTTGTCTGTTGTGATCTCTCCATTTTCATTTCTAAATTTGTTAATTTGGTTCTTCTCCCTTTGTTTCTTAATGAGTCTGGCTAACAGTTTGTCAATTTTGTTTATCTTTTCAAAAAAACAGCTTTTAGCTTTGTTGATTTTTGCTATGGTCTCTTTAGTTTCTTTTGCATTTATTTCTGCCCTAATTTTTAAGATTTCTTTCCTTCTACTAACCCTGGGGTTCTTCATTTCTTCCTTCTCTGATTGCTTTAGGTGTAGAGTTAGGTTATTTATTTGACTTTTTTCTTGTTTCTTGAGGTATACCTGTATTGCTATGAACCTTCCCCTTAGCACTGCTTTTACAGTGTCCCATAGGTTTTTCGGTTGTTGTGTTTTCATTTTCATTTGTTTCTATGCATATTTTTATTTCTTTTTTGATTTCTTCTATGATTTGTTGGTTATTCAGAAGCATATTATTTAGCCTCCATATGTTTGAATTTTTAATAGTTTTTTCCCCTGTAATTGAGATCTAATCTTACTGCATTGTGGTCAGAAAAGATGACTGGAATGATTTCAATTTTTTTGAATTTACCAAGGCTAGATTTATGGCCCAGGATGTGCTCTATTCTGGAGAAGGTTCTGTGTGCACTTGAGAAAAAGGTGAAATTGATTGTTTTGGGGTGAAATGTCCTATAGATATCTATTAGGTCTAGCTGGTCTATTGTGTCATTTAAAGTTTGTGTTTCCTTGTTAATTTTCTGTTTAGTTGATCTATCCATAGGTATGAGTGGGGTATTAAAGTCTCCCACAATTATTGTGTTATTGTTAGTTTCCCCTTTTATACTTATTAGCATTTGACTTACATATTGCAGTGCTCCTATGTTGGGTGAATATATATTTATAATTGTTATATCTTCTTCTTGGATTGCTCCTTTGCTGATTATGTAGTGTCCTTCTTTGTCTCTTTTCACAGTCTTTATTTTATTTTATTTTTTTTCACAGTCTTTATTTTAAAGTCTATTTTATCTGATATGGGTATTGTGACTCCTGCTTTCTTTTGGTCTCCGTTTGCATGAAATATTTTTTTTTCAGCCCTTCACTTTTAGTCTGTATCCCCTCCCTTTTGAACCTCCCTCCAAACCCACCCTCCCATCCCACCCCTCTATGTCATTACAGAGCACCAAGCTGAGCTCCTTGTTCTATACAGCAGCTTCCCACTAGCTATTTTGTATGTAATCGTGTATGTATAGCAATGCTACTCCTTCAGTTCATTCTCCCCTCCTTTTAATAACTAATATTTTGCTTTTACAGTTTACATTTTTCTTTGTGAACATGGAGTTGCAACTTACTGATCTTTGCATCTCTATTGTCTAATATTTTCACACATATTAGAAGATCATTAGGTGTGAATTTAATGAATTAATATAAAACAAGAACAGACAAGTATTTATTGCAAGCTTTTCAAAAGATTATCTTTCAAGATTGATGAAAAGAGTAGAACAGTGAAGTAATCATTTTACTTGACTAAACTTAACATTTTGGCAGGTAATCTAAATTTTAAAAATTTCTTCTTTTTTAGTGTTGGACTTTCATTCTTTGTGGTAAAATGGATACCTTGTGGCTTAACCAGTTTGCCGTCCTCCTCTGGAAAAATTTCATATTAAAGGTAAGTGGAGGTATCCTTGAGAAATGGCTGTAAAGGCTAATGAATTTGAAAAGAAAAATTTAATAATTCCTTCATTTCATTTCAGTTTATGGGTATTTTTCCCCTTTTGTTCCATGACTGAAGGTAGATTTCTAAATCTGAAGAGCATCAATAGGGCAAACCAATAAAATCAATAGTGAAATGAGAAAAGGGTGAAAAAGACAATCCAGAGAACCATTCATTTTGTAGAATGAAGTTGGATGATATATATATGTATTGTATACATGTATGTACATGAGTGTAAATACACACATACACACATGTAGTACTCTAAAGTTAATTAGTATAATTTTGTTTCTCTTGTAGAAACGGAAGATGGGTTCTTTAATTGTGGAAATTATCATGACAACGCTGTTCTGTGCAATGATTTTGGCTCTACGCAAAGCAACCAAAAGGGAATTTAAAAAACGTACTTTTTTTCCGCCTCTTCCCTTGGATGAACTTCCCACTTACCTTACTGATAAGAAAAATGAATATGAATTGGTTTACGTGCCTTCTGGAAGTGATGTGGCAAAAAGTATTACCGAGAAAGTGAAAGACGATTTAAATGCCAACCTTAAAGGTTAGAAATCGTGATGTTTAAAATATTTTTGTAGAATAATTAATAATTTGTTGTACAGAAGTCATGTTTCAGTGACCCTTATAACTTGTACATTAATCTCAAATATAATGTTATGAACTTTGTCAAAAAATATCAAAAACACCTAAACAAAATGTACTATTTAGAATTAGATAACAAGTTACATAATTCGAAATCTTCTTTGTCTCTGACGGTACTTCTTAAATTAGGGTAAATTACTGAGTATGTCAAAAGGACACAAAGCCTCACAATGAATTTGGTAGTTTTTTCCTGGATGCATAAACTTTACTTGAGGTCACTGATTTTACATTTTGTAAAATACATTACTTAAGTGTGATATAGGATTGTTTAGAGAGAGAATTAAAACAGTGTAGAATTATAGAAAATTTATATAATTCTTATGTCCTTACACTCTCCTTACTCTGCACCCAATTTCTCTTCTTTGTCCCTCACAGTCAGAAATTTGATAAGAATACATCCAGTCTTGTCTCATGCTTTTACATATGTGTGTTCATGGATTTATCCTGTTATATGTTTTTAAAATTATACATTTTTTTTTTCATTTTAAAGGTTTTGAGATGGGGGGAAGGGTAGATGCTATATACTTTGTCATCTAAGTGACCATCTTTAAAAATTAAAGTGTTATATTTATGTAACTTAATGTGAAATTCCCATCAATTTTTAAAATATAAACCATGACTCTCCAAAGAACTTCAGTGCTTATTATGGGCTGGTTTAATTTACCTTTCAAGTACCCCTGTTTGTGGAGGTAGAGGACAGAGAACAGATTGCTACTTCTTATCTTTTCCTATTATGGGTCTGTCAGTGAAAAAGTTTAAGACAAATTGTCATTCAGTCACATTGAGGCCATCATGAGAGAGTGTTGCTGAAGACTGGAATAGAGATCTGATGAGTTGAAGGTACATGGTGGCATAGCTTAATACATGTCTCATTATAAACTGCTAACTTAAAGGAAAGGAAGCTGAGAAACTTTCCTCCTCCTGATTATTTCTGATACATTCTTTTGTTTTCAGTTGAACTAACTCCTTAGCAAAATAGCCTAATGACTATAAGGAGATAGATGTAGAAGTCTTTATTTGGAAAACTTCCACATTCAGTTTTTACTGCTATTCTGAAGAATTTTAACTTAAGAAAAACAACTTACTAGGGGCTCCAATCAAGATGGTGGAGTAGAAGGACATGGAGCTCACCTCATGCCACAGATACATTAAAAATACACCTACTGGACTTCCCTGGTAGTCCAGTGGTTAAGAATTTGCCTGCTGATGCAGGCAACATGGGTTTGATCCCTGGTTTGGGAAGATATCATATGCTGTGGGGCAACTAGGCCTATGTGCCGGAACTACTCAGCCCTCACACCCTAGAGCCTGCAAGCCACAACTACTGAGCTCATGCACTGCAACTACTGAAGTCCATGTGCCCTTGAGCCCATGCTCCACAATAAGAGGAGCCACTGCAACAAGAGAAGCCCACACATTACAACTAGAAAGTAGCTCCTGCTCACCACAACTAGAGAATGCCCACATGCAGCAATGAAGGCCCTGTGTTCCTGATAGGTGGCTGAAAAACAGGAAAGATTCTCATACCAAGGGACGCCCCCTCACTGGTGGGGAGATTAGCTGGGGCAGAGAGGGAGTATCAGAGTCTCAGAGGAGAGCACCAGAACCAGCTTGTGGTAGGTGGGCAGAGCAGAGAGAGACCTGAACAGATGGGTTGTGACATTGTCCTGAACTCTTCAGCTTGAGACACATGTCCATGGTACAGACATGCTGAACATGGTGTTTAGAGGACAGACTCAGGGACAGGATTTCTATTGGCTGCACAGAGACAGCCAAAAGGGGCTGGAGTGTGGTAAGGCAGCAACCAGGGGTGTTTGAGGAAAAAGTCTGGGCCTACTATAGAAGCCTGGTCAACAAGCCATTGTTAAGTGGCGCTTGAAGGAAGGGGTAGAGTTGCCATTGCAGCTTCTTTCTCCATGTGCTGGGCCCTAGTCTTTATGGGCGCTGGGCTCCCACACCCCAGCCACCTCCTCTGCAGGCTCTGGGAACAGACTTCAGTGGTTTACCCACTGCAGAGGCAAGGCTGAAACCACAGCTGAGCTGCAGGGACAGTGGGACCTAGGAAGCAAGGCTGAAATCTCTCCCCAAAGCTGTGCAAGTCTCAGATTTACATATCTGTCCATCACCAGTTTGTAAACTCAGCAGCTGTAGGACATCTGAGTGGACAATGGGTGCTCCTACGGATAGGATGGGTCTGGCCTTAGCAGCTGTGTATTTGTGGGCACATACATATGGGGGCAGGGTCAGGATAGTCTGGGCTGGCTGCATAGCTCCCACAAGCAGGTCTAGGTGCATGACCACTGCTGTCTTAGAACCTGCCTTCAGCGTATCTGCATTGATGGTCTTGTGAAAACAACATGTGAGGGACACCAGGGCCGATTGCCAGCATTCCCAAGGTTGAGATGGGGCCAAGGGCAGTGCCAGAAACAGTTTACTTTGTAAGCCCACACAGTGGGTGACCGGTGACACAACAGAGTGTATTCATCCAGCGAACGGCCCTGGCAGAATACTCAGTGGTTCTATCCTAGTGGGAGAGCCCTAATCCAGCATACCTCATACTGCAGAAACAGCTCAGAAATGAATCTGGGGGCTTCTACTCCAACAACTAGGGGACAGAACCAGCCTTGACAGGGCAGTGACAACCACAGAGTAAAAGAAGAGAAAAGGGAGCCCTCTTACACTGTTGGTGGGAATTCAAACTAGTACAGCCGCTATGGAGGACAGTGTGGAGATTTCTTAAAAAACTGGAATTAGAACTGCCATATGACCCAGCAATCCCACTTCTGGGCATACACATCAAGGAAACCAGATCTGAAAGAGACATGTGCACCCCAATGTTCATCACAGCACTGTTTATAATAGCCAGGACATGGAAGCAACCTAGATGCCCATCAGCAGACGAATGGATAAGGAAGCTGTGGTACATATACACCATGGAATATTACTCAGCCGTTAAAAAGAATTCATTTGAATCAGTTCTAATGAGATGGATGAAACTGGAGCCCATTATACAGAGTGAAGTAAGCCAGAAAGATAAAGACCAATACAGTATACTAACGCATATATATGGAATTTAGAAAGATGGTAATGATAACCCTATATGCAAAACAGAAAAAGAGACACAGATGTACAAAACAGACTTTTGGACTCTGTGAGAGAAGGCGAGGGTGGGATGTTTCGAGAGAACAGCATCGAAGCATGTATATTATCTATAGTGAAACAGATCACCAGCCCAGGCTGGATGCATGAGACAAGTGCTCGGGGCTGGTGCACTGGGAAGACCCAGAGGAATCGGGTGGAGAGGGAGGTGGGAAGGGGGGATCGGGATGGGGAATACATGTAAATCCATGGCTGATTCATGTCAATGTATGACAAAAACCACTACAATATTGTAATTAGCCTCCAACTAATAAAAATAAATGGGGAAAAAAAAAAAAAAAAGAAGATAACCTGATCAGTATCCAGCGTAGGCTCTAGTCACCACAATGTCAGTCACACTTTCTACCAGGAGGATACTGGCCAGCACACACTGAAGAAAGAGGTGGCAGAGCTACACCAAATGATTCTCACACCAAAAATGGTTAAATCCACACAGGTTATGCCGAGAGACTCCCACATAAAAATAGCCCTCTAAGACCACAGGACATCCCACCCTCACCTTCTCCCACAGAGTTCAAAATTCTCTTCTGTATTTCTGTGTCTCTTTTTCTGTTTTGCATATAGGGTTATCGTTACCATCTTTCTAAATGAGGGTGAGGGTGGGATGTTTCAAAAGAACAGCATGTATACTATCTATGGTGAAACAGATCACCAGCCCAGGTGGGATGCATGAGACAAATGCTCGGGCCTGGTGCACTGGGAAGACCCAGAGGAATCGGGTGGAGAGGGAGGTGGGAGGGGGGGGGGATCAGGATGGGGAATACGTGTAACCCTATGGCTGATTCATATCAATGTATGACAAAACCCACTGAAATGTTGTGAAGTAATTAGCCTCCAACTAAAAAAAAAAAAAAGACCACAGGACATAATTGTTTCTCCTAAACTCATTGAGCAGGAGAAGTATAAGTAAAATGAAGAGGCAGAGGACCCACTCCCAATTAAAAGATCAAGAGAACTCCTCTGAAAGGAAGAACAATAGACCTCTTTTAAAACAATAGACCTCTCTAGTCTAATAGACACTGAGTTCAAAAAGGAGAAAATAAAAATTCTGAAGGAATTAAGAAAAATTATTGATAGAAATGCAGATTACTGTAAAAAGGAAATAGAAACTATAAAAAGGAAACAAGAAAAATTAGACAACTCATTCGCCAAGATGAAAGCTGAGCTAAAGGCAATGAATAGCAGAATAAATAATGCAGAAGAATGCATAAGTGATCTGGAAGATACAATAATGGAAATCACCCAGTCAGAACAGCAGACAAAAAGTCAAATTTTGAAAAGAATGAAAATATTACAAGAGACTTATGGGATAGTATATAGTGTGCCAATCTACACATAATAGGAACCACAGAAGAAAAAGAAAAAGAGGATTGAAAATATATTTGAAGAAATTATGGCTGAAAGCTTCCCAAACCTAAAGAAGGAAGGTTTATTTTTTATTTAGTCTTCTCTAAATAAAAAAGAAATAAAAATCTATAGGAAAGAGGAAATCATAATTGGAAAGCAAATCACTTAAATAAGCCAGTACATAGTGAAAGTGTTAGTTGTTCAGTTGTGTTTGATTCTTTGTAACCCCATGGATATAGCCTGCCAGGCTCCTCTGTCCATGGAATTCTCCAGGCAAGAATACTGGAGTGAGTTACCATTTCCTTCTCCAGGAGGTCTTCCCAACCCAAGGACTGAACCCAGGTCTCTGCTTTGCAGGCGAATTTTATACCACCTGAACTACCAGGGAAGCCCTGAAATAAGCCAGTATGTAGATTTAAAAATCAAAACATTTCTATAGAAGCAATAATGAACAAAAATAACTACAGGAACAGCAAAAGGATGGACATGAAGATGTAAAAGAGGATATCAGAATCATAAAATGTGGGGGAAGAGAGTAAGAAAATGTAGATTTTTTTCCCCCTAGAATATTTTTACGCCTATGTGACTACCAGTCTAAAGAAAGTAGAAGTAGGAAAGGTTTAATATACTTGAAAAAGTTACCCTTAACCACAAATCAAAAGCATACAATAGGTTCATAAAAACAAAAAAGAAGAAAATGTAAGCCTAATACAAAAGAAAATCACCAAAGCATAAAAGGAAAAACAAAAGAGAAAGATATAAGAAGAAATATAAAATCAATGAGAAAACAAGGCTTAAAATAGCAATAAATATATGCTGCTGTGTGCTTAGTCACTCAGTCATTTCCGACTCTTGTGACCTCATAGACTGTAGCCTGCCAGACTCCTCTGTCCACAGGATGCTCCAGGCAAGAATACTGGGGTGGTTTGTCATTTCCTTCTCCATGGGATCTATCCATATGTCATTGTATGTATACATATATAATGCAAAATTACTCAGTCTTAAAAAAGAATGAAATAATGTCATTTGAAGCAACATGGGTGGACTTAGACCTTATCATACTAAGAGAAGTAAGTTAGAGAGAGAAAGACAAATACCATATGCTATAACATGTGGAATCTAAAACACAACACAAAGAAATATATCTTTGAAACCCAGACTCACAGAGAATAAACTTGTCATTGCCAAGGGGGAGGAGGGCGGAGGATGGAAGGGTTGGGAATTGGGGATTAGCAGATGCAAACTAGTATATACAGAATATATAATGAATAAGGACCTGCCATATAGCTCAGGAAAACATACTCAGTGTACTGTGATATACAATAATGGAAAAGAATCAGTTCAGTTTAGTTCAGCTGCTCCAATCTTGTCCAGCTCTTTGCAATCCTATGGACTGCAGCATGCCAGCCTTTCCTGTCTATCACCAACTCCCAGAGCTTGTTCAAACTCATGTCCATCAAGTTGGTGATGCCATCCAACGGTCTCATCCTCTGTCGTCCCCTTCTCCTTCTGCCTTCAATCTTTCCCAGCATCAGGGTCTTTTCCAATGAGTCAGTTCTTCGCATCAGGTGGCCAAAGTATTGGAGTCAGCTTCAGCATCAGTGCTTCCAATGAATATTTAGGACTGGATTGGGAATACTGAATTGAGTTGCCATGCCCTCCTCCAGGGAATCTTTCTGACCCAGAGATCAAACCTACATCTCTTATGTCTCCTGCATTGGCAGGCCAGTTCTTTACCACTGGTGCCACCTTATAGCAGTTCTTAATTTTAAAAAGCCTGATATATCAATCTTTTCCTTTGAGTTTATTGTTTTTTGTGTTCTGTTTGGAAAACTTACCCTCCTTGACATGGGTATTTCAGGGATTTTTTTGTTTTGCTTAGGTATCTACAATATATAAGGAACTTTTTTTTTTTTTAATGATAGGAGATTTCATTTATTCCCATTTGGATATTCATTTGACTTCTTACTTTTTAATGGAAAAGACCACTCTTTACCTACTACTCTGTATTTCCACTTTTATCATAAATTAATTTTCTGTATATTCATGTATGTACTTATGAGTTCTATTGGTCTATTTGTATATCCAATGTCAGTCTGATTCTATCTTAATCACTATAATTTTATCATGTTCTGATAACCTGTAGGGGAAGCCTTCTCACCTTGTTCTTCACCCTTGTATTTCTATACAAGTTTAAGAATCAGCTTCTAACATTACATAAAAATTCTGTTTGGAATTTTATCAGAGTTGCATTGGCTCTATATGTCAATTTTTACATTTTCACAATGTGGCTTTCTTTAAATCCTTGAATATGGGTATAAATTTTTAAAAACTTATTTCTTAGCATGCTATTTATGTTTCTTGATATAGAGGCTATCAAAGACTTTAATGTCTTTTTTACATTGATGTTGTTCAGTTCTAAGTTGCCACTGACTCTTTGCAACCCCATGGACTGCAGCATGCCAGGTTTCCCTGTCCTTCACTATTTCCCCGAGTTTTCTCAAACTCCTATCCATTGAAGTGGTGATGCCACCCAACCATATCATCCTCTGTTGTCCCATTTTCTGCCTGCTCTCAGTCTTTCCAGTATCAGGGTCTTTTCCAGTGAATCAGCACTTCACATTAGGGGGCCAAAGTATTGGAGCTTCAGCTTCAGCATCAGTCATTCCAATGAAAATCCAGGGTTGATCTCCTTTAGGATTGACTGGGCTTCATCTCCTTTCAGTCTTAAGGACCCTCAAGAGTCTTCTCCAGCACCACAGTTCAAAAGCATCAATTCTTCAGCACACAGTCTTCTTTATGTTCCAACTCTCACATCCCTACATGATTATTGGAAAAATCATAGCTTTGACTGTGTATAGCCATTTGTCAGCAAAGTGATGTCTCTTCTTTTTAATATGCTGTATAGGTTTTTCATAGCTTTCCTTCTAAGGAGCAAGCATCTTTTAATTTCATGGCTGCAGTCACCATCCACAGTGATTTTGGAGCCCCTCAAAATAAATCCATCACTGCTTAATCTTTTTCCCCACCTATTTGCCATGAAGTGATGGAACCGGATGCCAAGATGGTAGTTTTTTGAATGTTGAGTTTTAAGCCAGCTTTTTCACTCCCCTCTTTCACCTTCCTCAGGAAGCTTTAGTTCCTCTTTGCTTTCAGCCATTAGAGTGGTATCATCTGCATATCTGAAGCTGTTGGTATTTCTCCCAGCGATCTTAGTTCCAGCTGTGATCCATCCAGCCTGGCATTTTGCATGATGTCAGTCAGTTCATTTGGTCAGTCATGTCCAACTCTGCAACCCCCTGAACTGTGGCACACCAGGCTTCTCTATCACCAACTCCTGGAGCTTGCTCAGACTCACGTCCATGGAGTTGGTGATGCCATCCAACCAACTTGTCCTCTGTCATCCCCTTCTCCTCCCGCCTTCAATCTTTCCCAGCATCAGGGTCTTTTCCAATGAGATAGTTCTTCCCATCAGGTGGCCAAAGTATTGGAGCTTCAGCATCAATCCTTCCAATGAATATTCACGGTTGATTTCCTTTAGGATGGACTGGTTGGATCTCCTTGCAGTCCAAGGGACTCTCATGAATCTTTTCCAACACCACAGTTCAAAAGCATCAATTCTTCGGTGCTTAGCTTTCATTATGGTCCAACTCTCACATCCATACATGACTACTGGAAAAACTGTAGCTTTGACTAGACGAACCTTTGTTTGCAAAGTAATGTCTCTGCTTTTTAATATGCTGTCTAGGTTTGTCATAGCTTTTCTTCCAAGGAGCAAGCATCTTTTAATTTCATGGCAGCAGTCACCATCTGCAGTGATTTTGGAGCCCCCCAAAATAAAGTCTGCCACTGTTTCCACTGTTTCCCCATCTATTTGCCATGAAGTGATGGGATCAGATGCCATGATCTTAGTCTTTGAATGCTGAGTTTTAAGCCAACTTTTTCACTCTCCTCTTTCACCCTCATCAAGAAGCTCTTTAGTTCCTCTTCACTTTCTGCCATAAGGGTGGTGTCATCTGTGTATCTGAGGTTATTGATATTTCTCCTGGCAGTCTTGATCCCAGCTTGTGCTTCACTGAGCCTGGCATTTTGCATGATGTACTCTGTGTAAGTTATATAAGCAGAGTGATATTCTATAGCCTGGATTTACTGCTTTCTCAATCTTGAACCAATCCATTGTTCCATATTCGGTTCTAACTGTTTCTTCTTGACCTGCATACAGGTTTCACAGGAGGCAGGTAAGGTGGTCCAGTATTCCCACCCCTGTAAGAACTTTCCAGTTTGTTGTGACCCACACAGTCAAAGGCTTTGGTGTAGTCAGTGAAGCAGAAGTACATGTTCTTCTAGAATTCCTTTGCTTTTTCTATTATCCAATGAATAATGGCAATTTGATCTCTGATTTGTCTTCCTTTTCTAAATCCAGCTTGTACATCTGGAAGTTCTCTGCCCATATACTGTTGAAGCCTGGCTTGAAGGATTTTGAGCATTACCTTGAGAGCATGTAACATGAGCATTATTGTGTGGTAGTTTGAACATTCTTTGGCATGGAGTGCCTTTGGAATTAGAATGAAAACTGACCTTTTTCAGTCCTGTGGCCACTGCTGAGTTTCCCAACTTTGCTGGCATATTGAGTGCAGAACTTACCTGCATCATCTTTTAGAATTTGAAATAGCTCAGCTGTAATTCTATCACCTCCACTAGCTTTGTTCATAGTAATTCTTCCTAAGACCCACTTGACTTCACATTCCAGGGTGTCTGACTCTTGGTGAGTGAGCACACCATTGTGGTTTTCCAGGTCATTATGACCTGTTTTTACATAGTTCTTCTGTGTGTTCTTGCCAACTTTTCTCAATCTCTTCTTCTCTTAGGCCCTTGCCATTTATGTCCTTTATTGTGCCCATCTTTGCATGAAATATTCCTTTGGTATCTCCAATTTTCTTGAAGAGAACTTTCGTCTTTCCCGTTCTGTTGTTTTCCTTTATTTCTTTACACCGATCACTTAAGAAGGCTATCTTATCTCTCCTTGCTATTCTCTGCAATGCTGCATTCAGTTATGCATTTTTTCCTCCTCTCTTTTCATTTTTCTTCTTTTCTCAGCTATTTTTAAGGCCTCCTCAGACAACCACTTTGCCTTCTTGAATTTCTTCTTCTTTGGGATGGTTTTGATCACCACCTCATGTACAATGTTATGAACCTCCTTCCATAGTTCTTCAAGCACTCTATCTACCAGACCTAATCCCTTGAATGTATTTGTCACTTCCACTGTATAATCATAAGGGATTTGATTTAGGTCATACCTGAATGGCCTAGTGTTTTTCCATACTTTCCTCAAGTTAAGCCTGAATTTTGCAGTAAGGAGCCCATGATTTTAGCCACATTCATTGCAAGGTCTTGTTTCTGATGACTGTATAAATCTTCTCCATATTTGCGTGCAAAGAATATAATCAATATGATTTCAGTTTTGACCATCTCATGATGTCTATGTGTAGAGTCGTCTCTTGTGTTTTTGGAAGAGAGCGTTTGCGATGACCAGTGTGTTATCTCAGAAAACTCTGTTAGCCTTTGCCCTGCTTCATTTTGTACTCCAAGGCCAAACTTGTCTGTTACCCCAGGTATCTCTTTACTTCTTACTTTGTATTCTAGTCCCCTGTGAGGGAAAGGCCATCTTTTTTTCTTGTTAGTTCTAGAACATCTTGTTGGTCTTAATAGAACTGTTTAACTTCAGCTTCTTTGGCATTATTGGTTGGACATAGACTTGGATTACTGTGAGGTTGAAAAGTTTGTCTTGGAAACTAACCGAGATCATTCTGTCCTTTCTGAGATTGCACCTTCTTTTTTTGACTGTGAGAGCTACTCCCTTTCTTCCAAGGGATTCTTACCCACAATTAGAAATAATGATTATCTGAATCAAATTAATCGATTACTGTCCATTTTTTTTTTCACTGATTTCCTAAAATGTCGATGTTCACTCTTGCCATCTCTTCCTTGACATCATCTGATTTACCTTGATTCATGGACCTAACATTCCAGGTTCCTATGCAATATTGTTGTTTATAGCATCAGACTTATTTTCATCACTAGACACATCCACAACTGAGAGTCATTTCCACTGTGGCCCAGCTTCTTCATTCTTTCTGGAGTCATTTCTCCAGTCTTCTTCAGTAGCATATTGGGCACCTACCGACTTGTGGGGATCATCTTCCAGTATCATTTCTTTTTGCCTTTTCATACTGTTCATGGGGTTTTCAAGGCAATGAAACTGGAGTGGTTTGCCATTCCCTTCTTCAGGGGACCATGTTTTGTCAGAACTCCCCACCATGACCCATCCGTCTTGGATGGCCGTGCACAGCTTGGCTCACAGCTTCATTGTACCCAAGGCTGTGATCCATGTGATCATTTTGGTTAGCAGTGATTGTGGTTTTTAATTCCTATGAAAATTCTTCAGTCAGTTAAGTTACTTGTATGTGTGTGATTGTGTATGAGTGGTTATGTGAGAGTGTATTTCCAAATTTCATACAGATTCATTTGTGAATGAGAAATATAATTGAAAATGTAGTTTTATTCTACAACTTAAGGTTAGTTTCTGAAATATCATACTTCCACAGAAATAAGTGTCATTTCTCTTCACCTTTTTTCTTTAAATCACTAGATTTCAAAACACAATAGAAAATTCTCCTGTCCCAGTTTATGTTAATATACAGTTATTGTAATGATGAAACATTATTCAAAATATCATATACAGTTTATAATATGTAATAATTTTGTGTACCCCAGATATTCATGAGGACATCTGTGATGGCAATATTTGAGTAATAATGTTCTAAATTTTATAATACTATGACAGGATTATGGTATTTATGGTAATGATAGGAGGATAGGAATAATCAGACATTTTGCATTTGTATGATGCTTGTTTTTCTCTGTACAGTTCGAGGCTTTCCTTCAGAAGAAGATTTTGAAAAGTATATTAAATATGAAAATCAGTCTGTTCTTGTGCTGGCTGCTATTGTATTTGATCATGACTTCAAAAACAGTAATGACAGATTGCCACTTAAGGTGGGAAAGTTTTATCTAAAGACTTTATATTTCAAAGCTTCGAGGGTTTAATGAAATGAAGGTAACATCATGATTTTATAAATGGCAAAAGTTATAACTTGCTCAAGATAATAACTGCTGTATAGAAGAGCAGGAATTTGAATCTATTAATAGTTCCAACTTATTTTAATACCTATGCTTTTAGTCATTACATTATGCTGATGAGAATAAAACTGTACCTTAAGGTCTTGTGGCTTCTCGGTACCTCAATTGGTAAAGAATCTGCCTGCAATGCAGGAGACCCCTGTTTGTTTGATCCCTGCCTCTGGAAGATCCACTGGAGAAGGGATAGGCTACCCACTCCACTATTCTTGGTTTTCCCTGGTGGCTCAGCTGGTAAAGAATCTGCCTGCAATGCGGGAGACCTGGGTTCTATCCCTGGGTTGGGAAGATCCCCTGGAGGAGGTCATGGCAACCCACTCCAGTATTCTGGCCTGGAGAATTCCATGGACTGTATAGTCCATGGGGTCTCGAAGAGTCGGACACGACTGAGCGACTCTCACCCACTCTTAAGGTCTTGTATTCAGAAAAATGAAGTAATAGGAACTTTAGTAAGGATATTTATTTTGCCAATCTACCTGGCGAGGTAGATGTTTCTAGTCCTGCAAATTGTGGTGAAGAAAATAATAATATAGATACATAAAAAAGATGGGCAGCAATATCTGTTACCTGTTTATATATCTCTGTAATTTCAGATAGTACATACCTATATATGATATTTAAACTTTTTAGTGTGTTGATTTTAAGTGTAATTCCCATTCTGACTTTGCATGTGAAGTCAAGTTTATAATAAAGCTGTTACTATGTGAACATTAAATAAACGCAAAAGCAGCCCAACTCATGTCTGGAACTTTTTTGGCTGTGGCAGCTTTAATTACTGGGATTGTGAGCTTTATAAGGAGTTTCTCTGCCCTCTTGTTAGGACAATTGCCTGCTAAATACCTCTTTTTTTTGCACTTGGTGTCATGCTTTAATATATTGTTGCTACATATCCAAAGAGGTAATTGCTTTAACTTTGAGAATTCTTGATTCTCTCTCTGGTGGCCATGGAAGCTTCCGTAATGCCACTAATAGCTAACTTGCATGTCCTTTAAATATTTTAAGTTTGATTTTTAAAATAAAGGCAGATACATATACACTACCAAGGGCTTTCCACTGGCTCAGCAGTGAAGAGACTGCCTGCAATGCAATAGTCACAGGAGTTGCAGGTTCGATCCCTGGGTGGGGAAGATCCCCTCCAGGAGGACATGGCAACCCATTCCAGTATTCTTACCTGGAGAATTCCATGGACAGAGGAGTCTGGTGGACTACAGTTCATTGGGCCACAAAGAACCAGACACAACTGAAGCTACTTAGCATGCATGCATACACTGGCAGAGATTCCAACAGGAAAGACTTCTTTCTTTTGAACAAATTACTTAATTTCTCTTCTAAGTCTCTAGTAACAGCTCTTAGGCTTTAGCCAGGTTGCATCAGAATTAAGACACCTGCAGCCACTGAAGAAGACTCTCATAACATTGCTCAAGGTGGAGTGTTTTGAACCTGGTAACTTGGTGTGTCTCTTTACCAGAGAGAGACGTTCTACGTAGGGTTGAGGCAAATGACCAAACTATAGTATCTATGCATAGAGCCAGATCCAGCATTTAAGAGGCAAGTATTTGCCAGGAGAAGGGAAGAAACTCACTTTATTCTTTTCATATATGTAAAGAATTCTTTTCACAGATTAAAAGAATATGTGTACTTTATGCTAATTACTGCCTCATTAAAAAAAAAAAATGCTTGTGCTTATATAACTTCATTGGTATATGTGGCCCAAATATCAAGTAACTTTGGTACAGTTGCAAGCCTCATTTTTGTTGTTGATTCTCTGTGTCTCCTGACAATTTTTCCCCCAGGTTATTTTCCCAGATACCTGTTCTCTTTTTCTACACTTTACCAAACAAAATTTCTTATCTCTGATTTCTGACTTCACGGGTAATGTAGACCTACTATACTCTCCTTCTGTCCTCAACCTGTGGCTCTTATGTAGCTGAACTTTATATGTTAGCTGAATTTCCCAGGCAAGACTTAATCTATCCACATGGATACCACAACAATTCATTAAGGACACAGAAAAAATCAGGTTGCTCTGCTATGTTAAAGACATCAGGGGTACTCCACTGACTAGAGAAGTTTCTTTGCACAGGATACAAGGCCATCAGTGACCTCTTTCTGAATACCCTTCCAGCCCCCCTCAACCGTTTTATTTCAAATGTATTTGTTGTTAATTTTTTTTCATTTATTTTTATTAGTTGAAGGCTAATTACTTTACAATATTGTAGTGGTTTTTGCCGTACATTGCCATGAATCAGCCATGGATTTACATGTGTTCCCCATCCTGAACCCCCTCCCACCTCCCTCCCCATCCCATCCCTCTGGGTCATCCCAGTGCACCAGCCCCGAGCACTTGTCTCATGCATCCAACCTGGCCTGGCGATCTGTTTCACACTTGATAATATACACGTTTTGATGCTGTTCTCTCAGATCATCCCACCCTCGCCTTCTCCCACAGAGTCCAAAAGTCTCTTCTATACATCTGTGTCTCTTTTTCTGTCTTGCATATAGGGTTATTGTTACCATCTTTCTAAATTCCATATATATGCGTTAGTATACTGTATTGGTCTTTATCTTTCTGGCTTACTTCACTCTGTATAATGGGCTCCAGTTTTATCCATCTCATTAGAACTGATTCAAATGTATTCTTTTTAATGGCTGAGTAACATTCCATTGTGTATATGTACCACAGCTTCCTTATCCATTCATCTGCTGATGGGCATCTAGGTCGTTTCCATGTCCTGGCTATTATAAACAGTGCTGCGATAAACATTGGGGTGCACGCTCTTTCAGATCTGGTTTCCTCGGTGTGTATGCCCAGCAGTGGGATTGCTGGGTCATATGGCAGTTCTATTTCCAGTTTTTTAAGGAATCTCCACACTGTTCTCCATAGCGGCTGTATTAGTTTGCATTCCCACCAACAGTGTAAGAGGGTTCCCTTTTCTCCACACCCTCTCCAGCATTTATTGCTTGTAGACTTTTGGGTAGCAGCCATCCTGACTGGCGTGTAATGGTACCTCATTGTGGTTTTGATTTGCATTTCTCTAATAATGAGTGATGTTGAGCATCTTTTCATGTGTTTGTTAGCCATCTGTATGTCTTCTTTGGAGAAATGTCTGTTTAGATCTTTGGCCCAGTTTTTGATTGCCAGCCCCATTTTTGTCTCTTCTTTCTTTGAACTTTATGCTATAGCAATATTGAACCGGTAGCTGTTCTTTGCATGTACTATGTTGTCTCTTGCTCCTCTGCCTTTGGTCACATTATCCTCTTTTTGGGAGGGAATGTGTTCTCTAGAGGTCCCTCATTTTCTTTGGATAGTTGTCATTCATTCTAGAAAACTCTTGTAAGTGCAAAGTGTCCTCGTCCCTCCTCTGTGCTCCCTTAATACCTTCTGAGTTCTCTGAGATCAAGGATTGTGTATTAAGATATTTAAGCATGCTGTAGTTACTTAAAACTTTGTTTATAAATGACTGAATTATGTAAATTTTTACTTAGACATAGTGCATGTGCCTGTTCCTTCTCACTTTCTCTGTTCTGCTTCCTTGATCATTGGTGACGGTAATCTTTTGTCTTATTAAGCTATTCAGATTCTACCATAATTTACCCTTTTAGTTTACTTAGCTCTTCGGACATAGTGAATCATTATTTTTTCATTTAATACTTAAAATAGGCAACATTCAACATTTAAATGTTATCATCCCTCCTCTTCTTCATTTGGGTTTTTCCTTATGTGTCATTCATTTTTTTGAAGAGTATGGTATTTTTTTTGCCCTACCATATTTGGCTAACATTATGGGAAATGAAATAATAGAACTTTCTGAATTTTCACCAGTAGTTACTATTGTTTAGTTGCTAAGTGGTGACCGACTTTTTAAGACCCCATGGACTATAGCCCACCAGGCTCCCCTGTCTATGGGATTTCCCAGGCAAGAATACTGGAGTGAGTTGAAATTTCCTTCTCCAGGGGATCTTCCAACCCAGGGAACATACCCGCATCTCCTACATTAGCAGGTGGATTCTTTACCACTGAGCTACCAGGGAAGACACCAGAGAAGCTGTTGTTTAATCACTGAGTCATATCCAACACTTTGTGACCCCATGGACTGTAGTCTGCCAGACTTCTCTGTCTGTGGGCTTTCCCAGGCAAGAATACTGAAGTGGGTTGCCATTTCTTTCTCCCACCAGGTCAGTTCTCCGTGAGGAAAATTCATTCATAATGATCAAAGAAGGTACCACTACTGTGTCTTTGAAACTCAAAGGCAAAATGCCATGGAGATAAAAGAGGAAACATATAAATTTAGTCAATTTTAAATTATGACTGTGGTTATAAGATGTGAGTCCTGCTACCTGTTCCCTGTTGACAGTGATACTGTCATTCCTCCTCATTTAGAATTCCGAGTTGCTCACTTGTCCTCAAAACACAACTTTTAACTTTGTATTTTATGTACCTTCCATGGCTAGTATTTGCCTTTTGATGTTTATTGACTGAAAATATTTGTTTTCTGTTATTGTTCATTCTAGGTAAAATATCGTCTGCGTTTCCGTTCTGAAAAAAACACTCCATGGTTTACAGAACTTCTCTTTCCAATACCTCCCTCTTCAGGACCCAGGAACCCGGTCTCCCCACAAGGGGGAAATCCTGGTGAGCATATCCTTAAGCACATTTAATTATTATTTTGGTTGTGCAATCTGGCAGTCATTTAACATTTTTTTTTCAACATGTGAGAAATGTGTTTCTTTGTGAATTGTGACAGTAAGTTTTTAAAATTTAGTTTTTATGATGAAACAAACATATAAAAAACCTTATGTTTGGAAAACTCAACAGTGGCCATAGGACTGGAAAAGGTCAGTTTTCATTCCGATCCCAAACAAAGGCAATGCTAAAGAATGCTCAAACTCCCGCACAATTGCACTCATGTCACACGCTAGTAAAATAATGCTTAAAATTCTCCAAGCCAGCCTTCAACAGTATGTGAACTGTGAACTTGCAGAAATTCAAGCTGAATTTAGAAAAGGTAGAGGAACCAGAAGTCAAATTGCCAACATCCGTTGGATCATTGAAAAAGCAAGAGAGTTCCAGGAAAACATCTACTTTTACTTTATTGACTATGCCAAAGCCTTCGACTGTGTGGATCACAACAAACTCTGGAAAATTCTTCAAGAGATAAGAATACCAGACCACCTTACCTGCCTCTTGAGAAACCTGTATGCAGGTCAGGAAGCAACAGCTAGAACTGGACATGGAACAACAGACTGGTTCCAAATAGGGAAAGGAGTACATCAAGGCTGTATATTGTCACTGTGCTCATTTAACTTATATGCAGAGTACATCATTGGAAACACTGGGCTGGAAGAAGCACAAGCTGGAATCAAGATTGCTGGGAGAAATATCAATAACCTCAGATACACAGATGACACTGCTCTTATGGCAGAAAGTGAAGAAGAACTAAAAAGCCTCTTGACGAAAGTGAAAGAGGAGAGTGAAAAAGTTGGCTTAAAGCTCAACATTCAGAAAACTAAGACCATGGCATCTAGTCCCATCATTTCATGGCAAATAGATGGGGAAACAGTGAAAAACAGTGACAGACTTTATTTTCTTGGCCTCCAAAAATCACTGCAGATGGTGATTGCAGTCATGAAATTAAAAGACGCTTACTCCTTGGAAGGAAAGTTATGACAAACCTAGACAGCATATTAAAAAGCAGAGACATTACTTTGCCAACAAAGGTCCATCTAGTCAAAGCTATGGTTTTTCCAGTAGTCATGTATGGATGTGAGAGTTGGACTATAAAGAAAGCTGAGTGTCAAAGAATTGATGCTTTTGAACTGTAATGTTGGAGAAGACTCTTGAGAGTCCCTTGGACTGCAAGGAGATCCAACCAGTCCATCCTAAAGGAGATTAGTCCTGAATATTCATTGGAAAGACTGATGCTGAAGCTTAAGCTCCAATACTTTGGCCACCTGATGGGAAGAACTGACTCATTTTAAACGACCCTGATGCTGGGAAAGATTGAAGGCGGGAAGAGAAGGGGAGGACAGAGGATGAGATGGTTGGATGGCATAACCAACTCAATGGACATGAGTTTGAGTGAACTCCGGGAGCTGGGGATGGACAGGAAGGCCTGGCGTGCTGCAGTCCATGGGGTCGCAAAGAGTCAGACATGACTGAGCAACTGAACTGAACTGATACACTTGAAAAGTATCTTTTTATCACCTTTGATAATTTCCTGAACTTTTAGCAATGTATATCCATGCATTTATTTAGTCTTTTTTGGTAAATGTTGGCTCTGCTGACATAGACATGTTTTCATTTACTAACACTATTTGCCTGCTTATGGTTTCTGTATTATTTTGGGGCAGTTATTTTGATGAATGATGTTTCATTATGCAATGGTAGTTTTAAATTGTTTTTAAATTACATAGGTTAACTTTAGGGATAAAAAACAATAGAAAGTGAAAGTGAAGTCACTCAGTAGTGTCTGACTCTTTGTGACCCCATGGACTGTAGCCTACCAGGCTCCTCAGTCCCTGGAATTTTCCAGGCAAGAGTACTGGAGTGGGTTGCCATTTCTTTCTCCAGGGGATCTTCCCGACCCAGGGATGGAACCCGGGTCTCCTGCACTGCAGGCAGATGCTTTACCATCTGAGCCACCAGGGAAGCCCCCACCTCCCAAAAAACAAACAAACAAACAATAGAGGACTTGAATTAACTAACAATCCTGAGAATTTGTCTTTACTAAATTATTCAGCAGAAGACAAAAGCTATGTGTAGTTTACTATTATCAAGAACATGATGATATATCTGTTTGACAGACTACTGTGTAGTGATGAAAACTAATCATTATCAAAACTGATAAACACAGAGCCATATGGATAGAATTATGAAAATGTATAATGGTCTGTATAAAAATTAGAATGGCTGTCTGAAAATAAAGTTAGAGTGGTGGGATTGTGTAGTGTCTGGTCATTTTTATCAAAAACATTGTGTATTTCTCTAATCAAAAGTGGCCTCTTTTAAAATTAGTGTGCTGCATCCTAAGTATAGTTGTGAGAGTAAGTTAATTGAAAAGTGCATGATCTTAGTGGAAAAATAGTAGTTTAAAACCAAAAAGAAGCTTTGGTCCCATAAAAACATTTAAATATATGCTATTCCTCAAGGGAGGCCTTCCTTAAAAAACCTACTATAAAGAAATAAAAATTAGACAGATTTCACCTATTGAATGATACTGCATAGCAAGTTAATATTAAAAACTGGTATGAAGAGATACTTTCCTTGTAAATGACATTATAGTATAGTGACTGGGAGTCAAGTGATTTGATATTTCTTTCTCAGACTCTGTTAGTCAGTACCTTTATGATCTTAAATACTCTGGACCAAGTTTCTTTAGGTGCAAAATGAGTATTTGGAGTAACTGACCTATTAAATCCCCATCAACAGTAAAAATCTATGGTATTAATTATTAGGACCTGGACCAGTTAAATCAGCTAAGTGGTAGATGATCAGAATTAGTTCAGTGAAATTTGAAAGTGATATTTACAAAAATTGTAATAAGAATACTTAAACATGAGATCCATTTTCTTAAGTGCACAACAAAGGTATATTATTGTGTAGCAGATCTCCAGAACTATGTAATCTTGCAAAACTAAAACCCTGCACCTATTAAACAACAACAACTCATTTTCCCCTCCTTCCAGCCCTTGGAGACCACCATTCTATTTTATGTTTCTATGAGTTTGACTACTCTAGATACTTCATTTAAGTGGCATCACACATTAATTGTCTTTTTGTGCATAATGTCCTCAAGATTTATCCATCTTGTAGCATATACCAGAATTTTCTTCTTTTTCAAGGCTGAATAATATTGCATTATAGGTCATTTCAGTTCAGTTGCTCAGTCGTGTCTGACTCTTTGTGACCCCATGGGCTGCAGTATGCCAGACTTCCCTGTCCATCACCAACTCCTGAAGCTTGCTCAAACTCATGTCCAGAAAGTCAGTGATGTCATTCAACCATCTCATCCTCCATCATCTCCTTCTCCTCCTGCCTTCCATCTTTCCCAACATCAGGGTCTTTCAAATGAATCAGTTCTTCCCATCAAGTGGCCAAAATATTGGGGCTTCAGCTTCAGCATCAGTCCTTCCAACGAATATTCAGGACTGATTTCCTTTAGGATTGACTGGCTTGATCTCCTTGCAGTCCAAGGAACTCTCAAGAGTCTTCTCCAACACCACAGTTCAATAGCATCAGTTCTTCGGCACTCAGCTTTCTTTATAGCCCAACTCTGACATCCATACATGACTACTGGAAAAACCATAGCTTTGACTAGCTGGACCTTTGTTGGCAAAGTAACGTCTCTGCTTTTTAATATGCTGTCTAGTTCGGTCACAGCTTTTCTTCCAAGGAGCAAGCATCTTTTAATTTCATGGCTGTTGTTGCCATCTGCAGTGAATTTGGAGCCCGAGAAAATAAAATAATGTCTGTCATTGTTTCCATTGTTTCCCCACCTATTTGCCATGAAGTGATGGGATCGGATGCCATGATCTTAGTCTTTTGAATACTGGGTTTTAAGCCAGCTTTTTCATTCTCCTCTTTCACTTTCATCAAGAGGCTCTTTAGTTCCTCTTTGCTTTCTGCCATAAGGGTGGTATCATCTGCATATCTGAGATTATTAATATTTCTCCTGGCAATCTTGATTCCAGCTTTGCTTCATCCAGCCTGGCATTTTGCATGATTCACTCTGTATAGAAGCTAAAAAAGTCTGGTGACAATATACAGCCTTGACATACTCCTTTTCCAATTTGGAACCAGTTTATTGTTTTATGTTCTGTTCTAACTAATGCTTCTTGACTGAATACAGATTCCTCTGGAGGCAGGTCAAGTGGTCTGGTATTCCCATCTCTTGAAGAATTTTCCACAGTTTGTTGTGATCCACACAGTCAAAGGCTTTGGCATAGTCAATAAAGCAGAATTAGATATTTTTTCTGGAACTCTCTTGCTTTTTCGATGATCCAACAGATGTTGGCAATTTGATCTCTGGTTCCTCTGTCTTTTCTAAATCCAGCTTGAACTTTTGGAAGTTCATAGTTCACCTACTGTTGAAGCCTGACTTGGAGAATTTTAAGCATTACTTTGTTGGCGTGTGAGATGGGTGCAATTGTGCGGTAGTTTGAACATTCTTTTGCATTTCCTTTCTTTGGAATTGGAATGAAAATTGACCTTTTCCAGTCCTGTGGCCCCTGCTGAGTTTTCCAAATTTCCTGGCATATTGAGTGCAGCACTTTCACAGCATTATCTTTTAGAATTTGAAATAGCTCAACTGGAATTCCGTCACCTGCACTAGCTTTGTTTGTAGTGATGCTTCCTAAGGCCCACTTGACTTCACAAACCAGGATGTCTGATGTTAGGTAAGTGATCACACCATTGTGCTTATATGGGTCAAGATCTTTTTTGTATAGTTTTCTTCTGTGTATTCTTGCCACCTTTTCTTAATATCTTCTGCTTCTTTTATGTCTATACATTTTCTGTCTTTTATTGTGCCCATCTTTGCATGAAATGTTTCCTTGGTGTCTCTAATTTTCTTGAAGAGATCTCTAGTCTTTCCCTTTCTATTGTTTTCCTCTGTTTCTTTGCACTGATCACTCAGGAAGGTTTTCTTATCTCTCCTTGCTATTCTTTGGAACTTTGCATTCAGATGGGATTGTCTTTCCTTTTCTCCTTTGCCTTTCACTTCTCTTTTTTTCTCAGCTATTTTTAAGGCCTCCTCAGACAACCATTTTGCCTTTTTGCATTTCTTTTTCCTGGGAATGGTATTATGCCACCACCTCCTGTACAATATCCATCCATAGTTCTTTAGGCTCTCTGTCTATCAGATCTAATCCCTTGAATCTATTTGTCACTTCCACTGTATAATCGTAAGGGATTTGATTTAGGTCATACCCTAATGGTCTAGTGGTTTTCCCTATGTTATTCAATTTACATCTGAATTTTGCAATAAGAATTTCATGATCTGAGCCACAGTCCGCTCCCGGTCTTGCTTTTGCTGACTCTATAGAACTTCTCCATCTGTGGCTGCAAAGAATATAATTAATCTGATTGAGGTGTTGACCATCTGGTAATCTCCATGTGTAGGGTTGTCTCTTGTGTTGTTGGAAGAGGATTTTTGCTATTATCAGTACATTCTCTTGGCAAAACTCTGTTAGCCTTTGCCCTGCTTCATTTTGTACTCCAAGGCCAAATTTGCCTGTTACTCCAGGTATCTCTTGACTTCCTACTTTTGCATTCCAGTCTCCTACGATGAAAAGGACATCTTTTTTTGGTGTCAGTTCTGGAAGGTCTTGTAGGTCATCATAGAACCATTCAACTTCAGCCTCTTTAGCATTGGTGTATACACACACACACACACACACACACACACCACAGTTGGTTTATCTGTTCATCTATCAAAGAACATTTAGGTTGCTTTCATCTCTTGGCTATTGTGAATAATGCTGCAATGAATATGTGTGTGCAGATATTTCATTGAGATGCTATTTTCAACTCTTTATATATTCCAAAAAATGTAATTATTGGATTTTATGGCAATTATTTGTAATATTATGAGAAACCTCCATCCTGTTTTTCATTGCAAGTGCACCATTTTATATTTCCACCAGTAGTTCACAAGGATTTCAATTTCCTTACATCTTCACCAAAATTTGTTAGTTTCTCTGTTTTGGTAGTGGCCATCCTGACAGGTGTGAGGTGGCATCTTGTGGTTTTGATATGCATTTCCCTGATGACTAGTGAATTTGATTATTTTTTTCATTTACTTTTTGTCCCCTTGTATATTTTTTTGAAGAAATGTCTGTTCAGGTCATTCATATTTTTTAATATGGTTGTTTAGTTGTTGTTGAGTTTTACAAGTTCTTTATATATTTTGAATATTAGCCCTTTATAAATTTTATGGTTTATAAATATTTTCTCCTATTTCATTGGTTGTGTTTTCATTCTGTTGATTGTTTCCTTTGCTGTGGAAACATTTTTAAGTGTGATGTAGTCTACTTTGTTTATTTTTGCTTGTCCCATGTGCTTTTGATGTCATGTCTGAGAAATCATCACCAAATCCAGCATCATGAATGATTTACCCATTGTTTTCTTCTAAGAGTTTTACAATATCAGGCCTTGTGTTTAGATATTCAATCCATTTTCATTTTATTTTTGATTATGGCATAAGGTAAGGATCCAAATTCATTCTTTTGCATGTGGACTTCCAGTTTATCCAACACCGTTTCTTTTGAAGAGACTGTATTTTTTTGCCCAATACCCTTAGCAAAGATCATTTGACCATATATGAGAGTTTATTTCTGGATCATCTGTTGTTTTCCATTTGTCTCTATGTCTGTCTTTATGCTAGTACCATAGTCTTTTGATTACTGTAACTTCCTAATATATTTTAAAATCAGGACATGTGAGTCCTCCAGCTTAGAATAACAAGTGTTTTTCTTGCTCAGGATTATTTTGGCTACTCAGAATCTTTTGCAATTTCATATGGATTTTAGGATTTTTGTCTATTTCTACAAAAAATGCATTTGGGATTTTGATAGAGATTATATTGAATCTGTAGATAACTTTTGATTAGTATGAATATTGTCTTCCAGTTCATGTGTTTTAATTTATTTGTGTCTTCTTTATTAATTTCAGGAATGCTTTGTAGTTTTCAGTGTACAAGTAATTTACCTCTTTGGTTAAGTTTCTTCCTATGTATTTTATTCTTTTCAATGCTATTGTAAATGGAGTTATGTCATATCTTGTTTTAAGTTTCATTTCTATGCATGTGTCTGGTATAGAAAAGTATATCTGGTATTTCCTTGAATTCTCATTTCTTTTGACTGATAATATTTCATAAACCAACTATAACATTTGGATGCAAGGATTTTAGTTTGGGGAAGGTGGTAATGCAATTCCATGCTATTTATTATCTCTTTATATTCCAAACTATTAAAAGTTTTGTGAATTTCCTTTGTTTTATGAGTTTAAAAGTTAGAATTACCTCAATTGCCTTCTGTGTTTGCTTTGCTGTTTCCTAATATACTGAACTTGGCAATCTTTGTTTTTTCACTTAGCGTACTACAAAGACGGATTCCTTCTTGTGCAGCATGCCTTGGATAAGGCCATCATTGTGTACCATAATGGCAGAGCTGCGGAAATGCTATTTGAAAATGTCACCATTTTTGTTACCAGATTTCCATACCCTGCTTATTATAAAGATGATTTTTTTCTCTCTTTTATATCTCTCTTCCCTTTAGAAGTTTTACTTATATTTTCTCTAACTGAATTTACTCTTATCAGGACCATTGTTATGGAAAAGGAAACCAGATTGAAGGTAAATTCACTTTCTTTGTTTCATTTTGGGCTTGTGGAACAGACTTATGCACAGAATTGGACTATGTCTATACATTTGTTACTAGTGAATGATTATAACACAATAGCAATATACAAATATAGATTGGGCATAGAATTTATATACTATGTTATTTGTCAATTTGCTGGTGTTTTTCTTTAATCTAAATTCTTGATCTGGCTTGTAATTTTATTGACTATTTGATAAAAATGCTGTGAAAAGAAGTCATATATTAAATATCTTGAATCTTCTTTGGAATAAAATGAACAAAAAAGAAATAATCATATAAGCTTATAAATTATATGACCCTAATATATACTTCAGTTCCAAGATTTGAGAATCTTTTTAATATCAGGTCAAATCAAGATCATATTATAAAGAGCAGTGGCTCTAAGGTCAGAGAGAAAGTCATTAATTTATCCATCTATCCTTTGATTTGTGACCCTGTACTGTAGCCCACCATGCTGCTCTGTCCATGGGATTCTCCAGGCAAGTATACTGGAGTGGATTGCCATGTATCACCCTCTAAATCACCCAGGCTTGAAACCTAAGTCTTATCAGTATAGTATAGTATGTGTAGCACCTGAGTACTGCCATTTCCTACCCCCATAACTTTGGGGTAACTTTCTTAACTTCTCTGGGCCTCATTTGCAAAATGGAGGTAAAAATACTCTTACCACATAGAGTTGTGTGATAATTAAAGAGATCTTAATTGTTAGTACATAGGAAATATTATGTAGCTATCAACACTTAGCTATCTTTCCATTCCCTTTGTTCCCTGTGTGTAACACATATCAGCCAGCATACGTTCTGTTCCTTTCTCTCCATTTTTGGAAATGTCATTTTCTCTTTCAAGCTCTTGTTAATTTTTCATCATCTAGTCATGTCTCTGACTACCACATATTTTTCTCTTTTTTTCCTACTTAGTGAATAATCTCCTTGAAATCTATTTTCAACTTTAAACTTCAGCTTACTAATTTTCTCTCTGTGTCTCCAGGACCTATTACACAAATGTTGATCGTGTAGTTTAAATTATTTGTTATTTAATTTTTCATTAAAAAACTTGAATTAAAATAAATACATACCAATGTGTACAGATGTTTGAAACATTAATACATAACTACTGTTCCAGCCAAGAAATAGAATATTGCCTGTAATCTGGGCACTCCTTGGCATCCCATCTAAATAACTACATCTCTCTTCTCTAAAAATAGTTACTATTTAAATTCTAAAATCATATATGAGTGTTGCCTGGTTTAAAAACTTTATTTAAATAGAATCATACAATACCAATTCCTTTGTTTCAGTGGGAGCTATTGATATTTTCTATATAGATGCAATTTGGCCATTTTCATTGTTGTTTCATTTCATTTCTTTTATGACTATACCACAATTTGTCACTATTGCTGATGAATATTTAGTTGTTCAAGTATTGGCCGATTATAGTAAGCCAATGTGAATTTTTTTTTTTAATGAAGCTATAGGTTTATTCAATAACAGTTGAGAGGCCCCCAATATAATGTTAAATGAAAAAAAGCATATCCTGAAACGATGCAGGAATCATCCCATTTTTGCAAAAAGCATGTGTATCAGAGGAAAAAAAAACAGATATATGCTAATATATTAGCAATAGTGAAATAGTGAAATATTCCCTTTTATCCTTTTTTAATTTTAAATTTATTTATTTTTTATTGAAGGATGTATTTTGGTGAAGATGTACACATTTTTCTGTTGGATATATACCTAAGATTAAGATTGGTAGAGTATAAAGTATACATATTTTCAACCTTGTTAAATAAAGTGAAATTTTTTTCTAAAGTTTGTGCCAATTCATTCTGTTATCAATAGTTGAAGAGAGTTCCTCTTGTTCCATAAGTATGCCAATAACTGGTGGTATTAGCCTTTTAAACTTTCAATCCTTCTGGAAATAGTGGTAAACTCATTGTGGTTTTAATTTAATTTTGTCAACCAATGATGTTGAACCCCCTTTCACATCCTTTTTGGCTACATGGATATTCTCTTCTGTGAAGTGTGTATTCAAAAGTCTTTTCCCCACTTTTCTGTTGGGTTGTATGTCTTGTCTCATTGATTTTCATTGATTCTTTATATATTCTGGATACAAGATCTTTGTGTGATGTATGTATTGCAAGTATGTTCTCCAAACCTGTAACTTGCTTTAATGTGTCTTTGACTTGTAAAAGTTCTGAATTTTAATGTAATAAAGTCTTTTCCTTTATGATTCCTGCTTTCTGTGGCCAGTCTTTGCTGGCTGAGTTTCCCCACATTCTCTTCCTTGTTGTTCTTTAGACCTTCTTTTTTCCTAATCTTTGCATATAAGCCTCTGAATTTAAGTCAAATCAACTTTTGTTACGACCTGTAAGTTGAAATACAATGTTTTCTTTATCATATAATTCATAATAGTTTTTAATTTTTTTGCTAATTTTTTCTTTGACCCATAGGACATTTATAAAATTTCAAGGACCATTATAAATTTAAAACAGTGTTACAAGTTTTTTTTTAAGGATCAAAAGCTGGCAGTTCATTAAGATCCAGATGTATCTTCGTAATAGCAATAGAAGTCATCACTACTAGTTGATGTGGTTGAAATAAAGAAATGTTCACAGATATCAGTGAAAGGTATAGGTAATCTTTCCCTAAAGACAACATACAATTAACGTACATCCACATTTACTAAATCATTAACCTCTGTTTTGCTAGCCAGAGGAAATACAATTCTCAGGACATTATATGAGAAGGATGAAAATGTTTCTTGAATGTTTGTAATCTGTATTTGATCAAGGATCATTCAGCAGATTTTGAAGCTCACAATTGTGAACTTAATAGAACAGAATGGTTTTTAATGTGTTTAAAAAGCACAACAACATACTAGGTGCCAGTCTTTTATTTCAGTTTTTTAAAATTTTGTTGAAACATGCTTTATGGATTAGAACATAGCCAATTTTAACAAATGTTCTGTTATCACATGTGCACAGAAAAACAATGTGTGCTGAGCATTAAAAGGGTGCAGTTTTCTGTACATGTTACATCAATTTTGTTATTTACATTGTTCATATTCATGTTTTATCTATTAGTTGTTATCAGTTATTGTGAGAAGTATATTGCATGTCTACCTTTATGTTTATTGATTTTTTAAAATATTTATTTATTTTTAACTGATGATTGGTTTACGATATTGGCTTGTTTTCTGTCTTACATCAACATAAATTAACCATAGGTGTACATATGTCCCCTCCCTCCTGAATCTCCCTCCAACCTCCCACCCATTCCCACCCCTCTAAGTTGAGTTGTCTAATTTTTCCTTTTAATTGTCAGTTTTAGCTTTATACATGTTGATGTTACGTGTAGGGGATCCAGTACATGGGATTTGCTTATTTTTACCTGTTTTGCATGACTTGACTTATTTCTTCATGGAGAGCCTGTCCACCATTGCTATCACGTTGTCTTCTATGAATAACATTGCTGGTGCTGGTTGTTTTAAACTCCCTTCTAAGGAACAGGGTTTGGAATGGCAAATATTATTCCTGCACTGGGAGCTAGTTCTATTCATTTCTGGGCTCAAAGAAAGAGCTTGTGTCATGGAGTGAGGGATCTTTCATCCACAGTGGCTTCATGGAATCTTCAGGTCACCAAACTCAGAAACTCAGGGAAGTTGTCAACCAGCCTACTGAACTTTGACCATGGAGTGAAGAGAGTAAAGAGTTGACATAAATCTCTTTGTCTTTCTCCCTACAGTGGACTATCTTAAAGCTTGATGCTTCCATTTGACTTAATGGAATAATAGCATTTGAATACATTTTTTATCAGCCTGTGGCCAGTGTGCTAAACACATTACATTCAATTTGTTTTCTCTCCGTCACATCTTAATTCTCTCGTTCTTGCTATTCTATGAATGAACCTCCTGATAAAGTCTTAGCATGTAAGCTTTGCTTAGGCTGTATTTTTCAGTCCTTCCAGGCTGAAGTACTTTTTTGTTAGGTGCGTGTGGATTTCTAAGGGTTATCTCTTCCAACTTGTTTAAAAATTTTGTTGTTGTTGTTCAGTTGATCAATTGTGTCTGACTGTTTGTGACCCAATAGACTGCAATATGCCAGGCTTCCCTGTCCTTCATCATCTCCCAGAGTTTGCTCAAACACATAGCCATTGAATCGGTGATGCCATCCAACCATCTTGTCCTCTGTCATCCACTTCTCCTTATGCCTTCAATTTCTCCCAGCATCAGGGTCTTTTCCACTGAGTCAGTTTTTCCCATCAGGTGGCCAGAGCATTGGAGCTTCAGCTCCAGAAATAGTCCTTTCAGTGAATATTCACAGTTGCTTTCCTTTAGGATTGACTAGTTTGATCTCCTTACTGTGCAAGGAACTCTGAAGTGTCTTTTCCAACACCACAGTTCAAAAGCATCAATTTTTTGGCCCTAAGCCTTTTTTATTGTCCAGCTCTCACATCTGTACATGATTACTGGAAAAACCATAGCTTTGACTATACACAACTTGGTCAGCAGAGTAATGTCTCTGCTTTTTAATATGCTGTCCAGGTTTGTCATAGCTTTTTCCAAGGAGCAAGTGCCTTTTAATTTTATGGCTGCAGGCACTGTCCACAGTGATTTTGGAGCCCAAGAGAAAAATGTCTGTCACTGTTCCATTGTTTCCCCATCTATTTGCTATGAAGTGATGGGACAGGATGTCATGATCTTCATTTTCAATGTTGAGTTTTAAGCAAGCTCTTTCACTCTCTTCTTTCACTTTCATTATAAGGCTCTTTATTCCCTCTTTGCTTTCTGCCATAAGGGTGGTGTCATCTGCATATCTGAAGTTATTGATATTTCTCCCCACAATCTTGATTCCAGCTTGTGCTTCATCCAGCCTGCCTATTCTCATGATGTACTCTGCATATAAGTTAAATAAGCTGGCTGAAAATACATAGTCTTGACGTACTCCTTTCCCAATTTGGAACCAGTCTGTTGTTCCTTGTCTGATTCCAACTGTTGCTTCTTGACCTGCATAGAGGTTTCTCAGGAATCAGGTCAGGTGGTCTGGTATTCTCACCTCTTTTAAGAATTTTCCACAATTTGTTGTGATCGACACAATCAAGGACTTTAGTGTAGTAGATGTTCTTCTGGAATTCTCTTCCTTTTTCTATGATCCAGTGGATGTTTGCAATTTGATCTCTGGTTCCTTTGCCTTTTTAAATCCAGCTTGTACATCTGGATGTTCTGGGCTCATATACTGTTGAAGTAGCTGGAAGAATTTTGAAAAATACTTTGCTACCATGTGAAATGAGTGCAGTTGTGCAGTAATTTGAACATTCTTTGACATTTCCCTTATTTGGTATTGAAATAAAAAATGACCTTTTCCAGTCCTGTGGGTACTGCTGAGTTTTCCAAATTTGCTGGCATATTGAGCAGCACTTTAACAGCATCATCTTTCAGGATTTGAAATAGCTCAGGTGGAATTTCATCACCTCCACTAGCTTTGTTGACAGTGATGCTTCTTAAGACCCACTTGACTTCACACTCCAGGATGTTTGGTTCTAGTTGAGTGATCACACCATCGTGGTTATATGGGTCATTAAGATCTCTTTTGTATAGTTATTCTATATAATCTTAACACCTATTCTTATTATCTTCTGCTTCTCTTAGGCCCATACAGTTTCTGTCCTTTATAGTGCATTTCTTTGCATGAAATGTTCCCTTGGTATCTCTAATTTTCTTTAAGAGCTCTCTGGTCATTCCCATTCTATTGTTTTCCTCTATTTCTTTGCATTGTTCACTTAAAAAGGCTTTCTTATCTCTCCTTGCTATTCTTTGGAACTCTTCATTCAGATGGTTGTATCTTTCCTTTTCTCCTTTGTCTTTCAATTCTTTTTTCATCTCTTTGTAAGGCCTCCTTGGACAACCATTTTGCCTTTTTACGTTTGTTTTTCTTGGGGATGATTTTGATCACTGCATCCTGTACAATGTTATGAACCTCCATCCATAGTTCTTCAGGCACTCTATCAGATCTAATCCCTTGAATCTATTCATTACTTTCATTGTATAATTGCAAGGAATTTGATTTAGGTCATACCTGAAAGGCCTGGTGGTTTTCTCTATGTTCTTCAATTTAAGTCTGCATTTTGCAATAAGGAGTTAATGCTCTGACAAACAAGTCAGCTCTTGGTCTTGTTTTTGCTAACTGTAAAGATCATCATCTTCAGCTACAAAAAATATAATCAATTTGATTTCAGTATTGACCATCTGGTGATGTCCGTGTATAGAGTCATCTCTTGTGTTGTTGGAAGAAGGTGTTTGCTATGACCAGTGCATTCTCTTGGGAAAATTCTGTTAGCCTTTGCCTTGCTTCATTTTGTACTCTAAGGCCAAGCTTGCCTGTTACTCCAGGTATTTCTTGACGGCCTACTTTTGCATTCCAGTCCCCTATAATTAAAAGGACATCTTTTTAGATGTTAGTTCTAGAAGTTCTTGTATGTCTTCATAAAACCATTCAACTTCTTCTTCGTCATTGGTGGTTGGGTCATAGACTTGGATTACTGTGATATTAAATGGTTTTCCTTGGAAACGAACAGAGATCATTCTGTTGTTTTTGAGATTGCACACAAGTATGATTGCTATTTATTCAATTTAACTTTGGTTTCTTATTAGTTGTAATTCTCTGGTAATGAGTTGTGTAATTTTCACGGTTGGTTTGGGTTTATATTATTCACATTTGCCATTTTGTTATATATTTTGCTTCTTCACAATATATTGCTATGATTTTTGGTTAAAAAAAACAATTACATGTCTAAAGATATTTTAATAGTAAGGTAAAAGATTTTAAGATTTAAAGAGTAAGGAAAAAGGTTTTATACTTTCTTCAAAATTGGGAAAGAAGTATGTCAAGGCTGTATGTTGTCACCCTGCTTATGTAACTTATATGCAGAGTACATCATGTAAAATGCTGGGCTGGATGAATCACAAGCAGGAACCAAGATTGCCAGAAGGAATAACAATCTCAAATATGCAGATGTGTGGCTTAGTCATCTCAGTCGTGTCCGACTCTCTGCGACCCCATGGACCATGGTCTGCCAGGCTCCTCTGTCCATGGGATTCTCCAGGCAAGAATACTGGAGTGGGTTGCCATTTCCTTCTCCAGACAAATATACAGATAATACCCCTCTAAAGGCAAAATGTGAAGAGGAACTAGAGTCTCTTGTTGAGGATGAGAGAGGAGAGTGAAACAGCTGGCTTAAAACTCAAGATTCACAAAACTAAGATCATGGCATCCAGTCCCATCACTTCATGCCAAATAGATGGGGAAAAAGTGGAAACAGTGGCAGATTTAATTTTCTTGGACTCTAAAATCACTACAGGCAGTGACTGCAGCCATGAAATTAAAATACACTTGCTCCTTGCAAGGAAAGCTATAACAAACCTAGATAGTATATTGAAAAGCAGAGACATCACTTTACCAACAAAGGTCTGTATAGTCTAAGCTATGGTTTTTCCGGTAGTCGTGTACAAATGTGAGAGTTGGACCATAAATATGGCTGAGCACTGAAGAACTGATGCTTTCAAACTGTGATGTTGGAGAAGACTCTTGGACTATAAGTAGATCAAACCAGCTGTTCCTAAAGGAAATCAACCCTGAATATTCATTGGAAGGACTGATACTGAAGCTGAAGCTCCAATAGTTTGGCCTCCTGATGCAAAGAGAAAACTCATTTGAAAATACCCTGATAGTGGGAAAGATTGAGCGCAGGAGGAGTCAGGAGCAACAGAGGATGAGATGGTTGGTTGGCATCACTGACTCAATGGACATGAGTTTGAGAAAACTCCAGGAAACAGTGAAGGAGAGGGAAACCTGTTGTGCTGCAGTTCATGGGGTCACAAAGAGTTGGACACAACTTAGCTACTGAACAACAAATATGTCATTCTCATTTCTTGTCTTGTTTTTCCCTTGAGCAGGTCCAGATTCATCCTATATCTTCTTATATATTCCTTCTGCCTGATGGATTTCCTTTTTTATTTTTGGTAATGCTATTCCTCTGTTGATTTATTATTTCAGTTTTTGCATGTTTGGCAAGGTCTTTATTTTGCTATCATTTTTGAAAGATACTTAAGTTGTGTTAAGAATTCTAAGGTAATGTTTTTGCTTGAGTACTTTAATATCTGACCTATTGCCTTGTTGCTTCAAATAAGATGGCTGTTTCTGCCCATCTGTACATAATGTATCATTTTTTAATCTCCTTTTTAAGATTTCTTCTTTTTCTTTTTTTCCCCCAGTTTTCAGGAATTTGACTATGGTATGCTTTGGTCTGTTTTTTTCATGTTTCCTGTGCTTGGATTTCTTGGAACTTTTTGGGTTAGATTTTAAACTTTTTAGTGTAGATTTATAGATTTTAATGTTTTTTATTGCTGTTTAACAGTATTACACAAGTTAATAGTTTATAACAGCACACATTTTTTATTTCACACTTTTTGTGTGTTGAAGTCAAGGAAGGCTTAGCTGGGTTTTCTGCAAGATTGCAATCAAGGTATTACCCAAGGATATAGACTCACTGGGGCTTTCCAAGTGGCACAGTGGTAGGGAATCTGCCTGCCAATGCAGAAGATGCAAGAGATGTGAGTTCAATCCCTGGGTTGGGAAGATTCCCTGGAGAAGGAAATGGCAACCCACTCCAGTATTCTTGTCTGGAAAATTCCATGGACAGAGGAGCCTGGTGAGCCATACAGTCCACGGGATTGCAAAGAGTTGGACACAACTGAGCACACACACATGTAAACTCACTGAACCTCAACTAGGAGAAGAATCACTTTTAAGCTTATGTAGTTGTTGGTAGAATTTAATTCCTTATGGCTGTAGGACTGAATATTTTAGTTTCTTTTCAGCTGTTGGCCAGATACTACCCTCAATAATTTGCCTCAATAACTTTAGGTCCTTCTAAAGTGGCCAACAGCATCATCAAATTTAGCAAGGGAGAGAGCCTCAGAGTGGGACAAGTGCCATAATCCTATGTAACATAATCACATAAGTGACATTTAATCACTCTTGCCACATTCTGTTGGTTAAAACAAGTTGCATGACCCATTCACAAAAGGGGAGTTCACATAGAATTGTGAACAACAAAGGGTAGAGACAATAGGCCCAACTCTGAAACTGTATATCATACCTGGTAAGTTTTTAATTGGAGGTCAGACATTGTAAATATTTCTTTGTTGAGACTTGGATTTTTCTGTATTCTATATTCCTCAATTTTATTTTGAGACTGAGTTAAGTAATCTGGAGATAATATTGTTCTTTGGGGTCTTGCTTTTAAATTTCTAATAGGTAGAACCAGACAGGCATTTATTCCAGGACAGCAAGCAAGTTTTCTGGGGGCAAGTTTTCTCCCAGAGGACATTTGGTAATGTCTAAAGACATTAATACACTGAGAACTATTGCTACTGGCACCTAATAAGCTGAGGCCAAGGATTCTGTTAAACATTCTATATTGTACAATGAGGAGTTACTCCAAAATAGAAATACCACTAAGTGAGAAATCCCAATGTATATGAGGCAGTTAGGACAATATTTTGCACTGAATATGTTTTCAGTAGTACTGAGGTTAAGAAATGCAGGTCTACAGCTAAATCTGGCTCAATGTTAACACAAAATCCTTACAGATTGTCTACCTACGACCTATAAATTACATGGTTTTATTCTTTGGGGAAAACAAGAAATATTTCTAGGCAAATGTGAGCTCTAGATATTTTTCTCTCTAATCCTTAAAATGGTTCTTTTCACAACCCTGGGACATTCCTCACACGTATATGCTGGTGAATACTAAGAAGTCTATAAGAGCACCTTCCAAAGATCTCTGGAAATCTGTTTCTGGTTAACCCTGTTATTTGGCTGTGCAAACTTCAGCCACTTTGTCCTCCCTGGATTCCCAGCCCTGTCTTCTCCTGTCAGGGACATTTCTGGGTTCTCACTCCAGTCAGCCAAGCAACTAGTTAGCAGCTAGCTGGGTGAGTGTAGGGCTTATCTCAATGTTTCTCTCCTCTAAGGAATTACTGTCCTTTATTGCCAGGTCTTGGAAATCAAGATGTCTTAAAAATTAACTGTCACTTTACATCAATCATTTTTATTTTTAATTGAAATGTAATATAACATTTATATTTGTTTTGGGTATACAACATAATGATTTAATATATGCATGCCTTGTGAAATGATTACCACAATAAATTTACGTAATATCCCTTACCACATATTAATACAATTTATGTGTGTGTGGTGAGAACTTTTTGAGATTGCTTTCTTAGCAACTTTCAATATACAATACTGTATTGTTAACTGTTACCATTGTGCTATGCATTAATTCCCAAGACATATTTATCTTGTAACTGGAAATTTGTAACTATTAACCACCTTCACCCATCCCCCACCACAAACCTCTGGCAAACACCAATCTGTTCTTGATATTTAATATAAGATTTTTTCTTAGATTTCACATGCAAGTGATATCACACAGTGTTTAACTTTCTCTGACTCATTTCCCTAGGCATAACACCCTCAAAGTCCATTCATGTTGTTGTAAATGCAAGAGTTCCTTCTTTTCTATGGCTGTATTATTCCATTCTCTCTCTCTCGTTGTTTCTAGCTGGAGGGTGAATCTGGTCCCATTTGCCCCATCTAGGTCAGAAGGGGAAGCATTGCATTTCTCTGAACTTTTTGTTTTGTTTTAGATGTCTTGTATGATGGAGCAGCAGAGACAGTGTCCTCCTATCTAAGGGTCTTGGCTAATTGTTGCCTTAGATGCTACTTTGTTGTTTTTTAATCACTAAGTTGTGTTTGACTCTTTTGTGACCCCATAGACTGTAGCCCACCAGTCTCCTCTGTCCATGGGATTTCCCAGGCAAGAATACTGGATTGGATTGCCATTTCCTTCTCCAGGGGATCTTCCCAACCCAGGGATCAAACCCACATCTCCTGCACTGGCAGGCAGATTCTTTACCACTGTGTCACCAGGGAAGCCCAGCTGCTATTTTAGTCAGTTTCAATTCCTTACTGGTTGAAAATACAGGCACTGAATTCCAAATTATTTTACTTTTAAAATATCATGGCTATTACAGTGCGTGTTTAATAGAAAACAAAATGGACATATAAAACATGACTCTCTGTCATAAATCCCTCAGTTACTCACCCAGATGCAAAATCTTTTAAGATTTAGTGTATTTTTCTCCTACTTTTTCTTTCTCTCAGTGTGTGCATGTGGACATTACACATCTCCACATTAAAGTTTGGCTACCTGTGAGTTTTTGGTGTCATGTGAATTACTTCACTGTCAACTTTCTCGTTTTGATTTTTTGTTGAAACTTGCTTCAAAGAAGTATTTTGTCACCAATTCTTAGTAAATCTGTTATTTTAAAGTTTTCCAATCTCTTAATTAATACTTTATTTCCTTATATGGTTCCTTTGCATAATAAAATGTACCTTAATTCATTGCAAGGACATTGGAAAGCAATCAAATATAGTAGGAAACATCTATTTTTAATCACCTCTAGAAACTAGTACCACTAATTGTGCTTTGTTAAATAGCCATTTAAAGTGATCATCTTGTAACTAAATTTTGATCTGCCTTTGTTAAAAGTTGAAAAATCAAATGTCTGTATCCATTGACTTCTGATGAATTATAGTTTATGAAGCTCATTACTAAAACTGTGAACTCTTTCTTGCTCATAGTTTTATTCAAATCTTAGTATTCATAAATGAGGACACTGAGGCAGAGAGAGGTAAAGGAGCTGGCTTAAGGTCTTCTTATTGCCAAGTGGCAAGTCAGGATTAAAACAGGGACTCTGTCTCCAGTCTGTGCTCCTCCGGGGAAAAGTGCCTCTGAAATAAGGAAAAGCAGCATGATAGAACAGGAGGAGCCCAGAACAGGGAGTTTACTGCTTTTTAAATGTGTAAAAGAAACTTACCCTCTCTGGGTCTGGTTTTCTGATCTGTAAAACTGGAGAGGTTTGGTTTAAATTAGAGATTTGCAAACTTTTCCTGTATAAGACAGTATAATATTTTAGGTCCTGCAGATCATTTCACAACTATCAACTCTACGGTTATAGGATGAAAGCAGCCACAGACAATACAGAAGTAAATGAGCATGGCTATGTGTCAACAAAACTTTATTTACAAAAAATATGAGGCAGACTGGATTTGGCCCATGGGCTGTAGTTTTCCCTACTCTCATCTATAATAATATTAAAAGTTATTTACTTTCTTCCAATGTGTCCTGAGGCAGAACATCATAACAAGAAAAGTGATCCTAGATTTTATGTTTTAAATTTCCAATTAACTGTTTCTTAGATTAGAACCATAACTGGTAAGTTACTCAAAATTCCGGTTTGGAAATCACAGCATTGTCATTCACTAGGTTACATGATTCTGATTGGGTCATTTGACTATTCTGAGACTGGGTTTCTTTGCAGAATGGCAATGATGATATTTAACCTATGTAAGTTTTTGTGGGGATTAAGTCGGATAATATTTGTGAGTGTGTTTTGAAAATAGCACTTTCACAGTATTTGTTCTGTGTTGACTCTCCCACAGGAGTACCAGTTCATGATAGGGCTCAGTAATGGTATGCTCTGGGCATCTTATTTTGTCACGTTCCTTCTGATGTTTTCAATCATCGTCTGTATACTGTGCGTGGTTTTATGTGCCAAGGCAAGTATCTGTTTGAATACATCACGCTGCAGCTACACTTTGAGAGGGATAAAATAATTGTGGGTGGGAGCTGCATGGGTTTTAGGTTGCAAAATAATAGATGTGTTTATCATTGACCCTCTGGGGAATTCAGAAGCTGCTCAGTCTATCAGCAGACACAAACCATTGATCCCTTCTGTGGGAAATGAGTTATTTAGTTAAGTTTTGCCATTTCACTTGGGGGTATGGAAATGTTTTAAGGCTGTTTTATTTCACCTCCTTGTTTTCCTGTGACACCACTTCGAGTGTGACTAAACTGGCTTCACAATTGTATTGTAGATTGCACCTATAGTTGTCCTCAAAAACAGCGACCCATCCCTCATCTTTGTCTTTTTCCTGTGTTTTGTCACGGCCACCATAACTTTCGGCTTTCTGATTAGCGCATTCTTCAATAAAAGTGAGTACAAGACTCACTTCCATGAAACATTTTAACTGTTTCAATTGACTAAAAGAGGATTTTATATGGTAGTTTCTTTTAAGCTTTAGTTGCCAATTCATATAGAGCCTCTGCTTGCATTCTAAATTTGTCTAAAAACATGCATGTCATATAAACGTGAAATGATTTGAGAGGAGGGGAAAAAATTAGTGAAAATTAATATATTAATAGCATAGGATGCATGGGAAAAGAGAATAAAAATCAACATAAGATCACATGTGACAAGAGAATATAAACTAAAATAGGGTCATGTGAAAACATTTATTTATTCATTCGCTCACTCAGTGAAGTCTTTGGATCACTTATCACATACCTGGAACATTATCAAATATACCAAAAACAAATGAGAATTTTCTGCCCTGTTCTCACTTACAAGGGGGATGTGTGACTGAATAAATTCAAACTGGCCTAGTTAGGGAATTTGTAGAATTGCTTCTCCTGTGGTCATTTTCTATTATTTATTTTAAAAATAAGCAAATTTTGTTTTTCAGAAAACAAACCTTCACCATTTTTTGGCTTTTATATCTATTTTATCTGCTAAGCAATTAAAATATTGCCTTCTTTCAACCATGTAGGGCAAAAGTACCATGAAGCAAATGTACTATGGTAGAGAAATTTGTATTTTTATTGTTTTCAGCAGCAACACTGCTATTGGCTTGTTCTTACAAAATAGAGCAAAATAACTACCCTCTACCACAGAGCACAGGAAAGCTATGGGTGGAGAGAATTATGTCAAAGTAAGCCTGAAGATAGTGGCAGTGGTTCAGTCACTAAGTTCTCTGACTTTGCCACCCCATGCTCTGTAGCCTGCCAGGAGTCTCTGTCCATGGGATTTCCCAGATAGGAAGACTGGTGTGTGTTGCTTGAAGGTGACATGCCAGAGTAACATAAAGTAGGCAAATATCAATGAATGACTTACTTGCCTAAAACAAGCATACCCCTGAGTCGGAAAGATCCCCTGGAGAAGGAAATGGCAAGTCATTCCAGTACTCTTGCCTGGGGAATTCCATGGACAGAGGAGCCGGGCAGACTAGAGTCCATGGGATCGTAGAGTCAGACACGACTGAGCAACTAGCTTCCACTTTTCATCATACAAATCACTCTAACCCAGATGACTCTCTTTGTTATCAGTCTTTTTAATGTATTTTTATAAAATATAATAAATAAATTTTTGAAATATAAGACTGAGAGTATTTAGAAAGTGACTAAAGCTTTTCAGTTTCAAAAGTTTCAAAATAAATGGTAATCAGGTAGGTATATTCTTATGATGTGATGAGGGATGCTGTACTTCTAGAGGTTATTAAGCTAAGTGGCCATAAATAAAAAATTAAAAGGCAGGATTTTAGAAACGTAAGGATCAATTCTTCTTTAAATAAGTTAAGTATCCACATTATTGTATAAGAAAGGGCAAATTCCAGAAAATTTCCTTCCTCATGTTACTCATCCATTCATTTAAGCAAGCAAAGTATTTATTAAACAACTACTTTCTTAAACACTGCTTAAATGCTGATGATACAGTAGTGAACAACACTGGTAACACAATGGTGAACAGGGCAGACAGTTTCTCTTCTAGAGTTTACATTTTAGAGCTCTTTTGTAGTAAAATAGGGGTATTTCTACTTCAAGATTTTGTATGTTATGTACTGACTATGTTTTCCATCTTACATTTCAGCTACACTGGCTGTTTCTATTGGAGGTTTCCTCTTTTATCTTACCTTCTTTCCATTTGTAATAGTCATCACCATGTATGGAATGTTGAGCCACACGGGGAAGCTGGCTTCCTGTCTCATTTCAAATATTGCAGTAGCTTTGGGGATTACTACTATAAGCAAGATGGAAATGAAGGGTGGGTTTTTTCTTTATAAAAAATTTACTTTGATGATTTAATTCCTAGGAAGAAAATGTAGGCGATCTGGGATTGGCAGTATAGTAAGTGGAAAGTGGGTAAAAGGAAACTTTAGTGTCTCTTAAATATTTTTCCTGGTTTGTACTATTTTTATCATAAAAATGATATTTATATACTATATATGTATACAGTATATATAAATTTATACATGAAATATGTACATGTACATATATACAAATGTTTATTTGTTTGTTTTCATGCCTTTATATCAGTGGCCTATCTGGGGGAAAAATTGGCTACCTAGGGAATGTTGACAATGTCTAGAGATATTTCTGGTTTCTAATTGTCATAACTGGTGGAGGAGTGCTACTGATATCTAGTGGGTAGCAGTCAGAGATGTTATTAAACATCCCACAAAGTACAGGACTGCCGCTGATATAATTATCTAGCTCCAAATGTCAATAGCACCAAAGCTGAAGACATTCTGTTCAATATCTATATATTAAAATATATGAGTTCACACTGTTACATCTAGTTTCAATTTAATATCAATTTCCTGGCAATCCAGTGGTATGGACTCTGCATTTTCACTGCTGAGGGCCTGATTTGATACCTTGCTGGGGAACTAATACCCCACAAGTCATGGAGTTCTTCCTACAAAAATAAGTTCTTCCTACCTTTTTCAGTTTCTTATATTTATTTCCCTTTCCAACCATGAGAAATCTGACCCCCACCATTGTTAAAATAACTATTAAGTTGCTCAATTTTGCAATACTCATAAATGCTTACAGAAATGTTTATCTACTCCACTGTAAAGAACTAACATTTTAAGTATAACGATTGCTTGCAAATCTTTTTACATTTAATCTGAGTCTAGGTAGTCAAAGTACTGTGTTCAGAAATTATTTAGATTAGTATTTCTTATTACTTTCAGTGACTCAGTTGTGTCTGACTCTTTGCAACCCCATGTACCGTAGCCCACCAGGCTCCTTTGTTCATGGGATTCTCCAGGCAAGAATCCTGGAATGGGTTGCCATTTCCTTCTCCAGGTGACCTTCCCAACCCAGGGATTGAACCTGGGTCTCCTGCATTGCAGGCAGATTCTTTACCATCTGAGTTGCGAGGAAAGTATTACTTTTAGTGTGGTTATGTTATTCTTTTGAAATATGGATATGTACATCTGTTTCTGCCACATTTTTAATCTCCCATCATTGCTTATTTAATATACATTTCTAAATATGTAGATATTAACACAGATTTTTAAAAGTAAAATCATAGGAAATAAAGTATACTCAGATAAAAATCATTTCCTCCCTGTACCAGTACTTTGTTCCCTTGTAGGTAAGTCTTATTTATTTCTGTTTTATCTTCTCTGTGATTTATATTCTAAGAAGATCAACAATACTGTATATTTTCATATTTATCTCACTTTTAAGTAAAATTATTGGTGTAATGTATACACATTTACAATGTGCTTTTTTTCAGCCAAAAATATATTCTAGAAATCTTTCCCTACGAGTACAGATATATTTATTATTTTTTACAGATACATTATCTTTTACAGATACATTGTGTGGATGTTCATTCAAACAATCAACTATGCATGAGCATTTAGGGGATTTACAATATTTTTAAAAATTAATTTATTTTAATTGGAGGAAAGCTACAATATTGTGATGGTTTTTGACAATTTTCAACATGAGTTGGCCATGGGTATATGTGTGTCCCCCCATTGTGAACCCCCTCCCAATTCCCTCCCCAACCTATCCATCTGAGTAGTTGCAGAGCTCTGACTTTGGGTACCCTGCCTCATGCATTGAATGTCTTTGGTCATCTGTTTTACATATGGTAAAATACATGTTTCAATGCTATTCTCTCAAATTATTCCACCCTCACTTTCTCCCACTGAGATCAAGAGTCTGTTCTTTATATCTGTATCTGCTTTGCTGCTCTGCACATTGGGTCATTGGTACCATTATTATAAATTCCATATATATGTATTAATATACAGTATTTGTATTTCTCTTTCTGACTTGCTTCACTCTGTATAACAGGCTACAGTTTCATCAACCTCATTAGAACTGAGTAATGTTTCACTGTGTATATGTACCATGACTTCCTTATCCATTCATCTGTCAGTGGACATCTAGGTTGCTTCCATGTCCTAGTTATTGTAAATAGTGCTGCAATGAACATTGGGGTACATGTGTCTCTTTTACTTCTGGTTTCCTCAAGGTGTCTGCCCAGCAGTGAGATTGCTAGGTCATATTACAGTTCTATTCCCAGTTTTTAAAGGAATCTCCACACTGTTCTCCATAGTGGCTGTACTAGTTTGCATTCCCACCAACAGTGCAAGAGGGTTCCCTTTTCTCAGCACTCTCTCCAGAATTTATTTTTTATAGACTCTTTGATGATAGCCATTCTGACCAGCATAAGATGATACCTCATTGTGGTTCTGATTTGAATTTCTCTTGAGAAACCTGTAAAAAGGTCAGGAAGCAACAGTTAGAACTGGACATGGAACAACAAACTGATTCCAAATAGGAAAAGGAGTACGTCAAGGCTGTATATTGTCACCCTGCTTATTTAACTTATATACAGAGTACATCATGAGAAACGCTAGGCTGGAAGAAGCACAAGCTGGAATCAAGATTGCCGGGAGAAATATCAATAACCTCAGATATGCAGATGACACCACCCTTATGACAGGAAGTGAAGAGGAACTAAAAAGCCTCTTGATGAAAGTGAAAGAGGAGAGTGAAAAAGTTGGCTTAAAGCTCAACATTCAGAAAACTAAGATCATGGCATCTGGTCCCAACACCTCATGGGAAATAGATGGGGAGACAGTGGAAACAGTGTCAGACTTTATTTTTTTGGGCTCCAAAATCACTGCAGATGGTGATTGCAGCCATGAAATTAAAAGACGCTTACTCCTTGGAAGGAAAGTTATGACCAACCTAGATAGCATATTAAAAAGCAGAGACATTACTTTGCCAACAAAGGTCCGTCTAGTGAAGGCTATGGTTTTTCCAGTGGTCATGTATGGATGTGAGAGTTGGACTGTGAAGAAAGCTGAGCACTGAAGAATTGATGCTTTTGAACTGTGGTGTTGGAGAAGACTCTTGAGAGTCCCTTGGACTGCAAAGAGATCCAACCAGTCTATTCTGAAGGAGATCAGTCCTGGGTGTTCATTGGAAGGACTGATGCTGAAGCTGAAACTCTAGTACTTTGACCACCTCATGCGAAGAATTGACTCATTGGAAAAGACCCTGATGCTTGGAGGGATTGGGGGCAGGAGGAGAAGGGGATGACAGAGGATGAGATGGCTGGATGGCATCACCAACTCAATGGGCATGAGTTTGAGTAAACTCCGGGAGTTTGTGATGGACAGGGAGGCCTGGAGTGCTGAGATTCATGGGGTCGCAAAGAGTCGGACACGACTGAGTGACTGAACTGAACTGAAACATGAGTGAAGTTGAGCATCTTTTCATGTGTTTTTTAGCCATCTGTGTGTCTTCTTTGGAGAAATGTCTGTTTAGTTCTTTTGCCAATTTTTGATTGGGTGGTTCATTTTTCTAATATTGAGCTTCATGAGCTGCTTGTATATTCTGGAAATGATTTTTTTGTTAATGTTTCATTTGCTATTATTTTCTCCCATTCTGAACTCATTCTATGAAGCCACATCACCCTGATACCAAAATCAAAGATGCCATGAAAAAAGAAAAAAAAAAAAAAAACAAGAACAACTGCCCAGCAAATATCATTGATGAACATAGATGCAAAAAGTCCTCAACAAAATTCTAGCAAACAGAATCCAACAACATATTAAAAAGACTATACATCATGATCAAGTGTGCTTTATTCCAGGGATGCAAGGATTCTTCAATATTCATAAATCAATCAACATGAAACACCATATTAATAAGTTGAAAGATAAAAGCCATATGATTATCTCAATTGAAGCAGATGAAGCCTTTGACAAAATTCAACACCCATTTATGACATACCAGAAAGCAGGCAGAAAAGGGACACACCTCAACATAATAAAAGCCACAAACGACAGATCCACAGCAAACATTATCCTCAATGGCGAAAAACTGAAAGTGTTTCCTCTACAATCAGAAACAAGACAAGGGTATCCACTCTCACCACTACTATTCAACATATTTCTGGAAGCCTTAGTCACAGCAATTAGAGAAAAAAGGGAAATAAAAGGAATCTAGATTGGAAAAGAAGAATCTCTTGTTGTTTGCAGATGACATGATCCTCTACATAGAAAACTCTAAAGATGCCGCCAGAAAATTACTAGACCTAAACAATGAATATAGTAAAGTTGCAGGATATAAAAGCAATACACAGAAATCCCTTGCATTCCTATACATTAACAATGAAAAATATAAAGAAAAACTAAGGAATGAATCCCATTCAACACTGCAATGAATAGAATAAAATATTTAGGAATAAATCTACCTAAAGGAACAAAAGACCTTTATACAGAAAACTATAAAACACTGATTATATTATATGAAAAAATTAAAGGTGACACAAGTAGATGGAAAAATACACCATGTTCATGGGTTGGAATAATCAATATAATGAAAATGAGTGTAACACCCAAAGCAATCATAGATTCAATGCAAAACCTATCAAACTAACAATGGCATTTTACACAGAACTAGAACAAATAATTTAACAATTTATATAAAAGCACAAAAGAGCCTGAATAGTCAAAGCAATCTTGAGAATTAAGAATGGAACTAGAGGAATCAACCTTCCTGACTTCAGACTATACTACAAAGCTACAGTCATCAAGACAGTATGGTATTGGCAGAAAGACAGAAATATAGATCAGTGGAACAAAATCGAAAGCCCAGAGATAAATCCACACACCTATGGACACCTTATATTTGAAAGGAGGCAAAAATATACAACGGAGAAAAGACAGTCTCTTCAACAAGTGGTGCTGGGAAAACTGGTCAACTACCTGTGAGAGAATGAAACTAGAACACTTTCTAATACCATACACAAAAATAAATTCAAAATGGATTAAAGACCTAAATGTAAGACCAGAAAATATAAAACTCTTAGAGGAGAACATAAGCAGAACACTCTCTGACATAAATTACAGCAAGATCCTCTATGACCACCTCCCAGAGCAATGGAAATAAAAACAAAAACAAATAGGACCTAATTAAACTAAAATATTTTGTACAATGAAGAAACTTTAAGCAAGGTGAAAAGACAACCCTCAGAAAGGGAGAAAATAATAGCAAATGAAACAACTGACAAAGACTTAATCTCCAAACTATACAAGGAGCTCAAGCAGCTCAATACCAGAAAAACAAACAACCCAATCAAAACATGGGCAAAAGAACTAAACAAACATTTCTCCAAAGAAGATATACAGATGGCTAACAAACATATGAAAGGAGGCTCAACATCAGTCATTATTAGAGAAATGCAAATAAAAGCTGCAATGAGGTATCATCTCACACGAGTCAGAATGGCTATCATCAAAAAGTCTATAAACAACAAATACTGGAGAGGGTGCAGAAAGGGGAATCCTCTTATGCTGTTGGTGGAATGCAAACTGGCACAGCCACTGTGGAGAACAGTGTGAACATTCCTTAAAAAACTGGGAATAGAACTGCCATACAACCCACTAATTCCACTGCTGGGCATACACCCTGAGGAAACCGGAATTGAAAGAGACACATGTACCCCAGTGGTCATTGCAGCACTATTTACAATAGCTAGGGCATGGAAGCAACCTAGATATCCATTGGCAAATGGATGGATAAGGAAGTTGTGGTACATATACACGGTGGACTATCACCCAGCTATAAAAAGCAATTTCAGCTCTAATGAGGTGATGAACCTGGGGTCTATTATACAGAGTGAAGTAAGTCTGAAAGAGAAATACAAATACTGTATTTTAATGCATATGTATAGAATTTAATAAGATGGTAATGACTATCCTACAAACAGGGCAGCAAAGGAGACACAGATGTAAAAAACAGACTTTTGGACTCAGTGGGAGAAGGTGAGGGTGAGATGATTTGTGAGAATAGCATTGAAACACGTATATTGCCATATGTAAAATAGACGACCAGTGCACATTAGCTGCATTAAGCAGGGCCCCCAATGCTGGTCCTTTGGGACAACATAGAGGGATAGTGTGGGGAGGGAGACAGGAGAGGAGTTCAGAATTGGGATGGGCACATGTATATCTGTGGCTGATTCATGTTGATGTATGGCAAATACCATCACAATATTGTAAAGGAATTATCCTCCAACTAAAATGAATTAATTGAAAAAAATAAAAAATATAATTATTGACATATAGTTGACTTAAGTCCCCGTTTTTTACCTTCACTACAATAAATCATTTAAAATTAATGTTTTAAAAGTTGAAGGATACTTGATTTACATTATTTTGTTACTACCTGTGTAGAGTGCAGCCATTCAGATATATGTATGGATGGATGTGTGTATTCATATATATATATATGTATATATATATATACACTTTTCAGGTAGTTTTCCTTTACATGTTATTGTAAAATATTGAGTATAGTTCTCTATGCTATATAGTAGGACTTTCTTGGTTATCTCTTTCATATATAGTAATGTGTATATATTAATCACAACCTACTAATTTATCCCCCCTTTCCCCTTTGTTAACCATAAGTTTCTTTTCTATGTCTGTGAGTTTCTGTTTTGGAAATAGGTTCATGTATTATTGTTGTTTAGTTGCTAAACTCTTTTGCGACTTGATGAACTGTAGCTGCCAGCCTCCTCCATCCACTGAATTTCCCAAGCAAGAATACTAGAGTGGGTTGCCATTTCCTTCTCCAGGGGATCTTCCAGACCTAGAGGTTGAATCCTCATCTCCTGCATTGAAGGAGAATTCTTTATCAGCGAGCCACCTGGGAAGCCCAAGTTTGTGTGTGCTAAGTCACTTCAGCCGTGTCTGACTCTTTTCAATCCTATGGACTGTAGCCCCCCAGGTTCCTCTGTCCATGGGATTCTCCAGGCAAGAATACTGGAGTGCACTGCCATGCTCTCCTCCAGGGGATGGTCTTCCTGACACAGGGCTTGAACCTGGATCTCTTGCATCTCCTTATCGGCAGGTGGGTTCTTTACCACTAGTGCCACCTGGGAAGCCCAGCCCAAGTTCACATGTATCTGATTTTTTATTCCATGTATAAGTGATATGATATGATATGTGTCTTTCTCTGTCTAGCTTATTTCACGTAGTATGATAATTTCTAGGTCCATCCATATTGCTACAAGTGGCATTATTTCATTCTTTTTTATGGCTGAGTAATATTCTGTGTGTGTGTGTGTGTGTGTGTGTGTGTGTGTGTGTGTATGCCACATCTTCTTTATCCACGTATCTGTCAATGGATATCTAGCATCCATGTCTTGATTATTGTAAATAGTGCTGCAATGGACATTGTGTTGCATGTATCTTTTCAAAGTGTGATTTTCTCCAGATACGTAACCAGGAGTGGGATTGCAGGACCATAGGGTAGTTTTAATTTTAGTTTTTTAAGGAACCTCTGTACTATTTTCTGTAGGGGCTGTACCAACTTACATTCCCACCAACAGTGTAGCTCTTATTTGCAAATATTTTGATGAGGGCCATTCTGATTGGTGGGGCTCCCCCCATAGCTCAGCTGGTAAAGAATACAGCTGCAATGCAGGAGACCCTGGTTCAATTCCTGGGTCAGGAAGATCCGGTGAAGGGATAGGCTACCCACTCCAGTATTTTGGGGCTTCCCTTGTGGCTCAGCTGGTAAAGAATCTGCCTGCAATGCAGGATACCTGGGTTGGGAAGATCCCTTGGAGAAGGGAAAGGCTACCCACTCCAGTATTCTGACCTAGAGAATTCCATGGGCTGTCTAGTCCAATTTCACGGACTGTATAGTCTGTAGGGTTGCAAAGAGATAGGACTGAGTGACTTTTCACTTTCACTTTCATTCTGATTGGTGTGAGGTGATATACCTCATTGCAGCTTTTTAAATCTCATTTTGTTTTGTGTTTCTGTAGTAAGTAGCAATGTTGAGCATCTTTTTATGTGCCTATTTGCAATCTGTATGTCTGTTTAGATGTTCTGCCCATTTTCTTTGAGCAGATTGTTTTTGATATTGAGCTGTATGTATTGTTTTTATATTTTGAAGATTAATTCCTTGTAGAACGCATCATTTACACATATTTTCTCCAATTTTGTAGGTTGTCTTTTCATTTATTTATGGTCTCTTTGCTGTACAGAAGTTTTAAATTTAGTTTATTTTTAGTTCCATTACTGTAGAAGATGGATGCAAAAAGATATTAGTATAATTTATGTCAAAGAATGCCCTGCATATGTTTTCCTCTAAAAGTTTTATAGTATTCAGTCTTATATTTAGATCTTTAATGCATTTTGAGTTTATTTCATATATAGTATTAGACAATGATCTAAAATAATTTTTTATTTGTAACTGTCCATTTTTACCAGCACCAGTTATTGAAGATACTGTCTTTGCTCCATTGTATCTTCTTATATCTTTTGTCATATATTAATTGACCATAGTGTTTGGGTTTATTTTTTGGATCATTATGCTGTCTTATTGATATATATGTCTGTTTTGTACCAGTACCATACTGTTTTGAAGACTGTAGCTTTGTAATATAGCCTGAAGTCAGGGAGCCTGATTTTTCCAGGTCTGTTTTTCATTCTGAAGATTGCTTTTGCTTTTTGGGGTCTTCTTTGTTTCCATACAAATTTAAAATATTTTTGGTCTACTTCTGTGAAAAATACCATTGGTAATTGCATTGAATTTGTAGAGTGCTTTGAGTAGTACAGCTATTTTGAAAACATAAATTCTTCCAAACCAGAACAAGGTGTATCTTTCTATCTGTTTGTACTATCTTTGAGTTCTTCCATCAATGTCTTCTAGCTTTCAGAGTACAAGTCTTTGGTTTCCATAGGTAGATTTATTCCTAGGTATTTTATTCCTTTGGATGCAGTGATAAATGGGATTATTTCCTTAATTTCTCTTCCTGATGTTTCATTTTTAAAATTTATTTATTCATTTTATTTGAAGGATAATTGCTTTAAAGAATTCTGTACTTTCCTGCCAAATATCAACATGAATCAGTCGTAGGTATACACATGTCCCCTCCCTCTTGAACCTCCCTCCCATCTCCCTGCCCATCCCACCCCTCTAGATTGTTACAGAGCCCCTTTTTGATTTCCCTGAGTCAATACAGCAAATTCCCATTGGCTATCTATTTTACATATGGTAATGTAAGTTTCCATGTTACTCTCTCCTTTCTCCCCTCCCCCCATATCCATAAGTCTGTTCTCCATGTCTTTTTCTCTATTTCTGCTCTGTGAATAAATTCATCAGTACCATCTTTCTAGATTCCATACATATGCATTAGTATACAATATTTATCTTTCTCGTTCTGTCTTAGATCACTCTGTATAATAGGCTCTAAGTTCATCCACCTCATTAAAATTGACTCAAATGCATTCCTTTTTAGGGCTGTGTGATCAATATATATATGTGCCACTGCTGCTTTATCCATTCATCTATTGATGGACATCTAGGTTGCTTTCATGTTCTAGTTATTGTATATTTTGCTGCAATGAACATTGGGGTACTTGCGTCTTTTTCAGTTTTGGTTTCCTCAAGGTATATGGCTAGTAGTGGGATCGCTGAGTTGTATGGTGGTCTTATTCCTAATTTTTCAAGGACTCTCCATACTGTGGCTGCATCATGGCTGCATCAGTTTACACCCCCACCAACAGTGCAAGAGCATTCTCTTTTCTCCACATGCTCTCCAGCGTTTATTGTTTGTAGATTTTTTGATGATGGCCATTCTGACTGGTGTGAGATGGTATCTCATTATAGTTTTGATTTGCATTTCTCTAATAATGAGTGATGTTGAGCCTCTTTTCATGTGCTTGTTAGCCATCTGTATGTCATCTTTGGAGAAATGTCTGTTTAGGCCTTTTCTCCACATTTTGATTGGGTCGTTTATTTTTCTGGTATTGAGTTGTATAAGCTGCTTGTATAAAATATGGAAATTAACCCTTTTTCAATTGTTTCCTTTGCTATTGTTTTCTCTCAATCTGAGGGTTTTTTTTTTTTTTTTTTTTTTTACCTTGTTTATAGTTTCTTTTGTTGTGCAAAAGCTTTTAAGTTTAATTAGGTCCCACTTGTTTGTTTTTATTTCCATTACTGTAGGAAGTAGATCATAGAGGATCTTGCTTTGATTTATGTCATCAAGTGTTCTGCCTATGTTTTCCTCTCAGAGTTTTATAGTTTCTGGTCTTATATTTAAGTCTCTTTTCCCCATGTTTCCTTTTCCCATATTTTTTCCCATATTTCCTTTCCCCTGTTGGGGAAATTTTGAACTATAATCTCTTCAAAAATTTTCTCATACCCTTTCTTTTTCTCTTCATCTTCTGGAATCCCTATAATTCAAATGTTTGTGCACTTAATATTGTCCCAGAAGTCTCTGAGACTATCCTCAGTTTTTTTTCATTCAGCAGTTATTTCCAGCATTCTATCTTCCAGCTCACTTATCCATTCTGCCTCAGATATTCTGCTATTGATTCCTTCTAGAGTATTTTTAATTTCAGTTTTGTCTCTGTATGTTTATGCTTCATTTCTCCTGGGTCTTTGTTAATTGATCCTTGCATTTTCTCTATCCTACTTTCAGGGTTTTGGATAAACTTTACTATCATTATTCTGAATTCTTTTTCAGATAGCTTGCTTATTGCCATTTTATTCATTTGGACTTGTGTGTTTCTAGGTTGTTCCTTCCTTTGCATGGTATTTCTCTGCCTTTTCATTATTTTTTTAACTTGTGTTTGAGGTCTCCTTTTCTCAAGCTTCGAGGTAAAATTCTTTCTTCCTCTTCATTTCTGCCCTCACAGGGTTGGTCCAGTGGTTTGTGTAAGCTTCATGTAGGGTATGACTTGTCCTGGTGGGAGGAGCTGAGGTTGTTCCCACCCCCACCCCCACCTCTGATAGGGCTGAATGAAGTGGTAATCCTGTCTGCTGATGATTGGTTTTGTATTTTTGTCTTGTTTGTTGTTTGGATAAGGCAGCCTGCACAGGGTGTTACTGGCAATTGGGTGATGCTGGGTCTTGTATACAAGTGGTTACCTTTGTGGGAGTTCTGATTATTTAATAATCTCTAGGGTTAGGAGTTATCTGGTAGTCTAAGGAATTGGAGTCAGCTCTCCAACTCCAAAGGCTCAGGGCCTGATATGTGGTCAGAAATGGAGACTCCATAGGTGGCTGTTATGGCATTAAACAGGGTTAAAACAAATACACAAAAACAAAAAACAAATGGCACACCCCAGGCAAATGACAATTACAAAATTAGGCAAATAATAACTAAAATAATGGAATATACACACATACATATGTGCCCATAAGCAAAACCAAAGCAGTCCAAAATAAAAATAAAGTACAATAGATTGACCTGAACAAAGGAAACCAAAAATGATATCCACCAGTTAAGAATAAAACTAACTAAAGCACAAACTGGAAAAGAAAACTAAAGCAAGGTGCCAACTAGGGAATAAAGCGATGAAAACAAAGCAAGCTAACAAATATTGTGAGAAAAAGAAAAGAAAGACAATAGAAATGCAAAGTTAAACAGAGGTCAATAAAGAAGAGTTATATATATTAAAGATTAACTGCAGCAGGAAAAGAACAGTAGGCAAAGCAAACAAAGGAATAAATGTAGGAAAAATAATAATAATTTTTTTTAATTTAAATTAAAAAAAAAAGAGAAAAAAGAAAAAAAGAAACAACAACAAAAAAAGGAAAACCCCATAGAACCACAAGAGGCCAATGTAGAGGCAGAGGTAGATAACAGAAATAAAAAGTGTGATTAGAATAAAAAGAGTTCTCAAAATCTTTAAAAAATCGACAACTACAACAACAGAGGGAGAAAAGACGGAAAAGGGTGGTGGTGGGGGGATTAAAAAAGTCCAGAAGCAGCTACAGAATATGTCAAAATACAGGAATAATTAATGTTTTTCTTGTGTCTCTGCTGTCAGCATCCTTTCGCTAGGAGTCTCAGTCCATAAGGAAAGTTATGACCAACCTAGATGGCATATTAAAATGCAAAGACATTACTTTGCCAACAAAGGTCCGTCTGGTCAAGGCTATGGTTTTTCCAGTGGTCATGTATGGATGTGAGAGTTGGACTGTGAAGAAAGCTGAGCACTGAAGAATTGATGTTTTTGAACTGTGGTGTTGGAGAAGACTCTTGAGAGTCCCTTGGACTGCAAGGAGATCCAGCCAGTCCATCCTGAAGGAGATCAGTCCTGGGTGTTCATTGGAAGGACTGATGCTGAAGCTGAAACTCCAATACTTTGGCCACCTGATGCGAAGAGCTGACTCATTTGAAAAGACCCTGATGATGGGAAAGATTGAGGCGGGGAGGAGAAGGGGACGACAGAGGGTGAGATGGTTGGATGGCATCACCGACTCAATGGATATGGGTTTGGGTGGACTCTGGGAGTTGGTGGTGGACAAGGAGGCCTGGTGTGCTGTGGTTCATGGGGTCGCAAAGAGTTGGACATGATTGAGCCACTGAACTGAACTAAACCTTGATTCCAGCTTGTGATTCACCCATCCTGGCATTTCCCATAATGTAATCTACATATAAGACAAATAAGCAAGGTGGGAAAATATACAGCCTTGTTTTACTCCTTTTCCAATTTTGAGCCAGTCAGTTATAAGATTCTAACTGTTGCTTCTTGACCTGCATACAGATTTCTCAAGATGTGGTCTGGTACTCCCACCTCTTTAAGAATTTTTCACAGTTTTTGTGACCCATGGAATCAAAGATTTAATGTAGTCAGTGAAGCAGAAAGAGATGCTTTTCTGGAATTCCATTGCTTTTTATATGATCCAGTGGATGTTGGTTATTAGATCTCTGGCTCCTCTTCCTTTTCTAAACACAGCTTGTATATAAATTGAGATCTGGAAGTTCTCAATTAATATGCTGCTGAAGTCTAGCTTGAAGGATTGTGAGCATAACCTTTATAGCATGCTTTATAGAAATGAGAACAATTGTATGGTAGTTTGAACATTCTTTGACATTACTTTTCTTTGGTGCTGGAATGAAAACTGACCTTTTCCAGTCTTGTGGCCATTGCTGACTTTTCCAAATTTGCTGACATATTGAGTGCAGCACTTTAACAGCATCAAGAAATATCAATGTTCCTTAACTCCAAAGTTTTGTGACTTTTTTTTTTAAAGCTCAATAAACTTCTCAGAGAATCTATCAGAAATGTACCAGAGAATTAACATTAATACTTCAAGCCCTAATTCCTGAATGCCTCTTACTAAATTGTTTAAGCCTCGATTTCCTCAACTGTAAAATTGAGATGACATTACCATTTCACCACTTTAAATATCTCTATTCTGACCATTAGAGTTTCTGTAAAAAATCATCTGATATCCTTAAGAATATTCTCTTGTATGTTACTTGTTGCTTTTCCCTTGTTACCTTTAATATTTTCTCCTTGTTTTAATTTTTGTCAACTTGATTACTGTCTTGGTAAGTTTCCTCCTTGGCATACTCTGTTTGGAACTCCCAGCACTTCCTCATCCTTGAATATTTTCTTTCCCATGTTAGTGAGGTTTTTGACTGTTATCTCTTCAAACATTTTCTCAGTTCCTTTCTCTCTTTCCTTCTGTTGTTGTTCAGTAGCTAAGTCATATCTGTCTGTTTGCGACCCCATGAACTGCAGCACCCTCAGCTTCCCTGTCCTTCACTATCACTTGACGTTTGCTCAAATTTATGTCCATTGAAACAGTGATACCATCCAACCATCTCATCCTCTGTCACCCACTTCTCCTCCTGCCCTCAATCTTTCCCAGCATCAGGGTCTTTTCCAGTGACTTGGCTGTTCCCATCAGGTGGCCAAATTATTGGAGCTTCAGCGTCAGCATCAGCTCTTCCAATGAATATTCAGGATTGATTTCCTTCAGAATTGACTGGTTTGATGTCCTAGCTGTCCAAGGAATTTTCAAGTGTCTTCTCCAGCACCACAATTCGAAAGCATCAGTTCCTTAGTACTCAGCTTTCTTTATGGCCCAACTCTCATTTCCTCCTCCAGGGGATCTTCCTCACCCAGGGATCAAAGGCACATCTCCTGTATTGGCAGGAGCCACCATTGAGCCACCTGGGAAGATGAGGAAGGTCTTAATGACTCAAATAACTATGATGTTGTGGTCACTCACCTAGGCCAGACATCCTGGAGTGTGAAGTCAAGTGGACCTTAAGAAGCATTCCTACAAACAAAGCTAGTGGAGGTGATGGAATTCCAGCTGAACTGTTTAAAATCCAAAAGATGATGCTGTTAAAATGCTGTACTCAATATGTCAGCAAATTTGGAAACTCAGGAATGGCCACAGGACTGGAATAGGTCAGTTTTCATTTCAATCCCAAAAAAGGGCAATACCAAAGATTATTCCAACTGCTGTACATTTGCACTCATTTACAGACTAGCAAGGTTATGCTCAAAATCCTTCAAGCTAGGCTTCAGTAGTACGTGCACTGAGAACTTCCAGATGTACAGAGTTTCAAAGAGGCAGAGGAACTAGAGATCAAATTGCCAACATTCATTGGATCATGAAGGGAGTTTCAAAAAAATATCTGCTTCTGCTTCATTGACCACACTAAGCCTTGATTGTGTAGATCACAAAAAGCTGTGGAAAATTCTTAAAGAGATAGCAATACCAAACCACCTTACCTGACTCCTGAGAAATCTGTATGCAGGTCAAGAAGCAACAGAACTGGACATGGAACAACTGACTGGTTCCAAATTGGGAAAGGAGCACGTCAAGCCTATATATGGTCACCCTGCTTATTCAACTTCTATGCAGAGAGCATCATGCAAAAATGCCAGGCTGGATGAATCACAACCTGGAATCAAGTTTGCAGGGAGAAATATCAACAACCTCAGATATGCAGATGATACCACTCTAATGGTAGAAAGAGAAAAGGAACTTAACAGCCTCTTGATGGAGGTAAAAGAGGAGAATGAAAAGACTGGCTTGAAACTCTGTATTAAAAATTATGGCATCCAGTCCCATCACTTCATTGCAAATAGAAGGGGAGAAAGTGGGAGCAGTGACAGATTTTATTTTCTTGGGCTCTAAAATCACTGCAGATGCTCACTGCAGCCATGAAACTAAAATATGCTTGCTCCTTGGAAGGAAAGCTATGAAATTAAAAACCTAGACAGCATATTGGGATTCCCAGGTGGCGCTAGTGATAAAGAACCCTCAATCCCTGGGCTGGGAAGATTCCCTGAAGGAGGACATGACAACCCACTCCAGTATTCTTGTCTGGAGAATCCCATGGACAGAGGAGCTTTGTGGGCTACAGTCCAGGTCGCAAAGAGTTGGACAAGACTGAAGCAATTTAGCACACACACAGGCAGCATATTAAAAAGCAGAGACATCACTTTGCCGACAAAGGTCAGTATAGTCAAAGCTATGGTTTTCCCAGTAGTCATGTACAGATGTGAGAGTTAGACCATAAAGAAGCCTGAGGGCCAAAGAATTGATGCTTTTGAATTGTGCTGTGGAGGACTCTTGAGATTCCCTTGGACTAAAAGAAATCAACTCTGAATATTCATTGGAAGGACTGTTGCTGAAGCTGAAGCTCCAATTCTTTAGCCACCTGATTTGAATAGCCAACTCATTGCAAAATACCCTGACGTTGGGGAATATTGAAGGCAAAAAGAGAAAGGTGATGTGGAGGATAAGATGGTTAGTTAGCATCACTGACTTGATGGGCATGTGTCTGAACAAACTCTGGGAGATAGTTGAGGACAGAGGAGCCTGGCATGCTATAGCCCATGAGGTCACAAAGAGTTGGACGTGACTTAGTGATGGAACAACAAAAATGACAGTGACTAATGATACTGAGCATCTTTTCTTGTGGTTATTGCACATTGGTACAACTTCTTTGGAGAATTATTGCACATTGGTACAACTCCTTTACCATTTTTAAGTCAGTTGTTTATTTTGTTCAGTTGTAAGCATTTTACATATCCTAAATACAAGCCCTTTATTATATATATGATATTTTCATCTATTTTGTAGGTTGTATTTTCACTTTCGTGATAGTACTTTTTCACAGACAAAGGTTTATATTTTTGATCACATTCAATTTATCTCTTCTTTCATTGTTTATGTTTTGGTATTGTCTGTTTGCCATATTGAAAGTAATGAGTATCTGCTCCTGTGTCTTTTGTAACAGTTTTTAAAAAATAGTTTTAGCTATTAGATTGAGTTTTTCAATCTAAGTTACTTTTTTTGCAAGTTGAGTTCAACTTGCATGTGAATATCCAGTCATCTCAACAGTACTAATGGAAAAGAGACTTCGTTCCCAATTTGCCATAGAATTCTTGTCTAAAATAAATTTACCATTACTCACAATTGTATTATATTCTTCTATATATCTATCCTTTGCTAGTACCACACAATTTGGCAGTTTTGAAATTGAGAAGTATAAGTCTTCTAATCTAGTTCTTTATCAAGACTGTTTTGGCTTTGCAAGGTCCTTTGCAATTCTATGTAAATTTTACAGTTTAGCTTTTTTATTTCTGCAAGCAGTGCTATTGATATTTCAAAAATGTTAGAGCCAATAAAGAGATTCAACAAAGTTTCAGGATACAAAGCCAACATACAATAATCAGTGGTATATCTACAAATCAGTAATAAACAATCAAAAAGGAAATGAAGAAAACCATTCCATTTACATTAGAATTAAAAGAATAAAATGCTTATGAATATATTTAAACAAGAAGTGCAACAGGTACATTGACTGTTACAAAACATTGCTGAAAGAAATTAAATAAGACATAGGTAAGTAGGAAAACATCCTGTGTTTAGGTATCGGAAGAGTAGTTTGTTAATACCTGAAAGAGTCTGTAGGTTCAATGCAATAGTGAAAGTGTAAGTTGCTCAGTCGTGTTCCATGCTTTGCAACCCCATGGGCTATACAATCCATGGAATTCTCCAGGCCAGAATACTGGAGTGAGTAGCCTTTGCCTTCTCCACGGGATCTTCCCAACCCAGGGATGGAACCAGGGTCTCCTGCATCGCAGGCGGATATATATGTCTGTATATAGACCCAGCATCAGCATCAGTGTTTTGTCTGATTTTGAAGTGCTTTTTGGTTTTTGGAGGTATTCCTTGGTTTTATTCATTTCCTTTTTTGATTATTTATTACTGATTTGTAGATATACCACTGATTATTTTATGTTGGATTTCTATCCTGAAACTTTGTTGAATGCTTATTAGCGCTAACATTTCTTTTTCTCATAGGATCTTTTGGATTTTCTGTACATAAAATCTGTGAGTAAAGATAGTTTGTTTTCTTCCTATTCAATTTGATTGCCTTTTATTTCTTTATCTTGCCTAATTTTCATGAATATAACATCAAACACAGTGTTGAATAGAAGTGGGAGAGTGGACATGCTTATTTTGTTCTTGATCACTAAGGAAAACTTTCTATCCTTCATCACTGAGTGTGATTTTTAGTTGTGGGTTTTTTTTTAATAGATGATCTTTTATAGGGGACTTTTTTTTATTAAGAAAGTGCCCCGCCCCTTTTTTTTTTACAATTTTGTTGAGATTTTAAACTTTTCAATATTGAAATTGAATTGTTGGATATTATCAAATACTCTTTCTACATCAGTTAAAATAAACATGCCACTTTTTAAATTCTGTTTTTTGTTTTGTAGAAGTATGAGTCACAAAAATATATATTTTGAAAGTGTGCAACAGTACGACTTGATGATTTTATATCCGTACGTGAAATAATCATCATATTCAAGCTAATTAACACATACAACACCATGCGTTGTGCTATGCTTAGTCACTCAGTTTTGTCCAACTCTTTGCGATCCCATGGACAGTAGCCCACCAGGCTCCTCTGTCCATGGGGATTCTCCAGGCAAGAATACTGGAGTGGGTTGCCATGCCCTCCTCCAAGGGATCTTCCCAACCCACGGATTGAACCCAGGTCTCCCACAATGCAGGTGGATTTTTTTTTACCATCTGAGCCACCAGGGAAGCCCATGAATACTGGAGTGGGTAGCCTATCCCTTCTCCAGGGGAACTTCCTGACCCAAGAATTGAACTGGGGTCTCCTGCATTGTAGGCGGAATATTTACCAGCTGAGCTACCATAGTTACTTAGTGTATGTGTGTTAAGAACACACAGAGCGAAAACCACCACAGTATTGTAAAATAATTAGCCTCCAATTAAAATAAATTCATTTAAATTTTAAAATAAATAATTACATTAGGAAAACAAGAACTACCTTCTCAGCAAGTTTCAAGCATATTTAAATTTTTAACTATATTCACTATACTGTACATTAGCTACACAGAATTTATTCATCTTATAGCTGGAAGCTTGAATCCTTTGACAAGCATCTTTCCATTTCCCCCAAAACACAGCCGTTGGCAAATACTGTTAACATTCAAGTGAGATCACACAATATTTCTCTTTCTGTGTCTGACTTATTTAACTTAATATAATGTATCCTTCAGATTTATCCATGTTGTTGCAAATGGCAAGATTTCTTTATCTTTGTGGCTGAATAATATTTCATTGTGAATATATATACCACATTTTCTTTATTTGTCTATTGATAGTTACTTAGATAGTTTTTATGTCTTGGCTATTTTGAAAAATGCTACAGTGAACATAGAAGTGCAGATACCTCTTAAAAGTCCTGTTTTCTTTTTCTGTATATATATATATATATACATATATATATATATATATATGTATGTATGTATGTACATGTATATACTTAGTTGGATTGCTGGAACATATGTTTTAAATTTTTGAGAAACTTTATACTATTATTCATAGTGGCTATACCAGTTTGTATTCCCACTAACAGTGCACCATGGTCAAGAAAATAATATTTAGGAAAGAAATGTTATTTTAACATAAACAGTAAAATGGACTAAAATGGATAGTGTGTCTACATTAAAATAAGTTCAAGTTCAGTTTATGTATCCTGATATAATTAAATCATATAAGTAGGAACTAATAGTTTCATATATATTTCCATTGTTTTACTTTGAGTTATTTAGGATAATTATATATAAGAGCATATAATACAATATACTGAGTCTGCTTCTCTGACATAATTACCTATTAAAAGGGCTCACTCAGCAAGTAGTTTTCACCAATAGAATAGTCTAAAGCTGCCTCCAAATTAAACACTGTAGGAGTTTTCAAGGAAATTGTTAGTATGAATGAAGAAACAGCATATACCATGTTTCTCTTGTATTTGACTACACATTTAACCAGCACATTAAAATGTTTACATATAACTCAAAAATACAAAAACAAACAACTTCAAACCACCATATGACACACAGATCTAACAAAGTATATGTGGTCAGAGATTCCGTAAAATATTTAAAGATGGACTTACTTTCCTTTTATGGAAAATGTAGAAAGTGTTCTGAAAGGCCATTGTTTTCAGAGGCTGTTGTTCAATGTATACATTTAAGATATAATATTATAGTGTTATAATAAGAAATCCCGTATTAAGATCAATTCAAATTGGATTTCACATTAGTAAATGCTTTTACAAATGCTTTGACAATGTTATAGAAAGTGCATCTTTTTACTTTCCATTTCTATGCAATGTAATTATTTGGTGTTTATACAGTTAAAAATTAAAAGCAGCCAAATATTAAACAACATACATATTAAAATTTGGGGTTGTAGTTTGTATTTTAAAATTAACAGCTTCCTATTGTTTGCTTCAAGCTCTAATAACAGCATAAAAAGAGGCACATTCAAAATACTGATTTACTTTGATAGTGAAGGATTGTTCTTTGAAGATTAATGAAAGTAGCTGCTGCTGCTAAGTCACATCAGTTGTGTCCAACTCTGTGCGATCCCATAGACTGCAGCCTACCAGGCTCCTCTGTCCCTGGGATTCTCCAGGCAAGAATACTGGAGTGGGTTTCTACTTCCTTCTCCAATGCATGAAAGTGAAAAGTGAAGTCCCTCAGTCATGTCCAACTCTTCGCAACCCCATGGACTGTAGCCTACCAGGCTCCTCCATCCATGGGATTTTCCAGGCAAGAGTACTGGAGTGGGTTGCCATTGTCTTCTCCAATGAAAGTAGACATGATCCATTAAGTTGAAGTGTACTATTTAAAATACTCAATAGTTTACATAAAATTGTAAAATATATTTTTGTTATTTTATTTTTTCTCTACTGTCTCTTCTTTGTGGAGCATGGGCCTTCTCTAGTTGCAGAGCACAGGCTCTAGAGCATGGGGGCTTCAACAATTGTGGCAAGTGGGCTCACGTCCTCCCCGCCACACCCCGCAAAACCGGTGTACCTGCATAGTATGGCAGATTCTTAACTACTGGACCGCCAGGAAAGTCTTAAAATATATTTTTTTAAAGAGCTAAACAGCTGTCTTCACTGATAGCAATGCTATCATTGCTAACCTACTTGATGATGATTTGAAACAAAACAAATGCCCATAAGGAAAAAATGCTGTAGTTATTTTTATCTAAATTTACTTTTAGTCCATGGTCTAGTAGCATTTTCCTCTTAATACAATACTCCTTTTCTATAAGGCAGTTCCCGGGAGCTAGACTGCTCTAGGTAATGAGAGAGTTAAGGTAAAGAGTAATTGCTTGCTGTTTAAATAGATAGTAACTTTTTGCTCTGGTTTAGTAAGCTAGTCTAATCAGTTATATATAAAAAGGGACAAGGCGAGGGTGGGATGTTTCGAGAGAACAGCATCGAAACATATATATTATCTATAGTGAAACAGATCACCAGTCCAGGTGGGATGCATGAGACAAGTGCTCGGGCCTGGTGCACTGGGAAAATCCAGAGCGATCGGGTAGAGAGGGAGGTGGGAGAGGGGATCGGGATGGGGAATACATGTAACTCCATGGCTGATTCATGTCAATGCATGACAAAGCCCACTACAATATTGTAAGGTAATTAGCCTCCAACTAATAAAAATAAATGAAAAAAAAAAGAAAGAACTAAACATAATATCTAGTACATGATAAGCTCTCAAATGTTATCTTGTATGATTATCCATCTTGGAAATTAATATATTTAATCATGTTGAAATAAAAAATTTTGGCTTTTATCTTAAAAAAATAAAAAGGGGCAATTCTTTAAAAGGTTCTAATTTATTATCTGCAATCTTTGGAAATTAATAGTATGAAACTAAAAAAATTAGCAAATGTATTGAAATCTGTGTACAAATTACTTCTAATTTCAAGCTCTCATGTGATAGTGTTCTTTTTTTTAAAGTGGCTCCAAAGATAGTTAAATACAATTTTATTTTTTTTAAAGGAAACTGCTCATTTTAAATCACATCTGCATCATACCTTGATTTCATACTAGTTTATTTAACAGGTCTTAGTCATGGACTTTTCCAAGATGAGATTTTATATTTCCCTCCCTTAGCTCCTGGTTGTCAGAAAACCCATGTTTTCCTTTATTGAAGGAGTTTGGTCCTGCTGATGTCAGTGTTTGTCTAATATTTCCCCCCATCTTTATTTTTAGGAGGCATTTCCTCTGGTTTGCTCTCTTCATCTTCTTTAAAAGCTGCTGCTACTGAAAGGATTTATTGGAGCAAAAGTGGAAACAGCTTTGTTAGTTCAGACATACTTGATACAAGTCTCATAAACAAGTTAATGCTTTCTGTTGTCTGACTACCAAATCCAAACTTGCAGATCTTTATAAGCATTGTTGAGAAATGAAGTTTCTCCTTCAGCTCATTGCTTCTCAGCACCTCTCAACTGGCACTTTGTCCCATTACTCCAGAGGCTTTAGCTAGCTGTGGGTTCTCAGGCTTTTCTCCCTCCTTCCTGCCCATCGTTTTCCCCACCACAGCCATGCCAAGGACTCTAGCATTTCTTTTTGATTCTTTCTTATCCATCTCTCTGCATTATCAGTCTATTCTTGCATGCTGTGTACTTTTTCCATTAAAGGCCTTATCATGTTAATCATGATTTTAAATAGTCCTGGTTTGTTTATTAATTAATTTTAATCAGAGGCTAATTACTTTACAAAATTGTAGTGGTTTTTGCCATACATTGACATGAATCAGCCATGGGTGTACATGTGTTCCCCATCCTGGACCCCCCTCCCAACTCCCTCCTCATCCCATCTCTCAGGGTCATCCCAGTGCATCAGCCCTGAGCACCCTGTCTCATGCATTGAACCTGGACTGGCGATCTGTTTCACATATGATAATATACATGTTTCAATGCTATAATAGACCTGGTTTAATATTTCCAACATTTTGCATGTCAGAGTCTGATTCTGATGCTGCTTTAGTTTCTTCAAACCGTGTTTTTTTCCCTTTAGAATGCTGTGTAAATTTTTGTTAAAATGTGTACATGAGGGTCTAGGGAAAAGGAAATATAGTAAACAGGACATTAGTGACGTAGAGGTAAGGTGTAGTGGGGAGAGAAAGGATTCCATAGTACTATGATTGGGCTATAGTCTTTCGATAAGCTTATGTTGCTGATCTATGAAATCATCAGTGCTTCTTGGTTTTTTCCTCTTTAGAAGAGACAAGATGATTAGAGCAGGTTGGAATTTTCCTTCCCCTAGGTAGGTTATGCTCTGGTAAAATACTTTCTCATGAATCAGGCCTAATTAAGAATAGAATGCTCTGGCACATTTCAAAATGGTTCCTTCTTCCCTTCTTCCATAATTCCTGGAAGCATGAGGGGAATTTTCTCCTATATTTGCTGTGAGAAACTGATAAGGATCTTGGAGGTAAATTGACAAAAACATGAATTCACAAGTTCCTTATGACTTGAACACCCCTGGACTTTTTAATTCTTTAGACTTGTCCTAGAAAGGCCCCAGCAATTTGTTAACTATAGTTTAGGATTTTCTACTCTAGTACTGGATCTTTTAGAGATTCTGTTTTTTACTCCATTAAATTATATTCTCTGTATTTGCCTATCTCCCTTTCCAGTTTTAGGGACAATGTATTGCCCTGTGACCTCACTTATCTGATTGATCTAAGAAGAGTTATAGACTTTTCAGTTCAGCTTCCTACTTGTTAGAATGGAGTGGTGACTTTTAAGTTCTTTTTGCAAACCAGAAACTGGAATATTTTTTTATACTGATGAATACCTTTCCAATTTTATATACCCTGCTGGTTATTTTGATGGAAATCAGCATGAGAGAGAATGGAGAGATAGGACCACCATCTTAAGCAATAGGTCTGCTTATTGCTTTGAGTCTTATTTTACGGACTTCTGATGATTGCTTGTTTTTGTTTCAGTCACCTACCAACATTTTAATCGACATGTCTGGCTCTCGGCAGAGACCCCTTTCACTATTACTTCATTATCTCTTTGAGCAACCTAAAATTTAAAGTATCAGAAAGTAGTAAGTAGTATCTATAGCTAGAGAACATCAGTGCACTTTTCTTCATTGTTTAATTATAAAGCTGATAGGTAATTTTGTTTTAATCACATTTGGGCACCTGAACTAACTATTTCCTATTATATTTCAGAGGACGGTGCTAAGTGGAATAACTTCTTGTCACAAGTGAGTCCAGATGATGAACTCACTCTTGCTCAAATTATGGGAATGCTTTTATTTGATGCCTTCTTATATGGCCTTCTGACCTGGTATATAGATGCTGTCTTTCCAGGAAAGTATGGTGTGCCCAAGCCATGGTATTTCTTTATGCAAGTAAGTTCTAATTATTTCTGTTATTGAGAGAAACTCCAGTTCTTATATACTGAGTTTGTTGAAGAGTGAAAATTATTTAATTTTAACATCCTCCACACAGTCTTATGACACTAATACAGCTTTAATTCCTTCTCAACTAAAACCATTATGAGTTAACTTTGTAACATGTATAATAGAATTAAATGGTTTTCTATTAAAAATCTGTATCTGAAGGAATGTGTGGTAAGGTCCTTAAGACCTTAGTGAGGAGATTATAAATTATGTCAGATATCTGGTTACCATTATATGCTTTTTTCCTACTATTAGTCCAAATTACTTAGAATTAAAGCCATAGCCACTGATGCAAAGAACTGACTCATTTGAAAAGACTCTGATGTTGGGAATGATTGAAGGCAGGAGGAGAAGGGGATGACAGAGGATGAGATGATTGGACGGCATCGCCGACTCAATGGAGAAGAGTTCGAGTAAACTCCGGGAGTTGGTGATGGACAGGAAGCCTGGCATACTGCAGTCCATGGGGTCGCAAAAAGTCATACACGACTGAGCGACTGAACTGAACTGAACTGAAAGCCATAGAAAAATGGGGAACATTTCTATCTGTCCTCCATCTTCAGTCCTCTTCTTTATCAGTCTGTGGTTTAAAGCAAGTGATTCTCAGAACACCTCTGCATTTTTTTCTTTTTTTTAATTTATTCAATTGGAGGATAATTACAATATTGTGGTGGTTTTTGCCATATCAACATGAATCAACCACGGGTACACGTGTGTTCTCCCATCCTGAACCTCACTCCCACCTCCCTCCCTACCCTGTCCCTCTGGGTTGTCCCAGAGCACCAGCTTTGAATGCCCTGCTTCATGTATCTGCACTTTTAAAAATTATTGAGCTCCCCAAGGAACTTCAGGTTCAATTACATCTATTAGTATTTATCATATTTGGAAATTAAAACTGAAGAATTTAGAAAATATTTATCAATTTATTTAAATATATCACCGATAAACCCATTATATATTGAACTTTGTAACATATTGGTGGAAAAAACTATTTTCAAAATTAAAAAAAATTAGTGAGAATAGTGTCATGTTTTATATTTTTCAAGTATCTTTCATGTTTGCTTAATTGAAGATAACTGGATTCTCATTGGATAGTGAGTATCTGACTCTGCATTCAATCTGTTGCATTATTGTTTTGTTTAAAATATTTGAAAAAAAATGCAGCCTTACATAGGCATGGAGTTTTTGAAAGTTGGCATATTTTGGAAGCTTTAAGTTTATGTATGGTTGTTCACTAAAACTTAACTGATGATCATTTACTAGCTATTGATTAAAGTTTGGAATCTGAAAACATATTACTGAACATTTCTTAATCTGTTAAAATAATATCCATCAGTATATCTTTCAAATTGAATAAATATTTAACCAAGCATAAATTTGTCATAATTTATCTTGATTATTTGGAAAAGATTCATTCACTAATACATATCTTCTAAGTGATGACACATTTCTTTATTACATCATCAAAAGTTCACCTTTATTAGTATGAATATGAGTCATCAAGGTATTTTGCCAAAATTGGAAATATGTTACACAAGAGTGGATAAAAATTTTAAAAAATTTAACTTTTCAACAGAAACCTCAATTTTTTTCATTGGTGATAAATATTGTCAGTTCTTTTTCTTGAAATGAAGCACTGCTTTGTTAATTTGTAAGAAAGATGTCTGTTAGATAGCCAAGTCTTGATTAACTATAATTTTTATGTCTATTATCCTCTCAGGTAAAAATGCCTTTCTATTTTAAAAAGTGGCTAGTTTACCCCACAGCACAATGAGAAATAATTTAGGGCTCCCCTTATATTTTGATCTGCTACAGAAATGCATTGTGCATATTTCTCCTTTCATTACACAGAATAATAAAAATTCATATTCAGGGAGTAAGACTTAGAAAATTACTTTTACTCCTTCCTCAATGATGCAATTAAATTAAACAATTGTTTTTACTGTGTTTGTCTAGTTGTGAAAAATTACATTTAGTACAGTTTTATACTACCATTTAAGTCATCACAATTTTTCTCAATATTGTTTTTACACCATCAATAAAAATACCAACAGTGTAAACAGGGAAATAATCTATTTTACTTTATATTTGTTTTACTTTTTATGGAGTTATAATTAATGTATAATATTATATAAATTTCAGATATACAACATAGTGATTCACAGTTTTAGAGGTTATACTCCATTTATAGTTATAGAATATTGGTCTTATTCCCTATGCTACACAATATATCTTGTAGATTGTTTTATAACCTAAAGGTGTGTTCCACTTATTCCCCTGCCCCTATATTGCCCCTTTCCACTTGCCTTTACCCACTAGTAACCACTAGCTTGTTCTCTATATTTGTGAGTCTGCTTCTTTTATGTTATATTCACTAGTTTGTTGTATTTTTTATAGTCCACATATAAGTGATATCATAGAGTGTTTATATTTCTCTTTCTGACTTGTTTCACTTAACATAGTGTCCTCCAAGTCCGTTAGTATTGATACAAATGACAAACTTTCATATTCATATATATGTTTATATATAGGAATACTTTAGGGCTTCTCTGATAGCTCAGCTGGTAAAGAATCTGCCTGCAATGCAGGAGACCCCAGTTCAATTCCTGAGTTGGGAAGATTCCCTGGAGAAGGGATAGGCTACCCACTCCAGTGTTCTTGGGCTTCCCTTGTTGCTCAGCTGGTAAAGAATCTGCCTGCAATGCAGTAGACCTGGGTTCAGTCCTGGAGTTGGGGAGATCCCCTGGAGAAGGGAAAGGCTACCCACTCCAGTATTCTGGCCTGGAGAATTCCATGGACAGTCCCTGGGGTCACAAAGAGTCGGACACAACTGAGCGACTTTCACTTCACTATCTATACCTTATCCATCATGTTGATGAATACTTAGGTTGTTTCCATATCTTGGCATTTGCAAATCATGCTGTTATGAACATTGGCGGGGGGTGTGTGTGCATGTATATTTTCAAATTAGTGCTTTTCTTTTGTGGGGATATATACCCAGGAGTGGAATGCTGGGTTGTAGTTAGTTGTATTTTTAGTTTTGGGAGAAACCTTTATAGTGTTTTCCATAGTGGCTGCACCAAGTTACATTCCTACCAACAGAATAGGAAGGTTCCCTTTTCTCCACATTCTTACCAACATTTGTTATTTGTGTTCTTTTTAATGATAGCTATTCTGGTCGTAAAGAGTCAGACATGACTGAACTGAACTGATTCTGACAGATGTAAGGTGGTACCTCATTGTGGTTCTGGTTTGCATTTCCCTGATGATTAACAATGTTGAACATCTTTTCATGTGCCTGTTGGCCATCTGTATATCTTATATGAAAAACTGTATCCAGTTCTTCTGCCCATTTTTTGGGGGGCTACTTGTTTTTCTGATGTTGAGTAATATGAGCTGGCTTTTTTTGGGGGGGAGGATATTAACCCTTTATTAGTTACATCATTTGCAAGTATTTTCTCCCATTCAGTGGGTTGTCTTTTTGCTTTGTTGATAGTTTCCTTTGCTCTACAAAAATTTTTAAGTGATTATGTCCCACTTGTTTACTGTTGCTTTTGTTTCTTCTGGCTTGGGAAAGAGATCCAAAAAATATTGTTATCATTTATGTTAGAGTGTTCTTCCTGTGTTTTCTACTAGGCGTTTTATGGTTTCCAGTCTTATATTTAGGTATTTAATCCATTTTGAGTTTTTTTTTGTATATAGTGTTAGAAAGCATTCTAATCTCATGTATTTTATGTATACATGAGTTTTCCCAGTACCATTTATTGAAGAGACTTCTCTCTAGTACAGTCTTAACCTCCTTTGTCATAGATTAATTGACCATAACTGTGTGGGTTTATTTCTAGGCTCTCTTTTCTGTTTGATTGATTTATATGGCTGTTTTTGTGTCAGTACTATACTGTCTTGATAACTGTAGTTTCGTGGCATAGTCTAAAGTGAGGGAATATGATAGTTCTAGCTCTGTTCTTTCTCAAATTGTATTAGCTCTTTGGGGTTTTTGTGTTTCTATACAGATTTGAAATTTATTTTTCTAGTTTTGTGAAAAATGTCATTGGTATTTTAATAGAGATTCCATTGGATCTGTACATTGCCCTGGGGAGTATGGTCATTTTAAAAATATTAATTCTTCTAACTCATGAACAAAGGATATCTTTCCATTTATTTGTGTTGTTTTTAATCTTTTAATGGTATATTATAGTTTTATTAGGATAGATCTTTTACCTCCTTACATTAGTTTATTCCTAGGTACTTTATTGTCTTTGATGCAGCTGTAAATGGGTTGATTTTCTTAATTTATTTTTCTGAGCATTGATTGCAACAGGTTTCTATATGCTAGTTTTGTAACAGGCAACTTTACATAATTTATTAATGAGCCTTAGTAGCTTTCTGATAGCAACTTTAGGAATTTTCTATGTATAGTATGTAATCTGAAAATAGTGAATTTTCTTTCTTTTCAACTTGTATTCTTTTCATTTCTTTTTATTCTCTGATTGCTGTGGCTTGGACTTTCAATACTACGTAGAATAAAAGTGGTTATAGTGGAATCCTTGTCTTGTTCCTGCTTTCAGCTTTTCATTGTTGAGTATGATGTCAGCTTTTTATATATGGCCTGGATTATTGTTGAGATATGTTGCCTCTATACCCATTTTCTAGAGAGTTTTTTTTTTTATGATAAATGGAATTCTAATTTTGTCAAAATATTTTCTCCATTTATTGAGATTATATGTTTTTTCTTTTTCAGTTTGTTAATGGAGTATATCGTATCGATTGATATGTGGAAATAGAACCATACCTACGTCCCTAGGATAAATCCCACTTGATCATTGTGTATAATCTTTTTAATGTATGGTTAGCTTCAGGGTCTGGGAGGATGGGAAATTGAGGAGGTGGTGGCTAAAACCATCAACTAGATAGAAGTAACGTTGTTGTTCAGTTGCTAAGTTGTATCTGACTCTTTGTGACCCCATGCACTGCAGCACACCAGTTTGCTCAAATTCATGTCCATTGAGTCGGTGATGCCATCTAACCTTCTCATCCTCTACTGCCCCCTTCTCCTTTTGCCTTCAACCTTTTTCAGCATCAGGGTCTTTTCTAATGAGTTGGCTCTTTGCGTCAGGTGGCCAAAGTATTGGAGCTTCAGCTTCAGCAACGTTGGGTGCACAGACGTTTAAAATTATTATATCTTCTTTGATCGATTTCTTGATCACTATGTAGTATCTTTCTTCGTCTCATAACACTCTTTATTATAGAGACTGTTTCGTGTGATAAAATGTCACTACTCTTGCTTTCTTTTGATACCTATTTGCATGGAGCACCTTTTTTCTATTCCTTCGCTTTCAGCCTATGTGTGTGTCTACATCTGAAACGAGTCTTGTAAGAAGATATACAGGTCTTGTTCCATGTTCGTGTTACCATTCAGCCACTCTGTGTCTTTTGGTTAGAGCATCTAGTCTATTTACATTTAAGGTAATTATTGATATGTATGTTCTTATTGCTATTTTGTTAATGTTTTGGGTTTGTTTTTGAAGTTCCTCTTTTCTTCCTTTCTTCTTCTATGATAGATTTTTGGTTCGTGGTTACCGTGAGGTTACTATCTGCTGCTGCTGCTAAGTCGCTTCAGTTGCGTCCAACTCTGCAATCCCATAGACGGCAGCCCACCAGGCTCCTCTGTCCCTGGGATTCTCCAGGCAAGAACACTGGAGTGGGTTGCCATTTCCTTCTCCAATGCATGAAAGTGAAAAGTTAAAGTGAAGTCGCTCAGTCATGTCCAACTCTTCGTGACCCCATGGACTGCAGCCTTACCAGGCTTCTCTGCCCATGGGATTTTCCAGGCAAGAGTTCTGGAGTGGGGTGCCATTGCCTTCTCCGAGGTTAACATCTACATAAATATATATATATTTATGTAGATGTATGATAAATATATATATATATATATATATATAATTCGGATGGAAGAGCCTGGTAGGCTACAGTCCATGGGGTTGCAAAGAGTTGGGACACAACTGAGAGACTTCACTATCACTATATATAATTCCAAGGACAGAGGACCTGGTAGGGTCACAAAGAGTTGGACAAGACTGAGCTAATAACTTTCACTTTCATACACACACACACACACACACACACAAACACACACACACAAACACGTAATTGCTGATCTCTTGATTTCAAATGCATTTTAAAAATCCTGCATTGTACTCTGCTCCCCTCATGATTACTGTTTTTGATATTATATTTTACATCTAATTATTTTCTGTATCTCTTATCTGCTTATTGTGGATAATCTTATGTGAGTTTTCTTGAGTGTTATGCATTGCTTTTCCTATGCTGCTTTTAGTACTCTCTACCTTTAATTTTGCCATTTTAATTACAATGTGTTTTGGTGTGTTCCTCTTTGAATTCATCCTGTATGAGATTCTCTGCACTTACTGGTTTTGGATACCTGTTTCTTTTCCCAGGTTAGGGAATTTTTTAGCTATTATGTCTCCGGATATGTTTATACCCTTTCTCTCTCTTTTCTCCTTCAGGGACCCCTATAATGTGAATACTAGTATGCTTGATATCGTCTCAGAAGCATCGTTAACTGTCTGCATTGCCTTTCATTCTTTTCTTTTTTTAAGCATCAATGATTTCTGATACTCTGTCTTACTGATACTCAGCTTATCGATCTTTTTCTCCATATTATTTAGTCTCCTGTTGATTCTTTCTAGTGTATTTTTCACTTCAGTTATTGTGTTCTTCATCTCTGTTTGCTAGCTCTTTATATTTTCTAATTCTTTGTTGAAAGTTTCTAACTTCTCTCTCTGTGCATCTATTCTTCTCGTTAGTTTTTTGATGATCTTTATGGTCATTACTCTAAAATTTTTCTCAAGTAGATTGTCTATTGCCCCTTCACCTAGTTCTTCTGGGTTTTTATATTGTTTCTTCATTTGGAACATATTCTTCTGTCACATAATTTTCCCTAACTTGCTGTTTTTATGTCTGTGTACTTGATATATTAGTTACATTTCTCAACACTGGAGAAGTGGCCTTGAAGGGGAAGTCTAATGCATCCCAGCAGCACACTCACCTTTCATTACCAGAGCTATATGTTCTAGGTGTGCCCCCTATTTAGGCTATGTGGGTCCTTCTGTTGTGGTGGGCTGATTACCGTGGGTAATCTGGCAGGCTTTGTTAGCCTTGGTCTGGTTGGTTGCCAGGCCCTTCCTTGGGGAAGGGCTGTTGAACACTAGTTTCTGGGGCCAGGTTACGAGGTGGCTGGATTCTGAACCCTGTGGAGCCCTGGGCCTGTTACTGGTTCATTGATAAGTGGAGTTGGGGTCCAGGAGATCCTGGGGCTGTTGCCCCCACACTGGTGGGTAAGGCCAGGCCCTAGACCTAGTGATGGTTCACGGGTAGCCAGAGTTAGGTCCTATGGTTTGGCTGTGGGACCCAGGGATCCCAGAGTTATTATTGGACTGTTGGTGCCTGGGACTGGCTCCTGACACAGCTGCCTGTGGGATCTGGCATGTCTCAAAGCTTTGTTGACCTGTTGCTGGGCACAGGGCCCAGCCAGTCCTAGGGCAGGTGCTGGCCTGCTGGTAGTTGGGCTCAGACCACAGGCTGTGGGGCTTTGGTTGTCTTGTGGTTAGTATGCACCCACTGCCCTGTGAGACTATTTCCAAGGCTAGAGCAGGATCACTGGTGGGCAGAGCTAGGGATTCTGGGGCTGATGCCTACCCACCTGTGATGCAACAGGGCCCAGCTGCATGGTTCTGGGGTCCTGCTTGTAGTGCCTGCACATTGATGTGTGGGGCCAGGTCCTGGGCCCCTAGCTGGGCAGAGACATACTGCTCGTGCTGTGAGCTCAGAAAGTCTGGAGGTAGACCATCTGCTGCCTAGCTGATTCTTACAGGCTGTTGGGCAAGGGCATTGCTGGGCCCTAAGGCTAATCAGCTAGAAGGAGGATTCCAAAATGGTGCTTGTCAGCAAGTGTCCATGTGGTACAATAAGCTCTCCCAAATGGCTGCCACCAGTGTCTGTATCCACACGGTGAGCTGTTGTGGCCTCATGCCTTTCCAGGGGTCTCTCCAAGATTAGCAGACCCAACAGCATTACCTAGGCTTCTTTCAAATTACTGCTTCTTCTCTGGGTCCTGGAGAATGTGATATTTTTTGTGTGCCCTCTGAAAGTGAAGTGTCTATTTCCCCTAGCCTCCTAAGACTTCTGAAAGTAAGCCCCACTGGCCTTCAAAACCAAACATTCTAGGAGTTATTTTCTAGGAGTATACCATAATGGAACAGAATATGAAAAAGAATACATATATTAAAGTGCTTTTATGAAAGCAGTTTTGAACTCACAAATTCATTGAAAGGGTCTTAGCAATCTTTAAGGATCTTTAGGTCACATGTCCAAATAAAGAGACTGACTCAGAATGATAGGATGCTTTTTGCTGAACCATATTAAAGTGACATTTTAAATAGCATATTTTGTAGTTATTCTGTAGGAATTAAAATTATAGGCTATTTGCTTCCAAATTTCCTTTCAAGTTATCTGCTGCAAGCCATCTCAAAACTGAAGTGAAATGAGTCAAAATGTTTTCAAGTTTAGGAACATTTTATTTTTCTGTCACATGATAGATTCTGTTTTTCTTCTTTTCTTAGAAAGGCTACTGGCTTGGAAGGCCTACAAGCATTAGGAAAAAGGAAGATATGCATGTTGTTAGTACAGTTCAAAATGCTTATTTTGAAGAAGAACCTGTTGGTTTGACGGCTGGTATCAGGATTCAACATTTGTACAAGGTATTATTTACAGGTCTCTTTTCCCCTGTACTATTGAAAAGTAATTTACAACACATAGTAAATTAATTATCTGATGCAAAGAGCTAACTCATTGGAAAAAACTCTGATGCTGGGAAGGATTGAAGGCAAAAGGAGCAGATGGTGGCAGAGGATAAGATGTTTAGATAGCATCACCAACTCAATGGGCATGAATTTGAGCAGACTCTGGGAGACAGTGAAGGAGAGGGAAGCCTGGCATGCTGTAGTCCATGTGGTTGCAGAGTCAGACACAATTTAGCAACTGAACAATAAAAATAACAAATGTTTGTCACTGGCCATAAGCCTACTCCCATATGATGTTAATAAAAGGTTATAGTCAGCAGGCTTATTATTTAATGAGACAAAATGAAATTTATGCAAATAAAATAAAAATCCATGTTTTCCTCTATTTACTTCTGAATAGAATTCGTCTTTGTATAGATGATGACTGTGTCTGCTACAAGTCTTCTGTCATAGGAGTTAATTTTTCATTGGAACTGTGAAGACTTGTTATGTAAATACAAATTTCTGTTCACCACTCTGGCTTTACTTATTCTACAAGTTATATATTAGGCCATTTGTTTACACTATCCTCTTTTGAAGTGTTCTGCAAGGACATGTTCTGAGACATATCAGTTTATCTGGATTAACTGCAGGCATGTATCATTCAGGTAACCCATATATCTGCTGGCATTCTCTTGGGCCTCAAGGTGATACTTCATGTATGTATCATTCAGGTAACCCGTATGTCTAATGGCATTTTCTCGGGCCTCAAGGAGATACTTCAGCTTAACTTGAACCGCTAATCTCACAATTTGTGGAAACTCATATATCTCTTCAAAATTTCTGCTAATCATTTGTGGGTATTAGGAAGAGGATAGGACTTTTTATTCTATTATGGTTTTCTCTGCCTCCAGCATATTGCATTATGATTCTGTCTTTATCACATCACTGTAGATGTAGCACTGTATTTTCATTGTATTTTCTCAGGAAGTCCATTCAAATCACAGTTTTGTGATTTATGATAGGGTTATATTAACAGCCACATGAGCCATTTCACCACCCATATCCTTTCTCATCTCTGTTTTCACTTTTTCACCAGCATTGTCCCTGAGAGCTTCCTCTAATTTGTGTAGTAGTTCATATTTTCCTAGCTCTTTCCCCCAGACTTGCATATCCAGACTTATGAGTACTTAGCAGAACCAAGGACTTTTTATGTACTATTTATTTATTTATTCAGAAGTTCAACAAACAGTTCCTTAGCACCTTTTATGTTGTAGAAACTGATTGGTATTGGAAATATAGTTGTAAAATATTCAGATAAAATCTCCCTTTTAAAGGAAATGTAAGCAAACAGTTTGGGGTACTCCTGCCTCCAAGTAGGATGGGGAAGTTCTTGGTAGTCTGACACTCAAACTTAAAACAGTTGAAGAAAGCAGATAAATTATATTTATCAGACAACTGCAGAAGCTCTAAGGACTAGATTATTTTCAGTTCTGAAAAATAAGCAATCCTTTTAAACTGACCTTAGAAATACTGGCCATTTTCTCTCTTGTAGCTATTTTCTCACTAGGGACTGAGAATCAATCCCTGCACCCTCTACTCCAAATAAGAACTCTACTGAAATAAAAAGGCGCTTGAGCATTTTGGTGGTTATAGTTGGCTGGCATGACATTTTGGAAACATGAAGCGGTCCCATGTGATCAAGTTTCCCTTTGAGATATTTAAACTGATGTAGAGAGCTTTAAGTGGGATTCTGGGAAACTAGATCAAGGATTCTAAAAGGCAGCATGAAATCTGTAAACCTGTGAAGCTCAGAAGCCAAAGTCACACTGGAGGAAAAGCACACAATTGACCTCCCCACCCCAGACACCTGGTATATTTGGAGTTGTAACAAGTAGAAAGCTAAAGAACTATATTCAAAACTATAAAGGACAGAATAGAATCTCCTTTGGGCTTACTGGACTGAAGATATATAGACCTGCAAGATATTCCATCAGAAGTTTAAGAGGACCATTCTTACAGAGTAAGAATGAACTAGGATAGCTCAAATCTTTCTAAACTTCCAATTGGTTTTTCACTCCACTGAATTCCAGGTTAGATGTAATTGATGACCTCTTTCCCTTATCTATTTAATCAAGAAAAGGGGTTACTTTCAGATGGAAGATGGCTGGAGCCTCCTTGGTTATTTTATACAAAATGCATAGCACAAATAAAGAATTACTAGACATGTGAAGAAGTGCAAGATAGTGACCAGTAACTAAGAATAGGAACATACCATGGAAGCAGACATGCAGATTACCTAGAAATAGGAGTTAGCAGAGAAAGATTTTACAAGAACTATGAAAGCTGAAATAAAGAACATATTAAAAGATTGATATTCTCATCTGAATGGCTAAAATAAAAACATTTGACAATAGTATTTGTAGCAAGGATATGGAAAAAGGTTATATTTCTAGCAATACAAATCAATATAACAACTGCGGAAACCTATAGTGCTTGGGAACATATTCAAAGTTGAGCTTGGAAACAGAAATTATTCCCCAGTAATACAGAAATTTTAGTGCAAAGAACTTAGTAATAAAAACAGGTAAAAATACTGATAGAAATAAATCAAACTTTAAAGAATATAGACATAGTAGATTAGAGAATAGGCACTACCTCTAAGACTCAGGAGGCAGTACTCACTGGAAGAACAAACTTGGAAACATTTCTTCCTCTCTACCAAGGATGAGGTCAAACTTACTTTACTGAAGGCTGTGGTTCTGTAGCTGCGAGAATGGTAAGAAGTTTGCTGAGGTACCATAGGCTGTGTCTGGCAACTGGAAAAACCTCGTGACAGAGAAACATGACAGGAAACTTCTTGCTTGGGTCCTGGAAAGAGAAGCCACCGGATGTGGTAATGATGAGGCTTGCTGAGGTGCTAGTGCTACCTTCTATGAAGCCACCACTGAGTAAATGATGAAGTCTGACTGGAAATCTGCCTGAAGGGATAATGGTAAGACTCCGAAAAAGATGATTATATTATGTATTATAGAATGTATTACATCATGAGGGAAACAAGATGATTGGATAATAACTTGGACATACAACAAGAATGAGAAGTAATTTTGATGGAATAGTGAAAGAAAGCCTCTCTGTGAAGGTGATCTTTGTGTTGAAATCTGAAAGATGTAGATAAATCAGGGAGTTGAAAAATGAGAGATAAAAGATTAAAACAGAACATTAAATCCAAGTTCTGAGGTGGAAAAAACATTGTCATATATTTGAAGGAGCAAACAGAGAAGAAATGGTTGAAACAAGTTTGAAGAGATAGAAGCCAGATAAGGTAGGAACCATTAGGTCACAGTAAAGTTCAATAAACTTTGGACTTGAAAAATATTTGAAAGTCGCTAAAGGAGTATGATTGCTATAAGAACATAATCTGATTTATGCTTTGAAAATATTCTCTGACTGTGGTGTGGAGAATTACTGAGAGGAAGATGAATAAGGAAGTTTCTGTAATCATAACAGCTTGGACTAGGGTGGTGTCAGTGAATTTGAGAGAGAAGTGAACTGTTTAAGGCTGTTTTCTGTAATTAGAATTGTAAAGAGTGCAGCAGGTTGAAGGAAAAGGAGGAAACTCATTTGATTTGGGTTTCTGACTTGAACAATTGAGTGGATAGTGGTGATATTTACTGATATGGAAAAGACTGGAGAAGAATTACAGTTTTTTTTATTTAAAAGTGGAGGCTTGAGGAAATTAACAGATCTCTTTTGGATATAAGTTTGAAGTACCATTTAAGCAAACATCCAGGTGAGATATCAAACAGTTTTAGAAGTCTGGAGTTTAGGCAAATTTAAAGCCTGGTATGCATTTGAAATTTATCAGCAGAGAGATGACATTTAAAACAAATATCAGGATGAAGGCTTAAGGAGAAAATGTAGATGCACTTTAATTATAATGTAGTATTTTCCATTACTCTCTATATTCGTTCTTTTCTCAGCATCTGTTCAAGTTAGCAGGAAGGGTTTAAGAGATGAATTCTAAAACAAGTATGCTTGATTCCCACCTCTTCCATGTATTTTTTATTTCAAAAATATCTGAGCTTAATTTTATTCATTTGCAATGTGGGGAATTGTAGCTACCATATAGGTTTGCTTTATGGGTTAATTGTGAGATGTGGTATATAAAACCAAACAGTGCTTGGGACATAGTAGATATTTTGAAGAGTTCGTTCTCTTCCTTTACCGACTGCTTCTCCCTCTCTACCATCACTTGTACCTACTGGTCTTTGAAAAATAACCAATTTTTGTCCCTGTGGCTTCGAACATATTTCTCTAAAAAATATTTAACCTTACTGTTTCTATTATTTTATCCTTACCTAACTCCCTGGATAATTTAATTTTATCTTCCACCATGGTCCTGGGAAGACTGAATTTCCTATTATCAATAAATGAAATGATGTTATCTTAGTTTTACCTACCTGCTTTCACTCTACTTGATATCCTAATCTGCAAAGGTCAAGGAGGCAAGTAGATATGATTTTTCTCATTCATGAAAGTTGATGATTTTTTTTTCCATTACAGATAGACCTTAAATATATTTTATTTTTAGAACAGTCTTATATTTGTAGAAAATGAGAAGATAGTACAGGTCCCCATATATTTGTGTATTTTCAGTATTTTCTGTTATTAACATATTAATATGGTACACATGTCACAATTAAAAACAAATGTGAAATGATAGGATGGTGTCAGCATCATAGCAGCATATGTTGCTTTGTCTTTCTCCTTCAGTCTACAACCAGTAAAATATCCATAACTCAGCAAAGTTGCATCTCTGCAACAGACACGGTTGCCAGAGAATTCCATACATCTGTGCAACTACATAGAGTGGACTAGGAACACACGGAGGCGGTGGCTCTTGAGAGTCCCTTGGACTGCAAGGAGATCCAACCAGTCCATCCTAAAAGAAATAAGTCCAGAATATTCTTTGAAAGGACTGATGGTGAAGCTGAAACTCCAATATTTTGGCCACCTGATGTGAAGAGCTGACTCATTTGAAAAGACCCTGATGCTTGGAAAGATTGAAAGTGGGAGGAGAAGGGGACGACAGAGGATGAGATGGTTGGATGGCATCACTGACTCAATGAACATGAATTTGAGTAAACTCTGGGAGTTGGCGATGGACAGGGAGGCCTGGCGTTCTGCCATCCATGGGGTTGCAAAGAGTTGGACACGACTGAGTGACTGAACTGAACTGAACTGGGGGTCTGTTTCTGTTTTGTAGGCACTTTCGTGTCATAATTTAGATTCCAAATATAGGTGATATCATATATTTTTCTTTCTCTTCAGTTAGTATGATTATCTCTAGGTCCATCCTTGTTGTTTCAAATGGCATTATTTCATTCTTTTTATGGTTTAGTAATATTCTATAGTGTATGTGTACCACATCATCTTTATCTATTCATATGTTGATGGGCATTTATGTTGTTTCCATGTCTTGGCTATTGGGAATATTGCTACCATGAAGATAGGGTTGCATGCAACTTTTTGAATTACATACTGTGTTGAATAGAAGTAGTGAGAGTGGAATTTTAACAAAAAGGTTTTCAGTTTTCACAACTGAGTATCATATTGGATGTTGGTGTGCCATAAATAACTTTTATTATGTTGAGACATGTTCCCTCAATACCTACTTTGGTAAGAGTTTTTTTTTTTAATCATGAACAGATGTTGAATTTTATTGAATGCCTTTTTTCTGCAACTATTGAGATGATCTTGTGGTTTTTGATTTATCTTGATGTGGTGATTCACACTGATGAATTTGCATGTGTTGAACCATCCTTGTGAACTAGCCATGACTTCAACTTGGTTGTGGTATGTGATCTTTTTAAAAATGTGCTGTTGAACTTAATTGCCAACACTTTGACAATTTTCACATCAATATTTATCAAAGATATTGTTCTGTAATATTTTCTGGTAGTGTCTTTGTTTGGTTTTGGTATCAGGGTAATGGTGGCTTCACAGAATGTCTTTGAAAGTATTTTCTCTTCTTCGGTCTTTTGGAAGAGTGTTGAGAAAAATTGGTACAAGTTCTTTGTATGTTTGGAGAAATTTGCCTGTGAAGCCATCAGGCTCTGGACTTTTGTTTGTAGGGAGTTTTTTTTTTTTATGGATACTATTTTTTTTAGTGATTGACCCATCCAAGTTATCTAATTCTTCTTGATTCAGCCCTTCAGTTTTGAACAGCTGCATGTTTCTAAAAAGCCCATTTCTTCTAGGCTGTTGAATTTATTGGCATATAATTTTTCATATTATTATTATGGTATTTTTTGTATTTCCGTGATATCAGTTGTGATTTCTTTTCTTTAATTTCTAATTATATTTACTGGATATTCTCTTTTCCTTTCTTGATGAGACTGTACAGAGATTTATCAATTTTGTTTACCCTTTCAAAGAATCAACTCTTGGTTTTATCGAATTTCTTGTAGTGTTTTTAAAATTAATTAATTCATTTTAATTGGAGGATAATTAGTTAACAATATTGTGATGGTTTTTGCCATACATCAATATGAATCAGCCGTAGGTATACATGTGTCTCCTCCATCTAAACACCCTCCCACGTCCCTCCTCACCCTGTTCCTCCAAGTTGTCACAAAGCACCAGATTTGGGTACCCTGCTTCATACATCAAACTTGCACTGCTTATCTATTTTATATATGGTAATGTATGTGTTTCAATGCTATTTTCTCAAATCATCCCACTCTCTCCTTCTCCCACTGAGTCCAAAAGTCTGTTCTTTACATCTGTGTCTCCTTTGCTGCCCTGTACGTAGGATCATTGGGACCATTTTTCTAGATTCCATATATATGTGCCAATATATGGCATTTTTCTTTCTCTTTCTGACTTAAAACTGACTCAAATGCATTCTTTTTTGTAGCTGAGTAATATTCCATTGTGTATATGTATCCACAACTTCTTTATCCATTCATCTGCCAATGGACATCTAGGTTGCTTCCATGCCCTAGCTATTGTAAATAGTGCTGCAATGGACATTGGGGTACATGTGTTTTTTTTCCAATTCTGGTTTCCTTGGGGTATATGCCCAGTAGTGGGATTGCTGGGTCATGTGGTAGTTTTATTTCTAGTATTTTAAGGAATCTCCATACCATTCACCATAGTGGTTGTACCAGCTTTTATTCCCACCAACAGTGTAAGAGGTTTTCCTTTTCACCATACCCTCTCCAGCATTTATTGTTTGTAGACTTTTTGATGATGGCCATTCTGACTGGTGAGATACCTCACTGTGATTTTCATTTGCATTTCTATATTAATGAGTGACATTGAGCATCTTTTCATGTGTTTATTAGCCATCTGTATGTCTTCTTTGGAGAAGTGTCTGTTTAGGTCTTCTGCTCACTTTTTGATTGGATTGTTCATTTTTATAGTATTGAGCTGCATGGAACACTTGTATCTTTTGGAGGTTAATTCTTTGTCAGTTATCCTGTTTGCTGTCATTTTCTCCCATTCCCAACTTCAGCCTATACTACAAAGCTACAGTCATCAAGACAGTATGGTACTGGCACAAAAATAGAAATATAGATCAATGGAACAAAATAGAAATCCCAGAGATAAATCCAAACAGCTATGGACACCTTATCTTTGACAAAGGAGACAAAAATATACAGTGGAAAAAAGATAATCTCTTCAACAAGTGGTGACAGGAAAACTGAACTGGTCAATTGCATGTAAAAGAATGAAATTGCAACTCTTTGTAACACTATACACAAAAATAAACTCAAAGTAGATTAAAGACCTAAATGTAGGCCAGAAACTATAAAACTCTTAGAGGAAAACATAGACAGAATACTTTCTGACAACAAGATCCTCTATGACCCACCTCCCAGAGTAATGAAAATAAAAACAAATAAGCAACTGGACCTAATTTAAATCAAAAGTTTCCAGTGTTTTTTAAATCTCTATTTGTTCTCTTTCTGGTATTTATTATCATCTTCCTTCTGCTGACTTTACGGTTGTTTGTTCTTTTTCTAATTCTTCTAGATGGTGGGTTAGGTTGTTTATTTGAGATTTTTATTATTGTTTTAGAAAGGCTTGTATCACTATAAACATCCCTCTAAGAACTACTTTTGCTGCATCCCATTGATTCTGTATGACTGTGTCTTCATTGCCATTTGTCTCAAGGTATTTTTAAGTTTGCTCTTGGATTTCATCACTGACTCACTTTTAAAAACATTTTCGGATACCTTTTATTTACTAAAATGTGCATATTTTCAAGGAGACGGTCCAGTACTTTAGAAACTGCAACAAAGCCTTATCTATGTATTTATACATATCTAATAGCCTCCCTAGAGGAGATTTTTCCAGTGGTTACATATGGTTGTGAGAGATGGACTGTAAGGAAGACAGGATGCCAAAAAATTGATGCCTTTGAACTGTGGTGCTGAAGAAGACTTCTGAAAGTCTCTTGGACAGCAAGGAGATCAAACCAGTCAATCTTGAGAGATCAACGCTGAATATTCACTGGAAGGACTGATGCTGAAGCTTAAGCTCCAGTATTTTGGTCATCTGATGTGAACAGACAATTCGTTGGAAAAGTTCCTGATACTGGGGAAGATTGAGGGCAGAAGGAGAAAAGAGTGTCAGAGGAAGAGATGGCTGGATGGCATCACCAGTGCAATGAACATGAACTTGGGCAAACTCTGAGAGATGGTGAGGGACAGGGAGGCTTGGTGTGCTGCAGTCCATGTAGTCGCAATGAGTTGGATGTGACTGGGTGACTGAACAACAACAACAATGGCCTCCCTGATTTAGCCAGAGGTTTTTTTTTTTTTTTTTTAGTTGGAGGCTAATTACTTCACAACATTTCAGTGGGTTTTGTCATACATTGATATGAATCAGCCATAGAGTTACACGTATTCCCCATCCCGATCCCCCCTCCCACCTCCCTCTCCACCCAATTCCTCTGGGTCTTCCCAGTGCACCAGGCCCGAGCACTTGTCTCATGCATCCCACCTGGGCTGGTGATCTGTTTCACCATAGATAGTATACATGCTGTTCTTTTGAAATATCCCACCCTCACATTCTCCCACAGAGTTCAAAAGTCTGTTCTGTATTTCTGTGTCTCTTTTTCTGTTTTGCATATAGGGTTATCGTTATCACCTTTCTAAATTCCATATACATGTGTCAGTATGCTGTAATGTTCTTTATCTTTCTGGCTTACTTCACTCTGTATAATGGGCTCCAGCTTCATCCATCTCATTAGGACTGGTTCAAATGAATTCTTTTTAATGGCTGAGTAATATTCCATGGTGTATATGTACCACAGCTTCCTTATCCATTCATCTGCTGATGGGCATCTAGGTTGCTTCCATGTCCTGGCTATTATAAACAGTGCTGCGATGAACATTGGGGTGCACGTGTCTCTTTCAGATCTGGTTTCCTCAGTGTGTATGCCCAGAAGTGGGATTGCTGGGTCATATGGCAGTTCTATTTCCAGTTTTTTAAGGAATCTCCACACTGTTTTCCATAGCGGCTGTACTAGTTTGCATTCCCACCAACAGTGTAAGAGGGTTCCCTTTTCTCCACACCCTCTCCAGCATTTATTGCTTGTAGACTTTTGGATAGCAGCCATCCTGACTGGCGTGTAATGGTACCTCATTGTGGTTTTGATTTGCATTTCTCTAATAATGAGTGATGTTGAGCATCTTTTCATGTGTTTGTTAGCCATCTGTATGTCTTCTTTGGAGAAATGTCTGTTTAGTTCTTTGGCCCATTTTTTGATTGGGTCATTGATTTTTCTGGAATTGAGCTGCAGGAGTTGCTTGTATATTTTTGAGATTAATCCTTTGTCTGTTTCTTCATTTGCTATTATTTTCTCCCAATCTGAGGGCTGTCTTTTCACCTTACTTATAGTTTCCTTTGTCAGAGGTCTTTACATACATGCAAAGATATTTTTCCTGGCTTAATAGCATTCATGTATTTGTTATGTCTAATGTACCTCCTTCTAAAAGAAATTGAAGTGCTCTCTATATAATAATGTGTGTACATGTGTGTGTGTGTATGGTTTTAATTGCTATCTATATGATGGAATCTCGAATTTATCCAATTCAAATCTCTCCTTTGGGCTCTAAACTATAGACTCCCAAGTATCCAAACAAGATGCTGGGAAATTCTCAGAGATAAATTGATACAATTCATCCAGTACAAATCTAAAGACTACATGTCTGTATTATTACATCAATATTATATGTCATTTTAAAATAAAACTCTGATGTACATTCTTTCTTACTATAATGCAAAATAGCCAATAAGTATTATTTTGTAATTATCTCCAGTTCCTCAGTTAGAGAATTCATTTCTTTAACAATTTTTATTTCTTTAGTGTTATAAATATATTTAAAAAGTAATGCTAAATCTAGTAAAAGAATATGAATTATAAAAGTATTTTGAGGTACTTATTTTTGATCATATATTTTTGTTTTTAGATTAATAATAACCAAAACATACTTCTTCACTGTATTTTGCAAATGTGCATCATTGTAAATAAAGCTGATACATGGAAATTGGAATTTATACATAATGTATGTTAATATTTAAATATTTTATTTACAGAAGGATTCTTTATTTTGAAAGTAACTAATAATAATCTAATTGAAAGTGAAAGTTTTCCAACATATAAAAAAATGCTTTTTATTTGATTATATTAAAGTAGACAATGACACAGAAAAATGGAAAGATATACCATGTTCTTGGATTGGAAGAGTCAATATTGTCAAAATGACTATATTACCCAAAGCAATCTAAAGATTTGATGAAGTCCCTATCAAATTACAATGACATTATTCACAATTTAGAAAAAAATCTTCAAATTTGTATGGTAACATAAAAGATCATGAATAGCTAAAGTAATCTTGAAAAAGGAAAACATCTGGAAAAACCGGCTCCCTGACTTCAGACTATACTACAAAGCTATAGTCTTCAAAATAATACATTACTGGCACAAAACAGAAATGTAGATTAATGGAACAGGGCAGAAAGCCTGTAAATAAACCCACACACACTATGGTCAATCAATTTATAACAAATGAGGCAAGACTATACAATGAAGGAACTCTACAGCTACATGTAAAACAAATGAACTTAGAACATTTTTTAACACCACACACAAAAATAAACCCAAAATGTATTAAAGATAAATGTAAAACTAAAACTCTTAGAGGAAAACAGGCAGAACACTCTTTGACAAAAATGCAGTGATATCTCTTCTGAGCTGTCTCCTAGAATAATGGAAATAAAAACAAAAATAAACAAATGGGCCTAATTAAACTCAAAAGCTTTTGCACAGCAAAGGAAACCATAAAAAATGAAAAACAACCCACAGAATGGGAGAATATAATTGCAAATGATATGATCAAAGTGATTAGTCTCCAAAATCTACAATGAAGCTCAAGATTAAAAAAATTAAAAAATGGGCAGAAAACCCAACTAGAAATTGCTATAAAGAAAACATAGATGGCCAAGAGTCACATGGAAAAATGCTCAACCTTGCTAATAATTAGAGAAATGGAAATCAAAATTATAATGAGGTATCACTTCACACCTGTTGGAATGGCTATCATCAAAATATCAGCAAAAAATAAACATTAAAGAGGGTATGGAGAAAAGAGAATTTTTCTGCAATGTTGAAAGGAATGTAAATTGGTAGGGCCACTATAGAGAACAATATGGGGAGGTTTTTAGAGATGGAGCTGCAATGTGGTCCAGAGGCAAAACTCCTGGGCATATATCCAGAGTAAAACATGGTTCAGAAAGATACATACACCCCCAATGTTCACTGCAATGCTGTTTACAATAGCCAAGATATGGAAACAACCTAAGTATCCATTAACAGAGGAATGATAAAAGAAATGGTAGTACATATATACAATGGAATATTGCTCAGCCATTAAAAAGAATGAAATAATGTCATTGGCAGCAACATGGATGGACCTGGAGATGATCATACTCAGTTCAGTTCAGTTCAGTTGCTCAGTTGTGTCCGACTCTTTGTGACCTCATGGACTGCAGCACACCAGGCCTCTGTGTCCATTGCCACCTCCCAGAGTTTACTCAAACTCATGTCCATTGAGTCAGTGATGCCATCCAACCATTTCATCCTCTGTTGTCCCCTTCTCCTCCTGGCTTCAATCTTTCCCAGCATCAGGGTCTTTTCCAAATGAGTCAGTTCTTCTCATCAAGTGGCCAAAATATTGGAGCTTCAGCTTTACCATCAGTCCTTCCAATGAATATTCAGGACTGATTTCCTTTAGGATGGACTGGTTGGATCTCCTTGCAGTCCAAGGGACTCTCAAGAATCTTCTCCAACACCGCAGTTCAAAAGCATCAATTCTTCAGTGCTCAGCTTTCTTTATAGTCCAACTCTCACATCCATACATGACTACTGGAAAAACCATAGCTTTGACTAGACGGACCTTTGTTGACACAGTGAAGTTAAGTGAAACAAGTCAGGAGAAGACACATATAATATGATAGTATTTATATGCAGAATTTTAAAACATGATACAAATAAGCTTATTTACAAAACAGAACAGATTCACAGACTTAGAGAATGAACTTATGGTTACTGGGGAAAGGATTGGGAGGAGGGCTAGACTGAGAGTTTGGGATCTACTGTATAACACATGGGATGCTGCTCAATATTCTGTAATAAATGGGAAAAGAATTAGAAAATGAATATATATGTGTGTGTGTGTGTATATATATATAAAACTGAATCACTTTGCTGTACACCTGAATTTAACACAGTACTGTTAATCAACTATGCTCCAATATAAAATAGAAACTAAAAAATCTACAGCAAAATAATTAAAAATCTCTATCAATAAACTTAAATAAATATATTTTTATCCTTTGATTAATGTTTCAATTTTAAAAATCTATTTTGGAGATATAATTTAAAAACACAGGGATCTATACACAAAAAAATCACTGCGATGCTATCAAATAAAAATTTAAAAAATTTTTCCATAGTAAGAGAATTATCAAGTACATTAAGATTTTTACTGTATTATATTATAATTTTTAAAAGCTAAATACACATATAAAGAATATATAGAGAAGTGAGAAAATTCTAAAAGTTTAGAGAAAATACAGAATAGAAAATTGTGTGCATATATGTGTGTAGTCTCAGTGAGGAAAATTGCAATACGGTGAACAAAAATTGTTAAAAGAGCCCATGGTGGAATACAGGTGACTTTTATTTCCTTATTTATAAGATTCACTGATTTTTTAGTAACATGTTGTTTAGTCTCCATGTAATCTTTTTTTTTTTTCTTATTTCTTTTCTGTGGTGGGTTTCTAGTTTCATGCCACTGTGGTCTGAAAAGATAGCTGAAGTAATTTCTGTATTCTTAAATTTGTTGAGATTCATCTTGTGTCCTTGTATGTGGTCAGTCCTAGAGACTGTTCCATGTGCACTTGGAAAGAATGTGTATTCTGTTTTTTTAATGTAATACCCTATATATATAAAGAAGACTTAACTGTTCTACTGTATCATTTAATTTCTCTGCTGTGTTACTGATCTTCTGTTTACAAAATCTGCCCACTGATGTGAGTTGGGTGTTAAAATATCCAATTATTATTGTGCAAGTGTGCACTTAGTCATGTCTGGCTTTTTGCAACCCAGTGGACTGTAGACAGCTTGGTTCCTCTGTCCATGGAATTTCCCAGGCAAAATCACTGGAGTGGGTTGCCCTTTTCTACTCCAGGGAATCTTCCCAATCCAGCAATTGAACCCATATCTCTTGAGCCTCTGGCATTGGCAGGCAGATTCTCTACCACCGCACCAACTTTATATCTGTTAGTGTTTGTTTTATGTATTTGGATGCAAAATGATTCAGTTATACCCCTAAAATGTGCATATTTGTTGATGAGTGTAATACTCTCTTCTTGCATTTATTCTTTTATAATATTCTTTTTTATTTCTTTATGGCCTTTGTTTTAAAGTCTATTTTTTTCCTCATATGAATACTGTTATACCCATTTTCCTCTAATTTCCATTTGAATGAAATGTCTTTTTCATCTTCTCACTTTCAGCCTATATCTGTCTTTTGCACTGAATATTCTCTTCTAAGCAGCTAGACTCCTGTGTGTTTTTAATCCAATCTTCCACTCTATGTCTTTTGATTGCAGCATTTAAGCCATTGACATAAGGTAATTATCAATAAATATGTATTTATTGCCATTTTAAACCTAATTTTCCAGTTGATTCTGTGTTTCTTTGTTGATTTCTTCTTTGTTCCTTTCTTTTTCTTTTTGTTCTTCCTTTTGTTGTTTGATTAGTTCCTTTTGTATTGTGTTCTCTTGTTTTTTGGTTTTTGTGAAACTATCATATGTTTGTGATTATCTTGTTTTTCAAGTATGTTAACATTTTCCTATATCTAACTGCTTTAGACTGATTTTCTTATAGGCTTAAACACATTGTAAAAAATATCTGCATTTTGTTATTCTACTTCTTCACACTTATTGGCTTTTTTGTCCTCTTTTACATCTTCACATTTACCCTTTTGCTGTTCACTGCTTTCACAAAAAAAATTTTATTTTATTTTATTTTTTAAAAATCTGTATACTGGTTTATTTAAGTAATTTCCTTTTCAATTCTGATTTTCTCTTTTCTATGGATTCTTATTTCTTATCTATTTAGAAAATATCTTTCAATATTTCCTTTATGATAGGTTTCATTTTAGTTTAGTTCTTTTAGTTTTTCCTGTCTCATAAATTCTTTATCTCTCCTTCTATTCTAAATGATAATCTTTCTGGAAAGAGTATCTTATGTTGCAGATTTTCCTCTTTCAAGATTGTGAATGTATCTTGCTACTCCCTTTTGGCCTGCAACATTCTTGTAGTGAAACCAGTTGATTGCCTTAAGGAGATTTCCTTGCTATCAATTTTTTCCCCCCTCTCCTTGCCTTCAGCATCCTCTCTTTACATTTAACTTTTGCTTTCCTGGTGGCTCAGACAGTAAAGAATCTGCTTGCAATTCAGGAGACCTGGGTTTGATCCCTGAGTTGGGAAGATCTCCTGGAGAAGGGAATGGCAACCCACTCCAGTATTCTTGCCTGGAGAATTCCATGGACAGAACAGCCAGGCGGGCTACAGTCTATGGGGTTGCAAAGAGTTGGACATGATTGAGCAACTAACACTTTCACTTTCTTTCTTTGCCAGTTTATAGTATGTCTGGTGTAAGTCTGTTTGGGTTCATATGGTCTGGAGCTCTCTATGCTTCCTGTATCTGGATATCTCTTTCCTTCTTCTTCTTTTTTTTTTTGCTTTTCTTGTTATTTTGCTTCCCTAGTAGTTCAGCTGGTAAAGAATCTGCCTGCAATGCAGTAGACCTGGGTTCAGTCCTGGAGTTGGGGAGATCCCCTGGAGAAGGGAAAGGCTACCCACTCCAGTATTCTGGCCTGGAGAATCCCATGAACTGTATAGTCCATGGGGTCGCAAAGAGTCAGACATGGTTGAACGACTTTCACTTCACTTCACTTCTTTAGGTTTGGAAAGTTTTCAGTCATAATTTCTTCAAGTACCTTTTTTGATCTTTCTTTACTTTTTCTTCTTTTGTTGGAATTTATTCATCACTTATTCATTTTGTATTATTCAATCTTCTGTTCATTGTTTCTAGCTCAGCTTTTGCCTCAGCAAATGAGATTTCTATTTTTTCTTGGTTCTTTATAGTTTCTAGTTTCTTTATATAATAATCTGAATTTTTATTGATAGCCTTTCATTGTCTCCTTTTTGCACTCTGTGTCTATCAGGCTGGAGAGGTCTGTTTCATCGTTTGTTCTTTTAGGGGAGTTGTCTTGGTCTTTTATCTGGGAGTTGTTCCTCTACTTCTTTTTATCTATGTTTCTCTTACTTTGTGAGTTTAGGAGAAACAATTATCTACCATGGTCTTAGAGGGCTATTTTATGTGGTAGCATCCCTGTGTAGCCTGAATGACTTTGATATTGTTGATGCCAATGCTGTTTTTAGTATGGATGACTGCTGCTTCTTTCCTCAATGTGTCCTGGCTTTTATCCCCTTGATATGTAGTGTGACTGGTCTTATGGTGATCAGAACCTACCCTGCATGTTAAGCAGTGCCTCCTCTTTTCCCTGTGGTTGTCACAGCCTTATCAGGGGCAGGATCTGCACCTTAGTTGTTGGAGTAGGAACCCCTCATCTTTCTGATCTGCACTGTGAAGTAGGTGGTATTGCAGTGCTCCCATTGGGAGAGGAACCACCAAGTATTCCTCCACTAGAGCTGTCCGTCAGGGATTGCACTCTGTCATATCATTGGTCACCCATTGTGCAGGGTCACACAGTACACTGTTTCGACACTGCTCTCAGCCCTGCCTCAACCATGGAAAAGCTGACAATTTGCTCCAGTGTCCTTCAGGTGTTATTTTTAACAAGGCAACCAGTGTGGATCCACTGGATACGTGACTGATAAATTTTAGTAGATGAGGCAGAGAGAGCTATGGGTAAGGAAATCCCAAGCTTCTGCCTTGTACATCCAGATAGATAATGGTGTAACTTACTCAGAAAAGGAATATAGCAGGAGGAATACATTTTCAGATGAGTGAAAGTGAAAGTCAGTCAATGGTGTCCAACTCTTTGTGACCCCATGAGCTATAGAGTCCACGGAATGCTGCAGGCCAGAATACTGGAGTGGATAGCCTTTCCCTTCTCCAGGGGATCTTCCCAACCCAGGGATCGAACCCAGGGCTCCTACATCGCAGGCAAATTCTTCACCAGCAGAGCCACAAGAAGCTGAAGTTCTGTGAAGACATACAAGACCTTCTGGAACTAACACTCAAAAAAAGATGTCCTTTTCATCAGAGGGGACTGGAATGAAAAAGTAGGAAGTCAAGAGATACCTGGAGTAACAGGCAAGTTTGGCCTTGGAGTACAAAATGAAGCAGAGCAAAAGCTAATAGAGTTCTGCCAAGAGAATGCACTGGTCATAGCAAACACCCTCTTCCAACGACACGAGAGACGACTCTACACATGGACATCACCAGATGGTCAATACCAAAATAAGATGGACTGTATTCTTTTCAGCTGAAAAAGGAGAAGCCTTATAGACTCAGCAGTGCAAAATTAAGACTTAAACTGAAAAAAGTAGGGAAAACCACTAGATGATTCAGGTATGACCTAAATCAAATCCCTTACAATTATACAGCAGAAATGACAAATAGATTCAAGGGATTTCATCTATAGATAGAGTGCCTAAAGAATTATGGACGGAGGTTCATAACGTTGTACAGGAGGCAGTGATCAAGACCATTTCCAAGAAACAAAAATGAGAAAAGGCAAAATGGTTGTCTGAGGAGGCCTTACAAATAGCTGAGAAAAGAAGGCAGAGTTCCAAAGAAAAGCAAGGAGAGATAAGAAAGCCTTCCTTGTAATCAGTGCAAAGAAATAGAGGAAAACAATAGAATGGGAAAGAATAAAGATCTCTTCAAGAACGTTAGAGATACCAAGGAAACGTTTCATGCAAAGATGAGCACAATTAAGGACAGAAATGGAATGACTCTAACAGAAGCAGAAGATACCAAGAACAGGTGGCAAGAATGCACAGAAGAACTATACAAAAGGGATCTTAATGACCTGGATAGCCACAGTGGTGTGATCACTCACCTAGAGCCAGATATCCTGGAATGTGAAATCAGGTGGGCCTTAGGAAGCATCACTACAAGCAAAGCTACTGGAGGTGATGGAATTGCAGTTGAGATATTTCAAATCCTAAAAGATGATGCTGTGAAAGTGCTGCACTCAATATGTCAGCAAATTTGGAAAACTCAGCAGTGGCCACAGGACTGAAAAAGGTCAGTTTTCATCCCAATCCCAAAGAAAGGCAATGCCAAAGAATATTCAAACTACTGCACAATGGCACTCATCTCACATGCCAGCAAAGTAATGCTCAAAATTCTCCAAGCAAGGCTTCAACAGTATGTGAAGCGAGAACTTCAAGATGTTCAAGCGATTTAGAAAAGGCAGAGGAACCAGATATCAAATTGCCAGCATCTGTTGGATCATAGAAAAAGCAAGAGCATTCCAGAAAAACATCTGTTTTATTGACTATGCCAATGCCTTTGACTATGTGGATCACAACAAACTATGGAATGTTCTTAAAGAGATGAGAATACCAGACCACCTGACCTGCCTCCTGAGAAATCTGTATGTAGGTCAAGAAGCAACAGTTAGAACTGGACGTGGAACAGCAGACTGGTTCCAAATTGAGAAAGGAGTGTATCAAGGCTGTATATTGTCATCCTGCTTATTTAACTTATATGCAGAGTACATCATAGGAAATGCTGGGCTGGGTGAAGCACAAGTTGGAATCAAGATTGCCAGGAGAAATATCAATAACCTCAGTTATTCAGATGACACCATCCTTATGGCAGAAAGCAAAGAAGAATTAAAGAACCTCTTGATAGAAGTGAAAGAGAAGAGTGAAAAGGCTGGCTTAAAGCTCAACATTCATAAAACTAAGATCATGACATCTGGTCCCATCACTTCATGGCAAATAGATGGGGAAACAATAGAAACAGTGACAGACTTTATTTTCTTGGGCTCCAAAATCAGTGCAGATAGTGACTGCAGCCATGAAATTGAAAGAAGCTTGCTCCTTGGAAGAAAAGCTATGACCAACCTAGACAGCATATTAAGAAGCAGACATTACTTTGCAGACAAAGATCCGTCTAGTCAAAGCTGTCCAGTAGTCATGCATGGATGTGAGAGTTGGACTATAAAGATAACTGAGCACCAAAGAATTGATGCTTTTGAGCTGTGGTGTTGGAGAAGACTCTTGAGAATCCCTCGAACTGCAAGGAGATCCAACCAGTCTATCCTAAAGGAAATCAGTCCTGAATATTCTTTGGAAGTACTGATGCTGAGGCTGAAGCTGCAATATTTTGGCCACCTGATGCGAAGAACTGACTCATTTTAAAAGACCCTGATGCTGGGAAAGATTGAAAGCAGCAGGGGAAGGGGACAACAGAGGATGATATGATTGGATAGCATCACTGATGCGAAGGACATGAGTTTGAGCAAGCTCTGGGAGTTGGTGATGGACAGGGAAGCCTGGCATGCTGTAGTCCATGGGGTTGCAAAGAATTGAACACAACTGAGCGACTGAACTAACTAATTAGTATAGTTTGAAGTGCTTATAGGACAACCACATATAATGAGTTTTTGCATTAAGTTCAGGAATTTAGCAGAAAGACATTGACTGGAGCAGATTGTAATATATCAGCTTCATGACAGTGAATGGATCAAAGTGGGACTCCATGAAATTGTTCAGAAAAACTCTTATGGCCCTACTTTGAACTTCTATCCACATTTTGCTTCCATATATAATTGTTCATGATTTTTTTTCTTTTATACTTAGATTTTACCTTTTGAGATTAATGGTCTCTTATTTTCTTATTCTATAGATAATTGATATAAATGCATGCCCTTTATAAGTAATAGTAATAGATATAAATTTTGGGTTTTTTTTGTCTTTTCACAGGAATTCACATTGCAAAATATGACAGTACTAGCAGTTCAAGACTTGTCTTTGAATTTATATGAGGGGCAAATCACTGTCCTTCTTGGTCATAATGGAGCAGGGAAGACTACTACCTTATCTATCCTCACAGGTAAATATTCATGGTTACCTTGACACAGATACTATGGATTAAGCTTTGAAGCTTTTGTGTACTCTTCTTGATATTGACATTGTTATTTAAATGATACATATGGCTGTTTATTAACCTGCTCTCTTTACAAAGTGTAAATCATTTCTTATTAAGCTTAAAAAATCAGTGTTTATTTTTGTTTCTCAGGTGCATCCCACTTCTCACTTTGTAGTGCACCATCCTCATTGGTCAATGCAAAGACTAGAGAACGTTTCTACTTTCACTTATTTATTCCTTTAAATTTCCTTTTATATTACTTTTTTCTGTTCCCCTGCTCCCTTCATAGGAAACCATTATAATTTGTTTGATGTATTGCATAATGTATATTATATATTCTTATGAATATACTTTTACATTTAACAAGAAAATTTCTACTAACATCCAATTGAAAGATTTTTAGTGACCACCCTTACACCCACTACCTAGATGTTACCATTTTATATATTTGTCACAGATCTATTGATCCCATTTTTAGGCATCTGAAAATTAATTTTAGACATTAAGATGCTTCCTAATAAATAATTTAGAATGCATATCATTAACTAGAATTTTTCTTTTGGAATAAAATTTTAATTAAAAAATGCTTAAATTTTAAGTATTCATTTGCTGCATTTTGACATATGCATATCTCTGAATAATCCTGTTGCCTATTAAGATAGATGACTTCACTATTATCCCAGAAAGTGTTCTCATTACTCAAATGATTCACTAAATTACAGATGAGGTAAAACTTGACTCCTGTCATTGGTATACATTAATATGCCAGATATGTGGGTGAAAACTAAGAATGCAGTGTTGAGCAGAAAGTCCTTCCCTTCAAAGATCTTATAGTTGAGCAAGGATTTGATGAGTAAATAGAAATTTTATAACATCTCGAGAAGTGAAAAATAAAGCTTGAGTGTTGGGGGTTGTCCTGTCACCTTGACCTAATACTGCTGTCAAGGTCTATGAGCAAAGGGGAAATAAAATCTAATTTGAGATCGGTACAAGGTGTAATGAATCATGAAAGAAAGGGGAGATGCATATTGTAAGGATATTCAGGGCTAGGAAGTAAGAAAATAGGGAATATTGTATGGCTAGAGAACACACAGAGAGAGAATAGGAGTGACCAAAATGATACCAGAGTTTCAAGTGAAAGGTTGGAGCAAGGCTGAATTTCCCAGTTTAGGTCAACTACAAGTAACCTTATCTTTGAGGAAAGAAATGATGGAAAACAACAATTCTTTGTTAACTTCTATCTTTGAAATACTTCTGAAACTTAGTTAAAGCTCTTAATCATTCAGTTCAGTTCAGCTCTCAATCAATTGCTCAGTCGTGTCTGACTCTTTGCGACCCCATGAATCGCAGCACGCCAGGCCTTCCTGTCCATCACCAACTCCCTGAGTTTACTCAAACTCATGCCCATCGAGTTGGTGATGCCATCCAGCCATCTCATCTTCTGTCGTCCCCTTCTCCTCCTGCCCCCAATCCCTCCAAGCATCAGGGTCTTTTCCAATGAGTCAGCTCTTTGCATGAGGTGGCCAAAGTACTGGAGTTTCAGCTTCAGCATCAGTCCTTCCAATGAACACCCAGGACTGATCTTCTTTAGGATGGACTGGTTGGATCTCCTTGCAGTCCAAGGGACTCTCAAGAGCCTTCTCCAACACCACAGTTCAAAAGCATCAATTTTTCGGTGCTCAGCTTTCTTCACAGTCCAACTCTCACATCCATACACGACCACTGGAAAAACCATAGCCTTGATCAGACGGACCTTTGTTGGCAAAGTAATGCTGCTTTTTAATATGCTATCTAGGTTGATCATAACTTTCCTTCCAAGGAGTAAGCTTCTTTTAATTTCACGGCTGCAATCACCATCTGCAGTGATTTTGGAGCCCAAGAAAATAAAGTCTGACACTGTTTCCACTGTTTCCCCATCTATTTCCCATGAAGTGATGGGACCAGACGCCATGATCTTAGTTTTCTTAATCATTACTTCCTAATTAATTCCACATAATTATTAGTGAATATTGTTATTGTTGTCTTCAGCATAATATCAACTGCCACTTATTAAATATTTTTATATATTTCATCTTAGAACATATTCCATGCTTTAATATTTTGTGACAGTGGTCCCCGAAGATAATGGTCTCCTTGCCATGTCTTCTGGCCAGGTCTATGCCCAACATGTAGTGTGGAGAAGCTGATATACTGGGCACAGACCTGGCTAGAAAGACAACAACAAATCCTTGGGGTCTGCTTGGTGTGGTGGGCTGCTCCAGCCAAGGTGGCTTCCAGTTTCTGCCTGGGAGGAAAAAGGTGGGGCCCTGACCTTTGTGAGGAGGCAGAGCAGTGAAGTGGTCTGTCTCTTCCTCACTGAAAAGTCAAACGTGGTTCAATTCACAACTTCAGCAGACCTTGTTTAATTAGTTTTTGTTTACTTACCAAAAAAAAAAAAAGACCCACAGAACCAAATATTAAATGACTAAATAAATCCTAAATAAAAGTGGGTTTGCTCCACAATATTTCTTAGGAAGATAAAAAACCAGCAATCCAGATACCCTGAAGGTCCCAAGTGTCATGGGCAAGTAGGGTTTTTCCTGGTAAGACAGATCCCTGCATGGGATTGGATAGTTCTGTGCCAAGAAGCTTGTTGGGGGTGTGTGACACCCCGGCTATATATATAATGAGATAACCCTGGATTATCTGGGTTTACTCAATGAAATCTAAATGAAATCTCTAGTGTCCTCATAAGTGAAAGACAGAGGGAGATTGTAGATAGGCAGAAGAATAGAAGACAAGAAGAGAGTAGGCAATGTGATGTTGGACTCAGATAACCAGAGTGTTGCTTCATAGGATAAGAATTATTAGCAGCCACCACAATCTGAAAAAGACAAGAAATGGATTTTTCCCTCAGAGTCTCTGTTGAGGGTGAGTCCCTGCTGACACCTCAGTTTCACCCCAGGGATACTGATTTCAGACTTCCAGTCTCCAGAACTGTAATGGAATAAATTTCTTCTGTTTTAATACTAACTCTGTGGTAATTTGCTACAGCAGCCATTGGAAACCAATGCATTTGATATCTCAGAACATGTATTATGCACTTCTTAATGCATATGTGTGCATTCCCTTTTCCTTACCAGGAATGCCTAAACCACCACTTACTTCCCTTTTGAAATTTTCAACTCATTCATGAAGATTCAGCTCAAAAGCTACTTCCTGATCCCATCAACCAGAATTAATCACCCTTACCTCTGCTTGGTAACTATGTCCCAAGGGATTAGAGTAATTTCTTACACAGTAAGTTTTCAATAAATACTTGCAGAATGAATTAATTGTATCATGTATCACAGTTGTTGAGACACCTGTTTCCTCAATTAAAAGTAGCTTGAAGCCCAAGGGTTATGTCTTGTAATTTTTTGAATGATAATTTTTAGTTGAGGCAAAGTCATGTAACATAAAATTATTCAATTCAAAGTTTCCAGCTTAGTAGCATGTGGTACTTTTACAATATTGTGCAACTACACAGTGGAGTGGCAAGTATATTCAAGGGATTAGATTTGGTAGGCAAAGAGCCTGAAGAATTATGGATGGACATTCATAGAATTGTACAGGATGCAGTGACCAAAATCATTCCAACGAAAAAGAAATGCAAGAAAGCAAAGTGGTTGTCTGAAGAAGCTTTAAAAATAGCTGAGGAAAGAAGAGAAGCAAAGATAAAGGGAAAAGGGAAAGACACACCCAACTAAATACAGAGACCCAGAGAATAGCAAGGAGAGATAACAAGGCCTTCTGAAATGAACAATGCAAAGAAGTGGAGGAAAACAATAGAATTGGAAAGACTAAAGATCTCTTGAAGAAAACTGGAGGTATCAAGGGAACATTTCATGCAAGGATGGGCATGATAAAGGACATAAATGGTGAGGACCCAACAAAAGCAGAAGAGGTTAAGAAGAGTTGGCAAGAACACGCAGAGGAACTCTACAAGAAAGGTCTTAATGATCCTGATAACCATAGTGATGTGGTTAATCACCTAGAGTCAGACATCCTGGAGTGTGAAGTGGACCTTAGGAAGCATTACCATGAATAAACCAATGGAAGTGATGGAATTCCACCTGAGCTATTTAAAATCCTAAAAGATGATGCTGTTCAAGTGCTGCTTTCAATATGCCAGCAAATTTGGAAAACTCAGCAGTGATCACAGGACTGGAAAAGGTCAGTCTCATTCCAATCCCAAAGAAAGACAATGCCAAAGAATGTTCAAACTACCATACAATTGTGCTCATTTCATAGGCTAGTAAAGTTATGCTCAAAATCCTTCCAGTTAGACTTCAGCAATACATGAATTGAGAACTTCCACATATGCAAGCTGGGTTTCAAAGAAGCAGAGGAACCAGAGATCAGATTGCCAACATTCATTGGATCATGGAGAAAGTAAAGGGTTCAAGAAAAACATCTACTTCTGCTACAGTTGACTATGCTAAAGACTTTGTGTGGATCACAACAAACTGTGGAAAGTTCTTAAAGAGATGCAAATACCAGATCACATTATCTTTCTCCTGAGAATCTTGCATGTGGATCAAGAAGCAACAGTTAGAACTGGACATAGAACAAATGACTGGTTCAAAGTTGGGAAGGGAATATAACAAGGCTGTATATTGCTACCCTACTTATTTAACTTCTATGAAGAGTACGTCATGCGAAATTCCAGGTTGGGTGAATCACAAGTTGGTAAGATTATACTGTGGTTCGCATATGTTGTCAAATAGACAGTAGCATAGACCACTGAAACAGAAAATTCTTCAAAGTATTTTTTATTACTCAAGTAATTAATATTTTTATACTCATTAGAAACCAGAATATATAGATTTCAAAAAAAAATTTCCCCAGTACCAGAAGGTACCAAGTCACTTTCTTTGTAAGAGGTACTCATAATTCTTTCAAGTAGTCTACAAAGACTATTAAGGAGGTGCTAATGAACAGTGTGATGAAACTAACAGTAATGAAACTAAGATCATGGCATCTGGTCCCATCACCTCATGGGAAATAGATGGGGAGACAGTGGAAACAGTGTCAGACTTTATTGTTTTGGGCTCCAACATCACTGCAGATGGTGACTGCAGCCATGAAATTAAAAGATGCTTACTCCTTGGAAGGAAAGTTATGACCATCCTAGATAGCATACTAAAAAGCAGAGACATTACTTTGCCAACAAAGGTCCGTCTAGTCAAGGCTATGGTTTTTTAGGTAGTCATGTATGGATGTGAGAGTTGGAGTATAAAGAAAGCTGAGCACCAAAGAATTGATGCTTTTGAACTGTGGTGTTGGAGAAGACTCTTGAGAGTCCCTTGGACTGCAAGGAGATCCAACCAGTCCATCCTGAAGGAGATCAGTCCTGGGTGTTCATTGGAAGGACTGATGCTGAAGCTGAAACTCCAGTACTTTGGCCACCTCACGTGAAGAGTTGACTCATTGGAAAAGACCCTGATGCTTGGAGGGATTGGGGGCAGGAGGAGAAGGGGATGACAGTGGATGAGATAGCTAGATGGCATCACCAAGTCAATGGGCATGAGTTTGAGTAAACTCTGGGAGTTGGTGATGGACAGGGAGGCCTGGCGTGCTGTGATTCGTGGGGTCACAAAGAGTTGGACACGACTGAGCGACTGAACTGAACTGAACTGAATGAACAGTGTATTGTCAGGTTCTCTCACTGAAACTGTTTCTGTCATATCTTATGCTTAATTCTAGGTCTCTATCGTCCTACCAGTGGAAAGGTGTATATTCGTGGATATGATATCTCAAAAGATATAGTTCAAGCCAGGAGAAACTTGGGCTTGTGCCCCCAGGAAGACATATTGTTCCGTCACTTGACAGTCTCAGAACATCTCTATTTCTACTGTGTGGTGAGCCAGAGATATATTCTTTTTTCCCACTCTTTTCATATGCTTCAGGCAGTGTGACAAAGAACCAATATCTTTATCCTTATTTAGTGGAAATTCCTTTTGTTTTTTTGGAGACATTGTTCTTTTACTATAAAGGGGGGCAAAAAGAAGAAAAAGCTCATGTCTAAATAGCTCTGTAAGAAAAATCTTGATGAAAGAATTTTCTAAGGATAAAGTTGGAAGCACCATGTAATCTCTGGCTTCTTTTTTTAGATAAAAGGAGTACCTCCAGAAATACGTTCTAAAGAAATTAACAAAATGCTGATATCTTTTGACCTGATAGAAAAGCGTGATGCCCTTTCAAAGTCACTGAGTGGAGGAATGAAGCGTAAACTCTCCATTATTATAGCACTTATAGGAGGCTCCAAGGTAAAGAACCACTAACATGGGTCCCTACCCCAGCTAATGTATAAAACTAAGCTGACACAAACCTATGAGCTGATATGAATCTAACTCTCTAGAAGGAACTTCCCAAATGATAATCAGAGGGTATTTCCATCATTGATCCAGTTGATATAATATGGTTATGGGGTTTTAATTTATCGTTAATTTTGCAAAGTTCTTACTATAGTCTAGATTATAGACTTTTATTTATTTTAATTATAGCTTGCATATGTCCCCCATGTAAAATAGTTATCACATAAAGAGCATAACATGAATTAAATGTGATCATGGAATTGTTCTTCTGACCTGTAGGTGGTGATACTTGATGAGCCAACATCTGGCATGGACCCAGTCTCAAGGAGATTCACCTGGGATGTCCTTCAGAAGCATAAAGAGAATCGTACCATCTTATTGACAACCCACCACATGGATGAAGCTGATATTCTGGGCGATCGAATAGCTATCATGACGAAGGGTACTCTGCAGTGCTGTGGCTCTACAATTTTCCTGAAAAAAGTTTATGGTCTGTCTCTCTTTGATCACTGTTTGGATCCTAATGCCTGAATAACATTCTCTAACATAATTTTATTATCATTTTTGTTCCTCTACATAGAACTTCTTGTGTCCTATTGCATTAAATGTGAACTATTTAAATTGACTATTTGTAATTTATCTATCTATTCCTATTATTTTTCATTATGATACAATGAGTATATTCTAACTTAGAAAACTCATTCTTTTGGGGGGGGTTTGTAGATACATATTTTTATTTATTTAATTTTTTTGGGGGGGTTGTAGATACATAATTTTTTCCATTTATTTTTATTAGTTGGAGGCTAATTACAATATTGTAGTGGTTTTTGTCATACATTGACATGAATCAGCCATGGATTTACATGTATTCCCCATCCCAATCCCCCCTCCCACCTCCCTCTCCACCCAATTCCTTTGGGTCTTCCCAGTGCACCAGGCCCGAGCTCTTGTCTCATGCATGCAGCCTCGGCTGGTGATCTGTCTCACCCTAGATAACATACATGTTTCGATGCTGTTCTCTCGAAACATCCCACCCTCGCCTTCTCCCACAGAGTCCAAAATTCTGTTCTGTACATCTGTGTCTCTTTTTCTGTTTTGCATATAGGGTTATCATTACCATCTTTCTAACTTCCATATATATGTGTTAGTATACTGTATTGGTCTTTATCTTTCTGGCTTACTTCACTCTGTATAAGGGGCTCCAGCTTCATCCATCTCATTAGAACTGATTCAAATGAATTCTTTTTAATGGCTGAGTAATATTCCATGGTGTATATGTACCACAGCTTCCTTATCCATTCGTCTGCTGATGGGCATCTAGGTTGCTTCCATGTCCTGGCTATTATAAACAGTGCTGTGATAAACATTGGGGTGCACATGTCTCTTTCATATCTGGTTTCCTCGGTGTGTATGCCCAGCAGTGGGATTGCTGGGTCATATGGCAGTTCTATTTCCAGTTTTTTAAGAAATCTCCACACTGTTCTCCATAGTGGCTGTACTAGTTTGCATTCCCACCAACAGTGTAAGAGGGTTCCCTTTTCTCCACACCCTCTCCAGCATTTATTGCTTGTAGACTTTTGGATAGCAGCCATCCTGACTGGCGTGTAATGGTACCTCATTGTGGTTTTGATTTGCATTTCTCTGAAAATGAGTGATGTTGAGCATCTTTTCATGTGTTTGTTAGCCATCTGTATGTCTTCTTTGGAGAAATGTCTGTTTAGTTCTTTGGCCCATTTTTTGATTGGGTCATTGATTTTTCTGGAATTGAGCTTCAGGAGTTGCTTGTATATTTTTGAGATTAATCCTTTGTCTGTTTCTTCATTTGCTATTATTTTCTCCCAATCTGAGGGCTGTCTTTTCACCTTGTGTATAGTTTCCTTTGTTGTGCAAAAGCTTTTAAGTTTCATTAGGTCCCATTTGTTTATTTTTGCTTTTATTTCCAATATTCTGGGAGGTGGGTCATAGAGGATCCTGCTGTGATTTATGTCAGAGAGTGTTTTGCCTATGTTCTCCTCTAGGAGTTTTATAGTTTCTGGTCTTACATTTAGATCTTTAATCCCTTTTGAGTTTATTTTTGTGTATGGTGTTAGAAAGTGTTCTAGTTTCATTCTTTTACAGGTGGTTGACCAGTGAAAACTCATTCTTTTATTGACCTCAAAAAATCATGTTTCTTTCTCTCACCTGGCTTCCACTGAAGTTAGTTTTTGTTGGAATGAAGTAATGCTTCCAAGGTATTTGGTTTGTAGACTGATAACTTGTAGGGGAGAAAATGAGTGACTCAATATCTCTGACCCTTTTTTCTCTATTGCCAAGTCAGCATCACTCCCCTCTGGTGTAATTAGCTAAATACTTTCTAGTTTATTTTCATGAAATCATCTTGAAATGTGGTAGTTGATCAATAGGAATTTATTGAACAGGATATGAATTAATAGTGAAATAAAACAATCTTGATTTTAATAAGAATATAGTCTGATTAGTCAGTAAGACTAGTACATTAAAAATGAGCCATATATCATATATAATTGAGTTCTGAAATTACAAGTTTCAAACCAGTAAGTATATCAGGGCTTCAGAATTGGAGCGTACAAATCAATAATAGTTAAGACTGACATTATTCCATTAATCATTAATTTGGTGTTTGAATTCATTCAGTCAAGTCACATTTATTTTGGGTGAGTTACATTTAATGTTTATATACATTTATCTCATCTCCTCTTCATAACCTCACCATTTTTATGGAGCAGAAAACTGCCGCTTATTCTTAAAGTCTGAGTCAATCATGCAGTTAAGTGGCAGAGTTTTGGACCTGGGTTCTTCGGACAACAAAGCCCTTGTTTTGCACTCTAACACACTACCATTTTCCCTTTACTCTATCTCAAAGAGGATGTTGAGTTGAGTTTTAAGCAGTATATTTGGTGAATATCAGAAATAAAGGGACTCATACTTTTAAATGTTTTTTCACTTACAGATGGGAATATATAAGTTGATATTCCTATAGCAGTTTAGTTGTAGGCACAAAATTATTACCTAAGTATATTAGTGCTTTTAGTTATTGACCTTATAAAGGCAATGAAGGAAAGAACACCTCTATTTTAGAAGACTATATAAGTGAGTAATAAAAGTATGAGCATAAAAATGCACCTTTTTCCCCCTGAAACAAAGAAGTAGTCAGCCGGCATCGAGTCTTTGGGGGAGAATCAGTGAGAAATTAAGTTTGATGGACAGGACATTGAAAATAGCAAGAGTGGTTTGCATCTGATGTGTGAATGCATGTATAAGACAGATTTAGAAATATGAAATTCAGAAGCCCCATTCAAGAATATAACAGAAAGATAGCCTAAAGTGATGAATGCTAAAATAAGAGTATGACAGGGAAAATAATTATGTGTGTCTATATACATAAATGTGTTTGTGGATGTATGTGTGTATATATAAAATCCTAAAAGGGTCAGAGACACTTGGTGACAACAGTCCATGTAGCCTATTGTCACATGATGAAGGGACGACTTCCTAGTACAGTGAGGTGAAATTTTTAAGTTTTCATTCATTAATATGGTGAAGTAAAAGTTCCACTTTAATGGCATGTACCTGAAATGTGATCATTGAACATTAAGTATGGAAAGAATGACAGAAGGAAGGAAATTTTAAAATATATAAAACAATAGAAAAATGTTTAAACTTTTTCTTTTTTATTGGAGTATAAGCGATTAACAATGTTATGATACTTTCAAGTGAACAACAAAGGGATTCAGCCATACATATGCATGAATCCATTCTCCTCCAAACTCTCTTCCCATAAAAATTAACAGGTTTAAATTTTGGTAAAAAATATGAAATCAGTAAATCTCAAAGATTAAAGATCACTTGCTCTTAAACATAGTATTAATGCCTTGTAAAAATGAAATTTTAAATAAGCAAGATCCTGTGCTTTCTGGTGGTAGAGTATATTTATGTGTTTGATTGGGGCAGATTGCATTCTAAAAATTTTGACCTTTTAAATGGACTTTTTCAGGTGTGGGATACCACTTAATTATGGTAAAGGATCGTCATTGTGATGTTAAAGAAATCTCCAAAATGATTAAATATCACGTACCAGAAGCCAGATTGGAGAGCAATGTTGCAGCTGAATTATCATTTATCCTACCCAAGGAGTACGCAAACAGGTATGGATCCAGAGAATGTTAGATAATAGTTTGGGGTTATAAGAAATCAATATTACTCTTTAAAGCTTCCTCTGACTTGACAAATAGCTTGTGTGCAACTGTCATTTGACAAATAATGATGTTTTAAAAAAATTCCTAAAGAGTTCACTGTCTGCACAGAGGGAAGTCATATAACTTAGGTTTCATTTAGTTTGTCTTGGGTGTTTTTATTTCTATTTCTTACAGTCTGGTGTTAAGTAGTGACAAGAAATGATAAGCTATTTGCACAAATTTTGTTCAACTGATTTGCTGAGATAATAATAAAAAAGTGGCCTATATGGTAGATCTTGCATTAGAAGCCCTAGAAACTACAGGAAACAGGCAATTTGACCATAACAGTTAACCAAGTTAGTTACCAAAAGGAGAAAGAAAATATTAATTGTACTTGGGATGTTTATCTTGATTAAGGGAAGAGGAAAATAAGAATACTTATGATAAACTTCCAGGGGCTGTGCCAATTTCATTTTCTTTCAAGTTGTAGTTAGCAGCTTGATATTCTCTTGAAGCAAACTAATTGGCATTCTCAAAAGAAGATGAATAGAGGGGAACTTCTTCAACTTTCTAATGAACAAAATCCCGACAGCCTACATCATACATAATGGTGAGAAACTCAAAGCCTTCCCATTAAGATCAGGAACAAGAAAAGCAAGTCCTTTCTCTCCACTGCTTCCAATATCATGCTGGAAGTCCTAGCTAATGCAATAAGACAAGACAAATAAATGTACATACATTGGGAAGAAAGGAATGAAACTCTGCAGATAACACAATCATCTTTTGCATACTGTCCAAAAGAATTTACCAAAACAAACAAAAAACCCTTCTGGAACTAGTAAGTGATTATAACAAGGTCGCAGGATACAAATTTGATATAAAAGTCAATAGCTTTTCTATGTATCAACAATTAGCAAATACAGTTTAAAATTACAAGCACAATGCTATTACATTAGTATTGCCAAAAGCAAAATACTTAGGTATAAAGCTAGTAAAATACATACAAGTTGTATATGAGGAAAACTCCAAAATTCTAATGAATGAAGTCAAGATACTAAATAAATATGAAGATAGTCCACTTTTATGAATAGGAAGACTCACTACTCTCAAGGTGTCAGTTCTTTCCAACTTGATCTATAGGTTCAACATAATTCTAGTCAAGATCTCTGTGAGTTATTTTGTGGGTATCAACAAACTGATCCCAAAGTTTATAAAAAAAGTTTATTCAAATTAATCAACACAATATTGAAAGAAAAGAATAAAGTTAGAAGACTGACAGAAACCAACTCTAAGACTTACTATAAAACTACTGTAATCAAGATGGTGTAGTATAGAAAGAATAGAAAAATAGAACAATGGAACAAAGCAGAGAACCTAGAAATATATATATATAGTCACCTGGCCTTTGACAGGGAAGGAAAAGCAATGGAGAAAAGATACTTTTCAATAAATGGTGATGGAATGAAAAATCAGACATCCACAGGCAAAGAAAATAACCTAGACACTTAAAATGGGTGATAAGCCTAAAATTCAAACAAAAAACTATGAATCTCCTAGAAGATAACATAGGAGGAAAACTAGATGACCTTAGGTATGGCAATGACATTTAAATTACAGCACCAACAGTACTTCTCATGACAGGAATAACTGAAAAGCTGGACTTCAATGAAATTAAATTTTTGTCCTGTGTTTGGCAATATCAAGAGAATTAGAAGACAAGACACAGAATGGAAGAAAATATTTGCAAAAGACACATTTAATAAAAAAAATAGTTACACAGCATATACAAAAAATTAGAAAAAGCAAGGGAATTCCTGTTTTTTACTTCTGCTTTATTGACTACACCAAAGCCTTTGACTGTGTGGATCACAATAAACTGTAGAACAATGTTAAAGAGATGAGAATACCAGACCATCTTACCTGCCTACTGAGAAACCTGTATGCAGGTCAGGAAGCAACAGTTAGAACCTGACATAGGACAGCAGACTGGTTCCAAATAGGAAAAGGAGTATGTCAAGGCTGTATATTGTCACCCTGCTTATTTAACTTATATGCAGAGTACACCATGAGAAACGCTGGGCTGGAAGAAGCACAAGCTGGAATCAAGATTGCCGGGAGAAATATCAATAACCTCAGATATGCAAATGACACCACCCTTATGATAGAAAGTGAAGAGGAACTAAAAAGCCTCGTGATGAAAGTGAAAGAGGAGAGTGAAAAAGTTGGCTTAAAGCTCAACATTCAGAAAACTAAGATCATGGCATCTGGTCCCAACACCTCATGGGAAATAGATGGGGAGACAGTGGAAACAGTGTCAGACTTTATTTTTTGGGCTCCAAAATCACTGCAGATGGTGATTGCAGCCATGAAATTAAAAGACACTTACTCCTTGGAAGGAAAGTTATGACCATCCTAGATAGCATACTAAAAAGCAGAGACATTACTTTGCCAACAAAGGTCCTTCTAGTCAAGGCTATGGTTTTTCCAGTGGTTATGTATGGATATGAGAGTTGGACTGTGAAGAAAGCTGAGCGCCGAAAAATTGATGCTTTTGAACTGTGGTGTTGGAGAAGACTCTTGAGAGTCCCTTGGACTGCAAGGAGATCCAACCAGTCCATCCTAAAGGAGATCAGTCCTGGGTGTTCATTGGAAGGACTGATGCTGAAGCTGAAACTCTAGTACTTTGACCACCTCATGCGAAGAATTGACTCATTGGAAAAGACCCTGATGCTTAGAGGGATTGGGGGCAGGAGGAGAAGGGGATGACAGAGGATGAGATGGTTGGATGGCATCACCAACTCAATGGACATGAGTTTGAGTAAGCTCCAGGAGTTGGTGATGGACAGGGAGGCCTGGCGTGCTGCAATTCATGGGGTCGCAAAGAGTTGGACATGACTGAGCGACTGAACTGACTGAACCTAGACAGCATATTAAAAGGCAGAGACATTACTTTGCCAACAAAGATCCGTCTAGTCAAAGCTATGTCTTTTTCAGTAGTCACCTATGACTGTGAGAGTTGGTCCATAAAGAAAACTGAGCACCGAAGAATTGATGCTTTTGAACTGTGGTGTTGGAGAAGACTCCTGAGAGTCCCTTGGACTGCAAGGAGATCAAACCAGTCAATCCTAAAGGAAAGCAGTCCTGAATATTCATTGGAAGGACTGATGCTGAAGCTGAAACTGCAGTACTTTGGCCATGTGATGCGAACTAACTCATTGGAAAAGACACTGATGCTGGGAAAGATTGAAGGCAGGAGGAGAAAGGGACAACAGAGGATGAGATGGTTGGATGGCATCACCAACTCAATGGATATGAGTTTGAGCAAGTCTGGGAGTTGGTGATGGACAGGGAAGCCTGGTGTGCTGCGGTCCATGGGGTCTCAAAGAGTCCAACATGACAGTGGCTGAACTGAACTGGCAGCATGGATGAACTTTGATATTACTACAATAAGTGAAAAAAGCTAGACTGAAAAGGTCACATCCTTAGAGAACAGATTTGTGGACCCAACAGGAGAAGGAGAGGGTGGGACAAATTGAGAAAATAGCATTGACATAGATACATTTACACTATCATGTGTAAAATAGATAGCTAGTGGGAATTTGTATATAACACAAGAAGCCCAGCCTGATTGTCTGTGATGACCTAGAGGGGTGGGATGGGGGAAGGGGAGAGAGGCTTAAGGTGGAGGGTATCTGTATATAATTATGACTGATTGACATTATTGTACAGCAGAAACCAACACAACATTATAAAACAACTTTCTTCCATTAAAAAGGGCTATACCTTGTATATTCCATTTATATGACATGTTCAGAATAGGCAAATCCAAACCAGGATTTGGGGGAGGGGTTTATAAATAACAGAAATGTATTTCTTGCAGTTTGAAAGCTGAGAAATCCAAGAAAATTGTATTGGCAGATTTGGTGTTTGATGAGGCCTGTTTCCTGATTCAGAGACAGTCATCTTCTTGCTGTAGCCTCACAGGGCAGAAGGAGCTTGGGCAATCTCTGGGCCTCCTGTTTTTTCTTTTAATTCAAATTTAGTTGATTTACAACATTGTGTCAGTTTCAGGTGTATGGCACAGTGATGAAGTTATACATATATATGTTTATGGGGCTTCCCTGGTAGCTCAGCTGGTAAAGTATCAGCCTGCAATGCGGGAGACTGGGTTCAATCCCTGGGTTTGGAAAGATCCCCTGGAGAAGAGAAAGGCTACCCACTCCAGTGTTCTAGCCTGGAGAATTCCATGGACTGTATAGTCCACGGGGTCGCAAAGAGTCGGACACAACTGAGTGACTTTCACTACTATATATGTATGTATATTCTTTTTCAGATTCTTTTCCCTTATAGCTTACTATAAAATATTAGGTATAGTTCCCTTTTTCAGATTCTTTTCCCTTATAGCTTACTATAAAATATTAGGTATAGTTCCCTGTGCTACAGTAGGCCACAGTTGGTTATCTGTTTTCCATATAGGAGTATATATATGCTAATCCGAAACTCCTAATTTATCCCTTCCCCCTTTTCACTTTGGGAACCAAAAGTTTGTTTTCTGTCTTTTGGTCTGTTTCTGTTTTGTACATAGGTTTATTTGTATAATTTTTTAGATTCTACATATAAGTAATATATGATATTTGTCTTTCCTTGCCTGGCTACTTAGTATGATAAATCTAGTTTCATCCATGCTTCTGCAAATAGAATTACTTCTTTCTTTTTATGACTGAGTAGTACTCCACTGTGTTGGGTTGCCCAAAATGTTCATTTAGGTCTTTCCATAACATCTTACAGAAAAAAATCTGAATGAAGCTTTTGGCCTACCCAATAAATATGTATCACATCTTTTTTGTCCATTCATATGTTAATGGATGGTTAAGTTATTTCCATGTCTTGGCAATTTAAATAGTGCTGCAATGAACATTGGGGTGCATATATCTTTTTAAATTAGAGCTTTCTCTGGATACATGCCCAGTAATGAAATTGCTGTACCATATGGTAATTCTGATCTTGAAGGGAGAGCAGTGAGAGGTCCTGAAGAGAGATCTAAGTTGCCTGCTCAGGAATTAAACCTGGGTAACTTGGATGCGATTCATGGGGTCACAAAGAGTCGGACACAACTGAGCGACTGAACTGAACTGAACTGAACTCCTAGTCACTAGGCCTCCAGGGTTGGAGGCTAGAAGCAAAGAGGCCCTGGATCTTGCCCCTGTTTGAAATCAAGAATGTTTCAAAGAGACAAAAACTAAAAACAAGTACAGTTTTTTTGCTAGTGATACAGCACAATGTCTGGGAGAGCACACAGGGAAACAGTTTGTTTATCCAACACAGAAACACAGCAGAGATACACACGCAGAAAGAACATGGGCATCCCCTTGAACGAGGAGGAGCACAGTATCCAGAAACTAGGCAGAGATACACATCCAGAGAGGAGCGCAGGGGTCCTGAGTGGCAGGGGCGCAGTAAGGAGGTGAAATAGGTCACTTATATAGGATAGTCCTTGTGGGTCTTTGTCTGCCTTTGGCCAATTATCCTGTTTGGTTCTTCACACCTGGACCCTGGATCTTCCACATTATGGACCTTCCCTAAGACGCGGGTGCACCCTTTTAAGATGGATCCGACCGCGGAAGGATCCATGCATCCACTGTGGGTGCGTGTCCATGCTCACTGTGGGTGCGTGTCCATGCTAACTATGGGTGCGTGTCCATGCTTACTATGGGGTGGAACCCCCTTCCTTTTTGACCTCCAAGAAGCTTTCCTGTGCAGTGCCAACAAGGAAGTCTGCCTTGACCTCAGCAGTGGACACCGTATTTCTTTACTTTAGCAGAGCTCGGCTATTACCACTAGCTTTGTCCTTTGAGTATCTAGGTTAGAACAAAGCTTGAATTTTACTCCACTTGACAAATACCAGGTTTCTGCCCAGACGCCAGAGGTAGGTATCTCCTACCTCAATTCCACTTTTAGTTTTAAAGGGACCTCAATATAGTTCTCCATAGTGGCTGTACTGATTTGTATTCCCACCAGAAGTGTAGGAGGGTTATTTTTTCTAATCAGCCTCTCTAACATTTGTTATTTGTAGACATTTTGACTATAGCCATTCTGATTAAGGTAAGTTGATAACTCATTGTGGTTTCGATTTATATTTTTCTGATAATTAGCGATGTTGAGCATTTTTTCCATGTTCCTATTGGCCATCTGAATGCCTTCTTTGAGAAATGTCTATTTAGATCTTTTGCACATTTTTTATTGGCTTGGTTTTTTTTTCTTCTTAGTTTAAGTTGTATGAGATGTTTGTGTATTTTGGAAATTATTCTCTTTGTCAGTTGCATCATTTGTAAATATTTTCTCCCATTCTGTAGATTGTCTTTTCATTTTTTAATGGTTTTCTTTGCTTTGCAAAAGGTTCTAATTTTATTTATGTCCCATTTGTTTAGTTTTGCTTTTGATTCCATTACTCTAGGAGATGAATTCAAAAAAATATTGCTGTGATTTATGTCAAAAAGAGTTACACGCATGTTTTCCTGTAAGACTTTAATAGTATCCAGTCTTAAATTTAAGTCTTTCATTCGAGTTTATTTTTGTATATGGTGTTAGGGAAGGTTCTAATTTCATTATTATACAAGTAGCTGTCCAGGTTTCCCAGCACCATTTATTGCTTTACCGTCTTTTCTCCATTGTGTATTCTTTCCTCTTTGTCATAGATTAAGCAACTGTTAGTGTATGGGTTTATTGCTGGGATTTCCACCCTGTTCTGTTGACTTATGTGTCTGTTTATGTGCCAGTTCCATACTGTTTTGATGCTTATCTGAAGACAGGGAGTCTGATTTTTACAGTTCTGTTCTTTCTTGAGATGGTTTTGGCTACTAGGGGGTCTTTTGTGTTTCCATACAAATTAAAAATTTTTTTGTTCTAGTTCTGTGAAAAATGCCATTGAATATTTGGTAGAGATTGCATTGGATAGTGTGGTTATTTTAATAGTATTGATTCTTCCAATCCAAGAACACAGTGTATCTTTCCATTTGTGTCAATTTCTTTCATCAGTGTCATAGTTTTCAAAGTGCAGTTCTTTTTCTTCCTTATGTAGATTTATTCCTAGGTATTTTATACTTTTTGATGCAATGCTAATTTGGATTATTTCCTTAATGTCTCTTTTTTGCTAGCTCATTGCTGGTATATAGAAATGCAGCAGATTTCTGTATATAAATTTGGATCCTGCAATTTTGAAGAAATGTGTTGATGAGTTCTAGTGGTTTTCTGGTGGAGTCTTTTTCTTCTTCTGGGAACATTTCTTTTCAATGTTCACTTAAGAAGGCTTTCTTATCTCTCCTTGCTATTCTCTGAAACTCTGCATTCAGATGGGTATATCTTTCCCTTTCACCCTTGTCTTTCACTTCTCTTCTTTTCTCAACTATTTGTAAAGACTCCTCAGACAGTCACTTTGCCTTCTTGCATTTCTTTTTCTTTGGGATGGTTTTGGTAGTTGCCTCATGTACAATGTTAAGAACCTCTGTCCATAGTTCTTCAGGCACTCTGTCTACCAGATCTAATCCCTTGAATCTATTTGTCATTTCTACTGTATAATCATAAGAGATCTGATTTAGATCATATCTGAATAGCCCAGTGGTTTTCCTTGTGTTCTTTAAGTCTGAATTTTGCAATAAGGTGCTCATGATCTGAACCACCATCAGCTCCCAGTCTTGTTTTTGCTGACTGTTCAAGCTTCTCCATCTTTGTCTGCAAAGAATATAATCAATCTGATTTCAGTATTGACTGTCTGGTGATGTCCATGTGTTGTTGGAAGAGGGTGTTTGCTATGACCAGTGCATTTTCTTGGCAAAACTCTGTTAGCCATTGTACTGCTTCATTTTGTACTCCAAGGCCAAACTTGCCCGTTACTCTAGGTAGCTCTTGACTTCCTACTTTTGCATTTCAGTCCCCTATGATGAAAAGGATATCTTTTTTGGTGTTAGTTCTAGGAGTGTTTTAAGTCTTCGTAGAACCATTCAACTTCAGCTTCATCAGCTAAAGTGGTTGGGGCAGAGACTTGGATTACTGTGATACTGAATGGTTTACCTTAAGTTTAATTAGCTCCCATTTGCTCATTTTGTTTCTATTTATTTTGTCTTTGGAGACAGACTAAGAATATATTGCTATGATTTATGTCATAAAAAATTTTATAACATTCTTTTCTTGAAGTTTTATGATGCTATGTCTTATATTTATGTCTGAACCTTTTCAAGTTTATTTTTGTATATGATGTGAAGGAGTGTTCTGATTTTATTGATTTGCATGTAGCTGTCCAGTATTCTCAACAACATTTGTTGATGAAACTCTCTTTTCTCCATTGTATATTCTTTCCCCTTATCGTAATTGACTCTATTCTATTGCATTATTCTAAATGTCTGTTATTGTGTCAATACCATGCTGTTTTGATTACTGTAGCTTAATTATGTCTGAAGTCTAGAAGGGTTACACCTTCAGCTTTGTTCTTGTTTTCTCGGGATTTCTTTGTCAATTTTGGATGTTTTGTGGTTCCATACAGATGTTAAGATTATTCTGGCTGTTAAAAGTATCATCAGCATTTTGGGGATTGCATTAATCTGTAGATTCCTTTGGGTAGTATAGCCATTTTAAGAATATTAATTCTTCAAATTAAAAAAACATGTAATAGTTTTCCATTTTTTGGAATCTCCTTGAATTTCCTTTATCAATATTTTATAGTTTTCAGTGTATAGATCTTTCACATTCTTTATTAAGCTACTTCCTAGATTTTGGGGTTAGTTAGACTTTTAAATGGATTGGCTTTTTCCTCTTCTTTCTGATATTTACTTATTAGCATAATGAAATCAAAGGATTTCTGTGTATTAATCTTGTATCCTGCTACCTTGCTGAATTATTTTATTACTTCTAATAGATTTTATGTGGAGACTCTATGTTTCTCTGTATAGTGTATCATGTCATCTACCAATCGTTCCATTTTACTTCTCCCTTCCAATGGGGTTGTCTTTCATTTTCTTTTCCTGTCTGCTGCAGCTACTACTTCTAATACCTTGTTGAATAGAATGGTGAGAATGGGCATCCTTGTCTTTTCCCCAAATTTAGTGAAGAAACTTTCTGCTTTTTACTATGGAGTATTATGTTGACAGTGGGTTTGTCATAAATGGCTTTTATTTTCCCTCTATACATGTTCCCTCTATATCCACTTTGGTGAGAGTTCTTATCTTGAATGGATGCTAAATTTTATGAAAAGCTCTTTATGAGTCTACTGAGATGGCCATGTATTTTTGTCTTTCCTCTTGTTAATGTGGTATATCACATTGGTTTGTGTGTGTTGAACCATCCTTGTGAACCTTGGAATTGTCCAGTTGATCATTATGTTTGATTTTTTTTATGTACTGTTGCATTCAGTTTGCAATATTTTGTTGAGGATATTTGCATTTATATTCATCAAAGATATTGACTTGTACTTGTCAAATGTGTAGGTATAGTGTCTTCGTCTCTTTTGGGTAATAGAGTGACAGTGGCTTCATGGAAATAATTTTGCAGTGTTCCTTCCTCTTCAATTTTTTGGAATAATTAAAGCAGGATAGGTGTAAGCTCTTTTTTTATATGTTTTGTGGAATTCTGCCATGAAAGCATCTGGTCCTGGACCATTGTTTTTAAATTACATATTCAGTTTCATTTCTAATGATAGGTCTGCTCAAATTTTCTGTTTCCTCTTGACTCAGTTTTGGCAGGCTGTATATTGCTACAAGGGCTTCCAAGGTGGCTCAGTGGTAAAGAATTCACCTGCCAATGCACGAGATGCAGGCTTGATCCCTAGACTGGGAAGGTCCCCTGGAGAAGGAGATGGCATCCCACTGGTATTCTTGTCTGGAAAATCCCATGGACAGAGGAACTTGGAGGGCTGCAGTCCATGGGGTTGTAAAAGAGTCGGATATGACTTAGCAGCTATGCAACAAGACCAACATATTTCTATGAACTTGTCCCTTTGTTCTAGATCATCTAATTTGTTGCCAAATAACTGTTCGTAATATTCTTTTTAAAATGTTTTTGTATTTCTATGGTATCAGTTTTTACTCCTCCTCTTTCATTTCTTATTTTATTTATTTCAGTCCTCTCTCTTTTCTTCTTGGTGAGACCTGCCAGAAGTTCATCAATTTTGTTTATCTTTTCAAACAAGCAATTCTTGGATTTATTGACTTTTTTCTACTTTTAATCTCTATTCTATTTCCTTTCTCATCTTTATTATTTCCTCCCTTCTGCCAACTTTAGGTTTTGTTTGTTCTTCTTTTTCTGATTCCATTAGGTGGTGGATAATATTGTTTATTTGAAATGTTTCTTCTTGAGAAGGGCCTTAATCACTATAAAATTCCTCATTAGAAGTGCTTTTCCTACATCCCATAGATGTTGCAAGGTTGTATTTTCATTTCCTTGAGTTTTTATTTTTTCTGATATTTTGTTTGATTTTACCATTGACTCTCTTGATTTTTTTTAGTATGTTTGATCTCCAGCTGTTTGTTCTACTCCTGTTTTACTTTCTGTGGTTGGTTTCTAGTTTCACACCACTGTGGTCATAAAAATTGCTTGAAATAATTTCTATCCTTTTAAATTTGTTGAAGCTAGTTTTGTGATGTTGTATGTGATTTATCCTAGATCATTCCTTTGCACTTGAAAAGAATTTGTATCCTGGTTTTTGTTATATTTTGGGGGGATTGTGTAGTGCCCTGTAGATATCAACTCCAATAGATCTATTTTGTCATTTAGGACCTCTGTTGCCTTATTACTTTTCTGTCTAGATTATCTGTCCATTGATATCAATGAAGTTTTAAACTCTCCTACTATTATTGTACTATTGTCCACCTCTCTTTATGTCTGTTAGTATTTATTATACTTATTTTAAATATTTAAGGTGCACCTATATGCATGTATGTTGGTGAGTGTACTATCTTCTTGTATTGGCTTCTTCATCATTATATAATGTTCTTTTTTGTCTTTCTTCATGTCCTTTGTGTTAATGTCTATTTTTTTGATATGTGTATTGCTATCCCTGCTTTCCTGTAATTTCCATTTGCTTGAAACATCTTTTTCTATCCCCTCACTTTCAGCAAGTGTGTTTTTGCCCTGAAGTGAATCTCTTCTAGGCAGCATATTCTAAGTTCTTGATTTTTATCCCATCTATTACACTATATCATTTGATAAGAGGATTTAGTCCATTGACTTTAAATTAATTATTGATAGGTATGTGCTTACAGCCATTTAAATCTTTCTTTTCCAGCTGTTTTTATAGTTTTTCTTTGTTCATCTTGTCTTCTTTTTGTTTTTCTCTTTTTTGGCTTGATAATTTTCTTCTATAATATGATTGAGTTCCTTTCTTTTTGGTTTTTGTGAATCTAATGCATATCATTGATTTGTTGTTACCATGAAAATCAAGTATGTTGATCTGCAATTGTATCTACTTGCTTCAAAAAGATTGTCATTCAAAATAAAATGCATTCTAAAAGATATGTTTTTCTACTCCCCTCCTCCAGATTTTATCATTTATGTCTTATTTTCATATTTGTCTTTTTATTGTTAATTGTAGTTATAATTTATTTGAAATTTTTTGAATTTTGTTTTATTTTTTAATCTATACTTTGGTTTACTTTAGTAATCTTCATTCTTTTTATTTGTTTGCCTTTCTTATTGTGATTGTTTTTTCCTGTAAATTCTTGTTTATCTTTATTTACAGAAGACTTTTCAATATTTCTTTTATTGTAGGTTTAGTATTGCTGAATTCTTTTAGTTTCTGACTGAGGGATTTTTTTTCTTTTCTTCTATTCTAAATGATAATCTTTTTGGATATCTTAGGTTGCAGGGTTTTCTCTTTCAGGCCTTCTCTTTCTCTTTCAGGCCTTTGACTATATCCGTCTGCAAAGTTTCTGTAGAAATATCAACCAATAGCTTCATGGAGCTTCCCTTGTAGATGATTCTTAATTTTCTCTTGCTGCCTTTAGAATTTAGAGTTTTCTCTTTATCTTTTGCTTTTGCCATTTTAAATATGATATGTCTCAATGTGAGTCTACTTGGGTTCATCTTTTTGCAACACTGTGCTTCCTGTACCTTTATGTCTGTTTCTTATTTAGGTTTGAGAAGTTTTTAACCATAATTTCTTCAAGTACATTTTTAGTACCCATGTCTCTCTTTTCTTCTTCTGGAACCCCTATTATGCACAGGTTGGCATAATTTTTATTATTCCGTAGATATATGTTGCTTTAACATTTTTTATTAGTCTGTCTTCTGTTCTGATTGGGTGACTTCAACCATTGTCTCTCCTGAATCATGTATTCATTCTTCTATGTTATTTTGTGAATATTCATTGCTTCTAGATTGGTTTTTATCTAAGCAGTTGAATTGTCTATTTTTGATTGGTTCAGCTTTGTATTTTCCAGTTCCTTTTTTATAGTGATCTGCATTTGTATCAATAGTTTTTCTTAATTTGGTTAGCATTTTTATTACTTCTTTTTGGTTTTAGTTGACTGGTGAACACTGTTTCATTATTTGTTCTTTCAGGGTATTTCTCATTTTCTTTTTAATTGGGAGCAGTTCCTCTGACTTTATTTTATTTGACTTTCTCTGTCTCTGTGAATTTATGAGAAACAGTTACCTACTGTGAACTTGAGGTATTCTTGCCAGAAAAATCCCATAGACATAGGGGTCAGGTGGGCTATGATCCATGGGGTCACAAAGAGCTGGGTACGACTGAAGCATAGCACATACAGCACCCTTTGAACTTCAAGGGTTGTTCTTATATGGGAGTATACTTGGGCAAACTGTGTGTGTTTACTGGTTTTGGTATGGACACTGAGCCCAGTGTACTGGCCTTTATCTCCTTGATATGGGGTGTGGTTGGTGTTGGGATATTTAAAGTCTGTGCAAGATGTAAAGTGGGGTTTCCTCTTTGCTCTGTGGCTATTGCTACCCTATCAGGGGCAGAGTCTGCTCCTCAGTTGTTGTATTTGAAGTCCTGAGGGTCAGGTTTGATATGGCTCCATTGCCCTTGAGTGTGAGCTCTGCCCTAAATAGTGTGGTTGTTGAAGCATGTGAGGCCCATGAAATCACAGAGGCTCTATGTGATGCCTATCCATTTCTCTGTTGTGTTCATCTCAGATCTAGTACAAGGCTGTGACTGGGTGTTGGGACATTGTGGCTGTCTGAATTGAGGTGGCCGTGCTTTCACCTGATCTGGACTGCCTCTCGGCACACTTTTCTCAGGACCTCTCTGCCCCATGTCTCATGCTAAGCTGAACTGGAGTGCCCTCACTGGGAGACAAACTGCTATGTACTCCTAGGCAATGACAATGTTCATTGCCATTTCACTTGATTCACACCCCCAGGCTTTCTGGGCTGTCTCTGCAGAGCTATATTAGCTCCTCTCCCAGGGCCTGTCTGCCTGAGACTTAGCACTTATCACCGCAAGCTCCTGTGGTACTGCCCTCTGTGAACATTGACAACATCCCCCGTTGCCACATCTGCTGATGAAGGCCTCCACAGCTTGGCCTGTTTCACACCCCAAGCACCCTGGTCAGTTTCTTCAGAGCTAGGCTGGGTCTCTGCCCAGAATTTGAATAAGGCTGTGGTGTGGAGTGAGCAGGGTCAGTTGTTTCTCCCTTCAAATTGTAAAGTGCAGTGAGGCAGCAGCCTCCAGTGCAAGGCTATTTCTGCCTTGATTGTCAGCAAGCCAACATGTATACACTCTTAGGGAGCTAGGCATCTCTAGCCCATTTATCTGTCTTAGCAGTTTTCCCAGCTGGTAAGGGGGCCCATTTCCTCCACAGGACTGATATGCCTAGACTCTTTATTCCTCAGGGAAAGGGTCTGGCTGTGTCGATTTTCTCCTTATAGATTGCTCCCAGGGGCATATACCCTGACTTAATGCCTTTTTTCCATCCTACCTGGTTATGTGGAGATCTTTCTTGCAGCTTTAGTTGCAAGCCTTTGTTGACTAGCTAGTTTTTATGAGAATTGTTTCACATGTACGTATATTTTTGATGTGTTTGTGGGGAAATGTGAGTGCCACATCCTCTACCCTGCCTTCTCGATATCCCAATTGAATTTTGTTGTTGTTGTTCAGTTGCTAAGTTGTGTCTGACTCTGCAGCCCCACAGACTGTCGCACACCAACCTCCTCTGTCCTGCACCATTTCCTGGAGTTTGCTCAAATTCATGTCCATTGACTTGGTGATGCTATCTAACCATCCCATTCTCTGCTTCCCCCTTTCTTTTGCCTTCAGTCTTTCCCACCATCAGGGTCTTTTCCAACGAGTTGGCACTTCACATCAAGGAGCCAAAATATTGGAGCTTCAAACATTTGAATTTACTACATTTTAAATCATAAAAAGTATAATGCTAATAATAATGCTTGACTGATTCACTATAAATTTTTGTTTTTTTACTTCCTCAGACTTATGGGGGCTTGAGTCTGCTGTTATATCTATGTGAACAAATGTACAAACACCACAAAACTGTTCTCATAATCTTTCTCTATATAATTACTTTTAAGAGTTGCATTTACTATGTATTCCTTAAGATTTTGCTGTGTGGGAAAAAACCATGGAGATTTCTCAAAAAGTGAAAAATAAAACTACCATACATGATCCAACAAGCTCATTTCTGGGTATTTATTAAAAAGAATTGAAATCAGGATCTCAGAGGGAACACCTGTATTCCCATGCTCCCTGCAGCATTATTCACAATAGGCAAGATATGAAAACAACCTAAGTGTCCACCTACAAATGAATAAAGAAAAAATAAATGTATATACATTGGAATATAATTCAACTTTAAAACAGAAGTAAATCCTATCTTTTGTGACAGCATGAATGGATGGACCTAAAGGACATTACACTAAGTAATATAAAACAGACACAGAACAACAAACACTGTATGATCTCACTTGTATCATGGAATCTAAAATGGTCAAATTCTTAACAGCAGAGAATAGAATTGTGGTTGCCGGAGCTGATGAATGGAGGAAGGGAAAAGAGGGAGTTGACGTTCAGTTTATCCAAAATTTCGGTTTATGCAAGATAAATAAATTTTGGAGATCAACTATACAGCATACTGCCTACATATAACCATATTGCATACTTAATATTTACTAAGAGGATGGCTCTCAGATTATGCATTTTTACCACAAAAATAAAAAATAATAAAAGGGATGGGAGGAAATTATGGGAGGTGATGGGTATGTCTATGACTTTGGTGGTGATAGTTTCATACGTGTATATTCCAGGAATGTTCCACATTCCTGATTTATCACCAGCCATGGAAAATATGATAAGCATTGCAGCGAAGAATAAGCTACATATTTCCCCAATGTGTAACAAAAATATTAATGTGAAAATCACCTTCCGAGTACTAGCTCCTTCTCCTTCTTCTCCTAGGTTTAAAGATCTACTTACTGAAATGACAGACAGACAGGAAGAGCTGGGTATTGCTAGTTTTGGTATCTCCATCACTACCATGGAAGAGGTTTTCATTAAGTAAGTAATGATGCATGGGAGCAAGAGAGCAGAAAAAAAATTTTTCTTTAAAATCAGATTTCATTTTGAAAGCAAGACCCATCATGTGTGGAGCTAAAATAATTGAAGTAATAATGGATTGTTAGCTATGGTTATCTTCTATGAATCACGAACATATCAGTTTACGTACCTTGCTCGCCTTATGCGCTAAGGCTGCTGTGACTCATGGAACTAGAGTGAGAATATCAGTTCAGAGAGTTAGGAGGCAGGATACTCAATGCAAAAAATGAGACTGTGAAACTGCACAAAAAACTAAATCCAGGTACTGAATACCCAGAGCAGAGGAATATTTCATAAGAAGATTATTTGAAACTTTGGGATTACAATTGAATATCTGTGTATTTTGTGGGTAGAATTGTTAGAACTGGTCTAGAGCAAAGAGAGAAGACAGAAGAAGCAAGAACTGCAATCTCATAGCTTCCTGAATGAAAACCACAATCACAGAAAACTAACGAAAATGACCACATGGATTTTTGATCATAGGGGACTGAAATGTAAAAGCAGGAATTCAAGAAGTACCTGGAGTAACAAGCAAGTTTGGCCTTGGAGTACAAAATGAAGTAGGGCAAAGGCTAACAGAATTTTGCCGAAAGAACAAACTGGTCACAGCAAACACTCTCTTCCAACAACACAAGAGATGACTCCACACATGGATATCACCAGGTGGTTAATATTGAAATCAGATGGATTATCTACTTTGCAGCAGAAGATGGAGAAATCATATACAGTCAGCAAAACTAAGACTGGGAGCTGACTCTGGCTCATATCATTATTGCAAAATTCAAGCTTAAATTGAAGAAAGTATGGAAAAACAAAGACTGTTCAGGTATGACTTAAATCAAATCACTTATGATTACAGTGAAGGTGACAAATAGATTCAAGGGATTAGATCTGGTAGGCAGAGTACCTGAAGAACAAAGGATGGAGGTTTGTGACATTGTACAGCAGGAGATGACCAAAACCATCCCAAAGAAAAAGAAATGCAAGAAGGCAAAATGGTTTTCTGAGGAGGGCTTATAAATAGCTGAGAAAAGAATAGAAATGAAAGACAAAGGATAAAGGGAAAGACACCTAATTGAATGCAGTATTCCAAAGAATTGCAAGGAGAGATAAGAAAGCCTTCTTAAGTGACCATTGCAAAGATAGAGAGGAAAACAATAGAATGGAAAAGACTAGAGTTCTCTTCAGAAAATTAGAGATACCAAGGGAAAAATTTCATGCAAAAATGGTCACAATAAAAGACAGAAACTAACAGAAGCAGAACAGATTAAGAAGAGGTAGCAAGAATACACAGTAAATATACAAATAAGGTCTTAATGACTTGAATAACTATTTTGGTGTGGTCACTCACCTAGAGTCAGACACCCTGGAGTGTGAAGTAAAGTCGATCTTAGGAAGCATTAGCTTGAACAAAGCTAGTGGAACTGATGGAAAATCCTAAAAGATGGTGCTGTTATAGTGCTGCACTCAATATGCCAGCAAATTTGGAAAACTCAGCAGTAGCCACAGGACTGGAAAAGGTCAGTTTTCATTCCAGTCCCAAAGAAAGGCAAGGCCAAAGGATTTTCAAACTACAGCATAATTACACTCATCTCACATGCTAGCAAAGTAATGCTCAAAGTCCTCCAAGCCAGACTTCAACAGTATGTGAACCGTGAACTTCCAGATGTTCAAGCTGGATTTACAAAAGGCAGAGGAAACAGAGATCAAATTGCCAACATCCATTGGATCCTAGAAAAAGCAAGAGAGTTCCAGAGAAACATCTACTTCTGCTTTATTGACTATGCCAAAACCTTTGACTGTGTGGATCACAACAAACTATGAAAAATTCTTAAAGAGGTGGGAATACCAGACCACCTTACCTGTCTCCTGAAAAATCTGTATGCAGCTCAAGAAGCAACAGTTAGAACAAGACATGAAAAAACAGGCTGGTTCCAAATTGGGAAAGGAGTACATCAAGGCTGTATATTGTCACTCTGCTTGTATAACTTAAATGCAGAGTACATGACGCAAAATGCTGGGCTGGATGAAGCACAAGCTGGAATCAAGATTGCTGGGAGAAATATCAGTAACCACCCTCAAGGCAGAAAGTGAAGAACTAAAGAGCCTCTTTAGTTTAATTTTTCTGAAATAAGCTTAGAAACATTATGAAAATAAAACTGTTGTATATTATCAATATCAGTTTTTACAGATTTAACAACTTCTAGCCAGTGATTTTTTTTTTTAATTTTGACTCAATTTTTGAAATTTTTATGATGAACTGTGTATTTAGAAACCACCATTCTGGTTAAAATAATTTTCTTTTTCTGTGTGTGTAGGGTCAGTCAATTGCATAATCCGACTTTGCAGGCCCTACCAAATGAAGATGAAAGTGAAGACACAAATCAGAATATGAATGTCCCTAGAAATTTTGAGAGACCGTATTCTTCCTCCAACTTGAGTAAACGCTCTAATATTACATTTAATACTGGGGTGAGCAACTTCACTAAGAATATAATATTTGTATATATTTGTATGGGATAAAAGTTATAATATTTCATTTTAATATTGAATTAAAAGTAGAGTTTGAGTTCTTAGCCAAAGAAATCCAGGTAAGGAGTAGTATGTAAAACAATTCACTTAGTTTTTAAATTCAAAAGTAAAATATGATAGTAGAAATTAGATTTTTACTCTTCCCATTATTATTCCTCAGAGTCACTTATCACAGTTTTGAATTGTTAGTCCATTCAGAGCTGAGAAAGTTTCTTATAAAAGTTAACACTATTCGTGTACATAAAACTATTTAAATGTATGAATTGAAATGAATTGATATTTCCTAGTGAACTATTTACTCCCAATTCAGTATCTTTCTTCATTACCATGGGAAATTCCACTGGACTGACAAGCATTTCTTTGCTTGTTCTCTTAACTAAATACTCCCTACAGTCTTCCCCCAAAACATTAGGGATTCTGATGTGGAAGATGTATTTCTCAGAGTTGCCCATGAGCATACTTTCACTGAGGGGACTGATGAGTCAGTTGTGAAGCAGAGTTGATATTGTACAACTAACGTGTGGAATTTTGAACCAGAGAGAAGTGGAATTCCTGCTCTATTCACTAGTTATTTGACTTTAAACAAATTATTTGACATATCTGTGCTTTAATTTAATTCTCTGTGAGACATTTTAATGAGTTAACACCAAGTAAAATATGGCCTTTGGAATGTTTGCCATGAATTGGATACTTTAAAATGTAATTTTCTTCTTCTCCTTGCTTGCACATTTCTGCTATATCACTCTTCTTTATTTCCCCCTTCTTATAAAGATGCAGACAATGAAAGATTTGCAGAATAGTCTATAAAAATTGATTCTTGTATTAATATATGCTGTCATCCTAGAAATATATCTAAATATATCTAAAAGTCAGAAAACAATGTGAGAAAGAATCCTTCTAAACTTTACCTTATTTCCAATCAGTGACAACATCTAAATGCTAATTGTTTCATTCAGAAAATACTGATTGATGGGACTTCCCTGGTGGTCAGAGGCTAAGAATTTGGAAATATGATTTAATATTGGCTAAGAAAGATAGATGTGATGTTGCCCTGGTCAGAGACACTATGAATGTGTTAGTGATCCTTTTGAGGTTTTCAGTGTAATTAGATGGAAGCCTTAATCCTTGCATTTAACACATTATATAAATAAGAAGTCTTGTTTGTCACCTAGTCTGTGAACTATGGTTACGTTCTGTTCAAGGGTATATTTATAAAAGTGTATACATCCTCTATCATAAGATTAAAATATTAATGAAGTTCATTAAATGTTGTGACCATTGTGATGCTGTAATGCCATCTTCTGTCTTGTCAGTGGACTCTTTACAGTCAGCAGTTCTTTGCCATGTTCATAAAAAGAGCAATGTTCACTTGGCGCAACTGGAATTTGATCTTGCTGCAGATACTAGCATTCGTGGGTATTTTTTATTTTTTGATGAGCGATGTGGAGATTTCAATAAGTGGAGAAAAACTTGACAGAGAAATGGATTTGGAACAATATGGTCAAACAATTGTGCCCTTCTCAGTTTCTGGAAATTCTGAGTTTACCATGAATTTCACAAAAAATCTTGAGATCTTGCTAAAGGCTAAGAAACAGAAACTTCATAAAGTAAATGGTAAGCCTCTTTCAAAAAAAAAAAAAAATGACTGCTAGTAGATAAAGACCTGTTTGTGTTCTTCCAAAAAAGGTCTTAACTGGAATATTTAGTTACTTGCTATTTTTTTTTTCTTGATAGTCTCATAAAGACAACTAAACTAGATGCAAGAACAATCAGTTGAAATTACTGGCTACAATATTGTAAAGTAATTAGCCTCCAACTAATAAAAATAAATGAAAAAAAATAATAAAAAAAATAAAAGATTACAATCAAACAGAAAAAAAAAAATTACTGGCTACAAAAGTTAATTATTAATGGAGGTGCTGGAGTATGGGTCGTCTACCAGCCATTTCCTACACCTTCTAAGTGAAAGTGAGTGAGAGTCACTCAGTCGTGTCCAACTCTTTGTGACCCTATGGAATGTACAGTCCATGGAATTCTCTAGGCCAGAATACTGTAGTGGATAGCCTTTCCCTTCTCCACGGGATCGTCCCAACTCAGGGATCAAACCCAGGTCTCCTGCATTGCAGGCAAATTCTTTACCAACTGAGCTATCAAAGAAGCCCTCACCTTCTAAGGAATGGACTCAAGTAGCAGAATAATTTCTTTTGTGAAATGTAGCACAGAATTTCACATAAAACCAGTCTTACAGTGTGGTATGATGGTCCTAAATCCTGAAAGACTCCTCATAACATATGTATCTAGATTGGCCATATCTAAAAATGGGTAAACAGGTATGGCTGGAAGCTTTATGGGCAGTCTACTCAGAACTTATTTACTTGTAAAGTAGTAGTAACTGATTTTATGTACTGAACACGTACTTTTGGCAAGAACTTTTCTAAGTATTTGCATTGTCTATTTCTATAACAATAACATTTGCTAAAGTTTGGGACACTAAGGTTTGGAGATGTTAAGTGAGCCACCCCAATTCATGCACCTAGTATGTATTAGAGGAGGGATTAGATTTTAAGAGATTGCAGTATTAACTCACACTACGCTAGATCATCCCAGTAAGAGGCAAGTCTGTCCTTTTACAAGACTGACCATTTCCTTCCAGGTACTTCATTTGTATTTCCTTCAACTGCTATCTGGTTAACTGTGTTACTTCATATTAACATATAACCTATGCAGTTTAGCAAGTTTATCTTTTAGGTTCTATTGTGAGAGGTGAAAGTGCATTCAGAGATGTTGGTGAAGTCTACCATTATCTTAATTGTATGTTGATAAACATCATAGGTTTGGTGTCCTAAAGCCTGTCAGTAAATCATACATTTTTTCTCCTCCATTACTGGATGACTAAATGAACATTTATTAATCAAAAATGACACAGTTGTTTAGAAGAGAAGAGGAAAGAGAGAGAGAAAATGAATTTACCTGATTCAAAATGTCGTTCTTTTTCACTACATTATATTGTTGATACAAAAATCAAAAGACTATATTTCAGAGATATGTTAATAATAAGACAATCAAATTAAATCTTCCTTCTTGTTAGTTCTTTTAACATCTTGCTGTGCTGTGCTTAGTCGCTCAGTCATGTCCGACTCTTTGTGACCTCATGGACTGGACTGAGCCCACCATGCTCCTCTGTCCATGGGGATTCTCCAGGCAAGAATACTGAAGTGGATTGCCATGCCCTTCTCCAGGGGATCTTCCCAACCCAGGGATTGAACCCAGGTCTCGCATACTGCAGGCAGATTCTTTACTGCCTGAGTCACTGGAGAAGCCCTAGCGTCTTGCTGTTGTCTTAATTAAAAATTATTCGAGCAGCTCTTTGAGAAAATTAGTAGGCTAAGAAGCCTCAAATTGTTCTATAGAAATAGCTAGTTAAAAAAAAAAAAACCACAGATTAGCTAAAATAGCGTCATATAGAAACTGGTAAAGGGTCTGCAACAATCAAGTGAATGCCCAGTCAAAAAATCCACATGCAAACTGTAAGGGTATCTGTGGTGTTTTTGCTTATCTTTACACCATCACCCTCTCTGGGACAGTACACTGAGTTGGTAGAAAGCTATGCATTTACTGGTTGCTCCTTTGGGATGAAAAGAGTAGAATTTTTTCAACATTCAGGCCAATTTGAGAACTGTGCAAAGAACTGAATTTGTTTTACTTAACTCAGAGCTCAAGTGAGAACAGTGCCATAGTTTGAATATTATATTAAAGTTGCTGAAAGTACTGACAGATGCCAAGGTATGAAAACTACAAGGGGGACTGCAGACATGCGGGCACCAGGGACAAGATATTATGGGTATCATGATACAGTAGAACATCTAAGGTCCCAAAAGAGAACAAAGGTAAAATTCATAGGGATATTAATACATTTAAAAACAGCCATATATAGTGAAGAGATGAAGGAAAAACATATACATAGGCCCAGGGTATATATATGCCCAGAAATGTTCTGAGAAAAATTGAACCTTTATGCCAGACAGATTAGTAAATTCTCTTTATGCTGAGATACAATCTGCAAAGACTAGGATAGCAACTTTTTTCAAATCCCAAATGTCAAAAAAAAAAAAAAATCACAGGCTATACAAATAAACAGGAACACGCTCCATTCAACCAACTCTAAAGAAACACAAGCTTTGGATTTATGGGACAAACTTTAACTCTTAAATATGTTCACTAAGTTAAAGGAAACATGAGCAAAATACTGAAGTAAGTCAAGAAAACCATATATGGTAAGAATATCAGCAAAGACAGAAAATTTTAAAAGAATCAAACAAGAATTCTGAAGCTAAAAAATACAAAACTGAATTGAAAACTGCACCATAGGAATTCATCAGCAGACTTGACCAGGAAGAAGAAAAGTCAGCAAATGTGAAGACATACTATTTGAAGCTATTGAGTTTGAGGAACAGAAAAAAGGGGGGGGGGGAGGGAGAAAACTGAACAGAATCTAATGGAATTATGATACAATATAAAACAGACCAAGCTACACATTCTGGAAATCCTAGAAGGCAACAAAGAAAGGGACATAGAACTTACTTGAAAAAGCAAAGCTGAAAATTTTCCAAATTTGAGGAAAGATTTGTATATGCTAATACAAGAAGCTCAATAGACTCCATGTAGGACAACCACAGAGAGATCCACAGTGAGACACATTATAATCAAACTGTTAATAGACAAAGAATCTTGAAAGCAGCAAGAGAGAAACAACCACGTACAAGAGATCCTCAATGAGATTATCAGAAATTTTCTGCTAAAACCTTGCGGGTCAGAAGGCAGTGGGATGATATATTTAATGAAAGCTTAAAAAATGGTCAACCAAGAAGTCTACATTTAGCAAAACTGCACTTCAAAAATTGAGATATTCAGAGATAAAAACTGAGGGAGTTCATTATGAAATATACCCTAAAAGAAAATTTAAAGATTCTTCTTCAAAGTGATATGAAAGGACACTGGACAGTAACTCAAAGTCATATGAAAATAAAAATTCTAGAGTAAAGCTAAATACATGGATAAAAGTAAAAACCAATATTATTATAATTTTAGTTTATAATCCTACTTTTTTACAGGATTTTAAAAACAAAAGAATAAAAAGTAACTGTAAATTGCTAAAATCTTGTGTTAAAAGTAAAGTTCAATGTTGCAAAAAATAATATTGCATAGGAACTGGAATGTTAGGTCCATGAATCAAGGTAAACTGGATGTTGTCAAGCAGGAGATGGCAAAAGTGAACATCCACATCTTAGGAATCAGTCAACTAAAATGGACGTGAATGGGTAAATTTAATTCAGTTGACTGTTATATCTACTATTGTGGGCAAGAATCCCTAAGAAATGGAGGAGCCCTCATAGCCAACAAAAGAGTCCAAAATGCAGTACTTTGGTGCAATCTCAAAGACATCAGAATGATCTTGGTTTCGTTTCCAAGACAAACCATTCAATATCACAGTAATCCAAATATATGCCCCAACAACTAATGTCGAAGAAGCTGAAGTCAAATGATGCTATGAAGAACTAAAAGACCTTCTAGAATTAACACAAAAAAGGATTCCTTTTCATCATAGGGGATTGGGATGCAAAACGAACAAGTTAAGAGATAACTGGACTAACAGGTAAGTGTGGCCTTGGAATACAAAATGAGGTAGAGCAAAGTCTGACAGAGTTTTGTGAAGAGAATTGCACTGGTCATAGCAAGCACTCTCTTTCAACAAAACAAGAGACAACTCTACATATGGACATCACCAGATGGTCAATACTGAAATTAGATTGATTATATTCTTTGCCCTGAAGATGGAGAAGCTCTATGCAGTCAGCAAAAACAAGACCTGGAGCTGACTGTGGCTCAGATCATCAGCTACTTATTGAAAAATTCAGACTTAAATTGAAGAAAGTAGGGAAAACCACTAGTCCATTCACATATGACCTAAATCAGATCCCTATGGTTATACAGTGAAGGTGATGAATACATTCAACAAATTAGAAATGGTAGACAGAGTACCTTAAGAACTATGGGTGAAGGTTCGCAACACTATACAGGAGCTGGTGACACCACCAAGGTAAAGAAATTCAGCAAGGCACAATGGTTGTCTGAGGAGGCCTTACAAATAGCTGAGAAAAGAAGAGAAGTGAAGCAAAGGAGAAAAGGAAAGATATGCCCAACTGAATGCAGAGTTCCAGAGGATAGCACGAAGAGATAAGAAAGCCTTCTTAAGTGAACAATGCAAAGAAATAGAGGAAAACAATAGAATGGGAAGGACTAGAGATCTCTTTAAGTAAATTGGAGATATCAATGGAGCATTTCATGCAAAGATGAACACAATAAAAGACAGAAATGGCAAGGACCTAAGAGAAGCAGAAGAAATTAAGAAGAAGTGAGAAGAATACACAGAAGAACTATATATATTAAAAAAAAAAAAAAGGTCTTAATAAACTGGATAACCATGATGGCTCACTAACCTAGAGCCAGAAATCCTGGAGTGTGAAGTCAAGTGGACCTTAGGAAGCATCACTATGAACAAAGTTAGTGGAGGTGATGGAATTCTAGCTGAGCTATTTAAAATCCTAAAAGATGATGGTGTTAAAGTGTTGCACTCAATATGTCAGAAAATTTGGAAAACTCAGCAATGGCCAAAGCACTGGAAAAGGTCAGTTTTCATTCCAATCCTGAAGGCAATGCCAAAGAATATTCAAACTACGATACAATTGTGCTCATTTCACATTCTATAAGCTAATGCTCAAAATCCTTCAAGCTGGGCTTCAACAGTACGTGAACCAGGAAATTCCAGATGTACAAGCTGGATTTAGAAAAGGCAAAGGAATCAAAGATCAAATTGCCAACATCCATTGGATCATAGGAAAAGCAAGGTAATTCCAAAAAACATCTACTTCTGCTTCATTGACTACACTAAGCCTTTGACTGTGTGGATCACAATAAAATGTGAAAAATTCTTAAAAAGATAGGAATACCATACTACTTACCTGTCTCTTGAGAAACCTGTAGGCAGGAAAGAAGCAACAGTTAGAACCAGACATGAAACAATATAGTGATTCAAATTTAGAAAAGGTATACATCAAAGCTGTATATTGTCACCCTGCTTATTTAACTTACATGCAGAGTACATTGTGCAAAATGCTAAACTTGATTCCACAAGCTGGATTCAAGATTACTGGGAGAAATATCAACAACCTCAGACATGCATATGATACCACTCTAGTTGCAGAAAGTTAAGAGGAACTAAGGGTGAAAGAGGAGAGTGAAAAAACTGGTTTAAAATTAAGGATTCAACTAAGATCGTGGCATCCTGCCCCATCACATTATGGCAAATAGAGGGAGAAAAAGTGGAAGCAGTGGCGGGTTTTAATTTCTTGGGCAAACATTAAAAAGAATTCATTTGAACCAGTTCTAATGAGATGGATGAAACTGGAGCCCATTATACAGAGTGAAGTAAGCCAGAAAGATAAAGAACATTACAGCATACTAACACATATATATGGAATTTAGAAAGATGGTAACGATAACCCTATATGCAAAACAGAAAAAGAGACACAGAAGTACAGAACAGACTTTTGAACTCTGTGGGAGAAGGTGAGGGTGGGATGTTGCGAAAGAACAGCATGTATATTATCTATGGTGAAACAGGTCACCAGCCCAGGTGGGATGCATGAGACAAGTGCTCGGGCCTGGTGCACTGGGAAGACCCAGAGGAATCAGGTGGAGAGGGAGGTGGGAGGGGGGATCGGGATGGGGAATACGTGTAAATCTATTGCTGATTCATGTCAATGTATGACAAAACCCACTGAAAAAATAAATAAATAAATAAAATAAATTTCTTGGGCAAGGACACATATATGTTGTAAGTGAGAGGATAAGAAAAGATACTCCATGAAAATAGTAAGCAAAAGAGAGCAGAATGAACTATACCAATATCAGGCAAAGTAGACTCTAAACCAAAAAGTGTTATAAGACTAAGTCACAACGAGGATGTAATCTAAAAGGGTATCTATAGCAATTATAAACATAGCACCAAATATCCTAAATATGTGAGGCAAACATTGACACAATGGAGAAATAAACACTATACAATAATAATCAGAAACTTCAGTATCATATATATATATATATTTTTTTTTTTAGTATCATATTTTTAAACAGTAAATAGAACATAAGACAGAAGATCCACAAGGACAGAGAGACCATGAACAATGCCATAAATCAACTAGACTTAACATACATAAAAGGACACTTCCCTCAACAAACAGCAGAATACACATTTTTCTTGCATGCACAATAGAGATTCTTTAGGATAGACCATATGCTAGGCCACAGAGTAAATCTTAATAAACTTAAAAAATGGAAATCCTACAAAGTGTACTTTCTGATCATAACTGAATGAAGCTAGATAAGAATAGTGGGAAGAAAACTGGAAAATAGCAAATGTGGAAATGCAAAAAAACAACTATCATTAGGTCAAATAAGAAATAACAAGAGAAATTAGAAAATATTAATACTTTGAGACAAATGAAAATGAAAATATATCATATTAAGGAATGTGACAAAAGCAGTGTGTGATGTTTATATTAAAAGAAGAAAACTGACAACCTAGAAGGGTGGGATGGAGCTGGGGGTAGGAGGGAGGCTCGCGAGGGAGGGGACATATGTATACATTTTGCTGATTTGCATTGTACATTGTACATGCTGCATTATACAGCAGAAACCAACAGAACATTGTCAAGTAATTATCTTTGAATTAAAAGTAAATTAAAAAAAAAAAAAAACACTACCAAAGCAACCACCTAACTTTACAACTTAAGAAACTAGAAAACAAAGAATAACTAAACCCAAGGCTAACAGGAAGAAGGAATAATAAAAACTAGGGCAGATATGAACAAAATAAAGAATAGAAACACAATAGAGAAAATGAACAAAATTGAGTTCTTTCTTTGAAAAGATCAATATATTCGAGAAAAATTTACAAAGTGACAAGGAGGAAAGAGAAGACTCAAATTACTAAACCAGAAATGAAAGAGGGGATACTATTGCTGATTTTACATAGGAGAACCTAGACGAAATTGACAAAGTCCAAGAAATGCACAAAACTGAATCATGAGGAAATATAAAATCAAATAAGTCCTATAAAAAGTAAGGTAATTGAATCAGTAATTTTAAAAAAACTCCCAGCAAAGAGCAGTCAGGGCCAGATGACTTCACAGGTGAATTTTTCCAAATATTCAGAAAAGAATTAATACCAAGTTTTCTCAACCTCTTCTAAAATATTGTAAAAGACAGAACAATTTCAAATGCATTCAGTAAGGCCAGCATTACCCTGACACTAAAGCCCGACAAAGACATTATAAGAAAACTGCAGACCAGTATCCCTAGTAAATGTAATGCAAAACTCAGTATCAAAATACTATCAAATAAGGCAAACGCACCTTAAAAGGATTATTCACAATGACCAAGTGGGATTTATTCCTAGAATGGAAGGATGGTTGAACACATGAAAATCAGTCCATGTAATATGTTGCATTAACAGAATGAAAGAAAAAAAAACCTGCATGATTATTTCAATTGATGAGAAAATATAATTCACAGAATGATAATTATTTTATGATAGAAAATGCTCAATGAATCAGAAGGAAACTACCTTAACATAATAAATAAATTTGTATCAAAAGCCCACAGCTAAAATCATGGTCAATATTGAAGCACTGAGAGATTTTCCTCTAAGATCAGAACAAAATAAAGATATTTGCTTTTACATTTCTCTTCAACATTATACTTGGAGTCCTAGCTACAGAATTTAAGCAGGAAAGAGACAAAAAGACATCAAAATTGGAAAGTGATAAGTTCAAATTACCTCTGTTCTCAACATGATCTTATATACAAAATATCCTAAATTCCCACAAAAAAACCACAAGTTTATCAATTTAGAAAAGTTGCAAAATACAAAATCAACACACAACAATTAGTTGCATTTCTATACATAACAGTGAACAATCCAAAAACAAAATTAAGAAAAACATTTCACTTATAATAGCATCAGAAGAATAAAACACTATAAGCAAGGCAAAAAGACAACCCTCAGAATGGGAGAAAGTAATAGCAAATGAAACAACTGACAAAGGACTAATTTCCAAAATATACAAGCAGCTCATATAACTCAATGCCAGAAAAACAAACAACCCAGTCAAAAAGTGGGGAAAAGACCTAAACAGACATTTCTCCAAAGAGGACACAGATGGCTAACAAACACATGAAAAGATGCTCAACATTGCTCGTTATTAGACAAAAGCAAATCAAAACTAAAATGAGATGTCACCTCACAATGGTCAGAATGGCCACCAACAAAAAGTCTGCAAACAATAAATACTGGAGAGGGTATTGAGAAAAGGGAAACTTTTGCACTGTTGGTAGGAATGCTAATTGATACAGCCACTATGGAAGATGGTATGGAGATTCCTTAAAAAACTAGGAATAAAACCACCATATGACCCAGCAATCCCACTCCTAGGCACATACCCTGAGGAAACCAAAATTGAAAAAGACACATGTATCCCATTGTTCACTGCAGCACTATTTACATTAGCTAGAACATGGAAGCAAGCTAGATGTCCATCAACAGATGAATGGATAAAGAAGTTGTGGTACATATACACAATGGAATATTACTTGGCCATAAAAAGGAACACATTTGAATTATTTCTAATGGGGTGGATGAACCTAGAGCCTATTACACAGAGTGAAGTATGTCAGAAAGAGAAAGATAAATATCGTATACTAACACATATATACAGAATCTAGAAAGAAGATACCAAAGAATTTATTTGCAGGCCAGGAATGGAGAAACAGACATAGAGAACAGACTTACAGACATGGGGAGAGGGTTAGATGTATGGAGAGAGTAACATGGAAACTTACATTATCATATGTAAAATAGAGAGCCAACAGGAATTTGCTTATGTCTCAGGAAACTCACAGGGGCTCTGTATCAACCTAGAAGGGTAGGATGGGGAGGAAGATGGGAGGAAGGGAATATATGTATACCTATGGTTATTCATGTTGTGTTTTGACAGAAAACAACAAAATTCTGTAAAGCAATTATCCTTCAATTTAAAAAATAAATAAATAAAATACATTTTCTTACCAAAAAAGGAATAAAATACTTAAGAATAAACTTAACCCAGGAGATGAAAGACATGTATAATGACAAACCTTGCTGAAAGAAATGAAAGAATATACAAATAAATGAAAAGATACTCTATATTCATAGGTCAGCAGATTTAATATTGCTAAGGTGTCAATACTCCCCCAAAAACATTCAGATTCAGTGCTGGCCCTATCAAATCCTAATTATTTGGAGAAAGAAAAAGAATAGAAAAATCAATCCTGAAATTCTTATTGAATCTCAAGAGACCTGAACAGAAAGTTTATTTTTCCCGTAGTTATTGAGATATAACTGACAAATGATGTTTGTATGTTCAAAGTATACAATGTGATGATTTAATATACATACATATTGCAAAATTACTGCTGCAAAAGGTTTGTTAACAAATCCATAACCTCAGCGAGTTACAGTTTTTCATTGCATGGTTATAGCTTTAAAGGTTGGCTCTCATAATAGTATACAACAGGCTATTGTTAACTATAGTCACTATGCTGTGCATTGGATTCCAGAACTTATAACAGGAAATATGTGCCCTGTGACATACATATCCCCATTTCTCCCACCTCCCAGCCCAGGACCAGGAAACTACCATTTCTCTCTATAAATAATAGATAGACATAAATCTTTATTCATTAATCTGTTGATACACAATTAGGTTGTTTCCATGTCTTGCATATTGTTAATAATGCTGTGGTGAACATGGGGAGGGGTGCAGATATTTCTTCAAGACAGTGATTTTATTTCCTTTGGATATATACTCAGAAGTGTATATATCTACCATAGTAATAATCATATGGTAGTTATCTTTTTAACTTTTTGAGGAACTTCCATAGTGTTTTACATAATGGCTATACCACTTTATATTGCTACCAATGGTATACAGGTGTTCTCTTTTTTTCACATTCTTGTCAGGACTTATCTCTTGACTTTTATATGATAGCCATTCTAACAGATGTTAGGTGATAGTTTACTGTGGTTTTGATTTATATCTCCCTGATGACTAGTGATGTTGAGCACAGTTTCATATACCTGTTGGCGTGTATGCCTTCTTTCGAAAACTATCTGTTTCAGTACTTTGCGTATTTTTAAACTGAATTAGTATTATTTTTCTATTGAGTTGTATGAATTCCTTTATATTTTGTATTTTAGCTTTTCATCAGATACATAGTTTGTGAAAATTTTCTCCCATTCCTTAGATTGCTTTTTGTTTTTTTGATTGTTTCCTTTGCTGTGTAGGAGTTTTTTTTAGTTTGATGTATTCTCACTTGTTTTAGTTTTGTTAAATGTGATTATGGTGTCATATCCAAAGTACCAATATAAAGAAGAATGTTAGGGAGGTTTCTCCTGTTTTCTTCTAGGCATTTTATAACTTCAACTTATTTTTAAATCCTTAATCAGTTTTGAGTTAATTTTGTGAATGTTGTAAAATAGGGGTCCAGATTCATTCTGCATGTGGATATCTAGTTTTCCCAACACTGTTTATTGAGGGCCTTTTTCCCATTGAATATTCTTGGCTTCCTTGTTAATTATTACTTGAACATTTATTCAAAGGTTTACATTTTTATGAAACACACAAGTTTTCAACCTTTCATTGTTGAGTATGATGAAGTCTTGGATTTGTGTTATTAAAATATGTCCTTTATTGTGGTGGTATATTCCTCCTACAAAATTGCTGAACATTTCATCATAAAAGGATGCTGTATTTCATTAAATGTTTTTTCTTCCATCTGTTTAGTCCTTGGCAAACACTGTGTGTGTGTGTGTATGTGTTGGGGGTACTCAGTGGTTGTAATGGCTTTTGGAGTCCTAAGCAGTGCCTCCTGTGAAACAACTAGGAATCAGATCAGGCAGCCATGGAGTCTAGAGCATACACTTGGCTGTAGGTGCCACCTGCAACTGCCTATGTGGTGAAGGACAGTTGTGGACACGTGCAGAGTGATGGTGGCCAAGGAAGGTAGCAGGGGATGTGAACAACTATGGGCTCATTGGAACCTGTGGAATCCCTAGCTGTCAGCATGTTCTTCTATGGTGGCACACTCTCAACTTGGATATGCAGTCTACAATGGAAGCTGGTGACAGGGGTTGAATTAGGGGCATGCAAGTGCATTGCTGGAGAGACTAGCTACAAGTGGGTTTGGTGGTACTGGCCTGTGACAGACAGCAGGGCCTGATCAAGTCAACAAGAAGTAAAAGGGGCCTTGACTGTCCAATTTGTTGTTCAGTGAGTCAGTCGTGTTTGACTCTTTGTGACCTCATGGACTGCAGCACAACAGGCTTCCCTGTCCTTCAGTCTCTCCCAGAGTTTTCTCAAATGCATGTTCATTGAATTGGTGACACCATCCAACCATCTCATCCACTGTCATCCCCTTCTCCTCCTGCCTTCAATCTCTCCCAGCATCAGAGTCTTCTCTAATGAGTCTGCTCTTTGCATCAGATGGCCAAAGTACTGGCACTTCAGCTTCAACATCAGTCCATACAAAAAAATTTCAGGATTGATCTGCTTTAGGATCAGCTGGTTTGGTCTCCCTGCTGTCTAAGGAACTCTCAACTGTCTTCTCTAGCACCACAGTTCAAAAACATCAATTCTTCAGCACTTAGCCTCCTATATGGTTCAATTCTCACACCCGGAAATGACTACTAGAAAAGTCATAGCCTTGACTATACGGACACTTGTTAGCAAAGTAATGTCTCAGCTTTTTAATTGTCTAAGTATGCCATAGTTTTTCTTCAATAGCAAATGTCTTAGTTTCATGGCTACAGTTTCTGTCTGTGGTGATCTTGGAGCTCAAGAAAATAAAGTCTGTCACTGTTTCCATTTTTCCCCATCTATTTGCTGAGAAGTGATGGGACTGGATGCCATGATCTTAGGTATTTGAATGTTGATTTTTAAGCCAGCCTTTTCACTCTCCTCTCACTTTCACCAAGAGGCTCTTTAGTTCCTCTTTGCTTTCTGCCAATAAGATGGTGTCATCTGCATATCTGAGGTTATTGATATTTGTCACAGCAATCTTGATTCCAGCTTGAGTTTCATTCAGCCAGCATTTTGCATGATGTAACTACACAGAAGTTAAATAAGCAGGGTGACAATATACAGCCTTGATGTACTCCTTTCCCAATGTTGAACCAGTTCATTGTTCCATGTCTGGTTCTAACTGTTGCTTCTTGACCTGCATGCAGGTTTCTCAGGAGGCAGGTAATGTCGTCTGGTATTTCCATCATTTTAAGAATTTCCCACAGTTTGTTGTGATCCACCCAGTCAAAGTCTTTAACATAGTCAATGAGACAGAAGTAGATGTTTTTCTGGAATTCCCTTGCTTTTCCTATGATCCAATGGATGTTGGCAATTTGATCTCTGGTTCCTCTGCCTTTTCGAAATCAAGCTTGAATATCTGGAAGTTCTCAGTTCACATACTATTGAAGCATAGTTTGTAGCATATTTTGGATATTACCTAGATAGCATGTGATATGAGTGCAACTGTGCGGTAGTGTTAATATTCTTTCGCATCGCCCATCTTTGGGACTGGAATGAAAACTGACCTTTTTCAGTCCTTTGGCCACTGCTGAGTTTTCCAGATTTTCTGACATATTGAGTGCAGCACTTTAACCATGTCATCTTTTAGGATTTTAAATAACTCAGCTGAAATTCTTTCACCTCCACTAGCTTTGTTCATAATAATGCTTCCTAATGCCCACTTGACTTCACACTCTAGGATGTTTGCCTCTGGGTGAGTGATCACTCCATCTTGATTATCTAGGTCATTTAGCCTTTTTTTTTTTTTTTTTTTTTTACTGTTCTTCTGTGTATTTTTGCCACCTCTTCTTAATATCTTCTGCTTCTGTTAGGTTCTTATTATTCTTTGCTTTATTCTGCCCATCCTTGCATGAAATGTTCCCTTGTTACCTCTAATTTTTGTGAGTAGATCTGTAGTCTTCCCCATTGTTTTGTTTTCCTCTATTTCTTTGTGTTGTTCACTTAGAAAGGCTTTCTTATCTCTCCTTGCTTTCCTTTGGAACTCTGCATTCAGATGAGTGTATCTTTCCTTTTCTCCTTTACCTTTCACTTCTCTTCTTTTCTCAGCTACTTGTAAGGCCACCTTAGACAACCATTGTCCCTTTTTGCATGCTGTTTTCTTGGGGATGGTTTTGATCCACGCCTCTTGTACAATGTTATGAACATCCATTCAGAGTTCTTCTGGCACTCTGCCTATCAGATTTAATCCTTTGAATCTATTTGTCACTTCCATTGAATAATCATAAGGAATTTGATTTACATAATAACTGAATGGCTTTGTGGTTTTCCCTACTTTATTCAATTTAAGTCTGAATTATGCAATAAAGAGTTCATGATCTGAGCCACAGTCAGTTCCCAGTCTTGTTTTTGCTAACTGTATAGAGCCTCTCCATCTTCAGCTGCAAAGAATATAATCAATATGATTTTGATATTGACCATCTGGTGATGTCCATGTGTAGAGTCATCTCTTGTGTTGCTGGAAGAAGGTGTTTGCTATGACCAGGGTGTTCTCTTGGCAAAACTCTGTTAGTCTTTGCCCTGCTTTATCTTGTACTCCAAGACCAAACTTGCCTATTACTCCAGGTATCTGCTGACTTCCTACTTTTGCATTTTAGACTCCTATGACGAAAAGGACACCTTATTTTTGGTCTTAGTTCTAGAAGGTCTTGTAGGTCTTCATAGAACTTGTCAACTTTAGCTTCTTTGGCATTAGTGGTTGGGGCATGGACTTGGTTTACTGTGATATTGAATGGTTTTTCTTTGGTAACAAACAGATATTATTCTGTCATTTTTGAGATTGCATCCAAGTACTGCATTTTGGACTCTTGTTGACTATGAGGGCTACTGCATTTCTTCTAAGCATTTCTTGCCCACAGTAGTAGATATGACGGTCATTTGAATTAAATTCACCCAATCTTGTCTGCTTTAGTTCACTAGTTCCTAAAATGTCAATGTTCACTCTTGCCATCTCCTGTCTGAACACTTCTAATTTACCTTGATTCACAGACCTAACATTCCAGGTTCCTATGCAACACTGTCCTTAACAGCTTTGGATTTTACTTTCACCACCAGACACACCCACAATTGGACATCATTTCCGCTTTGGCTTAACCTCTTCATTCCTTCTGGAACTATTTTTCTGTTTTGCTCCAGTAAAATATTGGACACCTAGTGACCTGGGGGGAGGGGTGTTCATCTTCCACTGTCATATCTTTTTGCCTCTTCATACTGTTCATGGAGTTGTCAAGGCAAGAATGCTGAAGTGGTTTGCCATTCCCTTCTCCAGTGAATGGTCCATATGTTTACCCTTGATTGCACCCTACCTGCTCTCCTTATGTGGGCACTACAGTGGGGGCCAAAGAAGAGAATGAAGCTGGTGTCATGTAGATGCACAGCTGGAGAGGCTAGCCCTGAGCAAGAGCATGGAGTTGAGTTTGTTATTGGCCAGAGGGTCTTTGCTCGAGTCTTGCACTCATACCTCTGTAGAAGCTTGAGCAGGCTACTATCATAGCTTTCTGATTCTGGTGGGGTTGGGGGTGGTTTCACATAGCTGGTGTCTCACACACAGTGGTAGAGAGGACCTTTGATGGATATTGATGTGGCATGAAACTCCAGCAGGGCAGGGTACAAGACACAGAGGGACTGATGTAGCTATCATTAACAAATGTAAATATGCAAATATGTGGAGATCTGAAGTGATTTGAAGGGTATTCTGTGGCTGTTACTTTTCCCTACTTTCTTCAATTTAAGTCTAAATTTTGCAATAAAGAGCTCATGATCTGAGCCACAGTCAGCTCCTGATCTTGTTTTTGCTGAGTCTAAAGAGCTTCTCCATCTTCAGCTGCAATGAATATAATCAATTTGATTTTGATATTGACCATCGGGTGATGTCCACGTTTAGAGTCATCTCTTGTGTTGTTTTAAGAGGGTGTTTGTTATGATCAATGTGTTCTCTTGGCAAAACTCTGTTAACTTTGCTCTCCTTCACTTTGTACTCTAAGGCCAAACTTGCCTATTACTGCAGGTATCTGTTTAGTTCCTACTTCTGCATTCCAGTCCCCTATGATGAAAGGACATTTCTTTTGATGTTAGTTTTAGGATGTCTTATAGATCTTTATAAAGCCATTCAACTTAGCTTCTTTGGCATTATTGGTTGCGGCATAGACTTAGATTACTCGATATTGAATGGTTTGTCTTGGAAACAAACAGAGATCATTCTGTCGTTTTTCAGATTGCATCCAAGGACTGCATTTTGGACTCTTTTGTTGACTATTAGGGCAACTCCATTTCTTCTAAGCATTTCTTGCCCACAGTAGTAGATATAATGGTCATCTGTATTAAATTCACCCAATTTCATCCACTTTAGTCTACTGATTCCTAAAATGTCGATGTTCATTCTTGCCATCTCCTGTTTGACCACTTCCAATTTACCTTGATTCATGGACTTAACATTCCAGGTTCATATGCAATACTGTCCTTGACAGCATTGGATTTTACTTTCACCACCAGACACACCCACATCTGGGCATCGTTTCTGCTTTGGCTCAGCCTCTTCATTCCTTTTGGAGCTACTTCTCCAATTTTCTCCAGTAGTATATTGGACACCTATATGCTTCAGGTATTTGACTTCAGAGGTTCATCTTTCAGTTTCATATCTTTTTGCCCTTTCAATACTGTTCATGGGGTTCTCAGGCTTCCCTAGTAGCTCAGCTGATGAAGAATCCACCTGCTATGCTGCAATGCTAGAGACCCCAGTTCAAGTCCTGGGTTGGGAAGATCCAATGAAAAAGGGATAGGTTACCCACTCCAGTATTCTTGGGCTTTCTTGGTAGCTCAGTTGGTAAAGAGTCTGCCTGCAATGCAGGAGACCTGGCTTCAATCCCTGGGTTGGGAAGGTCCCCCGGAGAAGGGAACGGTTACCTACTTCAGTATTCTGGAGAAGTCCATGGACTGTATAGTTCATGGGGTCACAAAGAGTCGGACATGAATGAGAGATTTTCACTTTCACTTTCATGGTGTTCTAAAAGAAAGAGTGCTGAAGTGGTTTGCAAAATTCAGACTTAAATTGAAGAAAGTAGAGAAAACTAGGTCATTTAGGTGACCTAAATCACTAGGTTTAAATCACTTAAATCATTAGGTGACCTAGGTCACTAGGTCATTTAGGTATGACCTAAATCAAATCCCTTATGATTATACAGTGGAAGTGACAAAGATTCAAGGGATTATATCTGATAGAATGCCTGAAGAGCTATGGACAAAGGTTTGTAACACTGTACAGGAGGCAGTGACCAATACCATCCCCATGAATAAGAAATGCAACAAGGCTCGGTGGATTTCTGAGGAGGCCTTACAAATAGGTGTGAACAGAAGCAAAGCAAAAGGCAAAGGAGAACAAAAGGATGTACCCAACTGAATGCAAAGTTCCAGAGGATAGCAAGGAGAGATAAGAAAACCTTCTTAAGTGAACAATGTAAAGAATTTGAGCAAAAAAATAGAATGGGAAAGGCTAAAGGTCTCCTCAAGAAAATTAGAGATACCAAGGAAACATTTCATGCAAATATGGGCACAATTATGGACAGAAATGGTATGGACCTAACAGAAGATATTAAAGAGAGGTGGCAAGAATACACAGAAGAACCGTCAACAAAAGGTTTTAATGACTCAGATAACCACAATGGTGTGGTCACTCACCTAGAGTCAGATATCTTGGAGTATGAAGTTAAGTGGACCTTAGGAAGCATTACTACGAACAAAGCTAGTGGAGGTGATGGAATTCTAGATGAACTATTTAAAATCCTAAAGTGTTAAAGTGCTGCATTCAATATGTCAGAAAATTTGGAAAACTCAGCAGTGGCCAAAGGACTGGAAAAGGTCAGTTTTCTTTCCATTCCCCAAAGAAGGGCAATGCCAAAGAATTTGCACACTACTGCACAATTGCTCTCATTTCATATGCTAGCAAGGCCATGCTCAACATCCTTCAAGCTGGGCTTCACCAGTACATAAACTGAGATCTTTCAGATGTACAAGCTAGATTTCAACAAGGCAGAGGAACCAGAGATCAAATTGCCAACATCCGTTGGATCATAAAATAAACAAGATATTAAAAAAAAAAACAACTACTCCTGCTTCATTGACTATGCTTAAGCTTTTGACTGTATGGATCACAACAAACTGTGGAAAATTCTCAAAGAGTTGGGAACACCAGACCACCTTACCTGCCTCCTGAGAAACCTGTACTCAGGTCAAGAAGCAAAAGTTAGAAATGAACGTGAAACAGTGAACTGGTTCAACACTGGGAAAGGAGTGCATTAAGGCTGTATGTTGTCACCCTGCTTATTTAACTTCTATGCAGAGTATGTCATGTGACGTGCTGGACTGGATGAATCTCACACTGGAATCAAGATTGTGGGGAAAAATATTGATAACCTCAGATATGCAGACGAGACCACCCTTATGGCAGAAAGGGCAGAGGAACTAAAGAGCCTCTTAATTAGTATGAAAACAGAGAGTGAAAAGGATGGCTTAACACTCAACATTCAAAACTCTAAGATCATGTCATCCAATACTATCACATGATGGCAAATAGATGGGAAAACAATGGAAACAGTGACAGACTTTATTTTTTGGGGCTCCAAAATCACTGCAGTCAGTGACTCCAGCTATGTAATTAAAAGACGTTTGTTTTTTGTAAGAAAAGCTCTGAAAAAGTGGAGACATCCCTTTGCCCACAAAGGTCCATGTAGTGAAAGTGGTTTTTCCAGTCGTCATGTACAGATGTAAGAGTTGGACCATAAAAAAGACTGAGCACCAAAGAATTGATGCTTTTGAACTGTGGTGCTGGAGAAAACTCTTGAGAGTTGCCTGAACAGCAAGGAGATCAAACCAGTCAATCCTAAAGGAAGTCAACCCTGCATATCTATTGGAAGGACTGATGCTGAAGCTCCAGTACTTTGGCCACCTGATGTGAAGACTCATTGTAAAAGACCTTGATGCTGGGAAAAATTGAGGGCAGAAGGTGAAGGGGACAACAGAGGATGAGATGGTTGGATGGCATCATCGACTTAATAGACATGAATTTGGGCAAACTCTGTGAGATAGTGAAGGACGGGGAAGCCTGGCGTGCTGCAGACTATGGGGTGGCCAAGAGTTGGACATGACTGTAAGAATGAGCAACAACAGGAACAAAATATGGCTGTTGAGTTGCCAGTGGCAAAAGCCGCTCTTTTCTGCCTAGCAGTTCTCGGAACCACAGTGGCTTTGAAGCACGTGCTTTTCTTCCTTGTCTGCTCAATAAGTCTCAGCTTTACTGAGTCTGTGTGAAGTGAAACTGAAGTGGAAATTTCACCCCGTGTGATACAAGTCTGGAGGAGCTGGTCCTTCACCCTACTCTTCCTTGCCTGCCAGGAGGAACTCCTACTAGCTGGGGTTTTCCTTTCTGCTTCTGAATAATGTCAGCTTGTGGGGTGTAATAAAGTAGGCAAAATGAAATGTCTTCCTCTGTTCTTGTGTAATTATTCTCAGAGTTTTGTTATACGGTGTTCTTAAGTGGGGGCTATTGTTCACCTGGACCTGCTTTTATTCATAGGTGATTATACATTAATCTTTGTGAAGTGACAGGGAAGGTGGATTTTCCTAAGTTGCCATTTTTTTTCTAATACACTGCTTTCTTTCTTGAACAAAATGTTCACTGTTTATACAGTTTTAGTTAACAGTTTTTCTTCCTTCTTCATCCCTTTGAAGATATTATCACATTCATTTCTGGGCCCCACAGAAGTTTATGGTTATTCATATTCTTGTTTCCACTGAAAGTATTGTCATTTTTCTTTGATATTTTTTAGGAAGTCCCCTTTATATTTGCTGTTCAATCCTTGGATTTGATATATTTTAAAATGGTTTGTTATCTTTATCATGCATGGAAATTGATAAAGCTTTTTCAAAAACTTACAAGTTTGTCTTTCATCAAGTTCAAGAAATTATCACACGTTATTTTTTGAAATACATTTCCTATTGCATTTTAGTTCTCATTTTTTTAAAGAAGCTCAGTTACATGTGTGTTAGGGTTTTCATATTGTCTAACAAGTCCCCAGAGCCCAATTTATTTAAATTTTTTTCCATCTTTTCTTTGGTTAATTCTACTGGTATGGCTTAAGGTTGTTGTACAGTGTATTAAGGGCTTCCCTGATAGCTCAGTTGGTAAAGAATCTGCCTGCAATGCAGGAGACCCCAGTTCAATTCCTGGGCCAGGAAGACCCACTGGAGAAGGGATAGGCTACCCACTCCAGTATTCTTGGGCTTCCCTGGTGACTCAGCTGGTAAAGAATCTGTCTGCAATGTGGGAGACCTGAGTTTGATCCCTGGGTTGGGAAGATCCCCTGGAGAAGGGAAAGGCTACCTACTCCAGTATTCTGGCCTGGAGAATTCCATGGACTGTACAGTTCATGGGATCACAAAGAGTGGGACACAACTGAACGACTTTCACTTTCACAGTGTATTCAAAAGCAGAGACATCACTTTGCCTAAAATAAAAACTTGAATGGGCAAAGCTATGATTTTTCCAGTTGTCATGTACATATGTGATAGTTGGACCATAAAGAAGGCTGAGTACTGAATAATTTCAAATTGTGGTGTTGGAGGAGATTTTTGAGAGTCCCTTGGACAGCAAGAAGATAAAACCAGTCAAACCTAAAGAAAATCAACCCTGAATATTCATTGGAAGGACTGATGCTGAAGCTGATAGTCCAATAACTTTGGCCACTGATGCAAACAGCCGACTCATTGGAAAAACCTTGATGCTGAGAAAGATTGAGGCCAAGAGGAGAAGGGGGTGACAGAGGATGAGATGGTTCAATGGCATCACCACCTCAAGGGACATGAGTTTGAGCAAACTCTGGGAGATAATGAAGGACAGGGAAGCCTGGTGTGCTGCAGTTCGTGGGGTTCCAAAGAGTTGGACACCACTGAGTGACTGAACAACAAGATTGTTGTTTCTCTCTTTTGTCATCTCTGTTTCTCTAACAGCATCCAGTAAAAGGTTCCTCCCCCCACCGTATATTATATTATTTCCTTTAGTTCTAGAATTCCCTAATTTTTCATCTAATTTTTAATATATTTTATGTATTACAAACATTTATCATCAAGAATATTTACAGGTGTTTTAAAATCTCACTGTGCTAATTCCAACATCTGGATAATCTTAGGTTTAGTTTCTGTTAATTGTCTTTTCTTTCAACAGTGGTTCTTTTTTTCCCCATTGATTGTTTTATCTTAATTTTCCAAAATAAAATTTAATTGGAGGATAATTGCTTTACAATGCTGTGCTGTTTTCTGCTGCACAACAACATGAGTTAATCATAATTATATATCTATATTTCCTCCCTTTTGAAAAACCCCTCCCTGCTCCCATCCCACTCCTTTTAGGTCATCACAGAGTGCTCATTGGGATACCTATTTTACGCGATAATGTTTATATATCAATGCTACTTACTCAATTCGTTCTACTCCCTCCTTCTCGTGCTGTGTACACAAACTGTTGCCTATGTCTGCATCTCAATTTCTTCTCTTCAAATAGGTTTACTAAGACTATTTTTCTAGATTTCATATATATCTGTTATTATATGATGTTTGTTTTTCTCTTTCTGACTTACTTCACTCGTATAATAGGTTCTAGATTCATCCACTTCACTACAGCTGGCTCTGATATATTTCTTTTTATAGCTGAATAATATTCCATAGTGTGTGTGTGTGTATATATATATGTGTATATATATATATATATATATACCGCATCTTTTTATTCATTCATCTGTTGATGGATATCTAGGTTGCTTCCATGTCCTGGCTATTGTAAAGAGTGCTGCAATGAACACTGGGGTACGTGTGTTTTTTTGAATTATGGTTTTCTCAGGATGTATGCCCAGTAATGGGATTGCTGAGTCATGGTAATTTTATTCCTAGTTTGTTAAGGAGTCTCCATACTGTTCTCCATAGTGATTGTATCAATTTACATTTCCACCAATAGTGTAGTAGGATTCTCTTTTCTCCACATCCTCTCCAGCATTTTGCACAGCAAAGGAAACAATAAGCGAGATGAAAAAGACAACCCTCAGAATGGGAGAAAATAAGCTGCAAATGAAGCAATAGACAAAGGATTAATCTCCAAAATATATAAGTAGCTCATACAGCTCAATATTACAAAAACAGCCCAATCAACTGAACAGAGGACCTAAGCAGACATTTCTTCAAAGAAGACTTACATATGGTCAATAAACATATAAAGGATGCTCAAAATCACTCATTATTGTTGTTTTTGTTGTTCAGAAGATACATTGTGTCTGATTCTTTGAGACCACGTGAACTGCAGCATGCCAGACTCTTCTGTCCTCCACTATCTCCTGAAGTTTTCTCATATTCATATCCATTGAGTGAATGATGCTATCTAACCATCTCATCCTCTGTCTCTCCTTTCTCCTTTTCCCTTCAATCTTTCTCAGCATCAGGGTCTTCTCTAATGAGTCGGTTCTTAGCATCAGCTGGCCAAAGTATTGGAACTTCAGCTTCAGTAACAGAATCGTTTTCCTTTAGGGCTGACTGATTTTATCTCTTTGCAGTCTAACAGACTCTCAAGAGTCTTCTCTAGCACCACAATTTGAAAGCATCTATTCTTCACTGTTCAACTTTCTTTATGGTCCAACTCTCACATTCCTACATGACTACTGGAAAAACCATAGTTTTGAGTATACAGACTTTTGTTGTCAAAGTTATGTCTCTGCTTTTTAATACACAAGGTTTATTATAGCTTTCTTCCAGTGAGCAAGTGTCTTTTAATTTCATGGCTGCAGTTCCCATCCACATTGATTTTGGAGACCAAGAAAATAAAATCTGTCCCTGCTTCCATTTTTTCCCTTTCTACTTACCTTGAAGTAATGGGACCAGATGCCATGATCTCAGGTTTTTAATGGTGAGTCTCTAGTCAATTTTTTCTCTCTTCTCTTTCACCCTCATCAAGAGGCTCTTAAGTTCCTCTTCACTTTCTGCCATTAGAGTGGCAGCATCTGCATGCCTGAGGTTGCTATTTCTCCTGGCAATCTTGATTCCAGTTTGTGATTCAACCCAGTCCAGCACTTCCCATGATGTACTCTACATATGATTTAAATAAGCAGGGTGACAATGTACAGACTTGACATTCTCCTTCCAGTTTGGAACCAGTCAGTTTTTCCGTGTCTGGTTCTGTTGCTTCTTGACCAGCATACAACTTTCTTCAGTTCAGTTCAGTTCAGTTCAGTCACTCAGTCGTGTCTGACTCTTTGCGACCCCATGGAGTGCAGCACGCCAGGCCTCCCTGTCCATCACCAGCTCCCGGAGTTTACCCAAACTCATGTCCATTGAGTCGGTGATGCCCTCCAACCATCTCATCCTCTGTCATCCCCTTCTCCTCCTGCCCTCAATCTTTCCCAGCATTAAGGTCTTTTCAAATGATTCAACTCTTCACATGAGGTGGCCAAAGTATTGGAGTTTCAGCGTCAACATCAGAACTTCTAGTGAACACCCAAGACTAATCTCCTTTAGGATGGACTGGTTGGATCTCCTTGCTGTCCAAGGGACTCTCAAGAGTCTTCTCCAACACCACAGTTCAAAAGCATCAGTTCTCTGGTGCTCAGCTTTCTTCACAGTCCAACTCTCACATCCATACATGACCACTGGAAAAACCATAGCCTTGACTAGATGGACCTTTGTGGGCAAAGTAATGTCTCTAATTTTAATATGCTGTCTAGGTTGGTCATAACTTTCCTTCCAAGTAGTAAGCGTCTTTTAATATCGTGGCTGCAGTCACCATCTGCAGTGATTTTGGAGCCCAAAAAAACAAAGTCTGACACTGTTTCCACTGTTTCTCCATGTATTTCCCATGAAGTGATGGGACCAGATGCCATGATCTTAGTTTTCTGAATGTTGAGCTTTAAGCCAACTTTTTCACTCTCCTCTTTTACTTTCAAGAGGCTCTTTAGTTATTCTTCACTTTCTGCCGTAAGGGTGGTGTCATCTGCATATCTGAAGTTATTGATATTTCTCCCAGCAGTCTTGATTCCAGTTTGTGCTTCCTCCAGCCCAGCGTTTCTCATGATGTACTCTGCATATAAATTAAATAAGTAGGATGACAATATACAGCCTTGACGTACTCCTTTTCCTATTTGGAACCAGTCTGTTGTTCCATGTCCAGTTCTAACTGTTGCTTACTGACCTGCATACAGATTTCTCAAGAGGCAGGTCAGGTGGTCTGGTACTCCCATCTCTTTAAGAATTTCCCACTGTTTGTTGTGATCCACACAGTCAAAAGTTTTAGTGTAGTCAATGAAGCAGAAGTCGCTGTTTTCCTGTAACTCCCTCACATTCTCCATGATTCAACAAAAGTTGGCAGTTTGATCTCTGGTTCCTCTCACTAAGCTCTGCCCCAGGAAAAAAGAAGCAAAATGAAAACCTTATCCTGTTTTACTTCCCTCTTCCAAGCATCAGAAACTTTCTAACTGAATGCTTCTTTTCACTCTAGGGTTCTATCAGGTAACTGGTTTTGCATCTTGACCAGTTTACAGCTGTTATCTGCAATCTGGTCAGTCTTGTAAAATCATACTTGCCCACTAATTACACTGTGTCAAGAATATGCACTGAATGTTTTCTATACTTTGTAATCTTTTGACATTTGTTTCATTGCCTAATATACTGTTATTTTTGTAAATGCTTCATTTACCCAACTCCAAAAAAAAAAAAAAACAAAACAAATTTTTGGATGACAAATTCTCTCTCAATTGCATTATTTTATTTGTTGTATTCTGCATTTTTTTTTGGTACCAGTACTGACCTGTCCACTACTGAAATATGCATTAGAATCCTTCATCATAATTTGGGTTTAAGTCTTCACCTTTAACTCTATGATTTGATTTGTGTACTTTGTCTGTATGTTACTGGTTCTTAGAAATTTGAATTGCTATGCTTTGTAAATGATAGATTATTTTATCATTTTGAAAATTTTCTCTTTATTCTGGCATGCATTGTTGTCTTAAAATTTATTTTATATAACATTATATGAGTTACTTTATATAACATTTATATAACATTATGTAAGAGATACTCCAGCTTTCATTTTGTTGGTGTTTGCATAGTGAATCTTCCAGTTATTCATTCTTCAACTGAAATTTATTTCTTTAATGTTATATTTAAAGACGAATGTCTCATTTAAATAGCTTACAACTGAGTTTATTGAGATTTAGTCTGGTGATTTTTACAATTAAAATGGTAAGATGGTTTATCTGTGTTATTCCTATTTTTCTCTATTTTTTTTGCTATTCTATCTCTTACTACTCTTTCAGTGTTTACCCCAAGATTTCAACATGTATTCTTAACTTACTCTAGAGTCTGCTGTAAATAAGTACTTTTATCCAGACACTGTGAATGCAATGTCTTAGAGTATTTTAGTTAAAATTTGCATTCTCACCAACAACAGCACACTGGAGTTTCCTTTTCTCCACCTCCTTGCCAACTCCTGTTATTTGTTGCCTTCCTAATAATAATGAATCTGACAGGTGTGAGGTGAGAACTCATTTTGATTTTAATTTTAACCTCTGATAATTAGTGATGTAGAGTATCTTTTCATGACTCCATTGGCCATATACATGTGTCTATATGTCTTCTTTGGGAAAATATGTATTCAGATCCTCTGCCCATTTTTAATGTTTGTTTGTTTTGCTTTGATGCTAGATTGTATGAATTCTTTGTATATTTTGGATATTACTCCTTATCAGATATAATTTTCAAATATATTCTCCTAAATATATTCAATAGGCAACATTTCATTTTATTGACAGTTTTCTTCTCTGCACAAAAGCTTTTTAGTTTTATGTAGTTCCATTTGCTTATTTTTAGTTTATTTTCCTTGCATGGGGTAACATAACCCACCCCCTGCCTCCCACCCAAATATGGCTAAGACCAATGTCAAAAAGGTTTCTGCCTGCATTTTCTTCTAGGAGTTTTATGGTTTTAGGTCTTACACTTAAATCTTAAAACATTTGAGTTTACTTTTGTGCATGGTGTGATAAATGGTGCAGTTTGATTCTTTTTGCATATAGCTTTCTAATTTTCCCTACATCAGTTATTAAAGAAGGTTTCTTTTCTCCATTGTTTACTCTTGTCCCTTTATTGTAGATTAATTGACCAGAGAAGCAAGGGTTTGTTTCTGGGCTACATTGATCTGTGTGTCTCTTACTGTGCTAGTACCATAATGTTTTGATTAGCTGCAGTATAGTTTGAAACCAGGGAGCATGATGCCTCCAGCCTTTTTGTTCTTTCTCAAGATTGTATTGGCTACAAGGGGTCTTGTATGTTTCCATGCAAATTGCAGAATTATATATCTTCTGTGAAAAATGATACTGGTATTTTGATGCAAACTATATTGAATCTGTAGATCATCTTGGGTAATATGGTCTTTATACAATGTTAATTCTTTCAATCTATGAGCATGGTATATCTTCACATTTATTTATGTAGTCTTCTTTTTTTTTTTTAATTTGTATTGGAGTATAGTTGATTTACAGTGTTCTGTTACTTTCAGGTATAATGCTTCAGGTGTTAGTTTCAGAAAAGTGATTTAGTTATACATATACATATGTATGAGGAGGGCATGAAAACCTGCTCCAGTATTCTTGCCCGGAGAATTCCATGGACAGAAGAGCCTGGTGGGCTACAGTCCATAGGATCACAAAGTCGGTATGACAGAAGTGACTTAGCACAGCATACACATATCTATTCTTTTTCATATTCTTTTCCCATATTACAGAGAATTGAGTATAGTTCCCTATGACATGCAGTAGGTCCTTGTTGATTACCTATTTTATTTACAGTAGTATGCATAAGCTAATCCCAGCCTCCTTATTCATCCCATCCTCCCCACATGTTTCTCTTTTGGTAACCATAAGTTTGTTTTTTAAGTGTGTGTCCATTTCTGGTATTCCCAAGTGGCACTAATGGTAAAGACCTGCCTGCCAATGCAGGAGACATAAGAGGCACAGGTTTGATCCCTGAGTCAGGAAGATCCCGTGGAGGAGGGCATGGAAATACACTCCAATATTCTTGTCTGAAGCATTCCATGGACAGAGGAGCCTGGCAGGCTATGGTCCGTATGGTCCCAAAGAGTCAGACATGACTGAAGCGACTTAGCATGCACGCACACTTGAGTATATTTCTGTTTTCTGCATATGTTCATTTGTATAATTCATTTCATTTCATTTCATTTCAGTTCAGTTCAGTCCCTCAGTAGTCTACGACTCTTTGCTACCCCATGAATCAAAGCACGCCAGGCCTCCCTGTCCATCACCAACTCCCGGAGCTTACTCAAACTCATGTCCATCGAGTCGGTGATGCCATCCAGCCATCTCATCCTCTGTCGTCCCCTTCTCCTCCTGCCCCCAATCCCTCCCAGCATCAGGGTCTTTTCCAATGAGTCAACTCTTCGCATCAGGTGGCCAAAGTACTGGAGTTTTGGCTTCAGCATCAGTTCTTCCAATGAACACCCAGGACTGATCTCCTTTAGGATGGACTGGTTGGATCTCCTTGCAGTTCAAGGGACTCTCAAGAGTCTTCTCCAACACCACAGTTCAAAAGCATAAGATTTTGCACATCAAAAGAAACTATAAGATGCAAAAATCCTTAACAAAATTCTAGCAAACAGAATCCAACAACATATTAAAAAAATCATGCACCATGACCAAGTGGGCTTTATCCCAGGAATGCAAGGATTCTTTAATATCCACAAATCAATCAGTGTAATACACCACATTAACAAATTGAAAGATAAAAACTATATGATTATCTCAATAGATGCAGAGAAAGCCTTTGACAAAATTCAACACTCATTGATGATTAAAATGCTCCAAAAAGCAGGAATAGAAGGAACATACCTCAACATAATAAAAGCTATATATGACAAACCCACAGCAAGCATCACCCTCAATGGTGAAAAAATGAAAGCATTTCCCCTGAAATCAGGAACAAGACAAGGGTGCCCACTCTCACCACTACTATTCAACATAGTGTTGGAAGTTCTGGCCACAGCAATCAGAGCAGAAAAAGAAGTAAAAGGAATCCAGATAGGAAAAGAAGAAGTGAAACTCTCACTCTTTGCAGATGACATGATCCTCTACATAGAAAACCCTAAAGACTCTACCAGAAAATTACTAGAGCTAATCAATGAATATAGTAAAGTTGCAGGATATAAAATTAACACACAGAAATCCCTTGCATTCCTATATACTAACAATGAAAAAACAGAAAGAGAAATTAAGGAAACAATACCATTCACCATTGCAACAAAAAGAATAAAGTACTTAGGAGTATATCTACCTAAAGAAACAAAAGACCTATACATAGAAAACTATGATGAAAGAAATCAAAGAGGACACAAACAGATGGAGAAACATACCGTGTTCATGGATTGGAAGAATCAATACTGTCAAAATGGCTATTCTACCCAAAGCAGTTTATAGATTCAGTGCAATCCCTATCAAGCTACCAACGGTATTTTTCACAGAACTAGACCAAAGAATTTCACAATTCGTATGGAAATACAAAAAACCTCGAATAGCCAAAGTAATCTTGAGAAAGAAGAATGGATCTGGAGGAATCAACCTGCCTGACTTCAGACTCTACTACAAAGCCACAGTCATCAAGACAGTATGGTACTGGCACAAAGACAGAAACATAGATCAATGGAACAGAATAGAAAGCCCAGAGATAAATCCACGAACCTGTGGACACCTTATCTTTGACAAAGGAGGCAAGGATATACAATGGAAAAAAGACAACCTCTTTAACAAGTGGTGCTGGGAAAACTGGTCAACCACTTGTAAAAGAATGAAACTAGAACACTTTCTAACACCATACACAAAAATAAACTCAAAAGGGATTAAAGATCTAAATGTAAGACCAGAAACTATAAAACTCCTGGAGGAGAACATAGGCAAAACACCTTCCGACATAAATCACAGCAAGATCCTCTATGACCCACCTCCCAGAATATTGGAAATAAAAGCAAAAATAAACAAATGGGACCTGATGAAACTTAAAAGCTTTTGCACTACAAAGGAAACTATAAGTAAGGTGAAAAGACAGCCCTCAGATTGGGAGAAAATAATAGCAAATGAAGCAACAGACAAAGGATTAATCTCAAAAATATACAAGCAACTCCTGAAGCTCAATTCCAGAAAAATAAATGACCCAATCAAAAAATGGGCCAAAGAACAGACATTTCTCCAAAGAAGACATACAGATGGCTAACAAACACATGAAAAGATGCTCAACATCACTCATTATTAGAGAAATGCAAATCAAAACCACAATGAGGTACCATTACACGCCAGTCAGGATGGCTGCTATCCAAAAGTCTACAAGCAATAAATGCTGGAGAGGGTGTGGAGAAAAGGGAACCCTCTTACACTGTTGGTGGGAATGCAAACTAGTACAGCCGCTATGGAAAACAGTGTGGAGATTTCTTAAAAAACTGGAAATAGAACTGCCATATGACCCAGCAATCCCACTTCTGGGCATACACACTGAGGAAACCAGATCTGAAAGAGACATGTGCACCCCAATGTTCATCGCAGCACTGTTTATAATAGCCAGGACATGGAAGCAACCTAGATGCCCATCAGCAGATGAATGGATAAGGAAGCTGTGGTACATATACACCATGGAATATTACTCAGCCATTAAAAAGAATTCATTTGAACCAGTCCTAATGAGATGGATGAAGCTGGAGCCCCTTATACAGAGTGAAGTAAGCCAGAAAGATAAAGAACATTACAGCATACTAACACATATATATGGAATTTAGAAAGATGGTAACGATAACCCTATATGCAAAACAGAAAAAGAGACACAGAAATACAGAACAGACTTTTGAACTCTGTGGGAGAATGTGAGGGTGGGATATTTCAAAAGAACAGCATGTATACTATCTACGGTGAAACAGATCACCAGCCCAGGTGGGATGCATGAGACAAGTGCTCGGGGCTGGTGCACTGGGAAGACCCAGAGGAATCGGGTGGAGAGGGAGGTGGGAGCGGGGATCGGGATTGGGAATACATGTAAATCCATGGCTGATTCATATCAATGTATGACAAAACCCACTGAAATGTTGTGAAGTGATTGGCCTCCAACTAATAAAAAAAAAAAAGAAAAGAAAAGGAAAAAAAAAGAAACTATAAACAAGGTTAAAAGACAGCCCTCAGAATGGGAGAAAATAATAGCAAATGAAATAACTGACAAAAGATTAATCTTCAAAATATACAGGCAGCTCATTCAGCTCAATACCAGAAAAATAAATAAAACTCAATCAAAAAGTGGGCAGAAGACCTAAACAGACATTTCTCCAAAGAAGACATATAGATGGCTAATAAACACATGAAAAGATGCTCAACATCACTTATTATTAGGGAAATATAAATCAAAACCACAATGAGGTATCACCTCACATTCATTTGAATGGCCATCATCAAAAAATCTATTTAAAAAAAATGCTGGAGAGGGTGTGGAGAACAGGGAACTTTCTTGCACTACTGGTGGAAATGTAAATTGATATACTTACTACAGAGAACAGTATAGACAGTCCTTAAAAACTAGAAATAATACTATGTATATTGGAGATTAAGTGTATACATTGGAGATTAATCATTTGTCAGTTGCTTCATTTGTAATTGTTTCCTCCCATTCTGATGGCTTTGTTTCATCTTGTTTATGGTTTCCTTTGCTGTGCAAAAGCTTTTAAGTGTAACTAGGTCTCATTTGTGTATTTTTATTTCCTTTACTCTGGGAGGTGGGTCAAAGAGAATCTTGCTGTGATTTATGTCAAATTGTGTTTTTCCTATGTTTTCCTCTAAGAGTTTTAGAGTTTCTGATCTTACACTTAGGTCTTTAATCCATTTTGAGTTTAATTTTTGAATATGATGTTAGGAAATATTATAATTCCATTCTTTTACATGTACTTGTCCAGTTTTCCCAGCACTACTGATTGAAGAGGCTGTCTTTTCTGCCTTGTGTATTCTGCCTCCATTGTTGAAGATAAGGCACCATATGTGCGTGGGTTTTGCTCTGGGCTTTCTATCCTATTCCATTGATCTATATTTCTGTTTTGTGCCAGGTCTTTTGCCTGCTTAGGCAGACTTTTTCCCTAGGTGTTTTATTCTTTTTGATGCAATATTGGATAGGACTGTTTCCCTAATTTCTCTTTCTGATCTTTCATTGTTAGTGTATAGGAATGCAAGAGATTTCTAGGTAGTAGTCTTATTGTTGTAGGAAGGGGGACCCCCTTCCAGGGCCCAAAGTTGGGCTCTTGTCTAACACTCGGAAAAGAATTGTCCGAGGAGACACGTGCTGACAAAGCAAGAGATTTTATTGGGAAAGGGCACCCGAGTGGAGAGCAGTAGGTAAGGGAACCCAGGAGAACTGCTCTGCCGCGTGGCTCGCAGTCTTGGGTTTTATGGTGATGGGATTAGTTTCCGGGTGGTCTTAGGCCAATCATTCTAATTCAGAGTCTTTCCTGGTGGCGCACGCATCGCTCAGCCAAGATGGATGCTAGCAAGAGGGATTCTGGGAAGTGGACGGACAGGTAGTGTCTCCTCTCGATCTTTCCCGAACTCTTCCGGCTGGTGGTGGCCTATTAGTTCCGTATTCCTTATCAGGATCTCCTGCCATAAAACAACTCATGCAAATGGTTACTATGGTACCTGACCAGGGTGGGCGGTTTCAATCAGTGTGCTTCCCCTAACAACTCCCCCCTGAGAGACTTCATACTCAAGATGCTTCTTGGGAATTGGGGCGGAGGTCTCTTTCTTCTGTAACTTCTTCCTGCTGTGTCGGGGCGTAGGCCTACCTAGCAGAGCAGAAGTCTCTCTCTACCTTTTCTGAAGCTTGAGGCCTCCAGGGTGAGTGGAGCCGGTATTTTATGCCTAAGCATGCGGCTAGGTTTTGGGATATCGTGGCTGTAAATGAGGGCCCATTGTCACTCTGAAGTGACCGAGGCAGCCCAAACCTAGGCACTATCTCTTTCAGCAGAGCCTTACAGACTTTTGTAGCTCTCTCTGTCTTAGTAGGGAACGCTTTGATCCATCCTGTGAATGTGTCAATAAAGACTAGCAAATAAGAAAACCCTTGGGTCTTTGGCATGGCTGTAAAATCTACTTGCCAGTCCTCTCCTGGGTATGATCTCTGATATTGGACAGGTTTAATTAGAGGAGGTGGCAAGGGTCTGGTTTTTGGATTATTTCTTAGACAGGTATCACAATTCTGTGTGACCTGTCTAACAACCTTAGCTAACTGGGGATGGTAGAGAATAGACTTAAGCAAGATTTCTAGATTATCTCTTCCAAAATGGGTGCTCTTATGTAAGGAGTTAGTAATTTTCCAAACCTGAGAATCAGGGAGTATTATTTGGGCTTGATCAGTCTGAAACCACCCATGTGACCCAATCTCCCACCCCCGCTCAGCATATCGGGAATGTTCCTCTGGGGTATAATCTGGAGTCAGGGTTTCCTTGGGGAAAAGGGGGCAGATAGCAGTGGCAGAGGTAGCTTTCCTGGCAGCTCGTTTTGCCTCTTGATCAGCTTTCCTATTTCCCTGGGCCTCTTTTTCTTGCCCCTTTTGGTGACTCTTGCAGTGGATGACAGCTAATTTTGCAGGAAGTTTGACTGCCTCCAGGAGCCTGAGAATGAGCTCTTTGTGTTTAATAGGAGAGCTTCGGGCACTGAGCATCCCTCTTTCTTTCCAAATTGCTGCATGGGCATGCAGAATGAGGAAAGCATACTTAGAGTCCGTATACACATTAATCCTCTTTCCTTCTCCTAACTCCAAAGCTCTTGTCAGGGCAAAAAGTTCAGCTTTCTGGGCTGAGGTGTCTGGGGGAAGAGACCCACTTTCTTTAGTTTCTTCTAGGCTCACTACTGCATATCTTGCTTTCCTCTCTCCTTTTTCTACAAAACTGCTGCCATCTGTGTACCAGTTTTCCTCTGGGTCAGATAAAGGTGTCTCTGATAGGTCCGGGCGAGAAGAGTATAACTCGTCTATGATTTGTATGCATTGGTGATCCAGAGGGGAAGTAGGGGGATCTGGCAGTAAGGTTGCTGGATTTAAAGTCTGGCAGACCCTCAACCTTATTTCTGGAGTGTCAAGGAGGAGGGCTTGGTATTGGGTGATCCTTCCCCCTGTCATCCACCTGTCCCCTTTAGTTTCCAAGACTGCTTGCACCTGGTGAGGCGTATACACTGTGGTGGGCTGACCCAGGGTCAGCCTAGATGCCTCCTTAACCATAAGAGCGGTGGCTGCTACTGCCCAGAGGCAAGTGGGCCACCCTCTGGCCACCTCATCTAGTTGTTTTGAGAGATAAGCCATGGGTTGTAATACGGGCCCCATCATCTGCCCTAACATCCCAAGAGCAGTTCCTATCCTTTCAGAAACATAGAGTCTAAAAGGCTTCTTCAGGTTTGGGAGGCCTAAAGCTGGGGCTGTAGTGATGGACTCTTTTAGGGCATTAAAGGCCACCTTGCAGGTCTCATCCCAGTCGAGTGGCTCTTCCTCTTTCCCCCTTAACTTTTCATATAGGGGTTTGGCCAGATTGCCATAATTAGGAATCCAGATCCTGCAAAACCCGGTCATTTCTAAAAATCCCCTAAGCTGTTTTTTTGTTTGGGGGTACGGGGTATTTAAGATGAGGGATTTCCTCTCGGGGTCAAGCATTTTTTTTCCTTTTGTAATTATAAATCCAAGGTATTTTACTTGGGTTAAGCTAATCTGAGCCTTCTTGGGGGATACTCGATAACCCTTTTCATATAGGAAATTTAGAGTTTTAATAGTGTCCATCTGAGAGCTGGTAAAATCTGGCCTAGCTATGAGCAAGTCATCCACATACTGTATTAGACTACTGTTCGTTAAAGTTAATTCCCTTAGTTCTCTCCCCAAGGAAGTCCCAAAGATATGAGGGCTATCCCTAAACCCTTGTGGTAGTCGAGTCCAGCAGAGTTGTATGGTCTCCCTCGTTTTCAAGTCCCGCCACTCAAAAGCAAAGAGTTTTTGGGATTCAGGATGGAGAGGAATGCAAAAGAAAGCATCTTTAAGATCCAAGACTGAGAAGTACTTGGCTTTTCCTGGGACTTGGGATAGGAGGGTATACGGGTTTGGGACTATGGGGTGGATGGGAACCACAGCTTCATTAACAGCTCTTAGATCATGGACGAATCGATAAGATCCATCTGGTTTTTTAACGGGCAAGATTGGAGTATTGCAGGGGGACTCACAGCTGATTAGAATTCCAGTATCTCGGTATTTGTTAACTAATGGTCTAAGACCCTCAAGAGCTTCTGGTTTTAAGGGGTATTGTCTTTTCCAGGGGTAGGGAGCATTTGGCCTCAGAGAAATCTTTACCGGTGGAACATTTATGGCTAAACCAGGGCTGGAGACATCCCACACCTGAGGATTGACCTCATCTAGGAAAGGGACAGACTCTTCCTTTTCTACCTCTGACTGTAAATATTCAGACACTAGGCAAAGAAAATTATCGACTTCTACCTTTCCCCAAGTCACTTTGGTTTGGAGGCGGCGAAGAAGGTCTCTCCCCAGTAGGGGAGCAGGGCAACCAGGGATGTATAAGAAGGGGTGGGTTCCTTGCCAATTTTCCACCTTACAATGGAGGGGCTTAGTAAAATTCCGGCTTTGGGGTTTTCCATCTACCCCATCACCATTTTAGTCTGGGAGTCTAAAGGTCCTAATCGGAAAGGAAGAACGGAGAAGGCAGCCCCCGTGTCTAGAAGAAAGTTCACATCCTTACCTTCTATTTGTAGAGTCACCCAAGGGTCGAGAGGAGTGATCTGGATCTCACCATTCGCGGGGGTTTCTCGAGCCGCTGGGCACCGTCAGTCCTGGTCGCCCAGAACTAACACAGAGGGAGCAGGTGTAGGGGTCGCCATACGCCTTCCCTTAGGGCGATATGGACACTACCTTTTCCAATGTCCATCCTCTCTGCAGTAGGCACATTGGGTGCGGCTCAGCCGCGGTGGATTGTTAAGATCTTTTTTTCTTCCTTGCTCTTCCCGGGACTCTCGCATAGTGGCAGGATGAATCAAGGCCAGGATTTTAGTCTGTTGTTGGGCCAAGGCCTGGGTCTGCCTCTCTATTCTCTTATCTTTTCGGACTTCTTTTTGCGCCCTTCTTGCTTTCTCCTCCCGGTCCCTGTTCAAAAACACCCTATTTGTCTCCTCCACCAAATCGGAAATTGGGGTCTCTGGTCCTTTTCCTAGTTTTTATAATTTTCTCCTTATGTCTGGGGCTGCCTGGGTTATGAAGGAATGGGCCAACAGGACTCGTCCTTCCATACTTGTTAAATCTGTCTCGGTAAAGTTTTTAAAGGCTTCTGTGAGTCTGCCCAAAAAAAGAGCTGGATTTTCATTCTCTCCCTGTGTAACCTCTTTTATCTTATTATAATTAACAACCTTTCACACATCCTGGGTCATTCCCTGTAGTAGGCAAGTAATGAGGTGTCTTAAGGATTCCTTTCCTGCCCTTGTATTAGGATCCCAGTCTGGCTCTGTCGAGGGAATTGCCTCTTCGGCAGGGGCCAGACTGACATCTACCCGCTGTCTTTCATCAGCCACTTTTCTAGCCTGATCTAGGATTCTAGCTTTTTCCTCATCATTACAACACCGGGTGAGGATGACCATTATATCCCTCCAGGTGAGGGAGAAGTTAAGGCTAAGACGCTCAAATTCATCCTTAAATTTTTGGGGGTTCTCGGAATATGAACCCAATTGTTCCTTGCATTGGGTAATGTCTTGCATAGAGAATGGAACATGAACGTGCATAGTTCCCCCCTCCCCATCTGGTACCTCTCTTAGGGGGCAGATTTTGTCTGAGGATGACCTTTCCTTCTGTAGAGGACAAAGCTTACTTCCTGATCGTAACCCCATGGGGGAGGGGACATATGGAGGAGGAGCCGAGGCGACTGGGAGTGACTCCCCTTCTGATCTCATGTCTTCCGGGCCCGGGCTCCTGACTTCCGGGTGTGTCTGACCCTCCCTTCCTCGTGGCCTCTCTGGTGAAGCAGGGGAGGTCAAGAGAAGGTCAAGGGGATCTTCTGTTTCAGGCCTTGCTAAAAGGATTTTGGAAGAGCATTTATCGAAGTCCTCAAGCTTATATTTTCCCTTTTTTTCAGAATCCTGGTAGAGGGCCATAAAGGCCTGAACATAGGGAACTTCCTTGTATTTACCCACACGTTTGCAGTATAGACTGAGCTGTAAAATGGTGTTGTGTCCAAGTGATCCTGACTGGGGCCATTTTTCCCCTCCTCCCAGGGAGTAAGTAGGCCAGTACTGAGTACAGTATTTGATAAGTTTTTTCTTTTTTAACCCTCCCAGTTGGTGTCCCTCCCAGTTGGCCAAAAGACAACCGAGCGGGGTGTCTAGAGGGAAGCTAGGCTTATTTCCCATTTTAGCGATGGTATAGCCTATATCTCGTTCCCAAGGGACCAGTACTGGGGCGGATGCCTCTATATCTGACTCTAGAGAGATTGTAAGCTCTCTCCTGGTCCCAAAGGGCCTGATTGTATAAGCGCCAAAGGAAATGTTCGGTAGTAAGCACAATCAATGGGGCTGTAGGGCTGGTCCCAAAAGGTAAATTAACCCCTAAGGATGTATCTAGGGTGTTAATTTTCACCCAAGACCAGGTGCGACTATACTGAACCCCGTCAATCACTTTCACGTGGAAGCACTCAGCCAAATGCGCAATTAAATGGCTGAATTTATAGAAACAGAGCACCCAATGGAGGGCTTCTAACGCCCGATCGTCTCCCCAGGAACAGAAAGCACAGTTGATGGGGAGCAGAGGGCGTAGCCTCTCTGAAAATCTCTTACAAAGACCCAGAACTTCAGGTCCAAGTATTGACAGACAGAGTAAGCGGAAATAACTTGGGTCTTCAAAGAGAGGGAAGAGGGCCAGGTTGAGAGAAAAGGAGTGGGACGAGACAGGAGGTCTAGGAGTGGGGGAGAGAAAGAGAAAAAAGGGGTGGCCTCACAGACGTCTCCTGCCACCTGCAGACACCCAGGCGTTACGGGACTTTTCCCTGGGCTTCCAGAGAAGGGAGGACTGGAACTCGGCCCTACCAGAACCAGAATTCGAGTTCTCTGCCAAGAGGAGGTGATCAGTCTCCAATCCTCAGCTTAAGCTGAGGCCCTTCGACCAGATTCCTGCGTCCAGGACCGGGGGACTAGAAAAATAGGATAGGTTGATAAGAGGGGTGGGAAAAGAAGGGTCAACAAAATCTCTTGTTCCTTACCCGGTTGGGGCACCCTGGCCAGTTGTCTGCGTCAGGAGGAGACCAGGGACAAACGAGTCCCAGTTGCGGCCGCTGGGTCAGGTCCGTTGGCAGGCGAGCTGGTCCTGGAGTACCCCGAGCGGTCTGGATGTCAGCCCCAGTAGAAATGGGGGAGTCCCTTCGTGGTCGCCAGTTGTTGTAGGAAGGGGGACCCCCTTCCAGGGCCCAAAGTTGGGCTCTTGTCTAACACTCAGAAAAGAATTGTCCGAGGAGACACGTGCTGACAAAGCAAGAGATTTTATTGGGAAAGGGCACCCGAGTGGAGAGCAGTAGGTAAGGGAACCCAGGAGAACTGCTCTGCCGCGTGGCTGGGTTTTATGGTGATGGGATTAGTTTCCGGGTGGTCTTAGGCCAATCATTCTAATTCAGAGTCTTTCCTGGTGGCGCACGCATCGCTCAGCCAAGATGGATGCTAGCAAGAGGGATTCTGGGAAGTGGACGGACAGGTAGTGTCTCCTCTCGATCTTTCCCGAACTCTTCCGGCTGGTGGTGGCCTATTAGTTCCGTATTCCTTATCAGGATCTCCTGCCATAAAACAACTCATGCAAATGGTTACTATGGTACCTGACCAGGGTGGGCGGTTTCAATCAGTGTGCTTCCCCTAACATTATGACCTTACTAAATTCATTGATTAGCTCTAGCATTTTTCTGGTGGCATCTTTAGGGTTCTCTATGTATAGTATTGTGTTATCTGCAGTGACAGCTCAACTTCTTTTCCAATTTGGATTCCTTTTACTTGTTTTTCTTCTCTGATTGCAATGGCTAGGACTTCCAGAAATATGTTGAATAGTAGTGACAAGAGTGGACACCCTTGTCTTGTTCCAGATCTTAATGGAAATGCCTCCAGTCTTTCACCATTGAGAATGACATTTGCTGTGGGTTTGTCTTATATGGCCTTTATTATGGTGAGGTAGATTCTTTCTATGCACACTTTCTGGAGAGTTTTTATCATTAATGTGTGTTGAACTTTGGCAAAATATTTTTTCTTCATCTATTAAGATTATCTTATGGTTTTTATTCTTCAATTTGTTAATATGTTGTACTACATTGATTGATTTGCATGTGTTGAGGAATCCTTGCATCCCTGGGATGAACTCCCTTTGATCATGCTGTATGATTCTTTTGATGTGTTGTTGGTGAAAGGTTGATGCTGAATCATGAAAGACACTGGGATTCTTGGCCTCTGGAGGAGAATTCAATCTGGGGCCAGTGATGAGGCTTAATTGTTTAGAGCTTTTGTGTAATAAAGTTTTATTAAAGTATAAAAGAGATAGAGAAAGCTTCTGACATAGATATCAGAAGAGGGCAGAAAGAGTGCTCACCTGCTAGCCTTCAGCAGTATGTTATATACCTATCAGCAAGCTGTTAATTAGAGAAAGGAAATGTCTCAAAACTCAGAGACTGGCACCAGGCCCCTCAGCCACAACATGCATTTTGAGATAACATTGGCACAAAGTGAGCTGTCCTGGACCATAAAATGATTAACCTGAATCTTGAAGAAAGGCAGGTTTCCAAGCAAATACAGTCTCATTAGCATAGCTTAAGAGAACATTTGCCTGAGTAAAACATACTGGTTTGTCAAGTAGGTGACTTGGAGACAGAGTCTAGGGTAAATTCATAGTTCATTAACATAGCTTAAGACAAACATTTCCATTAGAAAAAAGCATTGGTTAGTTCAAGATTTGAGAAAAGTTAAGTTCAGGTGGAACCAGGTGTCATCATGGCAACACAGAATTTTAAAAGAAACCTCTTCTTAAATTTGTATGGAGAAGGGGAAAAAATCTAACACTTGTAGTTTGTTTTCTCCTGCAGCTTAAGAGAGAAGTAAAAAATGTCTGACCCTTGCAGCCTATTTCCTCCATTTGGAGACCCCTGATCTTCCTGCCTGTTACCCTCTCACTGAATTCTGTTTGCTAGTGTTTTCTTGAGAATTTCTGCCTCTGTGTTCATCAGTGATATTGGTGTGTAATTTTATTTTTGTGTGGTACTTTGTGTGGTTTTGGTATCAGGGTGATAGTGACCTCATAGAATGAGTTTGGGAGTGTTCTTCCATCTGCAATTTTTTTCGAAGAGTTTTAGCAGGATAAGTATTATCTCTTCTCTAAATATTTGATAGAATTTGCCTATGAATGCATCTATCTCTGGACTTTTGTTGATTTTCTTGTTTGAGGATTTTTTAATCACAGTTTCCATTTCAGTGCTTGTGATTGGTCTGTATATATTTTCTTTTCTTCCTAGTTCAATCTTGGAAGATTGTGTCTTTGTAAGAATTTGTCCATTTCTTCCAGGTTGTCCCTTTTATAGGAATATTATTACTTATAACAGTCTTTCATGATCCTTTGTATTTCTGTGGTGTCAGTTTTAAGTTCTCTTTTCATTTCTATTTTATTGATTTGAGACTTCATTTTTTTTCCTGATGAGTCTGAATAACAGTTTATCAATTTTGTTTATCTTCTCAAAGAATCAACTTTAAGTTTTATTAATCTTTGCTATTTTTTTCTTCAGCAGTTTTTTTTCCATTTATTTCTGCTCTGTATATTATTTCTTTCCTTCTATTAACTTTGGGTTTTGTTTGCTCTTCTTTCTCTGATTGCTTTTGTTGTAAGGTTAGGTTGTTTATTTGAGATTTTTCTTGTTTCTTCAAGTGCGATTGTAATACTATAAACATCTCTCTTTCTTATATCCCATGGGATTGGGTTCATCATGTTTTTGTTGTCACTTGTTTCTAGGTACTTTTTGTATTTTCTCTTTGACTTCTTCAGTGATCTGTTGGTTATTTACTAGTATATTTTTTTTAGTCCTCATGTGTTTGTGTTTTTAAGGCTTTTTATTCTGTAATTGATATATAATCTCATAGTGTTGTGATCAGAAAAGATGATTGATATGATTTCAATGTTCTTAAATTTACCAAGGGTCACCTTGTGGCTCAGCATGTGGTCAATTTTGGAGACTGTTCCATTTGCACTTGAGAAGGAAGTGTATTCTCCTTTTGGATGGAATGTCTTATAGATATGAATTAAGTCCCTCTAGGCTCACCCTTATGGCAGAAAGTGAAGAAGAACTGAAGAGCCTCTTGGTGAAAGTGAATGAGGAGAGTGAAAAAGTTGTCACTTTTAAAGCTTAACATTCAGAAAATTAAGATCATGGCATTTGGTCCCATCACTTCATGGCAAATAGATGGGGAAACAGTGGAAAGAGTGGCTGACTTTATTTTTCTGGGCTCCAAAATCACTGCAGATGGTGATAGCAGCCATGAAATTAAAATACGCTTACTCCTTGGAAGGAAAGTTATGACCAACCTAGACAGCATATTAAAAAACAGAGACAATGTCCACAAAGGTCCATCTAGTCGAGGCTATGGTTTTTCCAGTGGTCATGTATGGATGTGAGAGTTGGACTGTGAAGAAAGCTGAGCGCCAAAAAATTGATGTTTTTGAACTATGGTGTTGGAGAAGACTCTTGAGAGTCCCTTGAACTGCAAGGAGATCCAACCAGTCCATCCTGAAGGAGATAAGTCCTGGGTGTTCATTGGAAGGACTGATGCTGAAGCTGCAACTCTAATACTTTGGCCACCTGATGCCAAGAGCTGACTCATTGGAAAAGACCCTGATGCTGGGAGGGACTGGGGGCAGGAGGAGAAGGGGACGACGGAGGATGAGATGGTTGGATGGCATCACTGACTCAATGGACACGGGTTTGGGTGGACACTGGGAGTTGGTGATGGACAGGGAGGCCTGGCATGCTGTGGTTCATGGGATCGCAAAGAGTTGAACATGACTAAGTGACTGAACTGAACTGAACTGAACTGAGGCTTATCTATCATTTAAGGCTTGTGTTTTCCTATCCATTTTCTGTCTGAATGATCTGTTCTTTGATGAAAGTGGGGTGTTAATGTTCCCCACTATTATCATATTACTGTCAGCTTCTCCCTTTATGTTTGTCAATATTTGCCTTACATATTGAGGTGCTCATATGTTGGGTGCATATATATTTATAATTATATCTTCTTGAATTGATCCTACAATCATTGTGCAGTGTCCTTCTTTGTCTCTTATAATAGTCTTTAATTTAAAGTCTATTTTGTCTGATATGAGTATTGCTATTCCAAGTTTCTTTTGATTTCCATTTGCATGGTATACCACCCCTACCCCCTTACTTTCAGTCTGTATGTGTCCCTACGTGTGAAGTGGGTTTCATGTAGACAGGATTTATATGGGCCTTGATTTTATATCCACGCAGCCAATCAATGTCTTTTGGTTGGTGCATTTAATTTATTTACATTTAAGGTAATTATCAGTATATATATTCCTATGCCCATTTTCTTCATTGTTTTGGGTTTGTTTTTTAGATCTTTTCTTTCTCTTGTGTTTCCTGCCTAGAGAAGTTCCTTTAGCATTTGTTGTAAAGCTGGTTTGGTGGTGCTGAATTCTCTTAGCTTTTGCTTGCCTGTAAAGTTTTTATTTCTTTGTCAAATCTGAATGAGAGCCTCCCTGGGCACAGTATTTCTTGGTTGTAGGTTTATCTATTTCATCACTCTAAGTGTATCATGCTCCTCACTTATGGCCTGCAGAGTTTCTGCTGAGAAATCAACTGATGACCTCATGGGAGTTTCTTGTATGTTATTTGTCATTTTTCTCTTATTGTTTTAAATATTTTATCTTTGTCTTTAATTTTTGTCAGTTGGATTTCTACGTGTCTCTGTGTATTCCTCCTTGGTTTTATCCAGCCTGGAACTCTTTGCCTTCCTGGACTTGGTTGACTGTTCCTTTTCCCATGTTATGAAATTTTTCAGCTATTATCTTTTCAAATATTTTCTTGGGTTTTTTTTTTCACTCACTCTTTTCCTTCCAGGATCCCTATAATGTGAATATTGGTTCATTTACTACTGTCCCAGAAGTTTCTTAGGCTATCTTCTTTTTTTTTTTCATTCTTTTTTCTTTATTGTGTTTCATGGTAGTGATTTCCACCTTCTGTTTTCCAGTTCAGTTATTCATTCTTCTGCCTTGGTTATTCTGTTATAGATTCTTTCTAGTGCATTTTTCATTTCAGTTATTGTATTTTCCATCTCTGTTTGCTATTTAGTTCTTTTAGTTTTCTGGTAAACATTTCTTGCATCTTCTCCATTATTTTTCCAAGGTCCTGAATCATCTTCACTATCATTATTCTGAATCCTCTTTTCTGGGAGTTTGCCTATCTCCACTTCATTTAGTCATTTTTCTGGGCTTTTATCTTGTACCTTCAACTGGGACATGATTCTCTGTCTTTTCATTTTGTGATTGCAGTTTTGATTCTGGAGGCTGCTGGATTGTAGGTCTTCTTGCTTCTGCTGTCTACCCTTTGGTGAATGATGTTATTTAAGAGGCTTGTGCAAACTTCCTGATGGGAGAGACTGGTGGTGGGTAGAACTGGGTCTTTCTCTGGTCAGCAGGGCCATGCTCAATAAAACTTTAATCAATTTATTTGCTGATGGGTGGGGCTGCACTCCTCCCTGTTTGTGTGGGCTGTGGTGAACCAGCTCTGGAGTCTACAGGTTCTATGAAAGGGCTAATGGAAACTTCCAGGGGGGCTCACATGAAGGTTCTATGGAAGGGCTAATGGAAACTTCCAGGGGGCTCACATGAAGCACTTCTTAGAAGTGCTGCTGCCAGTACCTTTGTCCCCACAGTAAACCACTACTGTCCCATATCTCTGCAAGAGACCCTGCAACAGTAGTGGGTAGGTCTGGTTCAGCCACCTGTGGAGTCACTGCTCCTTTCCCCTGTGTCCTGGTGTGCATGAGATTTTTGTGTCTGCCCTCCAAAACTGGGGCCTCTGTAGAAGTCTTGCAATGAAATCTTGCTGGCCTTCAAAGTCAGATTCTCTGGGGATTTCTAGTCCCTTTGCTGGATCTCCAGGCTGGGAAGCTTGATAGGGGGCTCAGAACCTTCACAATAGTGGGAGACCATCTGTGGTATTACTGTTCTCCAGTTTATGGGTTGCCTATCCAGCAGGTATATGATTTCATTCTATCATGATTGCACTCCTCCTACCATTTTGTTGTGGCTTCTTTGTCTTTGGATGTGAAGTATCTTTATTCTGTTGTTGGGTTCCAGCATATTCCTGTCTATGGTTGTTCAACACTTAGTTGCAATTTCAGTGCTCTTGCAGGAGGAGATGAGTGCACATGTGTCGACTTCACCGTCTTGAACCAGTCCTCAAAAAGGGATGTTCTTGAATCTCGTCTTGTTTTTATAGAATTATTTTATAGGCTGATATCCTCCCTCATTGTCAGGGCATTTATCACAGCCATCAGCCTGCTTTCTAAATAAAGCCCTCCAGGTCCTACTAATTGACTGATTGACATTTCAGGTCATTGTTCTCCATGTCAGGGAACTTTCCCCAACCCAGGGCAGAGGTCCTGCTCCAAATTATGATTATTTTAACCCTTATAGTTGGTGTGTTTTGACTACTTTTTTCTCTTGATCACATTTACGATATCTGGTGATTTTTAGTGAATGCTGGACATTATGTTAAAATACTAAAGTCTATATAGGATTAAGCTAATATTATCCTCCTGAGTGGCTTTATTTATTTACTCAGTCAGTTATATTCTGGATAGCTGACTTTAATAGGATTGAAGGGATATAATATTGGTTTAGCCTTGTAAGACCTGATCTATTGTATTTATCTTTACTCTTGGCATATAACTCCTCAAATATATCTGTTGAAAGGCTGAGAGTATTTCCCAGATCTCTCTGTTCCTAGTGAGCCTTGAATTCTAGTTTTTCTCCCTGAATGAGATTTTTTCTCCCTGATTCTTTACTTATTTCCCTCAACATTTTAAGGATCATTTTTATCTTCAGTTTGTTAACCTTTCACCTGTTACTCTTAGGAATCAAGAAATGATTTTTTGTGGAAGCAGCATAAAGCAAGCTTCTCATTTTCTTTTCAGCTACTAAAACAAGAGCCACCCAGCATGTTCTGTACAAAAACCACATGGTATATATTTTAGACTTTATAGTCCACATACAGTCTCTGTGTTCTCCTTCTTCCTTCTCCTCTTTCTTCTTCTTCCTCCTTGTCCTCCTCCCTTCATCTCCATCTCTTCCTTCCCTCCACATCCTTCTTCTTTTTTCCCCTCTCTCTCTTCTTTCTTCTTCTCCACCTTCATCTTTTTTACATTATTTTTCATCAATTAAAAATATAAAAATAATTCTTAGCTTGTGAACCATAAAAAATAAGCTTCATGTCTGATATGGCCCATGATCTGAGACTGAGTATAAGGCTCACTACTATCAGCTTCTCTATCTTGGATTTTTATACTGTGACTTCTTGGATAAGCTTGAAACTTCTGTTTTTTATTCTAAGCATCATGAAACATCTGTATGTTCTTATTAACTGTAGTCTTTTTACTCAACTTTCTGCTATGCTTCTCAACTATCTATTTCTACAACTGTACAGAAGGAGAAAGTAGTATAAAATTTTTGACTAGGTGAGTTTTCCTTTTCTCTCAGGTCTTTGTATTTCCAAAACTAGTTGCTTTGCTTATTTTCTGATTCATTCAACCACATTTTTTTTAATAAACACAAAATTATTCAGGTTTTCTAGTTTTTCTTAATAATGATTTGTTTTTCTTAATCATCAATGTTAGAAGCAGAAGTCCCTGCAAATAAGACATACAGATGGACAAAAGGCACATGAAAAGATCCTTAATATCACTAATTATTAGAGAAATGCAAATCTAAACTGCCATGAGATATCACCTCACACCAGTCAAAATGGCCATCATCAAAAAATTCACAAGCAATAAATGCTAGAGAGGGTGTAGAGAGAAGGGAACCCTTCTAGACGGTTGGTGGGAATGTTAATTGGTACTGCCAATAAAGGACAGAAATGGTGTGGAGATAACAGAAGCCAAAGTTATTAAGAAGAGGTGGCAAGAATACACAGAAAAACTGTACAAAAGGAAGATCTTAATGACCCAGATAACCATGATGGTGTGATTACTTGCCTAGGGTCAAACATTCTGGAGTATGAAGTCAAGTGGATCTTAGGAAGCATCACTATGAACAAAGCTAGTGGACATGATGGAATGACAGCTGAGTTATTTCAAATTGTAAAAGATGATGCTGTTAAAGTATTGCACTCAATACACTAGCAAATTTGGAAAACTCAGAAGTGGACACAGGACTGGAAAAGTCTGTTTTCACTCCAATCTCACAGAAAGGCAATGCAAAAGAATGTTCAAACTACCACACAATTGGACATATTTCACATGCTAGGAAGGTCATGCTCAAAATTCTCCAATCTAGGCTTCAACAGTACACAAATCAAGAACTTCCAGATTTACAAGCTGGATTTAGAAAAGGCAGAAGAACCAGAGATCAAATTGCCAACATCTGTTGGATCATAGAAAAAGCAAGAGAATTCTAGAAAACTGTCGACTTTTGCTTCATTGAGTAAGCTAAAGCCTTTGACTGTGTGGATCAAAACAAACTGTGGAAAATTCTTAAAGAGATGGGAATACTGGACCACCTTACCTGCCTCCCGAGAAAACTGTATGCAGGTCAAGAAGCAACAGTCAGAATTGGACATGGAACAATGGACTGATTCAAAACTGGGAAAAGAGTACATCGAGGCTGTATATTATCACCCTGCTTATTTAACTTATATGCAGAGTGGATCATGAGAAATGCTCACCTGGATGAAGCACAGGGGGGAATCAAGATTGCTGAGAGAAATATCTATAACCTCAGATATGCAGATGGCACCACCCTTATGGCAAAAAGAAAGAGGAACTAAAGAGCCTTTTGATGAAAATGAAAGAGGAGAGTGAAAAAGCTGGCTTAAAACTCAACATTCAAAAAACAAAGATCGTGGCATCCAGTCCCATCACTTCATGGCAAATAGATGAGAAAACAATGGAAACAGTGAAAGACTTTATTTTCTTGGATTCCAAAATCACTGCAGATGGTGACTGCAACCATGAAATTAAAAGATGCTTGCTCTTTGGAAGGAAAGCTATGACAAACCTAGAGAGCATATTCAAAAGCAGAGACATCACTTTGCGGACAAACATCCATATAGTGAAAGCTATGATTTTTCCAGTAGCCATGCACGGATGTGAGAGTTGAACCATAAAAATGGCTGAGCACCAAAGAACTGATGGTTTTGAACTGTGGTGCTGGAGAAGACTCTTGAGAGTCTCTTGGACTGCAAGGATATCAAACCAGTCAATCATAAGGGAAATCAACCCTCCATATTTATTGAAAGGACTGATGCTGAAGTTCCAATACTTTGGCCACCGTATGCTAAGAGCTGACTCACTGGAAAAGACCCTGATGCCGGGAGAGATTGAAGGCAGGAGGAAAAGGGGACGACAGAGAATAAGATGGTTGGATGGCATCACCTACTCAATGGAGATGAGTTTGAGCAAACTCCAGGAGATGGTGAAGGACAGAGAAGCCTGGCATGCTACAATCCATGAGGTTGCAAAGAGATGGACACAACTGAGTGACTGAACAACAACAACAGCCACTATGGGAGAACAGTACAGAGGTTCCTTAAAACACTAAAAGTAGAGCTACCATTTGACCCTGCAATCCCACTCTTGGGCATATACTAAGAGAAAAACATGTTTCAAAAGGATACATTCACCCCTATATTCGTTGCAGCACTATTTACAAGGGCCAAGATATGGAAGCAACCTAAATATTGCTTCAGCAGAGGAATGGATAAAGAAGATGTGGTGGATATATACAGCCGGATATTACTCAACCATTAAAAAGTATGAAATAATTCCATTTGCAGCAACCTGGATGAATCTAGAGATTGTCATACTGAGTGAAGTCAGAGAGAAATATTGTATAACATCCTTTATATGCAGAATCTAAAAAGAAATGATATAAGTGAGTTTATTTACAAAACAGAAACAGACTCATAGACTTAGAGAATGAACTTATTCCTCCATGGGGAGGAATGGGGAGAAGAGATAGTTAGGGAGTTTAGGATTGACATGTATGCTCTGCTATATTTAAAATGAATAAACCAGCAACATCCTACTGTAGATGACAGGGAATTCTGCTCACTGTTATGTGGCAGTCTGGACGGGAAGAGAGTTTGGGGGAGAATGTATACATGTATATGTATGGCTGAATCCCTTTGTTGTCCACCTGCAATTGTCACAACATTGTTAATAGGATACATTCCAATATAAAATAAAAAGTTTAAAATTCAAAAAATAAAGAAGTGGAAGTCCTTACAAATCAGTTTGGGGACTGACAGTTTGAAGGAGGAAAAGAAGTTTGAGAGAACTAATACCGAGTGAAATATATTTTCTCAGTGAAATTTAGCTAAAATGTGTGAGGTGTATGTGGATTGTTAACAGAATAAAGATGTTTCCATGTATTTTTATTTTTTAATTAAATGTAGTTGATTTACAATATTGTGTTAGGTTCAGGTGTGCAGCAAAGTGATTCTTTTCTGTTATAGGTTATTGCATGATAGTGGGTATACTTTTCTGTTCCATATATTTGTTTTTTGTTTATTTAATATTTCATAGTGTGTATCTCTTAATCACATACTCCTAGTTTATTCCTCCCCTCTTCTTCTTTGGTAGCTATTAAGTTTTTTTTTTTTTCTTTTGGTCTCTGTGTCTGTTTCTGTTTTGCAAGATCATTTGTAGTATTTTTTAGATTTTGTCTATAAGTGATATCATAATGTTTACTTTTGTCTGACTTCATTTAGTATGATAATCACTAGGTCCGTCCATGTTGCTGTAAATGGCATGATCTCATTCTTTTTATGGCTGAATAATAAAGGATTAATATTCTTTATCCACTTATTTGTTGATGGGCGCTTAGGTTTCTTCTGTGCCTTGGCTATTATGAATAGCACTGCTATTTATGTTCAGTTCAGTTCAGTCTCTCAGTCGTGTCTGACTCTTTGCGACCCCATGAACCACAGCATGCCAGGCCTTCCTGTCCATCACCAACTCCCGGAGTCCACCCAAATCCATGTCCATTGAGTCGATGATGCCATCCAACCATCTCATTCTCTGTCGTCCCCTTCTCCTCCTGCCCTCAATCTTCCCCAGCATCAGGGTCTTTTCCAGTGAGTCAGTTCTTCACATTAGGTGGCCAAAGTATTGGAGTTGCAGCTTCAGCATCAGTCCTTCCAATGAACACCCAGGACTGATCTCCTTTAGGGTGAACTGGTTGGATCTCCTTGCAGTCCAAGGGTCTCTCAAGAGTCTTCTCCAACACCACAGTTCAAAAGGATGAATTCTTCGGCGCTCAGCTTTCTTTATAGTCCAACTCTCACATCCATACATGACCACTGGAAAAACCATAGCCTTGACCAGACGGACCTTTGTTGGCAAAGTAATATCTCTGTTTTTTAATATGCTGTCTAGTTTGGTCATAACTTTCCTTCCAAGGAGTAAGCATCTTTTAATTTCATGGCTGCAATCACCATCTGCAGTGATTTTGGAGTCCAGAAAAATAAAGTCAGCCACTGTTTCCCCATCTATCTGCCATGAAGTGATGGGACTGGATGCCATGATCTTAGTTTCCTGAACATTGGGGTGCGTTTATCTTTTTCAAATAGAGTTTTCATCTTTTCTGAATATATGCCTAGAAGTGGAATTGCTGGATCATATGGCAACTCTATTTTTAATTTTTAAAGGAACTTCCTTACTATATTCCATAGTGGCTATATCAATCTCCTTTCCCACCAACAGTCTAAGAGGGTTCCCTTTTATCCATACCCTCTCCAGCATTTATTAGAGAAGGAAATGGCAACCCATTCCAGGATTCTTGCCTGGAGAATCCCATGGACAGAGGAGCCTGGCCGGCTATAATCCATGGGGTCACAAAGAGTTGGACATGACTTAGCGATTAAACCACCACCTCCTCCAGTATTTACTATTTGTAGACTTTTTGAAGAATAAAATATTTAAGTTAAATGGTCAAAGCTTGTCAGAGCTATTGAGGGAATGGTAAAAAAAAAAAATTAGGCAAGTAAAATTATTTGGTTCACCCTCTCTAAAATACATAGTTAATGATCTGTATTGCATGCTGAGCCCATGATCGGTATTATGTTCTCATTCCAGGCAATCTGATGGCCTATTTGGCGAATAGTCAAGAATGCATTTACTCATGCATTATTGCATTTTCCATTGAGGTTAATGGAAGTGAAAATATAGTTAACTTTTGGTTCAACAATCAGGCATACCATTCATCACCATTATCTCTGGCTGTATTAGACAACATTATTTTTATGTCACTTTCTGGCCCTGATGCTTCCATTACAATCACCAACAGACCTCAGCCTACACGTTCTTCTGGTGGACATGAAAATCGGTATGTATAATTTTTTTCATTGAACTTGAACTTTAAGCTTTAAATAGATCCCTTCTTCCCTTTCCAACCCTGTATTTAATTAAAAGTTAACTTTAGAAGTTAATTAAGATAATAAGATGGCTGCTGATAATAAATAAAATTTATAATAAATTAATAATTAAAGTTATTGTTAGAAATTAATGTTTCCCACTTTATTGCTTTACCAATGTGTCCTCTTTATTCATTCTTTTGTAGAGCATTGACAGGATTACAATTAGCCCTTAATTTGTATTTTGGTGTGAGTATTCTTGTTAGTGGCTTTTGTCTCCTGACAGTAAATGAGAGAGTCACTAAGGCGAAGCACATTCAGTTTTTGAGTGGGGTTTATGCCGTTAATTTCTGGCTCTCTGCTCTGCTATGGGACTTTCTCATCTTCTTCACTTCCTGCTGCTTACTATTGGTGAGTGTCAGACCAAGTATTTTAAGAGTTCATTCTCTGTTAAACACCAGAGACGTCTTATATGGCTAATATTAACTTAAATATACATCTCTCAAGAAAGATAAAAGTTCTTTGGCTCATTATGTCAGAGAATACTTTGTAGAATGCATCTCATAGTGAAATTTTTCTATTTTCTATTATTTTTTAATAAAATATTGTCTGCTGAAACATAAAGGTGTCTCTTGATCTGGCTTATGTGCTTGCTCTCCCATATGTAGTGAGCCCAAAGCTTCTACAACTATTGAAGGATATAATATGCACACTAGAAGACCAGTCCCATATTGAACAAAACAAATACTTTAAAATTATTTTCCTTCTGGTCCTGGTGTTTTCCCATCTTATTATCTGCTGTAGTTATTTGTTATAAAAGAGATCCTTATGCTTAATTTTTACAGTTTCCCTCGAGATTTTTAAATTCTATGCCATCAACTGTTTAAATTTTATGTTTCTGTTTTTGAATATTTGAATGTTGAATAGATAATGAAGAGCTATTGAAACTTTTATTACTAAAAGCAAAATTAGGAGGATTTTTGGTCTGTTTATGCTTGTTGCTTTTCTCTCTTTATACCTGGCGTCTTCTCCACAGCCATATTTCTATCCTATGAGAAGGTCAATGAGCCACTGCTGTGAATGTTAGAACAAATTTGTTTGTTTCTTTTAAGAGAGATGTACTGGCTGTAGAGCTGGAATGTTGTCACTTTTAGTTCTGAGGAAGAGCTAGGCTACTACATGTTAAAAAGTAAAAGGATTAGAGGCTTAAGTTGGTATGGAGAGCTCCAGGGTAGAGAGGAAAACCTGATGTTTTTCTGTCATATGCACTACTGTAGCCAAGGAGCTCAATGCTACCTTCCTCTCCTGGTTTGCCAGATAGCCACTTACCAACTTTTTGAGGCCACTAGTTATTTTTGTTACTACGTGAACTAACTGGGGGAGCTAATGCAGATATTACCTCATGCTCCATGATTTCCCTCCTCCATTCGCTACCAATACTTACTCCTCACCCTATGCATACATTGCACAAATTCTAAAACTTATTTATTTAAAAAAATTTCTGATTACTTTAGCTACATTCCACAGCTATAATATATTATTTTATAAATCACTAATTTCCAAATATTTTCTAGTTTCTAAAATACCTTTGAACTGTGTTTTCTAGACATGTATGATTTGATTTCTAAGCAGTTTGAAAATATATTCCCAGCTTAATACCACTTTTCTTGGAGATTATATGAATATTTTCAATCATTTGAAATATATTGAGTCATATTTCATGATCCAGCATGTGGTAAAATTTTATAAATATTTTATGTGTATTTGATAAGATTTGATTTCCAAAGGGGAGAGATAAGAAGGGAAGGAAAAATTAAGATTTTAACAGATACAAACTGCTACTCACAAATGAAATAAACAACAAGGATATACTATAGAGCATAGGGAATTATAGGCATGGTAATAACCTGTAATGGGGTACAATCTGCAAAAATACTGAATCACTGTGCTGTACATTTGAAACTAACTTAATATTGTAAATGAACTACACTTCAATAAAAAGACTTTGTCTCCTGCTGTTATTGAGGGCATTATTTCATGTAGTCAATTTTGCTCATTGAGTTGCTCTTCTCACTGCTGTTACTGACATTTTCAGTCAGTTCAGTTCAGTCGCTCAGTCGTGTCCAACTCTTTGCGACCCCATGAATCGCAGCACGCCAGGCCTCCCTGTCCATCACCAACTCCTGGAGTTTACTCAGACTCATGTCCATTGAGTCAGGGATGCCATCCAAGCGTCTCATCCTCTGTCGTCCCCTTCTCCTTCTGCCTTCAATCCTTCCCAGCATCAAGGTCTTTTTTTGAGTCAGCTCTTCGCATCAGGTGGCCAAAGTATTGGAGTTTCAGCCTCAACATTAGTCCTTCCAAAGAATATTTAGGACTGATTTCCTTTAGGATTGAATGGTTGGATCTCCAAGAGATTCTCAAAAGTCTTCTCCAAAACCATAGTTCATTTGCCTACTTGTTTTTATTTTCTTTAACATTTTGATATAGTTTGAAATTTTGCTTCATATAATTTTCTTTGTGGAATGGGTATACTGATGTGTGCATACAAATTTAGATTTGTATTTTCCTGGTGGGTTGACCCCTTTATCACTGTCATTTCCCCCTTTTCAATGTACTGATATCCTAGTCTTAAATTATACTTTTTTGACAATAGCATAGCTACTTTGATCATTGTTTTTTTGGTATATTTTTTTCCATCTTTTTATATTCAAATTTTCTGGGTCTTTATATTTAAAGTATTTATATAAAGTTTCGGTTTTTTTTTCAGGCTAGCAATCTAGCTTGGTGCATTCTAAGAAGTTTGGGCTTATGGCATCATCTTATTTTTTTCCTATTTAAATAATCTATTTTTGTTTCCTCTTTCTCCGTTTATTCTGCTCTCTATTAAGTTGTGTTAATGCTTCTTTTAGCGACTGCCTTAAAAATTAACACACACTTTTGGTTAATTACAAGCTATTGCTTTTACTACTTCCCTAACAGTGGTATGATCTTGTAGCCTTATCATTTCAATGACTCCCTCTGACTTTTTGCATTACTATGATAAGACATTTTCATTTCTACATACCCAAAAAGTATTATCACTTTTTTTTTTTTCATTTATTTTTATTAGTTGGAGGCTATTTACTTTACAATATTGTAGTGGGTTTTGTCATACATTGACATGAATCAGCCATGGAGTTACATGTATTCCCCTTCCCAATTATCACTTTTAATGCAGTAAATTGTCATGCTTATTCATAGAGTTTTTTTGATTGCTCTGCATTTTTATTCTGAAATTTTATGTGACATCAGTTTCCTCTTCCTGAAGAACTTCTTATGATAGTTTCTTTAGGAAAGTTATGGTGACAAAAAAGCTTAGATTTTATCTGCATGGAAATTATTTCATTTTCTTTACCTTTTGAAGAATATTTTCCTGAATTTCCCCCTCCTATATTTTAATAATATTCCAATGTCTCATGGCTTGCTTCCATCAGTTTTAAAGAAGTCAGTTTTGGTATTTTTACTACTACTACTCTTTGGAATGTAATATATCTTCTTTTATCCCCACTGACTTTTAAAAAGACTTCTCATTTTTACTTAGATTTTTATCCTTATTACTATATTATCCTTATTACTATACTGGGAGGGGGTTGGCATTTACCCTGTTTGGAGTGTTCAGAGCTTCCTGAATCGGAAGTTTGGTGAGAAGTAACTGTTTAAATTAACCTTACACAACCTCTGAGAAACAGTTTTAGACCTATAGCAGTTGCTCTTTAGGAGAATGCCCAAAACAGGAAAAGTCACATTCAAAATAGTAGGAAATTTTTTTGCATTTTGACTGGCCCTTGACTCAGCCCCTTCCTCTGCAGCATCATCTTGGTCTATAGGAGATGGCAATCCAGTTGCTAGTTATCTCCCTCAAAGTGAAGGAAGTAGAACATACTTTATTTACAACATTCTGACCTGTCTTGAGAATGTTAAAAGAATTGGTCTCTGCCTAGCCTAACTTGGATCTCAGATGGAAAGGGATGAAGGAGGGATGGATTGGGAGTTTGGAATTAGCAGATGCAGACTATTATATGTAGAATGGATAAACAACAAAGTCCTACTGTATAGCACAGGGAACTATATTCAATATCTTGTAATAAACCATAATGAAAAAGAATATTGAAAAGTACATATATTTATGAATAACTGAATTACTCTGCTGTATAGCAGAAATTAACACAACATTGTAAATCAATTATATTTCAGTTTTTAAAAATTTATTGGGATTTCCCTGGTGGTCCAGTGATTAAGAATCTGCCTTGCAATCCAGGGGATGCAGGTTCAATCCCTGGTTGGGGAACTAAGATCCCACATGCTATGGAACAACTACGTATGTGCTGCAACTACTGAACCCATGCACAACTAGAGAGTCTGTGCACCACAACAAAAGAATCTGCATGACATAACAGAGCCAAATAAATAATAAGTATTAAAAACTGTATTAAGTATGCTCAAAGAGCTAAAGGAAAATACAAAGAACCAAAGAAAATTAGGAAAGTGTTATATGAGCAAAATAAGAATAATAACAAACAGAAACTGTAATAATAAACCAAACAAATTCTGGAGCTAAAATATATAATAACTGGTTGAGAAAAAGCCTGAAGGATTTCAACAGAAGATTGAACAGGCAGGATAGAGAATTAGCAAGCTTTAAGAAAATTGAAATTACCAAGTCGAAAGAGCAGGAGGAAAAAATAATGGCAAAAAGTAAAACAGGCCTCAGAGAATTGTGGAGTTCCATCAACTGGATCAATTACACATTATGGGAGTCCCAGGGGGAAGAGAGAAAGAACAGGTGAAAAGATATTATTTAAAGAAATAATGTCTGAAAACTTCCCAAATTTCATGAAGGACATGAATCTAAAACCCCAAGAATCCCAAAAAATAGCATGTAAGAAATAACCAAACAAGACCTATACTGAGAAACATGATAATTAAACTGCTGAAATTCAAAGACAAGGAGAAGATATTCCAAGTGAGAAGTAATTCCCTGTGTGTAAATAATCCTGAGTAATATTAAGAAATAATATTACTAATCAATTTCTTAGTAAAGATTTTAGAGGCCAGAAAGCAGTGGGATGACCTCTTGAAAATATTGAAAGAGAAAAACTGTCACTGAAGAATTCTGTATCCAGCAAGCTGTTTTTCTAAAACAAGGAAGAAATTAAAACATTTTCAGATAAATGAAAGCTGAAGGACAACTAGGAACTCCAAGATCAAGGTACTGATTGACTTGTTCCTAGTGAGAACTCTCTTCATGGCTTGCAGATGGCCACCTTCTCACTACGTCCATACATGGGAGGGAGAGAGAGAGCAGTCTCTCCTCTTTCTTCTTCTTCTAAGGACACTATCCATCATGGAAGCCTCACACTCATGACCTCATCTAAATCTAATTACATCCCAAATACAATCACATTGGGACTTAGGGCTTCAAGATATAAGCTGGCAATATGAAGTGGGGAGGCATAGCATTCATCCATAACACAATGGAATTTTTGTTTGCCGCTCCACTTTTCCACAGGTTTTAAAAGACAAATGTATAAAAATAGTTACAAATCCATATTAGTGGTTTACAATGTATAAAAATGTAAGTTGTAATATGAATAACAAAGAGTTGGAAGGAGTTGTATAGTAGTAGAACTTTTATATGTTTTTAAAGTTAGGATGGTATTAATTCAAATTGGATTATTATAACTTTAGTATGTTACATTAACCCATGATACAAAGGAAATAGCTATAGAATACACACAAAAGTAAAAGACAGGGGATTCAAAACAGGTCAACAGAAGAAAACTGAATAAAAAAGAAGACAGTAACAGAGAAACTGAGGAACAAAAATGAGTTACTTAAAAAATAGCAAAATGACAAAAGTAAGCCCTTATCGTAATTAAATTTAGATGGATTAAACTGCCCAATCAAAAATGTTGTCTATAAAAGACTCATTTAGATCTAATGAATAAAAGGAAGAAAAAGCTGAAAGTGAAAAAGTAGAAAAAGATATTACATGTAAATAGTAAACAAAAGGGAGCTGAAGTAGCTATACTAATATCAGACAAAACAGACTTTATGTTCGACGGTGTTGAAAGAGATAAAGAAGGGTAGTATCTAGTGATAAAAGGAGAAAATCACCCTAAATAGCTAAAGCAATTTTGAAAAAGAAGAACAAAGTTGTAGTACTCACTCTTCCTAATTTCAAAACTTACTACAAAGCTACTGTAATCAAAAGAATCTGGTACTGGTATATAAACCAATGGGACAGAAAAAAATCCAGAAATAAACTCTTTCATATGTGATCAAATGATTTCTGATAAGAGTTCCAAGATTATTCAATGAGTGCAGAAGAGCCTTTCAACAAATGATGGTGGGAAAACTGCATACTCACGTATATAAGAATGAAATTGGATCTTTATCTTAAACTGTATACAAAACTTAAGTTAAAATTCATATCAATGTGTGACAAAACCCACTGAAAAAAAATAAATAAAGGGAAAAAAAATAAAATGGATAACGTTCTAAATGTAAGAGCTAATACTGTAAGATTTTTTAAAGAAAACGAAGGGGAAAAATTTTTATAACATTGGATTGGCAGTGGTTTCTTGGATGTGATCGCAAAAGCACAAGCAGAAGAAAGAAAAAGATAAATTAATTGGACTTCATGAAAACTAAAAAAAACACATAAATCAAAGGGCATTGTCAACAGAATGAAAAGGCAATCCACAATTTGAAAGAAAACATTTAACATTTTATGCCTGCTAAGGAATTAATACCCAGAATATATAAGGAATTCCCCAAAATTAACAATAACTCCAACAAACCCAATTCAAAAATGAGCTAGAGCTTGAGTAGACATTTCTCCAAAGAAGGCCAATAAGAGCATGTAAAGATGCTTGACATCAGTAATCTTTAAGGGAATGCAAACCAAAAACAGTAATAAGATACTCCTTTATACCTATTCAGATGACTACTATCAAAAAGAGAAAATGACAAGTGTTAGGAAGGATGTGGAGAAACTGGAACACTGTGCACTAATTGGAATCTAAAATGGTGAAGCTGCTGTGGAAAACAGCTTGGCTCTTCCTCAAGAAAATAAACAGCATTACCTTATGAGTTAGCATTTCCACTAACAGTGGAATTCCAAAAGAATTGGAAGCAAGAATTTGAAAACATTTGTACATCATTGTTCATAGCAACATTATTCACAATAGCCAACTGGTGGAACCAACTCAAGTGTCCACTGATGAAAACATGGATAAATAAATATGATATATACATACAATGGAATATTATTCAATCTTTAAAAGTACTGAAATTATTGTACATGCCACAACATGTGCAAGCAATTGAATTCATTCTATTTCTCATCAGCTGTGATAGAAATAAAGTAGTCGTGTCCATAATACCCGAATATTTTCACTAATGTTATATTCGCTTTTTGTTGCTTTTTCTATTACCATTGAAAACTTGCTACCAATCACATAGTAGATCTTATCAACATAATACTGATGTTCACTTCTCAAGTATCCTGCTACATGATGATTTATAGTTCAAAATAGGTAACCCTAGAATATTTGGCAAAACCACAATTAATAACTTACACAATGCAGACCTCTGGAAACTTATTTTCCTTAATAATTCTGTGGGTTCTCTCTTTCCTTAATTAGGTCCCTTATAACTTTGGGCTTCCTTGTTTGCCTCTCAACTGAGTGGCTGAGATAGGAAGAGACAGATTAGGAATACAGTAGAGTCAAGAGGCAGAATCTAAAAATAGAGAATTGTGAAAAGTAGGTCCCTTAACATCACAGCTTACAGCGCCAGAATGAAAACCTTAACAAAAGTTTTCTTACTAGGAATATAATTTCTGGAAATATTGAGAGTGAGTTTTTTGGGGGTTAGGTGAAGAGGCAGAAAGAATATACTTTGATCTTTTTCAAAGAACAAAATGAAACTGTTCCAAGTAGATAAAAACAAGTAGAAAGTAAAGTAAAGGGGTTCTTCTCACTGATAAGGAAAACGTGGAAGTACCTCACAGCCATGATCACAGATCAAATTATTTGATTCATAAATAGCTCTGTATTCTAACAAAGAAAGATTTATCCTTCTCTGAGTTTATTGACTTGTGTTCTCATGTATTATATTGCATGGTATTCTTCAGTTTGACTTTATTTCTGTATTCTGTATCTCAGGTGGTGTTCACGTTCTCTGACTTGAAAATATTGGTCACGAATTACCACTTTCTGGATACGATGCTCATCTTCACGGTGTTTGGCTGGTCTGTCATTCCCTTCACGTACCTGATAAGTTTCCTGTTTTCTAGTCACACCAGTGCCTACACCAAGCTTGTCATATTTAACTACTGTGCAGGGATTTTTGGTGCAACAGCAGATTTAGTTATATCCGCAATTCAGGGTAAGGACTTAAAACAATTTCCCCTTTTCCACAGGAATAGTTAAAGAGCAATTGGCTTGAAGAATGGAACATTGCAAAGTTGTTTGCTTGGGGGTTTCTAGGGAAGTTTTATGCTAGTGTTAATAACCATGTTATGTGTCGCTAAAATTATAAGAATCATGTTGTGTACAATGCAAAACAAAATATGACACTGATATTTTCGCTAACCCAATCCTCTTCCTTCAGGCTTATTTTGCATAGCATTTGCAGAATATTTATCTCTTTATTTTCCTCTTGATTTTGAGATTAAGGAGAAATTGACTGAACTGGCAAAGATATCAAATAGGAATTTCTTAGGAGATAGACTGTTGGCACGCCTTTATTAAATCACTTTACAAACATTATTGTGATCTGTTTTAAGTAATCCAGCTATCCTTGGATTTGCAGAGACTGAGAAAAATAAGCTTCCAACCCATTATTGACCTTAGATCATGCCCTCCCATGAAATAATTAATTCCATGAGCTAGCTGAAGATCTATTATAATACTTATTGCACACCTATTCAAGGGGGAATATTAAGCCATATGAGAAATTATTGATTTCTGAATAGCAGACTAAGCAACATATATGAGGATACTTAATCACATTGCTATTAATTAGTCTGTATTTGTTTTGTATTGCTACTATAGTAAGTTACCACAAAATTAGTGAATTGTGCAGATTTATTATCTTATAGCTTTTAAACAAATAAGTCTCATTGGGTAAAATCAAACTATCTGCAAGGCTGTCTCCACTTTTGGAAGGTTTAGGGGAGAATTTGTTTCCTTGTTTATTTGAGTTGTTGGCAGAAATTCAGTTCCTTTATATTATAGCCCTGAAAATGGATTTTTTCTAAAATGGATATTTTCCCTTTCTTAAGGAAAGAAGAGCTCACCAATGAAAGGTCTCATCTCACACTTGGAGTTTTCTTTGTGGGAAGTTTTGTTGTTAATTATAAATTTATTTTCTTCCTGAGACAGGGCTATTAAGATTTCTTATACCTCCTTGTGGAACTTTTGAGGCATTTATAAAAGAACTTTTGCATTTCATCTAAGTATCTAAAACTATTGGCATAAAGTTATTCATAACATTTCCTTATGATTCTTTAAGGTCTATTTGTAAGTATTGATAACTGCTCATTCATTCCTGGTATTCTGTATTCACTCACACTCTCCCACCCTTTCTTTCCAATCAATATTTGCCACTTTTTTTGTCTTTTCAAAGTGCTGTCTTTTGGTTTTATTAATGTTGTGTGTTTTTATGTCCTGCTTTATGAACTTCTGTTCTTATATTTATTTTCCTTTTTTTCTGTTACCTTGGATTAAATTGGCTACGCTTATTCTACCTTTGTAAGATCAGTTATTGCATGATTTTAAACCTCTCTCCTTTGGAATACATGAGCACTTAAATCTATAAAGTTTCTTCTAAGTACTAATTTAGTTGTATCCCACACATTTAGATATGTTGTATTTTCAGTATCATTGAGTTAGGAATATTTTATAATTTTTCTTGTAATTTCTACTTTAACCAAATGTTTGATAACTTTCTAGGATTTTTTGTGATCATTTTTTTATAATTTATTTTGTACTAAAACTGATCTCAGTTCATAGTTCAGTCTTTTAAATGTAATTATACTCTAGTACAACTACTCTGCTTAATCACTACTGGTATGAAGTACAGAAAATGTTCATGTCCCATTCAAGGCAGTTCTAAAAGCCTCTAAAATATTAGATTTTTATTGGAATACCCTCATGAAATATCTAAGAGCTCTTACTCAGTTTGCCTACATATGACATGTGATACAAAATGATTATAAAATAGATACTAACCTGACTTCCTATAGTAATAAGGTGTACTCTAAGAAATATTTCTAGGATAGTTGGTTTAGCATGATTTCTATTCAGTTTCATTGTAAGAATAGCACTATAACTTTATAGGGTCAGTTGTTTTCTCAGAGACAATGACCTGCTTATTAATATTCTCTGAGGAGAGTTATACACAATTTAAAGAGTGCCAAAATGCAAAATAATATTCAGTCATTATAAATTCAGTATTCTGATACTCAAAGTCTTATTATACATTTGCTTAAAATGAGAGGAGATTAAGAGGTAGTGTTTGAGCAAAATAAGAAGAAATTATGGTGAACCAAACAAATTAAAATCATAATAAATGAAATGAAAAAAATTCACTGGAAGGTTTCAAAACAGATTTAATCAGGCCAATTCTGTGAACTTGGAGACAGGACAACTGAGTCTAAGGAAAAGAGAAAAAATAGTGAAGAAAAGTGAATAACGTCTAATGGATCGCTGGGACTCCATCAGGGAGACTATATATATATATATATATATATTGTCCCAGAGGAGAAAAAAGAGAAAAGGAGGCAAAAACAATATTTTAAGAAATAATAGTCAAAAACATCCCAAATTCGATAAAAGATATGAACCTACAAAACACAAGAAATTCAGCAGACTCCATCTAGAATGAATTTAGAGATCCTCATGAAGACACATTGTAATAAGTCTAGAAAGACAAAAAGGAGAACCTTGAAAACATCATGAAAGAATTCACTCACCAAGTTCAAAGAGTTATTGATAAAATTAATAGTGGATTTCCCATTAAAAACCGTGGAAAACAGAAAACTGTGGAATTAAAAAAAAAAAAAAAACAGAAACATTATCTATTAAGAATTCTATATCCAGCAAATCTGTTCTTTAAAAATGTAGAGAAAATTAGAGCCTCCCAGATTTAAAAAAAAAGACAGGTAGGTACACTACCACTCAACTTGTACTACAAGAAATTTTAAAAGGAGTCATTCTGGATGAAATAAAACTATGCTATAATATAACTTGAAGTTGTATGAAGAAATAAAGATCTTCAGTAAAGGTAACTAGGTAAAGAAATATGAAATCAAGATTATTCTATTTTTCTTTTGTAACTTTGCACCTTGAGAAATGAGTAAAATAAGAGAAAACTAAAGTCAAAGGCAGCAGAAGGAAGAAAATGATAAAGATTAGAGGTAAAAGAAACAGTGAAACTAAAAGGAAATTCTTTGAAAAGAGCAACAAAATTTAAGAACTTCAGCTAGATTGTCTAAGGAAAACGAGAGAAGGAAATAACTACAATCAGAAATGAATGTGAGGAATTTATGTCTGATTTTCCAGAAATAAAAAGTTGTACAAGACTGAATGATTGCACATCAAAAATTAGATAACTGAGATGAAATGGACAAACTCATAAGAGCACAAAAATAATCTAAACTTACTGGACAAACTCATAGGAGCACAAAAATAACTTAAACTGACTGAAGAAGAATTAGAAAATCTCAGTAGACCTCTAAAAAATAAAGAGATTAAAAGAAGAATGAAAAATCTCACAACAAAGAGAAACCCAGGATCAGATGGTTTAACTGGTAAGTTCTATCAAACTTTATAAGTAACATAAATTTTCCTAAAACTCTTTAAAAATAGAATATGAGAGAACAAGTCCTAACTCATTTTGAGGAAACCATTTCCCTATAGCAAAGGCAGATAAAGATATCACAAGAAAAGATAATTAGAAACAAATAACTTTTGTGAATATATGTGCAAAAGTCTCTGGCAAAGCAGTAGCAAACAAGACCAACAGCAATTTAAATAATTACACCATGACCAAGTGGAATTACACCAGAAATGCAAGGAAATTTCAACAAAACAAAATCAAATCATTCATTGTCAAAATAATGGGGAAAAAATCCCACATGATCATCCCAACTGATTCATAAAAGACATTTGACAAAATTCAGTGTGCTTTTATGGTAATACACCCAGATAATTAGGATTTTTTCAGAATGATAAAGGGTATTTATGTAAAAACTACAGGTATACTCAATGGTGAAAGACTGAAAGTTTTCCTTCTAAAATCATAAATAAGACAAGAATGCTCCCTTTCACCATGGCTATACAACATTGAATTGCAATTGTAGCCAGAGAAATTGGATGAGAAATAAAAATTTTAAAACATTTAAGTTGGAAAGAACTAAAACTGTCTCTTTTCACAGATAGAATGATTTATATAGGGAAAAGCCCAAAGAACCATCAAGATGGTTACTATAGCTAATGAAAAAACTAGCAAACTTTCAGATTACAGGATTAACACATAAAAATCAACTTTGTTTCTATACACCAGCGATAAAAAATTTGAAAATGAATTAAAGAAGCAATTTCACTTGTAATAGCATCTGAAATAATTAAATGCTTATGAAAAATTCCAACCAAGTATATGAAAACTTGTGCTGAGAACCGTAAAACTTTGCTGGGAAAAATTAAACAAAACCTAAATAAATGTGAAAATATCTATCTTCATAGATAAGAAGACTTAACAATGTTAAGATAATACTACCTAAAACAGTCTACAGATTCAACACAAACTCTACACAATTCCAACATCTTTTTTCACAGAAATGAAAAATATCCTGAAAATCTTATGGAATTAGAATGGGCTCAGGGCTTTCCTGGTGGTTCACATGGTAAATAATCTGCCAGCAATGTTGGAGACCTGGATTTAGTCCCTGAGTCAGGAAGATCCCCTGGAGAAGGCAACTCACTTCAGTATTCTTGCCTGGAGAATCCCATGGACAGAGGAGCCTAACCGGCTACATACAGTCCATAGGGCCACAAAGAGTTGGACACAACTGAAATGACTTAGCACAGAAAATGAAGAGAACAATGTAGAAAAAGAATAAAGTTGGAATTCTATGTTTCTTGATCTTGAAACTTTCTACAAAGTTACAGAGGATTTGGGGTTAAGATGGCAAAATAGGAGGATCTGGAGTTCGCCTCTCTCCACAAATACATCAAGAAGACATCTACAAGTGAAATAATTTGCACAGAATACCTACTGAACATTATTAGAGGACCACAGACACCTAATAACTGGGAAAGATCCCCTAATAACCTGGCAGGATGAAAAAGAGGAAAACAAGGTAAAGAGGAAATGGAATGGGACATGCACCCCTTGGGGTTGCTGAAGGAGATGAGGTTACTGCCATAGGAACAGCCCCTCACTAGTGGCAAGATCAGATGAAATAGAAGAGGAGATTCAGGGGCTACCAGAGGAAAGTGCAGCAGCAAGCCCATGTCAGACAGGCCAGAGTGAGACTCACTCAGATGGTATGTGCCACAGCCCTTCACGTCCCAGCCTGAGACAGGTATCCACCGGTGCTGGTGGGGGGAATGGATGCTGAAGCATGGAATCTGGAGAGCAGATCTAGGGAGAGGACTGCTGTTGGCTGCATGGAGACAGTCTGAGGGGACTGGAGTGAGGACCTATGCAGCTGGGAATGCTTCTGGAGGAAGCACAGACTGCCATGGAAGCAAGGCACCATTGTTGAGTGGCACATGCAGAAAGGGCAGCCATTGTGGCTTCTCTCCCCATACACCAGTCCCTACCTCTGCGGGCACTGAGAGGGGCCCCTGCCAGAGTGAGCACATGCCCCGGGGATTGCTACAATGTCACTCTCAGGCTTGAGCAAGCCCCCATGCTCCAGTCCACCACCACCTCTTGCCAGACCCTGCCACTGTAGGCAGTAGAGGGGGCTCTGACCTAAGCAAGAAAGCAAGTAAGCCTCAGTTAATCACAGCCTACATCACCCCCTCTCGACTGGGTGGGGAGCAGACGTTGGAGGGTAACCCACATGCAGAGGTGTGACCAAAACCAAAGCTGAGCTCTTGGGACTGTGTGACTAAGGAAGCAGAATTAGAATCTTCTCTCCATACAGCTGTGAAAGTCACAGATTAAACACCCATGATTGGTTTTTTTTAAAATACAACACCTGTGGAACATCTGAATGGAAAATAAGTGCTCTCACATCAGACATGGGTCTAGCTTTAGTAGCTGTGGTCTTTGTGGACACATACATGTGGGAGTTGGTCTAGGTCAGAGTCTGAGCTGCCCCAAATAGCAGCAGTCCCCAAACTTTTTGGAAGCAGAGAACAGTATTGAGAAAGACAATGTTTTGGGGGTAGGAGGATGGCGCAGGCAGTAATGCAAGTAACGGGGAGTTGAAGATGAAGCTTCACATACACTCACCCACCTCTTACCTATTTCTATGCATCCTGCTTCCTAACAGGTCACAGACTGATACCGATCCATGTCTGGACCTAAAAAGAGGTCTTGGAGGGCCTCTTAGGAGGGTAAAGTTTGGCTGTGGCTCGCTCACCTGGCTCAAAGTTGGGAAAGGAGTATATCAAGGCTTTATACTGTCACCCTGCTAATTAAACTTACATGCAGTGTACATCATGCAAAATACCTGACTGGATGAAGCACAAGCTGGAATCAAGATTGCTGGGAGAAATACCAATAACCTCAGATATGCAGATGACACCACCCTTATGGCAGAAAGCAAAGAGGAACTAAAGAGCCTCTTGATGAAGGTGAAAAAAGAAAGTGAAAGGCTGGCTTAAAACTCAACATTCAAAGAACTAAGATTATGGCAACTGGTCCCATTGCTTCATGGCAAATAGATGGGAAACAATGGAAACAGTGACAGACTATTTTCGTCAGCTCCAAAATCACTGTGGACAGTGACTACAGCCATGAAATTAAAAGACACTTGCTCATTGGAAGAAAAGCTATGACAAACCTAGACAGTGTATTAAAAAGTAGAGACATTACATTGCCAACAAAGGTCCATATAGTCAAAGCTACTGTTTTTCCAGTACTCATGTATGGATGTGAGAGTTGGACCATAAAGAAAGCTGAGCATTGAAAAATTGATACTTTTGAACTGTAGTGCTGGAGAAAACTCTTGAGCATCCCTTGAACAGTAAGGAGATCAAATCAGTCAATCCTAAAAGAAATCAACTCTGAATATTCCTTGGAAGGACTGATGCTGAAGCTGAAGCTCCAATACTTTGGCCACTGATGTAAAGACCTGACTCATTGGAAAAGACCCTGATGCTAGGGAAGATTAAAGGGAAAGGAGAAGGGGATGACAGAAGATGAGATGGTTGGATGGCATCACCAATTCAATGGACCTGAGTTTGAGCAAACTCTGGGAGATAGTGAAGGACAGGGAAGCCTGGCGTGTTGCAGTCCAAGGGTGGCAAAGAGTCAGACATGACTAGGGACTGAACAATAACAACCCTTTGGGGGCAAGGGCATTGATAGCAGAGGCCCCGAGGAATGGTTGCTCTTGTTGTTATTGTTCTATTTATTTTTTACTTATTTCTATTTTTTCATATATTTTGTGTTTCTATTTTATTTTGCTTTTTGTTCTGTTTCTGTCTTTTGTTTCTTTGTGTTTTGGGGTTGTTTTTTGTTTGTTTGTTTGTTTGTTTTGGGTTTTTTTCCTGGGTTTTTGTTGTTTGTTTGGATTTTGTTTTTTGCGTTTGTTGGTTTTATTCTGCTTTGGTCTCATGGTTTTAGTATGTTTGGTTGTTTTCTTGTTTCTTTGTGGTCTTTGTTTTTATTTGGTTTTATTTTTATTGCTTGTCTTGATTTATATTTGTTTCCTTTTGTTGGCTCAGCATGACTTGCAGGGTCTTGGTTACCCATTGAGGGGTTTAACCTGAGGCTCTGTGGTGAAGTGCCAAGTCCTGGCTGCAGGATCACCAGGTAATTCATGGTTCCAGAGAGTATTGATTGGCATGACCTCTCTCCGAGGTCCTCATCTTGGCATCAAGATCTGGTTGCACGCAACTGTCTGCAAACTCCAGGGCCAGAACACCTAAGGCCAAACAACCAGCATAACAGGAACACAGCCCCACCTTCAGCATACAAGCTGGCTAAAGTAGTACTAAGCTCACAAACATCCCAAAACGCATCCCCTGACATGGCCCTGCCCACCAGAGAAATAAGACCCAGCTCTACCTAAGGCAAGCACTAGTTCCTTCCAACAGGAAGCCTACACAAACCCCTTGATTGCACTCATTGACTAGGGGACAGACATTAGAAACTGGAGCAACTATGACCCTGCAGACTGCAGAAAAGAAGCAAAAAACACAATAAGTCAGACAAAATGAGATGGCGAAGAAATACATGGCAGACAAAGGAGCCAGGTACAAATCCACAAGACCAACTTAATGAAAAGGAGCTAGGAAATCTACTTGAAAAATAATTCACAGTGATGATAGTAAATTTGATCTAAGATGTTGAAAATAGAATAGAGGCACAGATGGAGAAGATACAAGAAATGATTAACAAGGACCTGGAAAAGCTACAGAACTCCAATTAAAAAACAAACCGTGATGAACAATACAATAACTAGGATAAAAAATACTCTAAAAAGAATCAACTGAATAACTGGATCAGAAGAATGGATATGTGAGCTGGCAAATAGAATGGTGGAAATTACTGCATGGAACTAAACAAAGAAGAAAGAATATAATGAAAAGAGGACAGTCTTAAAGACCTCTGGAATAATACTAAAAGCAGGAACATTCAAATGATGGGGGTCTCGAAAGAAGAAGAGTAAGAGAAAGGAGCAGATGGAATATTTGAAAAAATTATAGTCAAAAACTTGCCTGACATGGAAAAGAAAATTAGCACCCACCTCCAGGAAGCACAGAGAGTACCATACAGGATAAACCCAAGGAGAAACACATTGAGATGCATATTAGACTAACAAAAATTAAATATAAAAAAATTAAAATCAGCAAGAGAAAAGCAACAAATAACATACAAGGGAAGCCTCATAATATTATCAGCTGATATTTCAGCAGAAATTTTGCAGGCCAGAAGGGAATGTCAGGATATAGCTAAAGTGATAAAAGCGTAAAACTTAAAACCAAGAATATTCTACTTAGCAAGGCTCTAGTAGATTTGGATTTGATGGAGAAATCAAAAACTTCATAGACAAGCAAAAGCTAACAGAATTCGACATCATCAAACCAGTTTTACAACAAATGCTAAATGGACTTATCTAGGTAGAAAACATAAGTCAGTCAGTCAGTCAGTTCAGTCGATCGATCATGTCCGACTCTTTGCAACCCATGGGCTGCAATGCACCAGGCCTCTCTGTCTGTCACCAACTCCCAGAGTTTACTCAAACTCATGTCGATTGAGTTGGTGATGCTGTCCAACTATCTCATCCTCTGCCGTCCCCTTCTCCTCCTGCCTTCAATCTTTCCCAGCATCAGGGTCTTTTCAAATGAGTCAGTTCTTCGCATGAGGTGGCCAAAGTATTGGAGTTTCAGCTTCAGCGTCAGTCCTTCCAATGAATGTTCAGAACTGATTTCCTTGAGGATGGACTGGTTGGATCTCAGACCATGAACTCGTTACTGCCAAATTCAGACTTAAATTGAAGAAAGTAGGGAAAACCACTAGACCATTCAGGTATGACCTAAATCAAATCCACAGTGGAAGTGACAAATAGGTTCAAGGGATTAGATCTGATAGAGTGCCTGAAGAACTATGGACGGAAGTTTGTGACATTGTACAGGAGGCAGGGATCAAGACCATCCCCAAGAAAAAGAAATGCAGAAAGGCAAAATGGTTGTCTAAGGAGGACTTACAAATAGCTGTGGAAAGAAGAGAAGTGAAAGGCAAAGGAGAAAAGGAAAGATATATCCATTTGAATGCAGAGTTCCAGTTCCAGCCTTTCTCAGTGATCAGTGCAAAGAAATGGAGTAAAACAATAGAATGGGAAAGACTAGAGATCTTTTCAAGAAAATTAGAGATACCAAGGGAACATTTCATGCAAAGATAGGCACAATAAAGGAAAACCTAAGAGAAGAACACAAATAGGAAAGGAAGAGAAAAGACCTACAAAAACAAACCCAAAACAATTGAGAAAATGGTAATAGGAACTTGCATGTCAATAATTACCTTAAATGTGAATGAATCAAGTATCCCAACCAAATGACAGAGACTAGCTGAATGGATACAAAAGCAAAAGCTGTGTACATGCTGCCTAGAAGAGACCTACTTCAGTTTTAGGGACACATACAGACTGAAAGTGAGGGGACAGGTAAAGATATTCCATGAAATTGGAAATTAAAAAAAAAAGCTGGAGCAACATTACTCATATCAGACAAAAGAAACTTTAAGATAAAGACTGTTACCAGAAAAAAGGATTGACACTATATAATGAGCAAGGGAACATAAGAAGATACAGCAATTGTAAATAAATATGCAGCTCACTGTTAAAGAATCTATCCACTGATGCAGGAGACATAGGTTCAATCCCTGGGTAGGGAAGATCCCCTAGAGAAGAAAATGGCAACCTGTTCCAGTATCCTTGCCTGGAAAATCCCATGGACAGAGGAACCTGGCGGGTTATAGACCATAGGGTTACAAAAGAGTTGGACATAACTTAGTAACTAAAGAGCAACAACAAATATACATGCATCCAACATGAATCAAGTGGACTAGATCTTAGGAATGCAAGTATTCTTTAATATATGCAAATAAATCAACATATGCAAATGAACACACCATATTAACAAATTGAAAAATAAAAAAACCATTCAATAGATGCAGGAAAAGCTTTTGACAAAATTCAAAGCCCATTAATGATAAAATCTCTCCAGGAAGTGGGTTTGGAGGGACCTTACCTAAACATAATAAGGGATATACGGGACAAATGCAGAGAAAACATCATTCCCCATGGTGAAAAACTGAAAGTATTTTCTCTAACATCAGGAATAAGACAAGGATGTTCACTCTCAGCACTATATTCAACATAGTACTGGAAGTCCTAGACAAAGCAATCAAAGAAGAAAAATAAATAAAAGCAATACAAATTAGAAAAGAAGTATTTGTCTTTATCATTCTGACTTACCTCACTCCATGAAATAGGTTCCACGTTCATCCACCTCATTAGAACTGACTCAAATGTGTTCTTTTTAAATAGCTGAGTAATATTTCATTGTGTATATGTACCACAACTTCCTTATCCATTCATCAGCCAATGGACATCTAGGTTGCTTCCATGTCTTGGGTATTATAAATAGTGCTCCGATGAACATTGGGGTACATGTCTCTTTCAATTCTGGTTTCCTCACATTGTATGCCCCACAGTGGGACTGCTGGGTTGTATGGAAGTTCCAAAGAATAGCAAGGAGAGATAAGAAAGCCTTCCTCAGTGATCAATGAAAAGAAAGAGAGGAAAACAATAGAATGGAAAAGAATAGAGATCTATTCTTCAAGAAAATTAGAGATACCAAGGAAACATTTCATGCAAAGATGGGCACAATAAAGGACAGAAACGGTATGGGCCAGACAGAAGCAGAAGATATTAAGAAGAGGTGGAAAGAATACACAGAAGAACTATACAAAAAAGATCTTCATGACCCAGATAACCACGATGGTGTGATTGCTCACCTAGAGCCAGACATCCTGGAATGGGAAGTCAAGTGGGCCTTAGGAAACATCACTATGAACAAAGCTAGTGGAGGTGATGGAATTCCAGCTGAGCTATTTCAAATCCTAAAAGATGATGCTGTTAAAGGGCTGCCCTCAATATGCCAGAAAATTTGGAAAACTCAGCAGTGGCCGCAGGACTGGAAAATGTCAATTTCATTCCAACCCCAAAGAAAAGCAATACCAAAGAAAGTTCAAGCTCCTGTCCAGTTGCACTCATCTCACAAGCTAGAAAAGTAATGCTCAAAATTCTCCAAGCCAGGCTTCAAAAGTACATGAACTGAGAAATTCCAGATTTTCAGTCTGGATTTAGAAAAGGCAGAGGAACCAGAGATCGAATTGCCAACAATCATTGGATCATCAAAAAAGCAAAAGAGTTCCAAAAAATATCTACTTCTGTTTTATTGACTGCGTCAAAGCCTTTGACTGTGTGGATCACAACAAACTGTGGAAAATCCTTAAAGGGATGGGAATACCAGACAACCTTACTTGCCTCCTGAGAAATTTGTATGCAGCTCAAGAAGCAACAGTTAGAACTGGACATGGTTCAATGGACTGGTTGCAAGTTGGAAAGGAGTACATCAAGGCTATATATTGTCACTATGCTTATATAACTTATGTGCAGAGTACATGATGTGAAATGCTGGGCTGGATGAAGCACAAGCTGGAATCAAGATTGCCAGGAGAAATATCAATAACCTCAGATATACAGATGACACCACCCTTATGGCAAAAAGTGAATAGGAACTAAAGAGCCTCCTGATGAAAATGAAAGAGGAGAGTGAAAAAACTGGCTTAAAACTCAACATTCAAAAAACTAAGATCATGGCATCCGGTCCCATCACTTCATGACAAATATATGGGGTAACAATGGAAACAGTGACAAACTTTAGTTTCTTGGCTCCAAAATCACTACAGATGGTGACTGCAGCCATGAAATTAAAAAATGCTTGCTCCTTGAAAGAAAAGTTATGACCAACCTAGACAGCATATTAAAAAGCACACATATTACTTTGCCAACAAATATCCATCTAATCAAAGCTATGGTTTTCCAGTAGTCATGTATGGATGTGAGAGTTGGACCATAAAGAAAGCCGAGTGCCAAAAAATTGATGCTTTTGAGCGGTGTTGGAGAAGACTTTTGAGAGTCCCTTAGACTGCAAGGAGAGCTAACCAATCAATCCTAAAGGAAATCAGTCCTGAATATTCATTGGAAGGACTGATGCTGAAGCTGAAACTCCATTACTTTGGCCACCTCAAGCGAAGAACTGACTCATTGGAAAAGACCCTGATTCTGGGAAAGATTGAAGGCAAGAGGAGAAGGTGATAACAGAGGATTAGATGATTGGATGGCATCACTGACTCGATGGACATGAGCTTGAGCAAGCTCCAGGAGTTGGTGATGGACAAGGAATCCTGGTGTGCTGCAATCCATGGGGTCATAAAGAGTCGGACATCACTGAGCAACTGAACTGAACTGATGGCAGTTCTATATCCATTTTTTTTAAAAAGGAATCTCCACACTGTTCTCCATAGTAGCTGTACCAGTTTGCATTCCCACCAACAGTTTCAGAGGGTTCCCTTTTCTCCACACCCTTTGTAGCGTTTGTAGACTTTTTGATTATGGCCATTCTAACTGGTGTGAGATGATACCTCATTGTGGTTTTCATTTGCATTTCTCTAAGGGGTGATCGTCTTTTCTGCCTGTATGTCTTCTTTGGAGAAATGTTTGTTTAGGTCTTTTGCTCACTTTTTGATTGGATTTTTCATTTTTTCTACTATTGAGCTGCATGAGCTGCTTGTATATTTTGGAGATTAATTCTTCGTCAGTTGTTTCATTTGCTATTATTTTCTCCCATTCTGATGGTTGTCTTTTCATTTTCACCTTCCTTATAGTTTCCTTCATTGTGCAAAAGTTTTAAGTTTATTTAGGTCCCGTTTGTTTATTTTTGTTTTTATTTCCATTACTCCAAGAGGGGGGTTTAGAGGATCTTGCTGTGATTTATGTCAGAGAATGTTCTGCCTGTGTTTTCCTCTAAGTGTTTTATAGTTTCTGGCCTTCCATTTTGATCTTTAATTCATTTTGATTTTGTGTGTGTGTGTGAATGTTATTTGAAAGTGTTCTAACTTCATTATTTTTCATGTTAGTTGACCAGTTTTCCCAGCACCACTAATACTGTATATTAACATATTATATGGAATTTAGAAACATGGTACTGATGACCCTACATGCAGGGCAGCAAAGGGGACACAGATGTAAAGAACAGGCTTTGGGACTCAGTGGGAGAAGGCAAGGATGGGATGATTTTAGAGAATAGCATTGAAACATGTATATTACCATATGTAAAACAGATGACCAGTGCAAGTTTGATGCATGAAGCAGGGCACCCAAAGCTGGTGCTCTGGGACAACCCAAGGGGTCAGGGTGGGGAAGGAGGTGGGAGGGGGGTTCAGGTTGGGAGGGCACATGTATACTTGTGGCCAGTTCATGTTGATGTATGGCCAAAGCCATCACAATATTGTAAAGTAATTATCTTCCAATTAAAATAAATAATTTTTTTTAAAAAAGAAGTAAAACTGTCACTGCAGATAACAACATACTATACATAGAAAACCCTAAAGAGACCACCATGAAACTGCTAGATCTTATCAATGAACTTGGTATATTTCCAATATACAAAATTAATACACATAAATCTCTTGCATTCCTATACACTAAAAATGAAAGACCAGAAAGAGAAATCAAGGAACTGATTCCATTTACCATGGCATCAAAAAGAATAAAAAACCTAAATAAATAACTTATCTAAGGAGATAAAAGACCAGTATGCATAACACTGTGACACTGATGAAAGAAATAAAAGATGACACAAACTGATGGAGAGATATACCATGTTCTTGGATTGAAAGGACCAATATTGTGAATATAACTATAATACCCAAAGCAATCTGCAGATACAATACAATCCCTAGCATATTTCCAGGGGTTTTTGGCACAAAATAAGTTAAAAATTTTTACAATTTGTATGGAAAAACAACAAATAGCTAAAGCAATCCTGAGAAAGAAGAATGGAGCTGGAGGAATCACATCCCTTGACTTCAGATTGTACTGCAAAGTTATGGTCATCAAAACAGCATGCTGGTTTGATCTTGCTGTCCAAGGGATTCTCAAGAGTCTTCCTCAGCACCACAGTTCAAAAGCATCAATTCTTTGGCACTCAGCCTTCTTTATGGTCCAACTCTAACATCTGTACGTGAACACTGGGAAAACTATAGTTTTGACTATACAGACCTTTGACAGCAAAGCGATGTTTCTGCTTTTAATACACTGTCTACATTTGTCATAGTTTTTCTTCCAAGAAGCAAGCATCTTTTAATTTCATGGCTGCAGTCCACCATCGACAGTGATTTTGGAGCCCAAGAAAATAAAATCTGTCACGGTTTTCATTTTTTCCCCATCTATTTGCCATGAAGTGATGGAACTGGATGCCACTGACCTTAACTTTTTGAATGTTGAATTTTAAGCCAACTTTTTTACTCTCCTCTTTCATTCTCATCAAGGGGCTCTTTAGTTCCTCTTCACTTCCTTCCATTAAAGTGGTATCATCTGCACATCTGAGGTTATTATAAAGTGTAAATTGTCCCATAAACCATTCAGAAATTAAGTTACTAATTAAAAGTCTTCCTACAAGGAAAATATTAGGCCCATATTGAAGTTTTATGAAACATACAAAAATGGAATTCTAATTTAATACAGACCCTTCTAGAGAATAAAGAGGGGGAAAACAGCTTTTCTACCTATTATATGAAAATAGTATAAAATTTGACAACATAAATGGAAAAGAATAGAAGAAAGGAACATTATAAGGTAAAATTACTCATAAATACAGGTGCAATATTTTGAACAAAATGCTGGAAACTGAATTCAGTAAACTATAGAAAAGATAACTCACTTTGATCAAACTAGATATTTCCTAGTAAGGACAGCAAGGAGATTAAACCAGCCAATCCTAAGGAATATCACCCTTGAGTATTCATTGGAAGGACTGATACTGAAGCTCCTGATACTGATACTTTGGCTACCTGATCTGAAGACCCGACTCACTGGAAAGACCCTGATGCTTGGGAAGATTGAAGGCAGGAGAAGGGGATGAGAGAGGATGAGATGGTTGGATGGCATCACTGATCCAGTGGACATGAGTTTGAGCAAACTCTGGGAGATAGTGAAGGACAGGGAAGCCTGGTGTTCTGCAACTGAGCATATGAACAACAACAAAAACAGTGCAAATGATATACTCATTAAATGATAGACTCAGAAAGTGTATTAATATAATTCACAATATTAACAAATTAATGAACAAAATATAGATATGTGCAAAAATATCATTAAAACATCCAACAATGATTCATTATAACTTTTCTTAATAGCAAAGTAAATATTTCCATAACCTCATAAAAGGCATTTACAAAAAACAATGAATATCATACTCAATGCTAAATCATTTAAAATGATCCCTGAAAATCAACATGACATCTAATGTCTTAATTAGTAATAGAAATTAGTCTTAATTAGTAATAGAAATAGATAGTAATTAGTAATAGATAAAAATTAAAAAAAATTTTTTTAAATAGAAAGAAATTAAATTGTCATTGCTCAGACATGACATAAAAGTCAAGGTATTGTTATTAGTGACATTGAGAATGTATAAAGAGGAAAACCAAAACTGCAGACAGCAATTCTGCTTTTCTCTAAATCCTAGAAAAGGTCTGTTCAGTCATAATGCACAGGATAGCTACAGTGATTATTTATAATTTGTGCCCAATCTGGTTGGTTGATATTCTACTCTTGCTGATTAGTACCCATGCTGAGCTAGAAGATTAAATATTTTAAAACATTATTCATTACAGCATATTTTTCTCAGCTTTTATTTCTTCTCTCACCTCCCTCAAATGGCATCTTTGAACAGTTAATGGGGTGAGGAATCATACTACTCTTCTTTATCTGGGAAGATTTTCCTCTGCTCCTTAAAGGTGAGGGGCTATTTATGTACTATACAGAGCGAGACTAATACTTTAATCTATTGCATTAGCCACTTATATTTTTATTGAAGAATAAATGATTTGCAATATTATGTTGGTAACAGGTGAACAGCATAGTGATTCAGTATTTTTGCAGATCATACTCCATTATAGGTTATTAGAAGATAATGGGTATAATTCTCTGTGCTCTGGAGTATGTTACTGTTGCTTGTCTCTTATATATATAGTAGTTGGTATTTGCTAATACCATAAACCTCGTTTGTCTCTCCACTTTTCCTCCTGCACTTTGGTAACTACGTTTTTTTTCTGTATCCATGAATCTGTTTCTCTTTTGCATATACATTAATTTGTGTTATTTTTCAGATTCCACATATGAGATATATACTGTAGTATTTGTTTTTCTCTGACATTTCACTAACATAATATTATCAAGGTCCATTCACGTTGCTGCAAATGGCAGAATTCCATTCCTTCTGTGGCTGAGATGTATAACAATTCCTCTGTTGATGGGTGTTTGGGTTGCCTCTATATCTTGGTTATTGTAACTACTGTTGTCTTGAATGTTGGGGTGCATGAATCTTTTTGAATTACTGTTTTCTTTTTTTTCTGGATATATACCAGAGACAGGAATTACTGGATCATGCAATAGTTTCATTTGAAGTTTCTTGAGAAACTTCTACACTGTTTTCCACAGTGACTGCACCAATTTACATTCCCTCCAACAGGGTACAAGGGTTCCCTTCTTCCATATTATCACCACCATTTGTTATTTGTAGACCTTGATGACAGTCATTCTGACCCATGTGAGGTGATATCTCATTGTTGTTTAGGTCTGAATTTCTCTAGTTATTAGCAATGTTGAGCATCTTTTCAAGTGTCTGTTACCATCTGTATGTCTTCTTTGGAGAAATGTCTATTCAGATCTCTGCCCATTTTTTTTAAATTGAATTGCTTGTTTTGGGGGATACTGAGTTGAATGAGCTGCTTTTTATATTTTGGATATTAACCCCTGTCTGTCACATCATTTGTAAATATTTTCTCCCATTCCATAGGCTGTATTTCCACTTTGTTGATGGTTTCCTTTTCTGTGAAAAATATTTTAGTTTAACTAGATCTTATTTGTTTTTTTTTTTTTATTTCTTTTGCCTCAGGAGTCTGATCCAAGAAAGTACCACTGTAATTCATGTTATAATTTTCAGCCCATGTTCTCTTCTAACAGTTTTATGGTTTCAGATCTTGCATTTAGGTCTTTAAACCATTTTGGGTTTTATTTTTGTATATTGTGTGAGGGAATGTTTTAATCTCACTGTTTAATTTGTGGTTGTCCAGTTTTCTCAGTAACACTTGTTGAAGAAACTATCTTTTCTCTTTTATTCATTTTTGCCTCCTTTGTTGCAGATTAATTGACTGTATGTGCATGGGCTTATTTCTGGTCTTCTTGCCTGTTTTTATGCCAGTACCACACTATTTTGATTAGTGTAATTTTGTGGTATAGTCTGAAGTCTGGGAGGGTTATATCTCCAGATTTATTCTTTTATCTCAAAATTGGTCAGGCAACTTGGGATCTTTAATGGTTCCATATGAATTTTAGAATTATTTGTTCTAGTTTTGTGAAAATTGACATTTGATAGGAATTGCACTAAATCTGTAGATTGCTTTGGGTAGTATAACTGTATTAATAATATTAATTATTCTAATCCCAGAGCAGGGGATGTCTTTTCATTTCTTTTTTTGTGTGTGTGTGTGTGTATTTGCTTACCATCTATGTATCTCTCTTTATTAAATATCCATTAAAATATTTCCCCATTTCTTTTTTTTTTCATTTATTTTTATTAGTTGGAGGCTAATTACTTCACAGCATTGCAGTGAGTTTTGTCATACATTGACATGAATCAACCATGGAGTTACATGTATTCCCCATCCCGATCCCCCCTCCCACCTCCCTCTCCACCCGATTCCTCTGGGACTTCCCAGTGCACCAGCCCTGAGCACTTGTCTCATGCATCCCACCTGGGCTGGTGATCTGTTTCACCCTTGATAGTATACTTGTTTCAATGCTGTTCTCTCAGAGCATCCCACCCTCACCTTCTCCCACAGAGTCTAAAAGTCTGTTATGTACATCTGTGTCTCTTTTTCTGTTTTGCATATAGGGTTATCATTACCATCTTTCTAAATTCCATATATATGTGTTAGTATGCTGTAATGTTCTTTATCTTTCTGGCTTACCTCACTCTGTATGATGGGCTCCAGTTTCATCCATCTCATTAGAACTGATTCAAATGAGTTCTTTTTAATGGCTGAGTAATATTCCATGGTGTATATGTACCACAGCTTCCTTATCTATTCATCTGCTGATGGGCATCTAGGTTGCTTCCATGTCCTGTCTATTACAAACAGTGCTGCGATGAACATTGGGGTGCACGTGTCTCTTTCAAATCTGGTTTCCTCGGTGTGTATGCCCAGAAGTGGTATTGCTGGGTCATATGGCAGTTCTATTTCCAGTTTTTTAAGAAATCTCCACACTGTTCTCCATAGTGGCTGTACTAGTTTGCATTCCCACCAACAGTGTAAGAGGGTTCCCTTTTCTCCACACCCTCTCCAGCATTTATTGCTTGTAGACTTTTGGATAGCAGCCATCCTGACTGGCGTGTAATGGTACCTCATTGTGGTTTTTTGATTTGCATTTCTCTGATAATGAGTGATGTTGAGCATCTTTTCATGTGTTTGTTAGCCATGTGTATGTCTTCTTTGGAGAAATGTCTGTTTAGTTCTTTGGCCCATTTTTTGATTGGGTCATTGATTTTTCTGGAATTGAGCTTCAGGAGTTGCTTGTATATTTTTGAGATTAATCCTTTGTCTGTCTTTTCATTTCTTTAAATAATTTTTGATTCCCTTTATCAATGTTTTATAGTTTTCAGAGTATCCTGTTTAAAATCACATTAAAAAATTATAAAGAGTAAATGTAACCAAGGAGACGAAATGACACTACTTTTAGCATGCTTTCTGGCTTGGAGAATTTCATGGACAGAGGAGCCCGGAAGGCTACATTCCATGGGGTTGCAAAGAGTCAGACACAACTGAGTGATTAACACTTTCCCTTTTTTCAATACTAAAGTGGCCAATCAATGTCCAGAATTATTATTTCTGGCCACCATATTATGTGGGTCTAAACTAATTTTTATCCTCTTTGAACATGCTTGGTGTGACTTAACCACCTGGAAAATTTACATCCTAAGAACCTCATTTATCCTCTATCATCTTTGCTCATCACCTCTCTTTAGTCAGTATTTCACAAATATTTTTTGCTCAGACATATTATTCCCAATTAAATCAATCTTGAAGTCTTAATATCTTAACCTATAACTACTTTTCTATTTACTCATGTATGTTCATCAACTATTATATATATGGGCTTCCCTGGTAGCTCAGCTGGTAAAGAATCCACCTGCAATGCAGGAGACCCTGGTTTGATTCCTGGGCAGGAAGATCCCTTGGAGAAGGATAGGCTACCCACTCCAGTATTCTTGGCCTTCCCTGGTGGCTCAGTCAATAAAGAATCTGCCTGCAATTGCAGGAGATCTGGGTTCAATCCCTGGATTGGGAAGATACCCTGGAGAAAGGCACGCCTACCCACTTCAGTATTCTTGCCTGGAGAATCCCCATGGACAGAGGAGCCTGGTGGGCTTCAGTCCATGGGGTTGCAGAGTGGTGACTTAGCACATAGCACATTATACATATTAATTTAATATTTAGAGAAACCTCAGTTTTAGGGCTTCCCTTGTGGCTCAGATGTTAAGGAATCTGTCTGCAATGCAGGAGATCTGGTTTGATCCCTGAGTTGGAAAGATCCCCTGGAGAAGAGAATTGCTATGCACTCCAGTGTTCTTGCCTGGAGAATCCCAGGGACGGGGGAGCCTGGTGGGCTGCCGTCTATGGGGTCGCACAGAGTCAGCCACAACTGAAGTGACTTAGCAACAACCAATATTCTTGCCTGGAGAATTCCATGGACAGAGGAGCCTGCTGGGCTCCAGTCCACAGGATCACAAAGACTTGGACATGACTGAGCAACTAAGCATGCACACACAGTTAGCTTTAAGTTTGGTTCTTTAAAAATATACCTTCTTTCAACTTTTAAAATGTTCCTCTATCTCTTTCTCACTGTTGAGTAGGAGGCTAATTTCTCATTATGACTATTTTTATTGATCACATAAGATAAGAAATATGAGAAATAATCAGTATGAGTTTACTATTCACATCAAGTGACAGGAAGAGAGATAATATGGACGTCAACTTTCCCAAAAGGATTTTCCAGTTTTGTAATTATCAACACAAACTACACTACAAGATATCAGAAACAGTATACTTAGCGGCAAGAGATTTACAAGGATAATATTATGGCTTTGTAATTTTCTCAGTTTAGTTTGATCAACTTAGGGAGATTTTGCTTTCCTGGGATAGTTCATTTCATATAAATCACGCTAATGTTATTATCTTTTTAAACACAGGTGAAAAGGCTGCTTCTAAAAACATCCTGCTTAAAGCAATGATGGTGTTACCTATACATAATTTTGGGATGAGCATCAGTCGGTATTATGATATCGAGTACACAAAATTTGCATGTGCTTCACCGGAAAAGGTTTCTCCCTTAATGAATTGTAGTAAAGCAGGTAAGTATCTTGGGCTACCCAAGGCTCATCAGAGTTAAAACTAGTCAATTAATTATTGCATGTGAATAGCTACATTATTCTGAATCTTCACAGTTATTCAAGTTTTGTGCTATTCTCTCTTTGAACTAAAGCTTATACAAAATTGAATAACTTATTCTGTTATACAGCTTGTACAAGTTAGAGCTAAGATTCACCACTCATATGCATAGTGCATTTTTCTCATGAGAAATGATAGCCATGGATGAATGGATAAAGAAAACAGGGTGTATATGTAGTGGAATATTACTTATCCATAAATGAGGAGGAAATCTTGCCATTTGAGACATTACAGATATACCTTGAGAGCATTATGCCTAGTGAAATAAGTCAAACAGAGAAAGATGAATATCATATTGTTTCACTTACAAGTGGAATCTTTAAAAGAAACTCATGGATAACAAACTGATGGTTGCAAGAGGCGGGGGATGTGAGGTTGGGCAAAATAGGAGAAGGGATTTAAAAGGTATAAACTTCCAGTTATAAAATAAGTAACTCACGGGGATGTAATGTACAGAATGGTAACTATAGATACTTATACTGAATTGTATAATTGAAAGTTGCTAAGAGAGTATATATTAAAAGTTCTCATCACACACAAAAAAGCACAAGTATGTGTGGTGATGGATATTAATAAGACATATTGTGGTGATCATTTCTCAACATATACAAATATCAAGTTATTATGTTATATACCTGAAACTAATGTTATATATTAATTATATCTCAATTCTAAAAAGACTGAAGAAATTCATGCTAAGAGATATCATAATTAAACTTTGAAAGCTAAAGAAAAGCAGCTACAGAAAAAAATGATACCTTATCCATAAAGGCAAAACAATTCCTCTAATTTTTGGATTTCTCACCAGAGAGCATAAACACTAAAAGAAGCAGCACATTATCTTCAAGTAAATAAAAAAACTGTCTACTCAAAACTTCATATAGATAGGAAATAACTTTCAAGAATGAAGGGGAAATCAAGACATTTTCAGATGAAGAATATCTACATAAAGTTGTCACCTCTAGAAGTCCTGAAAGATTGGCTCTAGAGATTCTGTAAACATAAATGATTGAAGAAAGAATTCTGAAGCATCAAAAATAAAACAATGAAAAAAATAAAAATATGAGTGGACACTATATACTTTCTCCTCTTGAGTTTTCTCAAATTTGGTTGTTAAAGCAAAAGTGGTAACAGTGTATGATAATGTTCTCAGTGTATATAGTGGGGATATTTAAGACAGTAATAAATGGGGATGTTAAAGAGATATAAATCATGGAAAAGATTTTTACACTTCACTCAGACTGGTAAAAGGAAGAACATCATGATTCTGTAAGTTATGTATGCATAATGTAATGTCTCGAGTGATAACTACAAAAAGTACGTCCAGTGATAAATGGGCTTCCCATGTGGCGCTAGTGATAGAGAACCCACCTGCCAACGCATGAGACATTCAGGTTTGATCCCTGGGTCAGGAAAATCTCCTGGGTGAGGACATGGCAACCCACTCCAGTATTCTTGCCTGGAGAATCTTCATGAACAGAGGAGCGTGGCAGGCTACACTCCACAAGATCGCAAAGAGTCAGGCATGATTGAAATGACTCAGCAGACATGCATGCATGCACAATTATAAATTAGAAGGAAAGAGTGAAAGAAAGGAAGAAAGTAAAAGAGAAAAGAAATAATATGATGCAGTTGAAGTTTAAAACTGGGTGAAAAATATTGCTCCTTATATAGATATTTTCAGTTTCTAAAAATTCAGTGAGTCCTGTACTTAGGTGGATTTCCATGTATGTATATCATATTTTAATATGAAGTTTTTTAGAAGTAAAAAAGAAATTTAATCTTTACTGCTTTTATGAATCTACTGCTTTCACGAATTCAAAACCTTGTAATTATTAAGTTTTCTCATGAGTAATTGGGAAAGTACCAGCTCTTAGGCATTTACAACTTAAGTTTAAATGTTAAGTTACAACTAACTTCTAAACTTTAACCTTTAACTCTTATAGGTTAAAGTGTATATGTAGCACACTACCAGGTGATTCTTCTGCTCCTGCTCCAATTTTCAAAACCTCTATCTAAAGTATTTTCAGAGAAAACAATATTTGAGGGCAAGGAGAGTCTCTTATTTGATAACCATTCCTTAGTACTTCCTATTTGTTGACTTTTTAAAGTTTGTTCATTGAGTTAACTCTTAAAGTAAGTCCATATCTTATTTGTTGTTGTCATCAGTAACTGAGCGTAGTATATATACCTTGGAACATGATGCAGTTGGAAGATACTTACTTGCAATGGCTGTCACAGGACTTCTTTTCTTCCTCTTGATATTCCTTCTGGAGACCACCTTGTGGAAAGTGAAAACCTTTGTGTTTCGCTACATTTTGTTTGGTATCTTCAAAAAATTATTTAAGGTAAGTATCTTATTGAATCAGAGATATTTCTAAGACCAAAAGCCTGTCTCTATCTGCCTAACTTCATCACTAAGATATAGGAATATAAATCACTCCATGTTGCCTGGGATCAATATGAATCAAAGATGTTTATCATAATTTTAATTTTGGTTTCTAAACATTATGGCCTCTACCAATCAGAACATGATACTGTAAAATATTTTGATCATAATAGAAAGCTTTCCCTTGAACATCTCCTGTGTCAGAAAACCATTCCCTCCCAAAATTGCTCATTCACCCTAACTTGATCCCTGTGTAGTTCTAATAAACTCCCAAGTGATATTGATTCTGTTGGCCTACAGAATGCATATTTAATAACACATCTCTACTGCAGTTGTTTTCAAATGTTGGTATTTGTCAAAATCTCCTGGACTCTTTCTTAAAGTTCAAAGTTTTGGTCTCTGTTCTACTGCTAAATAAAAAGTCTACATAGAAAAATCAATTGTATATCTATATATAAGCCACAAACAAAAAGTTAAATATAACATTATGTCATTTGAATAGCATAAAAACATTCAAATGGTGTTACTTGAATTTAAAAAAAAAAAAACAGGAATAAATCTAACAGAAGTTATAGAAGACATCTTCATGGAATATTACAAAAAAACAATTGAAATACTAAAGAAGACCTATATAAATGAAGAAATATAACATGTTCTTACCTTGGAAAACCCAATCATGGGGAGATGACAATTTTCCCTAAACTAATCTAAAGATTTAATGCAATCCCAATCAAAATCCTGTGTGTGTATGTGTGTGTGTGTCTCTATAGAATGATCATCTGATCAGTTGATTCTAAAGTTTACATGGAAATGTAAAGTGATTTAAAAATGTACACAGAAATGCAACGTGTTAAGAATCTCCAAGGAAATATTGAGAAAGAACAAATATGGTAGACATATACTACCATATATGTGTTTTTTAAACTATAGTAATTAAGGCAGAGAAATGGAGCAATGTAACAGAAAGAGTAATTTTTTCTTAAAGTGTGGTTATCTGCATAAGCTCAGATTTTTAGAAACGCAACTTTTCAGGCCCCATCCCTGACCTACTGAACCAGAAGATTTGGAGTTGGAAGCCATTATTCTTTTTTTTTCATTTATTTTTATTAGTTGGAGGCTAATTACTTTACAATACTGTAGTGGGTTTTGCCGTGCATTGACATGAATCAGCCATGGATTTACATGTGTTCCCCATCCCGATCCCCCCTCCCACCTCCCTCTCCATCCCATCCCTCTGCGTCTTCCCAGTGCACCAGCCCTGAGCACTTGTCTCATGCATCCAATCTGGGCTGGTGATCTGTTTCACCCTTGATAGTATACTTGTTTCAATGCTGTTCTCTCAGAGCATCCCACCCTCACCTTCTCCCACAGAGTCTAAAAGTCTGTTATGTACATCTGTGTCTCTTTTTCTGTTTTGCATATAGGGTTATCATTACCATCTTTCTAAATTCCATATATATGCGTTAGTATACTGTATTGGTCTTTATCTTTCTGGCTTACTTCACTCTGTATGATGGGCTCCAGTTTCATCCATCTCATTAGAACTGATTCAAATGAATTCTTTTTAATGGCTGAGTAATATTCCATTGTGTATATGTACCATAGCTTCCTTATCCATTCGTCTGCTGATGGGCATCTAGGTTGCTTCCATGTCCTGGCTATTATAAACAGTGCTGTGATGAACACTGGGGTGCACGTGTCTCTTTCAGATCTGGTTTCCTCGGTGTGTATGCTCAGAAGTGGGATTGCTGGGTCATATGGCAGCCATTATTCTTGCTTTAACGAGCCACTCAAGTAATTCTGTGCATGTTAAAGTTTGACAACAGTGGAATAAAATGTCTAGAAATAGATGCACAAATATGACAGAACTGACACAAAATGCAGTGAAGAGAGGATGTTCATCTCAATTAATGATGCCGATTCAAATGGATTTCCATAAGCACATAATGAACTTTGATTCCCATCTTACTTCATACAGGTTGGTTTTAGCTTTCAACTTTTCTACATCTACGTGTGCAAGATAAAGCAATATAGCTTTCAGAACAAAAACATAGCAAATATAACCATGACAGTGAAGCCGTAATCATCAAAAGACATCATTAAATGAGTCAAAAGGCAAGTCACACAGAGGAAAAATATTTTGAATTGAAAATCACTAATAAAATTGACAGAAAATCCAATTTTAAAATGAGCAAAAGACTTGAACACTGACTTTACAAAAATGAACATACAAATATCCAGCCAGTTAGTTCAGTCGCTCAGTCGTGTCCGACTCTTTGCGACCTCATGAACCGCAGCACGCCAGGCCTCCCTGTCCGTCACCAACTACCGGAGTTTACTCAGACCCATGTCCATCGAGTCGGTGATGCCATCCAGCCATTTCATCCTCTGTCATCCCCTTCTCCTCCTGCCCTCAATCCCTCCCAGCATCAGGGTCTTTTCCAATGAGTCAACTCTTCGCATGAGGTGGCCAAAGTACTGGAGTTTCAGCTTCAGCATCAGTCCTTCCAATGAATATTCAGAACTGATTTCCTTTAGGATGGACTGGTTGGATCTCTTTGCAGTCCAAGGGACTCTCAAGAGTCTTCTCCAACACCACAGTTCAAAAGCATCAATTTTTCGGTGCTCAGCTTTCTTCACAGTCCAACTCTCACATCCGTACATGACCACTGGAAAAACCATAGACTTGACTAGATGGACTTGTGTTGGCAAAGTAATGTCTCTGCTTTTTAATATGCTTTCTAGGTTTGTCATAACTTTCCTTCCAAGGAGTAAGCGTCTTTTAATTTCATGGCTGCAATCACCATCTGCAGTGATTTTGGAGCCAAAAAAATAATGTCTGACACTGTTTCCACTGTTTCCCCATCTATTTCCTGTGAAGTTATGGGACCAGATGCCTTGATCTTAGTTTTCTGAATGTTGAGCTTTAAGCCAACTTTTTCACTCTCCTCTTTCACTTTCATCAGGAGGGTGTTTAGTTCTTCACTTTCTGCCATAAGGGTGCTGTCATCTGCATATCTGAGGTTATTGATGTTTCTCCTGGCAATCTTGATTCCAGCTTGTGCTTCTTTCAGTCCAGCATTTCTCATGATATACTCTGCATATAAGTTAAATAAGCAGGGTGACAATATACAGCCTCGATGTACTCCTTTTCCTATTTGGAACCAGTCTGTTGTTTCATGTCCAGTTCTAGCTGTTGCTTCCTGACCTGCATATAGGTTTCTCAAGAGGCAGGTCAGGAGGTCTGGTATTCCCATCTCTTTCAGAATTTTCCCCATTTTATTGTGACCCACATAGCCAAAGGCTTTGGCATAGTCAATAAAGCAGAAACAGATGTTTTTCTGGAACTCTCTTGCTTTTTCAATGATCCAGCGGATGTTGCCAATTTGATCTCTGGTTCCTCTGCCTTTTCTAAAAGCAGCTTGAACATCTGGAAGTTCACGGTTCATATATTGCTGAAGGCTGGCTTGGAGAATTTTGAGCATTGCTTTATTAGCGTGTGCATATGTAAATGAACAACAACAGTCATTGGTAAGCGCAAAGAACACCACTGAGAGATACCCCAATATACACATAAATATACTAAGTGTTGAAGAAACAGTACAACTGGAACCATCAAACATTGGTGTTGGGAATATAAACTGATACTCCATTAGAAAATTGTCTGGCATTATCTTCAGGAGTCAGATAAAGATAGCAGAATAGGAGTTTACTTGTTCCCAGAGAAATGCCAAAACCACAACTAAAACTGTCTCCAATAGTAACCTAAAGACTAGCAGAACAAAATTCATATAGTTAAGGATATATAGAAAAGGCCACATCAAGATGGGTAGGAGGGGCAGAGATGTGGGCTAGCCAGAACCCACAGGAGGAATATTACCCCAAGAAGTAATATTCAAGGAGGGAGGGATTCAAGCTCCACATCAGGCTCACCAGCCCAAAAGACCTGCACTGGGAAGATACGTCCCCATAATGTCTGGCTTTGAGAATTGGTGGGGTTTATAACCAGGAGAACCAGTTGGCTGTGGGAAATCAAAACTCCCCTTGTGAAGAGCTTGTATACAAACTCAACTTTATCCATGTCCCAGCACAAGGACTTGCAAAGCACCTGAATCATATAAGAAGAAAATTAATTGATTAATTTTAGGGCATATGCCAGAAGGGTAGGATCTGGTGGAACTCTCTCAAAGGACAGAAGTGCTAGTGGATGTCATATATTTTTAGTCTCCTTCTACCTAGCTGATCCACAGTTGGTGGGGGATCATTTCTGTAATTCTCCAGATATATAACTAACATTGTGTTGCACACCCCAGCCTTATGCTAAGTGCCAGCCCCGCCCAACCCAGTTCCCCTGCTCAGTCCTCAAAGTGGCTCTCACTCCACCCCATCTGGCACCCCTCCAAATCATCTCCCTTTCCTGGAGGCCAGCCCTACACACCAGCAGACCTACAATGGTCACAGCTGGGCCTCACAACCAGCCATCCTGAGGGGCCATCCTGCCCACGAGCACACCTACAGTAATTGTGACCAGGTCTCAGACAGTTGGGATGGGGACCAACCAGTCTGCAAGGGCATTGCAGCAGCTACCAAGTCATGCAGCATGCCTGCAGGAATTGTGACCCAATCACAACAGGAAGGCACGCTAGTATACATAAAGTTACCCCTAGCACCTGGCTCTGATGACCAGGGGGAGTTGTTCCACTGGGATTCACTGGACACCAGTGGTCTACATAACACCACTCTTTCAAGACCTAGAGCTATATCTGATATACCCAATACATAGAAACAAACAGAGAGTGAGGCAAAATGCAGAGACAACATGGCAAAACCTCATAAAACAAAAGTAATAAAAGAGCGAGGAAAAATCCTCATAAAAAGAATAGATGAAACAAAAATAAACAATTGTTAGATAAAGAATTCAAAGAAACAGTCATAAAAATCCTCATCAAACTCAGAGGAATGGATGAAATCAGTAAACTTCAACAAAGAGTTAGAAAAGATAAAAAAGAAGCAGTCAGAACTCCGGAATACAATAACAAATGAAAGTACACTTGAGTAACTTAACAGCACATTAGTGGATGCAGAAGAATGGATCAGCAATCCAGAAGACAGAGTATTAGAAATCACCCAATTGGAATGGCAAAAAAGAAAAAAGAATTTTTAAAAAATGAAGACAGTTTAAGGGACCTCTGAGAAAATATTAAGCATAATAATATTTGCATTATAGGGATTACAGGAGGAGAATTAGGGGGCAGAAACTCTATCTGAAGAAATAATCACTGAAAATGTTTCTAAATTATTGAAGGAAACAGGCATCCAAGTGCAAGAATCACAGAGTCCCAAACAAGATGAACTGAAAGACATTCATGCCAAAATACATTTTACTTAAAATAACAAAAATTAAAATAAAAGAGTCTTAAAAGCAGCAAGGGGGAAAAAAACTAGTTACATACAAGGGAATCACCATAAGATTATCAACTGATTTTTCAGCAGAATCTTTACAGGTAGGTGGAGACTGATGCCATATATTCAAAGTACTGAAAGAAAAAGATAACCAATAATACTCTACCTGGCAAGGATTCATTCAGAATTCAAGGAGAGAGAGTTTCCCAAAGAAGCAAAAATTAAAGGAGTTTATCACCACTAAACTAGCCTTACAAGAAATAGTAAAGAGACCTCTTTAGGTCGAAAAAACAGAAAATGCCATAACTAGAAAAGGAAATTATCAAAGGAAAAATGTCACTAGTAAAATAAAACATATAGTAAAGACAGTGGATCAACCACCTATAACAATAGCATGAATGTTAAAAGACAAAAGTAGTAAAATGGTATCTAAAACAATTAATTATGCAATATACAAAATTAAAAGATGCAAAATGTGACATCAAAAACATAAAATGTGGGACATGACTGTACTTTGAAAACATGTTTGAACTCAAGTGATCATCAACTTAGGCTGCTATATACATAGGTTGTTACATACAAACCTCGTGGTAAACACAAACAAAAAAAGCTGTAATAGATAACAAAATTTAAAAGAAGAAATATAAACATAGCACTAAAGAAAGTCATTAAATTACAACGAAAGAGAACAAGAAAGAATCAGAGAACTAAACAGAAAACAACTAACAAAACAGCAATAAGTAAATACTATCAATAATTACTTTGAATGTAAATGGAATAAATATTACAATCAAAAGACACAGAGTAGTTGACTGGATTTTTCTTTAAAGACCCATGTGTGTGCAACCCTCAAAGACTTACTTCAGAGGTAAAGACATATACATACTGAAAGAGAATTGATGGAAAAGATTTTCCACACAAATGAAAAGAAAGCTGTGGTAGCAATGATTATATATTTTTAAATTTTACTTTAAAACAAACACTGTACTCTGTTTGCTAGAATTTTGTTAAGGATTTTTGCATCTATGTTCATCAGTGATATTGGCCTGTAGTTTTCTTTTTTTGTGGCATCTTTGTCTGGTTTTGGAATTAGGGTGATGGTGGCCTCATAGAATGAGTTTGGAAGCTTACTTTCATCTGCAATTTTCTGGAAGAGTTTGAGTAAGATAGGTGTTAGCTCTTCTCTAAATTTTTGGTAGAATTCAGCTGTGAAGCCATCTGGTCCTGGGCTTTTGTTTGCTGGAAGATTTTTGATTACAGTTTCGATTTCCTTGCTTGTGATGGTTCTGTTAAGATCTTCTGTTTCTTCCTGGTTCAGTTTTGGAAAGTTATACTTTTCTAAGAATTTGTCCATTTCTTCCAAGTTGTCCATTTTATTGGCATAGAGCTGCTGGTAGTAGTCTCTTATGATCCTTTCTATTTCAGTCATGTCTGTTGTGATCTCTCCATTTTCATTTCTAATTTTGTTAATTTGGTTCTTCTCTCTTTGTTTCTTAATGAGTCTTGCTAATGGTTTGTCAATTTTGTTTATTTTTTCAAAAAACCAGCTTTTAGCTTTGTTGATTTTTGCTATGGTCTCTTTAGTTTCTTTTGCATTTATTTCTGCCCTGATTTTTAAGATTTCTTTCCTTCTGCTAACCCTGGGGTTCTTCATTTCTTCCTTCTCTAGTTGCTTTAGGTGTAGAGTTAGGTTATTTATTTGGTTTTTTTCTTGTTTCTTGATGTAAGCCTGTAATGCTATGAACCTTCCCCTTAGCACTGCTTTTACAGTGTCCCATAGGTTTTGGGTTGTTGTGTTTTCATTTTCATTCATTTCTATACATCTTTTGATTTCTTTTTTGATTTCTTCTATGATTTGTTGGTTATTCAGAAGCGTGTTATTTAGCCTCCATATGTTTGAAGTTTTAACAATTTTTTTTCCTGTAATTGAGATCTAATCTTACTGCACTGTGGTCAGAAAAGATGACTGGAATGATTTCAATTTTTTTGAATTTTCCAAGACCAGATTTATGGCCCAGGATGTGATCTATTCTGGAGAAGGTTCCGTGTGCACTTGAGAAAAAGGTGAAGTTGATTGTTTTGGGGTGAAATGTCCTATAGATATCAATTAGGTCTAGCTGGTCCATTGTGTCATTTAAGGTTTGTGTTTCCTTGTTAATTTTCTGTTTAGTTGATCTATCCATAGTTGTGAGTGGGGTATTAAAGTCTCCCACTATTATTGTGTTACTATTAATTTCCTCTTTCATACTCGTTAGTGTTTGCCGCACATATTGCGGTGCTCCTATGTTGGGTGCATATATATTTATAATTGTCATATCTTCTTCTTTGATTGATCCTTTGATCATTATGTAGTGTCCTTCTTTGTCTCTTTTCACATCCTTTATTTGAAAGTCTATTTTATCTGATATGAGTATTGCGACTCCTGCTTTCTTTTGGTCTCCATTTGCATGAAATATTTTTTTCCAGCCCTTCACTTTTAGTCTGTATGTGTCTCCTGTTTTGAGGTGGGTCTCTTGTAGACAGCATATATAGGGGTCTTGTTTTTGTATCCATTCAGCCAATCTTTGTCTTTTGGTTGGGGCATTCAACCCATTTACATTTAGGGTAATTATTGATAAGTGTGGTCCCGTTGCCATTTACTTTGTTGTTTTGGGTTCATGTTTATACAACCTTTCTGCATTTCCTGTCTAGAGAAGATCCTTTAGCATTTGTTGAAGAGGTGGTTTGGTGGTGCTGAATTCTCTCAGCTTTTGCTTATCTGTAAAGTTTTTGAATTCTCCTTCATATCTGAATGAGATCCTTGCCGGATACAGTAATCTAGGTTGTAGGTTATTCTCTTTCATTACTTTCAGTACAAACAGAATCCAACAACATATTAAAAAAATCATGCACCATGACCAAGTGGGCTTTATCCCAGGAATGCAAGGATTCTTTAATATCCACAAATCAATCAATGTAATACACCACATTACCAAATTGAAAGATAAAAACCATATGATTATCTCAATAGATGCAGAGAAAGCCTTTGACAAAATTCAACACTCATTTATGATTAAAACTCTCCAAAAAGCAGAAATAGAAGGAATATACCTCAACATAATAAAAGCTATATATGACAAACCCACAGCAAGCATCACCCTCAATGGTGAAAAAATGAAAGCATTTCCCCTGAAATCAGGAACAAGACAAGGGTGCCCACTCTCACCACTACTATTCAACATAGTGCTGGAAGTTCTGGCCACAGCAATCAGAGAAGAAAAAGAAGTAAAAGGAATCCAGATAGGAAAAGAAGAAGTGAAACTCTCACTATTTGCAGATGACATGATCCTCTACATAGAAAACCCTAAAGACTCTACCAGAAAATTACTAGAGCTAATCAATGAATATAGTAAAGTTGCAGGATATAAAATTAACACACAGAAATCCCTTGCATTCCTATATACTAACAATGAAAAAACAGAAAGAGAAATTAAGGAAACAATACCATTCACCATTGCAACAAAAAGAATAAAATACTTAGGAGTATATCTACCTAAAGAAACAAAAGACCTATACATAGAAAACTATAAAACACTGATGAAAGAAATCAAAGAGGACACAAACAGATGGAGAAACATACCGTGTTCATGGATTGGAAGAATCAATATTGTCAAAATGGCTATTCTACCCAAAGCAGTCTATAGATTCAATGCAATCCCTATCAAGCTACCAACGGTATTCTTCACAGAACTAGAACAAATAATTTCACAATTCGTATGGAAATACAAAAAACCTCGAATAGCCAAAGTAATCTTGAGAAAGAAGAGTGGAACTGGAGGAATCAACCTGCCTGACTTCAGACTCTACTACAAAGCCACAGTCATCAAGACAGTATGGTACTGGCACAAAGACAGAAATATAGATCAATGGAACAGAATAGAAAGCCCAGAGATAAATCCACAAACCTGTGGACACCTTATCTTTGACAAAGGAGGCAAGAACATACAATGGAAAAAAGACAACCTCTTTAACAAGTGGTGCTGGGAAAACTGGTCAACCACTTGTAAAAGAATGAAACTAGAACACTTTCTAACACCATACACAAAAATAAACTCAGAATGGATTAAAGATCTAAATGTAAGACCAGAAACTATAAAACTCCTAGAGGAGAACATAGGCAAAACACTCTCCGACATGAATCACAGCAAGATCCTCTATGACCCACCTCCCAGAATATTGGAAATAAAAGCAAAAATTAACAAATGGGACCTAATGAAACTTAAAAGCTTTTGCACTACAAAGGAAACTATAAGTAAGGTGAAAAGACAGCCCTCAGATTGGGAGAAAATAATAGCAAATGAAGAAACAGACAAAGGATTAATCTCAAAAATATACAAGCAACTCCTGAAGCTCAATTCCAGAAAAATCAATGACCCAATCAAAAAATGGGCCAAAGAACTAAACAGACATTTCTCCAAAGAAGACATACACATGGCTAACAAACACATGAAAAGATGCTCAACATCACTCATTATTAGAGAAATGCAAATCAAAACCACAATGAGGTACCATTACACACCAGTCAGGATGGCTGCTATCCAAAAGTCTACAAGCAATAAATGCTGGAGAGGGTGTGGAGGAAAGGGAACCCTCTTACACTGTTGGTGGGAATGCAAACTAGTAGAGCCGCTATGGAAAACAGTGTGGAGATTTCTTAAAAAACTGGAAATAGAACTGCCATATGACCCAGTAATCCCACTGCTGGGCATACACACCGAGGAAACCAGATCTGAAAGAGACACGTGCACCCCAATGTTCATTGCAGCACTGTTTATAATAGCCAGGACATGGAAGCAACCTAGATGCCCATCAGCAGATGAATGGATAAGGAAGCTGTGGTACATATACACCATGGAATATTACTCAGCCATTAAAAAGAATTCATTTGAACCAGTCCTAATGAGATGGATGAAGCTGGAGCCCCTTATACAGAGTGAGGTAAGCCAGAAAGATAAAGAACATTACAGCATACTAACACATATATATGGAATTTAGAAAGATGGTAACGATAACCCTATATGCAAAACAGAAAAAGAGACACAGAAATACAGAACAGACTTTTGAACTCTGTGGGAGAATGTGAGGGTGGGATGTTTCAAAAGAACAGCGTGTATACTATCTATGGTGAAACAGATCACCAGCCCAGGTGGGATGCATGAGACAAGTGCTCCAGCCTGGTGCACTGGGGGGACCCGGGGGAATCGGGTGGAGAGGGAGGTGGGAGCAGGGATCGGGATGGGGAATACATGTAAATCCATGGCTGATTCAAATCAATGTATGACAAAACCCACTGAAATGTTGTGAAGTGATTGGCCTCCAACTAATAAAAAAAAAAAAAAAAGAAAGAAAAAAAAAAAAAAAAACCTGAACAACAACAACAAAAAAAACACTGTACTGAGATGAAAGGGTCATTGCATAATTATAGAGTGATCAATACAATAAAAAGATATAACATTTGCAAATATCTATGTACCTAACAAAGGAATACAGGTATAAAGCAAGATAGTGCCAGTTGTATAAAACTAGAAGAGGACTTGTTTTAATAGATAGACCATCCAGAAAGAGAAAACATTCTATTGGGTTGGCCAAAAATGTTCCTTTGGGTTTTCCCATAGCATCTTATGGAAAAACATGAGTGAAATTTATGGCCAACACAATACTTAAACAACAGGCAAGTTTGGCCTTGGAGTACAAAATGAAGCAGGGAAAAGGCTATGAGAGTTTTGCCAAGAGTGTGCACTGGTCATAGCAAACATTCTCTTCCAACAACACAAGAGACGACTACATGTGGACATCACCCATCTGGTCAATACTGAAATCAGATTGATTGTATTCTTTGCTGCCAAAGATGGAGAAGCTCTATACAGTCAGCAAAAACAAGACCAGGAGCAGACTATGGCTCAGATCATGAACTCTTTATTACAAAGTTCACACCAAATTAAAGAAAGTAGGGAAAGCCACTAGGCCCTTTAGGTATGACCTAAACTAAATTCCTTACAATTATACAGTGTAAGTGACAAATAGATTCAAGGGATTAGATCTGATAGAGTGCCTGGAGAACTATGGATGGAGTTTCATAACGTTGTTCAGGAGGCAGTGATCAAAATCACCCCCAAGAAAAAGAAATTCAACATGGCAAAATGGTTATCTGAGGAGGCCTTACAAATAACTGAGAAAAGAAGAGAAGTGAAAGGCAAAGAGGAAAGGAAAGATATACCTAACTGAATCCAGGTTTCCAAAGAATAGATATGAGAGATAAGAAAACCTTCCTAAGTGAACAATGCAAAGAAATAGAGGAAAACAATAGACTGTGAAAGACTAGACATCTCTTCAAGAATATGACAGATACCAAGGGCAATTTCATGCGAAGATGGGTACAATAAGACAGAAATGGTGTGGGCCTAACAGAAGCAGAAGTTGGGTGATGCCAAAGAATGTTCAACTACAGAAGTGCACTCATTTCATGTGCTAGCAACGTCATGCTCAAAACCCTCCAAGCTAGGCTTCAACAGTATGTAAACCTAAAATTTCCAGATATACAAGCTGGATTTAGAAAAGGCAGAGGAATCAGAGACCAAACTGCCAACATCTGTTGGATCATAGAAAAAGCAAGAGAATTCCAGAAAAACATCTACTACTGCTTCGTTGACTATGCTAAAGCCTTTGACTATGTGGATCACTACAAACTGGAAAATTCTTAAAAATATGGGAATACCAGACCACCTTATCTGCCTCCTGAGAAACCCGTATCAGGTCAAGAAGCAACAGTTAGAACTGGACATGGAACAGAAGTCTAACTCAACATTGGAAAAGGAATATGTCAAGGCTGTATATTGTCACCGTGTTTATTTAACTTATATGCAGAATACATCAAGCGAAATGCCAGACTGGATGAAGCACAAGCTGGAATCAAGTTTGCCAGGAAGAATATCAGTAACCTCAGATATGCAGATGACACCACCCTTATGGCAGAAAGTGAAGATGAACTAAAGAGCCTCTTGATGAATGTGATAAAGGAGAGTGAAAAAGATGGCTTAAAAGTCAGCATTCAGAAAACTAACATTGTGGCATCTGGTCCTATCACTTCATGGCAAATAGATGGGGAAACAATGGAAACAGTGATAGACTTTATTTTCTTGAGCTCAAAAATCACTGCAGATGGTGACTGCAGCCATGAAATTAAAAGACGTTTGCTCCTTGGAAAATAAGCTATGACAAACCTAGACAGTGTATTTAAGAGCAGAGACATTACTTTGCTGACAAAAGTCTCTATAGTCAAAGCTATGGTTTTTCCAGTAGTTATGTACAGATGTACAAGTTGGGCCATCAAGAAGATTGAGTGCCAAAGAATTGATGCTTTTAAGCTGTGGTGTTCAAAGCAATCTATAGATGCAATGCAATCCCTATCAAGCTACCAACGGTATTCTTCACAGAACTAGAACAAATAATTTCACAATTTGTATGGAAATACAAAAAACCTCGAATATCCAAAGTAATCTTGAGAAAGAAGAATGGAACTGGAGGAATCAACCTGCCTGACTTCAGGCTCTACTACAAAGCCACAGTCATCAAGACAGTATGGTACTGGCACAAAGACAGAAATATAGATCAATGGAACAGAATAGAAAGCCCAGAGATAAATTCACGTACCTATGGTCACCTTTATCTTTGACAAAGGAGGCAAGAACATACAATGGAGAAAAGACAATCTCTTTAACAAGTGGTGCTGGGAAAACTGGTCAACCACTTGTGAAAGAATGAAACTCGAATACTTTCTAACACCATACACAAAAATAAACTCAGAATGGATTAAAGATCTAATGTAAGACCAGAAACTATAAAACTCCTAGAGGAGAACATAGGCAAAACACTCTCCAACATGAGTCACAGCAAGATCCTCTATGACCCACCTCCCAGAATATTGGAAATAAAAGCAAAAATTAACAAATGGGACCTAATGAAACTTAAAAGCGTTTGCACAACAAAGGAAACTATAAGTAAGGTGAAAAGACAGCCTTCAGAATGGGAGAAAATAATAGCAAACAAAGCAACAAAGAATTAATCTCAAAAATATACAAGCAACTCCTGTAGCTCAATTCCAGAAAAATAAACGACCCAATCAAAAAATGGGCCAAAGAACTAAACAGACATTTCTCCAAAGAAGACATACAGATGGCTCACAAACACATGAAAAGATGCTCAATATCACTCATTATTAGAGAAATGCAAATCAAAACTACAATGAGGTACCATTACACACCAGTCAGGATGGTTGCTATCCAAAAGTCTACAAGCAATAAATGCTGGAGACGGTGTGGAGAAAAAGGAACCCTCTTACACTGTTGGTGGGAATGCAAACTAGTACAGCCACTATGGAGAACAGTGTGGAGATTTCTTAAAAAACTGGAAACAGAACTGCCATATGACCCAGCAATCCCACTGCTGGGCATACACACCGAGGAAACCAGAATTGAAAGAGACACGTGTACCCCAATGTTCATTGCAGCACTGTTTATAATAGCCAGCCATGGAAGCAACCTAGATGCCCATCAGCAGACGAATGGATAAGAAAGCTGTGGTACATATACACAATGGAATATTACTCAGCCATTAAAAAGAATACATTTGAATCAGTTCTAATGAGATGGATGAAACTGGAGCCCATTATACAGAGTGAAGTTAGCCAGAAAGAAAAACACCAATACAGTATACTAACACATATAAGTGGAATTTAGAAAGATGGTAATGATAACCCTATATGCAAGGCAGAAAAAGAGTCACAGGTGTATAGAACAGACTTTTGGACTCTGTGGGAGAAGGCGAAGGGGGGATGATCTGACAGAATAGCATTGAAACATGTATATTATCAATTGTGAAACAGATTGCCAGTCCAGGTTTGATGCATGGGACAAGTGCTCAGGGCTGGGGCACTAGGATGACCCAGAGGGACACAATGGGGAGAGAGGTGGGAGCAGGGTTCAGGATGGGGAACACATGTAAATCCATGGCTGAGTCATATCAATGTATGGCAAAAACCACTACAACATCGTAAAGTAATTAGCCTCCAACTAATATAAATAAATGGAAAAATAAATACATAAACTGTGGTGTTGGAGAATACTCTTGAGAGTTGCTTGGTCTGTGAGGAGATCAAACCTAAAGAAAATCAACCCTCAATATTCACTGAAAGGACTGAAGCTGAAGCTCTAATACTTTGGCCACCTGATGCAAAAGTCCGAATCACTGGGAAAGACCTTGATGCTGGGAAAGATAGAATGCAGGGGGAGAAGAGGACAAAAGAGGATGAGATGGTTGGATGGCACCAACTCAATGGACATGAGTTTGAGCAAGCTCCAAGAAATGGTGGACAAGGAGCCTGGCATGCTGCTGTCCATGGGGTTACAAAGTGTCGGACACAACTGAGCAACCGAACAACAACAAATACTTAAAAGACAGCCTAGATCAGGTTGATTTAACAGATATATGTGAAATATTCCACCCCAACAGAATTCCCCTTCTTTTCAGGTGCACATAGGACTTTCTCACATGAGGCCACAAAACAAATCTCAGTGAATTTAAGAAGACTGAAATCATGTCAAGCATCTTTTCTGACCATTCTAGTATGAAAATTAAAATGAATTACAAGAAGAAAATTATAAAAACCACAAGCATGTGGAAGCTAACCAATATGTTACTAGACATCCAATGGATCAGTGAAGATATCAAAGATGAAATAAAATGAAAATGGAAACACAGTGCTCCCAAATATATGGATTGCAGCAAAAGCAGTTCTAAGAAACTGAAATATACCTACATCAGTAAACAAGAAAAATCTGAAGTAAACAATCCCACCTCACACCTAAAAGAACCAGAAAAAGAACAAATGAAGCCCCAAGTTAGTAAAAGAAATGAAATAATAAAGATCAGAGTCAAAATAAATAGAAACTTTAAAAAAGTAGAAGTCAATGAAACTAGAAGCTGGTCCTTTGAAAAGATAAACAAAAATGGTAAACATTTAGCCAGATTCATTTTTAAAAACAGAGAGATAAAGTCCAAGTGAAAACATAAATAAAAGAAGGCTTACAACTGACACTACAGATACAAAGGTTCATGAGTTTACTATGAACAATTACATAGCAGCAAATTGGACAATTTTAAGAAAGAGATAAATTTCTAGAAACACACAATCCCCCAAGACTCAATCAGGAAGATACATAAAATCTTAGCAGATCAACACTAGTAATGAAATCAAATCAGTATTCAAAATACTCCTAATAAACTAAAGTCTAAAAACTAGAGGGAATCACAGGTGAATTCTACCAAATATTTAAAGAAGAGTTAATGCCTACTATTCTCAAACTAGTTCAAATAATTGAAAAGAATACTTCCAAACATAATCCATGAGGCCAGTATTCCCCTGATAGCAAAACCAAAAACACTACAAAAAAAGAAATTCCAGGCCAATATCCCTGAAGAATATAGATACAAAAATCCTCAACAAAATATTAGCAAACTGAATTCAACAATGCATTGAAAGGATTTTACACATGATCCTTCATGTGTAAGAATGAATGATGAATTTGGATGGTTCATTACTCATTGAATGAATGAATGACCCATCATTCATTTGTTCAGTATCTGCAAATCAATTAATATTATGCACATGTTAACAAAACCATGGATAGAAGGCCTGTGATCACTTCAATAAATGCAGAAGAGTCATTTGACAAAATCCAATATCTATTTATGATAAAAACACTCGACAAAGTGGATATAAAGGAGACATATCTCAAATAATAAAGGCATTTTATGATAAACACACAGCTAATATCAAACTCAATAATGAAACACTGAAAGCTTTTCCTCAAAAATCAGGAATAAGAAAAGGATGTCCACTCTCACTTCTTGTATTTAACACAGTATTGGAAGTCCTAGCCACAACAATCAGACAAGAAAAAGAAATAAAAGTTATTCAAATTGGAAGGGAAATGTGAAACTGTTAGTATCCACAGACACTAACTCTACATATGCCACTCTATATACAGAAAATCCAAAACACTGTTAAAACTATAATAGACCAAAAACTGTCATAACTAATAAGTGAATTCAGTAAAGTTGCAGGATAAAGATGAATACACAGAAATCTGATGCATTTCTATACATTATAATAATGAACTAACAGAAAGAGAGATTAAGATGGCCAGCAGAAACATAAAACGATGCTCAAAATCACTAATTTTCAGGGAAATGCAAACCAAAATCACATAGCAATATCACCTCATACCAGTTAGATTGGCAAGTGATGATGTGGAGAAAGGGAACCCTCAGGTCCACTGTTGGTGGGAATGTAAATTGGTACAGTCAATATAGAAAACAGTATAGAAGTTCCTAAAAAAAATTAAAAATAGAATTACCACATGGTCCAGCAGTTCCACTTTCAAATATTTATCTGAAGAAAATGAAAGCACTAATTCTGAAACATACATGCACCACTATGTTCACTGCTGCATTATTTATAATAGCCAAGATTTAGAAGCTGTCCAAGTGTCCATCAACAAATGAATGGATAAAAGATATGATATACATGTACATATGTCTTCCCAGGCCACGCTAGTGGCAAAGAGCCTGCATACCAATGCAAGAAACATAAAAGATGTGAGTTCAATTCTTAGGTAAGGAAGATCCCCTGGAGGAGGGCATAATAACGTACTCCAGTATTCTTGCCTGGAGAATCCCTTGGACAGAGGAGCCTGGCAGGCTACAATCCATAGGGATGCAAAGAGTCTGACACAACTGAAGTGACTTAATACACACACACACACACACACACACACTATATTACTCAGCCATAAAAAAGGAATGAAAGTGTCCTATTCATAGCAAGGTAGATAGTCCTGGAGGTTATTATGCTAAGTGAAATGTCAGATTGTCAATGTTGTTGAGTCGCTAAGTCATGCCTGACTCTCTGATTGCAAAGACTACAGCACGCCAGGCTCCTCCATACTCCACTGTCTCCTGGAGTGTGCTCAAATTCATGTCCATTGAGTTAGTGATGCTATGTAACCATTTTATCCTCTGCTACCCCTGACAAGAAGAGCCAGACAGAGCAGCCTGGCATGATACAGTCAGTAAATCACAAAAAAGAGAACCTTTGCCTCCAATCTTTCCCAACATCAGTCTTTTCCAATGAATTGACTTTGCACATCACGTAGCCAAAATATTGGAGCTTCAGCTTTAGCATCAGTCTTTCAAATGAATATTCAGGGTTAATTACCTTATTACCTTTAGTATTGACTGGTTTGAGCTCCTTGCAGTTCAAGGGACTCTCAAGAGAAAACCATAGCTTTGACTATATGGATCTTCATCAGCAAAGTAGTGTCTCTGTTTTTTAATATGCTGTCTCGGTTTGTCACAGCTTTTCTTCCAGGGAGCAAGCATCTTTTAATTTCATGGCTATAGTCAGCATCTGCAGTGATTTTGGAATCTAAGGAAAGAAAATTGGTCACTGCTTCCACTTTATCCCCGTCTATTTGCCATGAAGTGGTGGGACTGAATGCCATAATCTTAAATTTTTGATGTTGAGTTTCAAGTCAGCTTTTTCATTCTCTTCTTGCACCCTCATCAAGAAGTTCTTTAGTTTCTCTTCACTCTCCTATTAGAGTGGCATCAACTGCATATTTGAAGTTGTTGATATTTCTCCTGGCAATCTTGATTCCAGCTTGTGATGGAGACAATTACTTTGACCTCACTTATATGTGGGGTTCCATGGTGGATTAGTAGTAAAGAGCCTGCCTGCCAAGGCAGGAGATGCGGGTTTTGTCCCTGGGTCAGGATGATGCCCTGGCAAAGGAAATGGCAACCCACTCCAATATTATTGCCTGGAAAGTCCCAAGGACAGAGGAACCTGGCATGATACAGTCAGTAGATCACAAAAAGTCAGACACAAATTAGTGACTAAACAATATACTTATATGTGAAGTCTATAAAACCAAATGACAGAGACTCAACACAACAGAAACAGACTCATAGAGGCAGAGAACAAACTGGTGACCACAAGAGGCAATGGTGATCATTGCATGGCAGGGTTCAGAGAAAGAGACAAAGACAAAAAGATTGAGATACAAAATTCCAGTTTAAAATAAATGTCATAAGTCATAATGTACACGGTTGTGAATACTGTCAATAGTATTCCAAATACTTTGTATGATGACAGATGGTTACTAGATGTTGTGGTGATTAATTTGTAGTGTATATTAATGTGAAATTACTATGTTGTAGGGGGCTTTCCTTGTAGCTAATGTGAAGCTAAAAGGAAGCTAATATAATATTTTATAACTATGCTTTAAAAAAATAAAACATTATTTTATATGCATATGAAGTGTGCATAACTAAGTCCTACAAGCTTCCCTTCTAAGTATAAATCCAACAGAGACATAGTCATGTTCACTGAAAGACATTTGAAAGAATGTGCACAAACATTATTTATATAAGACAAAGTTTAAGAAGGAAGCAAACCACATGTCTCTCAATAGCATAATGGATTTTAAAATGTCTATTCACACAATAGCATATAGCAATCAGAAGGAAGGGCCTATAACTTATGCAACAGCATAGAATAATCTCAGATACAAATTGCCACCAAATAAGTTAGATATAAAAGAATATGTAAAGTAGAATTTCATTTATATAAAACAAAACTAATGTATAACAATACATAGTGAGTTACATGTCCTATTTCTTGTTATTGAGGGGTAATGTTCTGTTTACTTTATTGAGACTGGTTACAATAAAACTTATTAAGATGTTGATTTATGACTTATATACATATCTAGATATATGTTCTGACAAAATATAGTCCACTGGAAAAAGGAATGGCAAATCATAGCAGTATTCTTGCCTTGAGAATCCCATAAACAGTATGAAAGGGCAGAAAGATGTGAAACTGGAAGATGAGCCCCCCAGATCAGTAGGTGTCCAATATGCTACTGGAGAAGAGCAGAGAAATAGCTCCAAAAAGAATGAAGAGGCTGAGCCAAAGCAGAAACAACCTCTAGTTGTGGATATGTCTGGTGGTGAAAGTGAAGTCCAATGCTGTAAAGAACAATATTGTGTAGGAACCTGGAATGTTAGGTCCATAAATCAAGGTAAATTGAAAGTGATCAAACAGGTGTTGGCAAGAGTGAACATCAACATTTTAGGAATCAGTGAAATAAAATGGGTGGGAATGGGTGAATTTAATTCAGATGACCATTATATCTACTATTGTGAACAAGAATCCCTTAGAAGAAATGGAGTAGCCCCGAGTCAACAAAAGAGTCTGAAATGCAGTACTTGGCTGCAATCTATGGTGAAACAGATCACCAGCCCAGGTGGGATGCATGAGATAAGTGCTCGGGCCTGGTGCACTGGGAAGACCCAGAAGGATCAGGTAGAGAGGGAGGTGGGAGGGGGGATCGGGATGGGGAATACATGTAAATCCATGACTGATTCATGTCAATGTATGACAAAAAGCACTAAAATATTGTAAAGTAATTAGCCTCCAACTAATAAAAATAAATGAAAAAAAAATGACAGAATGATCTTTGTTCATTTTCAAGACAAACCACTCAAATTCACAGTAATCTAAGTCTACATCCCAACAAATAGCACTGATAAAGGTGAAGTCAAACAGTTCTATGAAGACCTACAAGATGTAATAGAACTAAGACCAAAAAGCATGTCTTTGTCATCACAGGGGATTGGAATGCAAAAGTAGGAAGTCAAGAGATATATAGAATCACAGGCAGGCAAATTTGGCCTTGGAGTACAAAATGAAGCAAGGAAAAGGCTATCAGAGTTTTGCCAAGAGAGCATACTGGTCATAGCAAACACTCTTTAAACAGCACAAGAGATGACCACACATGGACATCACCCATATGGTCAATACTGAAATCAGATTGATTATATTTTTTGCAGCCAAAGATGGAAAAGCTCTATACAGTCAGCAAAAACAAGACTAGGAGCTGACTGTGGCTCATATCATGAACTCTGTATTGCAAAATTCATACTTAAATTGAAGAAAGTAAGGAAAACCACTATGCCCTTCAGGTATGACCTAAACCAAATCCCTTACAATTATACAGTGTAAGAAACAAATAGATTCAAAGGATTAGGTTTGATAGAGTGCCTGAAGAACTATGGACAGGGGTTCATAACATTGTACAGGAGCTAATGACCAAAATCAACCCCAAGAAAAAGAAATGCAAGAAGGCAAAGTGATTGCATGAAGAGGCCTTACAAGTCTCTGAGAAAAGAAGTAAGGAGAAAGGGAAAGATAACCAACTGAATGCAGAATTCCAGAGAATAGCAAGGAGAGATAAGAAAGCCTTCTTAAGTAAATAATGTACAGAAATGAAGGAAAACAATTGAATGGGAAAGACTAGAGAGCTTGTCAAGAAAATTAGAGATACCAAGGGAACATTTCATGTAAGGATTGGCACAATACAGGACAGAAACAGTAAGGACCTAACAGAAGTAGAAGAGATTAAGAAGAGATTGCAAGAATACACTGAAGAACTCTCCAAAAGAGTTCTTCATGACCCACATAACACTATGATGTGATCACTCACTTAGAGTCAGATTTCCCAGAGTGTGAAGTCAGTTGGCCTTAGGAAGAATTACTAGGAACAAAGCTAATGGAGGTGATGGAATTCCAGCTGAGCTAGTTCAATTCCTACAAGATGACACTCTTAAAGTTTCAGCAATATGTCAGCAAGTTTGGAACACTCTGACGACTGAAAAAGATCAGTTTTCATTACAACTCCAAATAAGGGAAATGCCAAAGAATGTTCAAACTATCACACAAGTGCACTAATTTTACATGCTATTAAGCTAATGCTCAAAATAATTCAAGCTAGGCTTCAACACTATTTTAGCCGAGAACTTCTAGATGTGCAAGTTGAATTTATGAAACGCAGAAGAACCAGAGACCAAATTGCCAACATCCATTGGATCATAGAGAAAACAAGAGAATTCCAGAAAAACATCTACTTCTGCTTCATTGACTATGCTAAAGCCTATGACTATGTGAATCACAACAAACTATGGAAAATACAGAGATGGGAATACCAGACCACCTTACCTGCCTCCTGAGAAACCTGTATGCCAGTCAAGAAGCACGGTTAGAACAAGACATGGAAAAATGGACTGGTTCAACATTAAGAAAGGAGTATGTCAAGGCTGTATATGGCCATCCTGATTATTTAGCTTATAGGCAGAGTACATCATGTGAAATATCAGGCCAGAATCACAAGCTGGAATCAAGATTGCCAAGAGAAACATCAACAACCTCAGATATGCAAATGATACCATTCTAATGGCAGAAAGCAAAGAAGAACTAACTCTTTTTAACATTAAGAGCTGGCTTAAATCTCAACATTCAAAAAACTGATATCATGGCATCTGGTCCCATCACTTCATGGCAAATAGATGGGGAAACAATGGAAACAGTGACAGACTTAATTTTTTTAGTCTCCAAAATCACTGAAAACTGTGAATGCAGCCATGAAATGAAAGGACACTTGCTCCTTGAAAGCAAAGCTATGACAAACCTAGACAGCATATTAAAAAGCAGAGACATCACTTTGCCTGTAAAGGTCCACATAGTCAAGGTTACGATTTTTCCAGTAGTCATGTACAGATGTGAAAGCTGAACCATAAAGAAAGGAAAGCTGAGCACCAGAGAACTGATGCTTTTGAACGGTGGTGCTGGAGAAGACATTTGAAGGTCCCTTGGACAGCAAGGAGATCAAACCAGTTAATCGTAAAGAAATCAATCCTGAAAATTCACTGGAAGAACCAATGCTGAAGCTGAAGCTCCAATACTTTGGCCATCTGATGTGAAGAGCCAGTTCATTGGAAAACACCCTGATGCTGAGAAATATTAAAGTCAGAAGGGAAAGTGGGCAACAGAAGATGAAGTAGTTGGATGGAATCACTAACTCAATGGACATGAGTTTGAGCAAACTAATTGAAATATTGAAGGACAGGGAAGCCTGATGTGCTGCCATTCATGAGGTCACAAAATGTTGAACATGACTTGGTGACTGAATAGCAGCAACAAAGATATATATTATGCTTAAATAAATAGCTTATACTAAAAATAGTGTTAAAGCATTCAAAATATTTTGCAGTAAACGTCAGTAATATCTGTAGTTAATAGAACTGAACCAATGTTAATTTCTTAGTTTTGATCAATGTATCATTACTATATGATGTCATTAGGCAAAGTTAAAATGTATACTAGAGCTGTCCTGTCCTGTACATCTAAATTCTTTCAAAATAAAAAGAATGACAAACAAGTCATAGAGTATTCTTTCATATTATTTTCACTCTGTTGGATGTCTTACCTATTCTTTTTTTCCCATCATAAGTTGCCTAATGAGCTCCTATTTTATTTAAATTCATCTTAAACATTTCTTATGTGAGTCTGTTCTTGGATTCCACTCTTCTTCTCTGAAAGAAAAGTGTTACTCTTTCCCTACTCTCAACTCTTCTGATATCTTATAATTTATACATTTATTATTAAACATAACTTTATATTTAATAAAAATAAAAAATAAATTATTTAAAAATAACTATTAGTTATAGTTAATAGTTTTGTTGTGATTGCAGTTTTTTGTGAAGTGACCATTTTGTTAAGAACTTGCTACTTGCTCATGGTATAGGTTTTAAACTTTGGATGTAGGAAATATGTGAGAGCTGAGTTGATATGCAGGAAATCATTTGGAAATGAGTCAAAACTTCTGTTTTGACATTCTTGAGATTATCTCAGTTTAGCCTTCCTGAAGCCAACCAGTTAGACCAGATGTCTAAAGTGCATCTATATCTATGGTCTTATTTTTAAAATATAGGAAAGAGTATCCAAGGAATTATCTGGGGAATCTGAAGATGAAGATGTACAAAATGAAAGAAATAGAATCCTGGAGCACTCTCAGGAGTCACTGAACGCTACAGTGCTTATTAAGGAACTCACAAAGGTAATATTATTCGATGAACAACTTATAATGGTTTAATTTCTATTAAAGAGTATGTCATTAATGTTAAGGGCTTACTGTGGTTCTTTGAATCTATGTGTATTCTCTCAAGAGAATAGAAGGACTCTTGTGAAACTATCTGAGGTGGTCCATGGGAGTGTGAAGTATTGTTTGTATGTGACCTGTAAGTATTCTTTACTATATTATGTTTTCTGTATTTTTAAGGTGTATTTTTCAAGTCCAATCGTTTTAGCTGTGAGAAATATCTCTGTTACAATCCAAAAGCAGGAGTGCTTTGGGTTGCTTGGATTAAATGGAGCTGGGAAAACTACTACCTTCGAAATTTTGACTGGAGAGGAGGTTGCTTCCTCTGGGGATGTGTTCGTTGAGCGCCTCAGCATCACCAAAAATATCCTAAAGGTAAGACATCATTACTGCCTGAGGTGTGAGAAACATGATTTGTGGGTGAAGGTCAGAAAGCAACTTGTGGGAAATGATAGACATGAATCATGGTAGACATTGATATCACTACTGTTGACTTAGCCCATGGATTCTAGAGAGAAATGAGAATTTTGGTCAGAGATGGTGAGGCAATTAGAACAGCCTTACCATGAGAATCTAAGAGTGTCTTTAATTTTCTTTAAAACTATTGGAGAGCAAGATGGTAAAATAGGACCCTTGACTTTCCCTCCTTGGATGCACCAAATAAACAGTTAAACTGGGGTCCATTCCCTCTGAGATGAATCCAAAACTAGTTGAAAGACTCCTACATATCACACAAATGAGAAAATATCCACATCAAGATGGGTAGGATAAGCTGAGACATACTTGCACCATAAAACCCACCCACAAAATAATGCATTACAACCAGAATGGAACTCCCAACTCCCAGCTTCACACATTTAGCTCCTCAATTTTTTGTCTACCATCCGAAAGACTGTTTCTCAAACCACCTAGTTCTGAGGGCAAACAGGATGGGGCATTCATGAACCCCCCTGGAATGTGGAGAGTTGAAAGGCAGTTTCAACAAGTGCATAAGAACTAGTAGTCTTCTAGGAGCCTGAATTGATCGTTTCCTCAGCCTTCAGGGCACTGTCAGGACTTGTCACACCTTCATCTCCTAAGGCCACTAACACACACAATGGTTTAGACAAGCACAGAAGTTTAGGAGGATCTAAGAATCCCTGGCAAGGCTGGAGAGATAAGAGATAGAAGTGGAGTGCTATTGCATGCTAATGAACTTAAGTTGGTATTAGCTTTAAAAAGCCTCTTGGTAACTACAAAGAAATATCTTTAGATGTTTCACTCATAAAAGGAGAAATAAATCAAAATCTATCAAAAAAAGAAAACAAAACAAAAAGGAAGACAAGAAGAGAAAAAGAGGAACAAAAGAACTATAAGATTAAATAAAACACTTAAAAATGACAATAGTAAATCCTTCCCTATCAATAAATCTAAATGGATTAAATTCATTATACTCACAGAAAATAAAAAAGAAACAGAGGGGCTGAATAGATGAATAACAAAGATCCAACTATGTGCTATTTACAAGAAACTTACTGTAGATTCAAGGGTATAAATTGACTAAAATGAAGACATCAGTTCAGTTCAGTCGCTCAGTCATGTCAGACTCTTTGCGGCCCCATGGACTGCAGCTTGTCAGGCTTCCCTGTCCATCACCAACTCATGGAGCTTGCTCGAACTCATGTCCATCAAGTCGTTGATGCCATCCAATCATCTCATCCTCTGTCATCCCCTTCTCCTACCTTCAATCTTTCCCAGCATCAGGGTCTTTTCCAATGAGTCAGTTCTTCGCATCAGGTGGCCAAAATATTGTGGTTTCAGCTTCAGCATCAGTCCTTCCAATGAATATTCAGGACTGATTTCCTTTAGGATTGACTGGTTTGATCTCCTGCAGTCCAAGAGACTCTCAAGAGTCTTCTCCAACACCACAGTTCAGAGCATCAATTCTTTGGCACTCAGCTATCCTTATAGTCCAACTCTCACATGCACACATGACTACTGGAAAAACCATAGTTTTGACTAGATGGGCCTTTGTTGGCAAAGTAATGTCTCTGCTTTTTAATATGCTGTCTAGGTTGGTCATAGCTTTTCTTCCAAGGTGCAAGCCTCTTTTAATTTTATGGCTGCAGTCACCATCTACAGTGATTTTCGAGCCAAGAAGCCAAAGTCTGTCACTGTTTCCATTGTTTCCCAATCTATTTGCCATGAAGTGATGAGACCAGATGCCATGATCTTAGTTTTCTGTATGCTGAGCTTTAGGCCAAGTTTTTCACTCTCCTCTTTCACTTTCATCAAGAGGCTCTTTACTTTCTTTCATAAGGGTGGTGTCATCTGCATATCTGAGGTTATTGATATTTTTCCTGGCAGTCTTAATTCCAGCTTGTGCTTCATCTAGCCTGGCATTTCACATGATGTACTCTCCATATAAGTGACAATATGTACTCTGCATCTAAGCAGTATGTGACATATAAGCTGTATGTACTCTGCATAAAAGTAGCATGTAACCCTGCATATAAGCAGTAAGGTGACAGTATGTACTCACATGAGGTACTCTGCATATAAGTAGGGTGACAGTATACAGCCTTGACGTACTCCTTGCCCAATTTAGAACCAGTCCATTGTTCCATGTCCAGTTCTACCTGTTGCTTCCTGACCTGCATTCAGATTTCTCAGGAGGCAAGTAAGGTGGTCTGGTATTCCCATCTCTTGAAGAATTTTCCACAGTTTGTTGTGATCCACACAGTCAAAGACTTTGGTGTAGTCAATACAGCAGATGTTTTTCTGGAACTCTCTTGCTTTTTCTATGATCCAAAGGATGTTGGCAATTTGAAGACACAGGAAAAGATATTTCATGTTAATTGTAAGGAAAAAAAGCAGGAGGGGCTATACTTACATCAGAGAAAGTATACATTGATTTAAAATGTTTTTAGAAACAAAGAAGATTACACAATGATAAAGAGGGTCAATTCAACATGATCACATAACAATTGTAAATACACGTAAATCTAACATCAAAACATCTAAGTATATAAACAAATATTGATAGATCTAAAAGAAGAAATTGATGCAGTAGTAATAAGATAGAAAATGGATAAAACATTCAGACAGTTTCATCCTGTTTGTTTATTTTTGCTTTTATTTCCAATATTCTAGGAAGTATGCGAGACAGCAAAAGAGACACAGATATATAGAACAGTGTTTTGGACTCTGTGGGAGAGGGCGAGAGTGGGATGATTTGGGAGAATGGCACTGAAACATATATATTATCATATGTGACACAGATTGCCAGTCCAGGCAATCAATGCATGATACAGGGTGCTTGGGGCTGGTGCACTGGGATGACCCAGAGGGATGGGATGAGGAGGGAGGTGGGAGGGGGGTTCAGGATGGGGAACACATGTACACCCATGGTGGATTCATGTCAGTGTATGACAAAACCAATACAATGTCTACAAGCAATAAATGCTGGAGAGGGTGTAGAGAAAAGGGAACCCTCTTACACTGTTGGTGGGAATGCAAACTAGTACAGCCACTATGGAAAACAGTGTGGAGATTTCTTAAAAAACTGGAAATAGAACTGCCATATGACCCAGCAATCCCACTCTTGGGCATACACACTGAGGAAACCAGATCTGAAAGAGACACATGCACCCCAATGTTCATCGCAGCACTGTTTATAATAGCCAGGACATGGAAGCAACCTAGATGCCCATCAGCAGACGAATGGATAAGGAAGCTGTGGTACATATACACCATGGAATATTACTCAGCCGTTAAAAAGAATTCATTTGAATCAGTTCTAATGAGATGGATGAAACTGGAGCCCATTATACAGAGTGAAGTAAGCCAGAAAGATAAAGATCATTACAGCATACTAACACATATATATGGAATTTAGAAAGATGGTAATGATAACCCTATATGCAAAACAGAAAAAGAGACACAGAAGTACAGAACAGACTTTTGGACTCTGTGGGAGAAGGCGAGGGTGGGATGTTTCGAGAGAACAGCATGTATATTATCTATGGTGAAACAGACCACCAGCCCAGGTGGGATGCATGAGACAGGTGCTCGGGCCAGGTGTACTGGGAGGACCCAGGGGAATCGGGTGGGGGGGGAGGTGGGAGGGGGCATCAGGATGGGGAATACATGTAACTCCATGGCTGATTCATGTCAATGTATGACAAAACCCACTGCAATGTTGCGAAGTAATTAGCCTCCAACTAATAAAAATAATTGAAAAAAAATAAAAAATAAAAAAATAAAGTAATTAGCCTCTAAAAATTAATTAATTATTACAAAAAAACAACCACTCAGACAGAAAATCAATAAAGAGTGAAACTGATCAACACTAGAAACTAAATGACCTAACAGACATATTTACAACTTTTAACCCCGAAGCAGAAGGATACACATTCTTCCCAAACACACACAGAACATTCTCCAGTTTGGATGTTATGTTAGGTGACAAAACATACTATAACAATTTTTTAAAGATCAAAATAATGCCAGTTGTTTTTTCTGACTAAAATGGAATGAAACTAGAAATCAGTAATAGCATGAAAGTGAGAAAGTGCACAAATATTGTAAACACTTATCCTTGAACAGTGAGTCATAGAAGAAATCAAAAGGGAATTTTAAAAATATTTAATGACATATGAAAATGAAAAAATACAACATACCAAAACTTAAGGAGTGTAACAAAAGCAGTACTAAGAGTGAAGTTCATATTAATAAATGCCTACATTAAAAAAGAAAATAAATATCAGATAAACAGTCTAACTATACTTCTAACTAGATGGGGGTATAGGAGAGAGACTTGTGAAAATTATATAATTAGAAATAAAAGAGATGACATTAAAATATACCTTTAAAATAAAAAGGATTTTGTGAATCAAAAAAAAGAAGCTCCACAACTTATGTCATCAAGAAAATGCAAATTTAAACAACATGACATACCACTAAACACCTATCAGAATGGCCAAAACCAAACACTGATGATACCAAATGCTGGTGTATTTATGGAGCAACAGAAATATTCTTTACTGGTGCAAATAGAAAATGCCACAGTGATTTTTGAAAAATTTGGTAGCTTTTTGCAAAACTAAATATACCATACAATCCAGCAACTGTACCCCTGGTTGTTTCCCAAAGAAGTTGAAAACTTAAGTCCATGCAAAAACCTGCATACAAATGATTATGGTTGCTTTATTCATAATTACCAAAATTTGGAAGCAACCAAGAAGTCCTTCAGTAGGTGCATTAATATATACACTGAGGTACGTACATACAATGGAGTACATACAGCACTGAAAAGAAGTGGGCAATCAAGCTGCGAAAAGATAACATGAACCTTAAATGCATATTACTAAGTTAAAGATGCTAGTCTTTATTAAAACAAGCTTTATTGATATAAAATTGATATATAACCAATATAACCACTGTGGCTAATTTTATTCTTAAGTATTTTATTATCCTTGATGCTATTGTAAATAGGAAAATTTTATTTCTTTTTAGATAGCTCATTGTTTGTATATAGAAATAGTATTTGTGCTGCCGAAGCGAGCACATGTATATAGAAATAGAAGTGATCTTCTATTTTGATTTTGTATCCTGCAACTTCACTGAGTTAATTTATTGTTTATAACAGATTCTTTTCCTTTGGTGTTTATATGTACAAGTTCTTCTCTGGAAACAATTTTACTTCTTTCATTTTGCTTTGGATGTCTTATATTTCTTTTTTAAGTTTTTTAAAATTAATTTAATTGGAGGAAAATTACAATATTATGATGGTTTTTGCCATACATCAATGTGAATCAGCCATAGGCATACATATATTCCCTCTATCTTGAACCCCTCTCCCACCTCCCTCCTCACCCCATTCCCTCCAGGTTTTCACAGAGCACCAGCTTTGGGTACCCTGTGTCATACATTAAACTCCCACTGGTATCTGTTTTACATATGGTAATGCATATGTTTCAATGCTATTCTCTCAACTCATCCCACCCTCACCTTCTCCCTCAGAGTCCAAAAGTCTGTTCTTTATATCTGTGTCTCTTTTGCTGCCCTGCATTTAGGATTGACCGTGCCATTTTCCTATATTCCATATATACATGTGTGTGTATTCATATACAATATTTATCTTTCTCTTTCTGACTTACTTCATTCTGTATAATAGGCTCCAGGTTTATCCATCTTGTTAAAACTGACTTAAATGTGTTCCTTTTTATAGCTGAATAATATTCCATTGGGTATATGTACCACAACTTCTTTATCCATTCATCTGCCAATGGACATCTAGGTTGCTTCCATGTCCTAACTATTGTAAATAGTGCTGCAATGAATATTGGGATACATATATCTTTTTCAATTCCAGTTTCCTCAGGATATATGCCTAGTAGTGGGATGTCTTCTATTTCTTTGTCTTGATTATTGCTCTGACTAGGACTTCCAATATTATGTTGAATAGGAGTGCTGAGAATAGGCACCCGTGTCTTATACCCGATCTTAAATGAAAAGCTTGCAGTTCTTCACTGCTGAGTGTAATGTTAACTTTGAGCTTGTTACATATAGGCTTTATTATGTTGAAATATGTTCCTTCTGTACTAAAGTTTTCAGAGTTTTCATTTATCATTTATCAGGATGCTGAATTTATCAAATGATTTTTCAGCATTTTTTGAAAAGATTTTTAACCTTTCATTTTATTAACTTGGTGCATCACATTTTTTGTGTTTGGTGAATTATTCTTGCATCACAGATATAAATCCCACTTGTTCTTGGTGTACAATACTTTTATTGCCATGTTGAATTCACTGTAGTAGTATTTTGTGCCATATGTAAGTGAAAATGCTGTGCTCATTAATTCTGCTTTTATTTTTATTTTTGGAATTGCCATAAAGTCTTCCGTAGTTTTTAGCTATACTGTATTACATTCTCACCAACATGGCTCAGGGTTCAATTTTCTATATTCTAGATAGCAGCTATTATTTTCTCCTTTTAATAGTTGCTATCCTGATGGATGTGAAATTGTTTCTCATTGTAGTATCAATTTATATTTCTCTAATGATCACTGATAGTCAGCATTTTTCTATACTTAATGTCCAATTACATATAGTCTTTGAAGAAATGTTTATTCAAGTCCTTGCAAATTTTTGGAATAAGTTGTTCTTATTGAATTTCCAATATTTTCTATAAAACCTGGCTCTTAATACCTAATCAGATAGATGATTTTCAAATATTTTTTCCATTCAGTGGGTTGCCTTTTAACTTAGTTGATAGTGTAATTATATGTACATAATTTAAAATTTTTCTATAAAATCCAATTTGTCTATTTTTTCTTTTATTTGCTGAGCAATTGGTGTAATACCCAAGAAATTGTTGCCAAATATTGTGAAACATCTGACCTATGTTTTATTCTAGTTTCAGGTCTGAAATTTAGGTCTTTGATCATTTTCATTGAAGTACAGTTGATTTTTAATATTATATTAGTTCTAGGTACACAGCACAATGATTCAGTATTTTGACAGACTATACTCCATTAAAAGTTATTACAAGAAAATGGCTATAGTTTTCTGTGCTGTACAATATATCCTTGTTGCTTATTATTTTATAAGTAGTAGTTTGTATCTCTTAATCTCACATCCCTAATTTCCTGCAGCCGATTTCTCCCTCCCATTTGGTAACCACTAGTTGCCAGCCTTCTCTGTCCATGGGGATTCTCCAGGCAAGAGTACTGGAGTCAGTTACTATGCCCTCCTCCAGGGGATCTTCCCAACCCAGGGATCAAACCCAGGTCTCCCGCATTGCAGGCAGATTCTTTATATCTGAGCCACCAGGGAAGGCCAAGAATACTTGCGGCAATTTCATGCTGAATAATTCTCACAAACACACAGGATTATGAAAGACAGCACAGGGAGAGTTCTCAGAGAAGCAACTCCCTGAGAACATGCTGAGAGCATATTTTATTGGTAACTTATCTTGTAATCTTTAACTAAGATCAGTAAAGCAAGACAGAGACGAGCACTCAGGGATTAAGAAGACTTCCTCGTGAAGGTATAGAGGTAATCACATGAGAGTTGTAAAGAAAAGTCTTTAAAGATAAGAGGGTTGTTCTGTGTGCAGAACAGCATCTAACTAAATCTGATCTGTCAGCCAGAACGTCTAGCTTTAGGACAGGGTGTCTTGGTTGGGGAGGGGGGGAGGGTGGGAAGAGCAACCAAGGAAATAGAAATGAGTAAAATTAAATTCTAGGAGGCATTTCCAAGAAAGCAGTAAAACATGATTCCCACGAATACTGGAGTGGGTAGCCTATCCTTTCTCCAGGGGATCTTCCCAACCCAGGAATCAATCCAGAGTCTCCTGCATTGCAGGCATATTCTTTACCACCTGAGCTACCAGGGAAACTCACAGTTTGTTTTCTATATAAGTAAGTATCTTTCTGTTTTTTACATACATTGATTGACATTACTTTTTAGATTCCTCATATTAGGGATATCATATAGAATTTGCCGTTCTCTGTCGCACTTATTTCACTAATCATAATTTATCAATGTTCATCCACATTGCTGCAAATGGAAGAGCAATATTCCATTGTGTGTGTGAGAGAGAGTGTGTATTTGGGTTGCTTCAATATCTTGGCTATTGTAATTAGTGCTGCTATGAATATTGGCGTGCATATATCTTTTTGAATTAGAATTTTAATTTTTTTTCCAAACATATTCCCATGGGATGGATTTGCTGGATCATATGGCAATTCTTTTTAATTTTCCACACTGGCTGCACCAATTACATTTCCACTAACAATGTACAAAGATTCCTCTTCTTCACATCTTCACCAACATCTGTTATTTGTAGACTTTTTGATGTTGGCCATTCTGACAAGTGTGAGTTGATAGGTTATTGTTGTTTCAGTTTGAATTTCTATAATAATTATTGATGTTGAGTATCTTTTCATGTGTTTGTGACCATCTCTATGTCTTCTTTGGAGAAATGTCTACTCAAGTCTTCTGCCCATTTTTCAATTGGGTTGTTTATTTTTTGTATTCAGTTTAATATTTTGAATATGAACCTTTTGTCAGTTCCATCATTTGGAAATACAGGTATTGCATTCAGTTCAGTTCAGTTGCTCAGTAATGTTCAACTCTTCGCGACCCCATGGACTGCAACACGACAGGCTTCCCTGTCCATCACCAACTCCCAGAACTTGTTCAAACTCATGTCCATTATGTCGGTAATGCCATCCAACCATCTCATCCTCTGTTGTCCCCTCCTTCTCCCACCTTCAATCTTTCCCAGCATCAGGGTCTTTTCCAGTGAGTCAGTTCTTCACATCAGGTGGCCAAAGTATTGGAGTTTCAGCTTCAGAATCACTCTTCCCAATGAATATTCAGGACTGATTTCCTTTAGGAGGGACTGGTTTGATCTCCTTAAAGTCCAGGGGACTCTCAAGAGTCTTCTCCAACACCACAGTTCAAAAACATCAGTTCATCTGCACTCAGCTTTCTTTATAGTCCAACTCTCACATCCATACATGACTACTGGAAAAACCATAGCTTTGAGTAGACAGACCTTTGTCGGCAAAGTAATGTCTCTGCTTTTTAATATGCTGTCTAGGTTGGTCATAGCTTTTCTTCCAAGGAGCAAGCGTCTTCTTATTTCATGCCTGCAGTCACCATCTACAGTGATTTTGGAGCCCAAGAAAATAAAGTCTGTCACTGTTTCCATTGTTTCCCCATCTATTTGCCATAGTGATGGGACCAGATGCCATGATCTTAGTTTTCTGAATGTTGAGTTTTAAGCCAACTATTTCACTCTCCTCTTTCACTTTCATCAAGAGGCTCTTCAGTTCTTCTGCACTTTCTGCCATAAGGGAGGTGTCATCTGCATATCTGAGGTTATTGACATTTCTCCTGGCAATCTTGATTCCATCTTGTGCTTCATCCAGCCAGGCATTTCGCATGATGTACTCTGCAGATAAGTTAACTAAGCAGGGTGCCAGTACACAGTCTTGATGTACTCCTTTCCCAAATTTTAACAAGTCCTTTGTTCCATGTCCAGTTTCATGTTCCATGTTGCTTATTGTCCTGCATACAGATTTCTGAGGAGGCAGGTAAGGTACTGGTACTCCTACCTCTTTAAGAGTATTCTATAGTCTGTTGTGATTTACACAGTCAAGGCTTTAGAGTAGTCAATGAAGCAAAAGTAGATTCTTTTGGAATTTCCTTGCTTTTTCAATGATACAATAGATGTTGGCAATTTGATCTCTGGTTCCTCTACCTTTTCTAAATCCAGCTTGTAAATCAGGAATTTCTCTGTCATGTACTACTGAAGCTGAGCTTGATAGATTTTCAGCATAATACTGCTAGTATGTGAAATGAGTGCAACTGTACAGCAATTTCAACCTTCTTTGGCATTGCCTTTCTTTGGTATTAGAATGAAAACTGACCTTTTCCCTTCCTGCGACCAGTGCAGAATTTTCCAAGTTTGCTGCCATAATGAATGTGGCACTTTAACAGCATCATCCTTTAGGATTTGTAATAACTGATCTGGAATTCCATCACATCCACTAGTTTTGTTCATAGTAATGTTTCCTAAGGCACTTGACGTCACACTCCAGGATGTCTGACTTCACATGAGTGACCACACCATCGTGGTTATCTGGGTCATTAAGAGCTGTTTTTGTACAGTTCTTCTGCGTATTCTTGCCACCATTTCTTAATCTCTTCTGCTTCTGTTACATCCTTGCTTTTTTTTGTCCTTTATTGAGCCTGTCTTTGCATGAAATATTCCCTTGGTGCTTCTAATTTTCTTAAAGTGATTTCTAGTCTTTCTCATTCTATTTTTTCCTCTATTTGTTTTCATTGTTCATTTAAGAAAGCTTTCTGCTATCCAAAAGTCTACAAGCAATAAATTCTGGAGAGGGTGTGGAGAAAAGGGAACCCTCTTACACTGTTGGTGGGAATGCAAACTAGTACAGCCACTATGGAGAACAGTGTGGAGATTTCTTAAAAAACTGGAAATAGAACTGCCATATGACCCAGCAATACCACTTCTGGGCATACACGCCAAGGAAACCAGATCTGAAAGAGACACGTGCACCCCAATGTTCATCACAGCACTGTTTGTAATAGACAGGACATGGAAGCAACCTAGATGCCCATCAGCAGATGAATGGATAAGGAAGCTGTGGTACATATACACCATGGAATATTACTCAGCCATTAAAAAGAATTCATTTGAATCAGTTCTAATGAGATGGATGGAACTGGAGCCCATTATACAGAGTGAAGTAAGCCAGAAGGATAAAGAACATTACAGCATACTAACACATATATATGGAATTTAGAAAGATGGTAATGATAACCCTACATGCAAAACAGAAAAAGAGACACAGACATACAGAGCAGACTTTTGGACTCTGTGGGAGAAGGCGAGGGTGGGATGTTTTGAGAGAACAGCATCGAAACATGTATATTATCAAGGGTGAAACCATCCACCAGCGCAGGTTGGATGCATGAGACAAGTGCTCGGGGCTGGTGTACTGGGAAGACCCAGAGGGATGGGGTGGGGAGGGAGGTGGGACGGGGGATCGGGATGGGCAATACATGTAAATCCAAGGCTGATTCATGTCAATGTATGGCAAAAACCACTACAATATTGTAAAGTAATTAGCCTCCAACTAATAAAAATAAATGGGGAAAAAAAGAAAATTAAAAAAGATGGTAACGATAACCCTATATGCAAAACAGAAAAAGAGACACAGATGTACAGAACAGACTTTTGGACTCTGTGGGAGAAGGCGAAGGTGGGGTATTCTGAGAGAATAACATTGAAACAAGTATAGTATCAAGGGTGAAACAGATCACCAGCCCAGGTTGGATGCATGAGACAAGTGCTCAGGGCTGATGCACTGGGAAGACCCAGAGGGATGGGATTGGGAGGGAGGTGGGAGGGGGAATCGGGATGGGGAACGCATGTAAATCCATGGCTGATTCATGTCAATGTATGGCAAAAACCACAAATAAATAAATAAATAAAATGGAAAGAAAAAAAAGAAGAAGGAGCCATCATTTGGCCACTAATAAATTATAAAAAGACCTCTTACAGGCCTAACATGAACAAACACACAATAGAATGATTTAGGAAGATCAGATAGAACATTTACATCTCAGAAACATGGAGAAATGTAAGTTTCCCCCTAGGAGGTTTTTGTATAAAGTTACTAAGCCAGGTTTTTTTATTTTCTCATCACCTTAGTTAATTACATAATGTATGCAACAACAACAAAAAAAGAGCTACCTGGAAAAAATAACTTTTTTGTGTGATCACCTTTAACTTCCAATTAAGTAAATACTTGCATAATTATAGGCCGGCCAGTCACCTAGGAATTTTCCTCAGGGGACTCTGAGATGAAACTTTATAGGAAGTGCTTCCCATTCTAGCTGGAGAAGTTAGTGTCAGAAGTCTGTGTGCACAAAAAAAAGGAAAAAAACCAAACCAAATCACGTTAGTGAAAAGTCACCGGGAAAAAAAGGAAATGACAGAGATGCCCAGAAATCTAAAACCAAATGGCAGGTCTGTCCCAAATGTCACTTCCAAGTCCCACTAAGCCTGTGACAATTCTCCAAAGTAGCACCTTACAAACAGGGCTCCCCTTCCATAGGGAGAAACCCCCAAAAGGGAACTGCATTAGTTCCCCAAAAGGAAAGCATCAGGAGGCCTCAAGGTGCACCTCGGGGATTTACCAATTGCCAGTGGGTATCATGCCATACTAAATACCCTTTTTCTGATCCTCCAATATTTAGTGTTTCTCAGAGTGGAAGTTCAGGTTGGTGCAGACAAGAGAAGAAAAAAGTGTCCTCAAGGCAAAAGAGACCTTGGCAGCTGCAAAGGGCAAACTCACGCCCATTCTCTTCTACAGCCTGGAGTCCCAGTAGAGTCAGTGGGTTGGGTGTGATCCGGGCACGGCCCTATGGCAGGGAATCTGTGACCTCAGAAAAACCCTTCAACCCTCTGCTCTTTCAAAGGAGGGAGAGATCCTGAGTTTTTGACCCAGCTTTCAACCCCCTGCAGGGCCACCTGCCCATGATCAGATCCTGGTGCATGCTAAGTTGCTTCAGTCGTAGCTGACTCTTTGTGATCCTATGGACTCTAGTCCACCAGGCTTGCCTGTCCATGGGATTCTCCTGGCAAGAACACTGGAGTGAATTGACATTTCCTCCTCCAGGGTATCTTCCCAACTGAGGGATCCAACCTGCGTTCCTTAAGTCCCTTGCATTGGCAGACAGGCTCTTTACCACTAGCACCACCCGGGAAGCTCTCAGATCCTGGAGGAGGCCCCAGAATTGTTGCTGGCCAAAATCTTGGCCTTCTCTGCCCACTGAAGCTGAATTAAAAAATACAGAAATAGAGTTTGGAGGAAAGAGAAAGGTGGCTTTAATTCTCAGCCAGCAGAGAGGGGAGGGATCATGCCTTAAGAACTGTGCCCCCAGGTTACAGGTTTTCGTCTTTTCAGCAATCTGAATATGTCATGCAATGTTTCTGCAGCACTGTGATGTTTTGATTAGTGTAAATTTTTAGTAAGTTTTGAAATCAAAAGTGCAAATCCTCCAACTTTGTTCTTCTTCAGGACTGGTTTGGTTACTCAGAGAACTGTGAATTTCCATTTTAATTTTAGGATGAATTTTTTTTTTCTATTTCTGGGGAAAAATCCTTTGAGGTTTTGATAGAGATGGTATAAATCTGTAGATTACTTTGGGTAGTCCTGACTGACTCTATAACAGTATTGTCTTCCAAGTCACAAACATTTGCTGCTTCTATTAATCTATGTCTTCTTTCTTTCAGCAACTGATTTTCACTGTACAAAAATTTCTCCACCTTTGATAATTGCTAAGCATTTTACTTTATTTGATGCTACTGTAAATACAATTGCTTTTTAATTTCCTTTCAAATAGTTTATTGGTATCATATAGAAATACAAATGATTTTTGCATGAAAACTTCTTGATATTTTGCTGAATTAATTTATTCTAATAGCTTTTTTTTGTGAAATCTTTAGGGTTTTCTACATGTAAGAACCCCCTAATTTTTTTAAACTTCTTTTGTTTTGATATGAGTTTTTTTTTCTTTGTCTTGCCTAATTGATTTCAATATGATCTCTTGTACTATGTGTTGAATAGGAGAGTTGACAATGGGCACCTTTGTCTTATTCCTGATTTTAGAGGAAATACTTTCAGCCTTTTACTACTGTTTGTTGTGAGTTTTTCACATATGGTTTTATTATGCTGAGGCAGTTTCCTTCTATTTCTATTTTGCTGTTTTAATCATGAAAGAGTGTAGAATTTTCTCAAATCCTTTTTAGCACTGACTTAAAAATACAATAACTCATTTGTTTAAAAATTTTATGTCAAAGTTCATAAGGTCTGTAGTTGTTTTTCCCCCATATATCATTTTTCCTAGTTTTAGTATCAAGATAATGCTGATCTTATAGAAAGAATTAGAAAGTGTTCTCTTCTCTTCAATTTTTAGAAGCGTTTGAGAGGGCTGATACTTGTTCTTCCTTAAATGCTCAGTAGTATTTGCCAGTAAAGCTGTTATGTCTAAAGCCTTCTTGTCAGATTTTTAAAAATTACTTTTCAGTCTACTTACTAGTTAAAAGTGCTTTCAGATTTTCTATTTCTTAGGCTTTAGTTTTGGTAGGTTTTATGTTTCTAGTTATTTGTACATTTCTTCCATTTCTTTCATAGGACTTTTTACAGGTCTTTTTACTTCTGTCAGAGAAGGCAATGGCACCCCACTCCAGTACTCTTGCCTGGAAAATCCCATGGACCGAGGAGCCTGGTGGGCTGCAGTCCATGGGGTCAGTAAGAGTTGGACACGACTGAGCAACTTCACTTTCACTTTTCACTTTCATGCATTGGAGAAGGAAATGGCAACCCACTCCAGTGTTCTTGCCTGGAGAATCCCAGGGACGGGGGAGCCTGGTGGGCTGCCGTCTCTATGGGGTCTCACAGAGTCAGACACGACTGAAGTGACTTAGCAGTAGCAGCAGCAGCAATTACTTCTGTAGTAATATTCTCATTTTTATTTTTGATTTTAGTAATTTGAGTCCTCTTTCTTTTTTCAGTTTATTTAGCTAGAGGTTTGTTAATTTTGTTGAACTGTTCAAGTAATTAAATTCTGGTTTCATTGATTTTTCTCTATTGTTTTTCTGTTGTCTATGCATGTATTTCTGCTCTAATCTTTATTACTTCCTTCCTTCTGTTTGTTTTGTGTTTAGTTTACCCTTGTTCTATTTTCTTGAATTATAAATTTAAATTGTGGATTTGGGATTTTTCTTGGTGTTTAACGTAAGTGTTCAAGGCTCTAATTTATCCTGTAGCATTCTTTAACTGGGTCCTTTAAGTTTTGGTATATTTTGTTTTGATTTTAATTCACCTCTAAGTATTTTTCAACATCTTCCATGATTTCTTCTTTTATCCATCATTTGAAAGAGTGTATTGTTTAATTTCCAAAAATTAGTGAATTTTTCCATTTTACTCTTGCAAAAGTAAACTACTTTGAGTTCTAAATTTATCTCCTTGTGGTTGAGAAGGTAAAATCATGGCTGTCATTTTGAATCTATGGAAATAATTCATGGCTTAATATGTTTTCTATTATGGAAAATGTCCCATGTGAATATTAAAACAATATCTATGCTGTTGTGTGTGTGTCTGTAAATCTGTTAAACCTAGAATGTTCTGTATATGTCTGTTAAATCTAGTTGACTCGTGGTGTTTTAATAGCCTCTATTTCTTTACTTACATTCCACCTCATCGTTCTATCCATTAACGAGTGCAATACTGTAGTATTGCAATATAATACTATTATTATAGAGCTGTTTATTTCTCCCTTCAATTTTGTCAGTTTTGCTTTTAATATATTTTATGGTCTGTTGTTAGGTGATAGCTATTTATAATTATTACATTTTTTGCTTCACTGAAACCCTTATAAATATATCATGTCCTTTGTATTTTGTAATCTTTTTTATATCTTAAGTCTGTTTTGTCTGATACAAGCATAACTACCCTGCTATTTTGTGTCGTGTTCTGTGCACAGGTTGGAAAAGAATTTCCAGACGTGAGACAGAATGAGAGGGAAATAAAGTTTATTAGATTGGGAGACGCTGTTAGAACAGTGGGCCAGCTCAAGGGAGAACCGACATTGAACCGGGGTCTTTAGTCCACTTTTATACCGAGGGTACAAGGAATGGGATAAGGGTCTTGTGAGACATTTGCTGATTGGATGAGGCATGTATACTGGGTGGGGAGAAGAGTAAGGCAAATACCTTCTCCCTATGGGGAGATAGGAGGGGAGATAGGTTATACTGATCAGAAGGACTTAAAATCCGCTAATAGTTACAACATGGGGGAGGGAAGGATGATAAGGGTCTGGTTTTTCCATTCTTCCCAGACCTTCCTTGGTTTTATCTGCTCTTTCTTGGGTCACCACATTTTGGTTACTATTTGCATGGAATGTCTTTTTTCCATCCTTTCACTCTAGTATTTGTGTCCTGGATTTAAAGTGAGTCTCTTATAACAAAACAACATATAATTAGATCGTGATTTTTAACCATTTTGCCAATCTCTGTCTTTGGATTGGAAAGTTTAATTTATACATTTAAAGTAATTGTTGGTAAGACATGACTTATTTCTGACATTTTGCTGTTAGTTTTCTATATGCCTTATTGCTTTTTTGTTCTTCCTTTTTTGTTTAATTTATACATTTAAAGTAATTATTGGTAAGACATGACTTATTTCTGACATTTTGTTGTTAGTTTTCTATATGCCTTATTGCTTTTTTGTCCTTCCTTTTTTGTTCTTTGTACTTCCTACATTATGTTCTTCTCTTGTGTTAAGTCGCTTATTTTTTGCAGTAACATAGTTAAATTCCTTTCTTATATCCTTTTGTGCATATTCTATAGCTATTTTTCAGGCTTCCCTGGTGGCTCAGATGATAAAGCGTCTGCCCGCAATGCGGGAGACCCAGACTGATCCCTGTGTCAGGAAGATCCCCTGGAGAAGGAAATGGCAACCCACTCCGGTACCCTTGCCTGGAAAATTCCATGGACGGAGGAGCCTGGTAGGTTACAGTCCCTGGGGTTGCAAAGAGTCGGACACGACTGAGCGACTTCACTCACTCACATAGCTATTTTTCATTGTGGTTACTGTGTTGATTATATTTAACATCTAAAGTTATAACCCTAATTGTATTTATAGCAGCATAACTTCAATAACAATTATTTTGCTTCTTTATAGTTCTGTCTCTACCCATTTTTTGCTGATGTCACAAAATTATATCTTTATACATTGTGTGAACAATGAATTAGTCTTTCATGTGTGTGCATGCTAAGTTGCTTCAGTTGTGTCTGACTCTTTTCGACCCCATGGACTGTAGCCCACCAGGCTCCTCTATCCATGGAATTGCCCAGGCAAGAATACTGGAGTGGGTTGCCATGCCCTTCTTCAGGGGATCATTCCAACCCAGAGTCTTTTATAATGATATGTAGAAAATAAAATGTGAATTTACAAAACAAAGTTTTGTAATTATAGTTATAATTACTATTAGACTAGTAATTTAAAAATATATTAATCTCTTAAATCATGTAGAAAAAAATGAGTTATAAATTTGTGTTATATTAACTATTATCAATAGTAATTGCTCATATATTTACATTAATTGAAATATTTATTCTTTCGTATTGCCTTGAGTTACACCCTGGTGTCCTTTAATTTTACCCTTCAAAACTCCCTGTAGCATTTCTTGGAGGGCAGATCTAACAGTAACAAATTCCCTCAGTCTTTATTAATCTGTGAATGCCTTAATTTCTCCCTTACTTTTGAAAGGCAGTTTTGCCAGATATAGGATTTCTGTTGACAGTTTTTTTTAAAGCACTTTGAGTACTTTTGGCCCACTGCCTTCTGACCGCCAAAATTTCTGATGGGAAATATGCTCATGATCTTATCGAAGATTCCATGTATATGATTGGTCTCATTTCTATTACAGGTTTCAAGATTCTTTTTTTGTCTATGGTTTTGGAAACCTTGATTTTAATGTGTCTTGGTGTGGTTCTCTTTGAATTCATCTCCTTTGAATCTTTGATCTTCTTGGATGTTTGTATTCAAATGTGAGAAGTTTTAGTATCATTTATCCAAATATTCTCTCTGTCCTTTTCTTACTCTCTTCTTCAGGACACCTACAGTGCATATGTTCATCCACTTAATGGCTTCAAATGTCCCTTAGGCTCAATCTACTGTTCTTTAATTCTTTTTGCTTTCTTTTCCATGTTCCATTGTCTTATCTTTGTCTGCTGATTATTCTGCCTACTCTAATCTGCCTTTGAATCCTTTTAGTGAATTTTTCATTTCAATTAGTTGTTGCACTTAACAAATCCAAAATTTATTTTAGTTTCTCTTTATAGTTTCTGTCTCTTTATTGTACTTCCATTTTGTTCATAAATAATTTTCTTGACTTTCTCCACATCTTTTTTTAATTCATTGAACTCCTATAAGATAGTCACTTTAAAGTATCTGTCTAGAAGATTTACATCAGTTGTTTTTTTTTGTTTGTTTGTTTGTTTTTAGGGGTAGTGCCTGGTTATTTATTTTTAGTTGGCTCATGCTTTCTTGTTGGTCTGTACCTCTACAATCAGAAGCAGCAATAAGCAATTAGAGCACAGATGCCCTTTATTTGGAGGACAGGATCTTGTTTGCTCATCCTATCTCCCCCTAGCTGTGTAAAAGCTGCTTCAAGAACGTATGCACAAATGTGACTTGGTGTGGGGATGGAGGATGGTAGATGCTAGTATGCTAACAACTGAAATTGACTGCAATTAACCACAATTTACAGTCCAAATCTTCCCCTAGGAATTTGCAAGCTTTCAGTAGACTACAGAGTCCCAAAATAGTTTTATTAGACAGAGATAAATTCTTGGTGCTCCCTACTCAGCTATCTTCCCAGAATCCTTTGAATCTGATTTTTACAAATATGTTATTATGTTAATAGTTTAATCATTGACTTAAACTCGTTTGTTACTCTGTTGTTTAAAGTGGCCTATATCCCATAGGTTCAAAATATTTTGCAAGGTAAATTGAGCTTTTCAGCTCATGAATTAAGGATGTAGTCTTAGAAATTCATTTTGAAATATGAAAAATATTGAAGTTTCTAAAATATTTGCTTTAGTATTGATTTTTTAATTTAATTCCATGCTGTCACATATTTTCTCTGAATATTATAAAATTTTTATAATATGTTCAGACTTCTTTCATGACTAATATATGACTGAAAGAAGAGCCAGGATCCCAATTCTGCTCATTAGATGATTCTCACAAACTAATATTGCATATAACAGAGAGATGGAGGACCCCACTTATAGTCCATTTATCATCACTACCAAAAAGTAGGATATCACTGAGTCTAGCCTAGGTATAACTGCCCAGGCTCTCCTTCTATGGCAGTCTTTGATTATGAAATCCTGAAATCTCTTGGGGCTAAACTAATAAAGATTTATTAGAGAAAATAAGATACCAAAGTTCACAAATAGCCATCCAGTTATCAACACTGGACATCACAATTGATTTAGATCTCTTTTACTTTTTAGGGTTGTCAAAGTTTTAATTTTAATACATGACAATAGCTTATAACAGCAATGACTCTGTAATCACTGAGAAAGAAATTATTTACTAAAACTCTGGCTTATAACCTTCTTAGAGGCATGGGCTGGAAAGTGTCAGGTCTTCTATGTTATTTGTGTATACTATATGCTCAGTGAGATATAGTTGACTTATGTCCATTGTTGTTCTTTTATTTTAGGTAAGATCAAAAATTGGTTACTGCCCACAGTTTGATGCCTTACTGGATTACATGACTGCTCGAGAAATAATGATCATGTATGCCAGATTGTGGGGGATTCCTGAGACCAAAATTAACAATTATATAAAGAAGTCAATGCAAGCACTGAATCTGGAATCCTATGCTGACAAGTATATTTACACTTACAGGTGAGATATCATACTGATGCTCTCATTTCAGCTAGGAGCCTTCCACTGATTCAGTGCCACAATCTAGCCAGAGTTCCACTGACAAACAGAAGCAATGACTGGGAAATAATCTAATGCCTTGCCAGTACTGGGATATCAGCAATAAAGCAGACCTAATTAGTATCACAATTTTCCCTTGCAGAGATGAAACACAATCCTGGTTCAATTGCAAATGTAGTCATTGAATTATAAATGAAAACATCTCTCTCCCTTATTCTCTGTTCTTTGTCTCTCAAGGACCATGTAAAATTCTTTGTATTGGCCTGGTAAATATATTGTTTATATGTCTGGGAATCTAAAGGAACTCTGGTAGACAAAAGTCACCTTTCTACATTTCAAATGAAAATGACTTGATTTATATATTTGCATTTGGATCTGATGCCTTGGTTTGCATGCATGTGTGTTCCACTCGTTGTTACCCTATTGACTGTAGCCCACCAGACTCCTCTGTCAATGAGGTTCTTCAGGCGAGAATACTGGAGTGGGTTGCCATGTCCTGCTCCAAGGGATCTTCCCAACCCAGGGATCAAACTCATGTCTCTTAAATCTTTTGCATTGGCAAGCAGTTCTTTATCACTAGTGCCACATGGGAAGTGCAATGCCTTGGTTGAATGATATGCAATCAGCATTTTTAATATCTTGAATGTTTCCTATGACTCAGCATTTTGGAAATAATTTAATTGTTTCCTGTAAATAATGGATATATATTAAATATATGTTTTTAATGTATTAAACTGCTGTCGCATATACCCATCTCTGTTTCTGCTTTCTCTCTCCTTCCTTAACTATGAAGTGGAGGAAACAAGCGTAGACTGAGTACTGCTATTGCCCTCATGGGAAACCCCTCAGTCATCTTCCTGGATGAGCCATCAACTGGTATGGACCCAGTAGCCCGGCGCCTTCTCTGGAATGCAGTGACACAGACACGTGAAAGTGGCAAAGCAATCATCATAACATCTCACAGGTGCGGCTGACTAGGAGGCTTGGTTAAGGGTTAGAAGAGTTATAATGGTATGACCTATGGGAAGGAGTTTTCATTGAGATGAGAAGGCAGGAAGTTCAGGAACTGTTCCATTTGAGGATCTGGTCTTTTACTACTTTTTAAAAAATTAAAGTGCAGTTGATTTACAATATTATATTAGTTTCAAGTGTGCAACTTAGTGATTCAATATTTTTATAGATTATACTCCATTTGAAGTTATTAAAAATATTGGCTGTATTCCATGTGCTGTACGTTATATCCTGTAGATGATCTTACTACTTTGAATTTTAAAATATCTCCATTTGCCATGATGTTGATGAGGGGCAGATGAAACTTCCTTTTTCAAAGAGGGTCACAAAATACTGGATATTTAAACTATAGAATATCTTCTGATAGAGATGTTTTAAAGCTTCACATCATTTTGGTGTTTTGTTCTACTAGTATGGAGGAATGCGATGCTCTTTGTACTAAGTTGGCCATCATGGTGAAGGGAAAGTTCATGTGCCTGGGCAGCCCTCAGCATCTCAAGAACAAATTTGGCAATGTTTACATCCTAAAAGTCAAGATCAATACTGATGAAAAAGAGAACAAATTAGAGGATTTTAAAACTTTTATGGAAACAACTTTCCCAGGTAAACTTGGTTGGTTGGGTTAGCTTTGATATAGATGTGTTAAATCATATTTATTGTTCTCACCATCCATGTGCTGCATATCTCCAGTAACTATTTCTTGTGAATTATTGATATTAATTGCCCTTCCATGTTGAATTATTTTTGGAATGCTTGTTCTTTTAAACTTTTTATGTTTGGTTTTGCTAAGAAGTTTGCACAAAGAACAGAAGTATTCACCAATATCTTAGTGTATATTAACTAGTAAGGTAGTTGTGACATTAGAACTGTCCATATGACCTATATACCTAAAATCATGTTTGAACATAATTCTCAATTTTTAGTAAATATAATCTGTATTAGTCCACTAGGGCTGCTATAATAAGATACCACAGACTGACTGGCATAATGGCAGAAATTTATTTTCTCACAGTTCTGAGATTAGAAGTTCAGTATCAAGATTTCAGGAGATCTGGTTTCTCCTGAGACCTCTCTTTTTGGCCCACAGATGGCCTCCTTCTCTCACTGTGTCATCAGACAGGTTTTTTTTTTTTCTGTGTGTATCCATGCCTGGTGTCTCTTACTCTTCTTATAAAGACATCAGCCATAGTGGATCCAGGTACCACCCTTATGACCTCATTTATCATTAATTACTTCCTTAAAGGACATATGACCAAACACAATCAACTGGGGTTAGGGCTTCAGCAAATGAATTTGGTGGGGGTGGAAGTGGGGGGTGGGAAATGACACAATTCTTTCCCTAATATCACTCATGAAAAGTTTTAAGGTTTTTTTTACCTCACACTGAAAAATATAGCTATGGTCTTTTGCTGTCCCAATCAAGATATGAAACTGAAATTCAAACAAGAACCACTAAACTTTTTTCTCTTTGCAAGACTAGCACTTCTTCATGCTATATTCAATAAACATTTCTTTGACTATATGGTACAATGCCAGAGACAGCAATTATTTCTTTCTATCTCTTATCTTTCCTTCCTAAATATGAAGAAGAAACATGATAAGACTTTTATTAATTCTGCTTTTTCATCTTAGTTTCCATTCTGCTATGCTGAGCAAGATATCACAGACATCCCCATTGTGTGTCAGGCTGAGGAGTTGGAAGTTTATCTTCCAAGCAATAGAAAATAGCCTGATTATACAGTAAGAATGGAGAGCAGAAAAAAAAAAAAGAATGGAGAGCAGAAAATAAAAAGAAATAGAAGATAGAGCAGATCTGGGGAACAGATGTATGGGAAATAGAATTACCTCAGTGTTGTTATTAATAGTCTATTAAGAAGTTTAATACTCATTTATGCATTCATTCAGCAAATATTTCTGAGATATAGTGCCTAAATCACTACAAAGAAAAGCTGTGAACAGAAAGTCTCATTTACTGTATGCTGTCCTAGAAATTTTCTCTAAGACAAGTCTTAAAGAAGAGACACTAAACATCAGAGACCTATCCTTGAGGATGTGGACACAAAAACTTTAATAGAAATGTGGTTTGAGGAACATTTTCAACTGAAGGTGGCTGTTCCTTATGTTATTATACTTGCATCCACCTGTGCCATGAGATAAATAAAATATTTAAATCAATGATATTCACATTATACCTGCCAGCAGTTGAATGGAAAAGAAGTTATGGAATAATCGTATACCAGATTACCACTGTGAAGAAGCGGAGATGAATGAATAACTATATGTAACAGCATGAGTCAAACTTATAATATTGAGAGTGATATAAAGATGGCAACGTAGGTCATTCCCAACATCAGTTGGGAAGATCATATTCATAAGACCAACTAGTAACTATCTGTAGACAAGATACCATTATGAAAATCCCAGAACCTGGTGGTAAGGTTGAAGCAACCTCCTGGGCAATAGAAACCAAGAGAGATATGAGAAGAGTAAGAGGAGGAGCTATACAGTGACTGTATCAACCCTCCCTTAGACCTGCAGTTTCTCCACTTGGGAACAGAGAGTCAGTGGTGTTCATCAGGTCCCCCAGTTGCAGAACGCTTCTTTGGAGGCCCACTTGGGTCTTAACTCTCAAGAATCACTGGGTGAACCTGTGAGACTTTACCACTTGAGACTATATAAAGACAGAGAAGAGGGCCAGTGCTTCAAGCACTGAGCATTCAGATCTTAGCAAAACCACATTCTTCCTTGCAACAGCATTGGAGTAGAGTTCCAGGCCAATGGCTCTGCTCATCTGCAAAGCTGAACTGGTGGCCATGTCTGGTGTGAGAGCTTGGAGGGTACTTCCACCAGATTTGAGTCCCTAGCCAATTAGCTGTATCAGGTGTAGAGTCATTCTATAGCCCTGCTGACTAGAGAAGTAGAGTCAAAGCCCCTGACCATCTGCTGAGTATAGCCTCTAGTTTCCTCTAACCAGTAAGCCTGGCCAGAAAATTTAGGAAGAACCATGAAACCAACCTATAGCTGCACTTCAGCCTTATCTGACCAAAGAGCTCAAAGGGCAGGTCTGCCTGATTTGGGTCCCCAGCCAACAAACCCTATCAGCTATGGAGCCTGTTCCATGGCCCTGTCTAGGAAGAGAAGCAAATTCACAGCTCTACCCAACTTCTGAGTATAGCTTCCAACCCACCTGACCAAAAAGCCTGGCCAGTGAATTTGAGCATCTGTTAAGCCCATTCTACAGACATGCCTGGTTGGGAGCCAAACCAACAGTCTTGCCCAACTGTTAAGTATAGCCTCTGGCCATACATCACCAGGATGGCCTTGGATGGCCTTGGAATCTAGCCTATGATATTGCCCACCTGCAGAGCCCAGAATTATAGCTTTGCTCAATTGCAGAACACAGCATATGGATTTGCTCGTGTAAAAAATCCAGTCAGTGACTCTGCCCATTCATGGAGCATAGCCTGGGGCCTGACTTGAAGACAGAGCCCAGACAGTGACCCTGTCTGACCACAGAGTATGGTCTCCAGCCCATACAACTGTGGAATATAACTGGCGGCCCTCTTCAAAGTAGCCCAGCCTGTAACCTTAGCCAGCAATGAAGCACAACCAACAGCCTACTAGACTGTGAAGGCTAGCCTGCAGTCCTACCCAACTTTGAGTGCAGTTAACTTTCCAGTATAATCATGAGCACAGCCTGAGGCCTCATCTAAAGATAAAGCCCTGTCTGTGGTCCCACCTGAACATAGAGACCAGAAATTGGCACCATCCAGTCAAGGAGCACAATATGAACCCCTTCCCCAAGAGCAATTGTGTCCAGCCTTGCCCAATCATGGAGTCAAAGAGTGGTCTTACCCTTCCTGGGAGCATAGCCTGTACCTCAACAGGTCAGAGGTGATTATAGATCTCAGTTAATGTCACCACTAGACTGTGAAGTGGTAGTCTGTAGTCATGAGTCTTGCCCATCCAGGGAGCCTATCCAGCCACTATGCTTGAACAGCTCAGCTGGAAGGTCAGTTCAGCCACAGAAATCAGACAACAGCCCTGCCCACCCACCCACCTTCAACCTCAGATCACAAGCAGTGTACTTGCCCAAGCCAAGACTCTGTTAGCAAGACTGCCTGCCCCTGGACGCTGCCACACAAACAGTCCAAACCTCTAGCGGAGCTGATGAGTGAAGGTGTGTTCCTGCTGAAGTGAGTCCGTAAACTCAACAAGAGGAGACTACTTATCAAAAGTGGATACAAACTCAAGGAATCAAGGACCACAGAGAGTCAGGTATACATAACACTACCCAAAGAAACTAATGAAACTCCTTAAAGAAATGGAGATCTGTGGGCTGTCTGACAAGGAATTTAGAACAATCCTTTTAAAGATATTTAAAGAACTACATGAACACACAGAAAGACAACCAAGTGAAATTAGTTGTACAATGCAAAAAGAAAATGAAAAATACAATAACAACAACAAAAAAACAGGCACCATAAAAAAGCCCAAACAGAAATCCTAGAACTGAAAATATGACTAAACTGAAAAATTCAGCAGATTCAACCAATCAGAAGAAAGAATTAGTGAACTATGAGATAGGTCATTTGAAATTATCCAATCAGAGATGCAAAAAGAATGAAGAGTGATTAAAAGATGAAGAAAGCTGACAAAATTTACAGGGCACCATAACAGAAACAATTTATATTTTATGGAAATCCCAGAAGGAGAAGAGAAAAGGACTGAAGGTCTATTTAAAGAAATAATAGCTGAAAAGTTCCCAAACTTTGGGAGGGATATGGATTTTCAGGTTCATGAAACCCAAAGAACTCCAAATAGTTGAACTAGAAAAGGGCTAAAGCATACTGTAATAAATTTGTCAAAAGTCAAAGGTAAAAAGCATGAGAAAAGTAATTTGTCAAACAAGGGAACCCCATAAACCTATCAGCAGAAAATTTTCAAGCCAAGAGAAACTGAAAATATATATTCAACATATTGAAAGAAAAAATGTCAACCAACAATAATATAACTGGAAGAGCTATCCTTCAGATGAAGCCCAGGAAAAGATGAAGCCCATTTAAAGTTTATTAAACTCTCCAATCAAAAGACAGACATTAGTCAAATGGATAAAAACACATGGACCCATAAATTGTGTCCATTATAGTTAGCTGGAGTCCCAAACTCTCTGAATATGGAGGAAGTCATTTTCTTCTTTCCTTTCATTAAGAAAATGTTTTCCAGAGGCCTCACAATGAACCCAGTCCAGTTTAAGTTGGACCTAGTCTGACTCTGAACCCAGTTTGGTTGTAGACAGAGAGCTAATGATGTTTAAGTCAGACCCAGTCCAACTCCATACCCAGTCAGGTTAAAACAACAACAACAACAAAAAAAAAAACAACCCTCAAATCAAGTTACAGAGCTCTTGACAGAAAAGCTAGGAGCTCAGGTATCCAAGAGGGACTTACTTAAGACCTTCAGGGGCAGTGAGAAAGTAGTGAAAACAAAGGGCTCAGTGAGAACCTACATCTGGTTGCACTTTGCTCATTGGGCATCCTTTTGGATCCCACTTTACTTCTCTGGTGGCTCAGAGAGTAAAGAATCTGCCTGCAATGCAGGAGACCCAGACTGATCCCTGTGTCAGAAAGATCCCCTGGAGAAGGGAATGGCAACTCATTCCAGTATTCTTGCCTGGAGAATTCCATGGATAGAGGAGCCCCGCAGGCTACAATTTGAGGGATCACAAAGAATCAGACATGTCTGAGCAACTAACATTTTCACTTTTTTCACTTTCACTTTGATGTCAGAACTACTCATCTGATGCGTATCAAAAATTTTCAAGAGTTTATCAGAGTGTACATTGATTCTAATTGGGCATCACCAAACCAAAGGTGGTTAGGTGGTCTCCACAGACAGGAATTAGGGGAGAGATGTTTATAGAGAAGACATGGGAAAAAGTAAGGAGATATTTGATTTGCTAGATCTTAAGCAGTCGCCTTGTTTGGGGAAACGTAGTTGGCTCTTTGTGATTGGCTGTTCTTAGAGTCAATTTCCTGAGATTCAAGTACTTTTGCTCTGGCTTAGGTTTTTATTTCCTTACATAGACTGTCAAGGGATTAGAGCCACCTCAGTCTAATGACTTCCTAGTTTGATTATATTAACATATTTTAAAATATTTAAAATCTCAATTAATTTGCTGTTGCTGCTGCTAAGTCGCTTCAGTCGTGTCTGATTCTGTGCGACCCCATAGACGGCAGCCCACCAGGCTCCTCTAAATTGTAATAATTTACAAAATACTATGATAAGCATAAACAAATATGTTTGTTCTAAATCTGGAAAGTATACCACTTCTTCTCCCAACTTGCACCAGAGGATTCTTATTCACTTGAAAAAGAACATACAGCCTGACTTTGTTGGTTTATATGTATGATTTCCTCTTTAACCTAGCATAGGATCATGAGAATAGCAAGAAAGCCTCTTCTCAAAAAAAAAAAAAAAAAGAAAGAAAGAAAGAAAGCCTCTCCTCTCTTCCCCAGGAAACACGCTGTACATTCATACATGTTCATAAAGCCAGAATGAAAATCCCACCCATTTATATTCTCAGCCCTATGTTTAGGAATTACATTTTACAGCATTAGAATTTTAGAAGGCTCAAGTTTCATCCTTTAGACATGTGAGTTGACAACATTTTGTGCCTGTAAGTCTGTCCTCAATAATTCCTATAAACCCATAGAACAAAGCTGACTACACCAGGAATAAATCTGCTGAAGAAATTAACTGTATCATGTATACTAAAGAGGTAGACTTTTGGATTATACGCCTTTTTTACTAGCCATATCTATTTACCCCTCTGTTACACATATAATTAAGCTGATGTATCAGTATTTTGACATTTAAAAAGCAATATGCAAAATTATGTATCTAATCCTATCTTTTCTTTCTTAGGTAGTGAATTAAAAGATGAGAATCAAGGGATCATTAACTACTATGTTCCCAGCAAGAACAATAGCTGGGGAGAGGTGAATGTAGAAACCATGCCCATCTAATATTATTATGTTAAGAGAGCACTAAAGCATTTGGGATTTAGTCTTATGAAATGGGCTATAAGAGGAGCAGAGACTTTAGGTTACTTTCAATAGTCCAAGGAATTAGTTTTAATTAAGTCAGATTTCCACCTTTAAGTCCCACTTTTTGTCTATATCCATCAAGAGAATGGGGACAGAGACCTGCTTCTTCTCAAATACTCATCCCCACCTTTTGTATCTTTTGTCCTCCACCATTAACTTGACAGCAGCTGGAGGAAGTGTAGGAGAGGCTCATCTGGGTGGTGGGCTGGAAAGCAGGACTGCAATGCTAACTGTACTTTATGTTGTTGCTGTTAAAGATGTTTGGTATTTTGGAGGAAGCTAAAGAAGAATTCAATTTAGAAGACTATTCCATCAGTCAGATAACTCTGGAAGAAGTCTTCCTGACTTTTGCGGGCCAGCAGAACCCAGAAGCTGAGAATAAAGCATCTTGAGACTCACTTGCAACTAGTGATCTTACGCGTTCCTTAGACTACTCTCTACTATACTTGGATACAGAGAAGGGCATCCCTGTGAGTGTATATCTTGGTATAAATATATTTATGTAATAAAGAGTCCTTCAAAGGAAACATATGTTCCTTCTTCATAGTGGCTTGTGATTCCAGCATGTGCAAATTTTAGTGAAATTTCTATTTTCTCTCCTAGAAATATGAAACAACATCATTTATCAGAGTGGGGACAAGGGCTTTGTCCTGAGTATTTTGAATATCTGAAAAGAAACATTCAGAAATGATGGAACTCTCAGAATGGTACAGCCTAGAGAGCAATGACTTTACATTTTAGCAGTTGAGTTATAGATAAGAAGAATATAAAGCCTGGAACAAAAATTACCTTTTTCATAGATAAACACACACACAAATAGACACACCAATTTTTTGCCAAAAGAGTCCATTTAAATTAATATCAAAGTTTATAGGGATAAATTGTGTATTTCCAAAACTCATGCCAACATTCTACATCTGTAAAAGGATATTTGTACTAAGGGGCTTTCCAGGTTGCCCTAGAGATAAAGAACCTCCCAAAAAATCCCTTGGAGGAAGGTACAGCAACCCACTTCAGTATTCATGCCTGGAGAATCCTGTGGACAGAGGACCCTTGTGGGCTATGGTCCATAGTGTCGCAAAGAGTGGAACACGACTGAAGGGACTGAGGACTCATATATTCATTTGCACTAAGAACATTTTGAGTTCAAGAAAGGAAGCAGACCATTCTTTAAAAAGTGTCCTTTCTTTTCTATTCTTGGCATAGCTCTTATTAAGAAAGAAAGAAGGAGAAATGAGTTGTAGAGAGAGGGAGATAGCATATTCTAATTCATGTTTAGGCAGTTGGAGTTCCCCCATAAGCAACGTGAGAAATCTAATCACTTCTGCAGAATCACAGGCAGATGAATAGACAAGTAGGATGATCCTCCTCAAACTGCAAGATAAATTCAGTGAAGCTGTTCTATTGCAGGGTGCATGGAGGTGCAGGGCTTTTTTTTTTTTTTTTTAGTCTTCAGTTGAATTTGTGACTGTATTGTTTCTGTTTTACATTTTGGTTTTTTGACCTCAGGCATGTGGGATCTTAGCTCCCAGACCAGTGATCAAACTTGAACCCCCTGTACTGGAAGGTGAAGTCTTAACCACTTGACTGCCAGGGAAGTCCCCCAGGTATAGGTTTTTATATCCTCAATTAGATATTGTAATTAATATCTAGAAGCTATTCTCTGTACTGTTTTTAAAATTGATAGAACTTTCTCTGGGTTTCATTCCAATACCTGCCATCAATCTCTGACAAGTGACTTCAGTAATTACAAAATTTGTTTCCCAGACTGGCCATCTTTAGAAGAGAAAGGGAATTCATTGTTTTAACCTTTTACTTACATCTTGGCTTCAAGTTGGCTTCACTAATGACTCTTTAAAATATTCTTCTAGTCTAATAGGAAGAGAGAGGCTTTATCACCTATCCTATCTCTTCATCCTTCAACAAGAAGCAAACAAACAAACAAAAAATGTGTCAGTTCCTCTACTAAGCACTTTACATACATTGGATCATTTAATCCCATGATACCCTCTGAGATAGGAAGTGCTATTATTGTCCTCATTGGGAGGTTCAGAAGGGTTATCAGTGTCCCTAGTAAGAATCAGGAAACCACGCAACAATTTGAACAGGGATAATTAAAAGAATCATTAACCATAATGGGGATTAGCTATAAGGAAATAAAGAGAACCCCCGACTCTGTCCTATGGCTAAGGTAAAATGTTCTGTGTGCTTAGTTGGTGAGTCATATCTGACTCTTTGCAACCCCAAGGACTGTAGCCCGCCAGCCTCCTCTGTCCATGGGATTCTCCAGGCAAGAATACTAGAGTGGGTTGCCATGCCCTCCTCCAGGGGATCTTCCCAACCCAGGGATCAAACCCAGGTCTCCCACATTGTGGGCAAATTATTTACCATCTGAGCTACCAAGGAAGCATAAGAGATCCTGGAGTCGGTAGCCTATCCCTTCTCCAGGGGAACTTCTCAACTCAGGAATCCAACTAGGGTCTCCTGCATTGCAGGCAGATTCTTTATCCATCTGAACCACCAGGGAAGCTCAAGCATAAAACAAACTTGGAAAATGGTTCCTCCTCCCCAAGGAAAGGTTTAGTTGTGGCTCAACTGATCTGGTGAGGAAGTTCGCTGTCCCTGGACCAGAACTATTCCACACCTGCTTAGCAAGCAGGAATTACTGCTCCCAGTACAGGCAGCTGAGGCTGGCCAACAGGAACCATGGCTAGATCTGGCAAGCAGGAAACTCTCCTCTGGGTTGCTGGCGGGCTGGTGCTCAGAAGGGTAACCTCCGTGAATCGCTGGGAATTCACACTTAATACCATGGCTGTGGTGGGGTGGGGTGAGTGTCACGAAATGTCCTCCACATCCACTGCTGGCAGCGACAAGGTAAGGGCAAGAAGAATCTAAGAGAAAACAATCATGAATAGAAGTCCCTTCTCCTGCAGTATTTCTCCAGCGCCCTCTCCTGACAAAGTTAACCTGTCAATTCAAGAACCCAGATCTATTTGGCACTTGAGAGGCAGTAAATTGATACCTGGCACCACAGGAGAGAGACAGAGGATTTGCCCTCCAACAGTCAGAATTCAAAACCTATGACTCGCTATGCTACACTGGAGCTGGGCATTCAGGTAGGGTCAGCCAAAGAAGCAAGCATGAGTGAAACGAGGGAGCAGAAGAAAGGTTTTGAGGTGGGGTAAACCCAACGCCTAGAGGGTCAGGGCATAGTTGAATGTGCAGAAGGTGGAGGGGAGGGCTGGGCTGGGCTGGGCTGTGCACTCTGGAAAAAGGGCCCCTTGGCGGCCTGTCCTGCACCCGCTGCACGATGTTGCAGACTGGGGTGCTTTTGGGTGGCCAACCCCGGGGGGTTTAGGACTTTGCGCCTGTGCCTTGCCTCTGGAAATTACCAGTTTAACCCACAGAGCCAGGGGTGGCAGGGGACGGTCAGCGACAGACTCTCCTTAACCTCCCTGCCTTAAGCCACCGGTTACGCTGAGGGTGACTTTGATGAGGGAGCGGGGAGCCCGCGAGTTACAAGGTTGTGGGCCTGTCCAGTAGGGTCCAGAGGCGAGGAACCTGGAAGAGCAAGCGAAAGGGTGCAGAGATAGGGCCTTCAGGGTCTGGGAGGTGTGCGCGAGACTTTGGGGGGACAGGGTGCAGTGCTCAGAGAGTGGAGGAAGGGGAAGGCTGGCGGGTGCTGGGGAGGTGGACAGATCAAGGGGGTCGCTCTCCGGCTGCGGGTCTGGACGAGCTGGGGTCTAGGGTGTGTGGGGGCTTGCACTGGGAAGGAGCGGGGACAGCACACACAGGGTCCTCGGATCAGCCAGGTCCTCAACCAGCAGTGGCAACGAGCCTGAGCCAGGGAGGTTGCCGAGGGCGTTGAGAGGAGGTTCTGCAGATTCAGCTTGCATCCGGGTGTGGCAGAGATGCTTCTGAGTTCTAAGCGGTGAGTGCCCAGGACCTCCCTCTCTTTCTTTCCCTCTCCAAGTCCCATCGCTTGGGCGAAGCTGCCCAGGTACCCCACCCCCACCCCCACCCTCACCCTGAGCCCAACAAAAACACAACAGACAAGCACCCAAAGTAAAAGACTTTCTCGTACCCTCCAAACACACACAAGAGCTCACCAAGACAAATTAAACAAAAACATACTCAGAAATTTTCTTTTGGTTGTGCTAAGTATTTGAAAGAAAAGGCTTTGGAAGCAAATGTTTTGGTGCCAATCTGGACTAATCCAAAATTTATTTGCAGATTGTTTTAGTCAGTTGGTGTTGCTGTAATAGAATAACATAGACTGGGGAACTTCTGAACAACAGAAATTTATTTATCACAGTTATGAATGCTCAAGACTCAGTGAAGATCCTTGTCTGGTGAGCGCCCAGGTCCTAGACAAGGTGTCTGCTTGATGCATCCTCACATGGTTGGAGGGGCCTGTTTCATAAAAGCACTAATCCAGATTTCCCACCTCCTGATGGGATCACAGTGGGGTCAGGATTTCAACATAAGAGTGTTGGGAGTACACAAACATTCAGTTTACATAATAACCTAAGGAAAATTATTTGATTTTTGTAGGCATCAGTTTCCTCATCTATAGGAGAAAGGATACTACTTGTACCCATCTTAGAGGGTTATTATAATAAATTGCCAGAACATACTTCAGTAAACAGCAGAAAGGAGAGTGGGAGTTAAATATAGTGGGAATTCCTAATAATGTACTTTGACAGCCTTGAGAAATTTCACAGAAATTGCACCTGGAAAAACAGCACCTATTAAGAGACTGTGTTTTTCTTGAGAATAATCTCTTGAGAATAATATTACAAACCCCAAAGCCAGACCCAGAAGGGAGTATGACTGGGATCATGAAATCATGGACCTTGGAATGCCATGTCGGCATCAGGAATAAACGCTGCCTGCATACTTGGTGATTGTCCCCAAGACTAGCCTAAAAGGGAATGGCCTGGGGTAAAAACAAGGACTATGTCAGTGTAGTGTATTGGGAAAGATAAGATCAAAAAAGTCTTGTAGTCTACAATCAGGAGTAAAAGCTGGACTCAGAGTGGACTCTGCACCTCAGTCCTTTAGAGGCTGCAGGTCCCCTGACCCATTGCACCAGATTTCGTGTTCTTTCTTCATTCTTGTCGCTTGCTCCCGGATGATTAAGGCAACAGTTAAGTGCTACAGGTAGCTTCATTTATCTTAGTTTTCCTATGTGAAATAAAAATTGCACAGAACAAAGTTAAAACAGGCAAGGAAGACTCTATGCAAAGTTACTGGAATAGGGACGTGAGGGCAGATAGTGTGAGCTCACCTCTGCTGAAACAAAAGGGTTGGAAAAGGCTGGAATGAAATAGTGGGAAAGGGCTGGAGGACTTCAGGGAGAAGATTTTCAGTGGTTAGGCCATCTGTACCAACTGAAACTGGCTCCCACCCTCCTGGGAATAGGGGTGCTATCTTTCTTGACTGCATTTTAAAGGATGACTCCTAGGTCCTTAAGAAAGACACTTTGGGGTTGTAAAATAGGAAAGAGTTTCATTTTTAAGAGTTACATATATCTTAAAGAGACAGAAAGAATTTATAATTACAAGTTTTCTAAAGAAAATGCTTTAAAAAAAAAAAAAAAGACTACAGAGCCAGGAGAGCCTGATTAAATATTAGTCAAGCTCACAGGCCACCTGATGCAAATACCTGACTCATTGGGAAAGAGCCTGATGCTGGTAAAAATTGAAGGCAGAAGGAGAAGAGGGTGACAGAGGATGAGATGGTTGGACGGCATCACCAATGCAACAGATATGAACTTAGGCAAACTCCAAAAGATGGTAAGGGGCAGGGAGGCCTGGTGTGCTGCAGTCCATGGGGTCACAAAGAGTCAGACATGACTTGGCTTGCATTCCAGTCCCCTATAATGAAAATGACATCTTTTTTGGGTGTTAGTTCTAAAAGTTCCCTGCTATTTACCTGGGGCCAAACTATGGTGGGCTTCCCTGATGGCTCAGATGGTAAAGAGTCTGCCTGCAGTGTGGGGGACCAGGGTTCGATCCCTGAGTTGGGAAGACCCCTGGAGAAGGAAATGGAAACCCACTCCAGTATTCTTGCCTGGAAAATCCCATGGGTGGAGGAGCCTAGCAGGCAACAGTCCATGGGGTAGAAAAGAGTTGGACGAGACTGAGTGACTTCAATTTCACTTTCACTTTCAAACTATAGTGGAGGTAATGAAGATAATGGTGACCTCCCTCAAAAGATCCCATGCATGTATTGCTACAGTCCATGCCCCCAACCCTGCAGTAGGCCACCACCAACCCACGACTTCGCTGGAGACTCCTGGACACCCATAGGCAAGACAGGTCATGGCGGAAAGTTCTGACAAAATGTGATCCACTGGAGAAGGGAATGGCAAACCACCTCAGTATTCCTGCCTTGAGAACCCGATGAAGAGTATGAAAAAGCAAAAAGATAGGACACTTACAGATGAACTCCCCAGGTTGTTAGGTGCCCAATATGCTACTGGAGATCAGTGGAGAAATAACTCCAGAAAGAATGAAGAGATGGAGCCAAGGCAAAACCAACACCCAGTTGTGGATGTGACTGGTGATGGAAGCAAGGTCCCAAGCTGAAAAGAGCAATATTGCATAGGAACCTGAAATGTTAGGTCCACAAATCAAGGCAAATTGGAAGTGATCAAACAGGAGATGGCAAGAGTGAACGTCAACATTCTAGGAATCAGTGAACTAAAATGGACTGGAATGGGTGAATTTAACTCAGATGACCATTATATCTACTACTGTGGGCAAGAATCCCTTAGAAGAAGTGGAGTAGCCATCATAGTCAGCAAAAGGATCCAAAACGCAATATTTGGATGCAGTCTCAAAAACGACAGAATGATCTCTGTTTTTTTCCAGGGCAAACCATTCAATATCACTGTAATCCAAGTCTATGCCCCAACCAGTAATGCTGAAGAAGCTGAAGTTGAATGATTCAATGAAGAGGTACAAGACTTTCTAGAACTAACATCCAAAAAAAATGTCCTTTTCATTATAGGGGACTGGAATGCAAAAGTAGAAGTCAAGAAACACCTGGAGTAACAGGCAAATTTGGCCTTGGAGTACAGAATGAAGCAGGGCAAAGGCTAATAGAGTTCTGCCAAGAGAATGCACTGGTCATAGCAAACACCCTCTTCCAACAACACAAGAGAAGACTACACATGGACATCACCAGATGGTCAACACCGAAATCAGATTGATTATATTCTTTGCAGCCAAAGATGAAGAAGCTTTATACAGTCAGCAAAAACAAGACCGAGAGCTGACTGTGACTCAGATCATGAACTCCTTATTGCCAAATTCAGACTTAAATTGAAGAAAGTAGGGAAAACCACTAGACCATTCAGGTATGACCTAAATCAAATCCCTTATGATTATACAGTGGAAGTGAGAAATAGATTTAAGGGACTAGATTTGATAGACAGAGTGCCTGATGCACTATGGACAGAGGTTCATGACACTGTATAGGACACAGGGAGTGAGACCATCCCCAAGGAAAAGAAATACAAAAAAGCAAAATGTCTGACTGAGGAGGCCTTCCAAATAGCTGTGAAAAGAAGATAAGCAAAAAGCAAAGGCGAAAAGGAAAGATATACCCATTTGAATGCAGAGTTCCAAAGAATAGCAAAGAGAGATAAGAAAGCCTTCCTTAGTGATCAATGCGAAGAAATAGAGGAAAATAACAGAATGGGAAAGACTAAAGATCTCTTCAAGAAAGTTAAAGATACCAAGGGAACATTTCATGCAAAGATTGGTTCATTAAAGGACAGAAATGGTATGGACCTAACAGAAGCAGGACACATATTAATCAAACTAATGAAGAGCAAACACAAAGAGCAAATGTTAAAAGCAGCAAGGGAAAAGCAACAAATAACTCACAAGAGGATCCCCATAAGGATAATAGCTGATCTTTCAATAGAAACTCTTCAGGTCAGAAGGGAATGGTAGGACATACTTAAAGTGAAGAAAGAGGAAAACCTACAATCCAGATTGCTATACCCAGCAAGGATCACATTCAAATATGAAGCAGAAATCAAAAGCTTTACAGACAAGCAAAAGGTGAGAGAATTCAGCACCACCAAATCAGATCTTCAACAAATGATATAGGATCTTCTCTAGACAGCAAACACAGAAAAGGTTTCTAAACTCTAACCCAAAACAACAAAGTAAATGGCAATGGGACCATACTTATCAATAATTATCTTAAAGGTAAATGGGTTGAATGCCCCAACCAAAAGACAAAGACTGGCTGAATGGCTACAAAAACAAGACCCCTATTATGCTGTCTACAAGAGACCCACCTCAAACCAAGGGACATATACAGGCTGAAAGTGAAGGGCTGGAAAGAGATATTTCATGCAAAGGGAGACCAAAAGAAAGCAGGAGTAGCAATAATCATATCAGATGAAATAGTCTTTGAAATAAAGGCCATGAAAAGAGACAAGGACACTATATAATGATCAAAGGATCAATCCAAGAAGACGATATAATAATTATAAATATATGTGCACCCAACATAGGAGCACCACAATACATAAGGCAAATGCTAACAAGTGTGAAAGGGGAAATTAACAATAACATAATAATAGTGGGAGGCTTTAATACCCCACTCACATCTATGGATAGATCAACTAAACAGAAAATTAGCAAGGAAACACAAACTATAAATGATACAATGAACCAGTTAGACCTAATTGATAGCTATAGGACATTTCACCCCAAAACAATGAATTTCACCTTTTTCTCAAGTGCACACTGAACATTCTCCAGGATAGATCACATCCTGGGCCATAAATCTAGCTTTAGTAAATTCAAAAAAATTAAAATCATTTCAAGCATCTTTTCTAATCACAATGTGGTAAGATTAGATGTCAACTACATGGGGAAAAAACTATTAAAAATACAAACATATTGAGGCTAAATGACATGCTTCTGAATAACCAACAAATCATGGAAGAAATCAAAAAGGAAATCAAAATATGCATAGAAACAAATGAAAATGAAAACATGACGACCCTATGGGATTCAGTAAAAGCAGTGCTAAGGGAAAGGTTCATAGCATTACCAACTTACCTCAAGAAACAAGAGAAAAAATCAGATAAATAACTTAACTTTATACCTAAAGCAACTAGAAAAAGAAGAAATGAAGAACTCCAGGGTTAGAAGAAGGAAAGAAATCATAAAAATTAGGACAGAAATAAAAGAAAAAGAAGCAAAGGAGACTATAGCAAAAATCAACAAAACCTAAAGCTGGTTCTTTGAGAAGATAAATAAAATAGACAAACTGTTAGCCAGACTCATCAAGAAAAAAAGGAGAAGAATCAAATCAACAAAATTAGAAATGAAAATGGAGAAATCACAACAGACAACACAGAAATACAAAGGATCATAAGAGACTATTATCAGCAACTTTGTGCCAATAAAATGGACAACTTGGAAGAAATGCATGAATTCTTAGAAAAGTATAATCTTCCAAAACTGAACCAGGAAGAAATAGAAAATCTTAACAGACCCATCACAAGCATGGAAATAGAAACTGTAATCAAAAATCTTTCAACAAACAAAAGCCCAGGACCACATGGCTTCACAGGTGAATTCTACCAAAAATTTAGAGAAGAGCTAACACCTATTCTAATCAAATTCCTCCAGAAAATTTCAGAGGAAGGTAAACTCCCAAACTCATTCTATGAGGCCACCATCACCCTCATACCAAAACCAAACAAAGATGTCACACACACACAAAAAAAACTACAGGCCAATATCACTGATGAATGTAGATGCAAAAATCATTAACAAAATTCTAGCAAACAGAATCCAGCAACATATTAAAAAGATCATACATCATAACCAAGTGGGTTTTATCCCAGGGATGCAAGGATTCTTCAATATTTGCAAATCAATCAATATGATACACCTCATTAACAAATTGAAGGATAAAAACCACATGATTATCTCAATAGATGCAGAGAAAACCTTTGACAAAATTCAATACCCATTTATGATAAAACTCTTCAGAAAGCAGGCACAGAAGGAACATCAGTCAGTCAGTTCAGTCGCTCAGTCATGTCCAACACTTTGCGACCCGTGAATTGCAGCACGCCAGGCCTCCCTGTCCATCACCAACTCCCGGGGCTTACTCAAACCCATGTCCTTCAAGTCAGTGATGCCATCCAACCATATCATCCTCTGTTGTCCCCTTCTCCTCCTGCCCCCAATCCCTCCCAGCATCAGGGTCTTTTCCAATGAGTCAACTCTTCGCATGAGGTGGCCAAAGTATTGGAGTTTCAGCTTCAACATCAGTCCTTCCAATGAACCCAGGACTTATCTCCTTCAGGATGGACTGGTTGGATCTCCTTGCAGTTCAAGGGACTCTCAAGAGTCTTCTCCAACACCACAGTTCAAAAGCATCAATTTTTCGGCACTCAGCTTTCTTCACAGTCCAACTCTCACATCCATACATGACCACCGGAAAAACCATAGCCTTGACCAGACGCACATTTGTTGGCAAAGTAATGTCTCTGCTTTTCAATATGCTATCTAGGTTGGTCATAACTTTCCTTCCAAGGAGTAAGCGTCTTTTAATTTCATGGCTACAATCACCATCTGCAGTGATTTTGGAGCCTAAAAAAATAAAGTCTGACACTGTTTCCACTGTCTCCCCATCTATTTCCTATGAAGTGATGGGACCAGATGCCATGATCTTAGTTTTCTGAATGTTAAGCTTTAAGCCAACTTTTTCAGACAGAAGGAACATACCTCAATATAATAAAAACGATATATGACAAACCCACAGCAAATGTTATCCTCAATGGCAAAAAATTGAAAGCATTTCCCCTAAAGTTGGGAACAAGACAAGGGTGTGCACTCCCACCACTACTGTTCAACATAGTTTTGAAAGTTTTAGCCACAATAATCAGAGAAGAAAAAGAAATAAAAGGAATCCATATTGGTAAAGAAGAAGTAAAACTCTCACTGTTTGCAGATGACATGATCCTCTACATAGAAAACCCTAAAGATACCACCAGAAAATTACTAGAGCTAATCAATGAATATAGTAAAGTTGCAGGATATAAAGTTGATATCAGAAATCCCTTGCATTCCTATACACTAAGAATGAGAAAACGGAAAGAGAAATTAAGGAAACAATCCCATTCACCAATGTGATGAAAAAAATAAAATACTTAGGAATATATCTACCTAAAGAAACAAAAGACCTATATATCAGTCAGTCAGTAAGTTCAGTTGCTCAGTCGTATCTGACTCTTTGCGACCCCATGAACTGCAGCACGCCAGGCCTCCCTGTCCATCACCAACTCCTGGAGTTTACTCAAAGTCATGTCCATCGAGTCGGTGATGCCATCCAGCCATCTCATTCTCTGTCATCCCCTTCTCCTCCTTCCCCCAATCCCTCCAAGCATCAGGGTCTTTTCCAACGAGTCAACTCTTCACATGAGGTGGCCAAAGTATTGGAGTTTCGGCCTCAGCATCAGTCCTTCCAATGAACACCCAGGACTGATCTCCTTTAGGATGGACTGGTTGGATCTCCTTGCAGTCCAAGGGACTGTCAAGAGTCTTCTCCAACACCACAGTTCAAAAGCATCAATTTTTCGACCTATATATAGAAAACTATAAAACACTGATGAAAGAAATCAAAGGTGACACAAATAAATGGAGAAATATCCGAAGTTCATGGCTCAGAAGAATCAATATAATGAAAATGAGTATACTACCCAAAGCAATCTATAGATTCAATGCAATCCCTATCAAGCTACCAATGGCATTTTTCACAGAACTAGAACAAATAATTTCACAATTTGTATGGAAATACAGAAAAATCTCGAATAGCCTAAACAATCTTGAGAAAGAAGAATGGAACTGGAAGAATCAACCTGCCTGACTTCAGACTATATTACAAAGCTACAGTTATCAAGACAGTATGGTACTGGCACAAAGACAGAATTATAGATCAATGGAACAAAATAGAAAGCCCAGAGATAAACCCACATGCCTATGGACAACTTAATTTTGACAAAAGAGGCAAAAATACACAATGGAGAAAAGAAAAGAGACTCTCTTTAACAAGTGGTGGTGGGAAATCTGGTCAACCGCCTGTGAAAGACTGAAACTAGAACACTTTCTAACACCATACACAAAAATAAACCCAAAATGGATTAAAGCTTAAGTAAGACCAGAAACTCTAAAACTCCTAGAGAAAAACATAGGCAGAACACTCTCTGACATAAATCACAACAAGATCCTCTATGACCCACCTCCCAGAATTTGGAAATAAAAGCAAAAATAAACAAATGGGACCAATTAAGCTTAAAAGCTTTTGCACAATGAAGCAAACTATAAGCAAGGTGAAGAGACATCCTTCAGAATGGGAGAAAATAATAGCAAATGAAGCAACTGACAAAGAATTAATCTCAAAAATATGTAAACAGTTCAGGCATCTCAATACCAGAAAAATAAATGACCCAATCAAAAACAGGCCAAAGAACAAAACAGTCATTTATCCAAAGAAGACATACAGATGGCTAACAAACACATGAAAAGATGCTCAACATCACTCATTATCAGAGAAATGCAAATCAAAACCACAGTGAGGTACCATCTCACATCAGTCAGAATGGCTGCTATCAAAAAGTCTACAAACAATAAATGCTGGAAAGGGTGCAGAGAAAAGGGAACCCTCTTACACTGTTGGTGGGAATGCAAACTAGTACAGCCACTATGGAGAACAGTGTGGAAATTCCTTAAAAAGTTGAAAATAGATCTGCCATATGACCCAGCAATCCCACTGCTGGGCATACATGCTGAAGAAACCAGAATTGAAAGAGACACATACACCCCAGTGTTCATCACAGCACTGTTCAAAATAGCTAGGACATGGAAGCAACCTAGATATCCGTTGGCAGACAAATGGATAAGGAAGTTGTGATACATATACATAATGGAATATTACTCAGCTATAAAAGAAGAAGAGATTTGAGTCAGTTCTAATGAGATGGATGAAACTGGAGCCTATTATGCAGACTGAAGTAAGTCAGAAAGAAAAACACCAATACAGTATATTAATGCATATATATGGAATTTAGAAAGATGGTAATGACCTTATACACAAGACAGCAGAAGAAACACAGATACAAAGAACAGACTTTTAGACTCTGTGCAAGAAAGTGAGGGTGGGATGATTTGAGAAAATAGCATTGAAACATGTATATCACCATATGTGAAATAGATCACCAGCCCAAGTTTGATGCATGAAACAGGGCACTCAAAGCCAGTGCACTGGGACAACCCAGATGTATGAAATGGGGAGGGAAGTGAAAGGGGGGTTCAGGATGGGGGACACATGTACACCTGTGACTGATTCATGTCAGTGTATGGCAAAAACCACAATATTGTAAAGTAATTAGCCTACAATTAAGATAAATAAATTAATTTTTAAAAACAGAGAGATGAAAATACCAGACCACCTTACCTGCCTCCTGAGAAACCTTATGCAGGTCAAGAGGAAACATTTAGAATCGGACATGGAACAACAGACTGGTTCAAAATTAGGAAAGGAGTACGAGAAGCCTGTATATTGTTACCCTGCTTATTTAGCTTATATGCAGAGTGCATCATATGAAATGCCAAGCTGGATGAAGCACAAGCTGGAATCAAGATTGATGGGAGAAATATTAATAACTTCAGATACTCAGATGACACCACCCTTATGGCAGAAAGTCATAAAGAGCCTCTTGACAAAAGTCAAAGAGGAGAGTGAAAAAAATGTGCTTAAAACTAAGTATTCAAAACACGAAGATTATGGCATCCAATCCCATCACTTCATGGCAAATAGATGGGGAAACAAGAGAAACAGTGACAGACTTTATTTTCTTGGGCTCCAAAATTACTGTAGATGGTGACAAGCAATGAAATTGAAAGACACTTGTTCCTTGCAAGAAAAGCTATGACAAACCTAGACACCATATTAAAAGCAGAGACATTACTTTGCCGACAAAGTCCATATGGTCAAAGCTATGGTTTTTCCAGTAGTCATGTATGGATGCAAGGGTTGGACCATAAAGAAAGCTGAGCACCAAAGAATTGATGCTTTTGAACTGTGGTGTTGGAGAAGATTCTTGAGAGTCCCTCAGACTGCAGAGATCAAACTAGTCAACCCTGAAGGAAATCAATCCTGAATATTCAATGGAAGGACTGATGCTGAATGTATAGCTCCAATACTTTGCCCAACTGATGCAGAACCGGCTCATTAGAAAAGACCCTGATGTTGGGAAAGATTGAAGAAAGGAGAGAAAGGGACGGCAGAGGATGAGATGGTTCGATGGCATCACTGATTCGATGGACATGAGTTTGAACAAAGTCCGGGAGATGCTTGAAGGACAGGGAAGCCTGATTTGCTGCAGTCCAGAGGGTCTCAAAGAGTTGAACATGACTGAGCAACTTAACAACAACAACCAAGTGCCCACGATCCTCTTGGTGTGGGCTCTGGTGGAAGACTGGGTGTCTGTGGATGGTTCACTGGATAGCATTGGAAAGACATTACAGGCAGTGAGTTCCTTTTTGCTGAACAAGGCCACGTGGACTGCTGCTGGCACTGCAGGGTGAATTTTCCTGACTGTCCCTGAAGGTGAATATGAATAGTGGTCTCCTTGATGGTGCACCAGTGTACAATATGCAGAGATGCTTGGAAGAACTAGAGCAATGCATATTGACAACAGGACAAGAACCCAGCATCTCTGAAAGGGAGGCAGTAAGTGATGGTGATGATGAACATTATGAGACTGCAGGTCTCCACTTGGCAGCAAGGCCCACTGTGAAGCAGAAATCGAAGCATGAGCAGCCTGTGGCCCAGGGGTGACTTCCTCAAGGGGCCCCCAATGTGACTGAGTTCACGATATATCAATCACATACTCAGGTGGAGTTGATTAACTTAGGTAAGCAGTTTTGATAAAAGCAAGAGGAACCCTGGCAGCTTGATTTTGTGACTCTGGAACACATGGCTGAGCCCAGCACCTGTGTATGGGCTGGGGGTATGGGTTGGAGGTGCGGGGTGGGGGGGTCGTTACTGAGAGAAGTAGAGGGACAGCATGTGAGACAACATTTTGAAAGTGTGAAGACCTGAAGGGAGCCCAAGCTGGCAGCGGCCTCATGCAGTTTACACAGACGCAACTCTGGGCTGATTTGTATAAATGTGTACTGTAAAGGCTGTGTCCTACATAAAACACTGTATTGTAAAGGCTGTGTCCTATGTTGTAGATTTAGTAGAACATTGTATAAAGGCTGTGTCCTCAGATTTAGAAAAATGCGATCATATGGGTGGACTGTGAATACTGAAAAAAAAAAAAGAAAAAACCCTTCTTGCAGGGGTGGGCCCGGGGCCTGTTGGGGTTCTTGTATATTCTTAATGAGAAACCTCGCAGGGGTGGAGTTGACCCTGTGGAGGCTTCCCTGCAATCTCACAAGGACAGACGGTGGACTGGATTTGGCCATGGAAGGTAAAGGAACTCCACATGCAGTGGGTGCCTCTTCCAACCCCATGAGGGCAAGGACTGCAACATGAGTTCCAGGTGACACCTGGTGTTGGGTTTTGCTATATATTGGGGATGTAACTGTTTGTTGTTGTAGCCACTGCTGTTGCAAGATGTAAATCCAGGAGTCAGTGTTACTCACCAAGGGAGTATCACAGAAGATGGACTGCACATGGAATGTGTGGCGAGAGACCCTGAAGGGGTGGAGTTTGGGGAGAGAAAACAAATTAGCCAAGATGGTGTGTTCAGGCTCTCTCACACCATATTTTGTAAATAATGATTATGTAGCAGCAGAGATCATTTGTAGTACTGTGCATGCATGTCACGAGGTGCTCACTTGGTCGCGGGTTGTGTGTGGTATGATATGTGAGCTCCACCTAAAGAAGCGGTGACATTACTGCTGTGTCACGGCTGTGTCCGCTGGGTCAGCCATGAGAGGGGAGAATATAGCATGTCTATTGCTATGGCTGCCGCGTCAGCCAGGAGAGAAGACTGTTATGGCTGCTGTGCCAGGCAGGAGAAAGGTTGTGTTGTGTTAGGTTATGCTACAGCTGCTGCATCAGCCAGGAGAGAATAAGCATGTCTGCATTCTTACAGTTCTTTGAGTTCTCTTCCAGCCTCTGAGCTCATGCCTTGCCTACCCTGGGTTCAGTGAACAGTGTGGACAGTGAAATACAGCAAGACAATTAGCACTGTGAGCAGGATCAGCACTACACTAGAGAACAGGTGACATGAAAATACAGCTGACAGTATTAGAGAGAATTTTTAAATGAACATCTTAGAAATACTTCACTATCAAGAATAAATAAACATAGAAGGTACAAGGGAAATGGAATTTGCAAAAGAGAAAAGCATAAAACCATCCAACAGAAATACAAACAAGCATTCGAGAAAGAAAATGAGAGAGAGGTAAGGTGGACAATCCAACACAACTATGAAAGTAGTCCACAAAGATGAAAAGCTATAAAATATAAAAAAAATACTGAAAACTCATTCAAGAACATTTCCTGAGATCATACAAACCTACTTATTCAAAGAACAACCTGAGAAATTGGCCCAGTGTCATTCAACAAAAGGAACATTCTAATATAACTGCATGCAAAGTTGCTTCAGTCGTATCGGACTCTTTGTGACCCTATGGACTAGAGAAGCCTGCCAGGCTTCTCTGTCCATGGGATTCTCCAGGTAAGAATACTAGAATGGGTTGTCATGCCCTTCTCTAGGGTACCTTCCGAACCCAGGAATCAAACCCCTGTCTCTTATGTCTCCTGCATTGGCAGGCGGGTTTTTTACCACTAGCATCACCTGGGAAGCCCCCGACAAAAATATTGTGTTTCAATAATAAAGGTTGTGGGATCTTTGGATATCCAGATTAAAAGACAAGGAAAAGAAAGAAAATTTATAAGGGAAAGAAACAGACTGACCTAAAACTTAGAAACAAAATATTTTATGCTAAGAAAAATGCAAGGCAGAGTTCCTTCAGCCAAAATGAACTTCAAGAATGAAATTCACATAGAGCCATGAATACATGAGAATTCAGGGAATATTATTCACAGTGGTTCTCCCTGAAGACTATACACACAAAAATTGCACCCTACTAAAAAAAGGCTGGAGAAGCTTCTGTGTAAGAATTATCGGTAAACATTGAATGTTTTTCAACTCTGACTGAGGCCTAAATGAAGAGGATCTAGGTGACAGATTATTATGTAAATGAAGTATGGTTTAGACTGTGTATAAAATACAAAAATAGTGGGGAAGAAGTCAGAGACTATATGGAAACTAGTTTGCTTACTGAGTGCCATTTAAAGGTTAAGCGGGAATAAAAAGAAGTTACTATGAATTAGATGCTAGGGAAGGGAGCTAAGAGATTACTAGTATATCCAATGTCATCCTTAATAGGGATACAAAAGACGGTATCTTAAAAAGAAGGGACTATTTATGGGTATTAGCATTAAGATATTTGCATGGAGTTAACCATTACAACAAAATATATGTATATTATTCTATATCATGAATGTAAAAATTAAAGAATAAAAAATCAATTACATAGTAGAGATGCAAACACATATATTTTATACATTTATATCTATGTTTATACTCATGCATGTATATATGTGTAATTTTTAAAAATATAGGATTATAATTGAATATACTGTTACTTTCAATAAATGTAAATAGGCTAATTCCCACATTAAATGAAAAAAAATTCAGATTGGCTAAAAAGAAAAATCCAGTATAAGAAATACTACTGAAAAAAATTAAATCAGAGAAGTTAAAAATAAAAGAATGGGTTTCATATTGTCTTGCTAGTCAACACTCTACCTTTAGCAATATGTTAAAATTTTTAAGCTAAATATTCTCACTAGCTTGTATGTCATCCAGCAGAGTCTGCCTTGTATAAGCAAATGCTCTCATCCTGATTCTTTCTGCAGATGCCTATCTCTCCCCAAATATTGGGTCAGTTATTTGCCCTGAGTTTGCCTCATAAGAAAAACTGATGGGTTTAAGAAAAGCCATTAATTTGGAATTTGTTCAGCCTTCTTGTGGGGGGTGACATTCTTTCCAATTCACCAAATCTCAGGGTGAAATTAGAAGTTGGTATAATCACTTTTAAAAAGAGTAATGCCCAACAATTCTACCACAGGTACCTTATTTACTTGCATCCACCTGTGGCAAGGAGACTAGTAAAATAATATTTAACTCGGCAATATTCACAACAGTCAGGCAATCCATATGTCTATCAGTAGCTGAATGGAAAATAAATTATGAAATATTCATACACCAGATTACTATTTAAAAAGAAAATGAATGAACTATAGCTCTATGCAACTACATGAATGAATCTTACAAGCACTGAGTGGAAGAAGATAAAAAAGAATATATACACTAGATGATTCCATTCACACAAACTTCAAAGCGGGAACATTCCACCTAAACTTGCATAAAGACATTAAAATAGGAAATGTACACAATAACAATGAAAGTATTGGTTTTTTTTTTTTTGAGGGATAGAGACAGGAAAGTGGCACATAGGATCATTATCATTTGAACTAAATGGGAGGGAGGCAGGTTCATCAGTGTTTGCCTTGAATAATTTATTAAAGTTAATATTTAAAATATTTCACACAAAAAAAGGGCTTTGTGTCAATATAGATACAATAGGTGCATTAAAATTCATATTAAGAAAATCCACTCAGCATTGCAAATATATACGCTTTACTTTAAAATATTTTAATTCAGTTAATCCAATTTATAATATACAAATGAGCATTGATAAACGTAAAATATCTGTTCCAACTTAGAAATGAATACCACCCTCTTCGCCTTCACCCCTGCTCTTCCTCACCTGTAAAAGAAACCAGAACACAAGGCCTGACTTTGGTGATTTATGTGTATGATTTCCTCTTCCACATGGTGTGTAATAATGCAAATAGTGAGGAAGCCTTTTTCTGCTCTCCTTCTCACCGAATATTATATCTGCATACATGCTCACACAACAAGAGTGAAAATCTTCCCCTGTCAGCACTGCATTCAGAAATTAACTCTTATAATATCATTAGAATTTTAGAAGGCTCGGGTTTTTTGTGTTGGACGTTGAGCTGACAATTTTTTGTGCCCAAAAGACCGTCCTCAATAATAAAGTCCACATGAGATTATTTTATCAGGAATAAATGTGCTGAAAAAAATTAACCGTGTCATGCCTACATACCAAAAACAGTGGGATATTCAAATGTGTCCCTTTTCTATTAGTCATATCTATTCACTTTTCTATTATATATAATTTGGTAGATAAAGCAATATTTGGCAACTTAAAAAGAAAACTGTAAGATTATTCTCCCATCCTATCTTTCCTTTCTTAGTGTTTTAAAGGAGCAGAATCAAGGGATCCTTACCTACCACATTCCCAGCAAGGACAATATGTGGGGAAACGTGATTGCTGAAATCATGCCTTTGTAATATTACATGTTAAGAAAGCACTAATGATGGGAGAAGTATTTGATAATCAGGCATATACAATGGAATTCTGGCATTGTAGGAGAAGCAGAGAGGTTATTTTCAAATACCCCTGGATATCTGAAGTTTGAAACGCTCCCTAAAAATCCTGTTGTTAGTCCAGGTCCATCAAGAGAATAAGGACAGAAAACTGCCTTCTTTTAGTTTTTCAATTATCTATTTGTGCATTTTCTCATCTCCCTCTTCTGTACGTTTTGTCTTCCACCATTAACTTGGCAGTGGTTGAAAGAAGTGGAGAGGCTCATATGGGTTGGAGGCTGGAAGGGAAGACTGCATTGGTAACTGCATTTTTTGTTGTTGTTAAACGTGTTCGGAATTTTGGAGGAAGCTAAAGATCAATTCAACTTAGAAGACCATTCCATCAGTCAGATAACACTGGAACAAGTCTTCCTGACCTTTGCTAACCTACAGAACACAGACACTTATTTTTAAAAGGTACCATGAGATTCAGTTCCAATCAGAAGTCATTATGTCTTCTTTAGACTACTCTCTACTGTATCTGGATACATGGAGGGGCATTCCTATGTGTGTATCTTAGTGTGAATATGTCTATGTAATAAAGAACCCCCAAAAGAAAACATATGTCCCTTCTTTGTAGATTTACGTGGGCAGCCTATGTATCCAGCATATGCAAATCTAAAGACAGTTGGTGAAATTTCTGTTTTCTCTCCTGGAAATATGAAAGAGCAACATTTATCAGTGTGGGGTCAAGAACCTATTCCTGAGTATTCTGATTGTTTGAAGAGAAACATCCAGAAATGATGAAACTAGGACAGCTTGAAGAGATAGAGGTGTATGCTCTTACTAACAAAATATTTAAAAAGCTGAGGTATTGATAAAAGGAGGATAAAGACTAGAGCAAATCATCTTTCCCATAAGTACACACACAGAGATATGTACATAAACATATATAAACACACACACACACACACACACACACACACACACACACACCCCAATTGTTTACCAAAAATAATCTCATTAAAATAAATACCCAAAATTTAAGGGCTTCCCTGTGGCTCAGTAGTAGAAAATCCTCCTGCAATGCAGGAGATGCAGGTTCAATCATTGGGTCAGGAGGATCCTTTGGAGAACCAAATGGCAGCCCACTCCAATATCCTTGCCTGGGAAATCCCATGGACAGAGGAGCCAAGCAGGCTACAGTCCATTGGGTGGTAAAGTCTGACACGACTTAGTGACTAAACCACCACAACCACCAACATTTAAGGGGCAAATTGGGTTATTATCTCCAAAACTTAAGCCCAGATTCTACATTCATAAGAGAATCTTTTTAACCAAGCACATTTAGAATCCAAGGATAGAAAGCAGAAACAGTCTTTTTAAAATAGTGTATTTTCTTTTCTATCCTTACCCTCACCTCTAATTAAGAAGGAATGAAGGAGAAATGAGACAGGAACGAAGGAACAAGAGACAGGGAGCTCTTTTCATTCTTGTTTGGGTAGATGGAATTCTTCCTTAAGCAGCATGAGAAATCTAAACACCTCCAGAATCATGGAGATAAGCAGACAAGTAGGATGAGCCTTGTTGAATGGCAAAATGTGAATAGTCCATGAAGCTGCTATTTGGGGATGGTTCCAGGTTTTACATCCTCAGTTGGATATTGTGAGTAATAAAGTGATATCCAGAAGCTATTTTCTATTCTATTGGGTTTTTTTTGTTTGTTTGCTTGTTTGTTTTAACTGTAATATAACTTCCTCTGGGTTCCATTACCTTACCTGCCATAGATCTTTGACAAATGATTTCAGTAATGGCAAATTTCGTCTCCCAGGTTGATCTTCAAAAAAGGGAGACAACTCCTTTTATTAAGCTCTTACTTGTATCCAGTCTCCCATCTGGCTTCGCTAATGACCCTTTTAAACATTCCTTTAGTCTGGTTGTCTTTTTCACTCTCTCTCTCTCTCTCTCTCTCTCTGGTTGTCTTATTCACTGTCTCTCTCTCTCTCTCTCTCTCTCTTCATCTTCCAGCAAGCACTTTAACAACAAGGATTATCTATACAGAAGTGAAGAGAATGCTGAGGGGGAAATTCTCAAGGCCAAAACAAACTTGGAAGATGAGTCCTCCCTAAGGCTGGGATTCAGATCTTCTTGCAGAAGGTTTAATTGTGGTTCACTTCATCGTGGGCAAGTTCACTGTCCCTGGACCAGAGCTGTCCCATACCTGCTGAGCAAGCAGGAATTATTCCTCCGTATAGGCTGCCTAGGCTGACCAACAATGGTTGGATCTGGCAAGCAGGAAACTCTTCTCTAGGGTTGTCAGCAGGGTAGTGCTAAGTGGTCACCTCCGTGAATCACTGGAAATTCACACTTTAATTCACCATTAATGGTGGGGCGGGAGGAGGGGGGGTGGTGGTCAGTGTCACGAAATGTGCTCCACATCTACTGCTGGCAGCAGGAAGCTAAGAGCAAGAAGAATCTAAAGCACTCTTAATGAACAGAAGCTCCTTGTCCTGCAGTGTTCCCCCAGCTTTGTTAATCTTTGTTCCCTCCTGACAAAGATTAACCTGTCAATCAGTTCAAGAACAAAAGTCTATTTGGCCCCTTGAGAGGCAACAAATTGATACTTGGCTTTCCTGGTGGCTCCAATGGTAAAGAATCTGCTTCCAGTGCAGGAGACCTGGGTTCGATCCGTGGTACGGGAAGATGCCCTGAAGAAGGGAATGGCAACCGACTCCATTATTCTTGCCTGGAGAAATCCATGGACAGAGGAGCCTGGCGGGCTACAATCCATGGATTCGCAAAGAGTCGGACACGACTGAGCGACTAACACTTTCACAAAGCAGCGGAGAGAGGATTAGACTCGGACAGTCAGAATTCAAATCCTGTGATTCGCTAAGTTACACTGGAACTGGGCAATCGGGTGGGGTCTGCCAAGAGGAGCAAGCATCAACGAAACTGGGGAGCAGGAGAAAGGTTTGCTGGTGGGTGAGCCGGAAACCTGGTGGGACAGGGCAGAGCACCACGCGCCAACGGGTGGTAGGGTTAGGGTAGGGGTAGGCTGAGCAGGCTGGAGAAAAGGGCTGCGCGCCTTACGCCCGCGAGACGATGGGGCTGGGGGGAAGCTTTTGGGTGGCCAGCCTCCGGGGGGTTGCAGGGCCCTGTACCTGCACCTCGCCTCTGAAAGTTGTCTGTTTAACCTCGACCGACTCTCCTTAAACTTCCTGCCATCAGCCGCTGGTTCCGCTGAAGATGACCTTGACATATTAAAGAGAAGGGGGCCCGCGAGTTGTGGAGGATGGTGGGGTCATCCAGTAGAGTCCATTGGCAAGGAACCTGGAGAGCAAGCGACAGGGTGCCAAGGTAGGGCCTTGAGGACAGCGGGGTTGATGGGGTGAAGTAGGCTGAAAAGGGAGGAAGGAGAGGGCTGACGGATGCTGAGGAGATATGAAGAGCGGGGGGGGGGGGGGGGGGGGGGGCTCGGCTGGTTGAGGCTAGCTTGAGACCGGGATGGGTATGCGCCTGCGCGGGGAAGGGGCTGAGGCGGCGCCCCTTTGCTGAAAGCGGCGCATGCGCGCGCGGCAGCTGCCGGCGCAAACCTGCGGGGGCGGGGGGCGAGGGCCGGAGGGCCGGTTGCGAGTAGGGCGTTGGGCGGTCAGCTTCTGAGGCAAAGGTGGAGGTGGTGGCGGTTGAGAGGCTTGAACGGTGAGTGTCAGAACCTCCCAAACCTTGGTCTTTCTTCCCAAGTTCCCCTGCTCAGGGGAATGCTCCCAAGACTCCCGGGAGGCCGACCTCATTGCCAGCACTCAGAACTTCCAGCCCGAAAGTGCAATCTCCCGCTTACCCCGATGTCCCCCCTCAAAGAAAAAGGGGAAAAAAAAAACAAAAAAAGCCCACAACTCTCTATGCTCCCCTCCAAAAGAAAGCTAAACCATAAAAACAACTCCAAAATAGCCCATGTATATTACTTTTTATATATTATATAAGAATTATATATATAAGAATTATATATATGTATTGTATATTATACATATATGTATATATTATACATATTTATATTATATGGTGGTCCAGTGTCATATTGCCTCCTCGTTCTGTGTTGCCTCTTTACCATGATGTATTGCTGTTACTATTAGTTTAACTTTGTATGATTTCACATATAAATCTCTCTGCCTCTGAGTTATTTCATTTACCATAATGCTCTCATGTTCTAATACATTCAGGACTATGTAAGTTGATCATATATAGCCTTTATTATGTTGAGTTACATCCCTACTGTACCCAATTTGTTGAGAGTTTTTAATCATGAAAGAAAAATTTTTGCAATGCCTTTTCTGCATCCATTGAGAATTTTGTCTTTCAGCCTATTAATAGTGTGTCACTTTTATTGATTTCCATATATTAAACCATTCTTGCACCCAGGGATAAATCTCAGTTAATCATAGTCTGTAATCCTTTTAATATGCTATTGAATCTGTTTTGCTAGTATTTAGTTGAAACTGTTTGCATCTGTAATTATCAAAGATATTAACCTCTGGTTTTCTTTTCTTGTAGTGTATCTGTCAGTCTTTGATGTCCTTGTAAAAGTTTAGGAATGTTCTCTCCTCTTCATTTTTTGGGAAGACTTTGAAAATGATTGGTGTTAATTCTTCTTTAAATGTGTGGTGGCTGAAGGAGGTTGGTAGAATTCACCAGTGAAACCACATGGTCCTGGACATTTTTCTTGTTGTTCGGGAGATTTTTTCTTTTAAATACTAATCTAATCTCCTTATTCATTATTGATTTGTACAAATTTTCTATTTCTCTGTAGTTCCATCATAGTAGGTTGTATGTTTCTAGAAACTTAACGATTTCTTCTAGGTTCATGGTATTCCCTTATCCTTGGTGTTAACTGTGGTGTCGATTGCAAAGTCACCTATTCCGTTTTTGATTTAGTTTTGAGTCTCCTTTCCTTTTATTAGTGTAATAAAGCTTTGTCAGTTTATCTTTTTTTAAAAAAATTCTTATTTTTGTTAACCTTTTCTGTGGTATTCATGGACCCTATTTCAGTTATTTCTGCTTTTGACCTTTGTTATTTCCGTCCTTCTTCTAACTTTGGGCTTAGTTTGCTCTACTTCCTTGAGGTGTACAGTCAGGTTGTCTGTCTGAGATTGTTTCTCTCAGTGTATTCATTGATATCATAACCTTCCCTGTTAGAGATGCTTTGGCTGCATCCCATAAGTGTTGGTGTGCTGTCTTTCCTTTTTCCTTTGTTTCAAGATATATTTTTAATTCCCTCTCTTCTTTGATTCATTGAATGTTCAGAAATGTACTGTTCAATTTTCACACATTTGTAAATTTTTCAGTTTACTTCCCATTATTGATTTCTATTTCTTACCATTGTGGTCAGGAAAGATATTTGGTATGAGTTCAGTCTTCTTAGATTTCCTAAGGCTTGTTAAGTGACCTATATATAATCTCTTCTGGAGAAAGTTCCATGTGCACTATAGAATATGCTGCTGTTGAGTGGAATATTCTTCATATTTCTGCTACGTCAGTTTGCTCTAAGGTAGAGTTCAGTTATAATGTTTCCTAATTAAATTTCTCTCTGGATGATATATATGTTTTTGAAAGTCAGATATTGAAGTCCTCTACTATTATTGTATTGTCTCTTTATCCTTTCATATCTGTTAGTATTCAAGTGATGTATTTAGGTATTTCAAACTTGGGTAAATACTTTTGTTTTTAACTTATTCTTTAATTGGAGGAAAATTGTTTTACAGTATTATGTAATTCAACCATAATTTATATATATATATATATATATATGTATATATATATATATATATCTCACCTCCCTCTCTTGAGCCTCCCTCTGCTCGCCCCCACCCCTCTAGGTAATTACAGAGCCCTGGACTAGGCTCCCTGTGTTATATAGCAACTTCTCATTAGCTATCTGTTTGACACATGGTAGTGTATATATGTCAATGCTACTTTCACCATTCGTACTACTTTCTCCTTCCCTAACCATGTCCACAAGTGCATCCTCTATATTTGCATGTTCATTCCTTCCCTGCAAATAGGTTCATCAATACCTTTATTCTAGATTCCCTATATATGCAGTAATATACAATGTTTTTCTCTTTCTGAATTACTTCACTATGTAAAACAGGCTTTAAATTCATTCACCTCACTAAAACTGAGTTAATTCTTTTTTATGGCTGAATAGTATTGCATTGTATATATGTATCAAAACTTCTTTATTCATTCATCCATCCATGAACAGTTAGGTTGCTTCCATGTCTGAGCTATTGTAAATAGTGCTGGTACTTTAGGGTACATGTGTCTTCTTCAGTTGTGGGTTTCTCAGGGTATATGCCCAGTAGTGGGATTGCTAGGTCATATGGTAGCTTTTTTTTTTTTTTTTTTTAAGAAATTTCCATACTGTTCTTCATAATGGCTGTATCAATTAAATTCCCACCAGCAGTACAAGAGGGTTGCCTTATCTCCATATCTTCTCCAGCATTTATTGTTTGTAGATTTTTTTGATGATGGTCATTCTGACTGGTATGAAGTGATGCCTCACTGTATTTGCATTTCTCTGCTACCCTGGTGGCTCAGATGGTAAAGAATCTGCCTGCAATGTGGGAGACCTGGGTTCAATTCCTGGGTTGGGAAGATCCCCTGGAGGAGGGCGTGGCAACCCACTTCAATATTCTTGCCTGGATAATCTGCCTGGACAGAGGAGCCTGGCAGGCTACAGTCCATGGGGTTGCAAAGAGTTGGACATGACTGAGCGACTTGCACACACATGCACAATCATAAGTGAAACTGAGCATCTTTTCATGTGTTTATTGGACATCTGTATGTCTTCACTGGAGAAATATCTGTTTAGGATTTAGGTCTTCTGCCATTTTTTGATTGGGCTGTTTGTTTTTCTGATATTGAGCTCTGTGGTGAAATTAAGACACTTACTCCTTGGAAGGAAAGTTATGACCAACCTAGGCAGCATATTTTTTTTTCTTTTTTTTTTATTATTATTATTTTTTTTTTCCAGTGGGTTTTGTCATACATTGATATGAATCAGCCTAGGCAGCATATTAAAAAGCAGAGACTTTACTTTGTAAATAAAGATCCATCTAGTCAAGGCTATGGTTTTTCCAGTAGTCATGTATGGATGTAAGAATTGGACTATAAAGAAAGCTGAGCATGGAAGAATTGATGCTTTTGAACTATGGTGTTGGAGAAGACTCTTGAGAGTCCCTTGGACTGCAAGGAGATCCAACCTGTCCATCCTAAAGGAGATCAGTTCTGGATGTTCATTGGAAGGACTGATGTTGAAGCTGAAACTCCAATACTTTGGCCACCTGATGCGAAGAGCTGACTCATTTGAAAAGACCCAGATGCTGGGAAAGATTGAGGGCAGGAAGAGAAGGGAATGACAGAGGATAAGATGGTTGGGTGGCATCACCGACTCAATGGACGTGAATTTGGGTAAACTCCAGGAGTTGGTGATGGATAGGGAGGCCTGGTGTGCTGTGGTTCATGGGGTCACAGAGTCGGACACGACTGAGCAACTGAACTGAACTGAAGCTGCTTATATGTTTTGGAGATTAGTCCTTTGTCAGTTATTTTGTTGTAATTATTTTCCCCCATTCTAAGGGTTATCTTTTAATCTTGTTTATTCTTTCCTTTGCTGTGCAAAAGCTTTTAAGTTTAATTAGATCCCATTTTTTTATTTCTGTTTTTATTTCTGTTACTCTAGAAGGTGGGTCATAGAGGATCTTGCTGGATTTATGTCAAGAGTGTACTGACTATGTTTTCCTCTAAGAGCTTCATAGTTTCTGGTCTTACATTTAAGTCTTTAATCCATTTTGAGTTTATTTTTGTGTATGGTGCTAGGAAGTGTTCTAGTTTCATTCTTTGTTCTTTTGTTTTGAATGAAAAGTGTTCTTTTTGTACTGTCCATTTTTCCCAGCATGACTTACTGAAGAGGCTGTCTTTTCTCCATTGTATATTCTTGCCTCCTTTGTCAAAGATAAGGTGTCCATAGGTGTGTGGGCTTATCTCTGGCTTCCTATCTTGTTCCACTGGTCTATATTTCTGTTTTTGTGCCAGATCCATACTGTCTTGATGACTGTAACTTTGGAGTAGAGTCTGAAATCAGGAAGGTTGATTCTTCCAGCTCCATTTTTTTCTCAAGGTTGCTTTGGATACTTGGTGTTTTTTGTGTGAACATACAAATTGTGTATTTTTGTTCTGGTTCTGTGAAAAATACCATTGTTAGTTTGAAAGGGATCGCACTGAATGTGTAAATTGTTTTGGGTAGTGTGGTCATTTTCACAATATTCTTTCAATCCAAGAACATGGTATATCTCTCCATCTGTTTGTGTCATCTTTGATTTCTTTCTAGTGTCTTATAGTTTTCTGCATACAGGTCTTTTGTCTCTTTAGGTAGATTCATTTCTAGATATTTTATTCTTTTTTTGCAGTGGTGAATGGGATTGTTTTCTTAATTTCACTTTATGTATATATTTCTGTTAATGTATAGAAATACAAGGGATTTCTGTGTATTAATTTTATATCCTGAAGCTTTACAATATTTATTCATTGATTAGTCATAGGAATTTTCTGGTGGCATCTTACACATACTTCTATGTAGAGTATCATGTCATCTGTAAACAGTGAAAGTTTTACTTCTTTTCCAGCCTGGATTCTTTAAATTTCTTTTTCTTCTCTTACTGCTATGGCTAGGACATCCAAAAGTATATTGAATAATTGTGGCAAGAGTGGACACCCCTGTCTTGTTCCTAATATTAGGGGAAATGCCTTCAGTTTTTCACCACTGAGAATAATGTTTGCTGTGGGTTTGTTGTATATGGCTTTTATTTTGTTGGGGTATGTTCCTTCTGTGCCTGCTTTCTGGAGAGATTTTATAAATGGGTGTTGAATTTTGTCAAAAGCTTTCTCTGCATCTATTGAGATGATCATATGGTTTTTTTTTTATCTTTCAATTTGTTAATATAGTATATCACATTGAATAATTTGCATATTTTGAACAATCCTTGCATCCTTGGTTTACAGCCTACTTGATAATGATGTATGATCCTGTTAACATGTTGGATTTTGTTTGCTAGAATTTTGTCAAGGATTTTTGCATCTATATTCATTAGTGATATTGGCCTGTAATTTTCTTTTTTGATAGTATGTTGTCTGGTTTTGGTATCAGGATGATGGTAGCCACCTAGAATGAGTTTGGGAGTTTTCCTTCCTCTGAAATTTTCTGGAAGTTTGAGCAGCATAGGTGTTACCTCTTCAGTACACTTTTGGTAGAATTTGCATGGGAAACCATCTGGCCCTGGGCTTTTGTTTGTTGGAAGATTTTTTTTTTTTTAATCACAGTTTCGATTTTCCTGCTTGTGATTGGTGTTAATGGTTTTCATTTCTTTCTGGCTCTATTTTGGAAGACTCTACTTTTCTTAGAATTTGTCCATTTCTTTGAGGTTGGCTCAAACCTCAAACTATTGGCATATAGTTGCTCATAGTAATCTTTTATGATCCTTTGTATTTCTGCATTTTCTGTTGTAAATTTTCCTTTTTCATTTTTAATTTGATTGATTTGAGTCATCTCCCTTGATTTCTGGATGTTCTAGCTAATGGTTTGTCAATTTTGTTTATCTTATCAAAGAACCAGCTTTTAGTTTTATTGGTTTTTGCTCTTATCTCTTTCATTTCTTTTTCATTTATTAACTGCTCTGATCTTTATGATTTGCTCCTACTAACTTTGTGGGGGTTTTGTTCTCTTTTAGTTGCTTTAGGTGTAGGGTTAGGTTGTTTATTTGATGTGTCTTTTGTTTCTGAGATAGGCATGTATTACCATAAACTACCCTCTTCGTACTACTTCTGTTGCATTTCATAGGTTTTGTATTGTTGTGTTTTCACGGTCTTTTGCTTTTAGGTATTTCTTGTTTTCTTCCTTAGTTTCTTTGGTGACCTCTGGGTTGACCAGAAGCGTACTGTTGAGCCTCCATGTGTTTGTGTTTTGTATAGTTTCCCCCCCTGTAGTAGACATCTGATCTTACAATGCTGTGGTTAGAAAAGATGCTTGAAATAATTTTATTTTTTTAAAATTTACCAAGGCTTGGCTTGTGACCCAAGATGTGATCTGTCCTAGAGAATGTTCCATGTGCACTTATGGAGAAAGTGAAGTCTACTGTTTTTGGATGAAATGCCCTGTAGATATGGAGAAGGCAATGGCAACCCACTCCAGTACTCTTGCCTGGAAAATCCCATGGATGGAGGAGCCTGGTAGGCTGCAGTTCATGGGGTCGCGAAGAGTCAGACACAACTGAGCAACTTCACTTTCACTTTTCACTTTCATGCATTGGAGAAGGAAATGGCAACCCACTCCAGTGTTCTTGCCTGGAGAATCCCAGGGACAGTGGAGCCTGGTGGGCTGCCGTCTATGGGGTTGCACAGAGTCAGACATGACTGAAGCGACTTAGCAGCAGCAGCAGCCCTGTAGATATCAGTTAGGTCAAACTGGTCCAATGTATGATTTAAAGTTTGTGTTTCCTTATTAATTTTCTACCTGAATGATCTGTCCGTTGGTAAAGGGGTATTAAAGTCTCCCACTATTACTGTGTTGCTGTCTGCTTTCCCCTTTAATGCTTGTTAGCATTTTCCTTATGTATTGATGTGCTCCTCTGCTGGGTGCATATGTATTTATAATTGTTATATCTTCTCGGATTGATCCCTTGATCATTATGTAGTGTCTTTCCTTGTCTTTTGTAACAGTCTTTATTTTAAAGTCTATTTCTCTGATATGACTGTTGCTGTTTCCACTTTCTTTTTATTTCCATTTGCATGGAATATTTTTTTCCAGCCCCTCACTTTCAGTCTGTGTGTCTCCCTAGGTGTGGGTTGGGTCTTTTGTAGACAGCATATATACGGGTCTTGTTTTTGTATCCATTCAGCCAGTGCCAATCTATGTCTCTCGTTTGGAGCCTTTAATCCATTTTGGCTTCCTGGATTAGGAAGCCAAAATGTATTAAAGGAAGCTGATTAGGAAGCTCAGTTGGTAAAGTATCTGCCTTCAATCCACCTGCAGGAGACTCTGGTTCAATTCCTGGGTTGGGAAGATCTGGTGGAAAAGGATAAGCTACCCACTCCAGTATTCTTGGGCTTCCCTTGTGGCTCAGCTCATAAAGAATCTGCCTGCAACATGGGAGACTGGGTTTGATCCCTGGGTCAGGAAGATCCCCTGGAAAAGGGAAAGGCTACCCACTCCAGTGTTCTGGCCTGGAGAATTTCATGGACAAATAGACTGAGTGACTTTCAATTTAATCCATTTACATTTAAGGTAATTATTGATATTGATAATTATTGATCCTGTTACCATTTAGTTTATTATTTTGGGTTTGTTCTTATAATCCTTTTCTGTGTTTCCTGTCTGGATAAGATCCTTTAACATTTGTTGAAGAGCTGGTTTGGTGTTGCTGAATTCTCTTAGCTTTTGCTTGTATTTTGTAAATCTTTTGATTTCTCCTTCGAATCTGAATGAGATCCTTGCTGGGCACTGTAATCTTTGTACGTTTTTTGCTTTCATCACTTTAAGTATATCCTACTACTATCTTCTTACTTGCAGAGTTTCTGTTGAAAGATCAGCTGTTAGCCTTATGTGGATCACTTTTATGTTATTGTTTCTTTTCCTTTGATGCTTTTACTAATTTGTTCTTTGTGTTTAAATTTCATTAGTTTGGTAAATATACACTTTGGTATGTTTCTCTTTGGGCTTATCTTGTATGTGACTCTCTAGGTTTCCTGTACTTGAGTGATTATTTCCATTCACATGTTAGAAATTTTTTGACTAAAATCTCAAATATTTTCTTATATCCTTTATTGTTCTCTCCTTCTTTGGGATCCCTATAATTTGAATGTTGGTGCACTGATGTTGTCCCATAGGTCTCTGAGAGTGTCTTCATTTATTTTAATTCTTTTTTCTTTATTCACCTCTGTTTCACTTTGACCATTCTCTCTTCCAGCTCACTTACCATTTTTCTGTCTCAATTATTCTGGTATTGGTTTGCTCTAGTGTATTTTTAATCTTATGTATTGTGTTGTTCATTGCTGGTTATCTATTCTTTATTTCTTCCAGGTACTTTTAAAATATTTCTTACATCTTCTCAATCTGTGCCTCCAGAGTATTTATCTGTGCCTCCATTTTATTTCCAAGATTTTGGGTCATCTTTACTGTGATTACTTTGAATTCTTTTTTCTGGTAAACTGCATATTTCCTCTTCATTTCTTTGATCTTGTGGGGTTTTACCATGTTCCGTCATCTGCTACATGTTTCTCTGTATTTTCATTTTTTTAATGTATTTGGGGTCTCCTTTCTGAAAGCAGAAAGGTTGTTCCTCTTAATTGTGGAGTCTGCCCCCATGGGTGGGATTTTCTGTCTATATAATCTGTCCATAGATGTAAGTGAGGTGTTTAGAGTCCCCCTCTGTCACTGTGTCACCATAAATGTCTCCTTTTATAGCTATAAGCAGTGACAAATTTTATTTTCTTGTGCTCCAGAATCACTGCAAATGGTGACTGCAGCCGTGAAATTAAAAGATGCTTCCTCCTTGGAAGGAAAGCTATGACAAACCTAGACAATATATTAAAAAGACATCACTTTGCCAACGAAAGTCCGTATAGTCATAGCTATGATTTCCCAGTAGTCATGTATGGATGTGAAAGTAGGACCATAAAGAAGGATATGTTCATGCTAAGTCGCTTCAGTTGTGTCCGACTCTTTGCGACCCCATGAACTCTTTGCAACCCTCTTTGTAACCCGACAGGTCACTCTGTCCATGGGATTCTCCAGGCAAGACTACTGGAGTGGGTTGCCATTTCCTTCTCCAAAAGAAGGCTGATCACTGAGGAACTGATGCTTTCAAACTGTGCTGGAGAAGACTCTTGAAAGTATCTTGGACTGCAAGATCAAATCAGTCGATCCTATAGGAAATCAACCCTGAATATTCATTGGAAGGACTGATGCTGAGGTGGAAGCTCCAGTATTTTGGCCACATGATGCAAAGAACTGACTCACTGTAAAAGATCCCGTTTCTGGGAATGATTGAAGGCATAAGGAGAAGAGGGTGGCAGAGGAGATAGTTAGATAGCATCACTGACTCAATGAACATGAATTTGAGCAAACCCCGGGAGATGGCGACAGACAGGGAAGCCTTGGGTGCTGCAGTCCATGGCGTCGCAAAGAGTTGGACAGACCTAGCAACTGAACAACAAATAGCTATTACCATTTGCTTTATGTTTTCAGGTACTCCTAAGTTGGGTGCCTATGTACTTAAAATTGTAATATTTTCTTCTTGGATTGGTCCCTTGAACATTATGTAGTATCCTTTTTTTTTCTCTTGTAATAGTCTTTATTTTAAAGTCTATTTCATCTGATACTAGTATTGCTACTCCAGCTTTCTTTTGATTTTCATTTGCCTGGAATACCTTCCTTTTTCCATCCCCTTTCTTTCATTCTGTATGTGTCCCTAGGTCTCAGTGGGTCCCCTGTAGACACCATATATAGAGGTCTTATTTTTGTATCCATTCAGCCAGTCTGTGCCTTTTGATTGGAGTGTTTAATCTATTTACATTTAGGATACCTACAGATATGTATGTTCTTATTGCCACTTTGTTCATCATTTTGGTTTTATAGGTCTTTTTTCTTTCCTTCCTCTTTTGTTCTCTTGCAATATGCTGACTATCTTGTTGTGTTTTGGATTGTTTTTTCTTTTTGTGTATGTGTATCTATTGTAGATACTTGATTTGAAGTTATCATGAGGTTTTGATATAGTAGTCTATATAGGTACAAGATTGTTTTAAGTTGCTGTTCTCTTAATTTCAAATGTATTTCTAATATCCTACATTTGTACTCTCTTCTCATTTTTGCTTGTTTTGATGTCGTATTTGTGTGTGATTTATTTCCTGCCCTTATTATGTGTCTGCCTTTACCAGTGAGCTTCCTCATGCATTATTTTCTTGTTTCTTAGTTGTAGCCTTCTCTTTTCTGCCTAGAAATATTCCCTTAGAATTTTTGTGAAGTTGGTTTGGTGGTGCTGAATTCTCTTAGTCTTTCCTTCTCTCTGAAATATCTGATTCCTTCATTAAATCTGAATAAGAGTCTTATTAGGTACAATATTCTTCTTGGTTGTACATTTTCCCTTTTCATCACCAAATATATAATGCCACTACCTTGCAGTACATGAACCAAGAACTTTTAGATGTACGAGCTGGATTTTAAAAAGGCAGAGGAACCAAAGATCAAATCACCAGCATCTGTTGGATCATAGAAAAAGCAAGGGAATTCCAGAAAAACATGTACTTCTGCTTCATTGACTGTGCTAAAGCCTTTCACTCTATGGATCACAACAAACTGGAAAATTCTTAAACAGATGAGAATACCAGACCTGTATGCAGGTCAGGAAGCAACATTTAGAACCAAACATGAAACAATGGACTGGTTGAAAATTGGGAAAGGAGTACTTCAAGGCTATATATTGTCACCCTGCTTATTTAACTTATATGCAGAGTACATCATGCACAATCCTGGGCTGGATGAATCACATGCTGGAATCAAGATTGCCAGGGGAAATATCAACAACCTCACATATGTGGATGCTACCATCCTAATGGCAGAAAGTGAAAAGGAACTAAAGAGCCTCTTGATGAAGGTGAAAGAGGAGAGTGAAAAAGCTGGCTTAAAACTCAGCATTCAAAAAACAAAGATCATGGCATCCTATCCCATCACTTCATGGCAAATAGATAGGGAAAATATGAAAACAGTGGCAGATTTTGTTTTCCTGGTCTCCAAAATCACTGTGGGTGGTGACCACAGCTGCAAAATTAAAAGACAGTTGCTCCTTGGAAGAAAACCTATGACAAACCTAGATGGTGTATTAAAAAGCAGTGACATCACTTTACTAACAAAGGTTTCTATAGTCAAAGCTATGGTTTTTCCAGTAGTCATGTATAGATGTGAGAGTTGGACTGTAAAGAAGGCTGAGTGCCAAAGAATTGATGCTTTCGAACTGAAAGAGTTAATTCTTAGGTAGGTTGCTAAGGAGTCCACGGCCCTTGAGGAGGGGAAGGAGTACAAGGCCCTCGAAGAGGAGAAAGGGGTTCAGGGCTCTTGAGCAGGAGAAACGGACAAACTTTTTTCTTCTGCGTTGCTTTGACTTAATCACATAAGGTGTTTTTTTTCTTTAACTCTGAGTTATTATGGCAACAATCTATTTCTTCTAAGACTAACTTTCTTTAAGCCCAGAGATAATTTTTACGGAACAAAACAATTCACCTTGCTGAAGGGTATGTTTTTCCTTAAACTCTGTACTAATGATTATATAACAACAATGTATCTTGCTTTAGGACATGTTTCTCTTTCTTAACAAGAACCTTCTGACTAATTCTGTTATCTTATGTGGAAGGGGGTCTGGTAACACCTTTCTATTGTTAGTTCTAATCCTGTTATATTAAGATGGATGCTGTGGGAGTGGATCTTATTCAGTTTTCAGCTCAGTCTGTCCAACTCTTTGCGAACCCGTGAATCGCAGCACAGCAGGCCTCCCTGTCCATCACCAACTCCCGGAGTTTACTCACACTCATGTCCATCGAGTCGGTGATGCCATCCAGCCATCTCATCCTCTGTCGTCCCCTTCTCCTCCTGCCCCCAATCCCTCCCAGCATCACGGTCTTTCCCAATGAGTCAACTCTTCACATGAGGTGGCCAAAGTGTTGGAGTTTCAGCTTCAGCATCAGTCCTTCCAATGAACACCCAAGACTGATCTCCTTTAGGATGGACTGGTTGGATCTCCTTGCAGTCCAAGGGACTCTCAAGAGTCTTCTCCAGCACCACAGTTCAAAAGCATCAATTCTTCAGTGCTCAGCTTTCTTCACAGTCCAACTCTCACATCCATACATGACCACTGGAAAAACCATAGCCTTGACCAAACGGACCTCTGTTGGCAAAGTAACGTCTCTGCTTTTTAATTTGCTATCTAGGTTGGTCATAACTTTTCTTCCAAGGAGTAAGCATCTTTTAATTTCATGGCTGCAGTCACCATCTGCAGTGATTTTGGAGCCCAAAAAGATAAAGTCTGACACTGTTTCCACTGTTTCCCCATCTATTTGCCATGAAGTGATGGGACCAGATGCCATGATCGTAGTTTTCTGAATGTTGAGCTTTAAGCCAACTTTTTCACTCTCCTCTTTCACTTTCATCAAGAGGCTTTTTTGTTCCTCTTCACTTTCTGCCATAAGGGTGGTGTCATCTGCATATCCGAGGTTATTGATATTTCTCCCAGCAATCTTGATTCCAGCTTGTGCTTCTTCCAGCCCAGCGTTTCCCATGATGTACTCTGCATATAAGTTAAATAAGCAGGGTGACAATATACAGCCTTGATATACTCCTTTTCCTATTTGGAACCAGTCTGTTGGTCCATGTCCAGTTCTAACTGTTGCTTCCTGACCTGCATATAGGTTTCTCAAGAGGCAGGTCAGGTGATCTGGTATTCCCATCTCTTTCAGAATTATCTACAGTTTATTGTGATCTACACAGTGAAAGGCTTTGGCATAGTCAATAAAGCAGAAGTAGATGTTTTTCTGGAACTCTCTTGCTTTTTTGATGATCCAGCAGATGTTGGCAATCTGATCTCTGCTTCCTCTGCCTTCTAAAACCAGCTTGAACATCTGGAAGTTCACAGTTTACGTATTGCTGAAGCCTGGCTTGGAAAATTTTGAGCATTACTTTACTAGCATGTGAGATGAGTGCAATTGTACGGTAGTTTGAGCATTCTTTGAGATTGCCTTTCTTTGGGATTGGAATGAAAACTGACCTTTTCCAGTCCTGTGGCCACTGCTGAGTTTTCCAAATTTGCTGGGATAATGAGTGCAGCACTTTCACAGCATCATCTTTCAGGATTTGAAATAGTTCAACTGGTATTCCATCACCTCCACTAGCCTTGTTTGTAATGATGCTTTCTAAAGCCCACTTGACTTCACATTCCAGGATGTCTGGCTCTAGGTGAGTGATCACACCATTGTGATTATCTGGGTCGTGAAGATCTTTTTTGTACAGTTCTTCTGTGTATTCTTGCCGCCTCTTCTTAATATATTCTGCTTCTGTTAGGTCCATACCATTTCTGTCCTTTATCGAACCCATCTTTGCATGAAATGTTCCCTTGGTATCTCTAATTTTTTTGAGGGGATATCTAGTCTTTCCCATTCTGTTGTTTTCCTCTATTTCTTTGCATTGATCACTGAGGAAGGCTTTCTTATCTCTCCTTGCTATTCTTTGGAACTCTGCATTCAAATGGGAATAAGTTTCCTTTTCTCCCTTGCTTTTTGCTTCTCTTCTTTTCACAGCTATTTGTAAGACCTCCTGTGACAGCCATTTTGCTTTTTTGCATTTCTTTTCCATGGGGATGGTCTTGATCCCTGTCTCCTGTACAATGTCATGAACCTCCGTCCATAGTTCGTCATGTACTCTGTCTATCAGATCTAGTCCCTAAAATCTATTTCTGTTACTAGTAACCAACTGAAAAAGTATATAAGGCCTTGATAAGACTAGCATGGTGGTCACTCTCCGTACCCCTTCTGATGTCTGTGTCAGAAGCTTTCTCTGTCCCTTTTTCACTATAATAAAACTTCTGCCACACAAAAGCTCTGAGGGATCAGGCCTCGTCTCTGGCCCTTAAAGGAAATCAAGCCTGAATTTTCACTGGAAGGACTGATGGTGAAGCTGAAGCTCCAATACCTTGGCCACCTCATGTGAAGAGCTGAATCATTGGAAAAGTCCCTGACACTGGGAAAGATTGAGGGCAGGAGATGAAGGAGGTGACAGAAGATGAGATGAATGGATGGTATCTCCAACTCAGTGGACATGAGTTTGAGGAAACCCTGGGAGATAGTGAAAGACAGGGAAACCTGGCGTGCTGCTGTCCATGGGGTTGCAAAGAACTGGACACAACTATTTAACTGAACAGCAACAACCTTGTGTGCAGAATTCTGCTGAAAAATCAGCTGATAACCTCATGGGATTTCCCTTGTGTGTTTTTTGTTGCTTTCCCCTTGGTGCTTTTAATATTTTTTCATTGTATTTAATTTTTATCAATTTGATTAGTATGTGTCTTGGCATTTTCCTCCTTGGGTTTATCCTGTTTGGGACTCTCTGCACTTTATGGACTTGGGTCACTGTTTCCTTTCCCATGCTATAGAAGATTTTAGTGCTTATATCTTTAAATTTTTGCTTAGGCCCTTCTCTCTCTCTTCAACTTTTGGGGCCCCTATAATGCAAGCATCCCAAATGTTTAATGTTGGGACTAATGTTGTGTTAACGTCGCCACAGAAGTTTCTTAAACTGTCTCAGTTCTTCTATTCTTTTGTTTTATTCTGTTCTGTGGCAATGATTGCCACCATTCTATCTTCAAGCTAACTTATCTGTTCTGTCTCATTTTCTACTATTGATTCCTTTTAGTGTGTTTCATTTTAGTTATTGTATTCTCCAACTCTTTTGTTGTTGTTCTTTGTTTCTTTTAGCTCTTTTTTAAACATTTCTTGTATCTTTTTGGTCTGTTCCTCAATTCTTTTTCTGAGATTTTGGGTCATCTTTACTATCATTACTATGAGTTATTTTTGGGGTAGATTGTAGCCTATCTTCTCTTCACTTAGTTGTTCTTTTGGAGTTTTATTAATATCTTCTTCCTTCATCTGCACCATATTCCTCTGCTACTTCATTTTGTCTGACTTTCTGTGTTTGCAGTCTTCATTCCACCAAGTGCAGGATTGCAGTTACTCTTCTGTTGTCTCCCCTCTGGTGTGTAAGATTGGTCTGAGAATCTTGTGCAGGCTTCCTGGTGGGAGGCACTGGTTCCTGCCCACTGGTGGAAAGAGCTGGGTCTTGTCCCTCCAGTGGACAGGGCTGTATTAGGGGTTTGTTTAGAGGTGACTCTCACCTTGGGAAGACTGTAGGCAGTCTGTCTCCTGATGAGTGGGGCTGTGTTCCCACCCTCTTGTTGTTGGCCTGAGACATCCCAGAGACTATTGGATGGAATGAGTCTTGGTGTCAGTGTGGTGGCCTACAGGAGAGCTCTCACCAGTGAGTATTTCCTGGAACCTCTGCCGCCAGTGTCCTTGTTTCCCCAGCGAGCCACAGCAGTCCTCTGCCTCCCCAGGAGACCCTGTGAGATCAGCATGTTGGTCTGGAGCAGGTTCCTATGAAGTTAATACTTTTTCCTTGGGTCCTGGCATAGATACGTAAGACCCTGTGTGTGCTCTCCAAGAGTGGAGTTTGTGCTTCTCACAGTGCTACAGAGTTCCCCCAACCATGCCCCACTGTTCTTCAAAGTCGGATGTTCTGGGGACTTCTGAAACCAGACCCTCAGTCTGGGGAGCCTGATATGGGGTTCTGTCTCAGTTCTTGTGAGACAGTCTCTGTAATATATGTTCCAGCTTGTGGGTTGCCCATCTAGGTGGTATGGGATTTTATTGTGAATGCATGCTTCATATTGTTGTGGCTTCTTTGTCTTTGGATATAGAGTATCTTTTTTGGTAGGTTCTAGTCATTTTTGTTGATGATTGTTCAGCAGTTAAGTATGATTTGGGTGTTTTCATGAGAGGAGGCAACTCATGTCCTTCTACTCTGGCATCCTTTTTCCAGCCTCCTAAGTATGTTATTCTTCAATGCTAGTGTAAGTGAGACTTGTTTCCTTAACTTCCTTTTTGGATGGCTTGTTATTAGTCTGTAGGAACATGTCTGATTTTGTATGTTTATTTTTGTGTTCTGCAGCATTCCTGGATTCATGTGATTACTTTCATTAGTTTGATCCAAAGGGTTTTTTGTGTGGAATCCTTTGGATTTTCTATGTGTAAGATCATGCTATCTGTAAATACAGACTGTTTCACTTCTTCCCTTATGATTTAGATATGTTTCATAATTGTCCTGGCTAAAACGTCCATTACTGTGTTGAATACAAGTGGCAATAATGGGTATTCTTGTCTTGCTCTAGATTTTAAGAGAAAACACTTTCAGTTTTTCAGTGTTATGTATGATGTCAGCTGTGGACATTTCATATATGGCCTTTATTATGTTAAAGTACCTTGTTTGTGTACACAATTTGTTGAGTTTCTGTTATTGAAGAGTGTTGAATTTTGTTACTCTTTCTGTGTTGAGATTATTATATGATTTTTATCTTTTATTTTAGCAATTAGTGTATTACATTTATTGATTTGCATATACTGAACCATCCTTGCCTTACAAGGATAATTCCCCTTGATCATGATCTGTGGTGCTTTAATTGTGTTATTGGATTTGGTTTGCTCAAGTATTTTGAGGAGTTTTGCATCTTTATTTATCAGGAATATTTGCATGTAGTTTTCTCATAGTGTCCTTATGTGGCTTTGATATCAGCATAATTCTGGCCTCCTAAAATGAATCTGGACATGTTCCCCTACCCTTCCATTTTTTGAAAAGCTTGAGAAAGATTGGTGTTAGTAGAATTTACTTGTGAAGCCATCAGGTCTTGGAAAGTAGCATAAGAATATCAGATCCTGTTTACTTATGCCATCTTGAGAAATGGAACCACATCTTATTGTTTGTTTAGCTACTTCTTTGTTTTCTGACCACATTAGAACATTATTATATATTAAGGAAATTATTGAACAGAAAAATACAAGCAATTTAATTTTCTTTATTTCAAATACAAAATCATTTTTGCTATCAGACCTTGAGACTGATTAAGGAGAAAATTAGGAGAAGTAATATTGTTATTTGCTTGATGTTCACATTATTAGGTAACTTAACATTAAAAAAAAAAAAACCTTTTTCTCCATTGCTGGAATTGAACATACACTTTTTGTAGAAGAATGGATTTGTTGACACTCAACCAGTTGACAGTGCTTCTCTGGAAAAATTTTACCTTAAAGGTATGTAAAGGTATCCTTGGAAAATGTCCATAAATGCCCATGTGGTGCAGTTTGGATTTTGGGTGTGGGTGGGGGTGAGTTTATATACATGCACACACTTGAAAAATCAATTCCAGAGCTGAAAGTAGCTCTTTCAAATGTATGAAACTGCATTAATCAATAGTATAGTCTGACCTGTAAGAAAACTGGTTAGGGGAGTTGGATGGATGATATGAAACTTTAGCTGTTCCAGGGTGAAATTGGCAGAGACTTAATATAATAGAACTATCTATTTGCTTTGAATGTGTACTCGTAAGTTAATTAACACAATCTTTTTGTTCCTCTTCTAGAGGAGGCAGTTCTTTAATTTAATACTGGAAGTCCTAACTACACTGGTGTTTCCAGTGATGCTTTTGCTCTTACGTGCTGTTATTCATATAACTGTTGCTGGACCTTACAGTTTTACTTCTCAACCCATCAGTACTCTGCCTTCATTCCTCCAAAATGATGAAACATGGGAATTGATTTATGTGCCTTCTAATATTGATGTGGTAAAAGAGATCACTGAGAATGTGAAGAGGAATCTAAACATCAGTATAAAAGGTTAGAAATTAAGGTTTACTGTAAAGCTTATCATTAACGTTTTTGATGGAGCTGAAACAGTGTAGAGAAAAGAATAAGAATAAAGTTGGATGAATCACACTGCCCAATTTGAACATTTCTCTCTGGCTGCTTTCAAGATATTTTCTGTCTTTATTTTTCAAAAGTTTGATTATCATGTGTCTGTGGCTATCTTTTGGCTTTTTTCTTTGGGGTTCACTGAGCATTTTGAATCTGTAAGTTGCACAAAGTTGGGGGACTTTACAATAATTATTTTTAAAATTGTTTTTTAACACGGCCATCTTTCTCCTCCTCTAAGACTATGATGATACATTTTGTATTGTCCCACAGGTTGTTTAGGCTCTGTTCAACTTTTGTCTAATCTTTTTTTTTTCCTCTCTTGTTCAGATTAGAAAATTTCTATCTTGAATGACTCCTTCCTGTATTATAACTATACAGGTACTGAGCCATCAAATGAGTTGTGTTTTTTAAAGCACAAAGTGATCACCTCCTGATTTGTTTCCCTTAATTAAGTAACTTTTTTGAGATATAATGCACATTCCATACTTTCACCCATTTGAAGTGTGTAATTCAGTGGCTTCAGTATATTCACAGAGGTGTGCAACCACTGCCACAATTAATTTTAAAGCATTTTTATCACCAAAAATAAATTCCAAAATCTTTAGTCATAGCCCCACAATTATCCATCCCTATCAAGATAAGAAAAACAGTAATCTCCTTTTACGTCTACAGATTTGCCTATTATAAATCTTTTATATAAATAAATGGTTTACATATGAACCTTTAATATAAATTGTTTACATGTAAACCTTTTATATCAACTTTATAAAATGCAATATGTGGTCTTTCATGACTCTCTCCTATACTTAAAATGTTTTCAGGGTTTACTCATGTTGCATGCATCAGTTCTTTATTCCTTTTCATTGTCGGATAATATTCCATTGTATGGATACACTGCATTTAATTGGTACAATATATCTTTCATCAGTTGAAGGACATTAGAGTTGTTTCTACCTTTTGGCTACTATAAATAATACTGCTACAAACAATCATCTATAGGTTTTATGTAGACATAAGTTTTCATTTCTGTTGGTTATATAACAAGAGCAGAATAAATGTGTCATATGTTTACTCTATTTTTAACTTTTCAAGGAAATGCCAGACTGTTATCTAAAGTCGTTATACCATTTTACATTCTGATTAGCAGTGAATGAAGGTTCCACATCCTCTCCAGCACTTGTTATCTTCTGTCTTTTTGATTATAGTCATCTCAGTGGATGTAAAGTGATTTCATTGTGATTTCAATTTGCATTTCCCTCACCACTAATGACTTACCTTTATATGTGCTTTATAATGATTATTTAAAATTGCAATAAAATCTTATAAAATTTTTATCAAAATATTTTGAACCTCAAATATCCATTAAGTAGTTGTGATACCAGTATTTAAGAAACAGTGTTTTCAAATTTGCATATTTGGATAGAAGGTTTTTTTCCATATAAATTTATATATTTTCTTTCAGAAGGGATTATCATATGTTTTTATTTAAGTGAACAATTTTACTTCTCTATAGTTCAAGGTTTTTCTTCAGAAATTGAGTTTGAGAAGTACATTAAGTATGACTATCGAGCTCATAAAGTGCTGGCTGCCATTGTTTTTGACTGTGACTTCAAAAATAGGCATGATCCATTGCCACTTCAGGTGAGAAAGTTGTATTTAGAGTTTTCTAAATAGTTTTCTTGTAATTGGATTTTTAGTTTCTATGAATTTAATGAATTTTGTATTATCTACCCTATTTTATCAGTGAAGAAACTAATTTTCCCAAGATCAAACTACTTGTATAAAATAAAGCAAGAATATGAATCCAGATTTGAGTAGCTTTAATGTCTGTGTTTGTAGCTTTTGAAGTATGCTAACAAGGGAAGAACTGTATCTTTCATGCACAGGACTTCTGATTCTTGGGACTCTTGGACTACTCATACAGTGCTTCTAGTTCTGCAAAAGGTAGTGAAACACAATCATGCAAAGAGTCTTTTCTTTAAATGAGACATAGAATTTAAGTCCTTCCATAAATCTCTAGAGAAAACTCTAAGGCTTACTCACATTGATCCAGATTAGAGTATAGCATAACCCAAGAGAAGGAAAGAAAAAGACTGTGCTTGGAAGTTGGTGCCTCCTTAGCAGATCTTATAAACATTGTATCCTGGTGGTGACGAAAACAAAGGGCAATCTATAACAGCTCCATATGGAGCCAAATTCTGTATTTAGAAAACAGATGCTTGTCAGTAGAAGGCAAGATGAATAAAACCACTAGTAGAACAATACATATTCTTTCTGTGTGTCCTATCCTTCCAGTCTCTTTTGTGCCAACTTATATTTACCAAGTCAGAGTTATCCATATACAGATATAGGTTTAGGCTCAACAATAAACATTGGCTCAAAGTGTCTTCAGTGTTATTTTAAGTTTCAGTCTTATTGCTGAACAACAAGGCTTCCCTGGTGGCTCAGACCGTAAAGTGTCTGCCTGCAGTGTGGGAGACCTGGGTTCGATCCCTAGGTCGGGAAGATCCCCTGGAGAAGGAAATGGCAACCCACTCCAGTATTCTTGCCTGGAAAATTCCATGGACTGAGGAGCCCGGTAGGCTACAGTCCATAGACCTGGGTTCAATCCCTGGGTCAGGAAGATCCCCTGGAGAAGGAAATGGCAACCCACTCCAGTACTCTTGCCTGGAAAATCCCATGGACGGAGGAGCCTGGTAGGCTACAGTCCATGGGGTCGCGAAGAGTTGGACACAACTGAGCGACTTCACTTTCACTTTCTTTTCACGTATAACATTGTTAAATTTAGGTTATTCAGTGTGATGATTTGAAATGTGTATGTTGCAAAATGATTACCACAGTAAGGTTAGCTGATATATTCCTCACCTCACAGAATTACGAGTTTTGCGTGTGGTGAGAATATTTAAGATGAGTAAGATCTGGGGATCTAATGTATTGCATTCTGCTTGGTCTGTTTTGATGGTTTTTCTAAAACCTTCTGATCTCTATTGATGATTTCATGTATAGCATAGACCATCCAATAATATCTACCAGCTTTCCCACATCTTATGTGACTTTCTCTTTTTAAATTTTATTTAATATTACTATTTTGACTATGCTGAGTCTTGATTATGGCATGCGGGCTCTTCTTTGCATTGCAAAGGCTTCTCTAGTTGTGGTATGTAGCCTGCGGGCTTAGTTGCCCTGCAGCATATAGGATCTTAGTTCCCTAACCAGGGATCAAACCCACATCCCCTGCATTGAAAGGTGGATTCTTTACCACTGGGCCACCAGGGAAGTCCCTTATGTGACTATCTTGACAGATCTTTTGTTCATCTACAAGGATCCACAAGGAAATCAAACTAAATCTCAGATATGATCAGGTCACTGTCCTGATGAAAAGACTTTGGTGACTTACAATGTCCAGAGTCCTTTGCACAAATATATGGCTATCAATATCCTAGTACTTGGCTATCTCTGATATGCCTTACCAAACTTTTTATGTTCCAGCAGTACTTAACTTCCAGAAATTACCTGGAAACACTGTATTGCTTTTTGTTTCGGGGTCTTTGGTCACATTTTCTCTGCTGTACAAATGCTACTGTGAATTCCCATTCAAACTCCCACTCAGCTTCCACACCTGTCCCTTTCTTTTCTGTCTTCATCATAACCTGCACATATTTCTGTTAGTCAGAATTCATATGGGAACAGACACTACTGAATGCATTTCAACAAAAGGGTTTTTATATAAGGAAATATTTACAGATTCACATTCTAGATTTTAGTCACTCTTGACAAACACTTCAGAGGATCTAGCTTACCTGTTTAGATGAACCATACCCTTCTTGAGCCTTTAGTTATCAGGTCATAGTTGCTGCAAATGGTCTTAACTGTTTTCTATGGAAAAGTAAGCACCAAGAGGTGCCCCCATGTACCTCACTGTTTTCATTATGTAACAGTAACCTTAATCGTGATTAATTGCTTCCTCTCATATCATAATTTGTTTATTTGCCAGTGTACCAGTGTGAGTAGCTCAGTAATACTAAGTGATAATCATACAGCTATTTGGTGGAAGCTTTACTGTATCTCCTCTTGAAAGTCTGCTACCCCAGGAAACAAGGCCTTTAACGCAGCAGAACTTGAGCTTGTAAGGCTGGAATGTATAAATTCCACAAGTAGGTCTCTGGGAGTGATTAGAAGGACCAGTTCTAATTCCAAGCCTTGGTTCCCCTACCCTTATGTTTTACCGAGAGCATAGAGCCGTACACCAATTATTGTTACATAGGCCACATCCTATAGCACCGTGTCCCAGATTAACAGAGCATTATCCTTACCTGAAATGTAATAGACGTTTTCAGTTTCTTCTCTTAGGTCTGCTGCTTCTGACTCATAATGGTATATAGTAAGAACTATAGATCCCGTGGTTCCGGTGCCCATTATTGTATCTCCTTAACTACAAAACAGGTCCCCTGCTAGAGGCATATAGTGTGCCTTTACCCCTATTTCAGACCCATTTCTTTTTCTGAACTCCACTGAAAATTTTTACGTCATAAATAGATCTGACCAGTTCTCTCAAATGTGGTATATGCCATCACCAAAATTTTGAAAAAGAGGCTCATCAAAAAAGAGACCCACCACTTTTTGCAGTGTTTTTTTTTTTTTTTTGAGTGGTCACGAGTACAGCAAAGCTACTCTTTGAGGATATATCCTGGCATACCTCAGAGACCATTGGACCCATAAAAAAGCTCACCAGTTAGCAAGGTCCTGAATCTTTATAGGCTTTATTTCTCAACATGTGGTAAGCAAATGTCTTACTAAGGCATTTAGAATGCTTGTCACTTCCTGTTTATCAGGTCTAAATGCAAATGCAAATTCATGGGACTTAAAATATATAGACCATTTTGTAAAATAATAACAAAGTTGGAAGACTTATATAAAACATATAAAACTACAGTAATCATTGAAGTGTATTAGTGGCATATGATCAACAAATGTATCTATGACACAGAACAGAAAGCCCAGAAGTAAGCTTTCTTTAATATAGTCATTTGGGACTTCATTGTGGTTTAGTGGCTAGGATTCTGATCCCAGTGCAAGGGCCTGGGTTCAATCCTTGGTCATGGAACTGGGTCGCACATGCCACAACTAAGAGATCACATGTTGCAACTGAAGATCCTGCATGCAGCAGCTAAAGAGTCCACATGCCACAGCTAAAGATTCCTCATTTGACTAAAAGATGCTGCATGCCACAACTGAAGGATAACACATACCATGACAAAGATCGAAGATACCACATGCCACAACTAGACCAGATGCAGCCAAATTAATTAATTCATTCATTTTAAAAAATAGAAATACAAAGGCACCAAAGAAATCTTATGGGGAAAGAAAGATGTTTTCAGTAAATAGTGCTGTAATGATTGGATGTGTATATGGAAAAAATGAACCTTGAACTGACCTCATACTACACACAAAAAAATTAGCTCATGAGTTTTAGATTTAAATGTCAAAGCTAAACCCAGTGCTTTTAGAGTAAAGCAAAGACAAGTATCATCTTTACTTGGGAGTTTTTCAGATCACAGAAAGCAATAACCATTAAAGAAAACATTAATAGATTAACTTTTATCAAACTTTTAGAAACTTCTTATCATCAAAAGACACTGTTGACTTCTGGTCTGGACAAGATGGTGGGGACTCATTTCTCTCTGTCATTCCTCACTGAGCACAGCTGGATGTAATGCAAAGGCAAAGCAGAACTATGAAAAGTGATAAGAACCCTGCAGGTTGTTTTAAGACCTCATGCCTAGAGGAGTAGTACAGGGGCACACATCTTAATGTATCACACCCAACAGACGACAGCCAAGACCCAGCATTATCTGATCTCCAACCTGGCAATAGAAGACAGCAAGTAGGCTCATGCCACTCCACATCAAATGGAAGCATTTCTAACAGACAGTTCTGACACATCTAGCCTGAGGAATGGATAGGGAACCCTGATAACAATTAGCGGCCAGGAAAAACACTCTCCTTCCTTACCAAGCCCTTCCCCTGCTAATATATACTGAAACACATGAGCAAGAGGTACTCAGCCACAAGTATCCCAGTCCGGAAGCCTCTTCATTACCTCCAGCCTAAGACATCCCTCAATGCAAGACTCTGGAGTGGGTGGGCCAGTGGAACCCACATCAAGAGGGTCCCAGCTACAAAAAAGTGGCAATGCCTATGGGCCAGAGACTCTCTTTTCCTGTTCAGCTCCATGAGGGCAGTCAAGGAACAGTGGGAGGGAAACTCCATTACAAGAAGTCCCACATTCAGAAAGAATTGTCTGTCCCATACAGGCAGGTCCCTGCCACATGTGCCCAACCAGGAAAGCCTCTTCCTTCTTGTGGGCTGAATATCCTGTCTTATATAGGGAGCCTGCAGAGCAAAACAGGCAGAATTGACATGAGGAACTCAGCCACAGAAGAGGTCTAGCCTGGGGAGGTCTTTATGCCTTGTGCCTCCTCTGCCCCTAGAAGGAAAACTCGAATTCCTTTAGGCAGAAATAGCAGGGACCAGTGTGAGCCCCAGTGGAACCACATAAACTGTGAGACCGAAATTAATACTTAAAGGGCTCTGGAAATTGAATTGTCATTGAAATTAAGCCATTGCTGCATAAAATAGGCTGACTGTCTGATATAATAAAGTATTTAAATAGTATCCAGAGTCTCCTAAAATTATAGACAAAATTAACAAAATAAAATAGAAAATCATCTGTCAAACCAAGAATCAATTTACTGATATGAGAACTGAGATGAATTAGAGGTTAGAATTATTTGAGAAAGATTTTAAAGCAACCATCATAAAACATGTTACAACAGCAATTAAAAACTTTTGAAACAAATGAAAATATAGGAAATATAAGCAGAGAAATAAAAGTTATAAACAAGAAGTTATAAACATTAAATTCAGTAACAAATAATAACCTGGTGGGAAAAAGTTGGCTTAAAGCTCAACATTCAGAAAACTAAGATCATGGCATCTGGTCCCATCACTTCATGGCAAATAGATGGGGAAACAGTGGCAGACTTTATTTTTGGGGGCTCCAAAATCACTGCAGATGGTGATTGCAGCCATGAAATTAAAAGATGTCTACTCCTTAGAAGAAAAGTTATGACCAACCTAGACAGCATATTAAAAATTAGAGACATTATTTTGCCAACAAAGGCCCATCTAGTCAAGGCTGTGGTTTTTACAGTAGTCATGTATGGATGTGAGAGTTGGACTATAAAGAAAGCTGAGTGCTGAAGAATTGATGCTTTTGGACTGTGGTGTTGGAGAAGACTCTTGAGAGTCCCTTGGACTGCAAGGAGATCCAACCAGTCCATCCTAAAGGAAATCAGTTCTGAATATTCATTGGAAGGACTGATGTTGAAGCTGAAACTCCAATACTTGGCCACCTGATGTGAAGAGCTGACTCATTGGGAAAGACCGTGATACTGGGAAAGATTGATAGCAGTAGGATCAGGGCAGGACAGAGGATGAGATGGTTGGATGGCATCACCGACTCAATGGACATGAGTTTGAGTAAACTCCTGGAGTTGGTGATGGACGGGGAAACCCAGCGTGTTGCAGTCCATAGGGTCACAAAGAGTCAGACACGACTGAGAGATTGAACTGAACTGAACTGGAATGGGCTTAATCATAGAGTAGACAGAGGAGAGGATATAACACTGAGGAATAAATTTATCCAAGGAGGTGCAAAGAATATGCACTGAAAACTACAAAATATTGCTGAAAGAAATTAAAGAAGACCAAAATAAATGGAAAGACAGCCCGAGTTCATGGGTGTGCACATGCATACTAAATTGCTTCAGTCATGTCCGATTCTTTGAGACGCTATGGACTGTAGCCCACTAGGCTCCTCTGTCCATGGAGTTCTCTGTCCATGGAGTTCATGGAGGCAAGAATACAGGAGTGGGTTGCTGTGGCCTCCTCCAGGGGATCTTCCCAACCCAGGGATCAAACCTGCATCTCTTATGTCTCCTGCATTATCCGTCAGATTCTTTATCACTAGCGACATCTGGGAAGCCCTAAGTTCATGGGTAGGAAGACCTAATTTGTTAAATCATACTACCAGTAGCTACCTAGATTCATCACAATCCTTATCAAAATTCCAATGCCCTTTTTTATTGAGATGTTTTTATTTACAATAGTAGTTTTAGGTATACAACATGGAGTTTCAAAATTTTTATAGATTTTACACCATTTAAAGTTATAAAATTTGTTTATATTCCCTGTGCTGTACAATATGTCCTTGTAGCTCATTATTTTAAAACTAATAGTTTGTATTCCTTAATCCCTACCCCATATATGCCCCTCCTTCTTTCCCTCTCTCCCACTGATAACTACTAGTTTGTTCTCTGTATCTATGAATCTGTGTCTGCTTTGTTATAGTCATTTGTTTTGTTTTTAGATCCCACAGTTAAGTGATAGCAAGCAGTATTTGTCTTTCTCTATCTTTTCTCTAAGCAACGTGTCTGTCTATGATGTTGCAAATGGCAAATTTTCATTATTTTATGTCTTAGTAATATTCCCATGTATGATATCTTCTTTATCCATTTAACTGTGGATAGACATTAATGTTGCTTCCACATTGGCTACTGTAAATAATACAACTGTGAACACTGGGGTGCATGTATATTTTTAAAATGAGTATTTTCTAAATTCCATATATATGCGTTAGTATACTGTATTGGTCTTTATCTTTCTGGCTTACTTCACTCTGTATAATGGGTTCCAGTTTCATCCACCTCATTAGAACTGATTCAAATTAATTCCTTTTAATGGCTGAGTAATATTCCATGGTGTATATGTACCACAGCTTCCTTATCCATTCGTCTGCTGATGGGCATCTAGGTTACTTCCATGTCCTGGCTATTACAAACAGTGCTGCGATGAACATTGGGGTGCACGTGTCTCTTTCAAATCTGGTTTCCTCGGTGTATATGCCCAGAAGTGGTATTGCTGGGTCATATGGCAGTTCTATTTCCAGTTTTTTAAGAAATCTCCACACTGTTCTCCATAGCGGCTGTACTAGGTTGCATTCCCACCAACAGTGTAAGAGGGTTCCCTTTTCTCCACACCCTCTCCAGCATTTATTGCTTGTAGACTTTTGGATAGCAGCCATCCTGACTGGTGTGTAATGGTACCTCATTGTGGTTTTGATTTGCATTTCTCTGATAATGAGTGACGTTGAGCATCTTTTCATGTGTTTGTTAGCCATCTGTATGTCTTCTTTGAAAGATGGTAACAATAACCCTATATGCAAAACAGAAAAAGAGACACAGATGTACAGAACAGACTTTTGGACTCTGTGGGAGAAGGTGAGGGTGGGATGTTTTGAGAGAACAACATTGAAACATATATATTATCAAGGGTGAAACCATCCACCAGCCCAGGTTGGATGCATGAGACAAGTGCTTGGGGCTGGTGCACTGGAAAGACCCAGAGGGATGGGGTGGGGAGGGAGGTGGGAGGGGGGATCGGGATGGGGAACACATGTAAATCCATGGCTGATTCATGTCAATGTATGGCAAAAACCACTACAATATTGTAAAGTAATTAGCCTCCAACTAATAAAAATAAATGGGAAAAAAAATAAAGCCACATGATTAATTGTAATTTTAAAAAAATAAATAAAATGAGTATTTTGCTCTTTGAAAAAGACTCAGGAATAGAACTGCTGGATCATATGGTAGCCCTATTTTAATTTTTTAAGGAACCTCCATACTGTTTTCCACAGTGGTGTTGGTGTTCAGTCACTCAGTCCTATTCAGCTCTTTGCAAATCCATAGACTGCAGCATGCCAGACTTCCCTGTCCTTCACTACCTCCCAGAGTTTGTTCTAACTCATGTCCACTGAGTCAATGATGCCATCCAACCATCTCATTTTCTGTCACCCCCTTCTCCTCCTGCCCTCAGTCTTTCCCAGGAACAGGATCTTTTCCAATGAGTCGGCTCTTCACATCACATGACCAAAGTAGTGGAGTTTCAGCTTCAGCATCAGTCCTTCCAGTGAATATTCAGGGTTGATTTCCTTTAGGATTGGCTGGTTTGATCTCCTTGCTGTCCAACGGACTTTCGAGAGTCTTCTCCAACACCACAATTCAAAAGCATCAATTCTTTGGCACTCACTTTCTTTATGGTCCAGCTCTCACATCCATACATGACTACAGGAAATACCATAGCTTTGACTCTGCAGAACTTTGTCGGCAAAGTGATGTCTCTGCTTTTTAATATGGAGTATAGGTTTGTCACAGTTTTATGTCCAAGGAGCAAATGTCTTTTAATTTCGTGGCTGCAATTACCCTCTGCAGTGATTTTGGAGCCCAAGAAAATAAAGCCTGTCACCATTTCCATTTTTTTCCCCTGTTTGTCATGAATGATGGGACCAGATGCCATGATCTTAGTTTTTTGAATGTTGAGTTTTAAGCCAGTTTTTCAGCTTTTTAATCTCAATTGATGCAGAAAAAGTTTTGAGAAAATTCAGCACCCATTCATAATAAACTTAATGAGCTCTGTTATAGTCATACTATGGAATATTACTCTATTCCTGCATGCTTAGTCATGTCTGACTTCTTGTGACCTGGTGGACTGTATGTAGCCTGCAGGCTCCATGGGATTCTCTAGGCAGAATACTGGAGTGAATTCGACCCAGGAATCGAACCTGAATCTCCTGCAGCTCTTGAATTGGCAGATGTATTCTTTACCACTGAGCATCAGGGAAGCCCCCTATGGAATACTGCTCAGTGATAAAAAAAAAAGGAGTTAATTACTGAAAATAGCAATTACATTAATGAATTTCAAAACATATGGAGTAAAAGAAGTCTTCTATCAAAGAGTACAATATTATATTTAATTCCATTTATATGAAATTTTATAATGGGCAGAATTAATCTATAGTGAAATTAGAAAAATTACACCTCTGACTGTGGTCAGGATCAACGGGCAAAGGGCATTACGAAAACTTTCTGGAATGAGGGTAATGTTTATCTTGATAGTAGTTGAGTTAGAATAGCTATGCATTTGTTAAAACTTACATAGTTAAAGAAATGTACAGTTAAGATTTGTACATTTTATTGTGTGTAAATTTTACCTCAAATAAAAACTATAGGCAAATATTAAAATCTAGTAAATGGTGAACTATTTGGCTGAAAGTGTGCTGAAGTCTAACTTTCTTTGCAGCGCATCCAAAACTTAAGTATATTGATAGATAAAGTATATAGATATTACATATATACAAGTTTATATAGATATATATATTTAAGCTTACCCCTGATGTATAATATAAATCATATATGCACACCTAATTTTGCCTTTTTTATGGAAAAGGTAGCATACTTGTCAGTAATTTTTTTTCTTTTTTCTTTTTGAACCATAAATCCATTCTTCTACTTTGCTTTTTGATGCTACAGCTTTTTTCAGCCACCTATGGGACTCAGCTAATAAAAGACACTAGAGGCAGACTAGAAGCCAGACTTGGAGGAAAAAAAGTAGCTTGAACTTTTCTGTTGGCTTTCTGGCTGCTTGTAGTTGCTGTGAATGACACCCCAGAAATATCTCTCTCTTTTGTCAGTAGCATTTTCTTTCTCATAGCGGCAGACAAATGCAGTTTGAAGATTGCTCAACGCTTTTCAATATCAACCTTGTCACACCCTCTCAAAGATACCCAGCACTAGGCAACTGGAGCTCCTTTTCAGAAGTCAAGGTCCCCGTCCAAAGTTCCCTCTTTCAAGCTCTATAACCCAGTACTAGCTGACATATGCCCCTCCTTTGAGGCTTGATTTTTCATCCCCACATGACCTCTCATTTAAGTTCGCAATTTTTAATAATTGCAAACCCTTGGTTTAGTTTCCTTAGTCCTAGGGCCAATGACTAGTTCCTTCTGTCTCTATCTGATATCTTAGAGTTCTCCTATCCATTAGGTTATCTAGTATAGATAGTATAACCTATCCATTAGGTTATCTAGTTTCTGTTTTCTGACTATACCTTGAGCAGATACAGAACTCTGTATTGTAATTTGTGCAGTCTTTTATGTATGAGCAGTTGGGTTGATTCCAATATGCTGTATTTCCACAACAAATAATGTTACAACAAATAACCTTGTGCATGTGGTTTTTTTCCCATACTGTTTGAGGTTTATAGTCCAAGTCTGTTACTGAAAGTATGATTGCTGAATTAAACAATGCATGCATATATAGTTTTGTGAAACATTGTCAGATTCTCCATTATTATTGTGCCATTTTGCATACTAAAGCAATGTATTAAAGTGCCCGTTGACTGCCTTGTCAACGCAGTATGTTAACACAGTATGTTTTGACTTTTCCAGTGTGACAGGTAAGAAAGATATCAATGTAGTTTTAATTTGTATTTATTCCATTCTGTGACATTGAGAAGCTATTTATATATTTGTGGGCCACCTGTATATCTTCTTTTTGTGAACTGTCTGCATTGGGAGAGGACTTAAAATATAAATATGATTGGATTATATTTGTTGTGCTTGGAGTCACTGTCACTTGCAGGCATTCAGAACCACTTTCATATCAGATGAGTCTCAATTTCAAATCACATGGTTTCGTATGTGGATTTAACTTTGCTTTATTTTCTAATATTTGCTTTTCAGTTTAGTTTGGTTTTAAACATTGTTTGTTTTCTGCTGCTACTTCTAGGTAAAGTATCGTCTGCGTTTTGCTGCTATACAGAGGACTATCATATGGCCAGACGAGATAGGCTGGAAAACAACCTTACTTTTTCCTAATAGGCCCTCTGTAGGACCCAGGAATCCAGATCATCATGATGGAGGAGGTCCTGGTGAGCAGATTCTTAATGCATATACATACTTAATTTTTATTATACTTGCATAATGATATATATGTTATTTATATTGTGTGTATATATGTGTGTATGTGTATATGTGTATGTACACATATATGTATCAATATAATTATATGAAATAAATCACTTTATTCTTAACTTGTAATTTTTAAATTAAATGTATATTATATAAAAATTACTAAATCTTATACATTTGGTAAACTAACATATATATATAGAGAGAGAATATATAATATATGTATGTATATTATGCTTTGTTCTTATTTAATCTCTAATTCATGTCAGAATCTTTTGTGACCCTGTGGACAGTAGCCTGCAAGGCTCCTCTGTTCATGGGATTTCCCAGGAAAGAATACTGGAGTAGGTTTCCATTTCCTTCTCCAGAGGAACTTCCCAACCCAGGAATCAAACCCATGTCTCCTTTGGCAGGTGGATTCTTTATCACTGAGCCACCAGGGCAACTCTTTCAATTCTTATACCAATACGCTTATCTTTATTTAATTGTGGTTTGGTGTTCTGCTTTCCAAATACATATATTTTAATTTATTGGTATTGTTTGAATATTCATATCTATGTATAATTCTGTTGATTTGATCTAAAACTTTAAAACTTGTGATGATAATTTTTAATTCACATTTTCATATTGCATATTTTCTTGAAAAGCCCTTAATGTGTAATATGAGTTTACCAACTATACTTGAGATTTATATGCAAAGTGAAAGTGAAAGTCACTCAGTCATGTCCGACTCTTTGTGACCCCATGGACGATACAGCCATGGAATTCTCCAGGTCAGAATTCTGAAGTGGGTAGCTGTTCCCTTCTCCAGGGGGTCTTCCCAACCCAGGAATCAAACCCAGGTCTTCCACACTGCAGGCAGATTCTATACCAACTGAGCTACCAGGAAAACCCAAGAATACTGGAGTGGGTAGCCTATGCCTTCTCCAGCAGATATTCCCAACCCAGGAATCAAACCAGGGTCTCCTGCATTGCAGGTGGATTCTTCGCTGAGCTACCAGGGAAGCCCTTGAGCTTTTAATATTTAGCAAATATTCAGTAGAAGAAAAAAATCTATGCACATTTTAGCATTAGCAACAAAAATTGGAAACGTCATAACCAGTAAGAGAATAGATGGACATATTAGACAGTCATTAAAAATAATCTTTATGTAGTCTGTTGAGAAAGAATTTAAGCTGAGTCTACAAGTAACTATATGAATTAGCTAGATGGAGATAAATGAGTACTATTCCACATAGTGCAAGTAAGATCATGAACACATCAAGATAGGATGCCACATTCAGAGGACTACATGGTATTTTGTTTTCTTTTTTATAGCGAGAATAGAGACTTATATAGGAGGCTATTCGAGGTGAAGCTAAGAGGCAAATAGATCATTAAATATCTAATGTGTAAAGTGAAGGAGTATGAAATCTCTTCCTGGAAGTTATGAGAGACAAAATCACAGCAATATTTAGTTTGAATAGGAGAAATGATATGGTGGTGGATGCATCTCTTCAAGTAATGACACTCTCCAAGTAATGACACTCATGTCCATCTTTGGTATTTGTTTAAATCTGAACACAAACTTTTGTTTCTATTGATGAATAAAGATGACTGTGACCTGTATTTCACAATTTATATAATTGATTGCAATGTTTCAGAGAATGACCCTTTTTTTGCATTGGACATCTGAATTTTGTTTTGTTATTTCACTTCTTGATTTTGAGTATTATGTTACTAGACACCAGGCAGTATGTGCTTGGGTTTCCTTAATACCATACTATTAGTGGGAATATGTTATGAAAAGAAGGGTTGATGAAGCATGTTTGGTAATATTTAAATTAAGGAAGAGTAAAGAAAAGAAGACAAGGATACAGAGATTAAGAAGGATTGACAAGTAGGTGAGCAGAATATTAAGACAGCTACTGCTTCGTGCTAATTCACTTCAGTTATATCTGACTCTTTGAGACCATATGGACTGCAAACTATCAGGCTCCTCTGTCCATGGGATTCTCCAGGCAAGAATACTGGAGTGGGTTGCTATGTCCTCCTCAGGGGGACCTTCCTCGGATAGGTACTAAATATATCAAAGAAGGAATGAGAAACCTCAATGCTTGATATTTCAATTTTATAACCACAAAAGAATCTCTTGAAGCCCAAAAACAGCAATTCCTTCATAGAAAAGAGTTTCTATTTTAAAAAAAAACAAAGCTATAGAACATTGATGAAGGAAATTAAAGATGACTCAAAAAAAGGGAAAGATGGTCCATGCTGATGAATTAGCAAGTTAATATTGCTAAGATGGCCATACTGAAAGCAATCTACAGATTTAATACAATCTCTTTCAAAATACCTATGAGATTTTTCACAGAACTAGAGCAAACAATCCTAAAATTTATATGGAACCAGAAGACTCCAAATTGCCGAAGCAAGCTTGATAAAAAAGAATGAAGCTGAAGCTAGCTATCATATTCCCTGCCTTCAGACTACACTACAAATACACAGTAATCAAAACAGAATGGTGCAGCACAAAAACAGGTACATAGGCCAGTGGAACAGAGTAGAGATCCCAGAAATAAATCCACAGACCTATAGTCAGTTTATATAGGTAAGAATATACAATGAAGAAAAAACAGTCTTTTCAATAAGTTACGCTGAAAAAAATGGGCAGCTACATGTAAAACAATGAGATTAGAACATTCCCTCATAATGCCATGTACTAAAATAAACTGTATAATTAACATCCTTCAGAAATAGAAGAGGGCAGAAAAAAATATGTGTAGCAAAATGGTGGGAAACAGGTCAGTACTCCCCCCAGTTTCTGCCTTTAACCCCTTTTTGGCTGGGCAAGAAGCAGACACCTGTGGGTGAACCAAATACAGAGGTGCAGCCAAAACCAAAGCAGAGCCCTAGGGCTGTGAGACTGAGCAAGAACTGACATCTTTCCTTCAAGCTTCACAAACCCTAGATTAATCCCACACAGGGGGCTTGGTGAACTTAGCACCTAGAGAACATTTTAATGGAAAATTGCTCCTGCAGCTGAGCCAGGTCTGCCTTTAGCAGCTGTGGACTTGTGGCCACGTACACAGGGTAGGGAATGGGATGGGCCACGTCAAAATTTGAGCTGACTCCACACTACCCATAGTGGGTCCAGTGACCTAACTGGAGGTCTTGGAGGATCTCCTGGGGAGGTGGGAGTTGGCTATAGTTCACCATGGCGATAAGGACACTGACAACAGAGGCCCCAGGGAATTTTGTTGTTGTTGTTCCTGTTTTATTTTTTTTTTAATTTTGTCTTTTTTAATTTTCATTTATTCTATTTTTATTTTCTTCGGAGAATATCTTTTTGGTTTTATGTGGTTGTTTGTTGTTTTTTTTCTTGTTTTGTTGTTAGTTGTTTTGGTTTTGTTTTGGTTTTTGGTTTGTTGTTTCCTTGTTTTTTTCTTTGTTTTGTTTTGTTTTATTTTTGCTATTTGTTTTGATTTTTGTTTGTCTGTTTTGTTTATTTTGTTTTTGGACAGGCCACATGGCTTGCCGGGATCGTGGATCCTTGATTGGGGGTTGAACCCAGACTCCCCAAGTGGGAGTGCTGAGTCCTCGCCGCTGGACTGCCAGGGAATTCCCAACCCCAGGGAGTTTTCCTGAAGGAAGAAAAAAAGACACAGGTGGGACTCACACCCCTGGGTGGAAGCTGAAGGAGGGGAGAAGTTATCATATCCAGGGAAGCCCCCTCACTCTTCCTCAAGATCAGATGAAATAGGAGAGCTTTGAGGGCTATCAGAAAGGATTGCGGCAGCTGGTCTGTGGCAAGCAGAGCAGAGCAAGATTTACAGGATGGTCCATGCCTCAGTCTTAGATGGTGTCTGCCAGTGCTGGCAGGGACTGGGTGCTAAAGCATGGGGTTTGGAGAGCACAACTAAGAAGACTTCTGTCGGCTGCATGGAGACAACCTCAAAGGACATAATTGAGGCGCTCTGCAGCCTGATTGCTCCCAGAGGAAACATTGTCTCCCCTCAGAGGGATGCACCCTGAGTGGTACCCAAAGGGTGGGGCCACCATTAAGGCCTCTGTACCCACACACCAGCCTCTCTCCCTCCCACCTAAGCAATCAAACACGCCCTCACCCCGTTTCATCTGAACAGGGAACAGATGCCTGAGGGTGGCCCACATGCAAATTTTGTGCCTAAACTTAAGCTGAGTCTCAGAGGCTGTGTGACTAAGGAAGAACTGAAATCGCTTCTTGCAGCTGCACAAGGTGTGGGTTAAATCCCTGTGATGGACTTAGTAAACCCAGCACCTGTGGAACATCTTAATGGACAGTGAGTGTCCCACAACTGAGATAGGTTTGACTTTAGCAGCTGTGGACTTTGTGGGCACACACATGCAGAAGTTGGGCCAGGTCAGAATCTGAGCTCCCACCACAGTGCCCACAGGAGGTCTCATGACCTACCTAGAGGTCTTGGAGGGCCTCTTGAGGAGGTGGTGGTTGACTGTGGTTCACAAGGATGGCAATGACACTGATAGCAGAGGCCACAGGGAATTGTAATGTTATTTTTTGTTTGTTTTAAACAAACTTTGTATTTTTCTTTTTTGTTTTACTTTAATTTTTGTTTTGTTTTTCTGTTTTTTGTTTTTTTGTATTATTATCTTTGCTTCTCGGGGGCTTTGTTTTGTTTTTATTCTTTGTTTTGGTTTGGAATTTTTTCTTTGGTTGTTTTCCTTCTTTTTTTGCCGGGGGGGTTGTTTTTATGGTTTGTCTTGGTTTTGTCTGTCTGTTCATTTATCATTTGTTTCTTTTGTTTTCTTGCCCATGCCATGTAACTTGTGGGGTTTTGGTTTCCCAGCCAGGGGTGGAACCTGAGCTCTTACTGTGGGAGCACCAAGTCCTACCTACTGGACCACTGGAGAATTTCCAGCCCCAGAATATTAATCAGCATGAGCTTTGCCAGAGTTGCCCATCTTGGCCCCAATATTGAACCCCACCCAACAGCCTGCAAGCTCCAGTGCTGGAATGACTCAGGCCAAACAACCAAAAAAACAGGAACACAGCCCCACCCATTAGTACACAGGGGGAACTAACTAAACTTTAGAATAACTAAAGTTGAACTAACCTCACAGACACCCCAAAACACGCCCATTGACACAGCCCTGTCCACCAGAAGAGCAAGACTCATCTCCCTCCCACCAGGAAAGCTGCACAAACCCCTGGATTGAACCTTCCCACCAAGGGACAGGCACCAGAAGCAAGAGGAAGTACAATCCTGCAGCCTTCAGAGTGGAGACCACAAACACAGTAAGTTAGACAAAATGAAATAACAGAAATGTGTTACAGAAAGGAGAAATGTAAAACCCTACAAGACCAACTAAATAAAGAGGAGATAGGCAATCTACCTGAAAAATATCAGAGCAATGATAATAAAGATGATGCAAGATCTTGGGATATAGAGGTACAGATAGAGAAAGTACAAGAAATGTATAACAAAGATCTAGAAGAACTAAAGAACGGATGAACAGTGATGATGAATGATCTAATAACTGAAATGAAAAAGACAGTGGAAGGAATAAAGTACAGAACAGCTGAGGCAGTAGAATGGATAAAGTGAGCTGGAAGATAGAATGGTGGAAATCACTGCTGCAGAACAGAATAAAGAAAAAAGAATGAAAAGAAATGCAGACAGTCTTAGAGACCTTTGGGACAACATTAAACTCATCTGCAGTCAAAGTTTAGTGATCGCTGAAGGAGAAGAGAAAGAGACTGATAAAATACTTGAAGAGATTATAGTAAAAAAAAATTCCCTACCATAGGAAAGGAAATAGTCATCTGAATCTAGGAAGTGCAAAGGGTGTTTTTCTCCCAAAAATAACATGTTAAATTTCAGGAGAAAAATTAGGAGGATACAGCTAAAGAAAAGCAATGCTTAGAAATAACTCTATAATGTTTATATGTTGATACGAGAAAAACTGAAAAGTATAAAATTAATTCTGATTCCCAGCCTTAAAAAATTAGTAACTAGGCTTCCCTGGTGGCTCAGAGGTTAAAGTGTCTGCCTGCAATGCAGGAGACCTGGGTTCGATCCCTGGGTCGGGAAGATCCCCTAGAGAAGGAAATGGCAACTCACTCCAATATTCTTGCCTGGAGAATCCCATGGGCGGAGGAGCCTGGTGGGCTACAGTCCACGGGGTCACAAAGAGTCGGACACAACTGAGCAACTTCACTTTCATTTTCATACATAAAATGCAGTATGCAACTACAGCTAGCAGAAGGCATATGCAAGCAGCTTCTTAGACCAAGGGCATCACAGAAGAGGCAGGGCAAGCCAGGCTTGCACCCCCATAGCCTGGAGTGCTGCTTCAGCAGTGAGAACCATAGCTCCGTTTCCAAAAGGTTCCATACTTGAGGGAATGACTGTGGAGGCTCTAAACCAAGTGTCTTGGACTTGAGGATGTTTCTGGGGAGAAATCTCAGCATGAATTCAGAAGAAAAGGAGATGCTTTGAGTGGAATGCGAATATGTTGTGGAGAAGAAGCCAATGCTGACTCCATGTCGGAAACTGTTTCTTTGACTTGCTTTTCATTGCTTTTGTTAGTATAATCATACAGAATGCTCTGCCTCAGAGAGTCCTACCCATCTGCCTGACTGTTAAACTAAAGTGCCTTTGTTCAGAACTCTGTCCACCTGTCTGGCGGGAAGAAATGAACACATCCCCTGCCTGAGGCTTGCCATTCTAGGAGATGTTTGCAAGATTAATGGCCTTTTTACTTTGCTTCCTCACCTCCCCCTGATCTCTGATCTATAAAAGAACCTGGCATCCAGACCCAGATAATATGGTTACTTTGAGATGTTAGCCCTCCATCTTCTTGGTCAGATGGCTCCCTGATTAAAGTCTCATCCTTGCCTTAGACTGATTAACTTCTAAGATACTGAAGTAGAAGGATGTGTGCTCATCTTCTCCTGCAGGAATACCAAAATCACAACTAGTTGCTAAACAACCATCAACAGGAGAATGTTGGATCCTAGCAGAAAGAGATAGCCAACATCCAAGGGCAAAGGAAAAATCCCAACAAGACAGTAGGAGGGGTGCAATCATGTTTAAAATCAAGTCTCAGACCTGCCAGATGCTGAGGGGATGCAAAAATAATTGTGCGCACCAGGACCCAGGGAAAGGAACAGTGACCTCCACAAGGGACTGAGCCAGACCTACCTTGGGGTGTCTGTCTCCTACAGAGGCACGAGTCAGCAGTGACCTTCCACGGGGACAGGGGCTCTGGCTGCATCAGACCTGGGTGGCGCGGTGTGAGGCGTAAGTCCTCTTGGAGGAGGTCACCATTAGCTCCACTATAGAGCCACTGAGCAGATGACCCATGAACTGGAGAACAATTATACCAAACAAGTTCTTGCACTGTTGCAGAAGTTCTAGGGCCCACAAAAGATTTCCTAACCTGGGGATCCAGCAAAGAGACTGAGAACCCCCTGGGAATTTGACTTTGAAAGCCAGTGGTATTTGATTACAGAACTTCCACAGGACTAGGGAAAAAAACTTGGAGGGCACAAACAAAACCTTGTGCCCACCAAGACCCAGGGGAAAGGAGCAGTCGCCCCACAAGAGACTGAGCCAGACTTGCCTGTGAGTCCTTGAGTCTCCAGCGGAGGCATGAGTCGACGTTGGCCTGCTGTGGGGTCAGGGGCACTGACTACAACAGTCCTGAGAAGCCCAGCAGGCTCTATAAGTCCTTTTGAAGGACATCACCATTTCCCCTACCACAGTTTGGCCTCTGGCCAAACTAAAGGGAGGGAACACAGTCCCACCCATCAGCAGAAACTTGGATTAAATATTTCCTCAGCATGGCCTTGCCCACCAGAGCAAGACCAAATTTTCCACACAGCCAGTCCCTCCCATCAGGGAAGGTGCCACAAGCCTCTTATCCTCATACATCAGAGGGCACACAAAATGAAAACCACAGTCACAGGAAACTAAACAAACTGATAACATGGATCACAGCCTTGTCTAACTCAGTGAAATTATGAGCCATGCCATGTAGAGTCCCCCAAAACGGACAGGTATGGTGGAGAGTTCTGACAAAACGTGGTCCACTGGAGAAAGGAATGGCAAACGACCAGCATTCTTGCCTTGAGAACCCCATGAACAGTATGAAAAGGCAAAAAGATAGCACACTGAAAGATGAACTCCCCAGGTCGGTAGGTGCCTAATATGCTCCTGGACAAGAGCAGAGAAATAGCTCCAGAGGGAATGAAGAGGCTGGACCAAAGCAGAAACAGCACCCACTTGTGGATGTGTCTGGTGGTGAAAGTAAAGTTCGATGCTGTAAAGAATACTGCATAGGAAGCTAGAATTAAGTCCATGAATCAAGGTAAATTGGAAGTGGTCAAACAGGAGATGGCAGAAGTGAATATCAATATTTTAGGAATCAGTGAATTAATATAGATCAAAAGGGGCGAATTTAATTCAGATGGCCATTATATCTACTGCTGTGAGCAAGAATCCTTTAGAAGAAGAAATGAAGTAGCCCTTATAGTCAATAAAAGAGTACAAAATGCAGTGCTTGGGTGCAATCTCAAAAACAACAGAATGATCTCTGTTTGTATCCAAGGCAAACCATTCAGTATCACAGTAATCCAAGTATATGCCCCAACCAGTAATACTGAAGAAGCTGAAGTTGAATGGTTCTATGAAGACCTACAAGACCTTCTAAAACTAACACCAAAAAAAGATGTCCTTTTCAACTTAGGGGATTGGAATGCAAAAGTAAGAAGTCAAGAGTTACCTGGAGTAACAGGCAAATTTGACTTGGAGTAAAAAATGAAGCAGGGCAAAGGCTAACAGTTCTGGCAAGAGAATTTACTGATCATGGCAAACACCCTCTTGCAACAACACAAGAGATGACTCTACACATGGACATCACCAGATGGTCAGTACCAAACTCAGATTGATTATATTCCTTGCAGCAAAGATAAAGAAGCTCTATACAGTCAGCAAAAACGAGACCAGGAGCTGACTGTGACCCAGATCGTGAACTCCTTCTTGCAAAATTCAGACTTTTGCAAAATTGAAGAAAGTAGGAAAAACCACTAGACCATCCAGCTTTGACCTAAATCAAATCCCTTATGATTATACAGTGGAAGTGACAAATAGATTCAAGGAATTAGATCTGATAGAGTACCTGAAGAATTATGGACAGAGGTTCGTGATATTGTACAGGAGGCAGTGATCAAAACCATCCCCAAGAAAAAGAAGTGCAAAAAGGCAAAATGGTTGTCTGAGGAGGCCTTATAAATAGCTGAGAAAACAAGAGATGCTAAAGGCAAAGGAGAAAAGGAAAGATACACCCATTTGAACACAGAGTTCCGAAAAATAGCAAGGAAAGATTAAAAAGCCTTCCTCAGTGATCAGTGCATACAAATCGAGGACAACAGTAGAATGGGAAAGACTAGAGATCTCTTCAAGAAAATTAGCGATACTAAGGGAACATTTCATGCAAAGATGGGCATAATAAAGGACAGAAATGGTAAAGACCTAACAGAAGCAGAAGATATTAAGAAGAGGTGGCAAGAATACACAGAAGAACTATACAAAAAATATCTTAATGACCTAGATAGCCACAATGATGTGATCACTCACCTAGAGCCCATCTTGGAGTGTGAAGTCAAGTGGGCCTTAGGAAGCATCACTATGAACAAAGTTAGTGGAGGTGATGGAATTCCAGCTGAACTATTTCAAATCCTAAAAGACTGTTACAGTGCTGCACTTAGTATATCAGCAAATTTGGAAAACTCAGCGGTGGCCACAGGACTCGAAAAGGTCAGTCTTCATTCCAATCCCAAAGAAAGGCAATACCAAAGAATGCTCAAACTACCACACAATTGCACTCATTTCAAATGCTAGCAAAGTAGTGCTCAAAATTCTCCAAGCTAGGCTTCAACAGTGTGTGAACTGAGAACTTCCAGATGTTCAAGCTGGATTTAGAAAAGGCAGAGGAGCCAGAGATCAAATTGCCAACATCTGTTGGATCATAGAAAAAGCAAGAGAATTCCAGAAAAACACCTACTTCTGCTTCATTGACTATGCTAAAGTTTTTGACTGTGTGCATCACAACAAATTGTGGAAAATTCTTGAAGAGATTGGTATACCAGACCACCTTATCTGCCTCCTGTGAAACCTGTATGCAAGTCAAGAAGCAACATTTAGAATCGGACATGGAACTACAGACTGGTTCCAAATTGGAAAAGGAGTTCGTCAAAGCTGTATACCATCACCCTGCTTATTTAAATTATGTGCAGAGTACGTCATGCAAAATTCCAGGCTGGATGAAGCACAAGCTGCAATCAAGATTTCTGGGAGAAATACCAATAACTTCAGATATGCAGGTGACACCACCCTTATGGCAGAAAGTGAAGAGAAACTAAAGAACCTCTTGATGAATGTGAAAGTGCAGAGTGAAAAAGCTGGCTTAAAACTCAACATTCAAAAAACTAAGATCATGGCATCTGGTCCCATCACTTCATTGTATATAGATGGGGAAGCAATGGAAACAGTGATAGAATTTATTTTCTTGGGCTCTGAAATCACTGAAGAGTGTGACTGCAGCCATGAAATTAAAAGATACTTGTTCCTTGAAAGAAAAGCTATGACCAACCTACACAGCTTATTAAAAAACAGAAATATCACTTTGCTGACTAAAGTCCATATAGTCACAGTTATGGCTTTTCCAGTATTCGTGTATGGATCTGAGAGTTGAACCATAAAAGAGCACCAAAGAATTGATGCTTTTGAGCCATGGTATTGGAGAAGACTTTGAAAATCCCTTGGACTAGAAATTAAGGAAACAATACCATTCACCATTGCAACAAAAAGAATAAAATACTTAGGAGTATATCTACCTAAAGAAACAAAAGACCTATACATAGAAAACTATAAAACACTGATGAAAGAAATCAAAGAGGACACAAACAGATGGAGAAATATACCATGTTCATGGATTGGAGGAATCAATATTGTCAAAATGGCTATACTACCCAAAGCAATCTATAGATTCAATCCCTGTTAAGCTACCAATGGTATTTTTCACAGAACTAGAACAAATAATTTTATGATTTGTATGGAAATACAAACAACCTCGAATAGCCAAAGTAATTTTGAGAAAGAAGAATGGAACTGGAGGAATCAACCTACCTGACTTCAGACTCTACTACAAAGCCACAGTCATCAAGACAGTATGGTACTGGCACAAAGACAGAAATATAGATCAATGGAACAGAATAGAAAGCCCAGAGATAAATCCACGAACCTACGGACACCTTATCTTTGACAAAGGAGGCAAGGATATACAATGGAAAAAAGACAACCTCTTTAACAAGTGGTGCTGGGAAAACTGGTCAACCACTTGTAAAAGAATGAAACTAGAACACTTTCTAACACCATACACAAAAAATAAACTCAAAATGGATTAAAGATCTAAATGTAAGACCAGAAACTATAAAACTCCTAGAGGAGAACATAGGCAAAACACTCTCCGACATAAATCACAGCAGGATCCTCTATGACCCACCCCCCAGAATATTGGAAATAAAAGCAAAACTAAACAAATGGGACCTAATGAAACTTAAAAGCTTTTGCACTACAAAGGAAACTATAAGTAAGGTGAAAAGACAGCCCTCAGATTGGGAGAAAATAATAGCAAATGAAGAAACAGACAAAGGATTAATCTCAAAAATATATAAGCAACTCCTGCAGCTCAATTCCAAAAAAATAAATGACCCAATCAAAAAATGGGCCAAAGAACTAAACAGACATTTCTCCAAAGAAGACATACAGATGGCTAACAAACACATGAAAAGATGCTCAACATCACTCATTATCAGAGAAATGCAAATCAAAACCACAATGAGGTACCATTACATGCCAGTCAGGATGGCTGCTATCCAAAAGTCTACAAGCAATAAATGCTGGAGAGGGTGTGGAGAAAAGGGAACCCTCTTACACTGTTGGTGGGAATGCAACCTAGTACATCCGCTATGGAAAACAGTGTGGAGATTTCTTAAAAAACTGGAAATAGAACTGCCATATGACCCAGCAATCCCTCTTCTGGGCATACACACCGAGGAAACCAGATTTGAAAGAGACACGTGCACCCCAATGTTCATCGCAGCACTGTTTATAATAGCCAGGACATGGAAGCAACCTAGATGCCTTTCAGCAGATGAATGGATAAGGAAGCTGTGGTACATATACGCCATGGAATATTACTCAGCCGTTAAAAAGAATTCATTGAAACAGTCCTAATGAGATGGATGAAGCTGGAGCCCATTATACAGCGTGAAGTAAGCCAGAAAGATAAAGAACATTACAGCATACTAACACATATATATGGAATTTAGAAAGATGGTAATGATAACCCTATATGCAAAACAGAAAAAGAGACACAGAAATACAGAACAGACTTTTGAACTCTGTGGGAGAAGGTGAGGGTGGGATGTTTTGAAAGAACAGCATGTATATTATCTATGGTGAAACAGATCACCAGCCCAGGTTGGATGCATGAGACAAGTGCTCCAGCCTGGTGCACTGGGAAGACCCAGAGGAATCGGGTGGAGAGGGAGGTGGGAGGGGGGATCGGGATGGGGAATACGTGTAAATCTATGGCTGATTCATATCAATGTATGACAAAACCCACTGAAATGTTGTGAAGTAATTAGCCTCCAACTAATAAAAAAAAAAAAGAACTAATGCCTGGCATGTAGTTAGCACTCAAGAATTATTGGCCACATCAAAAACATGCCTTAGGTCTTACCAATTCAACCACTTTACTCTTTATTAATTTAGCAAAATATAATGCACCCCAGAACCTGACACATTGGGGGCAAGAGTGACAAAGTGAGGCAAGACTTAAAGTTGGTAAAAGTTGGGATGGTTAACTTAAAATATAGTTACATGCATGCTAAAAAAAAAAAAAAAAGAAAGAAAATCCCTTGGACTGAAAGGAGATCCAACCAGTGAATCCTAAATGAAATCAACCCTGAATGTTGATTGGAAGTGATGTGGAAGCTGAAGCTCCAATACTTTGGCCACCTGATGTGAAGAGCTGAGTCATTAGAAAAGACCCTGATGCTGGGAAAGATTGAAGGCAGGTGGAGAAGGGGACAACAGAGGATGAGATGGTTGGATGGCATCACCAACTCATTGGGTATGAGTTTGAGCAAGCTTTGGGAGATGGTTAAGGACAGGAAAGCCTGGTATGCTGCAGTCTATGGTGTCACAAAGAGTCAGACATGACTGAGCAACTGAACAACTACAAAATACATAAAATAGATAAACAACAAGAGTTTACTGTATATGGAATTACATTCAGTTTCTTATACTAACCTGTAGTCGAATATAATCTGAAAAAATGTACTTGAGTTACTATGCTGTATACTTGATGCTATCACATTATTGTAAATCAACTATTCTTCAGTTTTTAAAGAAGCAGTTTGAGTCTATCCCAAGTGTAATTATTTTTTTTTAGTCTCATCTATTTTACCAATGCATAAGACTCTAGATTTGTAAATTAAAAGCACATTCCAAGTAGAAAAAATAAGTAAAAGAAAAGCAAGTTAAATCCTAAACTGCCTTTTAGCTTTATGGATAACTTGGTTTCAGTGAAACAATTTTCCTTGGGGTCCAAACTGTATTTCTCACTATATATATCTGTCAATCTGACTTTCATGTTTTATTTTATATTTCCAAGGCTTCATCTCACCAGTGTTTAATTAAAGTTGCATTTTTTGTAAATATGAATTACATTTACCAAATCTACCACTTTTATTAAATATATTTAATTTTTAGAAGATGTGAATTAGATTCAATCTGAAGAAGTAACCCTTGTTTCTGTGTGAGAACTATAATAGGTTCTCAGAGCTATTATGTTCAGTTAGCCCTGATGCAACACTAAGTTTAGGTTCTATATGTGATAAGCTGTGACTGGCTTGAATTACCTTGCTTTTTGCATGTGTCTGATTAGATGTTCCTTGGCATGTTTTACTTGATGATGTTTATTTTGTCATATAGGGTACATCAGAGAAGGATTCCTGGCTATACAGCATGCCTTAGATAAGGCCATCATTGTGTATCATGAGAGCAGTGCTAAACAGTTGTTTGACAATGTCAGCATCTTTGTACAGAGATTTCCATATCCAGCTTATCCTGATGATGGAGTACTTTTACTCACTGGTAGTTTCCTTCCTTTGATGTTCATACTCATGTTCTCTCCAACTGTACTTTCCATCATTCGATCTATTGTATGGGAAAAGGAGAAAAGATTGAAGGTAATCCAAATTATTTTCTTATAAAGTTTCTTTAAAGGATTTGTAAGCATGTAGAGTTGTGTTACACAGAGGATTGGATTATTTCTGCATGTTCAGCATTGTGGATGGTTGTTGCATCCCATAGAAGTAGATTATATCCCAGTAACAACAAATACAGAGCAGGAAGAGTGAATACCAAGCTGGCCGATTTCCAGAAGCAAACTGTGTGGAGCAGCAGAAAAGTAAAAGTAAAACCTGATGGCAAGAAGGGACACAGTGAAAGGTCACTAGAGGAATTTGATGTTTGCAGTACCTAGAGTTAAAATTTCAAACAACTCAGGTCCTAGCTAATCTAATATGAAGTCTCACACTATAGGCCTACTTACCTTCATATATGCTCCCCTAGCTAACATGTCTGATTTTCAACAAAGGATTGCAAGCCACACCAAAAATTAAGAAAAAAAAGTTTCAAAGAGACAAATCTGTAATCGATGTTGGCAGTTTGATCTCTGCTTCGCCTGCCTTTTATTTATCCAACTTGAGCATCTGGAAGTTCCTGGTTCACGTACTATTGAAGCCTGGGTGGAGAATTTTGAGCATTACTTTGCTAGTGTGTGAGATGAGTGCAATTGTGCAGTAGTTTGAACATTCTTTGGCATTGCCTTTCTTAGGGATTAGAATGAAAACTGACCTTTTCCAGTCCTGTGGCCACTGCTGAGTTTTCCAAATTTGCTGGCATATTGAGTGCAGCACTTTCACAGCATCATCTTTCAGGATTTAAAATAGCTCAACTGGAATTTCATCACCTCTACTAGCTTTGTTCATAGTGATGCTTCCTAAGGCCCACTTGACTTTGCATTCCAGGATGTCAGGCTCTAGGTGAGTGATCACACCATCATGGTTATCTGGGTCATGAAGATCTTTTTTGTATAGTTCTTCTGTGTATTCTTGCCACCTCTTCTTAATATCTTCTGCTTCTGTTAGGTCCTTACCATTTCTGTCCTTTATTATGCCCATCTTTGCATGAAATGTTCCCTTAGTATCGCTAATTTTCTTGAAGAGATCTCTAGTCTTTCCCATTCTACTGTTGTCCTCGATTTGTATGCACTGATCACTGAGGAAGGCTTTTTAATCTTTCCTTGCTATTTTTCGGAACTCTGTGTTCAAATGGGTGTATCTTTCCTTTTCTCCTTTGCCTTTAGCATCTCTTGTTTTCTCAGCTATTTATAAGGCCTCCTCAGACAACCATTTTGCCTTTTTGCACTTCTTTTTCTTGGGGATGGTTTTGATCACTGCCTCCTGTACAATATCACGAACCTCTGTCCATAATTCTTCAGGTACTCTATCAGATCTAATTCCTTGAATCTATTTGTCACTTCCACTGTATAATCATAAGGGATTTGATTTAGGTCAAAGCTGGATGGTCTAGTGGTTTTTCCTACTTTCTTCAATTTTGCAAAAGTCTGAATTTTGCAAGAAGGAGTTCACGATCTGGGTCACAGTCAGCTCCTGGTCTCGTTTTTGCTGACTGTATAGAGCTTCTTTATCTTTGCTGCAAGGAATATAATCAATCTGAGTTTGGTACTGACCATCTGGTGATGTCCATGTGTAGAGTCATCTCTTGTGTTGTTGCAAGAGGGTGTTTGCCATGATCAGTAAATTCTCTTGCCAGAACTGTTAGCCTTTGCCCTGCTTCATTTTGTACTCTAAGGCCAAATTTGCCTGTTACTCTGAGTATCTCTTGACTTCCTGTGCTTACATTCCAGTCCCATATAATGAAAAGGACATCTTTTTGGGGTGTTAGTTTTAGAAGATCTTGTGGGTCTTCATAGAACCATTCAACTTCAGCTTCCTCAGTATTACTGGTTGGGCATATACTTGGATTACTGTGATGTTGAATGGCTTCCTTGGAAATGAACAGAGTTCATTCTGTTGTTTTTGAGATAGCACCCAAGGACTGCATTTTAGACTCTTTTGCTGACTATGAGGGCTACTCCATTTCTTCTAAGGGATTGTTGCCCACAGTAGCAGATATAATGGTCATCTGAATTTAATTCACCCATTCCAATCCATTTTAGTTCACTGATTCTTAAAATATCGATGTTCACTCTTGCCATCTCCTGTTTGACCACCTCCTATTTGCCTTAATTCATGGACTGAACGTCCCAGGTTCCTATTCAGTATTGTTCTTTACAACATCAGACTTTACTTCCATCACTGGTCACATCTGCAACTGGGTGTTGTTTTTGCTTTGGCTCCATCTCTTCATTCTTTCTAGAGTTATTTCTCCACTGTACAGTTCAGTTCAGTCACTCATTCATATCCGACTCTTTGCGACCCCATGGACTGCAGCACGCCAGGCCTCCCTGTCCTTCACCAACTCCCGGAGTCTACCCAAATTCATGTCCACTGAGTCGGTGATGCCATCCAGCCATCTCATCTTCTGTTGTCCCCTTCTCCTCCTGCCTTCAGTCTTTCCCAGCGTCAGGTCTTTTCCAATGAGTCAGTTCTTCACATCAGGTGGACAAAGTATTGGAGTTTCAGCTTCAACATCAGTCCTTCCAGTGAACACCCAGGACTGATCTCCTTTAGGATGGACTGGTTGGATCTCCTTGCAGTCCAAGGGAGTCTTCTCCAACACCACAGTTCAAAAGCATCAATTCTTCAGCACTCAGCTTTCCTCACAGTCCAACTCTCACATCCATACATGACCACTGGAAAAACCATAGCCTTGACTAGACGGACCTTTGTTGGCAAAGTAGTGTCTCTGCTTTTTAATATGCTCTCTAGGTTGGTCATAACTTTCCTTCCAAGGATCAAGCGTCTTATAATTTCATGGCTGCAATCACCATCTGCAGTGATTTTGGAGCCCAAAAAAATAAAGTCTGACACTGTTTCCATTGTTTCTCCATCTATTTGCCGTGAAGTGATGGGACCAGATGCCATGATCTTAGTTTTCTGAATGTTGAGCTTTAAGCCAACTTTTTCACTCTCCTCTTTCACTTTCATCAAGAGGCTCTTCAGTTCTTCACTTTCTGCCATAAGCATGGTATCATCTGCATAGCTGAGATTATTGTATTTCTCCCAGCAATCTTGATTCCAGCTTGTGCTTCATCCAGCCCAGTGTTTCTCATGATCTACTCTGCAGATAAGTTAAATAAGCAGGGTGACAATATACAACCTTGACATACTCTTTTTCCTATTTGGAACCAGTCTGTTATTCCATGTCCAGTTCTAACTATTGCTTTCTGACCTGCATACAGATTTCTCAAGAGGCAGGTCAGGTGGTCTGGTATTCCCATCTCTTTCAGAATTTTCCACTCTTCTCCAGTAGCATATTGAGCACCTACCAACCTGGGGAGTTCATCTTTCAGTGTCCTATCTTTTTGCCTTTTCAAAGTGTTCTTGGGGTTCTCAAGGCAAGAATACTGAAGTGGCTTGCCATTCCCTTCTCTCATAGACCATGTTTTGTCAAAACTCTCCACCATGACCCATGCATCTTGGGTGGCCCTAAATGGCATGGCTCATAGTTTCATTGAGTTTGACAAGACTGTGGTCCATGTGATCAGTTTGATTATTTTTCTGTGATTGTGGTTTTCGTTCTGTCTGCCCTTTGATGGATAAGTGTAAGAGGCTTATGGTAACTTCCTTATGGGAGAGACTGACTGAGTGGGAAACTGGGTCTTATTCTGACGGGTGGGGCAATGCTCAGTAAATCTTTGGTCCAATTTCATATTGATGGGCGGGGCTGTGTTCCCTCCCTGTTGTTTTACCTGAGGCCAGACTGGTGAAGGTAATGAAGATAATTTAAGGACCTCTTTCAAAAGGTCCTGTGCAGCACTGGGGCATTCAATGCCCCTGGCCCTGCCACAGTCCACCGCTGACCCATGCCTCACAGTTTAAATTACTGTGATTAATAATTTAAGGCACTAAAGGAAAAGATAGAGGTGTCCAGGATCCTTAAGACTATCCCTATTTTCTGAAATTCACTTGAAGGATTCATGTGACTCAGCATGTAGATATGCTAACAGCTAAGGTTTATTTTAATGGTAGAGTAAGTATAGGTGATAGCTGAATCATAAGAGAAAATGACACAGGGAAAGCCTAGAGGAATTAACCTGTAGACTTCCACAAGTAATTTCACAAGAGATCACACAGGGCATACTCTTGCACCAGTGATGAAAATCCAGCAACATATTTGTGATGTTCTTGTCCAGAGAAATCCATTAGAGACTTAGCATCCAAGGTTTTGATTGGCATGCTGGTTATATTATATAAGCACCTTTGACCTACCACATACCAAAATTCCAAACTCCTAGACAGCAGATATCCAGCATACACCATATTATTTGTACAAACAGTTTAGGCACAGTCAGCCACGCTTATCATTTAGAAAATGTTTTATATCAGTGAAGGGAGTGGTTTATCAGCCAAATTTCCATATGCCAACCAAAGGCCAATCTTGCAAACATGCCTTCTTTAAAAATAGTAGTGTCAAGCTTTCTCTTTTCAGTGCAACAGGTAACATGCATGATCAGATAGGTAATGCTATCAGAAACAGCTGAGCACCAAAGAATTGATGCTTTTGAACTGTGGTGTTGGAGAAGACTCTTGAGAGTCCCTTGGACTGCAAGGAGATCCAACCAGTCCATCCTAAAGGAGATCAGTCCTGGGTGTTCATTGAAAGGACTGATGTGGAACCTGAAACTCCAATACTTTGGCCACCTGATGCAAAGAACTGACTCATTTGAAAAGACCCTGATGCTGGGAAAGATTGAAGGTGGGAGGAGAAGGGGACGACAGAGGGTGGCATCACTGACTCAGTGGACATTAGTTTGAGTCAACTCTGGGAGGTGGTGATGGACAGGGAGGCCTGGTGTGCTGCAGTTCATGGGGTCACAAAGAGTCAGACACCACTGAGCAACTGAACTGAACTGAACTGATCGGAAACAGCAAGCTATAAGGAGTCAAATGGAATTGCTAGAAATTAAAAAAAGCGTGCTGACAAAATGAAGGCTACCTTTGACAGACTCATAAGTAGACTTGACCTTGATAGGAAAGAATCAAAAATTGAATACAAGAAAGTTGAAATTACACAAACTTAAGTGCAAAAAGAAAACACTTTGTAAAGATCCAGGAGAAAATATTGAAAAGCTATAGGACACCATCAATGATATAGCGTGTATATAATTGAAATTCAAAAAGGAAATGTTAAAATAGAGTTAAAGAAATAATGGCAGAGACTTTTACAAAATTAATGGTAGACATCAAGCCACAGTTCCAAAAACTCAGAGACAAGCTAGAGGGAAGGAAAAGACTCATTGCCTAAAAAGAACAAGTATAAGAAGTACTGCTGACTTCTAATTTACAATTGAATTTTTAGAAAAGGAAAGAAACCATAAACACATTTATCTAATATCCCTGGAAGTGGATGTAATGGAAAAGATCTTAATCTCGATATTTCAAAGTTTATTTTTAAATGCTCTCCATTTTGGTTTAATACTAGGTGTAATGTTGACAAAAGATTTCTGAACTCAAGAGGAAAAGATTTGAATGTCAATACTGCCCTTACTAACTGCATAAATGTAATCAATTCACATGACTTTCTGAGCCTTGATTTTTTTTCACTCATAAAATGAAGATATTATCCATTTAAATGCGTTTTTATGAGAATTTAGTTTTTAAGTGTATGTGAAAATGTTATGAATTGCTGATATATTTAATATTTGATTTGTTTTGAATTTCCTACAGGAGTACCAGCTTACAGTTGGACTTAGAAGTTGGATGATCTGGGCTGCGTATTTCTTCACGTTCTTCTTTTTTTATATCTTTATTGTCTCCTTGATATGTGTGTTAGTTTTTGCCAAGGCAAGTGTTAGTTTCATGCTGCCCAATAGAAATGAGTCATACATGTACTATTAGGATTTTAGTAGCTACTAGAAATTTTAAAAAGGAAAAGGTGAAATTATTTTCATAGTGTATATGATTTAGCCAATATATACAAAATATTATTTCAGTATGCAGCCAATTTAAAAATTGAGATATTTTACATTCTTTTCTGTACTAAATACTTACAACTCCAGTGTATATTTCATATTTAGAGCACATCTCAATTTATGCACTGTATTTTCATTAGAAATACTTCATCTGTATTTGACACTGCTTTATCTTTCGAGTTTAAGTTAAAAATAACTAAAATTCAGTGAAAATAAAGTCAACTCCTCAGTCACACTCGCTACTTTCCAAGTGCTTAATGTTTCAAGTGTTCAATAGCTACATGCTGTATATGGCTGTTACATCTAACATTTTAGTTCCAGTGGATTGCAACCTACTGCAACTATCCTTTGAGAAGGAAAAAGTAATCATAGTATGGACTGGTTAGTCTCATGTTTTCAAGAGAATGAAAAATGGCTTTTATGGAAATTCAGAGACTGCCAAATCTCTGAGAAAAACATTAATCCTTCTGTAAGAAATAAGTCAATTAGTCAACTTGGCATCTCATTGAGTTTCAGTCACTGGGCAGTGTGATCTGTTTCTTTAGGGCCATAGTTTTCTCCCTCTTCACTTGTGTTTATATGGTACTGCTTATTGCATATTTTACATGATGTCATAATTGTTTTATTGTAGATTTTCAATGATCCAGTCTTCTGCTACAGTGACTATAGTTTCATCTTTGTCTTTCTTATGTGTTATGCCACTGCTTCAATATTCTTTGGTTTTATGGTTAGCACATTCTTCGATAAAGGTAAGTCTAAGACTTCTTCTGTAACAGAATTACCATTTTAATTGACCAAAATAAGGCCATATTTGGGAGCTCCACGTAGCTATCTCACATACAGTCTTGGCATACATTCTAATATAGAAGATGAATTGCACATGAAATGATTTTACAGGAGGTAGAGGGTGCACTGAAATTTAATACTGCCCAATCATGTGTAAAAACAGTATATAAAATAAGATTGTTACCAGTTGGAACTTAGGATAGATTAAACAGTGCTTCCTGCAGAAGTTGATTTCAAATCACTTCCGAAAGCAAATCAAGGGAAGGAGGTATTCATTCATTCATTTATTCAGCATGTGCTTTATGTACTTAACATATGGTAAGACTTTGTATCACATACATAGACAAAGGAAAATGATTCTTCATGAAAGCCCACATGAGAAAGATGTATATCATCAGATAACCCCAGATTGGCCTACTACAGATCTTATAGAAATAATTTTCTACTGACAATTTTTAATACCTTCCCCCCAAATTAAGGAATATTTCTTTTTTATACCACACCTATTAAGCATTATTTCTCCTGTATTTTCTGTATTGAATAAGTATAGTCCATATTAAATAATTTTAGTGTATAAATATATTTTTGCAGTAAGAATTTTAAGTATCAAAATATAACCTTTAATCACTTCAGTTCAGTTCAGTCACTCAGTCATATCTGACTCTTTGCCACCCCATGGACTGCAGCACACCAGGCCTCCCTGTCCTTCACCAACTCCCGGAGTTTACCCAAATTCATGTCCACTGAGTCGGTGATGCCATCCAACCATCTCATCTTCTGTTGTCCTCTTCTCCTCCTACCTTCAGTCTTTCCCAGCGTCAGGTCTTTTCCAGTGAATCAGTTCTTCACATCAGGTGGCCAAAGTATTGGAGTTTCAGCTTCCACATCAGTCCTTCCAGTGAACACCCAGGACTGATCTCCTTTAGGATGGACTGGTTGGATCTCCTTGCAGTCCAAGGGACTCTCAAGAGTCTTCTCCAACACCACAGTTCAAAAGCATCAATTCTTCGGCGCTCAGCTTTCTCTATACTCCAACTCTCACATTCATACGTGACTACCTAAAAAACCATAGCCTTGACTAGATGGACCTTTGTTGGCAAAGTAATGTCTCTGCTTTTTAATATGCTATCTAGGTTGATCATAACTTTCCTTCCAAGGAGCAAGCCTCTTTTAATTTCATGGCTGCAGTCACCATCTGCAGTGATTTTGGAGCCCAAAAATATTAAAGTCTGCCACTGTTTCCCCATCTATTTGCCATGAAGTGATAGGACCAGATGCCATGATCTTAATTTTCTGAATGTTGAGCTTTAAGCCAACTTTTTCACTCTCCTCTTTCACTTTCATCAAGAGGCTCTTCAGTTCTTCTTCACTTTCTGCCATAAGGGTGGTGTCACCTGCTTATCTGAGGTTATCGATACTTCTCCCGGCAATCTTGATTCAAGCTTGTGCTTCATCCAGCCCAGTGTTTCTCATGATGTACTCTGCAGGTAAGTTAAATAAGCAGGGTGACAATATACAGCCTTGACGTACTCCTTTTCCTATTTGGAACCAGTATGTTATTCCATGTCCAGTTCTAACTGTTGCTTCCTGACCTGCATATTATCACAAATATCGCTGATTGGTTTTCATAATTCACAATTAGTATTGGGAATTGTGATGAAAGGAATTCACATAGCAGTCCTGAAACTCATTTCCCTAGAAAGCTTTCCTAGAAAGGTTGGCCTTTGTTTGGCATCTAAGAACTTAAATTTTTAGAATTTTCTCCCCATTCTCTTAATAGTAAGAGTGGCTCATGGTTCCTAAAGTGCTTGTGCAAACAGTTTTTATACTAAACACAGGCTTGCTTTCTGGGAGTCTTGAGTCTTGATATGTGTTAGGTACACCTGTGTAACAAGCTCCCAACGAAAACCTTAGTCCTTCAATCTCTAATGACTATCTGGCCAACAATATTTTATATATGTTGTCACAGTTCCTTGCTAGAGGAATTAAGCATAACCTGTGTGATTTCACTAAGAGAGAACTCTTGTAAACTTGTGCCTGTTTCCATCTGCACTTTGCCACATGCTCCTTTTCCCTTCATTGATTGTGCTTTGTATTCTTACATTGTTATTATAGCATTATTATTTATTCATCATAACTCTTGAGTATGACTATATGCTATATCCTTGAATTGTCCTAGAAAGTGACTGAATCCAGAGGTGGTCTTGAGGACCTCAACAAAACAATTAACAAAATCGTGGATAAAGAAAAATAGTATGTTGAGCTAAAACAGAAAGTGATATGTTGAAAATCAAAATAAGATTGTCAGACAAGAGTCAATGTATTTATAAAAACTTAAGAAAAAGGACTTTTATTTCTGGTGGTATAGTAGACTAAATAGTTAGAATGACTCTTCCCATCTAAAACAATTAAAATATTAGTTAATATTTTTAAACTTATTTTTCAGTTCAGTTCAGTTGCTCAGTCATGTCCAACTCTTTGTGACGCCATGGGCTGCAGCACGCCAGGCTTCCCTGTCCTGGAGCTTACTCAAGCTTATGTCCATCAAGTCGGTGATGCCATCCAACCATCTCATCCTCTGTCATCCCCTTCTCCCGCTTTCAATCTTTCCCAGCATCAGGGTCTTTTCCAGTGAGTCAGTTCTTCACATCAGGTGGTCAAAGTATTTGAGTTTCAGCTTCAGTCTTTCCAATGAATATTCAGAACTGATTTCCTTTAGGATTGACTGGTTTGACTGCGCTTTATTGACTACACCAAAGCCTTTGACTGTGTGGACCTCACCAAACTGTGGGAAATTCTTAAAGAGATGGGACTACCAGACCACCTTACCTGCCTCCTGAGAAATCTTCATGCAGGTCAAGAAGCAACAGTTAGAACTTGACATGGAAAAACAGACTGGCTCCAAATGGGGAAAGGAGTACATCAAGGCTGTATATTGTCACCCTACTTAGTTAACTTATATGCAGAATGCATCATGTGAAATGCCAGGCTGGATGAAGCACAAACTGGAATCAAGACTACCAGGAGAAATATCAATAACCTCAGATACGCAGATGACACCACCTTTATGGCAGAAAGTGAAGAAGAACTAAACAGCCTCTTGTTGAAAGTAGAAGAGGAGAGTGAAAAAACTAACTTAAAACTCAACATTCAGAAAACTAAGATCATGGCATCTGATCCCATCACTTCATGGCAAATAGATGGGGAAACAATGGAAACAGTGACAGATTTTATTTTGGGGGGCTCCAAAATCATGCAAAAGGTGACTGCCGTCATGAAATTGAAAGACACTTGCTCCTTGGAAGAAAAGCTATGACAAACCTAGACAGCATATTAAAAAGCAGAGACATTGCTTTGCCAACAAAGGTCCATCTACTCAAAGCTATGGTTTTTCCAGTAGTCATATATGGATGTGAGAGTTGGACTGTAAAGAAAGCTGAACACCAAAGAGTTGATGCCTCTGGACTGTGGTGTTGGAGAAGACTCTTGAGAGTCCCTTGGACTGCAAGGAGATCAAACGTATTTTTAATTCAGCCCAAGTTCTCCTCAAAATTAAAAATCTCGGATATAACAATGAATAAGAATAGAAAGTCCCTGAAAGTTATAAAGAAGAAAGGCTGCTTAGAAACCTTGAAACTTGAGGAATTGACTTGACCTTTACTTCCTTGGGATTTCTTACTGCTACTCATATATCTTTGAAAAAGCACTTCAGAAGTGTCTAGTCTATAACTAACAGCATACAAAAAGTTCCACACAAAGCCTGTTTTCCCACACCAAAAGACTAGGAAATTTGTGCCCTAACAGTAGAAGAGATTTTGGCAATACTTGCCCTATTCCAGCCCAACACTTAAGTGAAAAACTGCTGCACCTCTATATTCATGGCTGAGTCAGAGTCAAGAAAGAAGTTGATCCTCCATCTCAATCCCATCTTTCCAGAGTCAGGCACTGTTCAATTAATAATTCCCTTGCCAGTTTACTGCCATCAGTGTCCAGTAGTGAATTGAGTTTCCATCCACATACAGTATCAGGAATACTTGAGGTAGTACAGATCGGTTCTAATAAGCATCCTTGCCATCAGCTAACCTTCCACATCTACCCAACAGCAATAAGAAGCTGAACAAGTGTGGTGCCAAACTAGTCAGCACTCCTTCCACGTCTCCCATCGCGTAGCATCAGTGAAGCCCAGTAGAGAGCTAAGCTTCCTCAGTCAGAGGTTAAAAGGTGGTATGCGTCAGTGCCCCACTTTCATAAAGGTGTTAGCAAGGCCAGAGAGCGGTCTCAACTTCCACCTCATCTGTCTGCAGTGAGGCGGTGTATATCAGTACCCTGCCTTTCCCAGGGAAGTGTCAGCAGGGAAGAGGAACAGCCACACCCATCTGACCTTTGTGTGCTGCCCGCTTTTAAAGAAGATTAGAATTCATAGTCTCATTTTACCTAAAATGCTTAGGACATGATAGAAAATAACTCATACAAAGAACCAGGAAAATCACAATATTAATGAGAAATGACATTCACGGCAAAAGACACGGCACTAGGGTGAAGCAGGTATTATAATTGTAGGCAAGTGATATAAGCAGCCATCATAAAAATGGCTTCAGCAAGAAATTATGAAAACAAAGGGGAAAATAGAAATCTCAGCAAAGAAATAGAAATTATTTAAAAAACAAATGGAAATCATAGAAAAATATAATAGCAAGTTTAAAGCTTAGGTAGAATAAAGATAAGATAGAATAAGTCAAATTGAAGACAGATTCAGTAGAATCACATTCTGAATAAAGAGAAAATACACTGCAAAATTTATAGAATCTCAAAGACATGTAGGACAATAACCACATATCTAACACTTATTTGTATCAATGGAGTTTCTAAAGAAGAGTGGGAAAAATGTGGGACTGAAAAAGTTTTCAAAATAAAAAAGTATTCAAAAAAATAATGGCTGAAATTTTATCAAGTCTGGTGAAAGACAGACATACACTGTCTCAAGGAACTGGGTAACACCAAATTGGATAAATATGAAAAAATTCATGCCAAGACACATCATAATTAAACTTCTGAAAACTAAAGACCATGAAAAAAACCTAACAAGCAGACAGAAAAAATAATGCATTATTTATAGAAGAATGTCAGTTTGAATAACCACACTTCTCATCTAAACTAGAAGGAAACAGCATGTTTTTCCAAGTGTTGAAGAAAAGAAATACCAACAGTGAACTCTGTATCCAGGAAAACTATCCTCCAGGAATGAATAGGAAATAAATCCTTAGAAGAAGGAAGACAAAGATTTGTTGTTTACAAAACTACCATTAAAGAATCACTAAAGGAAGTTTCCCGAGCAGAAGGGAGATAACAGAAATCTCTGAACTCCACAAAGAAAAGAACATGTAAATGGGTAAAAATAGGCATAAGTATAATAGACCATTCTACTTCTCCTGTGTTTATTAGATCAGATTTATAGATGAAGCAAAATTATAACATCATCCATCAAATGTGGTGTTCAATTTAAGTAAAGAAAATAGTTAAAGACACTTAAAAGAGTTTTAAAGTGAATAGCCCTGCTTATTTAACTTATATGCAGGGTACATCATGTGAAACGCCAGCCTGAATGAAGCCACGAGCTAGAATCAAGATTGTCAGGAGAAATATCAATAACCTCAGATACACAGATGACACCACCCTTATGGCAGAAAGTGAAGAAGAACTAAGGAGACTTTTGATGAAGGTGAAAAAGGAGAGTGAAAAAGCGGGCTTAAAACTCAACATTCAAAAAGTGATGATCATGGCATCTGGTCCCATCACTTCATGGCAAATAGGTGGGGAAACAATGGAAAGTGACAAACTTTATTTTTGGGGGTTCCAAAATCACTGCAGATGGTAACTGCAGGCATGAAATTAAAAGAGGCTTGCTCCTGGGAAGTAGAGCTATGACCAACCTAGAGAGCATATTAAAAAGCAGAGACATTACTTTCCTGACAAAGGTCCATCTAGTCAAGGCCATGGTTTTTCCAGTAGTCACGTATGGATGTGAGAGTTGGAGTATAAAGAAAGCTGAGCGCTGAAGAATTGATGCTTTTGAACTGTAGTGTTGGAGAAGACTCTTGAGAGTCCCTTGGACCTCAAGGAGATCAAACCAGTCCATCCTAAAGGAAATCAGTCCTGAATATTCATTGGAAGGACTGGTGCTGAAGCTGAAACTCCAATACTTTGGCCACCTGATGCAAAGAACTGACTCATTTGAAAAGACCCTGATCCTGGGAAAGATTGAAGGCAGGAGGAGCAGGGCAGGACAGAGGATGAGATGGTTGGATGGCATCACTGTCTCAATGGACATGAGTTTGAGCAAGCTCCAGGAGTTGGTGATGGACAGAGAAGCCTGGCATGCTGCTGTCTGTGGGGTCACAAAGAGTCGTATATGTCTGAGCGACTGAACTGAACTGAGTGTAGAGAAGCCTAAGTGGAAGTAGGATTTATGTAACTTAGAATTGTAAAATGCAGAATTTGGAGTTCTGTGAAGGAATGCTGGCAGCCACCAGGAGCTGGAAGAGGTAAGGAGTGCCATCTTCCCTAGAGTCTTCAGAATGTGTGTAGTCCTGCTGACACCATGCTCTTCTGCATATCTGCATTCCTGGCCTTTATTACTAGGTCTATATTGAGGGCCTTTGGCTGAGGTCTTTGCAGTTACCTCTGCAGAGACTTCTTTGATGTGTGAAATCTTGAAGACACTTCTCTTCACTCTGACTTAGCACTCAGAACTTTTCTATTCCTAGTCTTCCAGTAGCCTTTCATAAGTCCATAAAACTTAAGAAGCCTTTTATTCAGGGCTTCCTCAACAGTTAATTGAGTAAGCCCCCTCCCCCACCACCTCTGTGATGACCCATGTGACTCTCAACCACTGTTTCAATCCATGGAGAAAATGGAATAAGAAAGTTTGTGCTTTCTCCAGTTTTAGGTTTTTGCATATACTATTGCAGTAAGTGATTAAAGGCTTCAGTGTTTGGTTTCTTGCTTTAGTTGATTACTCCTACTCCTACACCTGGTATTCACTGACAGTAGCCACAGGTAAGTAGATGAGAGCAATTTTGTTTTACTGCATTAGCCCCTCTTCCAAGCTCTTTCAGCTCAGACATGAGAGAGAACCTCAGCCCATGACTTGTCCCTGAAGGAGGGCTAGGGTAAGAGAAAGTGGGACAAACATCTGACATTCATGGCCATTTTCTGTTACCTGAAAAACTACTTTTTCTCTTGCAACACATGGAGTGCTGAAAAAACTGGAACAGAACAGAAGCCTGGAGCAGTTAGAAATGAAGAAAAAAGATGAGCAGTTTCCTGTGATCCACATGACTCTCTGAGAGTTAGAGAACACACAGAACTGAAGGCACAGGCTCCTCCCCAAGAAGGGAGAGAGGAGTTGAGAATAGCTATAATTCCTCTGCCTTTCAGTACAGTCCCTGAGGGGCTTGTTTCAGAGCATGCAGGGAGCACTGCAGAAGTTGACACAGTCCTGGTGAACAGGGCAGCTAAGAACAAAGGAATTGGGGCAGGCAGCATCTTACAACCAGAACAGATCTGCAAGATTTACGGAAGGTATAGAACTGAGGATTTTTCTCCAGGAGGAAGAGAATCTAGTGGATTGTGGCTCCCAACATCTTAGCCTTCCAGGGCACAGTGCGAGGGTCTGGTTTCTGTCTTGCTTCACGTGGAGCACTGACTAAACTGTCATAGACTGTAGATGGAGTGAAAGAATATGAGCTCCTTAAGGGAAATATATATATATACTGGACATGGGGCAGCTAAGAACAAATGCCCAGAATCTAACGGGATTGAATGGTAGTCTTTCACAATCAGAGCCGGTCCTTAAAGACTGAGAGAAGTAGAAGTTTCTTAAAATGTGCGCATACTAATGGAAAGCAACAAAGAACAGGAAAAACCATGAAAACATGACAAAATAATACACAAACTCACATGAGAGACACACACAGAAATAAATATTTAGTAACCTACCATGAGAAAGGATATCTTAACTGCATGGGCTGAGATTCAAAATAGTTATTTTAAACTCAATAAGTTACAAAAGGACAAAAACATAACTGAATTAATTCAGAAAAATGATACATAAACTGAGAATGCCAACAGGAATGGTTTTTTAAGAATAACCAAATAGAAATTTTTAGTCAAAGAGTTTAATAATTGAACTGAAATGTTTGCTGCTGCTGCTAAGTCACTTCAGTTGTGTCCGACTCTATGTGACCCCATAGACGGCAACCCACCAGGCTCCCCCGTCCCTGGGATTCTCCAGGCAAGAACAATGGAGTGGGTTGCCATTTCCTTCTCCAGTGCATGAAAGTGAAAAGTGAAAGTGAAGTCGTTCAGTCGTGTCCGACTCTTCGCGACCCCATGGACTGCAGCCCACCAGGCTCCTCCGTCCATGGGATTTTCCAGGCAAGAGTACTGGAGTGGGGTGCCATTGCCTTCTCTGGAAATGTTTGCTAAGATGATTCAAAAACAGGCTTTATCAAGCAGAAGAAATTATCAGCAAATTTCAATATAGGACATTTGAAATTATCAATTTAGAAGCTCGAAAAAAATGAAAGTCTAAGAGATTAAGGGGCACATAAAAATGAATATATATATATATGTATATATATATATATATATATGTAATGAGAACTTCAGAAGGAGAAAAGAAAAGGAAATAGAAAATTTATTGAATGAAATATGGTAACAGTTTCTCTCATCTGGAGAGATACGTGAACATCCAGACTCATGAAGCCTCAAAATAAACACCAGACATGATGAACCAAAAGAAATCTACATTGTCTCAATGTCTCAGTTATAATCAAATGGTCAGAACTAAAAGAAAAACATACAATTTTGAAAGCAGGAAAAGAAAAGCGAATGATCATGTTCAAGGAACTCCTTGTAAGCAGAAACCATGAAAGCCAGGAAGCAATGAGATGATACATTTGAAGTGCTAAAAGAAAACTGCCAACTAAGAATGCTATCCTGAGCAAAACTGTACTTTAAAACTGAAGGAATAGACAAAATTGGAGGGAATTTATCACCACTATATCTGCATTAAAAGAAATTCTACAGGATCTTCTTTAAGTTGAAACAGAAGGATGATAAAGAAGAGTGCGAAGCATGTGAAAGCACAGACTCACTGATAAAGGCAAATGTCTAGACAAATACAGTATTATAATATAATGATAGTAAATAAATCCTTTTTAATTGTACTGTAAAAGTTAAAGTATTAAGAATAAAAAATTTTAAATTCTTGATATATAACAATATAAAAGATGGAATTAGCAAACTTTGAGGGGGAGAATTGAAAGTGTAGACTTATGCACTTGAAATTGTTATTGGTGTAAACGAGATAGTTACATTTTAAGTAAGTAAAATCTAAAATATATGCATACGGAAAAGAGAGACAAAACATCTCACTACAAAAGATCAACAAATCACAAAGGAAGATAGCAAGAGAGTAAAAGACACAAAGAATGACAGATCCGACAGAAACAAGTAGCAAAATGGGAATAGTAGTCCTTGTTTGTCCATAATAACTAAAACATAAATGGATTAAACATGCCAATCAGAAAACAAAGAATGAACACACACACAAAAAGATATAATGATTTATTGTCTACAAAGACTTACTTTAGAATTAAAGGCACACTTAGTTTCACAATGAAGGGATGCAAATATACATTACATAAAAATATTGACCAAAAAATAGAGATGGTAGCTACACTTAGAACATATAAATAGATTTTAAGTTAAAAATTCACAAGGAACAAAAAAGGACATTACATGATGACAAAAAGTTCAATGCATCAAGAAGAAATAACTTATATGTGGACCAACCATCAGAATACCTAAGTATATAAAGCATATATTGAAATACATTAAGGGAGAAATAGCAATACAGTTGGAGGAGAAAACTTCAATATCCCCACTTTCAAAAATGGGTAGGTCATCTAGAGAGAAAAATCAGTAAGGAAACAAGATTTGAGCACCATTGACCAAATGAACTCAACAGACATACACAGTACGTTTCACCCAATAACAGAATATAGTCTTCTGAAGTGTACATGGAGTATAGTCTAGAGCCTAACACATTAGGTCAGAAAACAAGTCATTAAAAATTTAAGAAGATTGAAATTCCATTTACTTTTCAATCACAATGGAATAAAACCAAAAAAGAAAAGAAAAAAAACCTTAAAATTTGTGATTTTTAAAAAAACACAGCCAATTTTTGGTCAAAGAAGGAGTCAAAATAAGAAAATATCTTCAGGGAAATGAAAACAAATAGAATCATACCAAAACTTTTGGGATGCAGGAAAAGCAGGACTGAGAGAAAGTTTATAGCAATAAACATTCATTTAAAAAGGTTAGAAAGGTCAAACAGGTAACCTAATTTTACGTATAGTATTGGAATTTCTAGTCAAACGATTGGGCAAGAAGAAGAAGTAAAGGTTATCCAGATAAGAAAAAGTAAAAATATCTCTCTTTGCTGACTATATAATCTGATATGTGGAAAATCCTAAAGACCACACACAGTTGCTACTAATAAATTCACTGTCAAGCAGAACGCCTACACAGACATTTATCCAAAGAAGACAGACAGATGGCTAATAAATACATGAATATATGCTCAATATCACTTAGTATAAGAGAAATGCAAACCAAAATCACCATGAAGTATCATCTCACACCGATCAGAATGACTGTCATCAAAAAGTCAACAATAAAAAAAAAAGTCAACAATAAATGCTGAGAGGATGTAGAGAAAAGGGAACCCTATTAAAGTGTTGGTGGGAATGCAAATTAATACAACCACCATGGAGAACAGTATGGAGATGCCCTTAAAATCTAGGAATAAAACTACCATATAACAGAGATCCCACTACTAGGCATATACCCTGAGAAAGCTAGAATTTGAAAGACATATGTATCCCTCCAAAAATCACTGTGGACAGTGACTGCAGTCATGAAATTAAAAGACGCTTGCTTCTTGGAAGAAAAGCTATGACAAACCTAGAGAGCATATTAAAAAGCAGAGACATCACTTTGCCAACAAAGTTCCATATAGCCAAAACTATGGATTTTCCAGTAGTCAGGCACAGATGTGAGAGTTGGACCTTAAGTGTGGCTGAGCACCAAAGGATTGATGCTTTCAAACTGTGGTGCTGGAGAAGACTCTTGAGAGTCCCCTAGACAGCACGGAGATCAAATAAGTCAATCCTAAAGGAAGTTAACCCTGGATATTCATTAGAAGGATTGATGCTGAAGCTAAAGCTCCAGTACTTTGGTCACCTGATCTAAAGAGCCGACCCATTGGAAAAGACCCTGATGCTGGGAAAGACTGAGGGCAGGAGGAGAAGTGGGCAATAGGGGATGAGATGGTTGGATGGCATCATTGACTCAATGGAAATGAGTTTGAGCAAACTCTGGGAGATAGTGAAGGACAGGGAAGCCTGGTGTGCTATACAGCCCATGGGGTCACAAAGAGTTGGACACGAGTGAGTGAACAACAACAAAACCTCAGTGTTCATTGCAGCACTATTTACAGCAGCTAGGACATGGAAGCAACCTAGATGTCTATCAGCAGATGAATGGATAAAGAAGTTGTGGTATATATGCACAATGGAATATTACTCAGCTATAAAAAGGAATACATTTGAGGCAGTTCTAATGAGGTGCATGAACCTAGAGCCTGTTATACAGAGGGAAGTAAGTCAGAAAGAGAAAGACAAGTACCATATGATCTATGGAATCCAGAAAGATGTACTAAGGACCGTATGTGCAGGGCAGCAAAGGAGACACAGGCATAAAGAACAGACTTTTGGATTCAGTGGGAGAAGGAGTAGGTGGGATGATTTGAGAGAATAGCATTGAAACATATTCATTACCATATGTAAAATAGATAGTCGTTGGGAGTTTGATGTATGCCAGAGGGCAACCAAACCTAGTGCTCTGTGAAAACCTGGAGGGATGGATTGAGGAGGGAGGTGGGTACAGGATGGAGGGGACAAATGTATGCCCTATGTCTGATTCATATTAATGTAAGGCAAAAACCATCACAATATTGTAAACAATTATCCTCCAATTTAAATAAATTTTTAAAAATAAATTCACTAAAGTAAATGATACAAAAATCAATTACATTTTTATATGTTAACAATGAACTACTCAAAAAAGAAGTTAAGGAAATCTTCCCTCTTACAATAGCATCAAAAAGAATAAAATTAACCAAGGAGGTGAAAGACTTGTTCACTTGAAACTGTAAGTCATTGACCAGAAATTAAAGCAAATACAAATAAAAGGAAAGATATCCTGTGCTTATGGATTGAAAGTCTTAGTGCTTTTTCTTGTGTTTTTTTAAATATTTTAGTTTTATTAGTGTATAGTTTATTTGCAATATTGTGTTTCAGGTGTACAACAAAGTAATTCTGTTATGCATATTAATATATGTATACCCACTCTCTTTAAGATTCTTTTCTCAGGTTATCACAGAATATTGAATAGAATTCCCTGTGCTGTACAATATATCCTTGTTGGTTGTCTATCTTGTGTATATAGTGTGTGTTTGTTCATCCCACGTTCCTGATTTATCCCTTACCCTAACCTTTTCCCCTGGTAGCCATAGCTTCATATTCTAATGCTGTAAGTCACTTTTGCTTTGCAAGTAACTTCATCAGTCCCATTTTTCTAAGTTCCACATATAAGTATTTATTTTCTCTACTATTTTTCAATTCTCTATTTTATTTATTTCTGCCATAATCTTTATTATTAGCATTTCCTTCTTTATTCCAGCTTTCAATTTTTTATTGATAGTTTTCAATTTTGTGTGTTTTTGTCAAGCTCCTTAAGTTGTGAAGTTAATTTACTGATTGGAGATCCTACCTCTTTTTCAAAGTAAGCAGTTATAGCTATAATTTGGCCCCTTAGTACTGCTTTTAATTCACTTAATGTTATGTTTTCATTTTCATTTATCTCTATATACCTTTTAATTTCTCTTGATATTTCTTTTTTGATCCATTGGTTGTCCAGGAGTATACTGTTTAACTTCCACAAAATTGTAAATTTTTCAATTTTCTTTCCAGTATTCTAGTTCTGTTGTAGTTGAAGAAGATCATTTATATGATATTTATCTTAACTCAAAAGTTTTGTGATTTGATTTGTGGCCTAACAAATGCTCTATCTTGAAGACTGTCCTGTGTGCAGTTGGCTAAAAGAAGCACTAGTGTATTCCTTTGGAGCCTATAGTGAAGAATACATTTTCTTGCTTTTTTCCCATTTTTGAAAACAGTCAACATTTCTTGGCTTATGAACTCTTTTGGCTATTGCATCATTCCAGCCTCTACTTTGATCATCACATAATCTCTGACTCAGACTCTCCTGCATTCCTCTTTTTAAGTTGAGGTATAGTTGATACAGTAATACTAGCTTTAATAATTGTACATGAATTTACTTTTACTGGAGATCTTTGCTTGTTCATATAGTCTCAACTATATTTCTTTCAACCTGAAAGACTCCAGGACAGGTAATTTTTTTTTATTTGTTACTCATTTCTCCTTCATCTTAAAAGAACAACTTGAAGCATTAAGAATTCTTGGTTTTTACTATTTTTTTTTCCTTGAGAAATCTGAATATATTCACTCACAGCCTCCTGACCTTCAAGCTTTCTGTCTAGAAATTCTTCCAATAATCATATGAGGATCTTTGCATGTGATCCTCTTCTCTTGCTCCTTTCCAAACTCTGTCTTTAGATTTTAACAATTTGATTACAGTGAGTCTCAGTGTCAGTCTTCTGAAGGTCATGCTACTTAGAGTTTGTTAAGCTTCTTGATAAGCTTCTTGAATCATATTTGTGTTTTCATCAAGTTTGGGAAAGTTTCATCCACTCTTGCTTCAAATAATTCCTCCTTTATTCTGTCTTCTTTTCCTTGCACTCTGACAGTGCTTATGTTGGTCCAGTTAATGTTATCCCACAGATCCCTACACTGTTTGCTTTTCTTCTATCTTATTACCTTATATTACTCATAACTGAACTTTTCAATTGTATTGTCTTAAAGTTCACTGAGTCTCCTGCCTGTGAAAACTCTTGCTTTTATTGTATTATTCAGCTTCAGAATTTCTTTATTCCTTTCTATGTTTTTCACCTCTTTATTGATATTTTGTTTTGTTCATACATCATTTTCTTGAGTTTATCCTCATCTTTCTTTAGCTGTGTGAGCATCTTAGAACATTTGTCTAAATCTGTTTATCTAGAAAGTCCACCATCTGGTCTTTCTCAGGGATAACTGCTGTTGATTTATTTTCTCCTTTCTTGTTTTTCTGTATTCCTTGTCAATTTTTTCAAATCTTGACATTTAAATTTAAATTTCATAATGTGGTAATCTGGAATTCAAATTCAATTATCACAATTGAATTATCACAATTGTCACAATTGAATTATCACAATTGTGTTAGGTTGGCTATTACCAAGATTACAAAGTATAGCATGTGTTGGTGAGGATATGGAGAATAAAGAAACTTTATATACAGTTGGTGGAATATACATTGTTGTAGCCACTCTGTAGAACAGTTTTGAGGCTTCTCAAAAAACTACAAATAGAGTTACCATAAGATAACAGCAATCCCACTTCTAGGTATACATCCAAAGGAACTGAAATTACTTCTCAAAGAGATATCTGTACCCCAGTATTCATTACAGCATTATTTAAAATAACCAAGACATGGAAGCAACCTAGTTATACCTCAAAAGATGGATTTTTAATTTATTTTTAACTGTTTTTGGTGATGAGGTATAGCTGATTAACAGGCTTCCCTGGTGGCTCAGATGGTAAATAATCTGCCTGCAATGCAGGAGACGTAAGAGACTCGGGTTCAATCCCTGGGTCAGGAAGATGCCCCTGGAGAAGGAAATGGCAACCCACTTCAGTATTCTTGCCTGGAGAATTCCATGGACAAAGGAGCCTAATGGGCTACGATTAATCCATGGGGTTGCAAAGAGTCAGACATGACTGAGCGACTAATACTGTCATAGCTGATTAACAAGTTTGTGATAGGTTCAGGTTACAGTTAAGGACTCATCCATACATATACAGGTATCCATTCTCCCCCAAACTCCCTTCCCATCCAGTTTGCCACATAACATTGAGCAGAGTTCCCTGTGATATACAGTAGGTCCTTATTGGTTATCCACTTTAAATATAGCAGTGTGTACAGGCTGATCCTAAACTCCTTAATTATCCCTTCCTCCCATCCTTTGCACTTCAATGATAAGTTCATTCTCTAAGTGTGTGAGTCTGTTTCTGTTCTATAAATTAGTTCATTTTTATCATTTCTTTTTAGATTCTGTATGTAAGGGATGTCATACAATATTTATCTTTCTCTGTCCAACTTTATTAACTCCTTATGACATTCTCTAGGCCCATCTATGTTGCTGCAAATAATATTATTTCATTCCTTTTAATGGCTAAGTGATATTCCATTGTATATATGTACTACATTTTCTTTATCCATTCCTCTGTTGATGGACATTTAGGTTGCTTCCTGTCTTGGCTTTGTAAACAATGCTTCAATGAGCAGTGCAGTGCATGTATCCTTTTGGACCATGTTTTTTTCTCCAGGTATATGCCCAGCGTTGAGATTGCAGGGTCATATGGTAGCTCTACTTTTAGTTTTTTAAGGAACATCCATACTGTTCATAGCATCTGCACCAATACCCTGTTAACAGTGTATGAGGGTTCCCTTCTTTCCACAACCTCTCCAATATATATTGTTTGTGGATTTTTTGATAATAGCCACTTGCCTAGTTTGTGGTGATACCTGATTATAGTTTTGATTTGCATTTATCTAATAATTAGTGATGTTGAGCCTCTTTTCATGAGCCTCCTGACCATCTGTATATCTTTTTTGGAGAATTGTCTACTTAGATGTTCTGTCCATTTTTTAATTGTATTGTATTGTTTTGATATGTTAAACCTCATGAACTGTTTGTAGTTTTTGTAGGTTGATGTTGGTCACGTCATTTGCAAATATTGTCTTCCAGTCTCTGGGTTGTCTTTTCATTTTGTATATTGTATCCCTTGCTGTGCAAAAGCAATTGAGATTAAGTAGGTCCCATTTGTTTGTTTTTGTTTTTATTTCCATTATTGTGGGAGGTGGTTTGAAAAGGATGTTGCAATTTATGTCAGAGAATGCTCTGCCTGTGTTTTCCTCTAAGAGTTTTGTAGTGTGCAGTCTCACATTTAGGTCTTTAATCTATTTTGAGCTTACTTTTGTGTATGGTGTTAAAGAATGATCTAATTTCATTTTTTACATATAACGGTCTAGTTTTCCCAGCACCATTTGTTAAAGAGAGTGTCTTTCCAGCATCATGTAGTCTTGCCTCCCTTGTTATAGATTAATTGACCATAGGTGTGTGGGTTTATTTCTGGGCCTTCTATCCTTTTCCATTGGTCTATATTTCTGTTTTTGTGGCAGTACCACACTGTTTTGATGACTGTAGCTTTGTAATATAATATGAAGTCAGGGAGCCTGATCCTTCCAGCTCTGTTTTCTCTCTTGAGATTGCTTTCACTACATGGAGGCTTTCGTTTCTCCATACAAGGTTTTGGATTTTTTGTTCCAATTCTGTGAAAAATGCCTTTGGTAATTTGATAGGGATTGCATTCAGTCTTTAGATTTCCTTGTTTGACTATGTTGATTCTTCCAACCCATGGCCATGGCATGTCTTTCATCTGTTTGTGTCTTCTTTGGTTGCTTTCATCAGCATCTTGCAGTTTTCAGAGTACAGGTGTTTTGTTTCCTTAGGTAAGCTTATCCCTAGGTTTGTTACTCTTTTTGATACAGTGGTAAATGAAATTGCTTCTGGAATTTCTCTTTCTGATCTTCTGTTGTTAGTGTGTAGAAATGCAATAGATTTCTCTGTTAATTTTTGTTACCTGCAACTTTACCAAATTCATTGATGAGCCCTAGTGGTTTTCTGGTAGCATCTTTACAGTCTTCTATTTATAGTATCACATCATCTGCAAACAGCGAAAGTTTTACTTCTTCTTTTCCAATTTTTATTCCCTTTATTTCTTTTTCTTCTCTGATTGCTATAGCAAAATTATGTTGAATAAAATTGGTGAGAGTGGACATCCTTGTTATGTTCGTGATCTTAGAGAAAAATATTCTCAGCTTCTCACCATTGTGTAGGATGTTTGCCAGAGGTTTGTCATAAATGGTCATTACAATGTTTAGTTATGTTCCCTTTATGCTGCTTTCCGGAGAGTTTTTACCATAAATAGATGCTTTGTTATTCAGTCACTCAGTCATGTCTGAATTTTTTGCAACCCCATGGACTGCAGCATGTGAGGTTTCCCTGTCCTTAAACATCCCCTGGAGTTTGCTCAAACTCATGTCCATTGAGTTGGTGATGCTGTCCAAGCATCTTGTCCTCTGTTGTCCCCTTCTCCTGCCTTCAATCTTTCCCAGCATCAGGGTCTTTTCCAATGGGTCAGCTCTTCACATCAGGTGGCCAAAGTATTGGAGCTTCAGATTCAGCATCAGTCGTTTTTTTACTGTCCCCTTTCACCTTCACCAGGAGGCTCTTTCTGCCATGAGGGTGGTGTCATCTGCATAGCTGATGTTATTGATTAGATAAATAAGAAGGGTGACAATATAATTGTAACCTTTTCACTTTACAAGGTCTTTACCAGGACTTTTGCCTCAAAGGAGAGTTATGTTGAAGCAAGTGGGCACATGCACCTAAAAGGAGTCCAGTTTTTGCCTGTGTGGGCATCTGCCACTCTGCTCAGATGCTGATAATCACATCTCTCCCCCGGTCATGACTGTCCTAGATCTAGTGCCACACTATGTGTGCTGTGCGTGGGGCCAAAGAGTTTTTCCAGCTTGGACAAGGGCACACAGGCAATTGTGGGAAGCCCAGCAGCCGTGCTGGCGTCAAAAGTCTGGGTTGCTTCTAGAACGTCACTTAAGGTGCCAAAAATGGCCACCACCCACATGGGCTCATCCCTGGGACTGGGTCGTCTCTGCATCCCAAGTTTGAGTCTTTAAATCCTGACCACCCTAGCTCCAGTGCCACACTGTAGTGTGGAGTGAGCAGTGCTAGTGTTTTTGCTTGGCTTGGGCTGCGGAGTGTAGGGAGGTGGTCTCAGGAAACCCTGCCGCTGCTGGAAAAGATCTTTCTCAGCCTTGCCTGGGGCAAGCGAGCACCTGAACATTCCTCACAAGTGGAGTCCAGGCATCTCCAACCTTTTATTCTGTCTCCATGGTTCTCCAACCAGCCAAGGGGCTTGTCTTATCCATATAGGACCCGAGGGCTGGGACACCCAGTCTGTGGCTCAGCCTGCTCAGTCGCCATGGCAAATGTCCACCCACGCAATCTCTGATTCCCCTCCCAAGGGCACAGGTTCCACAACCTGATTGTTTTTCTTCCCATCCTGTCATATTCTATGAGAATCTTTCTTAGAACTTTGATTTTACAGTAATCTTTCTACCTGTTTGCAGTTAGTTTTCAGTGAGAATTATTCTACATGTGTATGTATTTTTCTTATGTGTTCATGAAAGGAAGTGAGCACCACATCCTCTTACTCCACCATCTTGATCTCCTGTCTCAATGATAATCTTGACAAAAATTCTTTTTCTAGCTTACAGGAGCCTGTGTTTATGGACCTAATCATATCCAACTCTCAATAATTAACTATTCATTTAACTATTCTCTTTTGGCTATCATGATTTAGAGTGAAAGCATGTGTTAAAAACTTCATCCATGGCTTATTATTCTACCCATAATTTCAAACTCTAGAAACACTAAGATATTAAATTTATGTTAATACTCATGGTGTGCATTTATAATTCTCCAAACCAAGTAATAATGAATAAATGAGTTTTAGAAAGGAGAAAGGAACAAATGTAAGGGTCATTCTTTGTTTAAATGACTGCACATTTTCATCATATGTGGTAAATATCCTATACATTGTCATCCTATACATTAATTAATTCATTTAATAAATATTTACTGAACACATACTGTGTTCCAGACATCGATGATATGAGGGTGAAAAAGGTAAATTTTCTTCCCTCATAGAGTTTAAATTCTTATCCTTTAGTGTATTCTTATGAATTTATTTATAATTTATTTATAATTCATTATTTTGTATATTGCTTTAAACTGACTTTATAATTTCCTTCTAATTTGCAGCCCATTTGGCTGCTTCTGCTGGAAGCCTCATATATTTTGCCAGTTTCTTTCCATTTAATTCCATTGCTCAACACTATGGACGGATAAACCTCGCCATGAAGGTAGCTGCTTGTCTCAGCCCAAATATTGCTTTGGCACTGGGGATTAAACTCCTTGTCAAGTTCGAAACAAAACGTAAGTGTTTGCCTTGCAAGTTTTGCCTTTTATATTTGATTCCTAGAAATGTAGAAAGAGGCAGTGTGGGTGGGACAGTGGGTAAAGAGGTAAGAACATACTACAAAAATTATTTCCAGATTTGTTTTTTTACTATGAAGGCAATTGTGTGAACTAACCTTCTCTTCTACAACTTTCCTTATTTACCTAATAATATATGTTAGACCTCTTCCCACATAGAGATAGACTCTTTTCTTTTACAAAGTTGTTTATTATTACATTGCAAAGAGGTATTATAATTAATTAACCACTTTATCAATGTATGCTTAAGAATTTTCCAACTTTTTGCTACTGCCCTCAATTGTATTCATATATTTTCTCATATGGCGTAAATAATAATATATAAATAAATAAATTCCTAAATATAATATCTAATATGGTATTCATAGCTTAATTTAATTAATATTATGATAATCTTCAAAAAGATTAAATCAGTTTATTCTCCCACCAGTAATACATGAGTTTTTCTACATCTGTTCCAATAATACATTATACTACTTTCATGTCAAAAGCATATATAAGGTCTTTATTTCCTGTAACTAATTTTCCTCCAAACTCAGCACTACTCTGCTGAAGAAAATAAATGTAAGTCTAATTTGGTTATTTACTCAGGTTCTTCTGAATGAGTCAGTTTTTCAGACATCTCTTTCTTTCTCATATTCTTCAAAATACTATGGAAGGGAAGGAAATTTATGAGGTCTCTTATGAGGGAAGGACATGGTGGCCTCAAATACATGTGGTATCTTCTGGATCTTTTATATCTGTAGTAGAGTACCTAGCCTGAGCTGCTTTATGGACTCTCACAAACTGAAGTGTGACTCTTTATGTTTGGCCTGCATCTGGTAGAAACACGGTGCTGGCTAGATCTAGCCTTAAAAGTCCCCATTCAGTTCTCTGCCTTCCTCTGGCCCTCTCTGAGACTCTTTGGCCTTTATAAACACTTGGAAAGTTATACAAGCTCTGAATGCGACTTTTAAGGTATGAGGGGCCAGGAACATCACTTCAGGTTTATTTATCTAGCTGCCTTAGTCTGCCAGTAACAATGCCACCAATCATGCAATGTTGGATATTCTACATGATCCCACCTGAACATTTCACCACGGTTTCCCTGAAATAGGAAAACCTAGGATCCATGTACCTGTCCTCTGTACCTTATTTTCCTTCTTTTCTTATGTGAAGTGAGGGGCTGCCTTTCCTACTTGTCTTCATTTTAAGAAGGGACGTCCTTTTCAAACAGATATTTGCATTGCTGCCCCCCAGGACACAAAACGCCAGAACATTAGAAGATAAGGAGAAATGGACGGTAAATTGGGGAGTATTTCAAAATTTTATATCCTTTATTTCATGGAATTATTTTATCTTTTATGCTAAGTAAAAAATAGCATCTAAATCTATCAGTTTTAAGGGAGAAAAGGAAAGCTTTCTTGCTATATAAAAGTATTTGAATTGTCTAAATGTTGTTAAGTTATTGTTCAGTTGCTCAGTCATGTCTGACTCTTTGCAATCCTATGGACTGCAGCACACCAGGCTTCTTTGTCCCACATTATCTCCCAGAGTTTTCTCAAACTCATGTCCATTCAGTCAGCTATGCCATCCAACCATCTCATCCTCTGTCACCCCCTTCTCCTCCTGACCTCAATCTTTCCCAGCATCAGGGTCTTTTCCAGTGAGTCCGTTCTTCATATCAGGTGGCCAGAGTATTGCAGCTTCAGCATCAGCCTTTCCAATGAATATTCAATGTTGATCTCCTTTAGGACTGACTGGTTTGATCTTGCTGTCCATGGCACTCTCAAGAGTCTTCTCCAACACCACAGTTCAAAAGCGTCAATTCTTCAGTGCTTACCCTTCTTTGTGGTTCAACTCTCACATCCATACATGACTGCTGGAAAACCCATGGCTTTGACTATACAGACCTTTGTCTGCAAAGTGATGTCTCTGCTTTTTAATACGCTGTCTAGATTTGTCATAGCTTTTCTTCCAAGGAGCAAGTATCTTTTAATTTCATGGCTACAGTTATCCACAATGTAAATAACTATCTTTAGACTGTGATTCATTTAACTTGTGTTCATGGTATCTTTTTTCCAAAAAAATACTATAATGTAATCAGGTTTGTCAGTCTTTTCCTTTAATTTATACATTTGTGTAATCTTCAAGAAATCCTTCAATACCCAGAGTCATAAAGATAATCCTATATTTTCTTTTAAATTTTGTGTTTTTAAATTTTCACATCTGAATTTTCAATATGCATAGAATTGCTGTATCTATTTTATATAAGAACCTAATTTTATTTATTTTTCACATGAAAATCAAGCTTTTACAATAATTTATTGGAATGTCTATTGTTCTCTATTGCTTTTTCATTTCGCCTACTTCACATCACATTTCAATACATGCATGGATCTGGTTCTAGTGATATTAATAGTTTCCATTCTTTTTTAGTCAGTTTTTGTGTCAATGCCATGGTGGTTTTACTCATTATAGCTTTATAATAAGTCTTAATATCTGTTGGTCTTGTCTTCATACCTGTTGCTCTTCAGTCATATCATTTTGCTTACCTGTTTAAGATAAAAATCTTGTTAATCTTTAGTGGGAATTTCATTGCATTTATTGATTAATGAGGATTGAAGATAGTTTTCTCATCTGTGAACAACAGTCTAATCCAAATGAGTAGCCAATCACAGGAATATATATATAAGATTTCTTTGTGGACACTTACATCATTCTTACTTTATACATGAAGCATTAGAAAATTTTCTAAGTTTAATTAATTAATTTTCATTGGCTTAATTGCAACAGAATTAAAACTAAAACAGTTTTACTGTTCTGAGTTACTTTTGTGAAGTTATTTTATTAATCATTTGCTCTTTCTTTCTTTGTATTACTTTTGTTTTTCAGGAACTCCTATTTTATTTTCAGTAGCAGAATTTCTCAAGTTATGATAGACTTCCTGAAGTTTGTATTCTGCATTCTTTTTATTTCTACATTTTCTAATGTCCTCTTCATTGCCTCTCAGATGGCTTTCATTTTGATAATCACCTTTAATTGACCAAATACTTTTTTCTCAGGCTAGTGCCTTTGCTTTTATGGCTTTCTCAAAGACACCGTGTTTATGAACATTCTTCTCATGGTGCTGAGTTATAGGAGAAGGGCTAAAGTTGAAGGCAGCATGGGTTTCATGGGCCACTGTGTTTAATATCTTTCTTATTTGCATTAGGAGTTCACCGCAGGCCCTGCTGCTTTTTCAGTTGTGCCGCTTGTCATCTTTTAGTGACATGCTTTTCCCTTTCCATCAGTACTCTCAGCAAAACTTCTTTTTCTCGTCTACTTGGTAATCATCCTTCTCTAGTGATATTAAATGTTTTTCCAAATGTGTATATATACTAATGGTTATTTCAGTGGGAACTTAACATTAGAGGAAAAGTAGAGGGATAGTTTCTAATAGGTATGTTTTTTTCTTGGCTTTCTTTGTTACTCTTTATTTTTGTTTTAGTCATTGACGTTGTCTCAGTCATTCCTATTATTTTTGTAGATTTTCACAGGAGGAGGAAAGAAATCAATGTTATTATATATTTCCATCATTTTCTTGGATGAATTAATTACTAAGGGTATCAACATATAAATAATTCACCTTTGTAAAATTTAGAGTATCAACTGTTTCTTTTTTGTTTTGTTTTGTCTTTTGCTGTTTCAATCACAGAGCTGTCATCTATGGTATATATCTCCTTTTATTTCAGAAAATGGTGTTAACTGGAATAACATTTGGACACCAGCCAGCCTTGAGGATACACTCACCTTTGGCTATATGATGGGAATGCTTGTAATTGATGCTTTCTTGTATGGCCTTGTGACCTGGTACATAGAAGCTGTCTTTCCAGGACAGTATGGCATTCCCCAACCATGGTACTTTTTTCTTATGGTGAGTTCTAATGCTGCTATTGTTGTGAAAACTGTAGTCCTTATGAGCAAGGGCATGTACAGAATCATTTGCATACCATCCATACTGAAATACTAGCCATTTCTTGATATACTTTAAAGGCCTTCCACATATGCACAGTATGAATAAGATACTAAAATACTGTACATTAAAACATTGTGAGTAATGTAGCTGTTCTTCAGTCAAGTAGTACTTATTTTGGAGAATAAAGAAATGTAAAAGTGTCTGTAAACTATGATGTTCCCTGTTAAGTTCATATGTGATAGTTTCTTAGGTCCTGGTGAGTGGAGGGTTCAGTTCAGTTCAGTTGCTCAGCCCAACTGTGTGACCCCATGGACTGCAGGTCACCAGTCTTCCCTGTCCATCACCAACTCTCAGAGCTTGGTCAAACTCATGTCCATTGAGTCAGTGATACCATCCATCTCATCCTCTGTCGTCCCCTTCTCCTCCTGCCTTCAATCTTCCCCAGCACCAAGGTCTCTTCTAATGAGTCAGTTCTTTGCATCAGGTGGCCAAAGTATTGGAGCTTCAGCTTCAACATCAGTCCTTCCAATGAATATTCAGGGCTGATTTCCTTTAGGATTGACTGATTGGATCTCTTTGCAGTCCGAGGGACTCTGAAGAGTCTTCTCCAACACCACAGTTCAGAAGCATCAATTTTTTGAAAGTTGATGCACCACTTCTTTACAGTGCAACTCACATCCAGACATGATTACTGGAAAAACCATAGCTTTGACTAGATGGACCTTTGTCAGCTAAGTAATGTCTCTTCTTTTTAATATGCTGTCTAGGTTTGTCATAGCTTTTCTTCCAAGGAACGTCTTTTAATTTCATGGCTGCAGTCACCATCAGCAGTGGTTTTGGAGCCCAAGAGAGTGATGTCTGTCGCTATCTCTCAGTTTACATACCTCTGAAGCCTGACTTGAAGGATTTTGAGCTTAACGTTACTAGTATGTGAAATATGCACAATTGTATGGTAGTTTGAACATTCTTTAGTATTGTGAGAGGTACGTGAACTGAGACCTTCCAGATGTATAAGCAGGGTTTAGAAAAGGCAGAGGAACCAGAGATCAATTTGCCAACAAACATTGGCTCACTGGAGAAAGCAAGGGAGTTCCAGAAAAACATCTACTTCTGCTTCATTGACCATGCTAAAGCCTTTGAGTGTGTGAATCACAAAACTCTGTGGAAAATTCTTAAAGAGATGGGAGTACCATACCACCTTACCTGTCTCCTGAAAAAGCTGTATGCAGGTCAAGAAGCAGCATTTAAAACCAGACATGAAACAACCCACTGGTTCAAAACTGGGAAAGGAGTATGACACGGCCGTATATTGTTGCCCTGCTTATTTAACCTAATATGCAGAATACATCATGCAACATGCAAGACTGGGTGAATCACAAGATGGAATAAGGATTACAGGGAAAAATATCAGCAACCTCAGATATGAAGATGATACTGCTCTGATAGCAGAAGGTGAAGAGGACTAAAGAGCCTCTTGATGAGGGTGAAAGAGTAGAGTTAAAAAGTGGCTTAACACTCAGCATTCAAAAAACTAAGATCATAGCATCTGGTCCCATCACTTCATGGCAAATAGAAGGGGGGAAATGGAAGCAGTGACAGATTTTTATTGTGTTGGGCTCCAAAATCACTGTGGATGGTGACAGCAGCCATGAAATTAAAAGACGCTTTCTCTTTGGAAGGAAAGCATAGTTAGCATATTAAAAGCAGAGACATTATTTTGCTGAGGTCTGTATAGTCAAAGATCCATATAGTCAAAGATATAATTTTTCCAGTAGTCATGTACACATGTGAGAATTGGACCATAAAGAAGGCTGAACTTCTTTATGGAGAACTGATGCTTTCAAGCTGTGGTACTGGAGAAGACTCTTGAGAGTCCCTTGGACTGCAAGGAGATCAAACCAGTCAATCTTAAAGGAAATTAATGCTGAATAGTCATTGGAGGGACTGTTGCTGAAGCTTAAGCTCCAATACTTTGCCACCTGGTACAAAGAGCCAACTTATTGGAAAAAACCCTGAGGCTGGGAAAGATTGAAGGCAAAAGGAGAAGGAGGTGGCTAAGGATGAGATGGTTAGATAACATCACTGACTCTATGGACATGAATTTCAGCCAACTCCAGGAGATAGTGAAGGACCGAGGAGCCTGCCATGCTACAGTCCATGGTGTCGCAAAGAGTCAGACTAAACTTAGGGACCAAACAACAACAAAATAACCCCTGAAAGTATGTAGCAGATTTCCTGTATCTCAGAAAGTAAACCAAGCTACAGTGTTTTTAATTTTATAGTGCCTGATTTTTTTCACATTTAATGTTTTAATTTAGGTGAAATTCATATAAAAGTAACCATTTTATACATTTACAATATACATGCATATGTGGTATGCTCAGTTGCTCGGTCGTGTCCAACTCTTTACAACCCAGTGGAGTATAGCCTGCCAGAGACAGAATCCTGGACAATATCCCTCTGTCCATGGGATTATCCAGGCAAGAATACTGGAGTGGCTTTCCAGTTCCTCCTCCAGGGGATCTTCCTGGAGATAAAACCCACATCTTCTGTTGTCTCCTGCATTAGCAGCTGGATTCTTTATCACTAAGCCACCCAGGAAACCCCATACACGCATATATCTAGTTCCAAAATGTTTTCATCACCCAAAAGTAAAATTCTTTACTCATTAAGAAGTCATATCCCATTTTCCCCCATTCCAAGTCCCTAGTAATTACTAATCAGCTTTCTTTTTCAATGGATTTACCAATTCTGGATGTTTCAAAGAAATAGAGTCAGTCAATATGTGATCATTTGTGTCTGACTTCTTTTGCTTACCATGTTTTTGAGGTTTATCCATGTTATAGTATGTATCAGTACTTCAGTCTTTTTGATTGCTGAATAATATTCTATTGTATATACACAGAGGCTAAGCATTTCCTTTATCTATTCATTCTTAGTCGGAAGTACAGGACATCCTATGACTATTGAGTAGTGATGCTATGAACATTTATGTATAAGTGTTTGTTTGAATACCTGTTTCAGGTCTTTTGGAACTATATCTATGAGTGGAATTTGGGACTGTACCTAGGTGTGGTAATTCTATGTTTAATGTTTTCAGTTTGGTGGTTTTTGGTAATTCTATGTTTAATAAAACCACTGAACTGTTTCTTTCCTTTTTTTTTTTTTTTGCTTTTATTGTACCCTTGAGGATATAAGGTGTATCTTGTTTTGACTTGCATTTCCCTAATGACTAATCATGCTGAGGTCTTTTAATGTACTTATTGACCATTTGTATATATTATTTAGAAAAATGTCTATGCAAGTTCTGTGCCGGTTTTAAAATTGGGTTGCTTGTCTTTGTATATATTCTGGACACTAGACTCTTACCAGATACATGGTTTGCAAATGTTTTCTTCCATCCCGTGGGTTGTCTTTTCACTATCTTGACAGTGTCTTTTCATGCATAAAAGCTTTAAGTGTTGATTAATCCAATTTACCAATTTTTCTTTTGTTGCTGTGAATTTGGTGTCATATCTTAGTAGCCATTGTCAAATATAAAGTCTTGACAATGACAAATATAAAGTGTCTATTTTTCCTTCTAAGAGTTTGGTGATTTTTATCATTTATATTTAGATCATTGGTCAATTTTTATTTAATTTCTGTACAGTGTGAGGTGTAGGGATCCAACTTCAGTCTTTTGCATGTGGATATCCTGTTGTCTTGACAATGCTATTTGAAAAGACTATTCTTTCCCATTAAATGGACTTAGCACACTTGATGGAAAAGATTGACCACAGATGTACTGGTTTATTTCTGGACCTTTAATTTTGTTCCTTTGACCTATATACATATCCTTATAACAGTACCATACTGTTTAGATTATTGTATATTTATAGTAAACTTTGAAATTTGAAAGTTTGAGTACTCCAACCTAGTTCTTATTTGCCAAGGTTGTTTTGGCTGTTAGGGACCTCTTGCAAGTCCATATGAACTTAATGCTCAATTTTTGTATTTCTCCAAAAATGTTCATCTAAATTTTTATAAGAATTACATTGAATTTGTTGATTGTCTTAACTAACATTGCGATATTTAAAATATTATTTGTAGGTCTTATTTAAATTCTTTCAGCAAAGTTTTACAGTTTTCAGTGTACAAGTCTTTCACTTTTTGTTAACTTTATTCCCAAGTATTTTACTCTTTTGGACTCTATTGTAACTGGAATTGTTAGTTTTCTTTTTGTATTGTTTGTTGCTAGTATATAAAACTACAACTTATTTTTGCATATTGTTCATATACCTTGCACCTTTGCTGAATTTGTTTATCTCTACTAGTTTGGTGGTGTATTCTTTGGGGTTTTTTTAATAAGTATGATCATGTCATTTTCCTTTCCAATTTGAGTGCCTTTTATTTCTTTTTCTGCCTCATTGTTCTGACTGAATCTCCCAGTACAGTGGTGAGTAGCAAAAGTGAAAGTAGGCCTCGTTATCTTGTTCCTGATATTAGGGGGAAGATTTTCAGTATTTCACCATTGAGTATGATGTTATCTATGAATTTTTTTCATAAAAAAATTCATATCATTTTGATATCATTTTGTTATGATTTATCATTTTGATATAGTTTTCTTCTTTATCTTGAAACACTTTGTCAAAGGCTTTATTTCCATCAATTGAGATGACCACATGTGTTTTTTCCATTTGTTCTATTAATGTGATATATTACATTGATTGACTTTCTTTTGTTGAAACACCCCTGCATTCCTGGGATAAATCACACTTTATCGTGATGTATACTTCTTTTGATATGCTTATTAGATTCAGTTTGCTAGTAGTTGATTTTTGCATCTATAGTCATAAGATATATTGGATTATAGTTACTTTCTTTGTGATCTCTTTATCTGGATTTGGTGTCAGGGTAACACTGACCTTATAAGAATGAATTATGGAATGTTTCCTCCTCTTATACTTTTTGGAAGACTTGGAGAAGGACTGCTGTTAACTCTTATTTAAATGATCTGTATAATTCATCAGCAAAGTTTCCTGATCCTGGACTTTTCTTCATTTCACCTATTTTTTGACAATGACTCAGTTGATTTACTTGTTATAAGACTGTTCAGATAGAGTGCTTCATTTCTTAATGTTCGCTTTGGTAATTTCACTTTGGCTTTCTTTGTAGCACTCGTACTGGTTCAAACCAAGCAAACCAAGAATTAAAATTAAAAAAGAAAAAATGAAAGACTCTGGGATAACTCAAAACAAGTATTTTGAGGCTGAACCTACTGGTTTGGTGACAGGTATCAAGATCAAACACTTGTACAAGGTATTGTTTCAAAAATCTCTTTTTCCTACAAAGACTGAATACTACATACTACTATTAGGATTATTCATAGCTAGTTATTCCAAGAAATCAAATGAGATGCTTAATAAATAATCATAGTTAATATAGTTTTCATCTGAAGCATTCATAGAACATATAAATATATGTTCTGTATGTGATCTTATTTGCTCTACCCATTGTGCTTATTTTTAATCTCCTCTAATGGATTTGACAGCAAGTGATATTTGAATTTTGTAATAAAATTCTCTGAAGAAAATATACTTGATAATTTGGATGTGTGGTTGGAGAGGATAACATTAAAGGTAGTTAAAGCAAAACCTCTCTGAAGGGATAACCTTTGAACTAGAGAATGAGAAGTGTCAATTATTTGAAAAGCTAAAGGAAAAACACTCATGTTAGGAAAGTCAACAAATTTGAAAACCCTGAGGTGAGAAAGACTTTCATGTTGAAAGATTGCTGCTCTGAGCCGTGAGCTCTGCCCGGATTCATGACCTCCAGAGAGAGGATTTTGATCTGGGGTCAGAGATGAGGCTCAATCACTAGGAGCTTTTGTGTAGCAAAGTTTTATTAAAGTATAAAAGTGATAGTAAAACCTTCCAACATAGACATCAGAAGGGGACAGAAAGAGTGCCCCCTTGCTAGTTTTTTAGCAAGGAGTTATATATCTGTTAGCAAGTTGCTAATTAGATAAAAGAAACACCTCAAAACTGAGAGAGCTGCACCTGGCCCCTCTCCCTCAGCATGCATTTTGAGATAGCATTGGCACAAGGTCAGTCATCCCCAGCCATAAAATAGTTGACATGAATCTTGAAGAAAGGCAGATTTCCAAGCAAATACATAGTTTCATTAACAGAGCTTAAGAGAACATTTCCATGAGTAAGACATACTGGTTTGTAGAGCCATTAGCAGTTCAAGTTTTGAGAAAAAGGTTAGTCTTGGCGGAAATGGATTTGAAGAAAGGCAGATTCCAAGGCAAGTACATAGTTTCATTAAGATAGCTTAAGAAAAACATTTCCATAGAAAAACACATTGGTTAGCTCAAGGTTTGAGAAAAGCTAAGTTCAAGTGGAACCAGGAGTTGTCATGACAGCATAGGATTAGGGGGAAAAGTCTGCCACTTGCAGTTCATTTCCTCCTGCCTCTTGGGGACCCCTAGTCTTCTTAACTGTTACCCTCTCAATGTGTTTGAGGATCAGAAAAAAAAAAAAAAAAAACAGTATTTGGAGGCAAAAGAATGTTAGTAAATGGCTTCATTGGGAAGTCATTATTTGGCTAGAGGAATATATATATATATATGTGTGTGTGTGTGTGTGTGTGTGTGTGTATTTTTTTTTTAAAGATCATTTTGACTACATTGTGGGAAATGGGATGTTGGAAATTGAGGAGTTAAGAAGGAGAAGTGTAGGAAACAAAGACCAATGGTACTTTGCCTAAGAAATAATGATAATTGAACAAAGGTCATAGCAATACATATTAAAAGAGATAGACAAATCCAAGATATTTTCCACAGAGTGGAGACTATTGGGGAATAAGTGGGCACTGAAGGAGAAGAAGGAAACTAGATAACAAACTATTAATAGGGCAATTAAATGTTAAATAACATAGACCTTTGCTGTTCTTACCAAGTTATAGTAGATTTTCTTAAATGTTTCTCCACTTGCTGTATTTTCTCAGATCAGTTTCTGGAAGCTTTAAGTGGTTGTTTTTTGTTTGTTTGTTTGTTTGTTTTTCAGCTCTGAACTTCTTTTATTATTATTATTTTTTAACTGAAGGATAATTGCTTACAGAATTTTATAGTTTTCTCTCAAACCTCAACATGAAACATGTTTTTTTAATTTTTACCAGAATTTCTTGTTCCACTGTGGAGTGGGTCTATGGAGCTCTTCATGCTTACTTCCCAAAAATGAATCTTTTTATTGTCTTTTTTAATGGATTCAATTTTCTTAAGTTTTGTTTATAGTCTTTTTAATTAGGTTTCTTTATGATAGATATTGGTCTCTTTTCATTTGTTGTAAGGTATTTTCTCATTTTGATACCAGGATAATGATAGCTTCATATAGTGAGTTGGGAAGTATTTCCTCTTTTTCAATTTTCCAGAAGAGATTTTGTACATGTATTATTTTGTATCTAATTACTTGGGGAATTTTCCTGAGATTTTTTTGTAATTAATTTCTAATTTAACTCTGATTATGGTCAAAGAAAGACACTTATATGACTTCAGTTCTTTTAAATGTATTGATTCTTATTTGTTTCAGTCAATCATCTGTCTAAATAAATTTTATAAGTACTTGAAAATAATGTGTAATCTGCTGCTGTTAAGTGAATTGATACAAAAATGTCAATTAAGACAAGTTAGTTGTTAGCTCTTCAAGTATTCTATATCCTTACTGATTCTACATATTCTGACAATTATTGAGAGGAAAGGATCAAAGTCTTTGAAAATAACTGCATTTTTCTATTTCTCTTTGTAGTTCTATTGATTGTTGCCTCATGTATTTTGAATTCTGTTATTGGGTATATAAACATTTAGTAATATTATGTCTTCTTGTAAATTGAAATATTTAGTAATATTATGTCTTCTTGACTGCAGCACACCAGCCTGCCCTGCCCATCACCAACTCCTGGAGCTTGCTAAATAAACATTTAGTAATATTATGTCTTCTTGAAACATTTAGTAATATTATGATCTCTTTATGATTATAAAGTGACATTCTTATCTTTGGCAATATTTTTCTCTCTTAAATCTACTCTAATTGTTGTTTATGTAGCCACACCACTTACCTTTTATTATTATTATTGGATTCTGTTTTACTATAATAACACTAAGACTTTCAGGTTATTGGTTTTAATTTGCAAATTAAAATATTTTCTGAATGTCTGTATAATTTATTGTATTTGAAAAGAACAGCATCATCTAGGCCATATCCATGTGTTTTTAAAACCAAACTGTTGAGGTTTGATTAACATCCAAAATGCTAATTATCCTACTTAAACGTTGCCTGATTAATATATGTGTATACTATGGGGGCTTCCCAGGTGACATCAGAGGTAAAGAACCCACCTGCCAATACAGGAGACATGAGATGCGCATTCGATCCCTGACTTGGGATGATCCCCTTGAGGAGGGCATAGCAACTCACTCCGGTATTCTTGCCTGGAAAATCCCATGGACAGAGGAGCCTAGCTGCTTTAGTCCGTGCGGTCACAAAGAGTCAGACACGACTGAAGTGACTTAGCACACATGTATAAATGTACATGTCAGTTCAGTTCAGTTCAGTCACTCAGTCTTGTCCAACTCTTTGCAACCCCATGGACTGCAGCACACCAGGCTTCCCTGTCCATCACCAACTCCCGGAGCTTGCTAAAACTCATGTCCATCAAGTCGGTGATGCTTTCTAACCACTTCATCCTCTGTTGTCCTCTTCTCCTCCTGCCTTCAGTCTTTCCCAGCATCAGAGTCTTTTCCAGTGAGTGAGTTCTTCGCATCAGGTAGCCAAAGTATTGGAGTTTCAGCTTCAGCATCAGTCCTTCCAATGAATATTCAGGACTGACTTCCTTAAGGATTGACTGGTTTGATCTCCTTGTAGTCCAAGGGACTCTCAAAAGTCTTCTCCAACACCACAGTTCAAAAGCTTCAATTCTTGGGTACTCAACTTTCTTTATAGTCCAACTCTCACATCTATACACGACTAATGGAAAAACCATAGCTTTGACTAGATGGACCTTTGTTGGCAAAGTAACGTCTTTACTTTTTAATATGCTATCTAGGTTGGTCACAGTTTTTCTTCCAAGGAGCAAGCTTCATTTAATTTCATGATTTCAGTCACCATCTGCAGTGACTTTGGAGCCCCCAAAAATAGTCTCTCACTGTTTCCATTGTTTCCCTATCTATTTGCCATGACATGATGGGACCAGATGCCATGATCTTTGTTTTTTAAATGTTGAGTTTTAAGCCAGATTTTTCACTCACCTCTTTCATTTCCATAAAGAGGCTCTTTAGTTTCTCTTCACTTTCTGCCATAAAAGTGCTGTCATCTACATATCTGAGGTTATTGATATTTCTCCTGGTAATCTTGATTCCAGTTTGTGCTTCATCCAGCCTGGCATTTCACATGGTGTACTCTGCATATAAGTTAAATCAGCAGGGTATCAATATACAGTCTTGATGTAGTCTTCTCCCAATTTGGAACCAGTTGATTGTTCCATGTCCGGTTCTAACTGTTGCTTCTTGACCTGCATACAGGTTTCTCAGGAGGCAGGTAAGGTGGTCTGGTATTCCCATCGGTTGAAGAATTTTCCACATTTTGTTGTGATCTACACAATCAAAGGGTTTGGCATAATCAATAAAGCAGGAGTATATGTTTTTCTGGTATTCTCTTGCTTTTTTGATGATCCAGTGGATGTTGGAAATTTGATTTCTGGTTCCTCTGCCTTTTGTAAATCCAGCTTGAATGTCTGGAAATTCACGGTTCATGTACTGTTGAAGCCTGGCTTAGAGAATTTTGAGCATTACATTGCTAGCATGTGAAATGAATGTAATTGTGCGATAGTTTGAAAAGTCTTTGGCATAGCCTTTCTTTGGAATTGGAATGAAAACTGACCTTTTCCAGTCCTGTGACCACTGCTGAGTTTTGCAAATTTGCTGGCACATGGAGTGCAGCACTTTCACAGCATCATCTTTTAGGGTTTGAAATCCTAAAACAACAATCCTTCCAATGAATATTCAGAGTTGACTTCCTTTACAATTGACTGGTTTGATCTCCTTGCTGCCCAAGGGACTCTCAAGAACTTTCTCCAGCACCACATTTCAAAAGCATCAATTCTTCAGTGCTCAGCATTCTTTGTAGCTCAACTCTCACATCCGTATATGACTACTAGAAAAACCATAGCTTTGACTATACAAGACTTTGTGGCAAAGTGATGTCTCTGCTTTTTATTATGCTGTCTAGATTTGTCATAGCTTTTCTTCCAAAAAGCAAGCATCTTTTAGTTTCGTGGCTGCAGTCATTGTCCACAGGGATTTTGGAGCCCAAGAAAATAAAGTCTGTCACTGTTTCCACTTCTATTTGCCATGAAATGATGGGACTGGATGCCATGGTCTTAGTTTGTTGAATGTTGAGTCTTTAGCAGCCTTTTCACTCTCCTCTTTCACCTTCACCAAGAGATTCTAGTTCCTCTTCACTTTCTGCCATTAGTGTGGTATCATCTGCATATCTGAGGTTGTTGATATTTCTCCAGCAGTCTTGACTCCAGCTTGTGTTTCATCCAGTCCAGCATTTCACATGATGTACTCTGCATATAAGTTAAATAAGCAGAGCGACAATATACGACTTTGATGTACTCCTTTCCCAATTTTGAACCAGTCCGTTGTTCCATGTCCGGTTCTAACTGTTGCTTCTTGACCTGGATACAGGTTTCTCAGGAGACAGGTAAGGTGATCTGGTAGTCCCATCTCTTAAAGAATTTTCCAAAGTTTGGTGTGATCCACACAGTCAAAGGCTTTAGTGTAGTCAATGAAGCAGAAGTAGATGTTTTTTCTGGAATTCTCTTGTTTCTTCTATAATCCAGCAGATGTTGACAATTTGATCTCTGGTTCCTCTGCCTTTTCTAAACCCAACTTGTACATCAGGAAGTTCTCAGTTCATATACTATTGAAGCCTAGCTTGAAGGATTCTGAGCATTATCTTGCTAGTATGTGAAATGAGTGCATTTGTGTGGTAGTTTGAACATTATTTGACATTGCCCTTCTTTGGGATTAAAATGAAAACCATCCTTTTCCAGTCCTGAGGCCACTTCTGTGTTTTCCAAATTTGCTGGCATACTGAGGGTGGCACTTTGACAGCATCTTTTAGGATTTGAAATAGCTCAGCTGTAATTCCATCACCTCTGTTAGCTTTATTTGTAATGATGCTCTCTAAGGCCCTCTTGACTTTGCACTCCAAGATGTCTGGTTCTAGGTGAGTGATCACACCATCGTGGTTATATGGGTCATTAAGATGTTTTTTGTATAGTTCTGTGTATTCTTGCCACCTCTTAATATCTTCTGCTTCTGTTAGGTCCATACCATTTCTGTCCTTTATTGTGTCCATCTGTGCATGAAATGTTCCCTTGGTATCTCTGTTTTCTTGAATTGGAGGATAATTGCTCTACAATATTGTGTTGGTTTTTGCCATACATCAACCTCTTCTATGTGGATATTTTTCAGAAGTAAATACTGTAGTACTACGCAGTCTATGGTTGGTTGAATCAGTCAATATGCAGGAAGTACACGTATGGAAGACCAACTATAAATTATATGTGAATTAACCCCCACATTGTTCAAAAGTCAACTATAGTGGGAATTTTCAAAAGACCCTTCTGAAAGCTTGTCAAGCATGTTTTATAAAGGATCAAATAAATATTTTAGGCTCCATGATCCACATAGAGTGTCTGTCACGTATTCTTTTTGTATTTTTTACCAAGTCTTTAAAAGTATAAGAAGCTGTTCCTAGTTTTTTTGCCATACAAAAATAGATAATGGGCCATATTTGAGCTGCTGTTTGGAATCTTAAGAATTTCTGGACATGCTTTTGAAGTGAAGTGAAAGTTGCTCAGTCATGTCTAACTCTTTGTGATCCCTTGGACTATACAGTCCATGGAATTCTCCAAGCCAGAATACTGGAGTGGGTAGCCTTTCCCTTCTCCAGGGGATCTTCCCAACTCAAGGATTGAACCCAGGTCTTCTGCATTGCAGACAGATTCTTTACCAGCTGAGCCATCATGCTTTTATCAATAACTAAATTTCTGGCTGAAATCATGGCATCAACTTTTCCAATCATTGGTGGCAGTTTCTGTGAGCTTTCCTAGATCCTGCTACAGTTTAGTAAACCCACAATTACAATATGACATTCTTTATACATAAAATATAAAGAAGTCTCCATTTTCCTTACCAAGTATAAATAGATATACATGCCACCAAGACTTCATATTTATTTTGACGAGTATACAAACTCAATGCACCTACATGTATTGTTCCTTGTTCACAGTATCATCTTCTTTATACAATGTGAGTTTGATGATATGATGTTTCTTCTAAGGATAGGATGTAAGTGTCTTTCATAAGTGATAAGTGATAAATATCAAGTTATTCTTTTCTTTATTCCACAGGAATTAGGTGACAAAGTAGTAATAAACAATATGTCTTTGAATTTATATAAGGGGCAGATCACTATTCTCCTAGGACAAAATGGGACAGGAAAAACCACAGCCTTGTCTATTCTCACAGGTATGTATTTGGCTCTATCCAAAGCAGCAGTCAGGTTCCTTCTAAACTATAAATCAGTCAACAACTTTTAGTGTTAAAGTATGTTGTCATTTCAGTGTTGTAGTTATTATTACAGTTTTAATTATTTAAAATGAAGATGCTCACATGATATAATACATTAATTTAACCAGTTAAAAATGTGCCTGCTCTTTTTATAGGAATAGATATCACAGTGGTGATTTCAAAGTTGTTACATTCAGTTTTATACTCTGGTAGAGATACAGACAAAAATGTGAAACATACAACACACCATAAATGAAAAGGAAGATGTAGAATCCAAAAGAATGACACCTAACCTGTTTTGGGCATGATGAATAGGGTAGTGACATCAATATGAGGCAAATAGGAGATATAAAGAGCTATGATGGAAAGGAAAGAAGAACATTATATAAGCAAAGACTGAAGAGCAGGGAACAGACACATGACTAGACTATGAAAGGAATGTAAATAATGGCAAAAGATGAAGATGGATGAATAATCAAAAGGTCAAATTATAAAAGAATTGGGGGAAGCCATGCATTAAAGTTTAGAATTTATTCTGAGAGCAATGAAAAGTCATAAAAGGATATTTTATGAAGGTTTATACTTTAGAAATATTGCATTCACTAAAAAGAAAGAATGGATAAAGAATACTAGGGACCATTAGAACAATGAACTGTATATTGAGTATATGTCCTAGAGGCTAGAGCAGGGCTGAGCCCAATACTCAAGATAAAAACAGCCTCTGTTTGTTACAAAAGTGATGCCAAAACTAACAGGAGGGGCAGACACTACTCATATTCTCTGCTGTTTTGTGTATTTGAACTGACTCCCTCTATGTCTGTTAAAACTTCTTAAAAGAATGACTGCCTAGCTAACACAAGGTCATGATTCAAGTTATCATTACCTTCATTATAATATTAATTTATGCATAATATATATAGTTAATATGCTTTATATAATTTGTCCTGGAATACACGCCATGCTTTATTTTTCTTTTATTGTGGTTAGAACATTTTTTTTTTCAAAATATTATTTTAGTTTCAGTCATATGACATAGTGATTTATTTTTCCACAAACTGTGGGAAATTCTTAAAGAGATGGGACTACCAGACCACCATACCTGCCTCCTGAGAAACCTGTATCCAGGTCAAGAAGCAGCAGTTCAAACTGGACATGGAACAACCGACTGGTTCCAAATTGGGAAAGCAGTACATCAAGGCTGTATATTATCACCCTGCTTATTTAACTTATATGCAGAGTACATCATGAGAAATGCTGGGCTGGATGAATCACAAGCTGGAATCAAGATTGCCAGGAGAAATATCAGTAACCTCAGATATGCAGATGACACCATCCATATGGCAGAAAGAGAAGAGGAATTAAGGAGCCACGTGATGAAGGTGAAAGAGGAGAGTGAAAAAACTGGCTTGAAACTCAACATTCAAATAACTAAGGTTGTTATAGAAACTGTGGCGAAGGAAAGAGACAAGCGGCATTCAAAGATGCAGAACATCAGGGTTTATTCAGCACTGGTGCCGGCTCTGCGGGGTCGCCTCCAAAGGCTGAGCACCCAGGCTGTGTTCTGGGTATCTTTTATACATCATAAGCTTCCCACTCAAACAGCTCAGATCCCTCCCCTCCCCAGGTGGTCCAAGTTCCCACGGATATAACGAGCAAGCTGTTAACACAAAATAACAGAAGGGAAAGCAAAAGGTTGTTACTTAATTAGGGGCTTTATCTCGCTCCCATCTCATCCCCATCTCTTGATGTTTAGGGTGCCTCTGCAGCCATCAGAGAACACCATCTTCTGGCCCGTGCTGGTATCCCTTTAAAAGCAGCAACTGGATGGCCATCCTCCATTCGACAGCTGTCTCTGTGAAACCTGTTACAACTCTGATTAGAAGGGGTATGAAACCAGGAAGGAGCAGACATCCGGAGAGTATGACTACGACCATCCCAATCATTTTTTTTAAACCAACCTAGTGGGGGAGCCTGGTGGGCTGCCAGGCTCTATGGTGTCTCTGGGGTCGCACAGAGTTGGACACGACTGAAGTGACTTAGCAGCAGCAGCAGCTAAGAGAACCATCCTCCAAAGAGGCCATTCACTCTGAGGGCTCTTAATTTTTCCCTTCCAGTAATTTTCCCTTCCCTAGTGCATGGGGAAGCTGAACTATAACATGCAGCCAGTTGGTATATATAGTGAGTGAATCCTCGGACCCATTTCCTTTCATGGTAGAAAGATTCCATACATTCAGAACAATCATCCTGACTCTCAGATGAGGCGGGGATTTTACAACTTAACAGAACTATAAGGCAAAAATATGCTGTTTTCATATTTAAGCTGATCACAGTAGGAGGAGATTCCAAAAAACAAGAACTATGAAGAAGTAGGCAAAGCAGAGGGAAAGTTTTAGGATACAAGTCTACTCTTGGGGAAAAACAGAGTAAAGCCCAATTCTGAATAAGATGAATAGGGGGAGTCCCAGTCCAATTAATAATCAATATGGCCTTTTGTCCATCCTGTTGGTTCCTCAAGCTTCAGCCTTGTGTTGACTGACCAGCTTCTGATGTGGCCAGATCAGGGCTTCAGGGTGGTTGTTTCCTTCTTCACAAAGTCAGGCACAAGGATTGCTCTAGACTGCGGGCCATTTCCCACTTCTCTCAGCTAGCAGACAGACTTGCAGGTTTGACTCTGGAGTAATGGATCCAAGTTGTCTATTCCTGCACCTTGAGAGCAATGGGAGGAGTTAAGATTACAGAATAGGGCCCTTTCCACATGGGTTTTAAAGGCTCTATTTTCCAATCCTTTACCCATACTTGATCTCCTGGTTGGTGGGGATGTACTGTTATGCCTAAGGATATGGGTATTATATCAATTGTCCATTCATGTATTTGAGAGATTATGTATCCTAATCCTTGTAGCTGCCTATATAAGTCCAAGTTCCCCAGTTCTCTGGTGTATACCCCTTTAAGTTGACTAGTGAGAGTGGTCGTCCATACAGGATTTCAAATGGTGAAAACCCTATCCCTGCCTGGGCTGAACACCTCACCTTTAAGAGGGCCACAGGTAACATGTCTACTGTAAGCTGGTCAACATGTCAACATGTAAGCTGGTCTCCTGGCAGTTTTGCTAGGGTTTGTTTGAGAGTTTGATTCATGCTTTCCACTTTCCCTGAGCTCTGGGGACGGTAGGCAGTATGCAATTTCCACTGGATTTTCAAAGCCTTTGCCACCTGTTGAACTGTCTCAGCTACAAATGCTGGTCCGTTGCCCGACCCTGTGATCAGAGACATTCCATACCTGAGGACAATATCTTTCAGGAGTGTCTTGGTTACTTCTCTTGCTTTTTGTTTGGATAGGAAAGGCTTTCCCACCCAGCCTGAAAAGGTGCAGATAAAAACTAAAAGGTATCTAAATCCTCTACTTGGGGTGATTTCAGTGAAATCTACTTCCATATCCTCAGAGGGGGATAGTCCACAATGTTGTGTCCCTGCTGGCCTACTAGGCCCCTGGCAGGCATTATTTTGTAAACTGGTTACACATTGCTGGGAGACAGAAGAACAGAGTGTGGGGAGGTAAGCACTGAGATAATACCAGCCTAGCAAAGTCTCTGAGGTGGTCTTGCCCATATGAATCAGTTTATGTTGCTGGTGGACCAGCTTGTAGGCTAGCTGTTCTGGAACATAGACTTGGTGGTCCTATGTGATCCACCATTCCATCTTGGCCTTGGTTCCCCCTTCCTTTTTTATCCATTTTTCCTCCTCAGGAGAGTACCTAGGGGCAACTCATATCTTCAGGGCCAGCAGGACGTTCGGTTTGTCTGGCGGCTGTCCCCAGGCAGCCTCCTTGGTGGCTGCATCAGCGTGGCGGTTCCCTTTGGTCACCAGGTCACCTCCCTTCTGGTGGCCTTCGCAGTGGACAACTGCCACTTCTTTTGGTTCCCATACTACTTCCAGAAGCTTCAGGATTTTTGGTTTGGTTTTTAATCCCTTTTCCTTCTGCTGTAAGGAGTCCTCTTTCCTTGGATAAGGCTCCGTGGACATGTAGAGTGGACATGTACAGTAACACAAGCATACCACAAGTCAGTATAGATGTTGACTCCCTGGTCTCAGCTGATTTCCAGTGCCCTGATTAATGCCCATAACTCTGCTCTCTGCACTGACCATCCTTGAGGAAGCACGTCTGCTTCTGCCACTTCAGAATCAGACACCACAGCATACCTAGCCATCCTGTTCCCATTTTCCATGAAGCTGCTACCATCAGTATATAGGACCAGGTCAGGGTTGTTGAGTGGCTTGTCAGTCAGGTCTGGTCTACTAGAAAATACTTCATCTAGTATTTCCAAGCAGTCATGGTCCAAGGGCCCTGCTTCATCTGGTAGGAAGGTAGCTGGGTTTAGAGTCCATACAACTTCCAGTTTTACCCACGAATTTTCACATAGTAACCCTTGATACTGAGTCATCTGTGCATGCATGAGCCAATGGTGGCCTCTGCTATATCCATCAGGGTTACAACTGAATGTGGGACCTTAACATTTAGGTTTTGCCCCAACATTAATCTGTCAGCCTCCCTCACTAGCAAGGTAGTGGCTGCTGGGCTTGAAGGCAGGGTGGCCATTAGGCCACAACCGAATTGATTTGTTTAGACAAGTAGGCCACCAGCCTTTGCCAAGGTCTGAATTCTTGGGTCAAGACTCCCAAGGCCATTTTGTTCTTGTTATAAACAGAGATTGAACTCTGGTTACATCAGGAAGCTTTAGGGTTGGGACCTCAGAGATTTTTGCCTTAACTGTTTGAAATGCCACCTCTTGGCTTGGTCCCCATTCAAGGGGAGCCTTTTCCTCCCCTTTCAAAGCCTGATATAGGCGCCTGACCAGGTCTGAAAATCCAGGAATCCATATCCTGCAGAATCCTGCTGCTCCCAGGAACTCGCAGATCTTCCGGCGAGTGGTAGAGGTAGGGATGGCGCAAACTGCTTCTTTCGGTTTCGAACATTCGCTGGCCCCACATGATGTTGAAACCTAGATATTTGACTCATCTTTCACAGATTTGTGCCTTTTTCTTTGATACCTGGTGCCCAGCTTCCATTAAACAAGGAGAGGAGGGCCTTTGTTCCTTCTAAGCATCAAGCCTGTGTTGTACTGGCCAGCAGAAAGTCATCAATGTATTGCAGCAGGACACAATGTAATTTATCCAAGTCGGCGGCCAAAGCTTCGCTGAAGAGAGTAGGGGAGTTCTTGAGCCCCTGAGGGAGCCTCATCCAAGTGAGCTGTTCCTTGTTTCCCGTGTGTGGTTTTTCCCATTCAAAGGCAAATAGTGGTTGGCTGACAGGTGCAACCCAGAGGCAGAAGAAGGCATCTTTCAAGTTCAAGCAAGTAAACCATTCGGCTCTGGAAGGGATCAGTCCTAGAGTGCATGGAGTAGACACTGCCAGGTGCAGACTAGCTGTTGGCTTGGTTACAGCTCTTAAATCCTGAACCGGATGGTAGTCACGCGTCCCTGTCTTCTTCACAGGTAGTAATGGGGTGTTCCAGGGTGATTGGCATTTCATCAGAAGTCCGTGTTGGAGTAGTCTGTCTGAATGAGCCTGGATTCCCAATCAGGCCTCCCAGGGCATTGGATACTGTCACAGTTTTACAGGCTGAGCTCCCAGTTTCAGATAAATCAGGATAGGAGCATAGTGTTTTGCCAGACCTAGAGGATTTTTCTTGGCCCAAACTAGCGGGTTCTCAGTCTCTAATTCAGGAGGAATGGTCCTTTCTCCTGGAGGGGAAGAGGTGCCATTCTTCTTCTCTCCTTACAGCCAGAGTCATAATCAAGGAGGAGGGCAGTCCTGCTAGCTTTAGCTGAGTTGACCTGTCAACAGAAAAGGAAATCTGGGCCCCCATCTTAGCAAGCAGGTCTCTTCCCATCAAGGGAATAGGGCAGTTGGGCAGGTAGAAAAATTCATGCACTACCCCATGGTCACCCAGTCGGCATTGTCGAGGGTTGCAAAACGGCTTATGGGTCTGGGCACCTGTGGCCCCGCTGATGGTAGTTTCTTTTCCCAGGAAGGGGCCTATCTACTGGGTGACCACTGAATGTTCAGTGCCTGTATCCACCATAAAGTTTGTTGGATGGCCCCCTACTTTAATTCTGATCATGGGCTCTTGGGGGCACAGTTGAAGAGAGCCCAGTCCCCTGTACTCGGATTCTGCTCCAGCTAGCCCAATCAGATTAGTGCTGGGTGGCTCAGGTTGATATCGGCTTGGGGGGCCGGCAGCTTTGGTTTTCTTTTCAGGGCAACTGGGGCAGTCACTTTTCCAGTGTTTCTTTTCCTTGGAATAGGCACACTGATCTTGGCTGAGGGGAACTCTCCTTTTTGGATCTGGACCTCTTGCCTTATGGGGTGGTCCTGCCAGGGGGTGCAGGCTTTGATAGTGCACCTGCCAAGAGTGTGGCTTCTTGCTTCATCTTCTTTTCCACTTCTCAGCACGCTGTTTGGTCATAATTGACAAAGACTTTGATGGCTATTTCTAGCAGTTCTGTGGCATTTTTACCTGCAAACCCTTCTAACTCTGTAATTTTTTTCAGGTGCCCAATTGGGCCTGTCCCGCAAAGACTGCATTTATCATCCATTGATTTTCAGGGGCTTCAGGAACAAAGGGGTGAAGACCCAAAAGGCCTCACACAGCCTTTCATAGAAAGCGGCTGGGCTTTCACCTGGCTTTTGCAGCACCTCAGTAATTTTAGCCATGTTAGTAGGCTTCTTAGCGCCATCTTTTACCCTCTGTAGGAGGGCCTGTCAATACGTCTCCAACTGGTTTCTTACCCTCTCAGTGTTGGGGTACCAGGGAGGCTCTCCCTTCAGGAAGTTCTCCCGAGCCCAGTTGTCCATGTCTAACTGACCCCCTGGGGCATTGGCCTGGAGCTATTTTCTTACTCGTTGGTGCTCCTCTGTATTGAATGGGTTAGGAGAAGCTGCTGGCAGTCTACACAGGTTGTGCGGTGGGTCTGGAAGATGGATTCTAAAGGATCAACCATTGCTTGGGGCTTTTCAGAGTACAAGGAGGTGTGATGTTTCCATTTAAGGAGATCAGTCATGGAAAAAGGCTGGTATTAAAAAAAAATGGGTCCTCCCTCATGTAGGGCCCATCGGCGGCAAAGTGCTGCAGCCCTTGAGTCTCTCATAAGGACATATGTAGTGCTGCTAAGGTAGACTGGAGGCATCTACCCATTGGTTTTGGAGTGGCATGTCATGGGGACACAGTGGCTTCAGAGGCATTAGGAGGAAGAGGTGGAACGGAAGGCAGTGGACTGTCTGGTAAATGCAGATCTACTGCTCTTGGCAAGGGAGCCATGAGGATTTAAGGTGGGGGCATTGGAGGCATTTCTTCAGCCTCAGCCTGGAGGATAGGTGGTTCCTTCTCAGTGCAAGGTCCTTTTCTTTGGTTGAGCTACTAGGACCTTACACTGTCTTTGACCTGTGGCATAGAATTGAACCCAAAGGGGCCTTAACTGGGCAATATCCGAACATTGATTGATATATGGGAATTGGTCCAGGTGGCCAGGGTTTCCCATTATGACTATGCACTGCTCAGACTATGGGCACATCTAAGGTCCCTCCTGAGGGCCATACAACCCTGAAGGAGGGCCACTCCAAGGTTCTAAGAGTGTGCAGTTTTTCAGGACTCAATTTTACACCATAATCCCCAGAGAAAAGTGAAAGTGAAGGTCACTCAGTCGTGTCCAACTCTCTGTGACCCCATGGACTATACAAGTCCATGGAATTCTCCAGGCCAGAATACTGGAGTGAGTAGCCTTTTCCTTCTCCAGGAGATCTTCCCAACCCAGGGATCGAAGCCAGGTCTCCTACATTGCAGGTGGATTCTTTACCAGCTGAGCCACATGGGAAGTCCAAGAACACTGGAGTGGGTGGCCTATCCCTTCTCCAGCGGATCTTCCCGACCCAGGAATTGAACAGGGGTCTCCTGCATTGCAGGCGGATTCTTTACCAGCTGAGCTATGAGGGAAGCCCCAATAATCCTTTCTTAAAATTCTTCACCATATACTCTAAGACAGTGGATTTAGAAGTCAAGTTGCCCTTTATGTGAAAGTTCCCACCCTGAGGCAGTGTTGCACAACAAAACAAAGGGAGACACTCACTTTCGCCCACCTGGCTGCTCCCCTTACGGAGATTTAGGCACCTCTTAGCATTGGCAGGTCAATATTAACACCAGACCGGACCAGCTTCACAGGGAGGGATTAGATCCCCCAGAGGCTGGCACTGCCCTGAGCCATATGAGGTCACCATGGAAGCGCAGGTTAGGATCCACTCAGGCTCCATAGTTGGAAGATGGTGGAGAACTGGCTGTCAGCTCAGTCACTCTCCCCCACACACCAGAGTTGACAGACCACCCAAGGGAACAAACCCTATTCTGAATTACTCTCCTGTCACTAGGAGGTGATCAGGCCCCCCTTCCACCATACAGTGAGTCCTGACTCTGTCAGATATCCCCAGGACACATTTGTCTGACGTCCTGTCCTGGAACCCGCTTCTGCTCTCCTGAGTCAGTTCGGGAAGCGGCATGGGCCGAGGCTGGCGCATCTCGAGTGAGTTGGGATCTGGCAAATGGCCTGGGCAGCATCTATTCATCTGTCAACAGGCAGCAGCCCCAGCTTTCTCCAGTTCCCCGACAATGGTAGTGCAAGGGGCCAACTCAGTTGTCGGCTTCCCGGCCAATGCACCAGAAAATGTTATAGAAACCGTGGTGACAGAAAGAGACAAGCAGCACCCAAAGATGCAGAGCAGCAAGGTTTATTCAGCACTGGTGCAGGCTCGGTGGAGTCACCTCCAAAAGCTGAGTGCCCTGGCTTTGTTCTGAGTGTCTTTTATGCAGGGTAAATTTCCCTTTCAAACAGCTCAGATCCCTCTCCTCCCCAGGTAGTCCAAGTTCCCATGGATGTAAACCGCAGGCAAGATCACAGAAGTGGAAGCAGTGATTGATGAGCAGCAGCTGTTAACACAAACTAACAGAAGGGAAAGCAAAAGGTTGTTACTATAATTGGGGACTTTGATCTCGCTCCCATTTCAAGATCATGGCATCCAGTCCCATCATTTCATGGCAAATAGATGGGGAAACAATGGAAACAGTGGCAGACTTTATTTTGTTGGGCTCCAAAATCACTGCAGATGATGACTGCAACCATGAAATTAAAAGACGCTTGCTCCTTGGAAGAAAAACTATGACAAACCTAGATAGCATTTTAAAAAGCAGAGATATTACCTTGCCAACAAAGGTTTGTATAGTCAAAGCTATGGTTTATCCAGTAGTCATGTATGGATGTGAGAGTTGGACCATGAAGAAGGCTGAGTGTGGAAGAACTGATGCTTTGAACTGTGATGTTTGAGAAGACTCTTGAGAGTCCCTTGGACTGCAAAGAGATCAAACCAGTCAATCCTAAAAGAAATCAGTCCTGAATATTCATTGGAAGGATTGATGCTGAAGCTGAAACTCCAATACTTTGGCCACCTGATATGAAAAACTGACTCATTGGACCCTGATGCTGGGAAAGATTGAAGGCAGGAGGAGAAGGAGATGACAGAGGATGAGATGTTTGGATGGTATCACTGACTTTATGGACAATGAGTTTGAGCAAGCTCTGGGAGCTGGTGATGGACAAGGAAGCCTGGCGTGCTGCAGTCCATGGTGTCATAAAGAGTTGAACACGACTGAGCAACTGAACTGAACCAATTGTGTAACATGGCAGTTTGTGTTCTGCTTTTTAGAACATAATCTCACATTAAAATTCTCTTATATCGCTATAGTCCATATACTTATCTTTTCCAAGGTGACATGGTATTTCTAATTGTTATATAATGTTTCTTTTAATAGCTGTATGGTAATATGCTGTAATTAACTTAGTCATTTTCTTTTCTTCTTTTGAGTCTTCAGTCAAATAGCCTTATTTAGATGCCTTTGAATATAATTTTCCATTTTGGAGCACATATTTTTAATCATCCAAATAGATGAAGAAAAATCATTGAGCATCCATTTATGATATAGGCTCAACAAAGTGGGTAAGAGGGAAACGACCTCAACATAATAAAGTCCACATATTGCAAGCCTACATGTCATATCATCATCACCAGTGAAAAGCTGAAAGTTTTTCCTTTAATGTCAGGAACAAGACAAGGATACCCACTTTGCCACTCTTATTCAGCACAATACTAGAAGTGCTACCTACAGCAATTAGGCAAGAAAAAGAGATTTAAAAGCATCCAAATCATGAAAGAGGAAGTAAATTTGTCACTATTTGCAGACAACATGGTTATATACATAAAACTCTAGAGACACCTCAAAAAACTATTAGTACTGATAAACAAATTTAGTTAAGTTTTAAGATACAAAATCAATGTATAAAAATCTTTTCTGGAACTTCCCTGGTAGTCCAGTGGCTAAGATCCACACTCCTCATGCAAGGGCCCTGGATTGGATCCCTGGTTGGGGAACTAGAGCCCACATGCTGCAACTAAGAGTTTGCATGCAGCAATGAAGACCTGGCACAGTCAAATAAATAATTTTTTTTAATCTGTTCTGTTTCAATACACTAATAACAGACTATCAGAAAGGGAAATGTAGAAAAAAAGACAGTTACATCAAAAAGAATAAAATACTTTGGAATACATTTAACAAAGAAGTTAGGGGGAAAAAAGAAGTTAGAACACTTGTACGATGAAAAGTATAAGACATGATTAAAACAGATTGAAGAAGACACAAATAAATGAAAGATATTTCATGATCATGGATTAGAAGAATTAGTACCATTAAAATAACCATATTAAAAAAAGCAGTCTACAGATTAACTGCAATTTTATCAAAATTCCAGTGACACTTTTAACAGCAACAAAACAATCCTAAAAATTGTATGGAACCACAAAGGATCTCAAACATCCAAAGACGTCTTGAGAAAGAACAAAGCTAGAGACATCAAGCTTCCTGATTTCAAACAATATTACAAAAATATAGTCATCAAATGCAAATTGCTGCTGCCACTATGAAAATAGTACGGAGGATCCTCATAAAATTAAAATAGAACAACCGTATCATTCAGCCATTCCAGTTTTCATATATGTCTGAAGGAAATGAAAACACTAACTCAGAAAGATGCACACCCCCCACATCAATGTTTGTTGTAGCATTATTTACAATAGCCAAGGCATAGATGAAAAACCTACATATTCTTTGATGGATGATTAGATAAGGAAAATGTGGAGTTGATCTTCCTACCAACTTGGATAATTCATCTTAGAATTATCATATGAATGCAAAATTTCTGTCTTATTTAAGCTTTTTTAGTGTCTCATGTCTCAATTGTTTAGTCATGTCTGACTCTTTGTGACCCCATGGACTATAGTGCACCAGGCTCCTCTGCCCGTAGAATTTTCCAGGCAAGAATGTTGGAGTGGTGTACCATTTCCTACTCTGGGGGTCTTCCTGAACCAGGCATCAAACCCATGTGTCTTGTGTCTCCTGCATTGGCAGGCAGATTCTTCACCACTAGTGCCACCTAGGAAGCCTTTAAAATTCTTTGCAGCCTCTTTTATAAAGCAAGTTAACGTTTACCCTCATTTACTATCTCAGATGGTAAAAGCATCTGCCTACAATATGGGAGACCCAGGTTCGATCCCTGGGTGGGGAAGATCCGCTGGAGAAGGAAATGGCAACCCACTCCAGTACTCTTGCCTGAAAAACCCCATGGACAGAGGAGGCTACAGTCCCTGGGATCGTAAATGGTCAGACACAACTGAGCGACTTCACTTTTTACTTTAATTTACTGTCTGGTCCTCTGACCGGCAGCATCACCAGCATCACCTGGGAATGTGTTCAAAGTGTGAATAGATGAATGAAGAAGTAGTACATTATACAATGCTATATTATTCAGATATAAAAAAAATCTGACCATTTGTGATAGCATGGATGGACCTCAAGGGCATTATACCAAGCAAAATAAATGAGATAAAGACAAATGCCACATAGTCTCACTTCTATGTGGAATCTTAAAAAAAAAAAAAAAAAACTTAAGCCACTCATAAATACAGAAAACATATTGGTAGTTCTCAGAGACAGGGGATGGAGACTAGGCTGAATGGATGAAAGGGGTCAAAAGGTACAAACTTCCAGTTATAATGAACAAGTCATGGGATTGTAATGTATAGCATGATGACTACAGTTACTAATACTGTACTGTATATATTTGAAGGTTGCTAAGAGAGTAAACCTTAAAGTTCTAACAATAAGAAAAAAATTTGTAACTGTATGGTGCTGGATGTTAACTCTAGTTAACGCTAGTTTTTTTCTTCATTTCACACTATATACAAATGTCAAATCATGTTGTACACTTGAAATTACTATGTTATATGTCAGTATCTCAGTAAAAAAGAATATATTCTTAAATAGGATAAATGATTCAAGTGTTTTAAATGGTTTTATAGTTTCATTTCTTACATATTATCAAATAATTTCCTACAAGATCTGAACTAATTGTTATTAATATTTAAATTTCTTCAGGGCAAAAGTTACATATTCCAGATCTTATGTTTTCCTTAGCATCTACACAGTACCTAATATGGATCACATATATAGTAACTGACTGACTGAAATGCAAATACATTGAAATATAGCAAATTATTTAAATGTTTTTATTACCAATATAACCCAATCCATTTAATAATTTAAGCAAAAATGAAAAGAAAAAATTAAGACAGCTAATCCTGCCATTGAGGTGTAACTATTGATACTTTCCTGTAACTATTCTCTTAGAAGAGACAGTGTTAATTCTTTTGAGTAATTCACAAATAGACTGGATTTGAGATGCTAACTTGCAACATCATATGCTTTCTTACCAAAGTTCAGTTCTGTCATGTCTTTGGCTTGTTTGTAGGTCATTACCCTCCTACCAGAGGAGAGGTCTTTATTGATGGATATGACATCACAAAGAATATAACTGAAATTCGAGAAAATTTGGGCTTTTGCCCACAGGGTGATTTATTGTTTAATGACTTGACATTATCAGAACACCTTTTCTTCTACTCTATGGTGAGTCAAATTTTTAAAATTTATACAGTAAATTTACCTTTTAAAATATACAGATATGTGATTTTAACTCATTTAACCATCAGCACAATCACGATACAAGAAGTTTCATCACCCCAAAACACTCCCTCACACTATTCCTTTGTAGTCATCCCTCTCACACTCCCCCGCGCCGCCCCCACCACCCCCGCCGCCGATAACTACTGGGAAAATCTACTGGTCTATTCTTTATCGTTGTTGTTGTTTTGTCATGTTGAGAATATTATATAAATGGAATCAAGTAGTATATAACCTTTAGAGATTATCTACTTACACAGTTCAGTCGCTCAGTCGTGTCTGACTCTTTGCGACCCCATGAATCGTAGCACACCAGGCCTCCCTGTCCATCACCAACTCCTGGAGTTTACTCAGACTCATGTCCATCGAGTCGGTGATGCCATCCAGCCATCTCATCCTCTGTCATCCCCTTCTCCTCCTGCCCCCAATCCCTCCCAGCATCAGGGTCTTTTCCAGTGAGTCAGCTCTTCGCATCAGGTGGCCAAAGTACTGGAGTTTCAGCTTCAGCATCAGTCCTTCCAATGAACACCTAGGACTGATCTTTAGGATGGACTGGTTGGATCTCCTTGCACAGAGCATAGTGCCTTTGGGATCTATCTATGCTGTTGCATGTTCAGCAGTGTGTTTCTTTTAATTCCTTATTAATATTTCATGTTTGGAGATAACACAGTATACCAACTGAAGGACACTGGGGTTGTTTCCAAGCATAATGAATATAAATAAATGTGTTCTGAGTTTCATGTACAAACATGGGTTTTATTTCTCTCAGAATAGGATTAATGCATCATATTTTAAGTGTTTAACTTTATAAGAAACCTAAACAGCTCTCCAGACTGGCTGTACCATTTTGCACTCCCACCAGCAAAGAGAATTTCAGTTGCTCCACATAATTGCCAGAATTTTATATTAATACTTTTAAAAAATTAACCATTCTAATAGATGTGTAGTTTAATCATGGTGTCAACTGTCATTTCATGGATAGCTAATGATGCTGATCATTTTCATGTGCTTAGTTGCATTTTTACAGTCTTTTTGATAACATGTTTGTTCAGACCCTCTGCCCTCTTTTTAAAATATGAGTTGTTTGTTTCCTTATTATTTAATTTTTGAGAATTCTTTATATATTCTGGATAAATGTCTTTGATGGGTATTCTTTGCAAATGTTTTTCCCAAACTGTAACTAGTCTTTTCATTTTCTTGACAATGTCTTTGGCAGAGCAGAAGATTTTAAATGTTAAAATTAAATTTATCATATTTTTCTTAATGTTCCTGCCCTTGCTGTCTTTTCTGGAACTCTGTGCCTGACCCCAAGACATGATTTTATTTTATATTTTCTTCTAAACTTTTGTAATTTTACATAATACACATACCTATGATCCATTTTGAGTTACGCTTTGTATAAAGATGTAAAGTTTAGATCTATATTAACTTTTGCATATAGATGACTAATGTTCTAACAGCATTTTTTGAAAATACTACTCTGTCATCAGTTAGAACTGGACATGGAACAACAAACCAGTTACAAATAGAAAAAGGAGTATGTCAAGGCTGAATATTGTCACCCTGCTTATTTAACTTATATGCAGAGTACATCATGGGAAATGCTGGGCTGGAAGAAGCACAGGCTGGAATCAAGATTGCCGGGAGAAATATCAATAACCTCAGCTATGCAGATGACACCACCCTTATGGCAGAAAGTGAAGAGGAACTAAAAAGCCTTTTGATGAAAGTGCAAGAGGAGAGTGAAAAAGTTGGCATAAAGCTCAACATTCAGAAAACTAAGATCATGACATCTGGTCCCATCACTTCATGGGAAATAGATGGGGAAACAGTGGAAACAGTGGCTGACTTTATTTTTTGAGGCTCCAAAATCACTACAGATGGTGACTGCAGCCATGAAATTAAAAGACGCTTACTCCTAGGAAGGAAAGTTATGACCAACCTCGATAGCATATTGAAAAGCAGAGACATTACTTTGCCAACAAAGGTCCATCTAGTCAAGGCTATGGTTTTTCCAGTGGTCATGTATGGATGTGAGAGTTGGACTGTGAAGAACGTTGAGCGCTGAAAAATGGATGCTTTTGAACTGTGGTGTTGGAGAAGACTCTTGAGAGTCCCTTGGACTGCAAGGATATCCAACCAGTCCATCCTAAAGGAGATCAGTCCTGGGTGTTCATTGGAAGGACTGATGCTGAAGCTGAAACTCCAATACTTTGGCCACTTCATGCAAAGAGCTGACTCATTGGAAAAGACCCTGATGCTGGGAGGAATTGAGGGCAGGAGGAGAAGAGGACAACAGAGGATGAGATGGCTGGATGGCATCACCGACTCGATGGACATGAGTTTGAGTAAACTCCAGGAGTTGGTGATGGACAGGGAGGCCTGGTGTGCTGCAATTCATAGGGTTGCAAAGAGTCAGACACAACTGAGCGACTGAACTGAACTGACTCTTTCATCTTTCAATTGCCTTTTGTGCATTTGTCAAAGGTCAAGTGGTCATACTTCTGTAGGTTTATATCTGAACTCATTTCTGTCCCATTGACTTATGTGTATATCTCTTTATGAAAGAACTCAATATAGATAGTGCTATTCATCCAACTATATTCTTCTCCAAAAGCATTTTATCTATTAAGCTGTTTGGTCTTACCCTTTTAATGTCTCTCTTCTTCCTGATATTGACAGGTTATAATTGTCTTTTTTTCTGTAATTCTGACTAAAATTTTATTCCTTTTTAACTTTTCAAAGAACCTGCTTTTATTTTACTTTTCTGTATTACATTTTGCTTTTTATTTCATTTATTAATGTTTATATGCTGATTATATTCACACTTCAACTTCATTTGGGGTTTTTACTCTTTTTTGTTTTTTTTTTTTTATGTCAGTGCATAGGTATTAATAATGGATTTGAGAGTAATTAAATGCTTAATAATGTAAACATTTATTGCTGTGATTTTTTTTTTTCCTTCAAGCTCTCCTTTAGCTACATCCAGCAAATTTTGATATGATTTGGTATATTTTCACTTACATTCAGTTCAAAATATTTTCTGTTTCTTGAGACTTCTTCTATGGCATAGATCATCTACATGCATATTCTTTAATATCAAATAATGAGAAGTTCTGTTTTCTTTCTGTTTATTTTAGTTTCATTCTCTTCTGGTCAGAGATCATACTTTTTGTGGTTTCAAATGTTTTTAAATTGCTATATTTTTATGACCCAAGAAAAGATCTATCTTAGTGACTGTCATGTGTACTTGAGAAGAATGTTTTCTATTTGGTTGAAATTCCCTATAAACATAAATTAGATTCAGTAACTTGAGATTAACATTGAGTAACAATGGAAACAGTGACAGACTTCACTTACTTGGGCTCCAAAATCACTGCAGATGATGACTGCAGCCATGAAAATAAAAAAAGATCACTTCTTAGAAGAAAATTTTGACAAACTTAGAGAGCATATTAAAAAGCAAAGACATCACTTTGCCAACAAAGTTTCATATGGTCAAAGCTATGGTTTTTCCAGTAGTCATGTATGAATATGAGAGTTGAACCATAAAGAAAGCTGAGCGCTAGAGAATTTATGCTTTCAAACTGTGGTGTTGGAGAAGACTCTTAAGAGTCCCTTGGGCTCCAGTTTCATCCGTCCCATTAGGACTGATTCAAATGAATTCTTTTTAACGGCTGAGTAATATTCCATGGTGTATATGTACCCTATATGCAAAACGGAAAAAGAGACACAGAAATACAGAACAGACTTTTGAACTCTGTGGGAGAAGGTGAGGGTGGGATGTTTCGAAAGAACAGCATGTATATTATCTAGGGTGAAACAGATCACCAGCCCAGGTGGGATGCCTGAGACAAGTGCTCGGGCCTGGTGCACTGGGAAGACCCAGAGAAATCAGGTGGAGAGGGAGGTGGGAGGGGGGATCGGGATGGGGAATACGTGTAACTCTATGGCTGATTCATATCAATGTATGACAAAACCCACTGAAATGTTGTGAAGTAATTAGCGTCCAACTAATAAAAAAATAAATAAATGAATAAATAATTAAAAAAAAAAAAAAGAGTCCCTTAGACTTCAAGGAGATCAAACCAGTCAATCCTAAAGGAAACCAACCCTGAATATTCATTGGAAGAACTGAAGCTGAGGCTCCAATACTTTGGCCACCTGATGCAAAGAGTTGACTCATTGAAAAAGACCCTGATGCTGGGAAAGATTGAAGGCTGGAGGAGAAGGGGAGGACAGAGGTTGATGGCATCAACCTCTGGTTGGATGGCATCACTGACTCAATGGACATTAGTTTGAGCAAGCTCTGAGAGATGGTGAAGGACCGGTAATCCTGGTGTGCTGCAGTCCATGGAGTCGCAAAGCATTGGACATGACCCAGTGACTGAACAGCAACAGACTTGAAATTGTTGTCTAGTTCTGCTCTATATTTGCTGATTTCCGCTTAGTAGTTCTGTTATTGAGTGAGAAATGTTGAAATTTTCAACTATAGTTATATATTCCCTATTCATGTTTAAATTGGTCATTTTTGTTTTCGCTGATTTAAGTTCTGTTGTTAAGTATATGCACATTTAGGATTGTTAAGTCTTCTTTGTGAAATGATTCTTTGATAACATTGTTACAAAATCCAAGCTCACTTTGCTTGCTGCACAGCCAGCCAATAAAATCAAAGATCAGGTGTTAAGACAATGAATACAACTTTACTTGGAAATCCAGATAACAGAGAAGGTAGCAGACTAATGTCCTAAAATAACCATCTTGTCAGGGTTTGGATACCAGTTTCTTTTACAGAACAGAGAAAGAGAGGCGGTAAAAAAAAGAAAAGTAAAAAGGCGATTTATCTTGAAAAATATGTGAGATGGGTTTGTCTCACTGTGAGCTGAACAAAGGCATTTTACCAGTCAGACAGAGGGGCAGGGTCTCCGAGGCAACCCATTGTATATGATTGTAACAAAAACAACAAAAAACAAAGGTTTAATTCAAAGAAACAGATCCAGGATGGAGTCAGAATTGGCTCTTCCCTGTAAGAATGTAATGTCCCTCTTTTATTTCTGCTAATTTTTGCTTTGAAGTCAACGCTATCTGATATTGAGTCTTCCCAGGTGGCTCAGCGGTAAACCGTCCACCTGCAATAGAGGAGATTGGCTGCAAGGCAGTGCAGGAGATGCAGGTTTGATCCCTGGGTCAGAAAGATCCCCTGGAGAAGGAAATGGCAACCCACTCCAGTATTCTTGCCTGGGAAATGCAATGGACAGGGGAGCTTGGCAGACTACAGTCCATGGGGTCACAAAAGAGTTGGACACGACTTACGACTAAGCAACAACAACTATCTGACATTAATATAACCATGCCAACTTTCATTTTAAATATTTATTTGGCTGCACTGGATCTTAGATGTGACACATGGGTTCTTTGATCTTCATTGTCCAATTGGGATCTTTTAGTTGTGGCATGCAAACTGTCAGTCACAGCATGTGGGATCAAGTTCCCTGGCCAGGGATTGACCCCAAACCACCTGCATTGTGGAGGGTAGTGTCTTACCCACTGCACCAACAGGGAATTCCCTCACCTTTCTTTTGATTTCTGTTTGCATGGTATTTCTTCTTCAAATACTTCACTTTAAACCTACTTATATAATTAAAATTAAAGTGAGTTTCTACATTGTATAGCTAGGTCATGTTTTTTTAATACAATCTGCCAATCTCTACCTTTTCATTGATGTATTTAGAACATTTATTTTTTATGTTTGTATTTAAATATACCATTTTATTCATTGTTTCCTGTTTGTTCTCACTGCATTTTTCCCCCTGTTTCCCCTTTCCAGTCTTATTCTGGGTTATTTGAACATTTTTAATATTATAATTCAAATTGTCTATTGTTGTTTTTACTATATCTCTTTGTACATTTTTACTGGTTGCTCTAGGGACTTACAAAATATAGACAGTTTTCATAGTTATGTAGAAACAATATTCTCCAACTTTTATGTGGAATGTAGAAACCTTACCACCTTATAGGTATTTTATCCTCCTTCCTTTTTGCTATAGTTGTCATATATTACACCTACATATATTGAAAACATCATTAAACAGTGTTGTATTTTTTCCTTAAAACCATGTAGCATATTTAAAGAACCTTGAGAGAATAATAGTTTTTTTATTATTTACCATTTCTGTTGTATTTTTACCATTTATGATGTTCCAAGTTTTCAGTATCATTTCTTTCATGTTTGAAAAACACTCCTAATCAGTTGTTTTAGATCAGTACTGTTAGCTATGAATTTTCGTAGCCTTCCTTCACCTGAGAGTATCTTTAATTCACCACATTCCTAAAGCATATTTTTGTTTGACACAGAAATCTGGGTTGACAGTGCTTTTCCTTCAAGACTTAAAATGCTTCACTGCTTTCTGGACACCATGGTTTCTGATGAGTAATCTACAGTCATCTGAATTTTTTCCCTGTAGGAAATTAGGTTGTTTTCTGGGTTTTCTTTTTTTCTGGATGATCTCAATACTTAAAGAAGTATTGCTTTTACATTTTAAGAAGGTGTTTGTGATTTTTCTGGCTTGGATTTCTTTTTATCTTTCTAGATGGGGTTTGGTCAGCTTCTTCAATCTGTAGCCTTGTGTGTCTCATCAAACTTGGGAAGTTTTCAGTCATTATTTCTTCATGATACTTTTTTGTCTCCTTCTGGAACTTCAAAGACATGAACATTAGACATTTTGTTGTCCATCCCCAAAATCCTTTGGGCTTTATTTTTCTTATATCATTTATTCTGTCAGTTGTTCAGATTGAATAATGCCTATTGATCTGTCTTCAAGTTCACTAACTCTTTATTATATTTATTCTACTATTGAGTATATCTTCTTTATTTTGATGGCACTTTCTTTTTTAACATTTTATTAAGGTCAGCTACCTGCCAGGACCAGGACTACAAAGATTGTTATAACAATGTATTCCCTTAAGAAGTGGAAATGTAGAGAATAAAAGATATAAATGCATAATTAAAACACCAAGGAGTATTACTTAACAGCAGTTGAGATGTATGAACAGTGTGAAGTGTATGCCCAACAGAGTTTAGGGGAAATTAGAAAATATTTCCTGAAGAAGCAAAATCTTGAAGTATAGTTAATTTGTAATGTTGTGCTAGTTTCAGGTATGCAGCAAAGTAGTTTATAGGTTAATAAAAGATTGTGAATATAGCTTCCTGTGCTATACAGTAGGTCCTTGTTGTTATTCTATTTTTTATACAATAGTGTGTACATGCTAATTGCAAACTTTTTATTTATCTCCCCCTCCACTATCCCCTTTTATAACTAGAAGTTTGTCTTCTATGTCTGTGAGTCTGTTTCTATTTTGTAAATAAGTTCATTCATATCTTACTTTTAGATTCCACATATAAGTGATATCACTTATTTTTCTTTCTGTGGCTTACTTCACTTAATATGATAATCTCTATTATATCCATCCATGTTGTTGCAAATGGCATTATTTCATTCTTTTTGTGGCTAATATTTCATTGTGTATATATGCCACATCTTCATTTATCTGTCAGTGGACATGAAACTTTGGGTTCATGTATCTTTTCAAATTAGAGTTTTCTCTGAATACATGCCCAGCAGTGGGCTTGCAGGATTATATGGTAACTCTATTTTTAGTTTTTTAAGGAACCTCCATACTTTTTCCATAGTGAAGTGGAAGTCGCTCAATCATGTCTGACTCTGCGACCCCATGGACTATACAGTCCATGGAATTCTCCAGGCCAGAATAGTGGAGTGGGTAGCCTTTCCCTTCTCCAGAGGATCTTCCCAACCCAGGGATAGAACCCAGGTATCCCGTATTGCAGGCGGATTCTTTACCAGCTGAACCACAAGGGAAGCTGCACCAATTTACATTCCCACCAGCAGTGCAGAAGTGTTCTTTTTCTCCACACATTCTCTATCATTTATTATTGGTAGACATTTTAGTGATGGTTATCCTGATCTGCATGAGGTGATATCTCATTGTAGTTTTTATTTACATTCCTCTAATAATTAGTGATATAGAGCATCTTCTCATGTGGCTGTTAGCCATCTGTATATCTTCTTTGGAGAAATGTCTATTTAGATCTTCTGCTTATTTTTTTATTGGGTTTTTTCTTGTTATTAAGGATATGAGGTGTCTTTATATTTTGTAAATTATTAATAATCTCTTGTCAGTAACAAAGTTTACTAATATTTATCCCCATCTGTAGGTTGTCTTTTCTTTTTGTTGATGTTTTCCTTTGTTGAGTGAAAGCTTTTAAGTTTAACTGGGTCTGATTTGTTTATTTTTGTTTTTATTTCCATTACTCTAGGTAATGGATTCAAAAAAATATTGCTGTAATTTATGTCAAAGTGTGTTCTGCCTATGTTTTCCTCTAGGAGTTTGACAGTATATGGTCTTATGTTTGACAGTATATGGTCTTACATTTCAGTCTCCAATCCATGTTGAGTTTATCTTAGCATGTGGTGTTAGAGAGGGTTCTAATTTCATTCTTTTATATGTACCTGTTTGGTATTCTCAACACCACTTATAGAAGAGACTTTTTTTCCATTTTGTATTCTTGCCTCCTTCATCATAGGTTAATTGATAATAAGTGTCTGGTTGGTTTCTGGGCTTTCTGTCCTGTTCCATTGATCTATGTGTCTGTTTTTGTACCAGTACCATAGTGGCTTAATTATTGTAGCTTTGTAGTATAGTCTCCTTTGAAGTCAAGGAGCATGATTTATCCAGCTTCACTCTTCTTTCTCAAGATTGTTTTGACTACTCAGGGTCTTTTGTGTCTCCATACAAATTATGAATTTTTTTTTTAGTTTTGTGAAAGATGAAAGATGTAGTTGGTAATTTGATAGGGATTGCCTTTGAATCTGTAGATTGTGTTGGGTTGTATGGTCATTTTAACAATACTGATTCTTTCAATCCAAGAGCAAGATATATATTTTCATCTGTTTATGTCCTCTTAAGTTTCTTTCATCACCATCTTGTAGTTCCTGGAGTACAGGTCTTTTGCTTCATTAGATAGGTTTATTTCTAGGTTTTTTGTTTGTTTGTTTGTTTGTTTTTGATGTGATGATAAATGGGATGATCTCTATACTTTCTCTTTCTGATCTTTCACTGTTAATGTGTAGAAATGCAACAGATATCTGTATATTAATTTTGTATCTGGCAACTTTAGCAAATTCATTAATGAGCTCTAGTAGTTTTCTGGGAGCATCTTTAGGATTTTCTATGTATAGCATCATGTCATCTGCAAAGTGACAGTTTTACTTCTGTTCCAATTTGGATTGCTTTTATTTCTCCCTCTCCTTTGATTGCTGGAAGAGTGAACATCCTGTCTTGTTCCTGATCTTAGAGGAAATGCTTTCAACATTTTGCCAGTGAATATGATGTTAGCTGTGGGTTTGTCATATATGTCCTTTATTGTGCTGAGTTATGTTCCCTCTATGCCCACTTTCTGAAGAGTTTTTATCATAAATGTATGTTGCATTTTATCAGAAGTTTTTCTGCATCTATTGAGGTGACCACATGGTTTTTTATACTTAAATTTGTTAATATAGTGTATCACATTGATGGACTAGTGGATATTGAAGAATCCTTGCATTCCTAGGATAAATCCCATTTGATCCTGGTGTATGATCCTTTTAATGTATTGTTGCATTCATTTTGCTAGTATTTTGTTGAAGATTTTTGCATCTGTTTCTCAGTGATACTGCCTTATAATTTTTTGTGATATCTTCATCTGCTTTTGATACCAGATGGCTTCATAGAGGGGCTTCTCCAGTGGCTCAGTGATGAAGAATCCACCTGCAGTGCAGGAGGCACAGGAGACACAGGTTCAATCCCCGGGTTGGGAAGATCCCCTGGAGAAGGGCATGGCAACCCACTCCGGTATTCTTGCCCGGAGAGTCCCTTGGACAGTAGAGCCTGGTGGGCTACAGGCCACAGGGTTGCAAATAGTCAGACATGACTGAAACAATTTAGCACATGCACAGCCTCATAAAATGAATTCAGAAGTGTTCCTTCCTCTGCAATTTTTTGGAATAGTTTCAGAAGGGTAGGGGCTAACTTTTCTCTAAATGTTTGGTACAAATCACTTGTGAAGAGATCTGGTCCTGGACTTTTGTTTATTAGGAGTTTTAAAATTATGGATTCAGTTCTGGTAGCTGATCTGTTCATATTTTCTATTTATTCCTTGTTCAGTCTTGGGAGATTGTTCATTTCTAATAATTTATCCATTTCTTCTAGGCTGTTCATTTTATTGACATATAGTTGCTTGAACTAGTTTTTTTTATGATCCTTTGTATCTTTATGGTATCTGTTGTAACTTCTCATTTTTCATTTCTGATTTTATTAATTTGGGCCCCCTCCCATTTTTTCTTGATAAACCTGGCTAAAGGTTTATCAATTATGTTTATCTTTTCAAAGAACTGGCCTTTAGTTTTGCTTATCTTTTCTATTTTTTTCTTAGACTCTATCTCACTCATATCTTCTCTGATCTTTATGAATTCTTTCCTTCAACAAACTTTGGGTTTTGTTCTCCTTTCTCTAGTTGCTTTAGGCATAAGTTTAAGTTGTTTACTTGAGATTTTTCTTGTTTCGCAAGGTAAGCCAAAAACTTCCCTCTTTAGAACTGCTTTTGCTGCATCCCATAGGGTATGGGGGCTTCACTGGTGGCTCAGACAGTAAAGACTCTGCCTGTAATGCAGCAGACCTGGGTTCAGTCCCTGAGTCAGAAAGATCCATTGGAGAAGGAATGGCTACCCACTGCAGTATTCTTGCCTGGAAAATCCCATGGACAGGGAAAACTGGCAGGCTACATACAGCACAAGGGGTCACAAAGAGTTGGACACAACTGAGCAACTAACACACACACATAGGGTTTGGGTTGTCGTGTTTTCACTGTCATTTGTCTCTAGGTATTTTTTATTTCCTGCTTAACAGTTTTAGTGATCCATTCGTTATTTACTAGCCTATCGGGTAGCCTCCAAGTATTTGTGGGGTTTTGCAGTTTTTTCTCTTTTAGTTTATTTCTGGCCTCATATTTTCAGACAAGATGCTTGACATAATTTAAGTTTTCTTAAAATTTACCGAGGCTTGCTTTGTGGCTCATGTGATCTATCCTGGAGAATGTCCCACGTGTACTTAAAAAGAATGTGCATTCCACTGCTCTTGGATAGAATGCTCTGTAACTATCACTAAGGTCAATCTGATCTAATATGTCATTTAAGGCCTGTGATTCCTTGTTGATTTTCTATTTGGATGATCTGTTCATTAATGTAAATGAGGTGTTAAAGTCTCCCACTATAACAGGGCTGCCCTGGTGGCTCAGTTGATAAAGAATCCGCCTGCAATGTGGAACCCTGGATTTGATTCCTGGGTTGGGAAGATCCCCTGGAGAAGGGAACAGCTACCCACTCCAGTATTCTGGCCTGGAGAATTCCATGGACAGAAGAGTCTGGCAAGCTACAGTCCACAGGGTCTCAAAGAGTCGGACACGACTGAGTGACTTTCTCTACTACTACAGATAACTGTGTTACTGTCAGTTTCTCTGTTTATATCTGTTAACATGCACCTTATGTGTTGCGATGCTATGTTAGATGCATATATGTTTTAAATTCTCATATCTTTTTCTTGATCCTTTGATCATTATACAGTGTCCTTCTTGTTCTCTTGTGACAGTCTTTATTTTAAAGTCTATTTGTCCAATATAAACATTGCTACTCCAGCTTTCTTTTGATTTCCATTTGTATGCAATACATTTTTCCATTCCCTCATTTTTTTCTTTTTAATTTAGATCAGGGTTATTATTTTTTAATTCCTTGTTGGTTTAAAATGGCTAATCAGGATAAAAATTATAAGTCTGTCTAGAGGTTGGGGTGTCCCTATTTATAAAGGTTAGAACTCAGTTATCCCCTCTACCCATCACCATACTGAGGTGGACCCCCAAAGAACACCTGGGGGGGCCTAGGCCTACCACTCCTTCTCTACCCCATTTTTGGCATGTGTCCATCCCCTCACTTTCAGTCCATATGTTTCTCTAGATCTGAAGTGAGTTTCTTATTTCTGTTTCTTATGTGTCTCTAGATCTGAAGTGACTTTCCTGTTTTTGTATCTGTTAAGCCACTTATGTGTTTTGTTTGGAGCATTTAATCTGTTCACATTTAAGCTAATTACTGCTATGTGTGTTCCTATTGCCATTTTGTTCATTGTTTTGAATTTGCTTTTCTTGTTCTTTTCTCCCCTTCTTTTGTTCTCTTCTCTTGTGATTTGATGACTATCTATAGTGTATGTTTGGATTCCTTTTACTCTTTTGTGTGTATATCTATTACAGATTTTTGTTCTGTTTTTACCATGAGGCTTTTGTATAGCAGTGTGTGTATATACACACATCTTTTCTTGTGGCTCAGTTGGTAAATAATCCACCCGCAATGTGGGAGACCTGGGTTCGATCCCTGGGTTGGGAAGATCCCCTGGAGTAGGGAAAGGCTACCCACTCCAGTATTCTGGCCTGGAGAATTCCATGGACTGTAGTCCATGGGATCACAAAGAGTCAGACACAGCTGAACCACTTTCACTTTCATTTCACTTCATATATATGTATATGTGTGTGTGTGTGTGTGTGTGTGTGTGTGTGTGTGTGTGTGTGTATTGTTGTAGGGGTCTGCTCTCCATTTCAAATGCATTTTAGATACCCTACATTTATACTCTTGTCCCCTCATGATTACTGTTTTTGATACTCTATTTTGTGTCTAACTGTTTTGTGTATCCCTTAACTGCTTATTGTGGATATAAATGATTTTACTACATTTGTCTTTTAGCCTCCCTGTTAGCTTTGTGTATGGATGATTTCCTACTTTTACTGTATGTTTGCCTTTACCAGTGAGCTTTCCATTCATAATTTTCTTGTGTTTAGTTGTGGCCTCTTCTTTTCTGCCTAGAGAATATTCTTTAGTGTTTCTTGTAAAGTTGATTTAGTGGTGCTGAATTGTTTTAGCTTTTGCTTGTCTGTAAAGCATTTGATTTCACCATCAAATCTGAATGAGAGTCTTCCTGGGTAGAATATTCTAGATTGTAGGTTTTTCACTTTGAGTATGTCAAGCCACTCCCTTCTAGCCTACAGAGTTTATGCTTAAAAATCAATTGACAGCTTCATGAGAGTTCCCTTGTATATTATTTGTTTCTTTTCTCTTGTTGCTTTTAATATCCTCTCTTTATTTTCTGCTCTTGTCAGTTTGCTTACTATATGTCTTGGTGTGTTCCTCTGCAGGTTAAACCTGTATGGGACTCTCTGGTCTTTTTGGATTTGGGTGACTGTTTCCCTGCCCAGTTGGGCAACGTTTCAGCTATTACTTCTTCAGATATTTTCTCAGGGCCTTTGTCTCTCTCTTCTCCTTCTGGGACCCCTATAATATGAATATGATCACGCTTGATGTTGTCCCAGAGGTCTCTTAAACTGTCTTCATTTCTTTTCACTTTTTTTTCCTTTTTCTGTTCAGCCATAGTGATTTCCACTACTCTGTCTTCCAGCTCAGTTATCCATTCTTCCTCATTTAGTCTACTACTGATTCCTTCTAGTGTACTTTTCATTTCAGTTATTGTATTCTTCAATTCTATTTCATTGTTCTTTATATTTTCTAATTCTTTGTTTAAAAAAAAAAAACACTGATTTCTCACTGTGTGCATACATTCTCCACCTGAGTTCTTGGATCATCTTTATAATCAATTCGCTGAACTCTTTCCCAGGTAGCTTGCCTATATCCATGTCACTTAGTTTTTCTTCTGAGTTTTTGTATTGTTCCTAATCTGAAACATATTCCTCTTTCACCTAATTTTGTCAAAATTGATATTTGTATGTTTATGTATGTGAAAGATTAGTTATGTTTCTCAACCTTGCTGGCCTTCTGTCCCAGCACTGCACTTTTCAAGGGCCAGGGGCCAGCTGTTCCAAGGGTAGTGCCTGGCCAGGATTCACAGATTCATTTTGCAGACTTCAAGACCATAATTTTCTTGCTTCTGATATCTGCCTTCTGGTAGGTGAGACTGGTCCAGAGGCTCGTGCAAACTTCCTGGTGGGAGGGGCTCTTGCCTGCCCACTGGTGGGTGGAGCTGAGTCTTGGCCCTCTGCTGGGCAGAGCTGTCCAAGTGCTTGTTTATAATTGTCTGTATGCTTAGAGAGTCTTTAGGCAGCCCATCTGCTGATGAATGGGAGTATAGCCCCAGTGACTTAGTTGTTTAGACTGAGGCATTTTAGCTGAGGCATGTTAGCACTGGAGCCTATTGACTCTTGGGTGGGGCCCGGTCTTGTGCTAATGACCCAAGCAAGATGTCAGCCTCCAGGAGAATTCATGCAGAAGAATACTCTCCCCTATGTGTCCATAACCAGTGTCTATGTCCCCAGAGTGAGCCATGTCCAACCCCTGCTTCCCCAGGAGACCTTGCAAGACTAGCAGGTAGTTGTGGCCCAAGCTCTTATGAAATTACAGCTTTTGTCCTTGTTCCTGGTGCATGTGAGTTTTTTGTATGCCCTTTGAAAGTAAAGTCTCTTTTCCCTCTATCCTGTGGAGCTCTTGCAGTCTAGGCCTGCCAGCCTTCCAAGTCAACTGCCCTGGGGGCTCCTCTTCCCTGTGCCAGATCCCCTGGCTGGGGGGCTTGACATGGGGTTCTGAACGCTCACTTCTGTGGAAGAACCTCTGTGATACAATTTTCTCCAGCCTTTGGGTTGCTCACTGAGGGATATGGGGTTTGATTATATTGCAAGGCCATCCCTCATACCTGTCTCACTGTGTTTCCGTCTTTATGTCTTTAGTTGTAAAAGACCTTTTTTGGTAGGTTTCAGACTTTTCCAGCAATGATTGTTCTGCAGATTGTTGTGATTTTGGTGTGCTCATGAGAGGAGGTGACCTTAGGATCCTTCTGTTTCACCATCTTAACCTACTTTAGGTTAAATTTGGAGCCAGAGTCCAGCAGCAGGGACCTCAGCAAAGACAGCAAAGCCAGGAAGCAATCACAGCATGACTGGCAGGCAGGTCAGCTCCCAGCTGCTCTCTCTGATGATACTTTCTATGTTAATCCCAACATCTGTGCCACCTAATCACTAATGTCTGTTGACTATATGAGTTGAGACTTTTGTGATTCTTTGTGTGCCTGTTAGTTTTTATTTTTATCCTTGATATTTTCAACAATGCTTCATGAGATTCTCCATCTTATTTATATCTTCTCTGTGGGTTGTGGGTCCAATGTCAGGTGTAGTCTTCGCAGTACTATTCCAGTCTCTCTGTGTATATATTATCATATACACAGCTCACACCTGGTTAGGAATTTACTCATTAGCATGGTAAAGAACCTGCCTGCCAATGCAGGAGACATAAAGAGATGCAGGCTGAATCCCTAGGTCAGGAAGACTCTCTGGAGGAGGGCACGGCAACCAGAATTCTTGCCTGGAGAATCCCTTGGACAGATGAACGTGGCAGGCTACAATCCATAGTGTCACAAAGAGTCAACCGTGACTGAAGCAACTTAGACTTCACCTAATCACGTACTAATGAGATCCATATGTGCAAACAATGGGATAAACACAAGAGTTCATGAACAACTTTATGGTATCACTTTCTTGCTCCTCTCTGTTATTATCTCCCAAGCATTCTGGTTCCCTAGGATTCCAATTTTTAGTCCTCCTGCCAGAAATCACCCACTTTCGTGACTGAGCCACAACCAAGTGGCAGGAAGACAGAGTGGTAAAAAGCAATTAAGTTTGGTTATGTCTTTTCTGAAGCATGAATCCATTGAACTGAAAAGTTTCCCCTCCTCAGAGGAAAAACTAGGATTGCCTCTTCTACACCTTCTCAGAGCTTTAGGGATCTTCCCTTTTGCACTCTTCAAGCCCAAACTGGAAAGTTTTTCCTTAATCTTATTCTGTCTGCTCTGCAGTGCTCAGATGAATGCTTTGCATTGCTTTTCAGTTCAGACTATGGGATACATAAGTGAAAATGGTAAACTTGACCATTTAAAATTCAGTGGCACTTTAAATTATGGTGTTCTTCCTGTTCCAAATGCTGCTTTACCTTTTAGTAGTTTTACAGGTTTAATAATTGAGTTCAGTAGGAGATAAGGGGTGTGTGTGCTTACTTCATCATATGTGGAAGCTACAGATGTGTTTCTTTTTTCGCTCTGTTCATGAGCTTCAGGTGTGTCTATTAATTATGAAAAAACATTTTTTTTTAAATTTAGGAACGCTACTTTAGACATAAAAGGAGGCAATGGGAAGAAGACACTATATAGCTAACGTCAGAACAGAGGTAGTATAAAATGTTTTAAAGATATAGTTACCAGAAACTTTATTTATCTGTATAGATATATAAGAAAACTTAAGATCTAAGAAATTTCTAAGGATAAGGCTAAATGCATAGTGTAAATTCTGGCTCCTCTTTCTAGGTAAAAAGTATACATCAAAAGATGTCTCCTAATGAAATTAACCATATGCTGTCTGCTTTTGACATGCTAGAAAAGTGTGATACATTTTCAAAGTCTCTGAGTGGAGGAATGAAGCGCAAACTCTCCATCATTATAGCACTTTTAGGGGGCTCCAAGGTATTAAGGAAGAGAGAATGGAGGAGGGCAGGGAGAGGGGACACTAAAAATAGATTTCTGACAACCAGTCTAGAAAGCTGGCAAAAACCTGAGAGTTGATATGAATCTTAAGGGAACATTGGCAATAATGATCAGAGGAAATTGGCAATATTGGCTCAATTGTTTAGTTTGGGATTGCTTTTACTAGTGTTTTTAGTCTAGATTCTCAGTCTTCACTTAAAAGTGTTCCCCTCAAATAGTAAATTATCCGACATGTACTATAGCATCCGTTTTCAATGGTTATGAAATTGTTCTTCTGGCTTTTAGGTAGTGATACTTGATGAACCATCGTCTGGAATGGACCCAGTCTCAAGGAGAGCCACTTGGGATGTCCTTCAGCAGTTTAAACGTGATCGCACAATCTTACTGACCACTCACTATATGGATGAAGCGGACATCCTGGGCGACCGAATCGCCATCATGGTCAAGGGGACCCTGCAGTGCTGTGGCTCTTCAATCTTCCTGAAAAAAACATACGGTCCCTCTCCCTTTGATTATTCTTAGGATATTGATTGCTTAAAAATATTTTTCTAATGAGATTTCAATGATATTTTTTTCTAAATACCAAAAACTTCAATGACTTCCTCTGTCTTATTAATTAGGTGGCAACTATTCTAGTTAGTTTTTAAGGCCCTTTACAATCTACGTATTACTTATACGTTCTTACTTTTTCCTCAAATACATAGCTTTAGACTCAGGAAATGCTTTTATCAACCTATAAAGGCCATACTTATTGCTCCCATTTTGCATGTACTAACAGTTTTCTTTGTCTTTGGAATGCAATTGTGCGCTCAGATGTATTTATTTTATTGAGTGATTGATTGGTTCAGGGGAGAAACTAGAGCAATCAATTGTTTATGAGCCTAGTTTCTCATTTGCCAAACCGATATCAAATCCCCAGTGTGACGAGATAACTCTGGATGTAGTGTAGAATGAAAGAATCATGTCAGTGTAATAATACAGTCCTTGACTTTGATAAAACTTTTTTAGGAGATAAAGTTGATAATGAAGGCTAAAATTACAGTCCTAGGAATTCAAAATTGTAGGGTATAAATGTTAATGAAAGTAATTAAGGATGAATTCCTTCTTCATTTATTCACTATTTTAATTCATTTTAACTAACCTTAAGTATTTCTTCTACACTGGTTATTATGGTATCCACTTTATGCAGCATATTTGATACTCAAAACAACAACTTCATTTTATAGAATAAAAAACTGTGGCCCAGATAAGTCATAGTTATATATCCATTTAGTTCAAAGTTTATGATCACATTATAGGTTTGAGTTCTATAGGGATTTCTGTACCTAGGGGCTTCCCTGGTGGCTCAGATGGTAAAGAATCTACCCGCCAATGCAGGACACGCAGGTTCAGTCCCTGGGTTGGGAAGATCCCCTGGAGAAGGAAATGGCAATCCACTCCAGTATTCTTGCCTGGAGAATTCCATGGATAGAGGACCCTGGCAGGATACAGTTTATGGGGTCACAAAGAGACAGACATAGCTGAGCAAATAACACTAGGGACCTTTATCACAAGTAGGGGGAGGGAAGCTATCTAAAATTAGATTTATGCCATTTGAATTGGGGATGCCTGAGTCAAGTTCCACATGATTTAAACAGTATGCTTTTGATAATTTATAATGCTTTCTAATAGCATTCACTAATTGTACTATATTATTATTGTAAAATAATACATAGTATGTAACTAGATATTTTAAAGGTATAATACTTTGAGACATTCAGGTCCCTTCTTATAATTAGTGAAGTGAAATGAAGTGAGAGTCATTCAGTTGTGTCCGACTCTTTGCAACCCCGTGGACTATACAGTCCATGGAATTCTCCAAGCTAGAATACTGGAGTGGGTAACCTTTCCCTTCTCCAGGGGATCTTCCCAATCCAGGGATCAAACCCAGGTCTCCCACAGGTCTCCCGCATTGCAGGCAGATTCTTTACCAGCTGAGTCACAAGGGAAGCCCAAGAATACTGGAGTGGGTAGCCAATCCATTCTCCAGCAGATCTTCCTGACCCAGGAATTGAACCAGGGAATCCTGCATTGCAGGCAGATTCTTTACCAACTGAGCTACCAGGGAAGCCCCTTCTTATAGTTGCTAAGCCTTAAATAAACTTAAACTGAACTTACATTTTACTCAAAAGCCTAGAATTTGTGTTCAGTTCTTTGATAGAATAGGAAATTCCATCAAAAATCAGCATTCAGCTCTCACTAATTTCCTTGCATCTCTTCAAAAGAAGACACTTTCTGTTGATTCAGGTCCTAAGAGGACAAGACAGTTGAGAAATTTATTGTGTCATGATTCCTGAGAAGTGAAAAATAATATTATTTAAGTATTATTTTTGTAATAGTTTTGGTTTCTAAAGCTAGTAAATAATGGATAAGTCCCTTCATTCTCTGAGGTTGCCTCATTTGTAGAATGAAATAGTGTCTTTCCTACTAAAAGCTAGATAAATAAGTCAGATTTCAGCTAAGAGATCTATGCTGAAAAGTGTTATTCTTTTTTAAAATATTAATAAGAAATATAAATGCAAATACAATGACCATTTGAAATGCATACATTTATTTTTTTTATTCCAAATGCAATCTTTCATCTGTTTTATTTAACATTTTTTTTGTATTGGGGTATAATTGGAGAAGGAATGGCAACCCACTCCAGTACTGTTGCCTGGAGAATCCCATGGAGGGAGGAGCCTGGTAGGCTACAGTCCATGGGGTCGCAAAGAGTCAGACACAACTGAGTGACTTCACTCACTCACTCATAATTGATTAACAATGTTGTGATGGTTTCAGGTGAACAGAGAAGGTACTCAGCCATACATGTATCCATTCTCCCCAAACTCCTTTCCCATTGAACAGAGTTCCATATGTTAAATAGTAGGTCCTTGTTGGTTATCCATTTTAAATATAGCAGCGTGTACATGTCCATCCCAAACTCCCTAACTATCCCTTCCCCTTAGCAATCATAGGTTCATTCTCTAAGTCTGTGAGTCTCTGTTTTGTAAGTAAGTTCATTTGTATCATGAAATGCATACATACAAAAGTGATGGAATTTTCCTCAAATTCCAAAAAATAGTTTTTCTATATAGGCAATGCACTAATTAAGAATAATAGTTCTCTGATTTTTTAAGGTCTTCTCAGGCTTTCCATGGATCTCTGTCTACAATTTAACAACATTCCTTCAATGTTTCATATCTTCCTCTCTGCTTTATTTTTTATAATACAGTATATATTTCAACTTAATCCTCTTAATTATTACCTGTCTCCTTCAACTAGAAAGTAGCTCTTATGAAGACAGGAATTTTTACCTGCTTTTTCACTGCTCTATCCCCAGGTTCAAAATTAGTGCTTAATACATGATGGACAGCCAGTGATAATAAAAGAATATTTATCAAGATAACAGTTTCAAAAACTAAGTAGCCACATAACAGGGGCCTTTCTTCATATATCTACTATATCTGATTGTATACACTAGATTATAATTATTCACTGAGAAAGTGATTGAAATTACAGAGGAAGTTGCTGTTTATTCAGTGTCTTAGTTCTTAGAATAACATTTAGAAGTTTTAGGTGTGAGGCTCTTCAGAGTCCTAGCAGAATGTCTGTGACATATCATGTCTTCTTCCTTGTGGACCTAGGTAACTGAATCATGGAGAGCAAAATTTGCTCTTAAAAGGAGATGGAAAAGTATAAAACTGCTTCATTTGGTCTTCTAAATGGTTTCTCTCAGGTGCTGGATATCATATATTCATGGAGAAGGAACCATATTGTGATCTTGAAAAGATCTGTGCGATTATTCAGTCTCATATTCCAGATGCCATTTTGGAGAGCTGTCTTGGAGCTGAATTATCATTTATCCTACCCAAAAAGCATGCACACAGGTATAGTTTCAGAGAGTCCTAGATGAATGGTTTGGGTGACCAGAAATCATTTTAATTTTTAGGGTTTAGTAAGTTTAGTGAATCAGGCTACAGTTCATGGAGTTGCAAAGAGTCAGACAGTACTTAGTGTCTACACAACAACAAAAGCTTCATCGGTAGTATTTTACTAACAAACCAAGTATCGAGTTTATAGCTGTCATTTGCTAACTACAGTTGATTTCACAGCTGAAGATTTCTCTCACTGTACAGAAATTTGCCTAGTAAGTTCAAGTTCATTCAAGACATTAATATTTTTCTTTCCATTTTTCTTTTGCGGGTGGCAGAGTCGGAGGAAGGTTTACAACCTAATATTTATAACTTCCTGGTTAATAAGGGATAACTAATGGTATGGTCCTTATGGTATATAAATTTTATGTGTGGTGAATAAAGTCTAGGGAAATATAAGGTGATGAAAAAAAGCAGCTTAAACAAGCAACTCTTGGAGCAAGGGTGACAATAACACAGAGAAAACTAGGAATTTGATCTCAGTAGTTAGCCAAACTAATTATACAGGAGAGACACACTGATGATAATTCTACCTGGGATTCCCATCTGTGTGTCTCTCCTCTATAATTAATTTGGCTAGCAACTGGGAAATGAACAACTAGTCACACAGATTAATATTAACATATATGATGCGGGTTTCTGGGCCATGGGCAGTGAGTTTATCTAACATAGCATAAAATATGTATCATAAAGTTAGGAAAGACTATGTTTGTTTACAATGAAGTTTTTTTTAACAGGATATTTATAGACCAATTAATGAAAGAGAGAGAAAAAACTACCAGAATTAGATGTCAATAACCTGTGTAATTCACAGAATAGGTCAGTATAGTAGGAAAAGAATAAAAATGACAAGGAGTCACATGACAAATTGTCATAGGAAGCAGGGTCAGACTGAACTGAAAGGCGAGAATAGAACCAATATCCAAGCTGGATAAAGTTAGACGGAAATGGAATTTAACTAAAATACAGAGGAAATTTAGCAGATGGAGAGTGTTTAGTCCACCACCTCCAAGGCTGATCATTTATATTCTTGATAGTCCCTCACTAAGAATGAGAGTGTTTAAGAAGTCGATGGGTTTCTGGAGATCTTTTGAACCTAAAGAAAGTGAAAGTGAAGTGGTGTCTGACTCTTGGCGACCCCATGGACTGTAGCCTACCAGCTTCCTCTGCCCATGGGATTTTTCAGGCAAGAATACTGGAGTGGATTGCCATTTCCTTCTCCAGGAGATCTTCCCAACCCAGGGATTGAACCCGGGTCTCCCACATTGTGAGCAGACGCCCTACCGTCTGAGCCACCAAGGAAGTCTTTGAACCTAAAACAGTGTTCATTCTTCCTTGGTAATACTGTTCTTTAGGATTCTTGATATAACTACACAAGTAGCAAAGCTGCCATACAATTCACCTACCTATTTGATTAAATCTTTCTTCCTTGATATGCAGTTTGTACTTCAGTAACTACATTTTTTGTCATTTAGTGATTTACACCTCCTGTAATTTGAACTCTTTTCCCATTTGATGCAGGAACCACATGGGAATAAATTAACTTTTATTAACTAGCTATAGTCCTTAACACTTATAGAAAATATGTTGATTATTTTTTAAAAGGACAAAAAAATTTATATCAAAGATCAAGTTTTAGTGGGGAGAAATTTGGTAAAGTAAGTATCTCTTTGTTATTTCCATTTGTTTCACAATAAGCGTTACAGAATAAAGAGCTACAAAGTATCTTTCCCATGGCCAACCAGAAATTATTATGGAACAAAACAATATTGAAATCACATCTAAAAACAAAAAGCTCTAATATCCTAATTTTAAAATGGGCAGAAGATTTGAATAAACATTTATCCAAGGGAAGTATACAATTTGCCAATAAGCACATGAAAAGATGCTTGACATAACTACTCATTCAGTTCAGTTCACTTCAGTTCGGTCGCTCAGTCGTGTCTGACTCTTTGCGACCCCATGAATCGCAGCACGCCAGGCCTCCCTGTCCATTACCAGTTCCTGGAGATTACTCAAACTCTTGTCCATTGAGTCGGTGATGCCATCCAGCCATCTCATCCTCAGTCATCCCCTTCTCCTCCTGCTCCCAATCCCTCCCAGCATCAGGGTCTTTTCCAACGAGTCAACTCTTCACATGAGGTGGCCAAAGTATTGGAGTTACAGCTTCAGCATCAGTCCTTCCAATGAACAGCCAGGACTGATCTCCTTTAGTTAGGGAAAGGAAAATAAAAAACAAACAAAAATAAGTAAATATTGGTAGCAATGTGGAAAATTGAAAACTCTTGTGTTGCTGTTAGGTATATAAAGTGGTATGTCTGGCATGGAAAACAGTATACTAGTTCCTCAAAAAGTTAAACATAGACTTACCGTGTGATCACAGCAATTCCATTGCTAGAGTATACCCAAAATATTTGAAAGCAGGAGCTCAAGCAGACATTTGTACACCAATGTTCACATCATTATTCACAAAACCCAAAAGGTAGAAACAACCCAAATGCCCACTTATGAATGAATGGATAAGCAGCATATGAAGTTATGTCTTCATACAACAATTATTCAGCCTTAAAAAGAAATTAAATTCTGATACATGCTACAACATGGATGAACCTAGAAAAAAATGATGCTAGGTGAAATAAGCCAGACACAGAAAGACAAGCAGTGTATGATTCTAACTTATGTGAGGCACATAAAATAGGCAAATTAATAGAAACAGAAAATAAAGTGAAGTTGAGAAAATGGAGGAAGGGGTGTATTTTAGGATTATAAAATAGTTCTGGAAATGCATGGTGGTAATGATTGTGCAACACTGTGAGTGTCTTTAATGCTGCTTGGATTTAAACTTAAATGAATTTAACACTTAAAATGGTGAAATGGTAAATTTAATGTTTTATACATTTTACCACATTAAAAATTTTTTTTAAAATAGGGAAGAATACAATTAGACATAAAGTTATATATTAATTGGGAAAAAAGTAAGTGCTCATATTTTTTTTTCTTGATTCCATTTAAGAGGAGCTGTGCTAGTATTTTCTAGACTTGTACTAGTATTTTCCTTTCCTCTTCCTTCTCTCTTTCCAGGTTCGAAGCTCTGTTTAATGTTCTGGAAATGAAAAAAGAAGAGCTGGGCATTGCCAACTTTGGTGCTTCAATCACTACCATGGAAGAAGTCTTCCTTAAGTGAGTGATAATGACCTTAAAAAAACTTACAAAACTTCTATCTCTAAAATCTTGCATCAGTTTGAGAGCAAACCCCACCCAGTTGGCATTGGAATAAAGTCATTGCAGTTATGCCTTTTTAAATATATATATTTAAAATATATATATATATATATAATGCTATTGAATTTCTGTATTTTCAGGTGAGCCTATATGAAGATGTTGAGCTTGGGCCCTGTTGTTTGTGGTAAAAGATTTAGGAGTTAGTCAAGAAAAAAAGTCTTCCCCTTCAGTTCAGTCAGTAAAGCATCTGGCACTCAATACAGTAGTCTGCCGGTAATGCAAAAGTCCACCCACAATGCAGGAGACCTGGGTTGATTCCTGGGTGGGGATGATCCCCTGGAGAAGGAAATGGCAATCCACTCCAGCATTCTTGCCTGGGAAATCCCATGGACAGAGGAACCTGGTGGGCTACACTCCATGGGGTCACAATAGTCAGACATGACGTCACAGATAAACCACCACCACCAAGAAAAATAAAGGATTAATATGTCTATGTCACCATAGGAGAAGTTCTAGTTTTAACTTTAAATGACTTTAAAATTAACTAGAAATGACTTTAAAATTTTGAGCTAAGCGTGTTTCTGTTGGGGAGGAAGAAATTTTCCTCTACCTTTCTAAGTGCTTCTGACGGGTCTAAGAATTAACTTGATGCGAGATAGAGCAGGAGGAAATCAAACAAAAGTTTAATAACATATATACATGGGAGAGACCCAGGAACACTAAGTAACTAACTAAAATGGCTGAAACCCTCACCTTAAATACCATCTTCAGCTCAAGACAAAAGATGTTGGGAGTAGAGGTTTTGGAATTCAAAAGGGAGGAAGACAATTCAAATGGAGCTGAAAAAAGCAAATGTTTGGTAAAAATACATTTGCTGGGCCAGGCAGAAACTAAGGGACACAGAATAGACTTTAATCTATAGTCCCTGCCTGAGTTTCCTCCACACAGCTAACCTATATTCTTAGCAGATACCTCTCATAATAGCTCTATTCCTAGAAAAGGCCCTTTTCCAAAATATTTCAGGCAGCTTCAGTTCAGTTCAGTTCAGCTCTCAGTCGTGTCCAACTTTTTGTGACCCCATGAATCGCAGCATGCCAGGCCTCCCTGTCCATCACCAACTCCTGGAGTTTACTCAAACTCATGCCCATCGAGTTGGTAATGCCATCCAGCCATCTCATCCTCTGTCGTCCCCTTCTCCTCCTGCCCCCAATCCCTCCCAGCATCAGGGTCTTTTCCAATGAGTCAACTCTTCACATGAGGTGGCCAAAGTATTAGAGTTTCAACTTCAGCATCAGTCCTTCCAATGAACACCCAGGACTGATCTCCTTTAGGATGGACTGGTTGGATCTCCTTGCAGTCCAAGGGACTCTCAAGAGCCTTCTCCAACACCACAGTTCAAAAGCATCAATTCTTCAGTGCTCAGCTTTCTTCACAGTCCAACTCTCACATCCATACATGACCACTGGAAAAACCATAGCCTTGACCAAACGGACCTCTGTTGGCAAAGTAATGTCTCTGCTTTTTAATATGCTCTCTAGGTTGGTCATAACTTTTCTTCCAAGGAGTAAGCATCTTTTAATTTCATGGCTGCAATCACCATCTGCAGTGATTTTGGAGCCCAAAAAAATAAAGTCTGACACTGTTTCCACTGTCTCCCCATCTATTTGCCATGAAGTGATGGGACCAGATGCCATGATCTTAGTTTTCTGAATGTTGAGCTTTAAGCCAACTTTTTCACTCTCCTCTTTCACTTTCATCAAGAGGCTTTTTAGTTCCTCTTCACTTTCTGCCATAAGGGTGGTGTCATCTGCATAGCTGAGGTTATTGATATTTCTCCCGGCAATCTTGATTCCAGCTTGTGCTTCTTCCAGCCCAGCGTTTCCCATGATGTACTCTGCATATAAGTTAAATAAGCAGGTGACAATATACAGCCTTGACGTACTCCTTTTCCTATCTGGAATCAGTCTGTTGTTCCATGTCCAGTTCTAACTGTTGCTTCCTGACCTGCATATAGGTTTCTCAAGAGGCAGGTCAGGTGGTCTGGTATTCCCATCTCTTTAAGATTTTTCCACAGTTTATTGTGATCCACACAGTCAAAGGCTTAGATGGAAGTAAAAAGAAAGACTTTCCTGAGTCTTTTAGGCTCGATTGTTTTCAGCTTGCCCACATGGAAAGAGACATTTGGGGGTGGCAAATTTTCCTCCCCTACATTTCTATAAATGTATTTAATTTGTACACAGTTTGTTTCTTGCACTGTGCAGAAGTGCAAAATGAAAATGCTCAGAGAATTCAGGCTGTTACCTAGCAAAGTCAGATGGTTACCAATCAAAGGTTTTACAAAATGCCCTTTTTTTGATAGGGTAATGACATAATTACATCTAGATTTCATTCTCTCAGACTCAGGGATTTAAAATTGTCAGTGTCTCAGAGCTGACTTAGGGTAAATAAGTTCACTGAAGACTAATATATATAAACTAAAGGCTGCTTCATTAATTTATAATGAACTATAATAAGAATGATTTATAATGATTATGGCATCTTTGCCATTTAATGTCATCGTGTGTGTCTCTAGGCAAGTTGCATAGGGAGCAAAATGATAATAAGAAATTTATTTTGTAAGCCTAATTAGATCAAGCATCATAAGGGCAGAGACCATGTCAGTTTTGTTCACTAGCTATTCTTGGGGCCCCAAACAATACCTGACACAGAATTTGATACTTCTTTTGAATGAATAAATGAATTAATTAATGTCATTTAAAACCATTATCTCCACAATAGATGCTCTACCACCTTCTGGGAATTTCAAATTAAAACCTTGGGCCATGACACTTAGGTTGTCTCTTCTATGGGTTAATGTCATAGTCTGTTACAGAGTCTCCTTTCCAACCTTTTTTATTTTCATTTTTTTTATCATGCTAAAATATACATGCATTTCACATTTTGAATATTTTTACATATACAGTTCAGTGGTATTTTCATTGTTGTGCAACCATCACCAATATTCATCACCATAACTCTTTTCATCTTGTAAAACTGAATATCTGGGTATGAAACGATATGAAACAATAACTCTCCCTTCTTTCCTACCCCTACCCTGGAAACAACCATTATACTTTCTGTCTTTATGATTTTTACTACTCTAAGTGGAACCATACAGTATTTTTCATTTTCTCACTGGTTTCTTTCACTTCGCTTAATGTCCTCAAGGTTTATACATAATGTAGCATATTGAAGAATTTCCTTACTTTTGGAAATTGAATAGTATCCCATTGTATTATATACCACACTTTGCTCATTCATTCATTGGTCAGTGGATGCTTATGTTGCTTCCAAATTTTGGGTATTATGAATAAATGCTGCTTGGAATGTCATATAAAATAATCCTGCTTCTAATTCCGTTTGGAATATGCCCAGAAGAGGAAATGCTGGATCATACAGTAATTCTATTTTTTTCACAGTAGGGAGAAAAGCTATTTCTTTTGATACAATAAAATTCAAATAAGGCTGCTATCCAAAAGTCTACAAGCAATAAATGCTGGAGAGGGTGTCGAGAAAAGGGAACCCTCTTACACTGTTGGTGGGAATGCAAACTAGTACAGCCACTATGGAGAACAGTGTGGAGATTTCTTAAAAAACTGGAAATAGAACTGCCATATGACCCAGCAATCCCACCTCTGGGCATACACACTGAGGAAACCAGATCTGAAAGAGACACGTGCACCCCAATGTTCATCGCAGCACTGTTTATAATAGCCAGGACATGGAAACAACCTAGATGCCCATCAGCAGACGAATGGATAAGGAAGCTGTGGTACATATACACCATGGAATATTACTCAGCCATTAAAAAGAATTCATTTGAATCAGTTCTAATGAGATGGATGAAACTGGAGCCCATTATACAGAGTGAAGTAAGCCAGAAACATAAAGACCAATAGAGTATACTAACACATATATATGGAATTTAGAAAGATGGTAATGATAACCCTATATGCCAAACAGAAAAAGAGGCACAGATGTACAGAACAGACTTTTGGACTCTGTGGGAGAAGGTGAGGGTGGGATGTTTCGAGAGAACAGCATCGAAACATGTATATTATCTAGGGTGAAACAGATCACCAGCCCAGGTTGGATGCATGAGACAAGTGCTCGGGCCTGGTGCACTGGGAAGACCCAGAGGGATTGGGTAGAGTGGGAGGTGGGAGGAGGGATCGGGATGGGGAATACATGTAAATCCATGGCTGATTCATGTCGATGTATGATGGGAACCACTGCAAAGTTGTGGAGTGATTGGCGTCCAACTAGTAGAAATGAATGAACAAAAAACAAAGAAAAAAAATTCAAATAAATCAGTTCAGTTCAGTCACTCAGTCGTGTCTGACTCTTTGCAACCCCATGGAATGCAGCATACCAGGCTTCCCTGTCCATCACCAACTCCCAGAGCTTTTCAAACTCATGTCCATTGAGTCGGTGATGCCATCCAACCATCTCATCCTCTGTTGTCCCTTTCTCCTCCTGCCTTCAGTCTTTGCCAGCATCAGGGTCTTTTCCAATGAGTCAGTTCTTTGCATCAGGTGGCCAAAATATTGGAGTGTGAGCATCAGTCCTTCCAATGAATAATCAGGACTGATTTCCTTTAGGATTAACTGGATTGATCTCCTTGAAGTCCAAGGAACTCTCAAGAGTCTTCTCCAACACCACAGTTCAAAAGCATCAATTCTTCAACTCTCAGCTTTCTTTATGGTCCAACTCTCACATCCATACATGACTACTGGAAAAACCATAGCCTTGACTAGACAGACCTTTGTTGGCAAAGTAATGTCTCTGCTTTTTAATATGCTGTTTAGGTTGGTCATAACTTTTCTTCCAAGAGCAAGCATCTTTTAATTTTATGGCAGCAGTCACCATCTGCAGTGATTTTGGAGTCCAATAAACAGTCTGTCACTGTTTCAACTGTTTCCCCATCTATTTGCCATGAAGTGATGGGACCGGGTGCCATGATCTTTGTGTTTTGAGTTTTGAGTTTTAAGCCAGCTTTTTTTGTTTGTTTGTTTTTGGGTTTTTTTTTTGTTCATTCATTTCTACTAGTTGGACGCCAATCACTCCACAACTTTGCAGTGGTTCCCATCATACATCGACATGAATCAGCCATGGATTTACATGTATTCCCCATCCCGATCCCCCCTCCCACCTCCCACTCTACCCAATCCCTCTGGGTCTTCCCAGTGCACCAGGCCCGAGCACTTGTCTCATGCATCCAACCTGGGCTGGTGATCTGTTTCACCCTAGATAATATACATGTTTCGATGCTGTTCTCTCGAAACATCCCACCCTCACCTTCTCCCACAGAGTCCAAAAGTCTGTTCTGTACATCTGTGCCTCTTTTTCTGTTTGGCATATAGGGTTATCATTACCATCTTTCTAAATTCCATATATATGTGTTAGTATACTCTATTGGTCTTTATGTTTCTGGCTTACTTCACTCTGTATAATGGGCTCCAGTTTCATCCATCTCATTAGAACTGATTCAAATGAATTCTTTTTAATGGCTGAGTAATATTCCATGGTGTATATGTACCACAGCTTCCTTATCCATTCATCTGCTGATGGGCATCTAGGTTGTTTCCATGTCCTGGCTATTATAAACAGTGCTGCGATGAACATTGGGGTGCACGTGTCTCTTTCAGATCTGGTTTCCTCGGTGTATATGCCCAGAAGTGGTATTGCTGGGTCATATGGCAGTTCTATTTCCAGTTTTTTAAGAAATCTCCACACTGTTCTCCATAGTGGCTGTACTAGTTTGCATTCCCACCAACAGTGTAAGAGGGTTCCCTTTTCTCGACACCCTCTCCAGAATTTATTGCTTGTAGACTTTTGGATAGCAGCCATCCTGACTGGCGTGTAATGGTACCTCATTGTGGTTTTTTGATTTGCATTTCTCTGATAATGAGTGATGTTGAGCATCTTTTCATGTGTTTGTTAGCCATCTGTATGTCTTCTTTGGAGAAATGTCTGTTTAGTTCTTTGGCCCATTTTTTGATTGGGTCATTTGTTTTTCTGGAATTGAGCTGCAGGAGTTGCTTGTATATTCTTGAGATTAATCCTTTCTGTTGCTTCATTTGCTATTATTTTCTCCCAATCTGAGGGCTGTCTTTTCACCTTGCTTATAGTTTCCTTTGTTGTGCAAAAGCTTTTAAGTTTCATTAGGTCCCATTTGTTTAGTTTTGCTTTTATTTCCAATATTCTGGGAGGTGGGTCATAGAGGATCCTGCTGTGATTTATGTCGGAGAGTGTTTTGCCTATGTTCTCCTCTAGGAGTTTTATAGTTTCTGGTCTTACATTTAGATCTTTAACCCATTTTGAGTTTATTTTTGTGTGTGGTGTTAGAAAGTGTTCTAGTTTCATTCTTTTACAAGTGGTTGACCAGTTTTCCCAGCACCACTTGTTAAAGAGGTTGTCTTTTTTCCATTGTATATCCTTGCCTCCTTTGTCAAAGATAAGGTGTCCAAAGGTTTGTGGATTTATCTCTGGGCTTTCTATTCTGTTCCATTGATCTATATTTCTGTCTTTGTGCCAGTACCATACTGTCTTGATGACTGTGTAAGCCAGCTTTTTTACTCTCTGTCACTTTCATCACAAGACTCTTCAGTTCCTCTTCACTTTCTGTCATAAGGGTGGTATTATCTGCATATCTGAGGTTATTGATATTTCTTCTGGTGATTTTGATTCCAGCTTGTGCTTCATCCAGCCCAGCATTTTGCATGATGTACTCTGCATATAAGTTAAATAAATAATGTGACAATATTCAAACAAATAAGGGGAAATTATATTAATAACTTGGATCATACTATGTTATATAAGGAGTTCAGTTCAGCTCACTTCCGTTGCTCATTCATGTCTGACTCTTTGTGACCCCATGGACTGCAGTATGTCTGTCCATCGTGAACTCCTGGAGCTTACTCAAACTCATATCCATTGAGTCAGTGATGCCATCCAACCATCTCATCCTCTGTTGTTCCCTTCTCCTCCTGCCTTCAATCTTTCCTAGCATCAGGGTCTTTACAAATGAGTCATTTCTTCCCATCAGGTGGCCAAAGTATTGGAGTTTCAGCTTCAGAAGTAGATGTTTTTCTGGAACTCTCTTGCTTCTTTGATGATCCAACATATGTTGGCAATTTGATCTCTGGTTCCTCTGCCTTTTCTAAATCCAGCTTGAACATGTGAAAGTTCATGGTTCAAGTACTGTTGAAGCTTGGCTTGGAGAATTCTGAGCATTACTTTGCTAGTGTGTGAGGTGAGCGCAATTGTGCAGTAGTTTGAGCATTCTTTGGCATTGCCTTTCTTTGGGATTGGAGTGAAAACTGACCTTTTCCAGTCCTGTGGCCACTGTTGAGTTTTTCAAATTTGCTGGCATATTGAGTGCCGCAGTTTCACAGCATCATCTTTTAGGATTTGAAATAGCTCAATTGGAGTTTCATCACCATTATTTTTGTTTGTAGTAATGTTTCCTAAGGCCCACTTGACTTCACATTCCAGGATGTCTGGCTATATGAGTGATCACACCATCGTGATTATCTGGGTCATGAAGACCTTTTTTGTATAGTTCTGTGTATTCTTGCCACTTCTTCTTAATATCGTCTGCTTCTGTTAGGTCCATACTATTTCTGTCCTTTATTGTGCCCATCTTTGCATGAAAAGTTCCCTTGATATCTCTAATTTTCTTGAAGAGATCTCTAATCTTTCCCATTCTATTGTTTTCCTCTATTTCTTTGCATTGATCACTGAGGAAGGCTTTCTTATCTCTCCTTGCTATTCTTTGGAACTCTGCCTTCAAATGGATATATCTTTCCTGTTCTCCTTTACCTTTCGCTTCTCTTCTTTTCATAGCTATTTGTTAAGGCCTACTCAGACAACCATTTTGCCTTTTTCCATTTCTTTTTCTTGGGTATGATCTTGATCACTGCCTCCCGTACAATGTCACGAACCACCGTCATAGACAGTAGCCTGCACCAAGCTCGTCTGTCCATGGGATTTTCTAGGCAAGAATACTGGAGTGGGTTGCCCTTTCCTTCTACAGGGAATCTTCCCAACCCAGGGACCGAACCCAGGTCTCCTGCATTGTAGACAGACACTTTAATGTCTGAGCCACGAGGGAAGTCCTATGTAAGGAGTTAGTATTTACCAAAATTCTCCAGAAGGACTGAGGGCATGCAAAACCTGAATGGGTGAAGAGATTTTAATTACATACAACTGGTAAAGTACATTAAGCTAAAATATGTGTAGATACAATCATACTCTCCAATGAGACAAAATACTGAATACCCACTAGAAAAATGAGTCAAATGCTAGAATAGGCACTCCATAAGAAAGGATAAAGTGTTACTCTGTGAATCTTCTTTTACAACTGTAAATCTTATGAAGTCTCAATTCAGATCAAGATAATGGATCAAAATTAACTTTTGCATTAATTCTATTTTTATTATTTAAGGAATGCCATTTCTCTGCAGTGGCTCTACCATTTTATATTCCTACCAAGAGAGCACAACAATTCCAATTTCTTCACTTCTAACCCACATTTTTTTTTCTGTTGATTTGATAGTAGCCATGTAATGGCTGTAAAGCGGACTCTGATTACAGTTCTGATTTACATTTCACATCTTCATGTGCTTATTGCCCATTCACACATCTTCTTTGGAGAAATGTCTATTCAAATCCTTTGCCCATTTTTTAAAACTTTTTATTTTTGTATTGGGGATAGTCAAATAACAATGTTGTGATAGTTTCAGGTGAACAATGAAGGGACTCAGTCACACATATACATGTATCCATTCTACCCCAAAGCCCCCTTCTATCCAGGCTACCAATGACATTGAGTAGAGTTCCGTGTGTTATGCAGTAGTTCCTTGTTGGTTATCCATTTTTAAATATAGCAGTGTGTACATGACCATCTCAAACTCCTTAATTGTCCCTTCCTCCTGGCAACCATAAGTTTGTTTTCTAAGTCTATGAGACTCTTTCTGTTTTGTAAGTAAATTTATTTGTATCATTTCTTTTTAGATTCCACATATAAGGGATGTCATACAATATTTCTCCTTCTCTATCTGACTTACTTCACTCAGTATGACGCTTTGAGGTCCATCCATGTTGCTTCAAATGCATTATTTCATTCTTCTTAATGGCTGAGTAATATTCCATTGTATAGATGAAAGGTTGTTGCTGACCCACGAAAAGATGCTGGAATTCTTGGCCTCCGGAGGAGAAGAATTCAATCCGGGGCCAGAGACGAGGCTTGATCACTCAGCGCTTTTGTGTAATAAAGTTTTATTAAAGTATAAAAGAGATAGAGAAAGCTTCTGACATAGGCATCAGAAGGGGACAGAAAGAGTACCCCCTGCTAGTTTTTAGCTGGATGTTATATAGTTACTAGCAGTCTGTTAATGAAAGAAAGGAATATCTTAAAACTCAGAATGGCACCAGGCCCCTCATCCATAAAATATATTTTGGGATAATTCTGGCACCAGACAAGTCATCCCGGGCCGTAAAATGATTGACTTAAATCTTGTAGAAGGGCAGATTACCATACAAATAGTTTTATATACATAGATTAGGGGAACAATGTCTGAGTATAACATAGTTGTTTGTCAAGTTGGTTCTGAGCCGTTAGGCAGAACTGACTTGAAGAGAGTCTGGGGTAAATGCATAGTACATTAACATAGCTTAAGACAAACATTTCCATAAGAAGAATGCATTGGCTAACTCAAGGTTTGAGAATAGTTAACTTCAAGTGGAACCAGGTGTCATTATGGCAACACAGTATTTTAAGAGAAACCTCCTTTTAAATTTATATAGAGAAGGGAAAAAAAAAAAAATATATATATATATATATATATATATATATATATATATATATATATATATATATGACTAGTTTGTTTCCTCCTGCCGCTTAAGAGAGAGATGAAAAATGTCTGACACTTGCAGCCTATTTCCTCTATTTGGAGACCCCTGGCCTTCCTGCCTGTTACCCTCTCATATATGTACCACATCTTCTTTATCCTTATCTCAGTTGATGGACATTTACTTTCATGTCTTGGCTGTTGTAAATAGTGCTTCAGTGAACATTGCGGTGAATGTATCTTTTCAGATCATGTTATTCTCTGGATGTATGCCCAGGAATGGGATTGTAGGGTCATATGGTAGCTCTATTTTTAGTTTTTTTAAGGAACCCCATGCTGTTCTCCATAGTGACTCTACCAATTTACATTCCCACCAGCAGTGTAGAAAGGTTTCCTTCTCTCCACACTCTCTCCAGCATTTATTGTTTGTGGATTTTTTGATGATAGTCATTCTGACTGATGTGAGGTGATATTCATTGTAGTTTTGATTTGCATTTCTCTCATAATTAGCAATGTTGACCATCTTTTTTGGTACCTACTGGCCATCTGTATGTCTTTTTTGGAGAAAAGTCTATTAAAGTCTTCTGCCCATTTTTTGAGTGGGTTGTTTGTTTTTATGCTGTTCATGAGCTGTTTGCAAATTTTGGAGACTAATCCTTTGTCAGTCACATCATTTGCAAATATTTTCTCCCAATCTGTGGGTTGTCTTTTCATTTTGTTTATCATTTCCTTTGCTGAGCAAAAACTTTTGAGTTTAAATAGGTCTGATTTATTTATTTTGTTTTTATTTCCATTATTATAGGATCTGGATTTTTAAAAAAACTGTTGCTGTGGTTTATGTCAGTGAATGTTCACCTATGTTTTCCTCTAGGAGTTTTATAGTGTCTGGTCTCATATTTAAGCTGCTAATCCATTTCATTTTTATGTCTGGAGTTAAATAATGATCTATTTTCATTTTTACATGTGGCTGTCCAGTTTGTCCAGCAACATTTGTTGAAGAGACTGTCTTTCCAACATTGTACAGTCTTGCTTCCTTTGTCAAGATTAATTGGTCATCAGTGCATGGGCTTATTTCTGGATTTTCTATCCTATTTCATTGATCTATTTTCTATTTTTGTGCCAGTATCATACTGTTTTGATGACTGTAGCTTTGTAGTATAGTCTGAAGTCAAGGAGCCTGATTCCTACAGCTGTTTTTATTTTTCAAGATTGCTTTGGCTATATGAGAGTTCCAGAAAAACATCTGCTTCCACTTTATTGACTACACCAAAGGCTTTGACTGTGTGGATCACAATAAACAGTGGAAAATTCTTAAAGAGATGGGACTACCAGACCACCTGACCTGCCTCCTGAGAAACCTGTATGCAGGTCAAGAAGCAACAGTTAGAACTGGACATGGAACAACAGACTGGTTCCAAATTGGGAAAGGAGTACATCAAGGCTGTATATTGTCACCCTGCTTATTTAACTTATATGCAGAGTACATCATGAGAAATGCTGGACTGGATGAAACACAAGCTGGAATCAAGATTTCCAGGAGAAATATAAATAACCTCAAATATGCAGATGACACCACCATTATGACACAAAGCGAATAAGAACTAAAGAGCCTCTTGATGAAAGTGAAAGAGGAGAGTGAAAAAGTTGGCTTAAAACTCAATATTCAAAAAACAAAGATCATGGCATCTGGTCCCATCACTTCATGGCAAATCGATAGGGAAACAGTGGAAACAGTGTCAGACTTTATTTTGTTCGGCTCCAAAATCACTGCAGATGGTGGTTGCAGCCATGAAATTAAAAGTTGCTTGCTCCTTGGAAGAAAAGTTTTGAACAACCTAGACAGTATATTAAAAAGCAGACACATTACTTTGCCAACAAAGGTCTCTCTAGTCAAAGCTATGGTTTTTCCAGTGGTCCTGTATGGATGTGAGAGTTGGACTGTAAAAAAAAAAACTGAGTGCTGAAGAACTGATGCTTTTGAACTGTGGTGTTGGAGAAGACTCTTGAGAGGCCATTGGACAGCAAGGAGATCCAAACCAGTCCATCCTAAAGGAAATCAGTCCTGAATATTCATTGGAAGGACCGATGCTGAAGCTGAAACTCCAATACTTTGCCCACCTGATGGGAAGAACTGACTCATTTGAAAAGACCCTGATGCTGGGAAAGATTGAAGGCAGGAGAAGAAGGGGGCGACAGAGGATGATATGGTTGGCTGGCATCACTGACTCAATGGACATGAGTTTGAGTAAACTCCGGGAGTTCGTGATGAACAGGGAGGCCTGGTGTGCTGCACTCCATGGGGTTGCAAAGAATCGGACACGACTGAGTGACTGAACTTTGAACTTGGCTATATGGGGTCTTGTGTGTCTCCATACAAATTTTGAGATTTTTTTTGTTCTAGTTCTGTGAAAATTGCCATTAGTAATTTGATAAGAAGTGTACTGAATTTGTAGATTGCCTTGGATAATATAGTTTTTGACAATATTGATTCTTCCAATCCACAAACATGGTATGTCTTTTCATATGCTTATATCTCCTTTGATTTCTTTCATCAGCATCTTATAGTTTTGGAGTTACAGGTCTTTGTTTTGTCTCCTTAGGTAGATTTATGCCTAGGTATTTAATTATTTTTGATCTTTGCCCATTTTTGAGTCAGATTCTTTTTTGATGTTGAATTTTAGAATTTATATATATTAGGCTGGTGCAAACGTAATTTTGGTTTCAGACCATGAATTTTAAATCTTTATAACTAGACTCAAACACATCTTTATAAATCAAAATAGGAACCATTACAATCAACACACTTTTGCCAATGAGAAATAAGTTTGTTTATTCCTGTAGCATAAAAATCCACGCTTCGGGATTCAGTGAACT